>NC_059987.1:7500000-8750000 GCF_912999745.1 Papilio machaon
GACTCCGAGTGTAGTATTAAATATTTAATAGTACTATAAAGAGATTTATGATTTAAGGCACATTTTTTAATTTCTGTTAAGCTGCAAATTACTTTTGCACTAAATACACTATAGCGAATAGGTTCATTACTTACTCGTTATAAAAGGAAAGGAATGTAGAAAGGAATGGACGCGAGTTAAACGTAATGTAGTTACTTAAAGGATAAACTTGTCTGGCATTCCTTAAAATAACTATATTACGTTAAAGTAAACTTGATGTCACTTGTTTATTTTACAAAAAAATAATACATGCAATAGATTAGTGATGAAGTAAAAACAGCAAAAACAATTTTAATCGAGAAACATGCTTGTTTCTATGCCAAATACAATTTAATTATCATATAGTATATTATATTATGATGGTGAGTACTCACCTACTATATTTTTCTTTCATAGTTAACGTTTGGTATAAGTTGATATATAGAATGCTTAAAGAGTAAAATTTAGAAAGCTTCATATCTTGTCAATCAATAGGTTTTAGAGAAAATTTATATTAAGATTACCATAGCTTAATCATATTTGTTTCTTAAGTTAGGGTTAAGTAATTTGTAGTGATGGATGATGTTTCTCACATCATATATTTGAGCATTTATATAAAAGATATATCAAAATATCACTTTAAAAATAAGCAGGGATATAGTACTATGTCTACCTCATTTAGATTGCAGATGTGTAAAAAGCCTTGATAAAAGAGGACCAATGAGATTTTAGTATTATACAATTCTGAATTGAAGGTATGTATGTGGGCGAAACTTATTTCCAGCTGAAATGGATGATTTGCTCGAATATTGCAAGCACATATCCTAATCCGCCTATATCCGAGATACCAATGGCAAGACTAGGCGTTAACATTTGCTAAAACCTCCTCCAATGCGGGTGTTGGCCGGGTTTAGGTTTATCCGTTATCCGGTAGATTAGGCGCGGTGCGGCGGGCGGAGTCTCGCCACGCCCACCGGTCGATCGCGGGCGCCTCGATCGCCGCTCTCCGGCACTGATCACTGTGCCGCTAGCCGCTATCTCCAACAGACGTGCCACGCTCATCCGAGCCACGCTGATAACCACAAACAGTTACCAACAATAAGCCAGTAACCAGTTACAGCCGGTTGTAGTCAGGTTACTATCAATGACGATTGTTGAATGGTTAAGTGGTTCAGGGTATGGACCGCATACAAATAGTCCTTTGATCTAACTTATATTGAATGGTATCGTAACTATTGGGCCTGTACAAATTTTATCAACCTTACAAATAAACACACGCTTGAAATTCTCGCAGAAAATATAATAAGGCTAAGTAGCCTAAACTTGGGATACAAATATGGGTATAACAAAAAATATATTTCCTATAATGAATGTACTGAAAATCATGATAATGTATAACTTTACATAAGTAACAGCAAGAAAAGATTCTGCCCGTCTACCATCCAGTATATTTTAAGAAAGCAATCCCTTCTAAACAACATTATATTAGCCAGGCATTATATCACCCTTAAAGAAAAGGATTAAAAAATATAAAATGTCTTAAATAAAATTGTAATTTTTATTATATAATACGGTTTAAATACATGTTAGTACTGTAATTTTATTATGCTATGATCATAATTACTTCTATAAATATAATAGATAAATTAATTCGCAAGGTAAATCGCGACCTCGCGCTACGACCTACATTTATTATTCGCGACCGTTTCTATTTTATCATTATTAATTCGAACGACCTTGCATCAAACTAGAGAATGTACTATGTTTATAAAATTACAAATATATATATATCCAATTGAATATTTAAAATTGAATATAAAGTTGTTAAGTCAAAAAATGTATGCAAAAAACCATAAAAGAATTTTATTTGCGGAGTAAGCGCGTAATGTGTACGTTGTACTCACGATGACTGGCTGTAGTCGACTACGCAGAGACCTGAGACTGAGACAATGCCACCTGAGTAGGCGGGGGGAGAGCTGAGGAGGTTCCAAAGAGGGGGGAGCCCCCTCTGATACGAATTTGTTATCTCGACAAAGTAATACGATGGAAGATTAATTCTCGCGACATGCTAGACCGTTTTAATAGATCCCAGAGCTATTCTGCTATGAAATTTTATCATTGATACATTTTTATACACTTACTTATTTACACAGACTGTAGTATTATAAGCCTTATTTCAACGAACCTTATGTTACTTGTTGAGTTTTTATGTTACATGACTAATTAAAATTACTTATTATCCGACTGAGTCAAGACGGTTATGTTTTTAGCGCGCATGTATTTTTAATGTATGCGGCTTTGAATGTAATTAAATTCCACTTTTACCTCTTGTATTTATAATGGCTTATGCAGTGTCATTCGTATGCGTATATTCCTCGGTGCGTCACATTGAATCAACAACAACTTCTTAATCTTTTCTGCCATGTAACGCAAAGCTGGACATAGGCCTCCCCCAAAGATCGCCACGATTTTCGGTCCTGTGCAACCCGAATCCAAGATACTCCCGCAACCTTGACCAGATCATCGGTCCATCTTGCGGGAGGCCTGCCCACGCTGCGTCGACCTGTCCGTGTCCGCCATTCCAGTACTTTGCGACAATCAACAACTATATTAATAAATTAACAACTTTGTTACTGCGCCTATATATATTTTATCGAGTTAATAAAGCCTCATTTAAAATATTCGATACTCTAATGTCTGTGATAATTAAGACTTGTTTGAATTTACTTTCGCTCTTAAATTGCTTTTTAATCTGATTACTTAACTGAATCACTTTTTGGTGCAACAAAAATTAGTTGTTGCGTGCATTTTGTAATATTTACTTAATTTTCTGTGCTACTTGAATCCTTTTGAAATTTTAACTAGCTGTCGCCCTAAAAAAACTCTCTAAAAACTTAACAAGTAGCCTTTATATAGGTATGCGTTTTTCGAAACTATGTTCTAAATCTGTGTCAAACTTCAACAAAATCCATTGCCGTTCCGAAGTTACCTTCTAACAAACATCCATCCATCCACCCATATAAACATTCGCATTTATAATATTAGTAAGATTTCTGAAGATAGGTATATCTCAGTGGTGACGCTGTGCTAGAAAGATGAATGTATAAATAATGACAAGGCAAATTTATGTTGTGAAAGTGTAAAAGTGACTGGCAGTCTTGGTGTAAACGTTTTGGGTAAACTTTGATACACGTATTTGATGATATACGTGTGTAAAGTGAAAATCCCTACAAATTACTATCGATTCTTCTCCCTTTTCTATACTTATGTTAGATCTCAGACGAAACGCAGAATTTTTACTACTCTAGATGTCTATATGAAGTGGTTGTATTTCACCGGTCGATTCGACAACAGATTTTGTGTTAGTTTGCGGGCTCTACCACTGTTATAAGGGCAAGCGATGAAAGTTCTATACTATCCCAAAATGATTACAGTTTTCTGATACACTTTTCTAAGAATATAACCAGGTTTGTGTTTTGGAACAGTAGAAATTAATTGTTTTTAACGCCATCTGTTAGAAAATTATAAAACGAATAAAATTTGTATAATATGTCCCATAATATGAATAATCTACACATTAAAATGTGTTTGTTTTTTAATTAACTTTTACAACATATGTTAAAGTAGAAATCTTCAAAACTTCTTAAAGTACCGAATTGGCTAGTAGATAGTAATATAAGATCAACCTAACAATGTCTTTATTGTGCATAAAGATACTACCACCGCTCTCATACTAGTAGGAATAACTGAGACATGTAATGTTTATGGACGATTGTTTCACCAGTGGAAAAAAGGAACGGTTTCTCCTCTGTCTGTTCGGACTTGAACACTTTTAGTCCATTTCAATATTGTAACTGACGTTTTCCAGTAGCATCTATATTTACAGGTTCTCTCTTTTAGATTACAATACATGAACGACTTTGCACTGTGAACAGGCCTGTCGTAAAACTGTACACGTAGTTTCAAAGTCTTTATCTTACTAATATTATAAATGCGAACGTTTAGGTAGATGGATGGATGGATATTGGTTTGAAGGTATCTCCGGAACGGTGCAACAGATCTTGATAAAATTTGGCACACATGTAGAACATAGTCTGGAAGAACACATAGGCTACTTGCTAAGTTTTTTTAATGCCGGGCGTACGGAGTCGCGGGCGACAGCTTGAAACTTATAGGATCATATAATGTTTTTATTTTATAAATCCAGTTTCTTTTTTAAAATCATTATTATTAAAGAAGAAACTTACTAGGAACGACTAATGCACTTTTTTGACACTTCTTGATAATTGCAATTTAGGACTCGAATATTTTTCTGAGCAAAATAAAGAAGCAATCATTCTAGTGGTTAGCTGCTTACTATTATCTACAGTGATCTTTACCATTTTTTTTGCAGAATACTAATTGGTAACGATAAATATTGAAAGTTGAATAATTCTTTTAATCAAAATGTTGTTATAGACCATGTTAGAACATTTTTTTTTTAACTTAACTCGAATATTTTCTATAGCAAAAAATGCTGTTGGCTATCGAAACGCATCCGAGACCAATCTCAGAATCGACGGTCGATCTTAAAGCCACCATCAGAATGCGTCGATTTTGACAAGTCACGGATTTTTTTCAACAATCGTCCAGATTATCTGGTCGTCTTACCCCACTCGATCAATCTTATCGAGGCAACTATGACAACATCTATTTCCAAAACGTCACAAGTTCTAACTGAATATGAATATAATTTTGAACCTTATTACTATGTGGTTAGTAAAGAAATTCCTATTTAAAGGATTTAATGGAGATGCTACAATGATGGTTGAATGCGCCGGATCATCGCTAGATTCCGGGAAATTCGCCCTGCGTGAATACCTGCATACAGGTATACTTTCATAGACTTTATAATCTATTAGAGTTGTGCCTAATACGAACATATGAGTATTTTTTCTTATAATTTGCAGACTCAATAATTATAATGACTTTTAAATAGACAAGCAGTTTAATAATATATTTAAGTAATAAGTCGGTAATACGTCGTATAATTTGCAAACGGAGCACTTTGTCACCAAACACATTTACATTGCAAAAATGTTTTTTAACACCAAATATAATTAGCTCTTCTAAATGAAGCTACAGATTTCCTAAGCCAGGTATAAATGGCTTTGAATATACTGTACCTTTCATTTGCAAACAGTCATAAAATAAAGATTCATTGCACAGGATAACTTACCTTTTAAAAACATTATCTCGACCTAATTAAGATAAGCATTATGAAAGACAAGTTTTCAGTGATTACTAAATATGGTTAACTGATGCCTAAATACCTAAAACATAAGCGTCGTCTCAGACTGATAAAGTTTTAAAATGTTAATGAGATATGCAGTTGAAATAAATTAAATATCATGTAATGTTATAATAAACAAAAAAAGTAAACTTTTATATTTAAAGAGCATGTCTAATTGTTTTTAGCTCTATGGTATTATGACTTGCTATTTGACCAGAGTCGGCGCGCCCCTGTTGATCCTCCAAACCTTACCTTGACTTAAATAAATAAATGCGGTCACTCAGCGCGAATGTAACAACGAACAAAATAATTTTTTCGTGTTTTTACTTTGCTCAGCAAATTGGGGCTAACTATAGTTAAATTAAAAATCTCACACTGTTCGACTACCGCCGATTTGTACGTGAATAAAGAAATTGCAAAACAAACATTACGCCAATCGTTTTATACCGTGACTCTAACGCCCGGTGAGAATTTTTCGCAAATCATGGCTATTGAAACATTATTATGCGTAGGCGAAACGCGATCTTGACCAATAAATAATGAATATTTATGGTGAAACATATAACCATGTTGGCGTACATAATATCAATCACCAGCGGTCAAAGAGTTAAAACACGTGATTAACGAAACAGTGTTTACCTATATTTTTAGGGTAATAATACAATTAGCATTCAGAGTATAGCCAGATATTACACATTTTGGGGGGGGGGGGGGGGGGTTGTGCGAAATCTTCAAAAGATGCTTTAGGGGAAAGACCGAATAATGTAAGACTAGATTCTCTAAAACATCCTCTTACATATGCCTTTTCGTAATAGTAAAACAACACCAAAATTTCACTCAGTTATCGTACATTACCCGTGAGTTTATAAAATGTCGGTCATATAATGGTTACATAACATTGTAGAGCTTACAGATTACATAAATAATCTTACTAATAAATTCAACCGAAGTTAATTTAATTTGGTTTATAATTCTCGACGTAGACAACCTGCTGTGCCGTGTAACGAAGCACAAACTTAAAATTATTCTAAATTTAAAAATTAAATACAGTCTAACGATATCTAATCAATGTAAATAAGAACTAATCAATAGAGGTATCTGTGTGGAATGAACATTAAATTAGAAATAAGTATTTTTAATTAGCAGTTATTGATAATCTGATATGAAAAAAATATTAAGATTTTTGGTATGACAACTCTTTTTCATATTTACTTTAACTTAGGAGTTTCTTAAATAACTAAGCATCGTGCTCGAAAAAGGATTTAAAAAAGATATAAGTTATTATTTTTTTCTTATTTTTAATAACAAGATAACGATATTAAAATCGACAGCAAATTAACAAATAATTTTTATTTTTTTACCAAAGATTTTTAATGTTAACTGAATTTTTTATTTCTTGAAATACTAGTGTAACTATCTAAGAACAAAAGTTTTGCTTTTTAAACGTATTTTGTTTCCAAACTGATAACTTACATCAGAAATATACTATGTAGTTGTAGTATTGGTAAGTATATATGTATACAAAATGTAAATTGAGTACCTTTTTCTGGTAAATATTAAAAATCCCACCTGTCCTTAACCACTCACAAAGTCAAACGTGCATTAGGGTCATATCGAATCATAAAAAAGATAACATTATGGTTTAAGAGAAATATTTTATTTGCAGATTATAAAGTTATTTACAGGATTTTTTCATTTTATGCTCCGATTTTTATACCTATCTCCCTTGATATTTTTATGTTGAATCAAAACCTTTTTTTATTTTATTTTATTTTATTTATTAACAAAATATAACATCCTAACAGAATAAATCCGATATGATACTATACGTATTACGAAATAGTTTACAACGTGGTATATATTGCAAAGTGAATAAAAAATTAAATAAATAATCGGTGAATAATAAAAAAATACACATAGAACAAACTATACGCAGCATACAATAATGCGTAGCTAAACACAACTAATTGCATCGCCTTCCACATATATGAATGCAGTCTCTTTTACGCATTATTTCGTAAAGGCATTGACCATATATTTTTATACACGAGATGAATAATAGGATGGCAAAGAGAACGTTAAGTATGAGAGTGGAGGGGTACACCGGTAGATGTAGGCCTAGGAAGAGATGGATGGATTGCGTGAAAGATGACATGATCAAGAAAGGGGTGACAATGGAGATGACGACAGACAGATTCACTTGGAGGACGGAAACCTGGTGCACCGACCCTTCGTAGGTGGGTCAAGGTCAAGATGATGAGATGAATAATAGGTATTATAATCACCGGTTAGGACTATGGAAGTACATATGTTATTTGTTTTCCATCAAAATATCAAGGTACCTAATGAAGTACTTACTTACTTTAAAAATATATATCGACATATAAAAAAAAATAATTCGTTTATAACGTAAGGAAAGGTAATTTTCTCATACAGCTTATTTAATATTTAAGATAATCATAAATTAAAAGCAATTTAACTGATCACGAGTACCGCCTTACATCACGATTTAATGTAGCCTTTTTTTTTTCAAATATAAATATTATTTGCAATTTCATATTAAAACTAGTTGTCGCCCGCGACTCCGTCCGCGCGCAGTTAAAAAAAAACTAAATGGGGGGGGGGTTATGAAAAATAGATGTTGGCCGATTCTCAGACCTACTGAATATGCTCACAAAATTTCATGAGAATCGGTCAAGCCGTTTCGGAGGATTTCAAGTTCGAACCCCGTGACACGAGAATTTTATACATAAGATAATATATTAATCCATACCAAAGAATTCTAAAATTTACTTCAAATCACAACTATAAAAATCCTTAATTGCAATCACGCCACGTATTTTTTTGATCAATTTAATAGCTTTTAAAATTTAACGTCCCCTGTTTATGGTCAAATTGACGTATTGAAATAACCAAAGCTATCTAAGATAACTACTTTTTAACTCGTTACCGTAACTTTGACTTGTTTGTCCATTGATGCATTTATGTATCTTTATAGCCGTCTCAACTTAGCTGTATAGGAGAAAAACTACTTGTAAAGTAATCACATAAATTTCTCTTTTATAGCATCAGGTTTCAAACTTTAATTAATTGAATTTAAAATAATAACATAAATGCAACAGACGACGGAATAGCTCCATTACATCGTACATCGTTAATTCCTCTGATAACATAAAAGGTACCTCATTCACTCGTTCACTCACTTATACGAGTTTGAAATAACCCTTTTCTATAACAGATTTAAAACAAATAATATATAATCAGTTACGATCATGTAAAAACGATAACTCTATCATTCCATCAAATCTGATATGATTAAACCGATTTATAAATAACGGAAACTAATATTCGATGAGATTTCAAAATTATCTGTAAACTAGCCGTCGCCCACGACTTCGTCTGCGTGGGATAAAAACAACTTAATTAGTCGCCTATATGATACTGCAGGTTCTATTCTATATATGGTCCAAATTTCATTCTGATCTGTTAAGCCGTTCTGGGGTCATGGCCGGTATTAGATTGGGTGCGGTTAGGCGGCCACCTAGGAATTACAGTTATATAGGTACATAGCCTTGTAAAATTTTCTGCATAATAGGTTGATAGACCTTCCTTTTCTGGGTATAATGGATAATTTCGGAATGTGCATTTTTTATAATTTTTCAACTTCTGAAACCACATCATCATCATTACTTCGTTATCAACAATTTCTCCATGAAATGGGTAAATTTTAACTTTAAGGAGAATGAACACTAGTAACTTACGCTTTTACTTAATTAGCATGAAATAATGTACATAATCCTTAAACTAATAGAATATATAATATAGAATATATTAATATTATTTATAATATAGAATATATAATATAATAATAGAATAACAATCATTTAAATCGATCCGAAAACGAAATCGGAATGTCGCAGGAGTCAACTGTAGACCTGAAACTATTCAACATACTCTTTTTAATAAAATAGAATTAACATTTCTAATTTTGTTCCGTATGATTCTTAGACCGGTAGAACGACTTCTAGTTTCAAAGACCTATAGCTAGTTTCAACACTTAATATGTTTCCAACATCTCCCAATTTAATGCATAGCAACGCACCAATCAGTTGACTGTTACACGTTATAGACCAAACACATCAAACTATTTAAATGTAACAAATAATTCCCTAAATCTATATTAATTTATGTTTGTTTCTATTTGGTGCATTCCTTTTTCAAAATATACAACGGTTTAATGAGATTATTAACTAAACATAGTGAAGTGCATTAACTAAACATATCATTTTTTTATATTTAAGTAAGTGTGTAGCAGTTTTCAAATAGGCAAATTATACACAGATTTTTACACTTTAGTGTAATGATGTGATAAATAAAAATATAAAGTTATCGGTAAGTTCTATTTTGTTTTATTTTTATTTAATTCGTTTAATGATGTTATTCTTATAATGGACTGTAAACTTAAATTAAAAAAAAAACATAAACCTTTATATTATTTGTTTTCGGCTACTTCTTATTTTCACGTTTCCAACTTGTCTCAGGTAAATATAAATATATTTGTTTTATTATTTTGGGGGATTAAACAAAGGTCAGGACATTTTATTAATACATATTTATCTGCATTTAGATGTGTGTAATCGTGCGGTTTGATTCATGAAAAAAAATAACTCAGAAATTCTATATGTTTAAACCTTAAATATAATATATGTATATCAATTAACCATACTTCTATTGTATTAAAAAGGTTGTTTTTTTATTCAGAACTAGCAAAATGCTTAATTTGTTGGAATGTAAAGTTTAAAAGTTGAGCCTTGGTGGCATAGTTGTTAAGTCCTTGACCTAACTGGACTGATGTCTATACCTACATCCAGAATCGATCCCCTCCATGTACCAATGTGTTTTCGAATTATGTACATTTATCCTGATATAGATAGATAGTGTAACCTGCAAATATCTGCGAAGAAATTTAATGATATGTGTGGTATTGGTTGACTATAGCCAAGTCACCCCTGACTTGTGAAGGCTCCGAGCCAATCGGTGGGGACATATAAAAGCTGAGGACACATACAGAAAGTTACAAAACATATTTTAGAATTTTTGAGTTTTCTAATAGCTATTTTTTTTGTAAGGCTGAATGTCAAAAATGTGTCTGCAAATACAGATTCAACAATGATCCAATAGCAATATGTATTAGTCAGAATATAATGTTCAAAACAAGATCGTGCAGATCCAATACATAATAACAGGTTTGATTTCGGTCGAATTAAAAGATATTCAAAAAACCCGCCTATCTACAAACGATTCTCCAATAGTATAACATTGGGCGATATGAGAAATGTAGAGCATAACTAAAACTATAAATTTGAAAACGGAAACTATTATCGGTTTATTTGATGTTTTATACTTTAAGTTCATTTTATGTATACAAATGCAAATAAATTGATATACCTATATATGGATCCAAGTGTTGGGCGGTAAAGGGATCGTCACAAAGAATGTTGAGATGGATGTGTGGGGTAATAAAATTGTATAACAATGGCCGATAGTATTATTTTTATTAATCAGTAGTAGAAGTAAAGTAATTAAAAAGCAAACGGGGGACCGTGACTGAATAGAATGATGAACAAATGATATAGTACACAGAATTGATTAACCGTAGGTTTCTAAGATCAAAATATCCGTTTAAAACATACTGTTATCTTTGTTTTGTCAAAGATATTGGTCTCAGAAACCAACGGTAAGATATGCAGTGTAGTCACATGTTGCCTGGTCCTGGTTCTAGACTACGAAGAGATGGAGAACGCAAGTTCTAAAGACAAGACTCGGCTTTGGAAAAAGAGCGTGATTTTGACGACACTCATAGTGCTTAAATATAAAAGAGTTTATATCTTTATTAGATAAATCTACTGATTTGTTATACTATTTGAAAATATTAACATCAAACATCAAATTTACATGTACCTATCTAAAACAAGATCTTTAAGAAGTCTCTCACGAATTTATCAAATGAAAGAGACATGGGCATTGAGTATACAAATCCACTTTACTTATCCAGTATGTTAATTTATTACAAAGTTAAGAACTACGGTAAGGGGATTTGAACGGGAACTTCTCTCAAAATCGTGCCCAATATCAAAATAATTAAGGCAACGATACGCCTAATGAGACCACATTAATTAATTGAAAGATATTTTCACGGCATGTGGCACTTACTAATACAGATGTGGTATTAATATGCTAATTTATTGTAGGTTATCTGCATGTAATTTTTAAAATAATATATGTTAAATATATCTCCCGACATAATTTCGATCGTTTGAAGCGCTTTAAGCTGGCTACGTATCTAAGTAACCGGCTACTTTAGTAACTCAACGGCTGTTTACCTCAAATCTTCACATACATATGCACACAGTTTATAAAAAAAAAAACTTAAGTGCCAACCACTTCGGAATACATTAACTTTAAATGGCATTTTGATATGTACCAAAAAAAATAGACCTTAAAATCTTTTTAAAGGCTGTTGTTAAATTTGTTGCAAAACAGTTTAGTACAATATTTATTAAACATTGTAGTGTCTCTATGTAATATTGTAATATTTTGTACACATTTTCTACATTTTTTTAATTCTTCTCTGTCTGTGCGCAAATCTACGTTTGTTCAGGATAATATTTGAAACGACTACGCCGATTTTGACGGTATTTTAACGGGATGGTAGCTGATGCATTACTTTGTAAATCTTTAAAACATAAGATTGATTTTTGCATGTAATATGCCATGTCAAATTGAATAAGATTTAAGGTTTAATAGACACAACAGTATAAGCTTACTTCACTATTTACAAATTAACGTTATAATTTAATTTATATTATTTTTTCATTTTACTTTAGTTAGAACTAATAATATAGATATATTTTCTAAATTATTCTACAGTTTTTCGCATCCTCCCAAAGGAATAAGGCGGAAAAACAAATATTTTACAGCGTCTTTTAGAGGCATTATCTGCACGGAGCATATAAAAATTGTAGAATATTCCGCACGAACGGTATTCAAGCGTACGTTTTCTATTTGCAATACATTCAATCTAATACACTTTATTACGGCTCATTTGTTGTATCTCACATACGAATTGCGTTTAAACGGAACTTTATTATTTTTGAAAGCGGTGCGGGACACAGATGCGGAGCTTTCAATAATTTCTGGATACGTAACGAAGCGATACACGCGCAGTATTTCTCCCTGTTTTACTTAACGTTTACTTTTATAAATTGAAAGCTTATATTCGTATCGTTTCATTTAGATTTTTTGTTTCCATTCGGAAATATATGTTGCTTTATTAGTTTCTTTTTAACATGTATGACAAAAAATATATATGTTATATATTTTAAAACTAGTAATAATTAAGGATTGTGTACTATTTATTATGAAACATTACATATGTTTAATATTATGATACATATTTATTACAGATATCATTTTCTTAAGAAAGATGTTTGTCAAAGATGGATGTTTGTTTGAAGGTATCTCCGGAACGGCTAAACGGATCTCGATGAAATTTGACATATGTGTAAAACATAGTCGGGAAGAACACATAGGCTGAGTTTTTTTAATTCGCGCAGACAGTAAGTTCTTAATAAATAAAAAAAACTAACATGATCGATATGTAAATAATAAATGTAGCTAGAGATTCATTTGTAATATCTTTGAAAGTGTACATTAAGTAGAGCGGGGGGGATTCCAACATCAAGGGGGTGGCTGTTTGCACTCGATTGATAGGAAACCGAGCGATCTTTCAGAGGAAAAATGTACCGGCTAATGATTTGCTAACGACGATATTTATTTTTTAATGCATCCCGAGAACAGATTATTTCCTTTGATGGCAACAATTTCAGATCATTCTATGCTCCTTCCGCGACGTCGCTATTACCTATGCATTAGAGATATCTTTCTACATTTATCTATCTAATTATAACCTTTTTGTACTGTTTAAAGGAACTGTTTTTATTTCTAAATTTAAATACAAATCATTTGCTTACGTTTTTTTATGAAAATATTCCAGTTTATTTCTTAGATGAATACTCCGAAGCAATCTATTAAACAAATAAGGTATCATGCCTGCTTTTCTGTTACAATTTCTTGTTAAGTATATCAAAATTATACATACACAAATGGTAACCGTATTTGAAAAATATGGAAAAAAAAATCTCCGGGTTCCAGTTGTAAAACATACAAACAAACAAACATCTAAAATAGTTAAAATAGTTAAAATCACAAATCTATACAAATAGAATCGAAGTTCGTTACAATCTCTTCTCCGCTATAATTATTTCTCAACGTAAAATTTATGCCCAGTTTAAAAGTCGCTCGTCCTCCGCAACCCGCAGCGGACATTTGAATGTTTTAACATTACGTACTTAAAATATTTAAGTTCTCCTTTCGTTGGAGGGAAGCGGAATCATCTTAATGCTGGTAATTATACGGATTCAACGAATTACTCGTCCATAAGTAAACAAAACGAAATGTCCCCATCTCAGCCCATCGTAAATTTCCACACCGAAATCTTTGAGCAGTTCAGATTGCGAGGTCCAAAGCAAATGTTTTAGGATAAAAACAATCATTTATATTCACTACTAAAAACTGTTTCTCATTTAAACATTATAAATATAACTTGAGTTTTTTAAAACTTTCCTTTATCGCAATACATGTACTTTTAAGGAATACACAAGAAAAACCAGTCATCATTCAATAAAATATCAATTTGATTTTGTTAATATTATAAAAGAACAGTCAATGCATTACTTTGTATCTTAATTGTATTGACAAGGCATTAAATGATTTTGTATATACGTAAATAACTTCAGTTGGACAACAAAACAATACAGATTAAGTATTAAGTATCTAGTATGAACTGTACAATGTATTTATGAAATTGCCGCCATTGTACTGCGTGCATAGTAGACTAAAAGACATCAAGACAACTTTAAATTAAATATGTAATGTTAATAAAATGTTCAATACACTGTATTTAATCTTCAAATGCTTGAATCCACTAAAAAAATTTCATGTATGTTTCCACAGTGTATGTTACTTTTATACTGCACTTCTATAAGTATTTTAAGCTATTTTACTCAACAAAAAAGTACCACTTTAAGTATGTGTGACTTAAATTAAACTGCAGAAGAAAAAGATTTGATGAAATTATCTACATATATAAAAGAAAGTCGTGTTAGTTACACTATTTATAACTCAAGATCGGTCGAACTGATTTAGCTGAAAATTCATGGGAAGGTAGCTTAGAACTAGGAGACGGACATAGGAACTTTTTTATCTTGTGTGCGTTTTCTTTTATTCCGCGCAGACGGAGTCGCGAGTAAAAGCTAGTTTTATATAATTTTTTCTATTGTGAATTCAAAAGTATATTAAATCGCTGTATCTCGTAAGTGGAAGCACACCGTAACCGATTCCATAGCTTTGAAGCTAAATGGCAGCCGCTCGCGAGAGGGTGCTAGCGGAGGCGGGCGCGGGCTGTGGCGGTGGCTCGGCTCGCGGCCGGCTAATGAAATAAGATCCCGACTGCGAGCTAAGGAATGGCGGAATTAAAACTACATAAATGAACGGCCGACATCACTCTTAATGGAAAATTTTAAAGCTTAAATGGTATTTACTCTGTTAGTATTTTCCTCCGACTTTAATATTGCGGATAAAATTCCAACGGTATTATTTTAAGTTGTATTGTCTTTTACAAACTATAACAAGACTTACTTTCAATAAAAATGATTTACTCTTGTTTTGGCTTTCATATAATTTGTCATATATGTCTGTAAAAGTTAAAATGACGTGTTATAAATAAAATACAATCGATTTTAATGATGTAAAAACAAAAAAGCTACAAGAAAAGTCCCATAAATCAATATTGTTAATCTTCTTACTTTTAAGGTTATTTTTGCGGCATTCATTAAGAGTCGTTACGCAACTGAAGTAGAATTAACATATTAAATCTGTGCGGTGCCATCAATCAAGCGCGGATGACTTCTTTTCAAAGGGCTTCCTAAGCCCTCACTTTCATCTGGACTTTCCCTTCAAGTACCACGACAATGGTAATTACCACACAGAAAAATGCTTCATTTCATTGTAATATTTTAATTATATTTCTTCTTTAAATTAATGTAACTTTTATGAAATGGTATAATTTATCCGTTAGACATGTCGTGACTTCAATATGAAACTTCAAGATACGCAGGTGTACTAAAGTGCAAGTTGTAGGTATACCCATTTCAGGTATATTCAACTACAATTTTTCATAGCCTAGGAATCGTTCAACACAACATTAAATAGCTGACATAAATCTGAAAGTCGTGTTAACTATGATTTAATAACAACAATAGCGACTGTTTCTCTTACATATCGATATAGTGTTGGGATTGTTGCAACTCGAACAAAAGCTGTCATCTGAAGTCCAGCGCCGGCTATCGACCACCGACACCGACTTTGTGACAGGCTATCTCGCTTTGTGCAACACAGGATTTTCATACAAAAGACGTTTAGTTCCCTTTACAAATGAAATTATTACCTTAAAATTATAAATACATGCGTGGACTGCATGTAACAGTACAGTAAGTAAGGATAAGATTTAAACACAGAGATTATCGTGCTGCATAATTTAAAATTATTAACTTTTGGTAAAGTTATGATAGTATTTGTATGTAACGTGGTGTGTACCGCTGGCACAGCACCGCGAGGTAGAGCGAATGACGGAGCGGTGGCGACGGCGTGGCGTAGTGGCAAGCATAGGCGCCGCCGCGAGCATCCGGCCGCCTTCAAAAACTCAATAAGTAACATTATTAGCGGAGCATTGGCGCTTGATTGAATCAACCGTCAACCCTCGTGGCGACGGCGCCCACCTGGCAATTACGCAGCCTTCCTTCCAAATGATTTCAACCCTTGCCCGACGGAGATAAGTTTATTTTGAGCCGGCCGAGTGGTGTTGTTCGTTTAAGTGCTTCTTTTGTGACGACATTCCGCTGCGTCTCTCTCAATTAGCCCGATCAAGGCACAAAAATTGAGTTAAACCTCCCGAGCCCCGACTTTGTCTCCTGTTTGCTTATGGGCGATGGCGCGGCGGCCTCTAACCTTGTAAATTAAAATGCACAAACTGTAGTTGCGTTCGAAAGCAAACATTAGATTCGTTTTTTAGTTTTTAGATTTTACATATAGTGCTATTGCATCTGAACACTCGATAGTACAATATCTGAATTATTTCTGTGTAACCTCACTTCATATATTTATCTAATGATATCGTATATAATCTTATATTGCATTCCTACATATCATACAAAATCTATACATCTATACATAATAATAAATCATATTTAGTACACGTTATGTTTTTGAACAACCAATTTGAAATTCTTGTCTGTATGTACCTATGTATGTTCGCAAAGCCGCGTTTGTTCCGGGTAATCTCCAGAACGGCTGGATCGATTTTGACCCGACTTTAACGGAAAGGTAAATGCATGCCGGCATAGTATAGACAACTTTTTATTTTTAAATCCTGCACTGACGAAGTCGCGGGCAACCGCTAGTAATTAATAAAAACACAATCCAAAAGTGTGTATGTTTCGGAAGTTAACTATAACAGGTGAAAAGCTGGTCGACGTATACCTAAGTTGTAAAACTTAAGCTCGCGGCCGTGTAAACTTACCTCACCCACAGTAGTAAGTAGCTACATATTTCATACGGGCTCAGAGCCACCTTCGCCTAAAACAATCAAACAGCCACTTAAGGAGCGCGTGCAAACAACGACAACTTAGCGCCGCCTCGCCTTAGATTTAACTAAATACCAAGTTCGGCTTAAGTAAGATAAGTTAGACGTCTCGACAAACATTAGTGTTGCGTTACCTAAGTCAAACAGGTGATGCTGTTATAGTGTTTTATTTTACCAACCTTTACACTTATATGTTTACTTAGTAACACAACTTATAATCAGATTTTATATACGTTTTTCTTCTGTATATTAGTAAGTTATTTTTAAATATGTATTTTTTTGTCTACATAATACATTTAATTTACGTTTCAAAGACGACTTTTAATAAAACACCTTTCTCCTTTAATTCTGTAGTCCAACCAAAGTAGGTCAAAGAAGTGAAAAAATACGTTAATTAAGATGGCAATATATTTATAATATTCTCAAGATTTTGAAACATTTAATTAGCACAATATCAAGTGTTTTTACGTTAAAGATCTAAGAGAAGTTAACGAAATCTTACTAACATTATAAATGCGAATAGTTTAGATGGATTGATGGATGGATGGATGGACGTTTGTTTGAAGGTATCTCCGGAACGGCTCAATGGATCTGGATAAAACTTGGCACAGAACTACTTGATATGTTTTTTTTTAATTCCGCGCGGGCAGAGTCCAGGGCGGCAGCTGGTTATTAAATATTGTAATATTTTAATTAATTATAAGCAAAGTTCAGAACTCCAGAGTAACAAAACCTTCAAGACCGTGCTTTAGAAAAAAAATGCTTATAGTGGTGAGATAAAAATGTATTTAGATATGAAAGAATAAATTAGTAATACATTAAGTGTCCGTATTTTTGTAAGTTTGTTCAGTAGGAGAGTCCTTTTAAATTAGCGCACCCCAATCTTGCCGCAATTTATTTAAGAATGTTATGTAAATCTGAACACGGCTCTTTGATCGTCCGCATCAAAAGTCCAAGCGTAAAAAACTTCCACTAGAGTGGAGAAAAAACGAGAGGAGCTTAAGAAAAATAATGATTTAATCTTGCTTTTCTCTGTCGCGCATATAAAAGCGAGGAGGAGACGCGGGCAGGGCGCGGGCGGTGCGCGGACGGGGCGCGGGCGCAGGGGGCGCGAATCGTTTTTAATCTTTGCTTTGTAAAGGTGATTATGAGGGATTATAGGTTTGAAAGTATGCCGAAATTTCGCGGCTGAGAAGACGGCCCTTGGGCTCATTTATGCGATATTTTTTGGACCCCCGGTGGGGTTGCGGTCGCGCCCCCTAGCCTATACCTCTCAACTTTTCCTTATTCTAGAGCTCTTCAAAGGAAGGCTTTATGACTATGATTTTGTTTTGTTTTCAATAACACTGACTCACGGATTCTTAATGAGGGATAAATTATAGTTTTATTTTGAGTAAAACAATATTGTATTTTCATATCTTACTTATAATATAACTAACTGTCGCCCGCGACTCCATCCGCGTGGAATTAAAATGTAATATTACTTACTAGTAAGATAAATGTGAATGTTTCGACGGATGGATGGATGTTTATTATTAGATATCTCCAGAGCGACTCAACGAATCACGATGAAATTAGATATAGATGTAGAGTACCGTCTGGAAGAATACATAGGCTACCAATGATCCCGAAAATTTGTAGGGTTCCTGTGGTTTACATCATCCAAACATATTTACTTTGCAACGGTTGAACATATCCTATAAAATTTTACACATGTATAGAACAGTCTGGAATAATATATAGTACTGCTATTCATCCTGAATTTTTTTAATTCAACAAAAGCTAGTATTATCACATTTAATCATGAGATTTGTTTTACTAATAATCTATTACTATAATGATGTAGGAAGTCGCCATTTAAGATGATTTAAGATACTATAAAGTTGATTTAAAATTGTCGACCTCATCTCATGGACTAACTTATCTGGCCTCCCACCATTGATAAAACACGATAGAAGGCCTATGTATGCGCAACCTCAATATATTCTGTATAAAATTTGTTAAGGTTTAGTGCAGAGAGTAGCTTATATTCAGATGTAACAAATCATGGAGTTCATGTAAAAGCTACATTGCGACAAGAAGGAGTTTTGTCATTTTTCATTACGTGACCAGATCAACTTTGTCATCGGGGGCGTTGGCGATCTCACTCTAAGCCCGACACTTTGCTATCTTAGCTGAATTTACAAGCAATGTACAACTCTATTCCAAATAGTAGAGAGGCGACTTTCATTCTGCAATTTATTATTCAAAGCAAGTTTTGCACGTGTAAAGAACACTTTATAACTAAGGATATGATAATATAGCAACAATAGTTTGTTTTAAAAACAATGTTGTTAAAATATATAGTTGTACCTATGTATATTTTCGTACCTATTATATTTTGGTTATAATGATACGATACGATTCAGTAATATCCGCAATATTAACATACATAAGTACCTGCTGGGATTTCATTAACTTTAACAAATGAAGAATAGAAGAAGAATATAAATTTGTATTTTATAATCTCTGGCGAATGTTGATTTCACAAGTAGAGAGTAAAAAATACCAAAAATGTTCTCAATAAAATTGTTTCAAACCATGAAAGGATTTGTTGTGGGTTTCTTTTGGTCTTTAGAAATTAATGGCAAAAATTATCATTCTCGAAATTTCTTTCATTATTATTTCAGATATATGTCAGATAATTTGGAGTCAACTTTAGTAAATAAATATCTAATAATCTACCTTTGAAAAGAAATTCGACTAGTAATGCGTACTTAGCAAATAGTACATAGAACACGACTTAATTATATTGGTTGATCTTGGCGGGTGGTTGGGTGGCGCTGGTGGGACAGGGTGAGGGGAGGTAGGGGCAGGGGGGTGTCTCATCTCAATCGCAAATCGGCCATCTTGTGCCCCCGCCCCCGCCCCCTCCCGCAGCCTCTTCGTCCATTATACTTTTTAAGCTCCAATCTCGTTCATTTAAACGGTTGGCTTTAGATGGCAATCGCATTTTTCCACTGCAGGTCACGTCTCGACCCGTCTCCCGGCGCTGGGGCTTAAATCAACAAAAGAAAATAATAAGATTCGTTCAAATTAAAAGTGTAATGTCGTGAAAGTATAGGCGGCGGGAGCGGGCGCGGGCGGCGCCTAATCCCACCGACTGTCTTCATTAGACGGGCCGCCGTTTAAGCCCCGAGGAACGCTTTAAAACATCACCAAGAATTTTTCTTTATTCATAACGAAGATTAAGAGAAATGCAAATGAAGCGGAGTGTCGCGCGGCTACTTAGCTATGTCAACAGACCCGGGTGGGGGCGTCTACAAGCTTGTTTTCTTTTCTTTTTTATTTAAATATTCAACACATATAGTTACACAGCAATTTATTAGAATTGTCTCATTTTAAATGTTACATAAGATTAATATTGTTCATTTTGATCCGAATCAAAACTGTCATTTTACCTAACCCGCTCCGGTGGCGCTTCAAACATAAACAAGTTGAAGAAGTGCTCCCTGAACCTGCCTAAAAGCTTCTTCTGGTTCTCTTTTTGCATAAGACTGACATGATATTCTAATTATTTATTTAATTATAAAAAATACCATAAAAATTTAATCAGGGATCCTATTTCTCAAAACCAATTTCATTATTGTAGTATAATAAAACAGAATTCTAAATTCAGAAGGCTTAGTCCTCAAACCGGTCTTATTTTTATACTCAATTTATATCAAGCAACGAATCCCACATTATTGTCTCCGAGCATTTATTTTCTGATGGGCATTAAAACGCAAACCCCTTTTTCTCGGAGAGGCTATTCCATTTTAGCTGGTTTTACGAAATTTAACGCCCCGTCTTACAGACCACGTTATATAAGTGCTCTCCTCGGCCCGCCGTTTGCGCTGCCTCGAATAATTAATTTACTCTATTATTGTTCCTTTTAATTCGTTTTGATAATAATCGAAAACAGAAGATAAGACCTGCACAATAATATTTTAATACTTGTCTTGAAATTGAATTTAAATATTTCAATAAAATATTACGATGGCTGAGCTAAACAATGTTCTGATAATGTAAAATAATTAATCTTATGATTAAAAACAATTTATGTATCATCTAAGCATCTAAAGGTACCTACTTTAAAATTGCAATCAAGTTATCCTCGTTATACATTAATTTTGAAATGGCTTTTTCGAACATCAAATCACTAGTTTTCTAATCCGATTTTTTTTATTTTACGTCAGCACTTTTACTATATACATAACTAGCTATCGCCCGCGCCTCTGACCCTGCGGCATAAAAAAGGACCTAATAATTAGCCTATGTGTTCTTTCAGATTATGTTCTACATCTGTGGCAAATTTCATCAAGATCCATTGAGCCGTTCCTGCGATACCTTAAAAACAACCATCCATCTAAACATTTGCATTTATAATATTACATAAGATTACTTCATCATCATCAGCTCACTATACGTCCCCACTGAGGAGTTTGGAGCCAACCCCAAGTAAGGGGTGACTAGGCCATAGTCAACCAAGCTGGCCCAGTGCAGGTTGGTTGACTTCACACATATCATTCAATTTCTTCTCAGATATGTGCAGGTTGCATCACGATGTTTTCCTTCACCGTAAGAACGTCGGAGAAGTCGTCGTCGAAGATTACTAAGTAATCTACTACCTACTAAATTTTATATTCACAGTCTCAAGTTAAATTTTCAATGAAAAATTCTAATCTGAAAATTCCACCTCGTCTCCTTGGAATCGGAAAAGATTGTTCATGAAAAATAAAAACTGCGACGGCCGTTGCTTTTGAACGGGAGCTTCTGTATGAGTTGAGTAGTAAATGTGGCGAACTAAGCATAAGTATCAGCGGCGTCCACGTATCAGTAATGATATTTGCGCAGACTAATTAAACTGAAATATATTTTTGCGAGTGCCACTTGTGCGAATCAAAGCGCGCAAACGGACCGCTTTTGTTTGCGCACTCGTTCATATCCCGCCGCACTGAAATCGCTCGAATATCCTAACGCTATCATAATATGGAAAAGGATTTTTTATTTTATTTATGTTATACTTCGTTAGACCCTTTAAAGAAGAAAAAACAATTGTGTTTCTTGTTCACACCGAATAAGAAATTCATAGCTACAAAATTTATTAAAATGATGATCGTGTATTTCAGGCAACGCATGTCCTTGGAGACTAAAACTACGAAAGTAATAGTGTAGAGAAGATCGATCTATGTGTGTTGATCGCTTTCAAAATCTTTGCTTATGAGTATAGGTACCTTTATATCAGTCATTAGTTAGTCAGTGGAAGAAAAAATCTTTTATATGGTGCTACCAGACATTTATTAAAATACAAAAAGCTGTAATATACTACCTTTGTTCTGTCAGCTGGTTGTATAAGGGGGTACTTGTTTTTTGTGGTATAATTTGTGCAGCCTAGGGCGTAAAGAAACTGGAACTCGACAGGACGCAAAACTGCATTATTGATGTTGGCATAACTAAAATTCACAAAAATGAATAAGTATCAATATATAACATGTACATCATATTAAATATAATTTGCTTAACAAAAGCTGTCTCCACACCAGTTTGTCTGTGGTATCCCAGGCTTAATTTGATTAGCGGCCGCAAGCCGTAGAGTGCACACTCGACGCGGACGGCAAACTTTGACGGCGACGGCCACTAGTAATGCCGATATAATCCCAATCATTTTAATTGCCGACAGCTTAGCAACTCACTCGGCCACCGCCACAGACCCACCAAAGTTATTTGATGTGAAACACGCTTCTAATTAAATAAATTCGTTCACTTCGTACAACTAATTCGAAAATCCTACTTATATTATACCTATAAATGTAACTTTAAATGGATGGTTGGCGGTTAATTTTTTATATTTGATGAAACTTTCTATTTGTACTATAAATCGTATACTAAAAAAGATATGGTAATAACATACCTGTCTTATTCATTATTAAAAAAACTAACAACAATAAAAGATAAAAAGATAACAAAATTGTTAATTAAATGTTAAATATAATAACAACTATTTTCATTTTCAATAGTTACTTGATAATAAATATGTAATAATTTTATAAAAGGTAGTTTTAGTTTTCTTAGATGGCAGCACTGCTCGACCCCGCCACTCTTTTGTGACAACTTCCGGCGAATGGATTGAGAGTGGTGGGGTTAAACAGCGTTTGATTATTGAGTCAGGAGCTCGGCCAGTCGTTGGATATCCGTCGATGTGATAAGTCGTCTAGTGGAAAGACAGTCGTCTAGTAGAATTGACCGTTAGAAATGTTGAAAATGGAATAAAAGTATTCACTGTGCAATGAATTGGAGTTTTTCTTGACATTTCAGAAGCGGGATATAAAAATCCAGGTATGAACGCCCTCAGAATTTTAAATACTAATTTACATTAAAAAAAAAATTACTTTAAAGTACAAAGTAGCTATAACGCTTGTTAATTTTTTAATTTTTATTTTTTTTAATTTTTTTTTTTATTTTACTTTCGATACTGCACAAATATGACACTGTCATACTGCATTTGATCACGGCTATTTTCCAAAAATACAAATTATGCATATCTTCTATCTATATATATAAAATAAAGTCGTGTTAGTTACACTATTTATAACTCAAGAACGGCAAGAACGATTTGACTGAAAATTGGTGGGCAGGTAGCTTAGAACCAGGAAACGGACATAGGATAATTTTTACCCCGTTTTCTATTTTTTATTCCGTGCGGACGGAGTCGCGGGTAAAAGCTAGTGTTACAAAGACTTTTTATTGAGATCATTATTTACGTCATTATTAAAAATATTTATTTAATGACTTATTGATTTATAAGTATCGAATGTGATTTTAACTCGTATTTTCACTTTTCTTTATTTATATTTATGCTACCTATTTTGAATTCTTTAGAATTTTAAACGTTTTACGGGATATTTGGAAATTGAATATGGGTAATGATTTCATAGTTATACAAGCGAGACCCCCCAACAGGGAAATAAATAATAGAGGTTTCTATTTTATTATGTATGAAACTTCCTTTGTGTGTGAATCATTTACTTACTTTTTTTTTTTTTTTGTATTTATGTCTATTGAAATTAATCGCTTCGAACGATTAAACAGTTGAGAAATATAATGTTTTTGGGATACCGATTGAGCGAACAATGAATGTTCGCTGGATAATGATTGAGCGAACAATGATGTACGCTGGATAATGATTGAGCGAACAATGAATGTTCGCTGGATAATGATTGAGCGAACAATGATGTACGCTGGATATTGATTGAGCGGGCAATGATGCTCGCTGGACTGTAAGAATCGACTGAACTTAATGACTGAGTGAACAATGATGCTCGCTGGACTATAAGAAACGACTGAACTTAATGATTAAGTGAGCAATGATGCTCGCTGGACTATAAGAAACGACTGAACTTAATGATTGAGCGGGCAATGATGCTCGCTGGACTGTAAGAAACGACGGAACTTAATGATTGAGTGAGCAATGATGCTCGCTGGACCGTAGGAAACGAATGACTTTAAATTTGACTGAGACTGAACTTTGATGTAAATAAGAGAGATTGAGACATGATTCCAGGGATTTAATACATTTAGATATGACGTCAGACGATGACTAAGTTGGAGTTACGCTACCTACAACTCCACCAAGGAAGCGTAAGTACGCAAAACGGAGGAAAGTAAAGAGGAAAAGAGCTCCTTCGACGTCATCTACTTCGACGTCGTCAAGTGATAATAAAAGTAAATGTGTGTATGTAAGGACGCTTGTTAGGATGAATGTGTATTGATGTATGATTGCGTGTGTGTGTATGTTTATGTACGTTTATGAAAGTAAAGTTCTATGTTTGTATCAAGGATTAAAAGGTTCTATACAATTAAATCAATGAGTATAATATGAAATAATATCTTTTGCATTTGAAAGAGGTAAGATTGGGCTTAAGAAGTATGAAAATTTTCCGGAAAACGTAGTATGAACTCTTGGCACTTCACATATATTATGTGCGGAGCGTTGAATGAAGATTAGCTCGTGATTGTATGTAATTGATGAGTGATGATGAAGGATAAGAGCCGGTATATATAGTTGCCTTACTGTAAGAACTTTACATTCCCTGTACAGGTTAGCTGTTGGATATCTGTATGAGCGGTTTGTGCTGCATTTTAGTATACCGCGTTGGGCTCTCTCGAGTGGAAAAAGATTTATTTTATTTGAATCTCCCCAAGACGAAATACAATAACTTAGCACAGACTGACATAGGGAGTAATATAACATTTTAATGATGTCTTTTATATGCACAAACCCTGATGTTTTGAAAACTGCAGTTAATTTTCTGATTCGCTGAGTTAATTGATTACGCTAAGATATCTAATTGAGGTAACTTTTTGTATGGTCTGGCATTTACACATGATATTCGGGAACCTGTTTTGGCAGGTAGATGAGGTATGTGCAAGTAGAAAGAGGGACTCGAAATTCTGCGGGTTCTTAATGGAAAATGTTACATGCTTTGTTTTTTCTATATTTAATGTTAATCTATTATTTCTGAGCCACATTGAGATGTTGTTAAACGCTCCCTGGGCTGATGCAAAAGTCTCAGGCCAGGTGTCTTCTTGGACAACTAAAACTGTATCATCAGCACAAGTGATAATGATACCGCGATCGACTGGGAGGTTGCAAAGCTCGTTTATATAAACTAGAAAGAGGGTAGGCACTAGTATACTGTCCTGCGGAACACCACAGCTAACAGTTAAGGGGTCACTTGCATGAGGTCCTATCTTTATGCTCTGTGTCCTATCCGAGAGGTAGTCTTTGAAAAGGTTAAGTTGAACATTTTTGATTCCTTGTTTTTAAGACCTTCTAACTTGTTTAAAAGAAGCGGTATTGGCACAGTGTCAAAGGCCTTTGCAAGATTTAGAAATAGAGCAATACTCTTCTTTCTGATAGTTTTTGGCGACATATTCTGTTAATGTTAGTACAGCATTTGAAGTCGACCTATTTCTTCGGAAGCCAAATGGATTTTTAGAGAACATGTTGTTGTGCTCTAGATAACTGACCAATCTATTGTTAATAATCTTTTCAAAAACCTTCGATAAATATGTTAATATGGAATTGGGCCTGTAGTTACCAACAATCATTTTATCATCACTTTTGTGCATAGGTATTTTTGCCATGTTTAAGAGATTTAGGAAAGACTCTTGACTGTAGGGAAAGATTAACAATGTGTGTTATGACTGGTGCAAGTAAGTAACTATTTTGGCGTAGTACAGCGGAGGGAATATTGTCCCAGCCCATGGAGCTATCGATTTTTAACGCGTTAATGGTGTTCAGAATTTCAGGTATATCGGCATCTGTTAGGATCACGGAATTTAGTGTTGTATTAGTTGGCTGTAGACTATTACTTATATCAGTGTCGGGAGCAATATTTTCTGCGAGAGCTTTACCTATATTAACAAAATAACTATTCACATCGTTGACTGTTTTTTTTTTTATAGTTGGTTATTTTCTAGAAGATCTTGTGATACCTTGGGAATTGTTTTAAAATGTGTAATTTCGTTTATGATTCGCCACGTTATTTTCATATTTTTCGCTTTACTAGCTTCCCTCAGACGTTCTATTTCATAATTGGCTTTTGCATTTCTAAGAAGGGTTTTACAGTGAACGTTTATATGTCTCAATAAAAATAACATTAACAGGTTGATTTCGTAATTTCATATGCATTCGATCTCTATGTTTCATGCACCTTAATAGTCCTGTCAAGATCCAGAGTTTTTTAGTGTCTGGTAATTGGTTTAGATATATTATCTAAAAGATAGTTTGTGTCCAAGTTACAATCAGCAGTAATAAATATTTTTGAGAGGTCTGATGCTTTGATTGTTTCAGAAACTTCTTTGTAATTAGTCTTGGTAACAGTGATTGTGAAAAAGGGTTTTGTTTGGTTAGTATCCATGACTAGGAAGGAATATGGTATCGTGGTCGGTGAGAGCATTTTGAACATTATGTTCATATCACCTGTTATTACGATGTTTTTTTTATAATTCTTACATGAGATTAATAGTTCTTCTAATGATTTAAGGAATGGTATTACATTATGAAATGATTGCGATCTGTTAATGGACTTTAGGATAATACCATTTTTTTTATTTGTTATAATACAGGTAGCATCTGAAAGTTTATGTTCAAAGGAATCACAGTGTAAATAGTTTTTAGTGTATATCATTATGCCATCGTTTTGGTTTTTTTTTAAATTCTAGACTACTAGTATTATACCCCTTTATTTAAGGGATACATAAAGAATTGTTAAGCCAGCATTCTAATAAAATAATGGTGCCAGGACTTATTGCTATTCTGGAAAGAAGTAATAGGAAACCGTTAAAATTGCACAATATACTCTTTATATTCTGTGTTAGAATCTTTAGTTTATGTGTTGGTGATTTTATTAACGAGTTGAATTCTTCAGATGTGCAGGTTTGTGCCTTAGATGGTACAATGGTGTCGATGTTATCATTAATTATTGAGATTGTGTGGTACATTATTTGTACGTCGGATATAATTAAGGGTACATTAGTACTCCTACCAAAAAAATGAATGGATATAAGTACTACGTTTAGGGCTGTTTGTTTTGTAAAACATCAGAGTGCCTTAGTATGTGTATACATAATACGACATATTAATAGAGGCTTAAATTGATAAAACGTATGTTTTGATTTTGTAAACAAAATTCGTGCTTCGTTATTAAGTAACAATAACAGTTTTCATGAAGTTGACACTATTGGAGGAATGATGTTGAATTTTTACTGTCATGAGTTTTAATAATGTTAGTTGATAGTGTGAAATTGATATTTATATCATTGTATATAAGATATTGTAGATTAGTAATATGACACGTATATTGCAACTTTTATTGTAACTTTTCATAAATTTAGTGTACATGAGTAATATATAATGTTCTCGAATGGTAGTAGTAATAGGCCGTACAATGTGTTGATGTTTACACAGTACCAGTATTTACAAATTAAGCAACCGTAATATGGAACATTAATTTCAAGGTTAGCATACTTGTATGATAAACAAATTGGGGAACTAAGGTGAATTTTATAAGTATGCCTGGCATTGTACACTTCTATGATGCGGTGGTAGTATGTGTGATAAGAGTAAGTTGATTGTTGGCAGTTAATTGTATTATTTTGGGAGTGTTGATTTTTATGTTTTAGTAAAATGTGTCTACATATTACATTTATAAAATGAACAAGTAAGATAGCATTATGGACGGTATATGTTATACAAACGTGTTTAAATATTGTACTACGTAGAATATTTTATTTTGTGTCCGTAATGAATGTAGTTGATCTTCGTTTTTAATGACAATGCCCCTTCTGTTTTTCGTAAAAGTATTTTACCATTTTTAACCCAGCTGTGAGCGTATTTTTCTGCCTTTGCTAATTCTCTGGCGAGAAAATGTACTCTTCTAATTTTTGTTAATCTCTTTTAATCTTTATAACATGTAAACTGGAATGACTTCTCTGACGAAAGGAAGTTGCTTGGAGTTTAGTTCGTCAGTTCTGTTTTTTCTGTGCTTTTGACAGACGCTAGCACATCCATTTCAGTCCAAGTATTGGTAAATTCGACAACGACTGTAGACGTTGTGGAGTCGGCTCATTCTTCTCAATTTGAACATCCAAAGTATTAGTTAGGCACTCAAAAGTTTGTAGGAGATTGGATTTGGATTCTGCTTGTTTACCAGGGATGTTTCTTATTTCAACGGCTGTTTTTAGAGGAAAACCTTCCAAAGTATCTAATCGCTCTTCAAGTAGCGATGTCCGTTTTTCCAGATCGCCTCCTCAGCTAACGTAGATAACTTACCTTCAATGTTTTTTAATTGGTCCGTTAGGAAGTCTAGACTTTTATCAAGCTCTTGGTTAGATTGATCGACTTGCGATTTTAAATCTTTCATAAGAGCTTCTACTTGAGTCTCTAATAATTATTACGTAGGTTGAATACTTTTATGAGGAAAATAGATACTTTTATAATATTGTATTATAGTTATATTGTTAAATTAAATTAAGATTTTATTATATTGGCTTCAAAATTATAATAAGTAACTTAAGTTAGTAAGTAATTAATTGGCAGAGTTCCTGATGTTTTAGTGTGCCAGGAGGCTACACATTTCGTAGGATGGCCGAATGTAATAATTTTATAAAAGGTAGTTTTAGTTTTCTTAGATGGCAGCACTGCTCGACCCCGCCACTCTTTTGTGACAACTTCCGGCGAATGGATTGAGAGTGGTGGGGTTAAACAGCGTTTGATTATTGAGTCAGGAGCTCGGCCAGTCGTTGGATATCCGTCGATGTGATAAGTCGTCTAGTGGAAAGACAGTCGTCTAGTAGAATTGACCGTTAGAAATGTTGAAAATGGAATAAAAGTATTCACTGTGCAATGAATTGGAGTTTTTCTTGACAAATAAGATACTTTTAATTGGAATAAGATTAAATAAAAAAACTTTACGTTCTTCCAAATATTCCAAAAGCTCTGTATTCCTTGTTTCAAAATAATACGGTATAAGCGCCATCTACTACTACGTAAAAGATTCTAAATTTGAACATTCGAGTCCGATTAAAATTTTCAACGCCATCTGGCAGACGAATAATATAATTAGACACTTCACATTTATGGCGTTATCTCTCTTTCATACTGGATGGCGACAAATAACATTTAAAACACTTCACATTTCCAAAATCCTCAATAGATGTCACTGTAAGAAACAATATCATAAATTTAATAGGAACATAATAAAAGAAAGCTTCTATACGATTTCAGAAAAACGTCTTTACACCGAGTTTCGTTGTTGCTAAAAACGAAATATCTAATTACGTTAGAATTCTACTACCACGTCGTTTTCCCATTACATCCTTCCCAGTACAACCTTGAATTATCAGCTATACTTCCAAGGCAACACAACTTATAGGAACTTTCAAGAAAGAAGAGTAGCTACCTACCGACTTTTGATGTGAAACATCTATAGGCTCACTTGTAAACCGAATTGTTGGCGTGGCGACGCTTGCCGTGGCGACGGGTCGCCACGCTATACTGAGGTATACATATATATATTATTTTAATAATTTTATCTTTTATGCATATTACTTTTACACACACGATGTTTCACATCTGCCAGGCGTCCCATGACGGCTCACATTTTTTTTTAATTAAGATCGTATTGTTAGTTCTACACTAATGCAGTTCTTGAATATCTGTTATCTCCTATCAGGCCGACGTAATAATAATATTTACATCGTTTGTAACACCAAAATAGCTTTTATTAGACGTAGGCAAAATCCTATATGAAGTGTTTTCTATACGATAATGTTTACGTGTATGATTCGTTAATTTACGTCATATCAAGCAATTATTATACAAATGTGAACATGTTTGACGCGCGGTGAACAGTGATAGGCACAGACTTTGTTACTTTCTATAAAAATATTTTTCTTTAAAAGGGTAACTTTAATGTAAGTATTTTTGGTTTTGAATTACATTCTGTAGGTACTCTAAGGGTACTCTCAGGGTCGGCAAACGTATTAAAATCAATAAAGCCATTGCCAATTATACATTCTTTATGCAAAGTAGAAAATATCTAACTTAAAATTTATGGGTACTCGTAAATACAGATATACAGTAAGAGAATTTAATTCGATTCCCACCTTGGATTGAACATCGTACAAAACAACTGTCACCGTAGGACCTATAATTTAGCACGTTTTTATTTTGCTATGACAAGCTTTTCACCTAATTGCATTCTATACGTCAAATGACATTTCACCAAATTCACCATCATCAGCTCACTATATGTTCCCACTGAGGGGCTTGGAGCCTACCCTAAGTTAGTTGTGACTAGACCATAGTCAACCAAGCTGGCCCAGTGCGGGATAGTTGACTTCACACATATCTTTGAATTTTTTTCGCAGATATAATATACAGGTTGCATAACCGTAACAACATCAGAAAATGTACATATATAAATCGAAAAATACATTGGTACATGGCGGGATTCGAACCTGCAAATTACAAGTCAAGTGCTTAACCACTGATCCACCGACGCTCTAAAACTAAAATCACCAAATTGGTAGAAGTAGATATAAACTACCGCGACTGTAAAATATGTAGATACTCGTATAGATCACAGTCTGGAAAAACACACAGGCTACTTATTAAGTTTTTTTTTTAATTTCGCGACGACATAAGTCGCGAGGCATTCACACACTTACACATTATACCTGCCTTTTCCAAATTATCAAAGATCGAACACATTTAGGTCTGCGTATTTTTGCAGTAACTTTTTATTCAAATTCCTATTTATGCAGTGGAAAATAACATCTTATTTCAAACACTTAAATGGTCAAAACATCTTTAGCAAACAATAAGTGATGCTCACGTATTTCCCTTTGTTATTTTTTCGTCTGTGTATTTCAACGTTTAGGATTTGCAGGCACACGTCAGTCGTGTGGTTTGTTTTCCGCCAGGATAAACCACATTCGTCAATTTATTATGTAATTATTATTAAATTTAATGTCGATAAATAGACTAATTGTCTTGAGGATTAATACTGCTTCAATCCGAAACCGCAAGTGTCATGATAATGTGATTTAATGCAAAACAACAGACAACTTGTTGATTTTGTTTGGCCATTTTGAATAGAAATAGGATGATGTCTCCTATACGTAGGGTTGCCAGGTCGCCAAACCTACTAGCCGGACAGACCAGCCAGTTTGGCCGGACATTTGGGTAGAAAGGTCGGACACCCTATATTATTTAGGATTTTGTCCTAGTATTAATTGGTACACTCTCGTTTGGGAAATGTAAAAAGCCTAACAAAAGCCGGAAAATCAAAAAAGGAAGGACACGCAATCAAAAAGCCTACCTATGTACTGAAGTTCTACGTTGGATTAAAGATATGAAAGATCATTCAGTCAGTCATTTTTAGGACGAAGGATTTCCATTCCATTGTTTGGATTATCAGGACGAGCGAAAAGTCCTACTATCCCACAATATTAACAGTTTTGTTTTACACTTTACTAAGAAAATATTACGCGTTCAAATTTTATCGTAAAAATCCTATTTTATACTGAAAAAAGAAGTTTACTTTACTTTAGTTTTGCTAGTTAAATTAACTGTAATTCTTTCCAAAATATCAGTGATAAGACTCTATCTTACAGTGGATTTCCACTGCCGAGAAACATATCTTTATTTTGACAAAGACAATGACCGGAATATATGTATAATGTTTTAAAGAGTGTTTCGGTAATCACTCGCGGTTAACGTGATTGCCTAAACATTTAAATGAAACATGTCATCTCTTATTCGAACGTTAACTACGGTATCTAATCATATCCGGATATATTATACACAAACATTAGTTTCAATAATTCGTTATTTAAATTTATATGGTATTACACTCAAATACCAACAAGACAGTAAAATAAAGACGAGGTAGTCAATACATATTGTGTTTTCACCTGTGCTCATATCAGATCCGAATAAAATAATTATAATAACTGTTCTGACGCGTGTAAAAAATTCCATGTTGTTTTACTCAATTGCACAAATACGTAGTCTACAGAAAATATAAAATTTTATTATTATTCTAGTGCCAGTAATGTAATAGTATAAAAGGTCTTGCATTAGCTAGTTCATATAAAAACTTCCTATGACAACATGTTTGTCTAATTGCTCATTATAGACTCTACGTCAACATGCGAATGTTTTGGAAACATATACGCGTAAAATGAGCTTTACGTTTAATGACGTCAGATACATACAACTTTTAATGAACATTTCACCTCCTGTGTTATGTAGATAGTTGTATAAAATCTTGAATTATTCATTAATTAATGTATGTATTTATACTAAAAGGATAATATGAGCAAGTAGGTAAAAATTTGAATACAATGAATTTATTCGAATTCAGTTGGCCTTTCGCCTTTATAATGAAAGAAAGCATTTTAACAACTTTATTGATTATAAATGTACAAATTTATGTACCTACCTATCCCCGCATTTAATTAAAAATAATAGTTGCATAAATTTAATTTAAAAAAGTACTTATGATGCTCCTGGATTACTGTTTGTAATTTATTTCATTACTTATATTTAAACTTTTGTGTTTCCGTATATCCGTTTCTTTACGTTTTTGGTTGAAATTGCTTTGTCTTATATGCAATCAATTCAATTATTTCCAATATGGCAATGCTAAATATCGTATATTTTACTAAAAAAAAAAGTTTCTTGTTTGAAACCTTCTACTAACTTGGCAACATTTATTTCAAATATCCCGCGCATCTCTCTTTATCAAACGTCCAATGAAAAAAAAGCGCAGATTTAAATAAGCCAATCATAGCGTCTGTATGTGGTGTGACTCGGTGGGACGCGCCTAGCCGTCGCCCTAATATTCGAATGTAAGCTACTTTCATCGTTTATTCGCTTAAATTAATGGTGTTTTTGCATAAATTATGTGATATAAGTTATAATAATGAAATAGTTTATGAGCAATCAATGAAGCTATTTAATTAGTTTAACATTTCACGATACACCGATAGTGCTTATTCATTGTACGCTTCCCCCGCATCGTACGATCGAGTCATATAAAACGCGAGGACGCCCCCACTTCTAGCAAAACGTCAAATCACTCCGTTGTGTGCAGTTGTTCGTGCTTGGTGAATTCGTTTAAATTCAATCCGCGTCTTCTCTGCATCCTAATATAATAACGACAATTATTTGTGAAATTTAAAGCGTGTGTGTTCAGTGATATTCAAATCATTAAATTACACAAGATGTCTTTCAACACCGACATTTCTTCTAAATTGGAAAGCAGCAGGTACGGAAAGTGTTGATTTACTCAATAACCTTAAAGCCACGGATACTGTCCTAACAATTTTTACTGTGAATCCATTTTGTTTTTAAAAATTGAATCGTTTGAAGTTTTCCACTGATAAGAAAAATTAAACTTTGGCCATTTTGAAAATATTCGTCATTCCTTTCACATTGACATAGTAGCGTCGGTTTTATTTTAAATGATGCAATACGTTTGCATGTCGAGGAGTATCACAGTAACAGTCTACAAAATTTTAACACCCAGTGCCTTAATCGTCCGTTACTATATTGCATAATTAGGTTAATTGAATTCGGTATTGAGGGTAACCTGTATTTTCTGGGCATTATGACCTTAAAGTATTCTGTACGTTGAATGAAATAATTAAACTATTCACCAACAAATCTCCTTTAAACTTAATACAGATGACCCACATCCACAGAATTGAAGAAAAAAAGACTAGGCGTGTTCGACCACTATTGATTTTTTGTTTTTACCGAAACTTGTCTTCGAAATATTCATTTTTGTAAATTGTAACGCGTTTTGTGACTTACTTCAAACATTATAACATTTATTTTGCGTTATAAGCAATATACACAATTATAACCTTAAATGAATGATCATGGTACATGAATGTAAGTTTTTTAGGTTCAAATCGTAAACACCGAGAATATTAAGCATTTAAAATGCGGTATCAAGTGGGTACATAATATTTCTTTTTCTTGTTACAGAAATACCTTGCGGAAAATTGCCCGCAATGACAACACCGAATTCTCCAAGCAGAGCATTCTGAATGATATGGAAAAATTTGTGAAAATGGTTAACACCATGGATGAGACTGTGCTGGTACCCAGCCGCTTGATGAATCTGCCACAGGAAGGTGATGATGACCCATTCAGCATGTTTGCCATGTTGAATGACTTGAAGACTGAATTGTTGTGGGCTGGTGATGTTGAGGAGCAGGGTGACAGGGCGAGGCGAGTGTCTGACTTAAGTGATAACGAAAGTGACACTTCTAGTGCGGCTGGAGATTCTGGCATAGAAGGGGAGGATGAGAGGGAGTCAGCGGTTCGTGCAGCAGCCGCCTGTCGCAGACATCTACGAGGGCTCCGTCATTCCCTTCGCCAGCTCACAGCCGCTGCAGCACATCTTACACGAACTTATCAAGAAGAGGTGGGCGCACCAGTTTAGAGAAAAAATTCCAACAGCCTGTGATTGAAGCCTGTCCCGCACGTTTTGTATATATAGTTTAAGCAGCCCACTTTGTACATATAGCTTTAAAGGGCTCCCGACGTGTATGGGAATCTCAGTAAGTTATGTGGTTATTTAATAAACTTAATTTTCAATATGACCACTTAGTTTCATTTTATTTATTACTAAAATCACCTAGGTGACATAGTATGACACAAGATAAAAACTTTTACTTAAAAAGATCTTTGTTTTGGTATAAATTTTTAAATAGTTTACTTAACAATGAACACAATGACTTAAATCAGCAGTAAAACTTGCTACTCAAAACTGTTTTAATATTGGTGTTCTATTCTGTCAGGTTATATTACAACATAGTTTATGTAGTGTACTTACACAGATTATGCTTGACAAAATAATTGATGTTACGACGGGCAAAATATTCCATACTCTTCCGAGAAAGTGTTAAATTTTTTTGGAATTTCAAAAGATTTTGTTGCCCTATAAATTTACCTTTAAGTCATCAATTGACATATTGCTTTTGTTGTTTATTTAAAGATCTTTGATTTGAAACCATTCTTTTAAAATCCAGATTACCATGTTAAACGTACTTAAATATCATCACTATTAGCTTGTGGAGTAAAAAAAAGGAATCTGAAAACTGCCAATTTTTTGAGATAATAGTTAATTTAATAATCATTCCTATGCACACATCTTCTCTTAGTGAATATTTGCTAAAACAGTGTGATTGGAGGTTGTTTCTGCCTATGGTTAATAAGCAGTTTAACTTGGTTATTATTAATTGATAGTGTCATTTGGCATTTTATAAATTGAATACCAAATATTTTATAATTCCAGGTTTGTTAATTTTAGTGTTTGATTATAAATTTAAAAGCTACTTAACTTAGAGAACATTTCCTAGATATTTATTAAAAAAACCATAGCCTATATAAATTAAATAACTGGACCAAATCATGAATATACCAAGAAAACTGGTTATTAATTTATTCTGTGAAACACTGCCCATTTTTATCTTTGCATTGGCTATTAGAACTTTTTTGTCTATACCAATGATTGTTAGCATCAACAAAAATTTAAATCAGTAAACTGCCTACATCTCTGAGTATAAGGGACAGATAGCTATTAATTTTTGTTTTTTTGACAAATGGAATCACAAAAATGATAAAATGCAGTCCTCAGTTGCGATGGCACTATCGGAGTGCCTATATAACACATAAAGATATCGGCTAACGCACAGCGTGCCTTATCGACGATTGCCCTTTTCTAATAATATCGATAACAATCTTTACTAGTTTATAAAATGATGGTATTACTTAAATAATGTGATTTAAATGACTTGATATTTTTCTTAAGTTGTTTCTCAATTTAAATTCCATAGTACTAGTAGTTCTAGTCGTATATGAACTGTAAAAATAGTGATATTAATTCAAACAACTGTTTTATTTTAATTAAATTTAATGCTGCTGTGTGCTTTTTGTAAAGGTCATCAATACATTTGCGCTGCTTCTATCACTATACATGTATACTTTTAGGACGACGCTATTATTACATTAATAAAGATAGACTATACCGCCCAATAGATATTTATATTTATTAAAAATAGACACTGTTTGATGACGTCGATTGTCTGGACTTATGATCATAACCTAACATTTTTACATATATAAATTTTTAGTCAAAAAATATCCGTCAAATTGCGAGCGATATTTAGTCTTGGGTATAGTATACTCACGTATCGAGTAAAATTAGTGATTTAACTTCATAATGTCGTCTCGTAGTCAATGCCAAAGTCTCTTACGTGTAAACTGTCTCATGTTTGCGTAACCGCGCCGGTATATTCGACCTCGGAAGGAATCGATTTTTAAATCTGCGAACAACCGACATTGCTTTTCACTTAGTCGTCTCTAGTTTAGCAGTCATGTACAGTCTGAAACTTAAACTACATACATATAACTAGATACTACCATAAAATGAACATATTTTATTACATATTGCTTTAGAAATACGGGTTTGCATTGACGCCTCCCAATGCTGTCAAATCCTCTGGATTTATTGCGATGACACATCGACAGGTAGGCGTAAAGGGTCATGTGTAGGCCACACAAGACCCTAAAATCAGTGACGATATGGGGGAAGTCGTGGGTCCATTTTGTTCATTTCAAGTTTCAGAAATTAGCTGCTTCAAAATGTCTCATCACGTTCATATGGCTTAGTTCATGACGTTTATCAACCAGTTTTTAACCCAGGTCTTCCTTTTTCGTCTCTGGTTAGGTGGTAGTAAGTGCCAACACAATGCCTATTTTTTGCTGTTTTGAGTATCGGTGGCATTTCAGATCGACGAGCATTCTGTTGTACGGTCGGCAGGGACGTGTGTAGATTGGTAGCCGATTTCAACCCCACCACCAATGTCCCGATATCTCCATTAATTTTAGAATCGTGTGTAGGCCGTTGTACTCTGATTTCTGTTAGAGATCCTGGACCCTCTTATGAAGCTTACGAAAATAGCCACCCATTTTTAAGCAGTACGGTCGCTGCCTTGCATTTACAAGCGAGGAAGTTATCTTTTAATCGAGTCGTCACCTACTATAAAATTAAATAAACGTTTTTTTTTATCTTATATTTTCAATACATCTTTGAAGACAATTTTTTTGTTTTCATTTTAATAAATAATTAAAATGTAACACGTGGATTGAAAAAACGTAATGTGATTGAATTTAATGTTTTATTTAAATGACCATTAACCTTGTAATTTAATTATTCAAAGTAACAAACACGTTGTTGGTTGAGCCAATTACTACTTAATAAATGTAATAAGGAATTTATAAATTTCATCTATTAATTAAAGCAAAAATTAAGAATAGTCTAAAAAAATATGTATCACTATAGGAAAAATATTCCTACTAATGTGTAAAAAAATAAAAAATCGTTCTTTGAGACAGGAACAAGTACCTAAGTTAGTAACAAACTTATCACGGTTCAGTTTAAGGTCACATATAAGTAATGAATGGACTCAATCGCAACATTCTTTTCAGCGTATATTTATTTTGTAATATTATTAAATAAATGCGAATGTTTGAACGTATGGATGGATGGATATTTGTTAGAAGGTATCTCCAGAACTGTTGCATGATTCTCGCTGAAATTTGGCATATAGAAAATAGCCTGGAATAAAACATAGGCTACTAATTTCCTTTTATATCGCGCGGACAGAGTCGCAGGCGATAGCTATAAAATATATATTTCGTTAGATCGAGTTCCTTTGTTTTTCTGTTGTTCTTCAAACAAGAAACATTATTTTCAAGAATAATCGTAGTATACGTAGTAACAATGTTGGGCTTACAAGAACTTGATAATGGATAGATAAGTAAACGATTAACGTAGTTCAATCGAGCAGTTAATAAATTGTGGTTGGATAATAAACCATTAACTAGTAAAAACTGGTACAAAAAAATTAGGCCACGTATAATTTCTTTTAAATTTAGGATAATGAATAAATCAACACTATAACTTTAACAATAAAAAAAATGTTAAGAATTGAATAGAAAAACTATAACTACCGTAAAGGTGACGATTGACGTAAAGATACTAGTGGAAAGCTTGTATGTACATTGTACATATATGTTTAAGTAGTAAATTAACCTAGAGTTTACATAACCAGGAAGTAATGTACATAAATCATAATGCTCAAAGGCTTGGGCACTTAAATATATGTAACGTCTTCTACATTCCACAATATTACATGTTATAAATAAAGGCCTCGTTAAAAGTGTTATGTCACATTATATCTGAAGACCTATAAAAGAAAACAGTTAACTAACTTTACATAATATTATGTTACCGTATGGGCCGTATAGTGAGTCATCAGAGGGAGTGGGAAACATTAAAATGAAGATACTAAAGTACTATGGTAAACATATGAAGCACTAAGATTTGACGTAACGATTGGTTTTATTCATGCCATTTTAACCAGGATAAGTAAGCAGGGTCTAACAAAGTCGAAAGACAAACATATCCTCTCAAATTAACTGCTCCGGGCCACCTCGAGTACCAAGCGTTAAGAGGTGACAAAGACCAAATACACGATCACTGGACTTGGAAGATTAGTTTTTTTTTCATCATCTTCGGACAAGTGTGCATCCTGCAGCAAGTGGGTATCACTACAGGTCACTGAAAAGCAAATAAACAAAGTGCTGATTGATAATATTTTATTCAATGTCATTCATTGTTATTGTCATAGCGACAATTATAATAATAATGTTATTGTAACAAACTTATGACCGATAATAACATCGTCGGTTGAAATATAATTTGCGTGGATTAAAGTATTATTAATAACACTTTCTTGATAAGGGAATGTATATTATAGATAAAATGTTACATATATTAAGTTCAATACATGTACTAATTGCGTTAGATAACATGACGCAACGTGTTTTCAGACCGCTGGGGGTCTGAGAGATCGTGAACTTGAGCATGCTCCATAACCGGAGGCCTGGCTTATTGATAACACTCTCGATATTACGTTTAAGTTCGCTCATAATACATATTATAAAGCCATCAACACACTATTTTCTTTGTACTTTATTATTGTAAGCAAAAGATGCGTATAAATATGATTCTTAAAACTTGTTTTTGATTTAAAATAACTGAATATCATTGTAAAGCATCTTTATGTTTCAAGCTGACTTCCTATCCATCAATTTTTGCCAGTAAAACTTTAATATGAATCAATCTGTCTATATTTTTGAAGCATTTTAATAATCGAGGAGAATATTTAATCATACATTTTCTTAACAGATTTTATACAACAAATTGTTGAAATATGTGTATTAATTTTGTGGTGGTTATAGGTTTGAGCGACTAATGCGAACTTCGATCCTTTGTGCTAACAGTGGGGGGGAGACGTAAACAAAATGGCGCATACACATTCGCGTAGGAAGTTTCAACACAATATGACATCGATAGCCATTTCCCATTTCACACGATCAACATGTTTGATTTTGATATATGTAATTTGAAATTACATTTGTGTAATTTTAAATCGATTTAATTACATATTTACGTGGATTCCAAATTATTTCTAATATTATAATTATGTTTTCGACAATATGTGACATCATTTAATTTTAGAATTCTACAATCCACCACATATCCAAGATTTCTTTGCAGCTATTCTGCTTCTCTGATAAAATTCACGGAAATTTTATCTTGTACTTAAGAAACACGTTGTACTTATGAATCAAAAATGTGATATTTTTCACAAACTACCCACATTTGTGAAATGCCATTAGGAATGATTTTATCTCTGATTATCCTCGTCAAGTTAAAATACGTAACAGCTACTACAGTGTTGCTAACAAATATTAGTAAACTAATAAATTCTATTCAATTCTATTGAGATTTCTGTTAACAAAATAGGTCACAAGGCTAACGTCTCAATGTCATGACATACGTGCACAAGGAAAACTCTGATCCATACATTTGATTCATATTGCATCATTATCATTATACAAGTAAATCGGTCATCGGTCATTAGCGCAACTACTCGCATGAGGAAGCAATCCAGAAGTGAGGAAGATTGATAAACAAATATACAAGAGAGACATATTTGCCAATATCTAGTCATACATCAACTGTTATTTTAAACATTTAAGATATTTTATTTTTGTATTCATAGAAATCGCTTTACCTATATCACATAATGATAAAACAAAATACTGGTGAAACGGAAATTCTCAACACATTAATGCACATTGCAAAAATGTAATTTTATAATAAGCAAGCATCTCACAGAAAACAATAATTTCTTGTAATAGACTTCAAATTGCATATTATCATACTTAACCCGTAGGACCCGTAATTGCGCTTAGGTTATTTTTTAAACCAAATTAGAGAGATAATTATATTAATCCAAGTATCTCGGTTCACTCCACTGACTACGCAGAAAAGATTAGACATGCTTACATTCAATTTGTTAACAATTGGCCACGTGACCGAGCGAAAGAAGTTTGCGAGTTTAAAAAATTAGCAGCTATTGGTGGCGCGCATAAAATTTCCGCGTATCGTGACCTTCGTCGAGTTGCAGTCGCGTTTGCGAAACAGACGTGCTGCTAACATGCGCTAGGGAAGGGTTGGGTGCACATTTTAAGTAATAACGACCACTTAAATGTCTAAATTAATTATGACTAGGCTGTCTAAATACATGATATTGTCATTGTCGTAAACGACAAGATGTTTGACAAAGATTCAAAAAGGGTAAGCAGAGATTAAAATAGCGTCTGCTTTTGATTTCCTCATCAATTTGCTAGGCAAAAGGGAAGATTCGTTAATATTTTTTCTGAAAAAAGTCGAGCAATAATAATTTAAAACAATATTTTGCTTGTATGGATTTGAGAGATACAATGAGTAAGTCCAACAAAGCTTTTGATTTGAACCGAGATTGTAATGCACAACAAAAACTGAAAGTGAAACTCGGCCGAGCTGCATTGAGAGAAAGGCCCTGGCAGGTTATCTCTGCTGCAAACAGTAATATCGGACCATCTTGAGTTGTATTTCTTCCGCCATTCATAAGTCGTTACTCTAATGTGTATGTGTACATTGAATTCTTTCAACCTTCAACTGTATTACTTATGTTTTACATATGAATTTAACATAAAAATATTTACAATCTGTAACTTTACCTGAAGCTGTTATTTTAACGATTTTACGCGAGGACGCAATTGGCTGTTACATCTCGAAGGACCTTACAATTCACTAGCCAAGTAAAATATTACGAAGATATAATTAAAATCAAAGGAGGTGACCTAGCACCCTGGGTATGATACAATAGAATTATAACCCTGTGCTGTTATTATAAAATGCCTTATTAGTTATTATAAAAAAAAAGTAATTACTCGTTTTTACCACTTTTTAAACTAGATTTAATAAAACCTAGAACTTCAAGTTCAATAAGTCACGGTCAATTCTGAAAAAAACTGGTATAAACTGTTCCGTTGATTATGCTGTAAATGGTGTAAAATAATCGTAAACACGATGTGTTTATATCAGTTATTGGCCCCTGACTTAATATGATTAGTGCCGTGTTAATGCCGTCGGATTCCATCGTTGGTGCAATCATACGGTGACGTAATCTGACGTCAGGTCTCACGAAAATTCTAGAAAGATACAATATCTCGGGCGGACGCAGTAGCAGGGCGCATGCGCGTTTCCACTGCGCAACGCGATCCGGCTCGATTGATACAACAAAGGTAACTCGGCCTCTGCTAGCTGCTATTGACCTTTATTCTACTGTATGCTAAGCAACTATTTTAAATATGTAATATGTATTCTTGTACAATTCTTGTCGCGCATTTAATTACATTTTAATCTAACTATTTTATATCCTACTTTTAATCTATTAACAACTTAATGTGGAAGATAACAGAAAATCCATAACCAACTTCAAATTATACCACGTGCTCTCCACTTCTAGCAATTTTGTTACAGCAACACAGATAAAACATGAGCGGTCATACAAAATGAATCCGATTAGTGTCCACCGTGAAGTCATCATTTGGCATCCCTGAAACAAAAAGTTGATGAGGTGTATTAGCAGGAAATAAAGAATTTTATCGCAAATAACTAACACAACTGCACCTTTTTAGTTATTACATGTTTATAAGATAACTATAAGTGTTTACAATTTATTATATCTGATTATGTCCACAAAAGTACATAAATTGTTACTTGTGTTCTTATCCAGTGTCACACTACAAAATATTGCTTGTCAACATCACTAATGTAGTTTATAAAAATTTAAAAAATCTGCGTTGAGGCCGATTGCAGAAAACGAATATTTTGTCACCTATAATATTTTATTTCGGGGAATGAATCTCGTATGTGTCTTTTGAATCCTGACATCAACATGTTTGAGAAAATGAAGTCATTTTAATGGATTCAATGAACAGGTTTTCATATAAAATTATTAGGTGTTATGAATTACATTACTGTATACTTGTTTGAAGACGTTCTACTTACAAAAAGAACCAATCGGAAGAAATCCGAATGTCTCCAATTGCATTTGCGAACGTTATAAAACTTGAATTTATATGTTTCATTTTTATCAGTTTTATTACTTTTTTACGTTTTATATAAAAATACTAGATAACATATTTAAAGATATGTAAAATATATTTACTTTTTTATACCGCTTAAGGTAATCTTGTTTTCTGTTATATAGACATTTTTTACACCATTAAAAATGTTGAAAAAAAAATTGAGACATATAAAAGAACAACAAACTATGTAACTCTGTCTTACAGTCCACTTCTAATTATGCGTATGGTATAAACACTATTAATGTTGATCAGACGTATATGGACCCTAATAAGGTCGAAAAAATGTATTGTAGTTCCTAAAAGACATGAATGTCTGCCAAGTTTCAGATGTGGAAGCGACTTACAAGGAAAGCAGACCTCACTATAATATGGGATATTAACTAAAGAGCAAGAAGGCAAAATTATGTAGACTACTAGCCATCCGTCGTCGTCCGCAACTCCGTCCGCGCGCAATTAAAAAGAAACTTAACAAATAACCTATGTGTTCTTCCGGACTATGTTCTACATCTGTGCTAAATTTCATCAAGATCTGTTTAACCGTTTCGGAGATACCTTCAAACAAACATCCATCCATCTAAACTTTCGCATTTATAATATAAAAGTAAGATTGGTAATGCCATTTCTTTCACTTATCCACATTCTTTAACTTTGTTAATGGTAGGTTGCTCTTAAAACATCGATGTAATAACAACACAATCTGACATAGTCATAGTTATGTAAGTAAAATGTCGACGTTTAGTTGGCCACGAAGTTCAACGAACTGGTATTATTAGCTTCCGATGTGTAAAATTTGGTAGCCCTTACACGATCTCATTATCTTTGAAGGGGTTACGATAACAGCAGTGAAATAGGTTACCAAATTTTCCTCATATTGTTTAGTAATAGGGAAAGGGTGTTATAATTTCGGTTGAATTAGTTTTAGGTACTACTAACTGTGGCCTTTTACTATCAAAACAAGTGTATGAAAACATTGTTATATCAATTTTCGCAAAAAGAATGAGAGGGATGGCATAACAATTTTGTATTATTGTTATTAGTTAGTTGAATTGAAGACTTATTCTTCTCTTTTGTCTATCAATGCAATAAAATTAATTGCGACGAGATAAAATTTTTACGGAATTTTTGCGGTATTTGTGGCTAGAATATTTTGTGGCCAAATAATATTTAATTATAAAGTGATTAAATGATACTTTCATAATAACGATTATGATTATTTAGTGAACGGAAAACGGTTACTTAAATTATTATTACAAAATAATTATGTAATATCACATTGCATTATACTTTTACCTAAATACTTATATTAAAATGCCTTTAAATTTAGTGGTATTTTAAATTTGAATCTCGGTGAGCGACGGGCCGCGTCTGCAAAATAATACCAGTCCCACTCACTCTGATGAAGGGCCCCCGATTGGCTCGAAACTAGTCGGTGCCGACACCCGACAAATATACGTGAGAGTTTTAGCCCTCTTTATATTAGTTTATGATAATGTCTGACTAAAGTTTGAATAATTTAATTTGTCGGTTTAACTTTGACTTATTTTAGACGTTAGTAAAATTAGATCATTTTACCTCATTGAAGACTTAAGTCTAATATTACAAAGTCCTTAAAGACGCAAGTTATTTTTGATAACGTTTTTTTTAATTTCAATTCATATCCCGGATAAACAAAATATACGATAAGTGAATGTAACAAATTTCCTGCTTTCAAGAACGTACTTGTAATGTTTCTTTTATAATTTTAAATATTGTTAAATAAACATTTATGTGGACAATAAAGCTATAAACATAATTAGCCAACATTAAGGTCAAATCTAAATATTAACACTCACATATTTATCTGGTTTTGGCACCGACTAGTTTCAAGCCCATCGAGGGCCTATCTGGAGAGTGAGTGGGTTGATGGCTCGAAACTAGTCAGGGCCGAGACGGGATAAATACGTCACTGTCTCCAGTACCATTTTAAATTCTGATTAAAAAATACATTAAAAAAAACGAGTTTGTCACTTGCCTATGCTTTATATCATTGGCTATGAGAAAAAAAACGTCATATACATACAAACTAGTTCCAACGAGAATGTTTACCGTAACTTAAATTAATTCTAAACGTATCTAATACAGTCTTAAGCAGTCAGTAATTTTCCTAGCAAACTAAAACTTCCATGTGACGCAAATGAAATATGAACAAAACATATTAAAATGTGTAAACTCGTTTTAACAATGGAACATTTTATTGAAAAAAAAAAACATAGAAAATTATCTTTGACTTTTCAGTCACTGGTAAACAAGTTATTGTTAAAAATTGTAATTGTATATTTATTTTAACGATATTAATAATAAGTATTAAAATGTTAATTTTTGTAGATATAAAATATATGTTTTATGTGATATGTATGATAATCGAGTGTTTATTGCGGTCCATAGTCTGACAATTTAGTATCTTTCTTACACGAATCAAATTTAATAAAATATTCAACATTCCATGAAACCACTAATTTTATAGCACACAAAAAACTACAAAGTAAAAAATAAATTGGAATAACAATATTTAAATTACAAAAAAAATATCTCGTCTTATCTCAAACTCCACAAGTCGTAATGCACGACACTATAACTAAACTTTTCTACCAAGATATGAAACTATTTCAGAATAAAATAGTTTTGTAGGATGATCTGCTTTGTATCCTAAGATTATTTTCAACTTCATCATCATTTAGCCTCTAAAATATCCAGACTAGAAAGTTGACGTTTTGCACACAAGCATACGACCAAACTTGTAGTTAAATTTTTGTAAAACTCACAGTATCATACCGTGGATAACCAGTCATTATTATTCAAACTTGTCTTTGAAAAAACCAATAAAACTATAAATTTTATAACGAGTGATCCAGTTGTGGTAATTCAAAGTTATAGAGGCACAGGACACGAAATGAAGACGATGGTTGCAACGTGTCATCAAATAAAGAGAAACGTTAGATTTGCAATAAAATGGACGTAAAATATTACGTACACGATGAGTGCTATAAGAGCTATGAATAATGTAACCAGCCTTTGTTAGTAGGCGTGGGTATAACGCCACGTTTCGCCGGATCGATACTCTACAGATGCAAATCTACGCGTTTTACAATGATATATGTAGACATGGTTACTCAATTACTGCTCTATGAAAATACTTTTTGCCACTTTTGTATTCACAGCTGTCATAATTTATATTTTTATAGTATTTTTCTAGAACTCAAATTTCAATAAAAATTTGTTTCCGAATAATGCATAGTTGTCAAGAAATAATATCTGAACAAAGGATTCGCAATGGAAAATTTCTGAGAAAACAATTTAGCGTGTGAAGTCGAATCTGAACAGTCACCTCTATTACACCTTTTAAATGAGGTAAATACGTCTATGGCCACCTAAAAATTCATTCAAAAAATTTAATGAACCTCACTTTTAACGGATTGACAAACCAAATACATCTGTGATCTCACAAATATAGAGGTTAATAATGTCATCGAAGAAGACAAAAAAAGGGACCCACAAAATTGTCTATATAAGTTGTTGTCTTGGTAAGTGTGGGTTTAAATTTAAACAAATTTAACAAATAATATTTATATTTAGTCAATACCGTTCCTTGGTATAATTTTTATTGGAAAAAACTCGTCAATAAAATAAAATAAAATTTGTATGACAACAATCACGTCAAACAATCAGTCAAAGTTGAAATGACATCTTACTAATATTATAAATCCGAAAGTTTAGATGGATGGAATGTTTGTTTGAAGGTATCTCCAGAACGGCTCAACGAATCTTGATGAAATTTGACACAGATGTAGAACATAGTCAGTAAGAACACATAGACTAGTTATTACGTTTTTTTTTATTCCGCGCGGACGGAGTCGTGGGCGACAGCTAGTCATTACATATATATGTTTCTCTTATTTAATAAAATACTTGTTTAGGTAATGTATTATATTTGCTATTACAGATGTAATTAGATTTATTGCGACTCACAGAATCAGGATTCACCACATAAATTCCTCTACATTTCTTGAAGTTTCTGTCCATTAATGGAACATTCTAGAAGCCCTTATTGTCTTTGCGATGTCGTCGCAACAATATTGTAGTAAATTTGAATCTCAAGAATAAACTACAAGTTAAAATTGAAACCAAACACTTCGATTTATATTTTTAACGAGCTTTGCGTAAACATCATTTATATAAATATCACTGTTTACGTAACACCAGGGCGTTGATCTATTTTTGTTTTTTCTATAGATTTGTTTTTAATCTGTAATTATAGAATCTTATATCTTATCATAAAATACTTATCATAGGTTTCCGTGCACGTGTTGAAATCAACACAGAGAAGGATTATAGAACAACATCCTAATTATTGCAGTGTTTTAATTAATCTAAAAACTTTATAAAACTATATTATGAAGAACTAATAAACCTCGTCCTATTTAAATTAATGTCTTGTATAATCTTACTAATATTATAAATGCGATAAATATTATAAAATAATATTAGATGGATGGATGTTTATTTGAAGGAACACACATAGGCTACTTATAATGTTTTTTTTAACGCCGCGCGGACAGAGTCGCGGGCGACAGATAGTATGGTAATAACCCGAGAGTTATTATATAATACAGTGTGTTCTTATATTCTAAGATCATGGTATTAAAATAAAAATAAAAGTGGTTTTTTGAGTTACCACAGTCTTCATCTAGGGCGATATCAGTATCGTGAAGTTTTTATTTTCTAATAACTGAATAACTGATTCTATACAAACTTGTACTACAGTTACTAAGCGTATCTTGGAAAAAATCAATAATAGAACTACTTGGCATTTGGTGCAGGGCCAAATAGAAAGTGTCAATCAATGCATTCTAATGACTTTCGCTGTAACTAAATCTAGCAAAGAAATTAGTTCGTATTTTTAACCAACAAAGTTAAAGTTACAAGTTACAAAATACTTACAAACATCTAAGGCCTGCAAAATATGACAATTATTGATAGGCATATTACGAAAGTAAAATAGAAAAGGAATAGAAGTAAAATATTGAATATTGTTCACAAAAAAATATTAGAATGATGCAATCATGAGAATCGTTTGAATAAAAAATTAACAAAGAACACTTCTTTAAAAATCAACTTTAGTTAAATGTGGCTTGTTTTTTTCTTTGAATTATAATTATTTTATTTAAAAATAAGAAGTGATCGTAAAACCAGAAATGTTAAATAATTTTTATACGTAACCTATTCTCGTATGTGGTTTGTTTTCATTACTTGTGTATGTCGCTCGAGTGATAATGTCGAAATGTTATTCACGGTCGTTCAGTAACCGAATGGCCTTTAGGGATAAAAGTGAAACTGAATTATATCAGGCACCAACTAGGGCTGCCACCTCGTCGGGTTTGACACAAATACTCTGAGTTTGCATGATGCACATTCGTGCTATGGGTCTCTGACAGTCGAACATGTCTTTGCTTTCATCGGCGGTTCTATGGTGCACTTCGTTTTTTTTTCGTCTTCCGTGGATTCAAGGGTGGACAAGTCCCTGATTGCTGTTTTATTTTTCGCTTAACATAGTTGGCAGCTCAGCTTAAATTCAGATATGACGGCTGATAGAGATGTATTGAGTAGTACATACTGTTCCGACCCTCAATAGGGATAAAGGCAGGTTGATGATGATGATGATAGTTGGCAGCTCACCACGATATCGCAAAAATGAAATATATGAATTCCTATCGGTATATACACGTACTATATTAGTTAACTTGACTTTATCTCATGATCATGGTTACACAATTAAAGTTTAAAAAAATATTTATGCAGACAGTTATTTTTGATCTGTAATTTTAATTTAATTTTAATCTGTGATTTTTCTTGGGTAATAAGTTTTTATACAATAAAAGTTATAGGTCATATCTCAATCTAATGTAATGAAGATTTAATCTGCTTACGTAAGAAGATTTAAAACAATAATAAAAAAGGTGTGTTTGTATCATCCAAACCTTTATAATGTGGGCCTTACCGACCTTGACCACAAATAGAAGTTACGGTGATTTTACATTACCAATTTCTTTCAATGCAATGTAAATCAAAATACTTGCTCTATGACTGCTAAGGGCAATGCTGGACAACTTTTTTATCGCCCACTATTGCTATTGCTATATCGTACAAAAAAATGACACCTGTAACCTACGAGTAAGTCTGCCTACGGATTGTTTAAATACTCGTATACATAAGTAAAGATAGGTGTTGCAGGTAAGTTCCAAGTGCAACATGTAATCTCTGTTACTGGGTTTTTTTTATAACGGATATCAATTTCCGTTCTTAGGAAAATACATAAAGTCAAGGGAATCAGCAGCATATCGTCTTATGGCGATACAAGCAGGCCGCGGAAAATCTAAAATTGCACAAAGCACAATAATATGACGCACCCACGATGAGACGAGTTGGAAACTACATTAATACATAATCACAGCTTTATTTATATAGCATTACCATGGGGAATATTGTTTTACTCCTGCATTACGTAGGATAATTTTATCATACAAGTCTACAAAACATTATAAAAGATTATTAAAAAACGTGGTCAAGCACCAGTTTATTATTTGTAAAAAAAGACCCTTATTATGTTTATAAATGTTGCTAATTAAATGTGTTTTGATATTTTACTATATTCCTACTGTAAATTCCTGCATCGTGTTCTTTTTTGGTAGTTTATCTTTTTTACAATTTAATTCGCGTTTCGTGTAGCTCCGAGGAAGTGCAGGTGTGTTACACTAATTGTAGTTTCATTTATGTAATATATAAACAATGAATTGTATGATTAATCGTATGTGATAAATACATTGTTCTCATTGGCACACTGAGATGATACGCGTCCGCGTGTTTGGTGGTTAGACGTTTGCGCACGCGTCACCCGCGTGTCTGCCACAACTCCGTATATCCATGACGTAACTACGACATCGCGCGATCCCACATACCACAACACTTGTATTATATAGGTATAAATAATATTGGCAGTAATGGACCCGTTGCCACGAGATCAATGCATTCAAATACCAAGCTTATTACCTTGAGATAAAGTCTTTTTTCGTTTACATTATTATAGTTCGGAATGATAAGGTTCTGTGTTTTTATCTCGTAGAAACTATGAATGAAAGAATAAAAATGTCTATTATCCAAATTGACATAGCAGTACATTAGTATGAACAAGTGAAAGAATTTTTCAAATCGGTTCAGTAGTTTCGAATCCAAACCAAACAAACAAACAAACAAATCTCTCCTCTTTAAAACATTATTTTAATGATAAACCAATAACAATAAAATAATCTTCATGTGTGATCGGACGCTTGTAGGGTCACGTCTCCGTTGACACATTTTTAATCTGCAATTAAAGACAAATTAACTTATGATACAACACTTATCTAAATTAATTATCGAGTAAGTCACTTCCGATTGTCAGTTGAATTGATAGTTGTTCGATCGATACTACAGTTGAATATTCTGGAATTCAGGATAAGGCTCATATCGTGGGACGCTCTTATTTCAGGATGATTGACCTTGGTTGGACGACAGGATGTCACAGGATGCAGAAAGCGGAGGACCGTACTGTAGAATGCAAAAGGGAAGGTCTTAGATGTCTGATGTATGTTAAGCCTGATGATGATAATTATGTGTTTTCAAATATAATCTACTAGCTGTCGCCCGCGACTCCGTCTACGCGGAATTTAAAAAATATATAACAAGTAGCCTATGTGTTCTTCCAGACTATTATCTACACCTGTGCCAAATTTACGGATTCGTTGAGCCGTTCTGGAGATTTTGAAACAAACATTCATTCATCCATCCATCCAAACATCCCCATTTATAATATTATTAAGATTACGCCCGCTGTCATTCAAGTTCATATCTGGGGATAAGTCAGTGTCTCGTGTTATTGGTATATTAAACTCAAACCACAAATATTTAACAATCAGACCCAATAGTCAATATTTGCAAAATTAAAAAATATATCGCAAAAATATTGTGCAAACATCTCAAACGAGGCTTATATACGTACTCGCTTAAAGGCCTTACATTGCTAGATCTCTACTTCTGTGAACTAATCTTACTATACTATACATGCAAATGTTTAGATGGATGGATGTTTGTTTGAAGGTATTTCCGGAACGGCTGAACGGATCTTCATGAAATTTGGCACAGATGTAGAATATAGTCCGGTAGAACACATAGGCTACTTATTAGGTTTTTTAACACCGCGCGGACGGAGTCGCGGCCGACAACTAGTATTACGTAATAAGTAAAAAAGAGAAAAAAATAAGATTCTTCGGTTGAAAGAAGCCAGTCTTGGAAGTCTACTATCCAATCATTTAATAAACGCTACAAAATCCGTCTTTACAAAATTATTTTTTTGTTAGAAAAAAAAAAAAAAAATTATTAATGTATTTCTAATTTATAAATATCTGTAATCATTTAAAGTCAATAAATTACAACCGTAAAAATTAATAAAACATATTCATTATAACGACTTGACGTGACTACATTTAGGGGAAATTAATACTTTCATGAACAGCTATCATTAATGTGCATATTATTTATGTCTACCGAGTAATAAATGTCATCACGATATTTTTCGCGTGATTGTCGTATAAAAACAATTTAAGACCAAATGATAGACAATATTGCTCGCGCTTATAAATAAACTAACTGACTCCCGCGACTTTAAAACCGCCGCAAAAAAAACGTAATAAGTAGCTGATGTGTTCTTCCAGACTATGTTCTACATATGTGCCAAATTTCATCAAGATCGGTTGAGCCATTCCGGAGATACCTTCAAACAAACATCCATCCATCCATCCATCCATCCGTCCATTTAAACATGATTTATTATAAAAAATGTAATTTTTTTCCACCTTTGTAGCACTAAACATTTTAAGGTATCCAGAACGATCTAGACATCTGCAACATCAGAAGAACTACAAATGTGTTGAATTTAAATTGGCCGAATGATAAATATTTGGAGAAAAAACATGCTGTACTCCAACTATGACCATCGTAGTATTTTTTCTTCTCCCATGTTTCATACCAGCACTGGGCCAGCGTAGCCACTATGGTCAAGTCATCCTTAACTTAGGGTAGGCTCCGAGCCCCTCAGTGAGGACATATAGTGAGCTGATGGCTCATACGCAAAGTCTTAGTTATATCTATGACAATGGATATAATTCTTCTAATATTCATCATCATTTATAATTCTTTCCTAATTGCCTCATCAATCGCTAATCATGCAACGGTTTTTCATTTCAAATAGGAAAGAAATACGCACGTTGCCTTCATATTTCTGAATTTAGTTCCGGTTTATTTACATTTTACACTACCAGTTGAGGTCAGTTAATGAATTGTTGATAAAACATCTGTGGATTGTTTTACAACTTCTGATGGATTGCTTTATACATATGTCTATTTACGGTGTCGCCTTAAACGAACGAGTTGTTGATGAAAGACCCTGGCCTTGTCGCCGGTCGACGGCAAGTCGGTAAAGTTAATTTGCCAGAAAAACTTTAACTTCTTCCGGTGTAATGTCTAGCTTAATATTTACATATAAATAAACCACTTTCCTGGCAGTCATTAGATGTTTTTTCATAGATAACTGGAGGATTTACATTTTTTAAGAAGTTACCATCAAGAAGTACTAAGGTAAAAGGAGATACTGGAGCTGAGGTTTGGACCTTCTAATATTATTTCATTCCTCTTATGACGCTGCCACCATTTTCATTATTTTGTCAAAATAATTTTGTAAAATTTTGCACTAAGATATTGCAACAATGTGATAATTGATAAGACACTGTTCTTAGTAAAAGGTCCATCTTAGAAAATTTACCTATTTTTACATAAGTTTTTAAATATAATTATTAACTGTGAAAGCTATTTAGGTATATGAAGAAATAAAAGTTCAAATGAATATCACAGAAGTAAAAAACATGTTCCAATCATGCAACATAAATATCATCTTACTAGTAAATGTACAAATATCATGTTACCGGGCATAAAAGAGGTTATCTATCACTGCAATACCATCTCAACATCACGACAAATTATTATTATTTATTATTGAAATGAAAAGTAATTAAATAATGTTTCTGTTCACACATCTTTTGTTTGATTATTATCGAGGCACGTGTTGAGAACGTGCGCTTTAATATTATTATAACAACATGCAGTAAATTTGAGCCACGATGTCATCATTTTATCCGATTTAATTCTCCTCTTCAACTGTTCTTGTAACCTGAGTTGTGATCTAAAGAAACTCTTACTTTAATGATTATTTACAATGCTCTTTTATTTCTTAACGGCCAATAAACGATTTAAAAAAAAAAAAAAACAAGTTACTGACTTAGTACGTCAAGACATTTAACGCATATAGTGTCTATACCGATATTGTTGTAATTTTATATGTCAGTAGTAGTCGCCCGCGACTTGGGTTGCCAGGTCGCCAAACCTACTAGCCGGACAGACCAGTCAGTTTGGCCGGACATTTGGGTAGAAAGGTCGGACACCTCGGTAATAGGTACACTCTCGTTTGGGAAATGTAAAAAGCCTAACAAAAGCCGGAAAACCGTTTATTTTGGCCGAACACGCAATCAAAAAGCCTACCTACATATGTCCGGCTTTATCCGGACGCCTGGCAACGCTACCCGCGACTCTCGAATAGAATTAAAAAAAAACTTCTTTAGTAGTCCATGTGTTCTTCCAGACTATGCTCTACCTTTATGCCAAATTTCATCGAGATCCATGCCGGCTGCATTCTGGAGATACCTTCAAACAAACATCCATCCATCTATCTATCCATCTAAAAATTCGCATTTATAATATTAGTAAGATCTAAGCATATACCTATACATACTATCTATATATTATCGATATTAAACATCTATCACAAGTCAGATAAGATCAATATTTGTCATTTTTCTTGATATAACGAGATAATATTAAAAACAACACATCTAAAAATCATCTTATAACAGCTGCTGCCACCTGGCGTCGGTTCATTTTATTTATAAAATACATGAAAAGCAACAAAAACACACAAATTTGACTGATGTATTAATCAACTTTTTTATATCAGTTGATGTCTTTATTTTCTGCGAGTGTGAATTTATCATTGGGGGCAAACAACACAAGTAAAACTATCTATACAAGTAAGACATTCCAATTACCGACCCTTAAAGGGTTTCAATTGATTATCGTACATATATCAGTTAGTTTAGCACTTGCAATAAAGTATACGTTCCACATGTCGTTCTTTATTTCATTTAATCTCACAATTTAAGCAAAATAACTGTACAAAAGTATTGTATTCGTCGCTACGTTCTTTGTTAACATAATTATGGCGTTGAATTGAATTGAGATATGCCTGTGCAGACACCACTATTATTCAAATACCATTTGAGGTTCTATCGCGTATCAGTATCACAATAATAACCCCAGTATGTAACTGGCTAGTACCTAAATCTTCTGGCTTTATTTGGAGCTATCGAAAATAAATACTGCCATTTTCCTTAAATAAAATTGATTGGTTCTCTATTCTCGATCTGTGTTTGCCAATGCTCTTCTCCACAGGTATATTAAAATGTTGAGATACATATTTTTTATTATGGACCGTCTTTAATCTTTGCTAAAAAACCGAATTGTACAGTAATGATTTTTGATAATGAATAAACCAGCGCTTGACCATAATCTCACCTGATCCTAAGTAGTGTTGCAATGATATTTATCAAACTGTGATGATAGTTGAGATTTAAGGTCTGAGACATTGTTTCAAATACGACGTATAAGATAAGGTCGTACTAACGTAGTGAGTTCGCGGCATTGGTCCATGTAATTACGTGTCAAGACCTCGCACGAGACGAACTTCATTATATCATTTTAATTAATTACATCCATTATGATGTATTCATTGTTTTTTTTTATTATAAATGTTAAGTGTCAACAGCCGTTGAAAATATAAATATCAATGTTTTATGTTTATTTCCTATGCATTCCTTAAGGTTGGAAAGATAATGAAGAATCTTTAGTATAGTGTTTCTGATCTGAGTTTTTAAGGTATCAAAAACAGTTTTTTTTTTATTTTATTGGATCGTATTGCTAGTATTACATTGAGACTTTAAAAGTACAGTGGAAGCTGGATAAGCGAGAGTCATTGTCCGGTCCTGACGGACGACATCCATGAGCAAGAAACTCGGGTGAGAGAGAAACCTCTTTAAGCTTGAAAAATATCGTGGTGTATTGAAGTCTTGCTTATCCAGGTTCGACATATTTTGATTTTGGTATGCACCAGGTTCAGCTTTTTGGGAATTAAGTCTTACTTTAAAGGTTACTCCTACTTTAAAAAAAATAAGGATGGATGGATGGATGTTTGTTTCTACGCATCTCCAAAACACTTTAACGTATCTCGATGAAATTTGGCACAGATATGGAACATAGTCTGGAAGAAAACATAGGCTTATTACTATGTTTTTCATATTGCTGTGCGGTCGCGGAAGTCGCGGGCAACAGCTAGTAATATATAATTTAATAAAACAAAAGAATTCATGAATATTGATAATCGAATAAAATATATTTTTCAAGGATAAGCGACAGGTGGAACTGGCAAATAATAAAGCCAGATTTCAATAAATATTTTAAACAACATCGTGTACTTTTTTAAGTTTTTTAAAATGAATTTTTCCACGATATTCTTGTGACAACAAATAATATCTATATTTAAAATAACATATACGAGTAAATCAATTTAAAATGATTTGGATAATAAATTATATAAAAAAATTAATCAATATATTTATTTCTTCTCTAAGATCTCATAGTTTTCTTGAAGGCCATTTTTGATATAAATTGAGCAAAACATGAAACGTCTCTCATGTAATCAAAATGATTAGGAAGTATAATTATGTTCAATACGATTGTTAGATGTTATTGTGGAAATCATGTTAAATTGGATATAAAATGGTATACAATGTCGTCTAAGCAATTTATATACAAATGACTGTAAGCAATATGCAATTGAAATTTAACGGTCTAGTGCCTAAAGGACCTAAATTAATTTCGTGGTTTAACTAACATGTGGACTTAACGTGCAGTGAGAACGCGGACAGTAGTAGTGGTCGCCAAAACTGAAGAAAGGTAGACCGATACGGCTACCTTAAACGTGCTTTCACACTACCGCACAATACCAGTCACCTCGTGACCATGTATGTATGTAACTGTGCCGAAATATTGGGAGTTCAAACAACTTGGTATATCCCTTTCGAATTAAACATTATGTTGTTTACGACCGTACAACAATGTTTTCGTAAGTCATAAGTTCTTGTAACTTCTCAATTCAAAAGGATATTAAAGGAAATAAGATTAGGTTTTTTATTGTTGTTATGTAAATCATTAACTTTTTTAATAAACGTATTATGTGAATACTTTATACGTAAAAAACAGATCTTACATAATAGGTTTATTTATTTGCGGAAAACAAGTTACAACATTATTCTTTAGACAGCTTGTTTATCACGTAAAATATAAAAAACACTCGAATTCCTCGTTCGAATCGTAGTTACGACTTGAGACCATTTGTTTACAGCTCAAATAGTGTTAATTCGAATTTCAAACTGAAATGTATGTAGATCATAGTTACGATAGTTAGATCATATTATGTTTTTTTTACAATCCCGCGCCGACGGAGCCGCGGGCGACAGCTGGTTTTACAATATTTTTGCTTTATCTCAGACGGAATTTAAAAAAAGAACAATTCGCTTCAACTTATGTTTCATCACAAAATTACTTTTAATGTAATAAATATATTAACCGAGATGTTATTAGCTTAAAGAGAACAGCATTGTCTATTACCATCACAGTACAACATAAAGCAATAAGTCACTAATATCATAAATGTGAATGTTTAGAAGGATATAGCATGTTTGATACCTTGCAAAAGAATTTACTGAACGTATCTGGATGAAATTTAGAACAAAGATAGATTACGGTCTGGTTAACGCATAGGCATATACATATCAAAAGAAAGGCGCATTCGATAGTATAACATAAGAAAGGCGATAGTATGGTGTGATCGAATCAGACCACTGGCAGCCTCGATACAGCCTCCGCCTTCTGTAACGGCTTTTCGCACCGCCTGTGATGGATCGAGGTCGGATACCTTTTGCCATGTAATTACAGTTATCAAATCAGGAACTATAATATTGACGGTCACTATGCGCTGCCTTAAAAATAAATATAAAAACTTGCTCACTTTTATAGGTTAATAGGCTAACACGTGTTAATGTAAATTGAAATGACATTCGTTTTTTTTAGAGATACATTTTCTTTGGGGACTACTTACTCTACAGGAAGAGATCCTAGTACTTATCCTAGACCTTAGTACAATCTTTAGGGAGAATTAAGAACTATAGAACTATAAGTACAGATCCTGTATAATGTTATCTAATGTAGTTTGTTTCTATCCAATATAATACACCTTTACTACATGAATCTTTATCTTTTTGCTTCTCCTAAAATAAAGATATAATTAAAATTCTAGATTCACAATCAATTTGATACATCATTAGGTTCCTTCCATATTTATTTAATGTTTTTCAAATATGTTAAAAGTTCTTCGAATCGCGGCAAATTTTCTACTTTATAAAGCAGTACTAAATACATTATAATACTTTAAAATTACAATTATCAAATATGTATAGAATTTTGTCGGTGACTTGTTTGTTTTATTGATTCATATATTTAAAGTTGAAGTTGCAATACGCGATGATTCACTTTTGCTTTATCAATAAGATAACATACATACTGATAGATTATATGGAAAAAGATGAATTTTATTATTTTCATAGAATTTTAACTATCACTAGCTTTTACCCGCGACTCCGTCCGCGCGGAATAAAAAATAGAAAACGGGGTAAAAATTATCCTATGTCCGTTTCCTGATTCTAAGCTACCTGCCCACCAATTTTCAGTCAAATCGATTCAGCCGTTCTTGAGTTATAAATAGTGTAACTAACACGACTTTCTTTTATATATATAGATATATATATAACATTAATGATTGATCAAAATGAATCTCTAGTTAAGGTTAATTAATATTAGGACTTAAGGTTAACTTAAAAAATCATCAGCATCTCCCTGGCCTTTTCCCACTCACGTGGGGTTGGCACACAAGGTTTTATAAACCTTAAAGTTTTGGCTAAGTTTTTACGGCCGGCCGCCTGCCTGTCGCCAACATACTTGCTTTTATGTTATTCGCATCGTCTACTACTCGTAGATGAAATAAATCAGCAACATAAAAATGACATTAATGTCTGTTAAATATTTTATTTGGCAAGAATTAGTACGATGAATAACTATGTGAAATTAAGGAACAATTTATGGATTTTAGATCATCCACCCAAATTAATTAAAATGACCTTTGGATCGGTTTTTTAATCGCTTATACTGTCTTTTATCTTAAAGATCATCTTCCGGACTATCTGAGGTTCTATACTAAATGGGACTGGGACTAAATAGTTTAGACCAGTTTAGGCTATAGACAAAATATGGAAAAAAAATCTATTACAAATAATGAACCATTGGTAGGTAGGAGTTTTACTAAAATTTAAGAATATCTCAAATTCATTATCTTTGGGCCTAGCCCGTACGTTTGTGACAATAGCCTTCGTATCGTCATCGTCAATTATATCTAAATTAGTATGAGATTTTAGGTGTACTTAAGGATAGATAGATAAAGCTGCACAAATTTTGTTTAAGTTTTTTTTTTTGTTTTCAGTTGTTATGTAAATTCTTTCTTCGTTATTTACATTAGCAAACAATTGAGTGCGTTAAGGTCAGATGTGGTATTCAAAAACAGATATTTGCATTTTTTGTAAGATTTTTAAATGACAAGTCTTATGATAATATTTATTGAATTTCCAAATTGCCACTGAAAACAAATAGATTTGAGCTCATATTCTTCCACTGCTTAACTCAAATAAACTGCAAGACTCGGTTTTATTCCACACAATACTAGGGTCGATAGCTCTAGTGAACTTTGTAAGCGATGATAACAATCATGTGAGTGTGGCATGTCAGACGCACCGGGACATCGACTGCCGAACTGACTGACACGCACATCGTTAGCTGATACATTATCAGCAATTCCATAATAAATGTAATTTATGTTTGTTTATATTGTCATTGTTATATATGTCGCAGTCACATTGTATTATCCGCCATATTACATTACGGCTAGCTGTTCAAAAACAGGGCCGTTTTGAAATGTTGATACGGTTCAACGAGTAGCCGGATTGACTACGATACGTTCTTCAATAAGGCGGCCCACGTTTAGCCGCATCGTACTAATACTTAATCTGTGGGGTTACCATACTTACAAAATGAAACAATGTTTAAAAAAATCAGTTTTATTAATCAGAAAAAGCTAACAGATTTCTTCTTACAAAATTCCTTACCAATCAAGAATTATTGTCATTGTTACTTTATATTGAATAACATTTTTGGCTTCAGACATTTTTATTCTTAATATTATAAATCACAAGGGACAGTCATCTTACTTACTACAAACAAACTTTTCAAAATATAAGGTATATGAAACAAAAAAGGTAACATTATATGAAATAAAAAGGTAACTAAAAACAATTGATGTAATTCCTCAATAAGCAACATTTCGTCCAAAATTTATAATAATCAGGCACTTTGTGATTTGGCATAGAAAATACTAAACTACAATTTAATAAAGAAGTCATTTATGGAAATCTTAGACAGTCTTCTTAACATTTATTACATTGTGGTTAGCCTGGTGTTGAATGTCACGTGGCGCCGAATACATTTCGGCGTTGTTTTATTCAGCCGCATTCATTCTGGCTACTCGTTGAACCGCCGCATTTCAAAACGGCCCTGTTTTTGATAACAGCTAGCCGTAATGTAATACGGCGGATTATACAATGTGACTGCGACATATATACCAACCATGTAATATGAGATTATTGTTTAAAATTATCTTTCACGCGGTCGAGCGACAACTAATAATATATAATAGTTAATTATGTACTCGTATTACTAAAAACTTGTCAGCGAACTGGTTATATCCAACTCTCGAACCAAATAAGACGATTCGGTTTTTGGGAACTGCTTACGTATAAGGTCAAATACAACGTGAGGTTCTTGACACCACACGCATATTACGCTGGGTTTCCTATCTCTAGGCAAGTTTTCTTCACTAATTTAAATGCTACTGTCATTTTATTTGAATTTGAACAAGTCTATAAGTTGTTTGAATGTTCGTTAGTTGAATGTCCAACTTGGGCAAATTCACAAATGAAAAATGGAACACTGTTTCAAATTCAATTCACTCATCATATTTACATAGAAGTCGTTTGTCGAAGTCTATATGTCAAATAATTACTGAGAACATTCTAGTTATAAATTAATGTTACATTTTGTCGTTTTAAGGAAGTTCAAGATCAAACGAGGAAGTTTTTAAGGAATATTTAAATATTATACTCCAAATAGTTCATAAATTAATTCTGATGTGAGTTTTTAATAATCGTCTCGATTCAAACATCGAACTTTGTTTTTTTTAGAATGTTCTGGTCACATAAACCTGCTCAATTTCATAATGGTGACTGGTCTAGCTCAAGAATTAGTCGTATTGTAACGAATGTAAAAAATAATTACATAAGTCGATGGCTCTTATTTGATAATCGTTGTTACTTCAGAACACTAATTTTACAGGACAGAATTTTAAACATTTTTTTAATAAATTTTGGTGCTGTAATACGGTAGAAAAACGAAGTGTGAAGTTTTAATTCGTTTTTTAGGTTCGTCTTTGAAAACACGCTAATATTTTCATTAAACTTTTTTTTTTGAATGGAGGGGAAATCTTCAAAAGGTCCTGCCTTCTGTGGAGAAGACAGGGTTATGGGGGATTCTACCCACTAAAACTTCCTCAGTGTCCGCAATTGAAGAGGGTTCCAGGATCTCTGAGGAACGCACCGGAACCCTCAGCACTTTACTAACGTAAGACTTCGTCCGTTGCTCCAAGTGTTACGGCAACCGCGTTTAGTCACCGTCTTCCCGGGACCATTTTGTTCGATGATCAGGAGCCCCACTCTAATCACCAAAGGTTCCAAAGAGTCCCTTACATCGTTACATCGATGGAAAGGAGTAACGGCTTAAGCAAATTATGGAATAATCTATTTTGACCAGATTACCTCACTTTTACGATGAAAAAAAAACCAAATGAAAATCGCACACATTTCACGACATTAGCCTAGCTGCTAGTCGATTGCTGTCTGCAAACGGCTTATCTTTATACGATAACAGGATTATTTTTAGTATTTCTGTCACAACCAACATGCAAAACTGACCTTGAAGATAAATAATACACATAACTAGCAACAAAATTATTTATCAGTCAAAAACCAGCAAACACCGGACCTGTGAAAATGTAAATATATTTATCACTCATGAACATTTTATTTACCGTTGTTCACGACTCGTCGTGTTAAATTAATATAATAATAGCTGTCCTTGTATAGTTTTGTCCATGATACTTTGATTTTAACTTAAATGTTAAGTCACAGACGTAGTTTCAGCATTTATTTACTTATAAAAATCACGTAGAATAAGGAAGCATTAAAATTATAGAAACAACAACAGTAATAAAAAGTGACTTACGTTTGACATTTCTAGATATTTTGTTAAAACCAGAAGAATAGGGATATTTTTTGTACATCGTTTTTGGTTTTTCAAATAATATTTGTCAATGCATACTAATTGATGCAACAAAAACTAGTAAAAATAATACTTTGAGTTAATTTAGCTAGATTTTATGTGTTTACTTACACGGCTATTATAATATGACTAGCTGTCGCCTGCGACTCCATCCGCGCGGAGTAAAAAAAAAACTTAATAAGCCTATGTGTTTTTCCAGATTATGTTCTACATCTGTACGAAATTTCATCAAGATCTGTTGAGCCGTTCTGGAGATACCTTCAAACAAACATCCATCCATCTAAACATTCGCATTTATAATATTAGTATGATTATCAGAGAATGTAAATACTTTCTGATTAATAGAGCATGTTTCAACGTAGTAAGAATGTTTCAACTGTGGGTTTCAACCAACCATTATTATCCATCAACATATTAGCCTCATCTATCCGAAATCCAGAGCAAAGTTACGGCTGATTGTTGTTGTTAATTTTTAATAATTTTGTGTGCGAATTTACAGACGATCCGGTCGCTTATATAATTAATATTGACCGCGGCACACATACATTGAGCAATAGAAACTTGTGTAAGCGACCTCGAAATGCACACCGCTTGAATGCTAAGGATTTACATGAATATATACTTTCTTACGCCAATTATCGTACTCTTATCATTTTCCATCATTCACCATGGGTTTCTGAGTCCAAAACCTCCGTTAAAAATATATTGCTATCTCTGTATTGTCAAAGATAATGAAAGAAATGGCGATATGTTTTCAATGGAATGTCTTAGAAACCCAAAGTCAACCTTACTAATAATTATAAATGCGAAAGTTTAGATGGATGTTTGTTAGATCTCCGATACTTCGGATCTTGATGAAATTTGGCACAGATATACAAAGCCTCGAAGAACACTCAGGTTGGTTACTCATTAAGTTTTTTTTAATTCCGCGTGAGTGGAGTCGCAATCGATAGCTAGTGTATGTATAAAACATTTGTGTCTGACAACTTAATGTAATAAACATCATGTGATAATAATATTCATATTATTAATTTGCTATTTTATTGAAAACAGATTAAAAAATGCATTTATAATTAATTGCAAAAATATTAAATGAATACGACTCTACTAAATGTAGAAAATCTATATCCATACAACTCTATAATTTGTAAAACGAAATATATACGTTCTTAATAGGAATGATTCAAGGTGCCAGTGTTAGTAGAAAACTTATATTTGATTGTATAATGACTTAACATCCATTGAGATTATGAACTGCGATCTAGTTTTTTAGTTTAAAGCTCGTTCGTATACAGAGTGATTGACCTACTAAACAACATTGTAGTTGTTCTACAAATTCAGAGTACAACTGGTCTATTTTTATCGAATATAATTTTAGAAAAACATTGCAAAAGAACGAAAACATTAACTTGACCTCAGTTACCTGGCCGCTATAACTTCAATCTTGCTTATACTTGACAAATAACATCACATTCTTACATAATTATATTTTCGAAACGAGTTCATCCCACTATTTTATTGCGTAGTTGAATTATTTAACCCCCTTTGTATCTTGATAAGGTTTTGTCGAAACTTTGTGCTCTTATACAAATCTTTTATAATGTACGAGTAAGACATGTATCAGTAAAATAAAGTAAAAACTGTAATAACTACAAGAATGTTAAATTTACTCGTATTATAAATGCGTTTAGATGGATGGATGTTTCCTAGAAGGTTTATCTAAAGGGATCTCGGTAAAATTTGGCATGAACAACATAGTCTGGAAGAACACATCGGCTACTAAGTTTTTTATGTTCGCGCGGACTGAGTCCCGGGCGACAACTAACGACCTAAATGAATGTGACACTGAAAACGGATTGTTCAACTTCTACCCGTATTTCTTTCTTAAAATTATCATGTCACAAAATCGTCATGTGAGGAATGTATAGTTTAGACAAAGCTTTGTCGTTACAATATGTTGTTTTATCCTTTTTAATTACGTTGTTACGATAACGTTTTGTTCAAAGTACAAATTTGAATACTCCGCACTGTGAACAAGCATATTTTTGTAGACTTTAAACTTTACCTAAGACGTAAAGCAAAACACTCAAACGTGGACGTAACATACATAAATTATGTAAATCTGTAACATGATACAAGACATAAATAATGATCAAATAACATTAAGTAAAATAAAACATTTAAATGTTTAAATTCTAAAGTACTATTTGGAAAGATCGAGAAATAAATTTCCTGTTTATACGAGTATCAACGTTGATTTTTCCAAGACCTTCGAGAATTGTTATCTTCTTAAAAATCTATTCCCTTTAATAATTTCTTCAGTAACATTATCTTTCGTTTATGACAATTTCATAATGTCAACAAAAGTACGGATAATGCTAATCCGACAAATTCGATTGCAAACAATGACGCGATGGCTATAAAATAACATATCTCATAATGATGGAGGTAGTATTTTCGAATGCCAGTCATTAAACCAATATGAAATTATGCAGAATCATGCTTCGAGCTTCGAGTAACAAACGAAAATTCAAAAGTGACGCAAGCTACAGTCACAACTATAGCAAATAGCTGAACATATTATTAACTCTCATATAGCTGAAATGACATCAACACCGGTAACAAATAATGTTAACATAATCATTTATATCGTGAGAATACACGGGCGAAAAAAATCTTCCAAAAGTTATTTACATCCCTCTGATTCTCTGTAAAAAAAAGAAATAAGAATATGTTTTGTTATGTATATTTTCGCAGTGGACCAAAGTCTATGTCTAATTTAGACACAGCGACTCAGCAAGGACGAAGCGTTGGTAAACTCTACCTCAAAGGTCGGTGCAATGTTGAGGGAAAACATTTAACGAATTTAAAGTTTTAATTTTGTAGTAAACTATGTTATGTGTTATTTTACAAACTATTAATTTAGTGTAAACGTTACTAAAACCCGTTATTAAAGAACGTCATACCTTTTATATTATTTTGTCCACAATTTAAGAATGGTTTACATGAACACGTGTTTAGAATACAGTATGTATCGCATAAAGAACTATAAATAGGCGAAGTATGGTCGCATTCAAACTTTATACCAGCTCGCAATTTCGCACTAGATGCTGCGCAGGAGACAATTTGAGAGTCGCGCACGTTTATCACGCAGATGACACGCATTTGCACACATGCGCTTGCTCCTATTTACGAACCGCCAATAGGTTTGGATGTAGTTATACCCGTATAACGTGTGCCGGTCGAGCAAGCGACCGGTTTTGGCAATCACCATTCCTGCTCTACTACCCATCTACGTCACGACGCAATACAGTTCTTACGTTAGACGCGGATAATTGCATTGAAATAGTTATAATTTCATGTCTCACGTCATTTATTAGAGTAATATTATTGTAATATTGACCTAATTAAATGACTTATATTCTTTGTCTGACCGCGTTAGTCTATCTTACAAATCAGATTTGAAAAATTCATATTGGATTTACCCAATTATTGCGGAAACTTCGAGGTCACTTTGACATTTTGATTAAAATGAAAAAAGAACATCATCTACATCTAATCCATATAATCTTATTTATTTTTAATCTTCATCCATCCATAGCTGGGGCTCTATTAATAATTTAATTAGCAAAGATTTTTCGACTATATCTAGTGTGAATGACCACATTTAACCGGCAGATCAACGCACGGCTTACGTTCGAAACAATAAAGTTCTTTGTTCAAATTTTTTTTGTTACAATTTTATATACGCTCGTATTTTGTTAAAAAAATTTGAAGTTTTTACTCTTACGTAATTTACATACTTAAAAACTTATTTGTTAATTAAAAAAAATTAAATACATGTTTCAGTCAACAGAAGTTCTTGCGGTTTCACCACTCCGGCTGGTTATTTATTTTTTTATCAATTTTCGACCAAATCAAATTGTTGTCAAAAAGTTGTATTTCCTTACAACATCAATAAATTTAGTTTAGTTTTGAGATGGAGGGATGGATGGATGTTTGTTTGAAGGTATCTTCGACACGGCTGAACGGATTTTCATGAAATTTGGCATAGATGTAGAACACAGTCTGGAAGAACACATAGGCTACCTACTACGTTTCTTATTTATTCCGCGCGGACGGAGTCGCTGGCGATAGCTAGTCTTTCATAAATACCTTCTCAGAAATTCTTCATTTTGAATCACGTGCTCAACTATTTTTATAAATCAAACAATTCCATTGATATTATTCGTACAAAAAAACACTGAATAAATGTTAAATTATAATAATTTTGGTTAATGCGAAAACAAAAAAAAACATAAGAAATTCGACTACCGAAACAATTGTATTAAAATAATTAATGGTCTCTGTTTTTCTCAAATAAAATAAGAAAAAAAATTATACAGTGAGAACCCACACTAAGAAGCATTAAACATAATTTGCATTCATGTTACCATCTCAGCCAGCTGCGAATTGTACGACGCAATTGTGAGAAAATCACTATGACATGAATAGAACTAAAAACTGTAAAGATTATCACAGTTGTCACATATTATTTTTCATTACATCAAATATCTATTTAAATAATTAGCTAAATTAAGAAACATAATATATTTTTTTTATCTTTTAATACATCCACCAACTAGCTGTTACTCTAGCATACATTAGCTATACCTTCCAGTTAAAGTCCTGTTAACATCGGTTCAGCCGTTTCGGAGATTACGCTGAACAAACGCTGATCCGTAGGTTTTTGACACCAAATTCGTTTAAAACATATTGTTATCTCTGTTTTCCCAAAGATAATGACAGGGATGACGATATGTTTTATACGACACTCTAATTTTATTAACTGTATAGATTAGCCTGTGTAGCCTTACTGCTAAGTCTCACAGAAAATGTTCAAAAATCTAACTCTGGTGTTAAATAGACATAACCGGTAATAAATTATATCATTGATAGATATGTTTTATGTACTTTGGATACGCCTCTTTAAATTGGGATATCTAAAAGGATGAAAACAAATAAACAAACGAATTTAACCTTTATTCACATCTACGTACGTGGAAGCCCAACCCACAATGATGTCTAGATGATAAATTTCCTTTGAAATATCCACTGTAAATGACAAGCTTACGACGAAGAATACATGTCAAATACCAAGATGTTTTTGGTTAATTGTATATATTATAGCTTACTAATTTATTGTATAGGTACATGTTTGTATTAAGCCAAAAAGACTGACACATAGTGTCTAATCTATTGACTATGTTTTCCTTGTATTATGTAGCAACAGTAGTAAAACGAACAAATACCTAACATTAATGTTTGACTAATCCATTCCAATAATAGGCGGAAGTGTGAGAAATGGCTGGACCAAGTCAGGGCCTACAAAGTGCTAAGAATCCGTTCCGAGTCAGATGAGCTCATATGATGAAAAAGTTGACAAAATTTTGTCATACATAGTCAAACAGCTTCTATTTACATTGAATTATTGACTAAAATCAAAGCAGCGTTAAAAAAATATCTTGCTTGCTTGGGCGCTTTTTTATCGCACGTTAAAAAAGCGTTCATATAAAACAAAAGCATTTCCAAGTATCAGTTTAAAAAGCAGCACTTTTAAACGCGACGCTATAATCATCGCGTAATGTTGCATTTTAAGCGCTGCACGAACGGAACAAGATTGATTTTAAAGCGTTCGTCGCTCGAGAGCCGCGAACGTCGAGTTTCAACGCGGCGTTAAAAAAACGCCTGTACGAATGAGCGCTACATGTTTATTTTACACGCATACAACAGAATGCCCTTACTCAAGACATTTACGATCAGGAAACAAATAAAATTTTATATTAAGCATAAATATATACTTATTTTTATGATGTAATTCTATGATTTAATTAATAGAAGCAAAACAGAAGTACGCAATACAATGTCAAAATCTATATAAGAAACTTATAAACGAGAATAAACTTTATTTTAATTTCAACGACTTGAAAATGTTACAAAAAATACATTAAAATAGTGTAATATATTTTTTACTTTCCACTAACGATTTAAAAAAATATATATTGAGCCTTTTACATAATAAAAAGTAAGTTAATAAGATTTGATGCTAAACATTTCAAACGTGTTAAATTAACGGATTATTGTTTAACGGTATCGTAAATTCCGTTATATTTGATAACTGGATATATGAAAGATAACACAACTAAAGTTTTCTAGCTTAGACTTACTCAAAAGATTAAATAAGGTAATACCTAGATAACTATGTCTTATACGGTTTAGGTAGTTTGAAACTAAAGTTAAGAATTTTCCAGAACTAGTTTGACGTAATCTTTTACACACAGCAGATACGGACACATTCTCATGTTCTCTTCACCGTGCGAATTTTCTTCGTCCAAATTAGTTGCCTCACAAAAACTCCACTAGAACCAGTATTATTAATGATTCACATTAATCAATGACGACCATCTTACTTCTTACTAATATTATGCGAATGTTTAGATGCATGGATGGATGGATGTTTGTTTGAAGGTATTTCCGGATCGGCTGAACGAATCCTTATTAAATTTGACACAGATGTAGAACATAGTCTGAAAGAATACATAGGCTACTTAGAAAAACTTCTAAGTATACTGCCAAATTTTGATCTGATGAGTGAGATTTATCAAGCCATCTCTTTTCTATTCCCTTTCTATGTATTTTTATGGGTTGGTCAACGGTAAATTTAAAGCTATGTCCATACTTTTCTACGGCCTGTGAACCGTTAATGTGAATACTTTTTACAAGAAACCATTGTTATGGCTGCGTCGGTATCTGCGAATTTGTAGACCGACACCTCAATGGATATAGTGAGAAGTGCGTGTGATAGGAGGGCTATGACTGACTATAATACGAGTAAAAAGTACTAAGTCCTATCTTGGATTGTATCCTACAAACAAGATTGATTATTTTTGGGTCTTTATTTATATGGGTATGTCTATATTTTTACAACATGTTGTAATTATGACTACATAATCAAAACAAAGAACAACACGTACATGATAACTAATTCTATTGCCCGACTGACATGAGTCATTATGTAAAATATTCATAGAAATGTATGTCTGTCCATTATATATATAACCTGTAGTCCAAATGGCTTCGCCGCTTTTGAATTGTGAAGTGTCATTCGCATTCATACTCTTCTCTGGAGTTTTATAGGGGTTCTTTTTTAATATAAAACATTTTACTTTGTTGTGAAAGAAACACGTCGTAGTATGTATCGGCGCATGCGCAGCGAGGGTCGGTGCCGGTGGCGCAACGGCAGCGTACGCGCGTCCTCACGCGAAGGCCACCGAGAAAACCATCCGCAAAGTGGGAGGCGACGTACGCAGTTAACTTCCACACTAATGCTATTTCACACTATCGCCGCATAGTGATGCAGAACAAGAAGACAGAACAGTGCTCCTATTGTTTAAATGCAAAACACCGAGACAGAACATTAACTACAGGCTCTGCCTTACTATCCTGAACTCCTGTGAAACTAGCATAATGTCTAGCACACCCAGATGATAGTATTTTTTTTTATTTGAAAAGGTGGCAAACGAGCAAACGGTCACCTGAATTCGCCGAAATAGCGAGGTTACCGTTGCCCATGCCCGCAAACGCAGATGCGTTGCCTACCTTTAATCAACGGAGAAGGGGACGCACAGAAAGAGGACATTTACCTTTCATATGTGTCCCCTCTTCCGCCCAATCCACTTCCCCTTCTCATCCTTTCCTAATAAGAAAAGAATGTGAAGGGGAAGATGACTAAAATTAGACCTCCAGCACCACACTCATCAGACTGTACGCGGAATTACTTCCACTTCACGCCTGTCTTCTGTGTGGTCGTGGTATTGGACCGGGCGAGGCCAATTCGTGCAATGGATGTTGTTGTTGCTGGCGTCTACCACTTAACAGTGGTAGACGCGTGGTAGTATAGTGTGGGGACATTCAAACTTAGGGTGAAAAGGCACTTACTAAACTAGTACGCACCATCTTTCGACTATATCGGCCAGTTTAATGAATTAAAAAAATTGCGCGAGGCGATCAATAGATATTGTTTTCTCTTTGATCTATTTGATTCTTCTACAGAAGTCTTGTGAGTTGTAGTTTCCAGTATTTGTGAGATATTTATAAGTTATTCAGTGGTAAAAAAACACACCGATAGGAAAATCCATGGAAACTTGTTAGTCATGACGTCACAATCCACACTTCACTGTATACAATAGGAATATTACCTGAGGAAACTCTTACAAAGTTCAACATAACATAAATAATTATCAACACTTAATAACTAATCGAACAATAAACTAGTATTGAATAGAAATCACAAGTACTCATACATAATCGTTACATGGAATTTCACTCCGACATTGCTAGTATTGTAATCTATTACATTATTTCTGTATATCTCAGAATTATGTTCACCGCGGCCATCTGATTCGCCGAAATAGCGAAGCGACCATTGTCTATAGATATCCGCGATAACAGATGTGATTGTGGGAAGAGAAAGGAATAGAAGAGGAACAAAATAACGCCTCCGTCACCATATTTCACTTTCGTAATCTGTAGAACACATACAATTCTATATACGAAACCAAATTTAAATATTATCAAATACATTTGTTATATCTTTTTATATTCTTACTACCTCTTTAAACTCAAAGAGCTTTATACAAATTCGGACTTTTGACTAAGTAATTAAGTAAGTTATTAACCATCATTGATCATTAAGGTCACAAAAGTAAATACCAATATTCTTAAGGACAGCCATAATACCCACTTATCAATAAAAAACGTCATTAAAACCTATTTTATACATTGCCTTGATGAAAATTATAAGATGGACAAAAAAAAAATATTAGATAGATTTTATAAAAAATATGACAAATTTATTCGATTCACGGTCGAATCGGCTTAGCTGTTGGATTTTATTGTGTCTAATTTGGGTATATCCGTCGCTTCCGGTTCGCGAAGCTTCGATGCAGAAGACACAATATGGCGGTGTTGATTCATCGCACAATTGGATTCCATTGTTGCGAATCTGTCGCTAGTCGTTACTGAGTCTTGTGTAACTCAGCCTTGCCGCCATCGACTCGCAAAACGTATGTTAGACTATCAACATCGCCAAACATTTGCTTATACACACAAGACTACTTTCGTATATTAGATCTTAGAGAATTATACAAGTTGTTTCTCTAAGCGTTAAATAATAATTTATATGTAATGAGATACATCAAAGGACTAAACTAATTTAGGATGACGACAAAGGAAGATGAAAATCTGTTGCGCCGACCCAGATTGATTGGTTGGAAAGGGAGTCTATGGGCAGTAGTCGCTTTACTATTTCGGCGATTTCAGCTGGCTGCTCGCTCGTTTACAAACTTAAGATATAAAAAAACTTACTATTTAAGTAGACACATTTATGTACCTTTGTTAAAGCCACAATAAATTACTCGTGAAATTTAAAATTGTGTTTTTTGCGCTGTATAATTAATTCCAATCCTGTTGTTCAAATAACATTTATGTACTCATATAACAAAAGATTTTATTAAATTACAAAAACCTACTTAAATTTTAATTTTGTATATATTTTATGTCTAGTAGTCTACTAAAATTAATTAATACTTAGAGTTATTTAATACTAGGTGTCGCCCGCGACTCCGTCCGCGCGGACAAAAAAACTTTATAAGTAGCCTATGTGTTCTTCCAGACTATGTTCTACATCTGTTCTAAATTTCATCAAGATCCGTTGAGCCGTTTCGGAGATACCTTCTATCAAACAACCATCTAAACATTCGCATTTATAGTATTAGTAAGAAGTAAGATAAATTTACAAGAATATACTCAAATGAAAGTTTATTTGAGTTTTTATAAACAATTTTTTTTTCAATAATTCGTTTTACTATCGATCCAGACCTTAAGTAAGAATAAAAACATTGAATGGTAATCGAAATATCGACATAAATATATTTATAGCTATAGCTAACGCGCTTGTTCCAATGGAAGTGAACTAAATCATTTAAAATGAATTTTTAAAAATTTTATGATCGAAAAATGTTTTCTACGTTCCGTGCCCGAAAAAAAAACAATTTTTATGTTAACCAATAAAAAAAAATAAAAAAACAAATCCACCATCTATGTTCGACTAGTGAAGAAAAGAACGGTAATACCCATTTTAATGGACGATATTATAAACCGGACAGTGCTTGGGATTCCCTTAATAAATGGATTAATTTTTACTCGGCCATTATAAAAACTATTAATTTGCAAGCGAAACTTGGTACCGTGTGTAAAAAAATCGTTAAGTTTGAGCGATATTTTGTGATTTGGGAAATTGGTACTTTTTGCAAGTCACAAGCATACGTATGTAAATGAACATTCTACATGTAATTTATTTGAATTAAAACGTTTTGAATTCTGGAAAAAAATTCGTGTCCACACGAACGAAGTCACGCATAGATTATAATAATAAAAAAGGTAAAACGAAGATATACTCGTAAACACGTGGAAGAAACAATAATTAGTATTCATAAAGTACATTCTCATTTTGACAAGACTTATTTGAATTTACAACAATGAGTTGCACATTACAATTATACCTAATACCTAACTTAATTATAAAATAATAATAAATTGTAGGTATATTTATGTTTTCTTTATTCTCTGACTTTAAATTAAGGACATGATTAAAGACAATTTGCGTATGTAGGATACAATACTTCTTTAATTTGAAATCGTAACAGCAGTTTTAAATGTCAATCTTAATAATACGCTACACACATTTTTTTTACTCTATATGTTGATTGTAAGAGACTTTTTAAGTTACTTGTAAATTATCGAGATACAGCTTTACAGAATCGTATTAAAAATTTATATCAACATCACACGAAATGCAGAACAACCCACATCCCTATTAACCAATGAATTGTCCCAACAATGGCAACACTAAATTGTCGCTCGGTGCAGTCGAATGTTCCAGACTCGTATCGTACGATGTCGCGTGTTACGTCAGCCTTTCCTCTTACATAACGGGTTGTGGATGCGAAGCTGGGCATTCGAAATTCGACATGAAATTAACACATTTCGATACCGTTTTTGCAATTCTTTAGAGGAGAGAACCAACGCATAAGTATATTCAATACCAATAAATTGTTGTTAAATCTTGAGTATAATGTTAGTTTACGGTAGGCGTTTACTTCCGAAATACTCAGTACAAAAACATATCACCCGACTTATCTTTTAAAAAAATCGAGATATACATTTTTTGTTCAGCCTAGGAACCCGACGGTTAAAGTTTTTAACAAGTCTCGATCCTAAAAATGAATCTTTATTAACTTCAGCGCTTTAAATATATTAACGGTTTGATATTAAAAAAAAATGGCAATACGCGTCAAATCCAAGTATAAATATTGATCAGTATCAATATGGCAGTCCATTGATTCTTCTCTAAATAGTTGAATTGTCTTTACGACTTCGTTTTAATAGACGAAATGTGAAGACGAACAAATATCCTCGTTAAATACAATTTAGACAAAAGATGGCGCGCAAAACATGTTGACAATGAATTCTGAATATATTAACTTTTATTTAAGGTTATCAAATAAATTAATTAGCAATTAATAATATTGGCTTCAACAAATAATTAATATACATCCATATAATTAGTCTTCTAACATCAAAAATGTTCGAGTTTTATAATTTTATAACATACATTCATTATGTTAGAAAAAATACACACACTTTTATCAGAAAATGAACAGAATTAAATATTTTTCTTAAACACTAACTAAAAATGGAGAAAGCTTTTATCTAACGAATGATCCATATTTGAATATAACGAACTAATAATACTAATATCTTACTAAAATTAAGTTCAAAACTAACAATAGTAACAAAACGCTATCGTTAAATGCTAATACTTATAGGAAATAAAAATGCTTATTATTATTATTATTACTAACTAAAAAAACATTATAAGTAGGGTATTATTATACATTGTGCGTGGTTCAATTATATCCTTGCATATAAAATATAATTAGTGTCTATAAAAATAAATAACGTTTGCTCCTTGTAATCGACATGCAATATTTTAAAGTCTTTACTTCGACGTTAAGGTAACCATTGAATAAAGTATACATCTTTATTTAGTGGATGTGACACGATTACCTATTGATTTGCTCAACCGAGAATGACATACGCAGGTAGACAATTCTGTTGAATCTTCTTCAAGAAGTGCTTCTCCGATAATTAAAGTTGGAGACCTCCGTATTTTATCCTATCTCTTACGAGGCGGAACAAACGCTATAAAACCCGCAAAATTCGATTAATTTCAAGGTATAATATCTGCTCAAATATAAAATTATAATTACAGCTTAATTAAATTCCAATTCCTTTGTGGTTCAATTTACGTCAACATGTATTTTTTTCATAAAGAACGTAATGCAACAAATGAAGTGTTGCTTTCATAACAACAGTATTACAATAACAAAGAGACAGACAGGTCACAGGTTCGAATTTGCTTTGAATGGACAAAAGTGAACCAGATCGTGCCCCCTACTGTCGGAATTTATTTATTTTCTGATTATACTTTCTATTTGAATATAATTAATATTGTTAAATACTACGGAAAATAGACGCAAGTTAAACACTTAGTTGTAACAGTGAGATTGCTATTCCTCTTTGTACATTTTAAAAAATGAATTTGTTTTTTTTTAAATGTATAAATTTACAAACAACAAAAATGTAGGGTTGTTTCGGCCTTGGAACCTCACAGTTATGCGTTCTTAACGCTACAAAAAACAAAAAAAAAATTATACTCCTTGCGCTTGTTATAAAAACATTACGTTTCTTTGTACATTACTTAAATATCGTAATTAAAAAGTTACGAACTTGAGTTTTTTTAACATATTTATTAATGAACTTAATTCCCACTTCTGTAAAGTTTTATAAGCTTTATAATCAAACTAAGCAAGAACAAGTTACCATTTTATAATCATCACAATAAAAGAAATAAAGTACAAATTATTTATTACATGCCATTATTCGTTGACATCTGACACTATTGTACATTTTCACTTTCAATTTGCATTTAACATATTTAAGTATTTACAATGGAAATAATAGATTTTTTAATTTGAAGACCTTACAACTTAGATATCAGAGGAAGGACATGTACAGAAATGAATCGACTAACGAATATAATAATAATAATGTATGCAAATGGTTACAAGGATAAAGAGAGACGGAATAAAGTATGGATAATTTTGTAAAAGAGGATATGTAAGAAGTGAGTAAATTCAGATATGACGGTTGTTAAAGTTTAATTAAGAAATTTTCCACTCAAAGGCAGACTTAATTCCCTACTTACTAAATTGATTATACAAAGAGGCTCTTATTTTGCTTTTAATACGAAGAAATTAAAAAAATGCAATGAACCATAGTCGTTATACCTTAAGTACCATTATAAAAAGTGAATAACAAACTACACAAAAAAAAGCCTTTAAAAAATCCAATGAATTCAATTTCTTACATCATTTATACATTCAAACTATACTTACGATACGATTTATGGAAATGTACGTAAATTACAGCTCTAATAAGGTACATTGATTGCAATTAATCTTGTTATAGGTAATAATATTAGTTCTATGACCTTAAAAGTATTCAATGACGGAAACACACTCCATTCTGACTGTATTATTACATATCTTACTTCTTTAAGCATTTACAGTCGGTTTCTGAGAACATTATCCCTGTTTAAAACATCTTGTTATATCTGTTTTGTTTAAGATATTGACAGGGATGACTATATATTTTATACAGTAATTTTGGTCAGAAACCAACGGTTAATCAAGTATTTGCTCTTACTGCATCCCAATATAAATTATGTAGGTCCAGAGAAGGTATCGTATTATTCAATACACCAAAATCGGTCAAGACGATTAGGTTACCAGTGGTCACAACGGACATATGAGTAATTAAATAACTTAAATAAATAATTAAAGCAATTAAATTACCGCATTCCTGTTTTGCAGTAAATCTTGTTTACTTATTATAAAAGCGAAAATTTTAGATGGATGGATAGATGTTTGTTAGAAGGTATCACCGGAACAGCTCAAGGGATCTTGATTAAATTTGGCACTGGCAATGTAGAACATAGTCTGGAAGACCATATAGGCTACTTATTAAGTTATTATTTAATTCCGCGCGGACCGAATCGTGGGCGACAGCTAGTTGTTATAAAAACACATTTTAAGAGGTCTTATGTATATCAAGCTGTAATTTACAAAGATCGAATTTAAAACTAAAAGCCTTATGTCATATTGTGTAGAATAAAATGTTCATTTTACTTTGATATTTTTCTTCAATTGCGTCATAACGAAATATTCTCGAAGCCTTGCAAAACCCTTGGAACAAAACAAGTTTTTACAAAGCAAAAAAAACATGAGCAACGATTATGTTTTTATGCTTCAAAGTTGGTCATATAATATTAGTACCATTATATGACTTAAAACGAGATAATTTAGCGTGAAAGTTTTTATCCTAAATTATTTATTATAACATTGTTCTTTGTCTTCAAAAATTAATTCTTTAGTATAAAACTATCGTTTTGCCAATTTACAATTGGCTCTTGCCTCTTGTGTAGATAATATGCCAAAATAATTTCGTTTCTTGTCCATCGTTAGCAGTTAAAAAATATAAAATTATTAGCGAACCTGACTTGAAACATTGAAATAGAAATAACAAACTGTTTTTACATACACCAAACGCGAAACGCTTAGTTTGTTTTAACGCATGGGACAGCCTTACTTATTCTTAAGATGTGTTACGTAACACTTTCTTAGCTTTGATAAGAATCACCATGTCTGCGGAGTGGGTTTCGGTGTCATGGCCATCTCTCAATTCCGACGCTGCTAATATGACTGTCATTAGTTTATCAACACCTCTAATAAAGTGTAACCTTACGAATAATTTACAAATCATATTAACACAAAGACTTCATTCTATGTTCAATCATAATAGTGATTGTTATCTCATACTGCTGCACTCAGAGACGTTAAATGGTCAATAAGGGACTCCGTTAGTGTACATATTTAATACTAGAAATAAATACAGCATATGTAACAGAGGATAGTGTAACTTCCCAACAGAGAAAGAATTATTCATATCAGTTCAGTAGTTTCGGAGTCATTTCTATGCAAGCAAATAAACAATCAATTAAATCTTTCCTCTTTAAAGTATTAATACTTATAGAGTAAAACTACATGAAGAAAACTTTTTTAAGATTATTAGAGATTACCTTAAACTGATATAGAGATATATCGGTTTCGACAATGAACATTTTTTCCTTCCATTTTGACAATTGTATGTTATTAGAGTGCTACTTAATGTAACCTTCGTACAAAGATACGTAGGTAAAGAGGTGTGTTTCCTATGTTATATACTATGCATTTGCTTTAGCGCAAGTGATACTAGTTCGAAGTGACTACGTCACTGAGTCACTGACTCGAATTCTTACATCATACAGCCACACCTATTTTAAAACTTTCGGCGTTCTTTTTACGGTCAAGTTGAATTGTTTTTACAATTTTCGCATTCCAATGTGAGGTGTATACTAAAGGAAAACGCAAAATTTTTCATTTAAGTATTAATTAATTAGCTCCTTAATAAAAAAGTCTTTAGATCAGGAAGTCTTAACAAGCTGAAAAAATTATAACTTTGTAAAAAAAAATATTGTTTATTTTTTTCCTATTCAAATTATGCTACAAAAAACTATAAAATATCCTTTTGTAAAACAAAATTATTTCCGATGTTTCCGTCGTAAAAAAACATAAAAATAACAGACAAGTCATTGCCAAGAATCCGGGAAATCAACACATGCAACGACTGTCTGATTCAACGAACCCCCTTTTTGCCCCGAAGTTTATTACACATTGATTACCGAATGTGGCACGCCATGGCATTAATCTAATATACTTCAGAACGCCAAGACTTCTTTTATTTTTAAAACACTTACCACATAGTTATATTATCAATATAGCTTTTTCTCGTACGCACTTATAGTATAAGAGCCCGTGGGAGATCGACCTTCATCCATCTTATATCTATCGATAGTTATTGTTTAAAAAACATGCCTATGATAACTTGCCTATTGTAAAGATTTTTTTGCAGGTATTCCTTTATGTTATACTGTTTTTTGTATAATTTAATTATTTGTCCTAAAATACCATTTTGACATAGTTAGCTGATCGGTGTAGTTACCTTTTGACATCTACCAAGTAGCTATGAACAGAAATAAATAGACAAGCCTTCGTAGTCATGTTCTCTATGTTAAAAACTATCAGTTTATATGAAATTAGTTCGGTTACCAAAGAAAGAAGGTTAAATTGATAAAAAATAATTCAATTAAAAATAGCCATGGACACTTTTCTATAGACAAGTTATCGTGTTATCAGACGGGTAAAGCTGGATCTCCCACAGTCTCTTTTACTATTGCGTATTAAAATACATTCTACTAATTGACGACAGTACATGGAGACAAAACTTTCAAAAGTACGTGAGAACTGAAAGCATATCTAATTATATAAATTGTACAGTAATTTTCGTCAACCGCACAAGAATTGGCATTCAACACTAAAACTTCTTATAACATAAGAATCATTTAATCTAAATTGGTCGAATCATTAATTTAATACAACAAAAATTATAAATGCAATGTAACATAGTCTTTGCTATGTTTGTCTGTAATATAACTAAAATTATATACTTGGCTATATGGAGTACTAGCTGGCGCCCGCGACAATTCGCGGCCGACCGTGCGAAATTAAAAAAAAGCTTAATAAGTAACCTATGTGTTCTTCTACTACTAAATTCGACTATTTTCTACATCTCTGTCAAATTATATCGAGATTCGTTGTACGGTTTTGAAGATAAATTCAAACAAACATCCATCCATCCATTCAAACATTCGCATTTATATTATAATATTAATAAGATAAAAATATATTATTTATCTTAAAAACGAAGATGTAATTATTTTAATTAACAAAGTAGCAAACTTTGTGTTAAAAAACTATGATGTATTACATAATAACAGTAAAAAGTGTAATACAATTGCATCTAACTATTCAATCGGGTATTTTATTTGCATATTATCAATTATGCTGCATAATTGTATGATTCATCTTCTAGAATTTTTTAATTATTGTTAGAATGTCTCCTTATAGACTAGATTCTACCTAGAGGTACTCATTTACCTTATTTGTAGCTTAAAGTTTCCACAATTTTATTGAAACGTTTTATTTTCAATTTTATCAAACCATTTTAAATGAAAAAGATTACGTACACTTCCCTTAAAGGTTGAGAACGTATTTTCGGTTCCTCTTGTGTTATAGATGTCCAGGGGCGTCGGATTAATTATTATTAAGCGATGTGCTACTCTTCGGTCCCTTCTCCTAAAGAAAAAGAACATATAGATGTTTTCGAATCACTTTTACAGAGGGGATGTAACTCAGTGGTAGAGTGTCTGCTTCGCATGCTGAAAGTCCTGGGTTCAAATCCCAGCATCTCCAAAGATTTTTGCAACTTTTTGACAATTCATTTGATTTTTTTTGTTGCATTTGTTATTCCATTTCATACGTCATATTATGTCATTAAAAGCATATTTTTTTATGAACAATAATTTTGTTAGATTCCCGTCCTTTTCTCATTCACGATGGGTTCGGATACCATTAGTAATTTCAGACGTTAGTCCCGACACACGTCACTCAATCTATACATCTCTTTCTAACGCTACCACTACGGGTGTACCCTTTCCACATTCATACTTAAAATTCTCCTAGTTACATGCGATCCTTGCTTCTTATTGCTGCCGTATCTTTTATTATTTTTAAGGTGTTAAAATCTTTTAAAACAAAAGTAATTTTGTTTTTGGCTAAGCATTAAAAACCATTTCTGATAAGATTATTTTAAAATGCTCTATCTATAACACCGAAATAAGTAACATGACAGCGCCATCTATTTAACAACATTGTTTAACTCCCATTTTTGTTACAGAGGGCGCTGTAACAGAATTTATCTATTTAACTCTATAAAATTATAGATGGCGTGTTTACAAATTTTAAAACTGTCTTGAACCTAAGCATTTAATAAAACAACAGTCAAAATTGTGCAAATATTGCATTTTTAGTCATATGAATTACCTTAAGTAGAAATTTTTGAAATAAAAAAGTTATAAAAATTGTACAATATATAAAAAACCGAAACTTCAACTTTTGGTATGGTGGAATCTATTAGTGTTTACCTGCCGGGCATTGGCTTCGCCAGGAGATTGGTGTAGGGAGGGGCAGCACATAGAGAATTGAAAATTTTAAAATAGATAGAAGTACATACTTCGAATAAGACCATATTAATGATAGCTGCCTTTCTAGACCTAACCTAGAACATAGGTTGGAGACGCGCATGCTGTTGTTGAAATTAATACTGTATTTCTTATTAGGCAATAAAACTCAAATAAATCTTTATACAAGGTTTTAATGAAAAATCAACTAAACGTATAAATCTTATTTATACTTATTATTAACAAGTATATGATTAAATATTTACATACACATAGGGAACTCTGTAAATACAGCAGAATCCCTTTATATTGCACTAACAAAAATATAGGGCACCTATTTTCGATAACCCTAAAACCTTATGGTATTTGCCGTAACAATTAAAACGTGACAGAATTTCAGAAAATATTTTTAAGAGGAAAAAATTATAATTAAACATTTTCATATGAAAGATCAAAATGTACGTAAGGTGTTTAGTAAAATATACATATTCCTTTTAAAATTTAGTTAATACATTGCAGTGAAATAAAGGTTAAATAAACGATGTACATACTTTGGTCATTATATTTCTAAATATTACTTTTTTTTGTTCTGTATTATTCCAAGTTACAAATGTCTTATAATATGCACCTTGTAAATTATTATTTTGTAGAAAATTTTATCTTATAACAAGAAGAAAACATGTAAACAAAATTATAACTACGATGTTTAAAATATATTTTAAAAAAACTTTATTTATTACTAACAGTTTAATTTATTTTTATGAACTAAATATTTAATGATGGTAACATTTTGAAAACTTTAATATAAAAAGTTAAAAAAAAAAACAGAAAGGTATTTATTTTTCATTTGTGAAGGGGCTATAGATGGCACAGGAAAATAATAATAATTTAAATAAAGATCATATCAATCACTAATACCATTAAAAATCAGGGTTCAAATGTTTAAAAATAATACGATTAAAGGGCTAATGATTGGCACATTATATTAGTAAAGTTAAAAATGTCATTTTGTTGCGTTAACTTTAAACGTCGAAAAACAAATGAGTATCGTTGTCAAACTATTAACGCGATTATTAAAGTAAAAATAAGATCAAAATTTGAACCCTGTCACAAAATATTAAGCATCGTATATACGCTTTATAGTCAATACAGTCTTGATACGCCGTGGTCACAATCTTACCTAGTACATAAATAAATGTATAGTTTATTCCAATCCAAAATCCAAAATTTGTAATCAAAGAACAACTTCATCGATTTGCGGAAATTCATTTTAACAATAGCAATTTGTTGTGTATGTGTAATTGCCGATTTCTTTTGTAAGTGACGTTTGTTTACAAACTTTTTTTTTTTGATTGGAATGAACTATTGATAGCTCCTCGCTAGGGCTAAATGCTACGGCGCTACTGGAATACACTGTCCTACAAAACGGCTAGTCTGCCTCTGCTGACCCAGTAACGTTGAAACAGACATATATAGTTATGATCCATACCGTGAGTTTTATTAAAATTTGATAAAAAAAATTGATTGTGTTTTTACAATAGACTACATTGTTGACTAGAATCTTGCTTTGAGTACAAAATGCTCAAAATTCTTGACAATGAAATAATTTCTACGATATTAAACATACAGAAAGAAATTTTTATCAAAGACTTTAATGAAAAAAACACATCTTTTGACACGTTTGATATTTTCCTACTATAAAACGCCTTAACTTGAACCTTTTAACATTTCAACGTTGCTAAGTTCTCGCAGTCTACTAAATTAACTATTGACTAAAGCTACAAGTTTATATTGAAGATAGTAAAATGGCCTCGCCTACACACAAACTATAACAAGATATTACGCTACAACTCATCGACATCATTAATAACTACGCTACGAAACTGGAGGGAATTAAGAAAATTATAAATGGAAGAACTAATAACAGATGAAATACAAATTCGTTTCATGCCCGTTTTCATAACTATAATAATTAAGTAAAGATAAAAAGTACACTTAAATGAAGGTAATACCAATCATATAAATATAGTTGTCTGTATGCGATGAGAAAATGTATTAACAATAATAAACCTTTTATTTCACTTTTTATCCAAAAATGAATGTATCCACTATATTTTTAATAAAGATTCTTTTTTGCATACTTAAATGATTACAGTATTCATGTCGCCTTGACTCCTTAGCTAAATTAACATGTATTTAAGAAGCCATTGACTTCCCTTTCTAGCGCATTTCACAAAATACATAATGCGTATAACAAATTTAACAATTTAAATGGAAGTTAAAAATAAAATTAATTAATAGAAATTTAAACTTATTAATTAAAAACGTAGTGGAAATATCACTACAAACCATAAATAAAATGCTTGATTGGGCACAAAACGAATGCAACAAAGTTAACCTACGAGGTAAACGAAACATTCAATCCACACCAAGTAGTGTCAAGGACGGGAAGGGGAAGTTTGTTACATATTACAAGGAGTCGAGCCTGGTTCTCTGCACGGCCAGCAGCGCCGACTGCTGCTGCAGGCTCGCCCGCAACCCTTGAAGCGTTTGTAGTACCTGCGGGAAACATTTTAATATAAATACGACATTAAAACTATCTTCAATACATTACTGATTACCACTCGAGGCTATGGCAATCTTTCATCTAAGTTTAAATGTAACGAGAGCCTTTATCGTTAAGTACTATTTTCATGTCATAGACCTCAACGCCATTCATTAGATGTTAACGTTATACTTAGACAAAACAGATAGGTATCTAAAATCTAAATGAATCAGAAAACCGAACAAATAGTAAAGAGCATCTATGATCAAACAAATTTTTATCCCTAAACGTAAACATACCTCATCCCTGGCATACGCTTTCCGCTTAGGAGGTTCGGAGTGCGGTCTGTCTGCGGCGAGGGCGTGTGCGGTCTGACAGGGCGGACAGGGCGGGGGCGCTGCGAGGGGCGAGCGGCGGGGGGCAGGGGCGCCGCGCCGAGCCGCCTCCGGGGAGTTGGCGCGAATGAAATTGGTGATGTGTGTGCGCTCCGGGCTGCGTCGTGGCGCCTCCGACTGCCGCGCAACGGGACAAAACATGCTACAGTACTAACACTAGCAAGACCTAACTAGAGTTATACAAAGAGACTTTAAAAGAGAACAAAAAGGGAAATCCACACAAACATTCCTAACATTGGAGCATTTTATCTATACTTGTCTAGCACCTATTAGAAATAATGTCATGAGAACGCAAGAGATCGCATTATGAGTAGGAACTTAAACCTAGCAGTCTAGGGTCAAAACATTATAGTCCAAAAACCTAATCACGACCATGCTTCAAGATGCCTACGACAAAAACACTTGTATGTGACACGCCATGTACACAGCCATGACTTACCTTTAGCAATTATGCTTGGACCCATACTTAATACACATAAATCAAATATTTAGTTTTCTGACTAACCTCAGTAGCCCTCAGCTCCCTAATGCGAGGATTGTGCGGCGGTTCGAGTGGCGCTCGAGAGACGGTAACCAGTAACTTATCCGCCTCACGTATGAGCTCTCGATATTTTCTCTCGGCTTCTCTGTCAGCTTCCAGCAGAGGATCCCGCTCCCGCACTGGCGGCGCCGGCGGGGCAGGGTTCCTGCGTCGTGTGCGGGGTGGCGTTGCGCCTGGAAAGAAAACAATCATTAAGTAGGCTGACGTTCCGTTTCCTTTACAATTTAGTATATCTTTTCAACCAAAAGACTATTACCCTCGATCATTAGCAGTCCATTTTTTGACAAAAGTATTTAACAATTTAAAGCAATGAGTGAGGTAACCTAAAGCAGATAGTTGAATAATTTTGTTTTGCAGCGAGTTACATTAATACAGGCACGACCTAGGATTGCATGTTGCGTATGCGCAAAACTTCCATATCATCAATGTACAACCTTCATCATTTAAATAGTTTACTGAGATTCAATAAATAAACCTCATGTTTTCTACCTGCTGAACGTGGCGGTCTGCGCGGCGGTCTCCTCCGTCTAGCACGTCGTCTGCCGGGCGTGGCGTCGCAGTCGGTGTCGTCTTCATCGCCACCGTCAAGACCAGTGTCGCCATCGGAGTCAGCGTCGGCGTCTGACAGTATAGCCGTCTCTCTACCACGAGTTCTGGCGTCCCGGCACTCCTCGTCGCTAGAGACTCCGCCACGGTAGTACGGCGATCGGTAACGCTCCGGCGATAGATGTGGCGATAAATGCGGAGATCTGAAATGTTTTGGTAATATTATCTAGATAGACTTTTCTTCCAGATGTATCAACTCAACCTTCAAGTACTTAACTACTTATTAATATTTATTAGAACTGAAATGTAACAATGACTGATGTAACAAATGAATAAATATGACTTCATAATTTTACTGATCCTCATCTATGTGAGATTTATAATTAGAATATTGATCCAATTCATTTACCGTTTCATTTAATGCTCTGACCTATTGTCTACACGTAATCGTTCACTGAAGCAAACGAAGCTAGCGATCTGAACATAAACCTGTATACAAAGCTAGGTATAAAACAGTCAGGACTACGCGTCGCTCGAACATCAATTCCGACGGTTCCGAGATAGAACGGATGGCGCGGGGCAAAAAGTCAATGACGTAATCAGTGAAAGCAATTAACTCGGTAGGGTAGACACGAGACGGATAAACGCTGACTACAAAAAACATCTATTTTTAAACTCTCTCGATTTCATTTTTTTTATCTGTTCCCTTTAAAAGTGTTCGTGTTCTTTTTATTTAGTAAAACACAATACAATACTATGGAATATGTACTTTACTAACTCAATAAGTACTTTGTGTAACTTCGCCAAGGCGCAAATACCATTAGACTGTAACACGATACCTATTAGCCGGTTACTAACAAACCTATAAGCTTATGATATAGTAACAACAGTACGTTTCCTTTCAGTTACTAAAAATGTTATACTATTCTTTTGTTCCTCCGTTCGGAGGCAAAAAGAAAGTGTTTTCATAACATTGTGTTTGTAAACATCTCATGCCCTGTGACCGCAGGGAATTGTGAAGTTGCCGGCTTATGCATAAAAATGGGGTTACGACACTGAATAAATGTAACAAAGCTTGGAAGTTTGGACACAAAGATGGCTTCATTGCGAATAAAACTTTCAGAATAATATTGTGCTAAAAGTTTTCCTGATTTTATTAAAAAAAAACTATTTATCTAAGAGACGAGTAGAATATTATAAACTTAAAATACGTGAATCTAGTTCTGATTGAAACCAAAGACAAATACTATTTCTATATATCTAACATGGTTTACAATTAATGCAAATAATTCAAATTCAACTTATAACATCTTCAACAATTCTTCTTCTACCCACAAAGAAAGAAGGAGATAGACTTTGTGTTGTAACTCGTAACCGAAATACAAGTGATAAGTACAGGTCACAATAAGTAAACAACCTTGTTCCGTATATTGCTTGCGTATCTAGTGAATATTGAGCATGTAACAGTTGAGGCGCTGGTTGCGGGCATTGCAGAGACTGTTGGGGGAAGAGGGGCGTGCGGCGGCGCGCGGTGGGTGGTGTCGCGGCGCCCAGCCAGGGGTTGGTGCGGATCCGACAACGTGGCCGAGGTGACGGCGTCGCGCACACCACAGGCTCCGCGCAACGCACCACTGGGATCGACCGCCTCTGGAACAGTAAGTATATTTTGATCGATTTTTATCTTTTCAAATCATAATCAAATGTATGGTGAAATGATTACCCTATTTAGAATATACTTTGCCTAAAGGGCTATAATTTGTGATGACCAACAACCGACCAAATGATAGACCAACTAAACCAAACCAAATACGCACAATTTCAGCACTAAGTCTTTCTTATAAAAAAATCTGTAAAGTAATACTGGAATCAAGTATGAATATTCAAATAAAAATTCAAATATTTTTTCTAAATAGTAGGAGTCAATAAGAAGCTAAATAGGTCTTTAATAATATAGTGTACTAAGTGCATAGGTATATATATACCTTGACTTAACCCCTTCTAAGGTAAAGGGGCTTGTCAAAAATTGCGTTCGGACTTCCTAACGGTAGCCGGACGCGGGTTTTGTTATTAAAAATAACATTTGGGTGTCAGCATCAGTGCTCTCACTTTACGATCACTGCGCACTATGCTCCCCAAGACAAGGATGTCAACATGCTTACGGAAAAGTCAGTGCTTTAACTCGTGCATTTCGGCACGACAAGCGATAGCACGATTTAAAATACTAGTAGCGACATCTGTTAGCAACATTCTCAAACTATTTATCGACTATTTTTATAATGATCAATTATTTTTTGCTACAAAATAAAAAGACTAAAGCATAAGTCTGTATAACTTACACCTTTCCTTACCCAACATAAAAGTTTTCTTTCATTTCAATTAAAATAAGAACAATTTCATTTGCAAGTTGGAATAGGCTCGAGGCAATTGTTCAATGGGATTCCATTACGAAGCCTATTGTGTGGAAAAAAGGCTAGTCTTCGTCAATTTAATCCAGTCGAAGTTAATTAATAAAGTCCTGTGTCAGTAGAAAAGTCATTTCAGCTTTAATTTGAATAGAAAAATAGTGGAAAAGGATGTGAATCACGACCATGATGTTATAATATTTAGTTTAATATAGCAGTAATACAATAATAGGAAAATCTTTTCCAGCAAGAAAGTAAAGATTTTATTTCATTAATATACCGAAAATTTTCACCCTGAAGCATTTTCAATAATTGGCAGGGAGAGATCGTTAAAGAGTTCGTAACAATTTGGAAGTTTTCAAAGTGCGCCTCGTTTGACGGCGAGAGCACGAGTTGCCACCAGTTACTTATTTAGTAATCATAACGAGGTCATAACTTTTGATGAATCTAACTTTGATATTAATTTTAAAGTTATGTTGTAATTATTAAATAGCTAAACTGTGTCAATCCCTTGAATTCAAATACAATTGACTTGACAAAAGTAGGTTTTTTTTAAGAAAAAAATTGAAAGAATGCATACCGAATAAGTCAGAATCATTATCGCTGTAATTAAATAATATTTGCTTCATCAACCTCTACCAGACCTTTTCCCTTCGGAGGGTCGGCACATTTACGTGTAATTTTTATTAGTATTTATTAAAGGCACAGATTAATAATTATTTCAATCGATGTTGTTATAGTATTTACCAAAAAAAACTGAATAAAAACTAGTTTTTTTCCTATAAAGAGTAACAACATAAAATAGAGTCGAAACGTACTTATTGAAACTTTTTCAACATAAATGAAGCGAGTTCAATCGTAGAGGCCACTCGTCGCGCACTCAATCGAACGAGGTCTACGAACTGCACAGACTAACTTCCGCCAGACCTTATACTTCAAGTTAAAAAAATCCAAGCGGAGTGTAGCGTAACGCTTAAAATTTTTAAAGTATCGCAAACTATAAATTTATATTGTAAGTTTGTAAAAGAGCTTTTTAAAACTAAGAAAGTTATTTGACATAAAAAAAATATTAGGCAGGTTTAAGAGAAAAAAATTATTAGTCACGCAAAGTTGTTGATTCTAACATAGATTGGTATTTTGCTTATAAGGTAAAATAGAGATGATGATTATTTTATTTAAAAAATTAAGTTTTATAGATTTGGGTTTAACAATTAAATTTTTAATTCATGCAACATTCAGTAGTGTTCAAATAGTGGAATGTAGTGAAGTACAAAAGACATCGTAGAGATAAACAATATTCTATTTTTACAACTTTTTTTATCTTTATATTTTTGTTCATACATACGGCTTAAAAAGAAAACGATTATTTTCGATGTTTTAAATGTATTATATAAATAATAAAACAATATGAATTAACGTAAAACAAAACATACAAGTAGAACAAAACATAGTGAGGACGAAGAAAGCCAACTTGGCTATGCCTAGTTGGTTTCTTAAAGTGCTTTTGTAAGGCAAGAGGAGCGCGCAATGCCGTGCCGTAACAAAGCCGGGACTCAGGATATCGAATGAACGCCCCACTACAAACAAATCCAAATACATTCACTGCTATACAAACGAGACTAAGTAGAATTATAACTAAGTTGTAAAAATATTTTTCTCTGTTTAATTGGCTTTATTTCTTTATTGTTTTTTTTTTTGTCGTACTTTATGCACCCTGAGTTGATTATTAGGAAAAATTGTTACTTAATTTTTTTTTTAATACTGTAATTTGTAACCATATGTGTCATTTAAACACTGGAATTTCATCTGACTGTAAACCAAAAAAAAGTGTGCTGGTAGTAGTCACCGAAGATTTTCACAAAGTACCTGAAGCTTCTAAAATTCTAGGCTGTGAAGGCGGGGAGACAATAAAAGCATGTACACTGAATATTTTAGCTCACCTTCGCGGGCTCATGATAAAGGTGCGTGGTGGGTGGTGCGGGCGGCGGAGGCGGAGATACTAGCGGAGCGGCGAGCGGGGCGGGCGGCGCTCCCGGGGATGTGCCATCGGTGGAGTAGCCGGTACTATACGCGCTCTCCGGTGACGATAAATGAGGCGCTTGCACAGGCCCAGGTGTTGTCGCGGCAGGGGCCGGCTTGTTTTGCTTCTGTTTACGTTTCTTCGCCCGCCCCAGCTGAGCCTCCATCCATGATTTGAGCCGCGCGCCCAACATGCCGTCGGCACCTGTGAAACAAAACCAAAATATTATAACGTGCCTTCAATTTTAATGAGTCGATTTGCTGCAAAATAATTTCGGTTATATTGGACTTTTATTTAGATTCATGCAGTCGAAAAGTTGGACAAAAATGTCACTCAACAAACAGATACGGGTAACTTTTAATGAAAGCTGAATATAGATGTCGACAAATTAAAGTCTGAATAGTCAGTAGCTGTTGGAAGTTAATAAAGTCTAAACGTATATATATCCCAGCAACAAAAATATGTTTTGCTAGCATTCGTAATGTAATCATGTTAATCTTCATTTACTAACTCATTTAATCTTAAAGGTAACAATTTCAGTTCTTTTTTATAGAAAAGAACTGAAATTGTTTAGTATAGACGTACAAATTTCACATTTCCACACAGTCTCTTTCAATGTTATCGATCTAATAGTTTCTGTCTAACCCAAACAAAGCAATATATTGCGATAAAAGTAAAACAAACAACGCATATATTCGTACAGACAAAAGAAACGATCTCAAAACCCAGAAAGTATTGCAATAAGAACATAAAAACCGCAATCGCTCTCCAGTCGTAAGATAATACCGCAAAAACGTTACGGCCGATATAAGATGAGTGTGACTTCAACAATTGTTTTGCCAAAGCCCTGCATATTGTGTCATCAGGACCCTTCCTTTGATGTAAACAAAAGTGGTGACATAAAATGTTTTATCACCTCACCGCTCGGCGCTCGCGAGGCGTCGACCGAGACACGAGTCCTCTATCTATAGTTGAGTTCAACTTTTGTCTACGACTAAATCTTTATCATATTATCCATATTATATTAGACCTCCATACGTCTTATGATATGTTAACATTATACATTGAAGTAAAAAGTAAAGTAAATTAAAACTAAATTTCCAAATTCGTTTTAGAAATAACGATAGCATTTAAGGGTCTATAGTATGATTCTATATTATTTATATAGTTAGCTAAATAATAGTTGTGTACGTATAAAACAGAATGCATTGAAACATTTTTGTCGACGTATCCGTTCAATTTTGTGGCTGTCACTATAGATACAATTGTTCTCGCTCAACGCCGCGCAACTGTTTTTCATTTTTCAAGAAACTCAACGTGAATGTGAAAAGGGCGTTGTTGAGGCTCTTTTTTTATTAAACAAGAATGTTGTGTTATAAATATTGAATTTTTTTTTTCCTCTTATAAATAAGTTCAAATACGTTTCTGTAATGTTGTTATACATATTACTCTATTCTTAAAATTAAAGCTGCTTGTGAAGCAACAGAAAGAGATTCACTTCTTTTTATTTATACAAATAAAATTATGTTAAACGTGTATTTTACACAAAATTCAAAATGTTGAGTAAATATTTAAAACTTATTTATATAGGTATATCCTTTGGAAACTCGATTCATGTTTTAGTAAAATTAAGAAATTAGATAATACCGTTTAATATTATGAACACCGCAAACTAAATAAATAAAAAGGTAAGAAAATACGTATCACAACATTAAATTCATTTCAAGAAACATGAATTTATTCATTTAAAATATATACGAAACATGAATCTACGAAAGAAATCAGCTTATTTTATTTAATTGAAAAAATCTCGTGTTATCATATTGGATGACAATTGTTGTAATTAAAAAAAAACATGAAATATAGGAAACATTGACTTGGAATTGAAAATCAAACAAATTCAATAACATTATAGGAGGTTCAATACGCCTTAAGACTAATCCGGCATAAGGTTCAAGTCCCTATACGACGAGTACTTTGCTTATTGTTTCGCTCCTATCCGTCCCCTATTGAGAGTTACCCGGGTACATATACCAGGCTATAGACGGTGAAAAGACGGATGAAGTCGGCTTATCCGGAGCGAGGGACGGCGGGGAACTTACGCGATTTAGCTAATATTAGCAATCCATTACCGAACGGTTGCGGTTACACAGGGCCAAGTTACATTGGGACCAACCTCTCTGCTGCGATATTAGATCTAATTACAAATTTAAAATGATTTTACTTTCTAAGTTTACGAGGAATATTAATGGCAGCAATTTCATTTACAATACTTACATTAAGCCTTCAGTTGGCCCAGCACGAACAGTTGCGAAAAGCGCCTTCGTATCGTCAATATCAATTATTTCAATATTAGTAAGAGATTTTTGATGTACTCTACATCCGATAGGGGGCGCTGCACAAATTTTAATATAAATTTTTTCGATGACGATACGATGGCGATCGTCACAAATAAATGTGCTAGGTCCACTGTACACATTATGTTGTTATGACAAATCGAAGTAATTCCAACGTGAATGTCAAATGATATCTCACCAAAATTAGTAGCTAATAAAAGTTCGCGACTGTACATCATAATGATACAACTTAGAACATAACATGAAACCGTGTCAAAGTTTTGGAAGCCTATAAGTGAATTACGAGTTAAGTTGTACCCTTACACAACAGAACTAAGTAAAGCGTAGCAACCTCAAACAAACACGGCTCAAAGTTGTGACAAGTTGTGACGATGTGAGCACAGTTGTCGTCGTCAATAAAACAAAACGTAAAAACTTTATTACGCTCTTACATACAAAGAGCTCCATATAGTTTATCTATCTTCATTTCGTCAACAAATGACCCTTTACAAGCTTAGTAGTCGAATGATTTGTAGCAGGACTTTTGTTTTTTTCTCATTATAGTATAAAACCACAAGAAAGGAAATTAATCATGACATAAAGTTAGGAATATAAAAACGAAGCAAAGAATAAAAATATAAATTCTAGAAAGTACTAACATAACACATACGAAAATATACTAATATCATAGGATTTGAGTGTAGTAGATCATTTTTCGTAATACTTTGATAACTAGAATCTTATCTATAATATTAAACTGGTGAAATCGATTTCGGAGAAAATTATGTATAAAAAATACGTTTATCCTGCAAAAAATTACTGTTTACTTGTTACCATAGTCGATACCATTCATATTAATATATATAGGTATATATAACACATGATCTACCGGTACTAAAATTATCGTGAATTTTCACTGCCGAAAGTTTTGTACAAAAACATTTCGCCCACCTTCTAACTATCTTTGAAATCTTAGATACAGCATCAGACTATTAACGATCTCTGAATCTCTCTCTCTATCTTTATCTCTATCTCTGAATGAGTAATCTACCCAGGTTAATACGAGCAAGTGAGAAAACTTTTAACAATTCTACTGAATAATAAATGCAGAAAATCTCCGACAACCGACGCTTAATTAATAAATCAGGTATTCATTTATTCAGGCTGTCTCCTCCCCGTCGTGCGAGAGACGTAACAAGGGTGTCGTTTTTCCGCTTTTCACAGACAGACCTGAGAAAAACATTGTCATTCATGTACAGGTTCTTTTGTATAAAGTTCTGTTTATGATTAGTCTTCTGAATCTGTTAAGGAAAATCTGTCTTGAGAAAAACTTGTAACAACTATACCAGTCTGTGAAAGATATACGATATGGTGTTAATAAAAAGCATATGAGTAAACCTGCAATTTATGTCACTTTAATTATTCGATAATACAGATCTAATAAAAAGGAGGATAGGAACCCTTTTTATAATAATTGAGTTGTTGAACAGACTCTCTGGGACAGACAAAACACTTTGTTTAATATTAAAATTCTTTTTCATTTCAATAGAGAGTTAACTTTTCTCGTACGAGATATGTTTTCAAAGCATTTTATGAATGTTTACATGACAATTATTTGAATCTTTCATTGCATTAAAAATATCTATGCATCAGAAAAAAGCAATCTGTTGGATATAGATATCGCTAGAATTATTACAAATATGAGATTCATTAACTGAGATTAGTAGACTCCCTAACTCAAAACTATTCAAAAAATATTTCCTAAGGGCATAGTGTTATATATTATGTATTCATATAGATTAAAAACTTATTTGTTAATACGAAGTTAAAAAAAATAAAAAAAACTACATTAAAATACATAACCTTGACAAGTTGCAAAACAAACCCATTGAAAAGAAAGCATGTAAAGACACCGATAAGATTCTACTAAATATTTAAGTAGTGACCTATATTAGAAGTTTTTCAAGTGACTCAGAAATATGAAAAAAATGAATGACGAGCGAGAAATAACGTTCAGACTTCGGGCTAATTGCGGCCGCTTTCAGCTACGCTCACAGACGGCAGATTGTGGAGGAAGGGAAAATTCTGAAAGCGTGACGCCCACGGGCGCGAGCACACCGACGATTGTCATTTTGTAAGTCCCTATAGTTGTTCATTGAGCAGCTTACCGTAATATCTAGCTAAAACAATAGCGTTTTTGGAAATATTTTAAAATATTGAACGTTGTCAATGCCTAAAGTTTAAAGATATAAATATTTTCTCGCACAAATACTCATAAGTGATGAACTGATCTTACCGTAAATTGTAAAGGTTAAATATTGACCTTTGATTTCTTCTGTTTTTTTTTTCATTACAATGTATAAAATAGAAATAAAAAATTGAACAACAACAGAAACATCCTGATATATTTTAAACAAAGACCAATAGATTTTCTTTCAGTTTCCATAACTTGATGTACATTGCAAAATACTTTTTTATTTGAAAAATCTAATAAAAGTAATAAAACAGGAGTATTTTTCATATAGAACTCGCAAATCATTTCAGAAAGCTGGCTCATTGAAACACATTAAAGGATTCAAAGCAAAAGTAACGCTTTACAGGCTTATAATCATTAAATTACATACGCCCTCTTAAATATTATGTAGGGTGAGTTCATGTGACTGTGTAACCATAAGCAGCCGTTCCATTGGAACCTGGAAACAGTGTTTTGTGCTAGAAATTTCCTTTGAGAGCTTATTACATCGTTCACTATTTAATGACATGTACAAAATGAAACTGCAAATTGTTCTGATTTTTTTTATAAAATCTTGAAAAGGGTAAAAAGAACAGTGAAAATATTTGAACTTTAAAATCACTAAAAGAACTTCATTTTTTTTAAATACATTTAACTAAATTAAAACGTACAAATTCATCATGCCATTTCTAATTACCATACGTAAGATATTTTTGTTAATTTAATTCAAGAAACTAACTCAAACTAACACGTGTGACGGTTTAAATAATTTACTACATCACGTGGCCCGATAGCAACGTGACACCCCTAACCGAATTACGAAATATCTCGTAGACATTCACAAATCTCTAGCCATTCAATGTAAACCGCAATTCTACTGAATTCGGTACAACCCTTGAGAAGGGATTCACTCGGTAACATCTCACAGGGGCAGTGGGCTATCGAACGAAGTCACACAGTGCGTCGGGAAAGCAAAACCGGCCGATCCACGTGAGTTAATCAAAAACAATTTTGTAAATTAAAAAATTATTGAATAGTATATTTATAACAATATAAATAGTACTTCTAATAATTTATTATACTTACAAGGGCGCGCGGTTTTGTAAAGATGACTGAAGAAAAGATTTTGCGACACTGAGTCGCATGCCTCGCGGAGGCGGCTAGCGGCAACACGCGGCGGTTGCCGGCAACGCACTGACGCACGCACGCGCGTGACTACGCCACTACGCCGCTACGACGCGACGTGCTACGATGCTACGCAAACACTTTAATAAATTATTTGTAATAATGTTTGCTTTCATAATAAGAATTATATGAATAAGAAGAATACATTACATATTTATAATTTATATTTTATAATTTTTCTGTAATATTTATAACAATTTGAAGGGAACGAAATGAAATTTTATGAATTACCCACACTCACAATTCAAGTTAAAAATATATTAATTTTTTTTTTTTACCCCAAATGGGAAATGAATTTAGAATTGCGGGCAGGAACTGCCAGTCAACGAAAAGTCTCATGAAGACTTTACTATTAAAACAATCCTACGAAGGTCTTCGATAAGTGGTCAGCTGCATTAACAAGCTATACTGAGCTAATTAATTAAAGTAACACATTCTTTAGCACAAACACTGTAAATTCATGTTTTTCTTGAAATAACAGTTAGTGTAAATCGGAAATATCACAGAATGAATTATAATTATTATAAAATTATTGTCATCGCGAACGTCGGTAATAAATCAAAGCTACAACCACTGTGTAAACTTTTACTAACGACCTCGATCCGCAACACAGCGACACGATTACAATAACTTCATGTTTCCACAGACACATTTACTAAAACATATAGTCATCCCACTCATACACTTTGAAAAACAATGATAACAAAATGTTTTTGTTCATATCGGGACAATAATACGCATCCCTTCAAAGACAAAGTTCTAAACGACTGAACTCTGTAATTCAAGATATGTTAAACAAATGGCCATCGAACTTTTCCTGTTCAATGTCATAAAGAAATTTTTACAATTATTCAAAATTTCGGCATTTTTATAACACTATATAGATAAGCTTTCGCTGTTTTCGCTGAGAAAATATCTTAGAAAATCTGCTTAGAACCCTCCGTCTGATTATCTGTAGGAAAATCCAAATCCTTTAAATTTTCTTTCCTTTTCACTTACTCGATAGCAAAAAAAAAGCGTTTTAACACTTTTAATCAATTGTAACAAAGTTACAATTATTTAACAAGAGATAAAGCCTCATATGATTTAAAAAACATTTTATAAATAAAAACTCATTTAACAATATAAAATAAAATACCAACTAAACTTTAAAACATATCGTGTAACATTTCTAAAATTAAATTATCTTTGAAATGTAAAAGTCGGTTAAGTAGGTTAAGTGGAGGTAACTAGGTTAAGTATTAGTTAATACATTCTTAGCGGCTTTACTTTCCAGCCCATGTTACGTATAATAAAGGACCGTAAAATTCTTTTTCATATCAATAAACAAAAAATGTTTACAAATAAACCAAAACCTAACACATTTTTGTTTTTGTTCAATTTGTGACTCGGACTTTAAAACGATTATATATTTTGGGGCAGTTTAAGCAAGGTTTACATAGGCAAAAGAATTGACGACTTTCACAACTAAACCAACACAATTTAGCAAAGCACAAAACAACGAAAATTAAGTATTTTAATAGTCTCTGTTTGGTCTGATGAATGTCAAAATTAATGCTAACCATCTTACCCTTGAAATTTTAATTTAGAACTTAACATAAATATTATAATCCCGCAAGCTTTTCTGCCACAGGGAGTGTGGCGCTATTATCGCGCTTGGTTCTGACCTTTGTAGAGAAATTAACTCACAAGACAGCTATTTTTACTTTACTTTTGGCCAATGGGCCACATAAGTTTATCGTACTATATATGTAGCTTTACACGACAAAGCAATAAAAATCTTATGGTGTAAAATCAGGGTAATGACTCTCTCTCTCTCTGCGCATCGTTTCCTCACTCCTGAGGGTCGCGACCTCTCCTCTTGACCATCTCCCGAAGGGTGGTTCTCCATTCTGTGCGGTTTTCGGCGCTGTGGATGGCATTATGTATGCTGGAGTCGAGTGCGGTGCGTACTTGGTCAGTCCAGCGCATAGGGCGGCGCCCTCTGGGTCTCTTTCCTTCGATTTTTCCCGTAATGATGTTTTTTTCTAGGTTTTCGGGGGATCTTCTAGCGACGTGACCGAAATATTCCAGCATGCGGCTGAGGCATACCGTGGAGAGGCTTTTAGTGACTTTAAGCTCTTCTAGGATCGAGTCGTTTGACACCTTAACAATAATTCTTTAGTTGAAATCCATGGCGAATTTAAGATAAATTCTAGGTTTCATTGGCGCTGAGGAGCCTCAGGTATTATAATAATTTTGTGAGTCCGATTCCAATTCAGGTATTTTTATTACAAGTCACATCACTATTAGTCATTGTATTACTTTATTTAATATGCTCTTTGACATTAGTCTTTGTCAGTCTGTGCTTGTACACGGAACTGTCAAAAATTAAAAAGTTACAAGTTTTATGAAGGAAAAATTTCTTTTTACGGACATAAATAAGTATTTGTTTATCGACTTAACTTTAAAAATGTACAAATTTTGTGTATTGATTATATAATGGCGCCTCATTTTCAAACCATGTAAACTATTTTAATATATAACGCTATCTATATACTAAATTACATTCCCAATCAATGATCTGAATCATAATGAAAGTGTACGTAGAATAACTAGAAATAGTTGAAGTGTGAAGTACTGGCCTATAGAAGTGTAATTATTTGTAAGATCACGCCGCACCTTTTTTGAAATGGCTGAAAATTCTTTTGTTGCGAAGCCGGCAAGAGGATGGCTACATCCAGACTCGATCCTCGCCACAGATGGAATAACTTATGCTGTCAGAGTAAGTTATTAGAATATTTTTTTTATTTTAAAGCCCTGGTTAATTTCTTTTCCATCTAAAAAGATACGCAAAATAGTTATTTAATCCTTGCCTCTTTGTTGCAGTACATAGGATGTATGGAAGTATTAACGTCGATGAAAAAATTGGATTTCGATACAAGATCTCAAGTTGCAAAGTAAGTAATGCTTGCAGGAACACATTTAATTTTGAATAAATGTGAGAAGCTTTTTAATTTTTTTTTTTATAGAGGTCTGTTTGTACTGTCATTTGTTCTTCAGCTTTTATTATCAATTCCATTCCTTGACAGTAAGTTATGAAACATAAAATTAAAATATAAAAATTAAATCTTAGAAATATTGCACTTGTCTTAAGTACAGCAAATTGACTAACAGTAGCAAACACAAAGTTATTATGACACATTTGCTTGCAGGGAATGTATTGCCCGAGTTTGTGCTGCAGCAGGTCTAAGATCAGCTGATAAAAAACGTCGAATTAGCCAAGCTGCAGCCTGTGCACTGGCCGCCAAGCCACGGATGTCACATTCCGGTTCAAATGTTGCCCTTACAATATCTTCAAAAGCTATAACCATAGCTGCTCTTGAAGGTGGAGAAACAATCGCACGTCATGATATGCCGAGGGTATCGTTTGCTTCTGGCGGTGATTCTGATTCATTGGACTTTGTTGCATATGTAGCGAAGACAGCGCCACCCACCGAGTGGAGAGCTTGTTATGTACTAGAATGTGGTGGCATGTTGGCCCAAGATGTAATTTCTACTGTCGGACAAGCATTTGAGTTGCGGTTCAAAGAGTTTTTAACAAAACCTTCATCGTAAGTAAAACTCGAAATTATTTCTTTTTCATAGCTAACCAATTTCTTTATTATCTGGTTGTCCAAAATATTCTTAGAATTGAATCATGCAATTATTCCGTAGTGTCACAAGACGTAGTTAGTCATCATATCCATGGAAGAGATTTCAGTGTTATATTTATTTATTGGAGAAGATTGAATGTTAAGTTTAATATTAGTACGTGAAAATCATAGTAGCATTGAATGTGCTAATTACAAAAAAAGTCCAACTTATTGCATAAATGACACTCTGGTGTAGACTACAATAATCATTTCCTATAGCATAGGAGGTCAGAAACAGATTAACAAGCATTTTGTAAAAAAGATAACTTACAACCAATGCTAGTTTACAAAAGGTGGCATGTGCATTTAAAATAGTTGCATATTTCACAAGAACTATTAAATTGTTACATTCTTTAATTACATTTGTATTGTACCTTATATCATACAAACAAATAATTTTAGAATGAAAACAATGCTTCCATATAAGTATGAATTCCATTCTAATAACTTTTATTATATTGATTAATTTCTCAATATTGAATGAGTGTGAAATTTTTCCTATTCTGATGACAATGATGACTGCATATTTGGACGGGAAAACAATTTGTAAACTTGAATGAAATTGTGATACATTGAATATTTTAAATTGTTGTAGTTTTGTATCGTCGGTTAAAGGAGTGTTGGTAGCTCAGGGGTTAAGCTCTTGACTTGTAAATGTGCAGGTTCTGGGTTCGAATCCCGTCATGTATCAATGTGATTTTCTACTCGATTTAGTTCTTACGGTTAGGAAAACATCGTGATGCAACCTGCACATATCTGCAAAGTAATTCAATGATATGTGAAAAGTCAACCCGCACTGGGCCAGCGTGGTTGACTATGGCCTAGACACCCCTAACTTGGGGTAGGTTCCTAGCCCCTGAGTGGGGACGTATAGTGAGCTGAGCTGTGTATCATTATCACCTCCCTGCGTTAGTGATTTAATAGTATTGTACATTTTATTACATTGAAATAACACAATTAAAATGTTAATTTGTTTTTATATATTTAAATGTTCATGATTCCAGGGTGAACGTAAACGGTTCTCGTGCGCTGTGCACGGAAGAAGCGGTGAAGGGCGCAAGCGGGGTCGTGTTGGAGGAGCGCGACTACTATAACGACTTACCCGACAAGATCCCTCCCGAGGCCACGCCCTCCTACCGACACCCCCCTCCGCCGCCGCTAGCCTCCCTCGCCTCCCTCGCGCCAATATCCTCGTAAGTATACTCCAGCATACCGGTGGAAATTACAAATTCTTCCATTTCTACCTATAATTTTTCGATTCACATTGTAGTATATTTCGGATCCAATTTATGATTGCTTTATATTTTCAAAAAGGCTTACCATATGTTTTTTACTTTAATGTTTCTTTGTTTTGTATAGCAGTAAAGAGGAGCCTACAAACAAAATAGTTGTATGTATGTATTTCAGTTGTGAGGAGAGTGTGCGGCACTACGTGAACCAGACTCCGCCGCCGCGCACTCCGCCCACCGCGCTGCTGCCCAATCACAACACTGATATATTTGATATGCGTAAGTCACACGTCATCTTTTCAATAACAATATGCTGTTATAATTGTTTAAAAACCTCGTAACCCTTAGCTTTTTTATATTATAAGCAGCCTCCTAAATTCACCGTAATAGCGAAGCGACCGCTACCCATACACATCTACAATTGCAGATGTATTGCTTGCCTTTAATCAACGAAGAAGGGAACGCATTAGAAGAAAATATTATAGATATATTATAGATACCCTCCTTATTCTCATCATTTCCTTATAAAAAAAGCGTGGAAAGGGAACATTGACTAAAATTAGGTTGCACGCACAGTCATCAACGCGGAATTACTTCCATTTCACGTTTGTCTTCTGTATGTTCTATCTGAGCTAAACAATTACCATCAATTTTTTTACAATATCACCATACTTCAGAACTCGCACGTCTTACTATATTTATAAAGATAAGTCCTTCCCTCGTGGTTTTAATAAAAAAAATATTTCAGAGCCATTCACAGCTGCGCCGATGACGTCACCATCGTCGTCGTCGCCGTCATGGTCGTGCGGCGGGGCGGGGGCGGGGTCGGTGTTGGGGCCGGGCATACCGGTGTCGGAGGCGACGGGCGAGCCGCTGTCGAGTGCCGCGCAGGCCGCACTGCTCGCCGCCGAGCCCTGGTTCCATGGACCCATATCCAGGACAACAGCCGAAAAGGTTTGTTAAGAATTTCGTATTAAACTACCTTTTGTTCAAAATATTCTAATTGTTTGCAGTCTTACACATGGTTTAAATACATTTGTTTGCTGAAAGTTGCTGTGTCTATTGAGATTGTATGGTATCTGTGTTTATAATTTGTTGTGTTGTGTAGCTGGTTGTGGAGGACGGGGAGTTCCTGGTGCGGGAGTCAGCGGCGTGCCCCGGACAGTTTGTACTGACGGGCGCACGACGCGGACACCACAAGCACCTCCTGCTCGTCGACCCCAATGGAGTCGTAAGTATATGTTATATAAGGGAAAAAGGATAGTTATTTTTTTAATACAGAAGCTCAGCCATCTTTCGATCTATAAAGAGTAAATTACAACATTTATATCATATTCCTAACATTTTTTAGGTACGAACGAAAGACCGTATATTCGAGAGCGTGCCGCACCTGATCAACTTCCACTGCAGCAACGAGCTGCCCATCGTGTCTGCTGACTCCGCGCTGCTGCTGCGCCGCCCCGTGCCGCGCCCCGACCCCTGAGTGTACCGCTTCACCCCCGTATTATGCCCCTGAGTGTACCGCTTCACCCCCGTATTATGCCCCTGAGTGTACCGCTTCACCCCCGTGTTATGCCCCTGAGTGTACCGCTTCACCCCCGTATTATGCCCCTGAGTGTACCGCTTCACCCCCGTATTATGCCCCTGAGTGTACCGCTTCACCCCCGTATTATGCCCCTGAGTGTACCGCTTCACCCCCGTGTTATGCCCCTGAGTGTACCGCTTCACCCCCGTGTTATGCCCCTGAGTGTACCGCTTCACCCCCGTATTATGCCCCTGAGTGTACCGCTTCACCCCCGTATTATGCCCCTGAGTGTACCGCTTCACCCCCGTGTTATGCCCCTGAGTGTACCGCTTCACCCCCGTATTATGCCCCTGAGTGTACCGCTTCACCCCCGTATTATGCCCCTGAGTGTACCGCTTCACCCCCGTATTATGCCCCTGAGTGTACCGCTTCACCCCCGTGTTATGCCCCTGAGTGTACCGCTTCACCCCCGTATTATGCCCCTGAGTGTACCGCTTCACCCCCGTATTATGCCCCTGAGTGTACCGCTTCACCCCCGTATTATGCCCCTGAGTGTACCGCTTCACCCCCGTGTTATGCCCCTGAGTGTACCGCTTCACCCCCGTATTATGCCCCTGAGTGTACCGCTTCACCCCCGTGTTATGCCCCTGAGTGTACCGCTTCACCCCCGTATTATGCCCCTGAGTGTACCGCTTCACCCCCGTATTATGCCCCTGAGTGTACCGCTTCACCCCCGTGTTATGCCCCTGAGTGTACCGCTTCACCCCCGTGTTATGCCCCTGAGTGTACCGCTTCACCCCCGTGTTATGCCCCTGAGTGTACCGCTTCACCCCCGTATTATGCCCCTGAGTGTACCGCTTCACCCCCGTATTATGCCCCTGAGTGTACCGCTTCACCCCCGTGTTATGCCCCTGAGTGTACCGCTTCACCCCCGTATTATGCCCCTGAGTGTACCGCTTCACCCCCGTATTATGCCCCTGAGTGTACCGCTTCACCCCCGTATTATGCCCCTGAGTGTACCGCTTCACCCCCGTATTATGCCCCTGAGTGTACCGCTTCACCCCCGTATCCCGCCCCGTCCCTAATATAAGTCCCGAAAGCACACCCATGGTACTAGTATAAGCATTTAGTAGCACATTGTACTTTGAGGTAATGTAATGCTTACAGTCTGACCTTGGTATGTGAATGTATGTACTACATTGTAAAACAAAGACGTTTATACTCTACCGTAGTTATTTGTTATTGTTTGCTCACGTTCGATGTATTTCTAAGATAAATAATCGATAATTTTGAATAAAATCAGTTATTTTCATCAGTAAATTTGAAAAAGTAAGTGTCAAATAAAGAATAAAGTAATTTAAGAATTAGATAACATTAAAATAAAAAATAACTCATCTGTTTAGCATATTCATGAGTTTCCAGTGTTGCAAACATGTAGAAAATAATATTTTAATTCCTATCAATCTAAATAAAATAAATTACTTTCGTATATATGTTGCTACAGTGAAAACTCTCCGTATGACATGTCAAATAACTTGAATGAAACATCTAAGTTAGTGCAATTGAAGATTGTGGAGGAATTAATTGCAGAATTATGGCACAATGAAGGGTAAAAGCTACATAACAGTTTTGAAGACAATATATATTTTAAGCAAATATATATTTTAAGCTTACTGTTATTTCATTAGTTGTGGACAAGTTCACTTATACTATATAAAGTTTTTGATGTGAAACATCTATAGGATCATTTGTAAACCGAATTGTTGGCGTGGCGACGCTTGCCGTGGCGACGGGTCGCCACGCTACATTAAAGTATACATATATATGTATATATATTATTATTATTATCATCATCATTATCGTCATTGTCATTATTATCATCATTATCACTATTATCATTATCGTTATCATTATCATTATTTATTTATTTAATTATAATATTTAATATTTTATGCATATTACTTGTACACACACGATGTTTCACATCTGCCAGGCGTCTCACATTTTTTTTTAATAAATCTTTTTTTTTTTGTTCTAATTTCAAAACCATTAGAAGGTATTGGCATCATAAGGTAAAGTTAATAAAATGTATTTTTTTTAAAGTTACGCAGGAATTGAGTATTTAATGAATCTAAGATTTATAAAAGCTTTAAATATTTCTGTGCAATTTTATACCAAATTCCTTATCTTGCTGTAGAGGCAGAATGTTTTACAACTATTTTATATTATTATTTTTTTATAATAATTCATTCCAATGTGGTTTTTATTCAAATATATTTTTATGAAGCTCTCTGTGTACATTAACATCGTCTTCTATAAGTGGTTACTAATTTGTTGACTTAGTAACTATAAAATGATTCTTAATGCGGCAATTTAATTGTTAGATTTGAAACGAATAGGTGCTAATAAAGCTTACTTAATATTTAATTTCCATATGTAAAAAAATGTTTATACTAGATTATAAGACATCACAATTTAAGTTTTCTTTTAGTATGAGACTGCTTATTCTATAGAAATCTTGTATCTATTCCTACCATTATCATTATGTTTAAGCAATTATTGTGTCATTTTTAAATGCTTTAACAAATTAATTTTTATGGTAATCGCTAATTCGATTTGACTAAATTAAAAATAATTTAGTATGTGATAAGCACAAAGTTAAACCTTGGCTAGTTTATACAGATATGCAAATTATATTGATGAAATAAAGATCAATAAAATATTTTAATTAAAAAGATTTTTTTTTATTATTTAACACTGAGGTAAGACTATATTTGGGTTTTCGAAAATACTGAGTCATTTTATAATTAGTTTCCGAGACCAAAATTACTAGATAAAATATAGTCTTCTCTAATTTTCTTTGACGAAATAAAAATAATGTTTTGTGCAAGTATTTGAGTTTGAGAAACGAATTAATTGTTCTAAGCGTTTACTAACCCTAGTGTATGACAGAGAAGGGAAAAGGATGGGCATTTTGACGAATGAAACAATCAAATGAAAAATAAGTCGATACTTAATTATTTAATAAAAAAAAATGTAATATTACAATATAAACAGTAAGGTCATACATGGCAGTGATGTTTCGTTACTTATAAAATACAAATTGTATTTACTACATAAAATTCGAGTCCAACATGTCCGCTCGCCGCCGCCCGCAGCCGCCCGCAGCGCCCGCAGCGGCAGGAACGTTCCTCGACACCGAAAATTAATACATTCAACATTTGTAATCTCACAACAAATACATTAAACTTCCAAGAGAACCAACAAATTGTGTCAAGAGAACCGTTCGAGCCGCTTACTGCCAACCCAAAGCCTATTCCTACTATCCAAATTACACCGATCCAAAAAAAAAAAACAATTATTATGCCTAATTCTCTTAACGAGTGTGATGACACCGATTGAAAGTCTCGCGACACAAAATGTACTAGTTTCGAGTTCAATACAATTTTTACTAGATATTTTTTGGAATAGTAATCCTATCGCATTAACGATGGATTGTTATCCAAGCAAATAACAATTTCCTAAATATGTTACGTGACACTCGTTTCTCGAAACTATGAACATTTTATAATTTCTAGAATTAATAATAATTTTTCAGATCCCAAGCGTGTGACATTGCATACTGAAATGTAAATACAGTGTTCGGACCCTTTCCAATACTAAAATCGTCTACGTGTATAACATTCTTTGGGACACAGCAGCACTATACACCAGACCCTCCTAAAACGCAGGATCTCAATCCGTGCCTTAACACTTCTATTATTTGCTAAAATGTACTAAAAATCGAATCGAACTAAACACGTCACGATGACAAATAAAAAATAAATAAATACCTTTCTATACAAAAATAAACACATTTGAACACCTGAGCACTTGAGACCTAAAGCATCGACCTGTTAACATTCTTTCTATTAATTTGGCTAAAATAGCGCGAACTGATCACCATATGTTAAGTGATCTCACCACTCCAAGATCTGACTTGCTGCTGTTGAGAATTCATAGCACTCTGTCAAGATCTGACCCTTCTTAAATCATCTACATCCATTTAAACCACGGCCACCTTTCAGTAGGTATGCTTAATTATTAATCTATCACCTATTTAAGATGGCGCCACCGCCAATAAACACACTTATACCTGATCAGTAAAAGTATAGAGTCAATAAAATTGACGCTACCAATTTATCATAATCCCTCACAAAAGTGACGGAGAGAGTAAACTTTACAATTTATTTCATTATAAAAATTACGTTTTATCACCAAAAAATATAGTAACATCACAATGACATTTTCATATTCAAGTCGTGTTGTAAAAATATATGTCGTAAACTATCGCTCAAATATTTCAGTTTGGTCAAATACGAAAAATACAAAACGGAAGTCTAGTGTTTAATAATTTAACTGTTACTGAAATATCAATGACATTTGTTTTTACAATTGATTGTACATATGGACTCATTTGTATAGATACAAAACAACAAACAGCTAAATATTATTATAGTTGAAATAAAACCATACTCTTTAAAAATACATTACACGCTCACACAAAGTAAAAACAGGTACATCGACGTCGCCCGAACAGCATCGCTACTTGCATTGATACAACTGAAGTCAGAATTATCACCAGATTTGTGAATATGGGTTATTTCTAACTTATAAATATTACGGTCATAGTGCAAAATTTTTATAAGAAAATGTTGCAAAAACGTTAATAATTGACTGACACGACTCGCGCTGATATCAGACACGTCCAGGAACAGTTACTAACTTCGCGCCGGATACCTTCGTACTCCAGCGGTTTATCTGATTCATTCGTGCAAAATCTACATTATACATATATAAATACATCGGAAACGCGGAATAAATACGAGATCTGCGTTTCAAAATCGGCTCCCTACATTAAGTTTCACTCGTTAGATCCGGGAGTGTGGAAGCGATCCAGTCGTGGCGGGAGGCGGCCGGCCATCAGTCCGGCGTGGCCACCAGCGCCGGCGTCTGCACCACCGCGGCTGCGGCTGCGGCTGCTGCGGGCGCGGCGCGGTGCAGCGTGAACGCGTCGTACACCTGCGCCAGCTCCTCCGTGTGGTGCTCCTCGAGACACAGGAAGCCGGCCAGCGTGGGCGAGGCGCGGCGCGCGCACGCCAGGCAGTGCACCACGTGCCGGCGCTCGTGCTCGCGCACCAGCAGCGCGTGCCACACCTCGCGCTCGCACGAGCCGCAGTAGTGCGACGCCTCGCCGCGCGCGCGCCCGTGGAACCTAATGGGCACGCCGCGCGCGCGCACCGCGTTCAGCGTGCCCGCGGCGGCGCGCAGCGTCTGCATGAGACACGTGCGCATGGCGCGGTGCAGCCGCGGGTCCGACACGCGGATGTTGCGCGCCAGGTTCCAGGTGAGGTGCACCATGGGCACGATAGACTTGAAGTTCTGCACCTTGTTCCACTCGTAGCGCTCGAGGGCGAGCGTGTACTGCCTGGCGGTGAGCGGGCCCACGTTCCAGGCGATGTTGTTGCACCAGCCGGTGGCCTGCACCCAGTGCACGCAGCCCGCGTTCACCCACACGAGGTCGCCGGGCCGCTGCGTGAATCTGTACACGGGCACGCCGTGCGCGCGCAGCTCCTCCGGGTCGGGCCACCACGAGCCGTGCAGGTACGAGAGCCCGTGCCGGTCGCACAGCTCGCGCACTCCGCCCCAGTACGCGTCCGGTACGCCGAACCACTCGCAATCTCCCGGACCGATGTTTATGTTTATTGAGCAAAAATTGTTGTTCTCCTGGTGGCCGGGCGTCCGGCTTCCGGGCACTTTCATGTACAACTGGACGGTGTTCATGCCGAGGATGACGTGGCCGACGTGCGAGAGCATGTTGGCCGCCGAGGCGACGCGCGCGAACGCGGGCAGCTTCTGCAGCTCCGTGAGTTGGGGACGCCACTTGCGCTCGTCCGAGAGGTCCACGTTGGTGCCGAAGCGCAGCATCCTGGCGCTCTTGCGGCGCTTGACGGGTCCGCCGGACTCGCGGCCGTCGGAGTCTGAGAGCGCGCCGGCGGAGTGCTGCGGGACTGCGCCGCGCTCGCGCTCCTCGCGCAACGAGTCCTGGAAGGAGCCGGCCTGGTACTGGGCGTACTTGCGCACGGTGGTGTGCGAGCGGTGGCTGGCGCACGCCCACACGCGGCGCCGCCCCGTCGGGTCCCAGTTCTCGTCGGCGGACTGCATGAGCTGGGTGCGCACCTCCACCGCGTGGTCGGGCCACGCCTCCACGAGGGTCTTGGTGGAGAAGAGGCCGAGGTCGAGCTTGAGGGCGGCGGTGAGGCCGCGCACGACTGCGATGGGGTGCTTGAGACAGAAGTCCTGCAGCTGAGGCGAGAAGGCGTCGCGCTTCGACTCGACGTAGACGAAGGGCGCGGGCGGCGCGAGCTGCTCGGCGGAGAGGCGCGGCGCGGGAACGGCGGGCGGCTCGGGAGCGCCGCACCCGTCTCCCAACACCGACCACGACGTCGCCGGGCCCGCATTCTCTCTGCACACAAAAATAAAAACAAACTTTACAACTTGTCTATGACATATTCAAACCCGAAATGGAAAAGAAAAGAATTTTGACTAAGTAATTTTGTGACATCAGTTCATTAAGGGTACTGACTTGCAAGCGTCGAGGATCTGCTTGGAGCTCATGCCGATGTGGAAGGAGAGAGGCTTGAGGGGGTCCGTCTTGAGCGGCTCCAGCTTGACGACGGGCTGACGGCCGCCGAGCACCGCCTCGTTCGCGCCGCCCCCGCCCACAGCACCGTTCTCTGCTGCACAAACACAACATACTCTTAAGACAGATGTCTAGACAGAAAAATTTATTCTAGCATCCAAAATATGAAAAAAAAAAGGATTTGTATTTCACTATTGTACGCTGGGTATTAACCGCGGGTGAGGTTTAGTCCGAACAGCTATTGTAACTTAACTTTTTATAATTCTACAAATATGTCTATACGCTTAATAATTTTCTTATTATAGTTTACATTTACTTTACTTTAAAACTAATTAAAATATAATAAAACATACAAAAACGCGTTTTCATGATGACCGTAGATACTTCAAATTGTGACAGAGTGACATTGATGACAAATTATTTTTAAAAACTAGTTTCGATAGCTTACTCATCAACTGGCATTTACATCAGAGAAAGTATGGTTCATGAAATGTGGTAAAAAAAATCCGTTAAGACATTTCATTCATCAGACTTCTAAAAGTATAATAAACATTATTTAGTTTCGATGTTGTTTACACTGATGTGAAAAGTCTTCTACATTCAGTGGCCGTGAAACTCCACTGCGGAAATTCTTGTACTCAAAGACATTGATTTGATTTAAATTACAGGAATACTAATATGTATTTATACAAAGATAGACAGTAAAACTCTATTACATAGATAAATAACAAACACGATTAACAAATCACAGATATATTTAAAATCATAATTATTTTATAACATGCTGTCACCCGCGACGCCGTTTGCGCGATTTAAAAAAAAAACTATTAGTAACCAATATGTTCTTTCAGACTATATTCTACATATGTGTCAAATTTCATTATTTCATAGTCAAATTCATATGTATTTAGGATACTCGTAATCTAAAAACGTCCACGTGTAAATATTTTCCCTTAATATTTTCCTCTGACCATAATCCGTTATAACCGCCTGGAAAAACTGAAAATAGACAAGGAAGGAAAACTTTTTTGAATATTCCCATAAAATACATTTGAAGAGGTATATTTTTAAGTATGATTCATTATTTAATTGTAGGTTTAATTAAACTTAGATATTTTATGAGTCATATCTTTTACAAGAATTTGTTACAATTCGTTCTTCTTAGTATAACATTCAAGTTGTTCTTAAGTGGAGCAGTATGAGTCAAACAGTTTGATAGTAGGACCTACCTTCAGTGGGTTTTAAAGTATATTTCTAGCAGAGGCTTTATTTAGGACTTTGTCAAACATTTTTAAAATTTCTTTTTCTTTATCACACAAATAAATCGTGTGTGTGAAATATGTTTTTTTTATATTACCTATCACACAATTTAATTAATGTGTATAGATTAAAAAAACCTAAAAACATTGATATTTATAAAGCGGAACTATGCTATAATCTTACTAATATTATAAATGCGAATGTTTAGATGGATTGAAGGGTTGATGTTCGTTTGAAGTATCTCCGGAACGGGTTAACAGATCTTGATGAAATTTGGCACAGATGTAGATCATAGTCTGGAAGAACACAGGCTACTAATAATTTTTTTTTTATTTTAATTCCGCGCGGACGGAGTCGCGGGCGACAGCTAGTATAGCATGAAATTTTAATATTAACTTTGTGACAAGCTTAATTATTATTTCTACTGAAGTTATAACCCGCTTACAACCACTTTAGCATTTAAAAAACCGATGAAATCTAGCTACACTTGAATACGGTAGGAGATCGCGGTAATTACGGTTGACGTCAGAAGTACCTCTTAAGAGCTGGATTTATTTTTGCAGTAGAAAATCAACGCCGGTTATTAGCAACTGAATCTAATGTATACATTTAAAATATAACAGCTAGAAACGTTATTTTATACCGCAGATTAACCGTACATTCTTGTCTTTGTCCCTTGAAGGAGAACGAGGATGAAGGCAATATGTTCCGGCAACAGAAATTACATCAACATTTTTATTAATTAGTGGTTGCCCGCAACTTTGTCAGTGCACGTTGAGAAATAAGTAGCCTAAGTTACCCCCGCGCACATCAGCTCTCTTTCAGTAATAGTACCATCAAAATCGAATCAACCGTTTCGGAGATTACCCAGAAAAAACGCGAATTTATGGACAGGCAAAGATTTTTGAAATTGGTTTTCCGTTTTATGCAAAATACATCTTATATTCGAGAAATATTATTTTTTTATATTACATACAGACTGCGATATTATTAATTGTGGAAATATAAAATTAAATTATTTTGAGTTAAACGACACGTAAGAAAAATAATTATAATAATTTAAATATTTAAACAAAAGTTTTTATGATAATTACAATTCGAAATTTATTAGCTCTCAGGATCTCACGTTTATTTGTCGGTTGTTGATCTGTTGCGTGAAAAAAAATATGCAGCGATGCGTTCCAACTTTGCACGAATATCAAAAAATTATAATTTCATTCAAATTGTTCAAAGGAAAAAATTAACCAACAAAAAATATTATTGCATTCAACAAAAAAAAACAACAATTTGACCTAAACCCAACTTCGACACAATGCCTATTACTTGATTAAATAAATGTCAACTGTTTAATTCCCGCACATTTCCGCTCCATTACTTAACCAATCGACTTATAAAGAGACCGAGTAAAGGGAAATGTGTGCACCTGCTCACTCAAATTTGACGACTTTATATCCGCTGTACCGCGACCATTGCCGTTTTATATCGTCTAGTTGTTAATACTATTAAAGAAAAAGTGCAATCTAAACGTAAAAACATTTAACTTAGTATACTTATGTTGTACCTTTTTCTTTCCCTTTCAATAAGTTTTAAATTACTTAATGTTTTGTACAGCAATGAATACTCATTTATTATACATTTTAGCAATATAAAGAGATCATTTTTTTCTCCTTACACTGTTCCTACATTACTAGACGTCACATCATCTTATCAATCTATCATCCATCAATTACATCAGTCCGAATTATGTCACCTAATCTGAAAAAAAAATCTTTAAACTTACTTGTGGCAGGTTCTTTCTTGATATCAGTCTGTGAGTCTGAGAACTTCTTGAGCAGATCTTCAGCGAGAGACTCCGCGCTCTCGCCGCCGCTGCCGGCGCTACTTTCAGTCTTCGTAACCTGTTAACATAACTAACATAAGTTTTTGTAAATGGCAATATATTGTACAATTTATGTTTACATTTAAAGCCTGCCGCCATTTTGGAAGGGAATGGGAGGGAAATGTATACAAACCGCACGCGCTCTCGCCGCCTGCGCCAGTCGGTACTGTGATAGTAATTGTTGCATCAGCGCCTAAAAATATACGATTTATCAATGAATATATAGTAATACAAGCTGTCGCCCGCGACTCCGTCCACTAATAATTATAAAAAAAACTTAACAAGTAGTCTATGTATTTTTCCAGACTATGTTCTACTACATCTGTGCCAAATTTCATCAATAATATAAAATTAATAAAATAAGATTATTTTAGTTTCTTTAAACAAAATAAATATCCTAAATCCAGTATCAACAAGTACATTGACAGAATGTGTTACGTAATAATTTCTTGTCATAACATTTTTACAACGTAAGTATGTGGTCGCGAAGGTGATAAGAAAAGTATTTCTCTGATAAGAACATTTATAATTTTTTACTACGAGTTGTACTACTAAAGATAACGAAATCAACTACAGCATTGATAAAATGCTCTACAATTCGCTAAGTAAATACTAATTTAATATTTACATTAACACCTCGTAAGAAATTGCGAGCTGTTATAAAGTTTGGTTTGCACTATATAACTTCGAATAGCGTCTACATCTACGTGAAACATGTTGTTATACTTGTTGCTGTGGAGAGAGGTTGTGTGAATTCCTCTGTAGATACTGTAACGTCTGCAGCTGCTGGTGGCTGAGAGGCGGTGCTTCCTCCGCTCTCTTGCCAGGATATGGAGGTGGCGCTGACTTGGGCGCACGAGATGACATCTCCGCTGATATAGGCAAGTTCCAAGCTTCCTCTATAGACGGTAACTGACGTCGCCTGCAACAAAACACGGTAAATGCAACAAAAATACATTTCCGGAAAAAAAACAGTGCGTCATTTTTACGTAGTTTCCATGAAAAGGTGAAAGTTACAATTACATTGTGTTTACCAGTCAATTAAAAAGATTGACCAACAACCAATCACTAGAAATATATAAATATGTGCTACTGGAATTACGATAAAACACATATATCAGTACAAGTATGACGCGTACTTCAGAAAATTTAACTCTATTATGATAAATCGTCACGTACATTTCATATATAAACATCATACAGCTATTACTCACTGCATAGTTTCATAACGTATTCCAAAGATTAAAGATTATAGATATGATAGATAATTAGGTTTTTCCAGTGTTTAATTAGGATAAAAGGAAGTAGAAAAGAACTATACATTCGTCTGCCCATAGTACAACAAAGACTATCCAAACATAAAACCTTCATGTAAGCTTACGGCAAAATACTTTAATGCAATTACTTGTCGTATAAGCGACCCAGTTTCCTATTGGAGCGTGTGAATGTGGCACAGCGGAAGCTATGCCACTTGTAAACTGATGATTCAACTAATATACTTGTGGCATTGAAAGGACGACTATCATAGTGTTAGACCGATTACAACAAACGTAGTCACGTGAAAATAACCAGGCAACACCTCTTTAGCTTTACCTAATTAATGTTGCTACAAGCACGTAATAAAAAAAAATAACTAACAACTGTAAGTACTGACACATACTTCAGGGATTAACATTTAATTGCTTATTGGAATGGTGTGAATTTGTTACGATAAAAGATAACCTTTTTGAACCAAATATAATGGGAATGAATTTTCCGAGTTAATTAACTTGAAATAATAATAACTTCAATGGTTACCATATTAAGTATGATTGTGGAGGGGTACATCGGTAGAGTCTAGTAGTAGGTCTAGGAAGAGATGGATGGATTGCGTGAAAGGTGACACGATCAAGAAGGGTGTGACAGTGGAGATGACGGCAGACAGATTGATTTGGAGGACGGAAGCCTGGTGCAATAACCCTACGTAAGTGGGACAAGGTCAGGGAGATGATAAATGGTTTCCATATTGAACTAAATAGAAAAAATAGATTCACGTGACCTCAATCCAAAGTTACTCAATAGTTATACAGCATCGAAAACATTTAACATTAATAAAATTAATTTAAAATTAAATTCGTACTAACTTTTCAAACAAAGAAATTAATAAAATCAAAGCGAGTCATTTGGCCACAAGAAGCTTGTATACACAGATCGGTCATCATTCAAATGGTTGACATTTTTATAGTCACCAATATAAGATCGGTGCATTTGCATTCGTTCACAATAACGATATCAAGAACAATGAAAAGAACAAAGAACGTGGCGGATAACACTGCGTCACAATAACAAACATTGTAAGATACAGCTTTATAAATGAATTGCTAATTAACGTCAAAGACAAAGAAATCTCCATCACTAAAAAACATTATTATAACGCAAATGTAATCCAAACAAATACAAATTATATTTATTCGTAATAATGGGCCGAATATTTTACATTTTATTATTTACAACTGTGAAGATAGAAAAAAAATATCGTTAATTAAGAAATATTAGACCGAAACAACTTTTTGTTATAGTTATAAAGATATTATGATGTCAAAATAATGCCTTAATTAATCATAAACAATTCTAATCAGTAGACCTTGATCAGTTATCCCGAAGGAGGTCTAATAATACCCACGCAGTAAATTAATGATTTTAGGTCATGGATGTTTCAACGAGTATTTCGGACTTTGTCGAGGCAAATATAATGGACTCATTCGGTACTGTGACGCAGTTGTGGAAAAAAATTACATCGGTGTAAGTTTATTTTAATCTGGAAAAGTTTTTTTGCACTCGACAGAAATTTTCCTCATAAATCCTTATAAGTTCTTTTGTGGAAAGTTAATTACGTATGTTGTATAAGAAGTAAAATCATTACTGTAGGATATTTCCAAAATATATTTATACACTACAAATAAAAATTACTGGAGAGTAATTCTATAATAACCAACATAAAATACAATACGACGTAACGTAACTCTATTGTGATGCAAACAATTTTAATTGATAGCATTTGTGACACAAATGTAAATATAATATAGTACAAGTTTGTTGGTCCATTATTAAAAGTGGTTGACGATTTATTAATTCATCCATTAAATGTAAGCCATAGCCATTTATACGACATTTTTTTTATAATTACTGTATTAGAGAGAACGTATATAATACAGAGGTGCACTGACTTGCCGGTGACGGAGGGCATGGGCGCGTGCGCGAGGTGTGCGCGCAGGAAGGCGAGGCGCTGACGTAGCGGCGCGTGCGCAGCCACCGCGGCCGGCCCGCCGTTACTGTAGCAGGCGAACGCGTCGCGTGCCATCTGGCAACTCTCGTACAGGCTGCCGAGGTTGGTCCACGCCGCCGAGTGACCTTTGTCCAGCTGCACCGCGCAGATGTACGCCTGAAGCGCATCCATCGGCTGGTTCTGCTGCTGATATAGAACTCTGCACACCAAACAAATTGTCATTTATAAGATTGATTGGCGACTAGTAACTTGAAAATTAGACTAACCGTTGTTAACAAACTTACCCTATAGAGCACCAAGTATCGGCATTCCCTTCAGACTTCTCGACCGAGTTCCTGTACGCAATGAAGGCGTCATGCACTTTGCCCTGCGCGGCGAAACACCGGCCTAGCAGATAGAGGCCGGCGCCGGAGTCGGGCTCGGCGGCCACAGCACGCTGCAGGCACCACACGGCGGCCCGCGCGCGTGCCGGCGCCTCGCCCAGTGACACGCATCGATGGTACAGCCAACCTAATGACAAACACATCGATCGAAAGAGTTTAGCATTACCTCCTAGAGTCTTCAATTGTGAGTCTATGTTGATTCGTGCTCTAATTTATGTAGAGTCCAACTGTGTTGAAAAGGATATAACAAAAGCCGATAAACGAGATAATTTTAAATAAGGAAATAATCCTTTTTGCGAAGAAAACTAGTCAGAATCTTTGTATAGCATACACTTTCATTTCCTTCCGCTTGATAAAAGATAAAAGGTTGTTAAAAATGATAATTTCAAATAAGGTAATTATTTCTATTTGCGAAGAAAACCAGTCTGACTTAGGATGCCTTATGCTTTCATTTCCGCCCGCTTGCTAACATTTGCGAAATTTTCTTAAAAATGAAAGAAAACAAGTTTCTTAGTCACTCGTTTCTCATCCGCAACAAAGTTGTCCGCAAACCAGATCCGGTGGGCGCTATGAACACTCTCATTATGTCATGCTCGGTTCGGTTCGCATCTGCTAGAGTGGGCACAAAATTACTGGCCCGCTTTGACAGCTGACACAGGGCAACATAATTAAGACTATTTTAAATCAATATGAGAAATATTGATTGAATAAACCGGATCCACTGATTATATTGAGAAGACCACTTAATATCATTGGATATTTATAGTTAGTACAGATTGAAGTTAATCATTTTTAACTTACTGGGGACTGAATGAATGCTACAGCCTTTTACATTTAAGTTTGTAAAGCGGACGTCAAATGGAGTAATTAATTCTTTCGCACGACCAAACTTATTACGCAACTAGTAGAAGTCCTTGTAAAATCGTAATACAAAATGATTTACGTATAATTTTTAGTCTAAGAGCTCATTTATGGATATATCTATTGTTAGACATTTACAAATGTAGAGTTACAGTGAAATGAACGTCACAAATGTACGTGCTCTTTATATAAGCGTAAATAAGCCCCGCATAAATATGATGTGAATATTTAAGTCCCAAAGTTCAAATACGTTAGTTGCCCGGGGTGAAAGTATTGTAAAGGACAATCCGACCGTTTTACACAAGGGCGAAACATTAACGTTAGGTCGAGCACCTCTTTATACTCTTGTAGGCTAGACGAGTTTTATGTTATCAAGAGCATTCAATATTCAATGGCATCCAAAGGATTTGATCAATTTGCCTACATCAGGTTAACCATAATTCTGACGTGGGTATATTTTGGGCTAAATAGAAAATAATTCGTGTCGTCTATCAATAATCATTACTTAAAATTAGGTTGACTTTGGTTAAGTGCCAGTTTTATATTTTAAAAATATATTGTCTCACCTAACTGCCTGCACACGTCTGCTTTCAGGGACGAAGAGAGTTGTGGTTCCTTGAGAAGACGCTCGTAGGCATCTCTGGCGGCCTTGCGCAATCCTCTAGCTTCAAGGAGGTGGGCGGCGTGGAAGCTGAGCTCGAGGCGAGTGAAGGTGGCGTCCTGGTGCGGGGCGAGGCGCGCGCGGCGGAAGTGCGCGGCGGCCGCGGCCCAGTGTCTGCGCGCCTTGAACATGAGCGCCAGCCGCAGGTGCGCGTCCGCCGCGCGCGAGAACCCCGGCGACACGTACAACGCCATCTGCAGCGCCCGCGTTGCCCTGCCGCAAACCAACCATCGAACACGCCCTTACCACACCACTAAATGGAACTTATCACTGGAACTATGCCTAGTGCTATGTGCCAATACAAAGTCAGTTAGCCTTCGCTGATGATTTTTATTACTTAGTTTACTTTGGTACGCCACGCCACACACAACAATTGCTATAAAATATCTTAGATGATATGAACGCATAAGAACGTATAAATGTAATAAAGGATTAAATAGACTACCGAAGTTAAATTGTTCACTTGGATTTCTCCAATTGATAAACAGTAACATGTCTTCATTGAGTGAGAAACTCGGTTTACCGTGTTTCGTTGTGAAGTACATTGCAACACCGCGGCGTCCAATTACCGGACAAGTGGAAATTGAAACGGAATGCTTTAATGTTCTACATTCGCTCAATGCTGTGTATGTACAAACTTCGCGTAACTTCGTGTACAAAAGATATTTACAACTGCCATTCATTAGGCACTAGTATAGATGTAGTATGAATGTCATGTGTGTAATGAATGTATATGATCTCTATAGCAGACTACGAAAACCTATAGTCAAGTAACAATAGTAGAGATTGCCAAGAACTAAATATTTATTAAGGTAACTCTGTTTATGTTAATAAAGTCATAAATGTAATTTTAAAAACCGGTATGATTGCATTGTTTATTTACTCGTCAATTCATTCATTGAAAACAATAGCACAATCTGAATGGAGTAGGTACATACATTTAAATTGCTGTTTCCTTTATTTCTTCTATTTATTTCAAAAGTTATAAGAAACCACTATTGTATATTTTTTGTTACACCCAATTTCTTTCAACAGTAAACAAAGACTCAAAGCCTTGTACAATAACATTGACCCAAAGGTGCACAACAAAACGAAATAGCATGAAAGCCTTTTTTGCTCCATACATAAAATGTTCATAAACGCTATTGGACCGCGCATCGCGATCACAATGAGTTTTTATAATTACAATAAAAACCAAAAAGTACATGGATAGAGCTTTTGTCGAAGAGAACGCTTGACAAAATTGTTACAGTCTTTACAGAGTATTACATTGCTATAAAAAATATACGACCGCTTGTTTATCCCGAGCTGGATGAATTCATGTAGTGAACAGGTAACAGGGACATAGAAAATATGTTCTGGATTCGACCGTCAAAGTAAGATCGAAGACGTTGACAAAAGGAGCTATCGAGCGACGCATCACCGGAGCGTGGCGTCACCGATGCGGCCGCGGGGTCGCTGACCGTCCGAGGCTCGGCATGCAATCGATCGGACGGTGCAACGCAACGTCTAGACAGCGACAGCGATCGCGCTCCCAATACCGAACCAAACGACGAACCGACCGACGACGCACCGCCGCCGCCGCCGAGCCGCCTGCCTTTACCCGCCCGCTTTTATTTAGATGACCTCCGCTGACATTTGCGAGCCGAAACAAAGGAGCGAGACAGGTGGCGTCCGGTGTACCGCGATGCCGATAACTAAAATTAAATGAGACACACACACTCATTGCTACACTCGGCACACTCATGTGCCGGCGATCCGAAGAGCGCTTTCACCCGCGCAGACCGCAATGCCATGATACGCCCAATATAATTTCTTGCATTCATCGCCCGAAGAAAGCCGCCCGTCACTGATTGTCAATCGTCACGCAATATTTAAAAGTCGCAACAAAACCCTGGCAACGTCACCGACTTCCCCTTACATTCGAAGCCATATCAAAGACGAACTTAAAGGAATTTCTTTATTTAGAAACTCTCAATGGTATTATGTAACGTCAAAATTACGATCTTTTCATAGGAAAATTGGGTAATGAATTTCACGAAATATGGCGTAGCTTTTAAATTTACATTCTGTGTATATCGGTATACATCGAAATCGTATCGAATAACATAATCACTTGTAACGAGCTGTCGTGTTGTCACTTCACAGGAACATTGGCTGCGATAAGCGCAGTGACAGAACGAGGCGGAGTTTTGGGGGAGATAACTGTTGGTAAACAAATATTATTTCACCTTAAAAACTCGGGCGGATAAAGTTATTAGTACAAAGAATACAACTATAGCAGAAATATAAGTACATATTGGCTTATCTCGAACCATGCGATAAAATATAAAGAATCGAAATCTTTCTTACATAAATAAATAGCATAAAGAAACTTCGTTCTAAGAATTAAAAGAAATAAGATTAGTAATATCTTCGATTTTAAGCCAGCCGCGTATATGTACTTCGTTGAATACTTTTATAATTCTAAACAATTTAATATAGGACTCCCTACCTGCACGAGGACGCAAGCACTGAGCCCCATTATTACCGGAGCCAGGTAACAAAATTTGGGTGCAACCCTATTTATACATACGGAGCCATCTTTCCACCGGTCGCTATACAAATCCAAAGCGGAAAATAAACAATACGCATGCATATTGAGCACACGAACATCTGTCCCGATATTAATACCGCACGGCGGAATGAAATCGAGGTTTTGCCACGCTCGACCGTGACGGCGGAAATACATATGTTTATTGCGGCTCCTAGAAAGCGCTTAATGAATGAGGAAGTGCGGAGCTCATGGACAATTCAGTTTAGTAATTTACCGAGACCTAGCGGGGTCTGAGGTGGGACTGAGGAAATAATGAAGAATAGAGCGGGCAGAGACCAGAGTTTGTTGGATTATAGTGCGGGATGAGTATGGCACCGCCGTGAGGCAGCTCGGCGTGACCTAGTTTCTCGCACTCGCGCCGGCTCAAGGACGGATCGGGCGCTATTTATAGAGTTCATTCGTCGTTCGTCATAGCATCGCATTCACTTTACATAACTGGAGTGAGTGGTTGCTAGGTGCGCCGGCACGTGGCCACAGCGCGGCGCTCGATACTGCGCAAAGAGTCGCCCGACTCTTTCCCACGGCCGTCGCGTCGATCCGCCGGGGTGAGGGGGGCACCGAGCTTGCAATAATAATAACCCACTTCCCCATTAGCACGAGGGATGCTCGAGATTGACCAGGTCACGCCGGCGACCGAGGTCAATGTTGTTGATACCGTGTCCCAAGAAAACTTTACGAATATTTCATTTTACATTGAAATCAATTTGTGACATCACAGATTCGCAATCGTAATTAAAAACCTAATAAACTTTTTAAAAACTACTAGTCGTAGTTATATCCATCTCTCTAGAATATGTTAAATCATTATACCATTTTAGCAAATATGTTGACGATTATATACATATCCTTTAGAAAGACAATAAATAGCTACCTAACAAAATTTTAAAGTGAAAAGTTTAATATCGAAGATAAGAAGCAAAAAAATCACATATAACATACAATTATATTTAATTAATATGTCAATTATAATTTATAACAAAGAGAGGAGGTAATATAATGCAACTGACAGCCGTGTTGCACTCGCAAGTCATCCGGCTGCGTTATATCACGGCCTTGACGTATGTATATGCAATATGCTAGCGTGCAGTGCGTGCTGCGTGTCTGTGTACTGCATTATAAATCTACAGCGATTTGTGTTTACAACGCCAGCCGATCACCGATACACATTTACGCCGCAACAAAGCATTTCTAATGCAACACTATGGTTTTGAAAACATGTTCACATGAAATACACTGAATATGCGTTAAAACATAACAAATCTGTAAAACATTGTATGATTTTATTATATTAATATTCGCAATTATAATGCATATAAAATATATTTTTATATAGGAATGTTTTACTATATAAATGATCTTACTAATATTATAAATGCGAATGTTTAGATGGATGGATGGATGGATGTTTGTTTTAAGGTATCTCTGGAACGGCTCAACGGATTTTGATGAAACTTGGCACAGATATAGAACATAGTCTTGAAGAACACAAAGGCTAATTATTAAGATTTTTTAATTCCGCGCAGACGTGGTCGCGGCCAACAACTTGTTAATTATAGTTATTATCTAGATTATACATAACAAATATTATGTAAATAAACAAATTGTGTAAAATAATTGCTAATTTGTATCTTAACATTTACTTATCACGTTAATAAAAAAATACCATGATAGAATCATAAACACTTAAGCAACAAAGATTTTAACATTAGAAGGTACGAAACGAGAGGAATAAGTCCCAATAAGCTATAGGCGAACAGACTTAGCGTTGCGTGTTGCACAAAATTGATAATGAGCGGGCGAGGGCTCTTTTATCGCTGGCGTCATTGCTAGCTGACCCACTTTCGTCCAATCCATGTTACTACTTATGTATACTATATGTAACATACAATACACGCGGCGTTCAACGTTTTAGATATTAGAATTCATATATAGGATATCAAAAAAAGATAATATTGTTATAACACAGAGGGTTAATATTACTTTTAGTGTATGGTCAAACCTTGGTTATAGTGAAATAAACTTACAGGTGGTCAATAAAAGAGAAATAGATTAGTATTGCTCTTTTCAAATATCTTGGCTGCCCAAGGTCATCGATGCGATGCGCAGTTCCCTCCCCCCGCGTTCCGCTACGCCGCCCTACACCTAAAATTGTGTTCTGCACAGCGACCCGCGTAAAGTTAAGAGACGCCAAGATATCTGACAAGTACAATTTCTTTATTTTAGTTATGAACTTTTATTTAATAAAACGAATACAGACTGTTCGGAATCATTACATTGAATTGAAAATAATGCGAACTTTTCCACAGGTCATATTATTTTTAGTTCGAAGGTCTATCGAGACTATATCATTGTATAAATAAAATCTAAATTTTTAATTACAACAACAGACAATTAATGTCTAATACCTTACACTTACAATAAACAAGTTCAAAAGATTCTTTTAACCTTCAAAACATTTTTAAATGTGATGTGCTAGCCAGGAAACTGAAGTGCCTGATATAAAATTACTAGTGATGCAACGGATGTCTGTTTCCGTTTCCGCAAGTGCGGAAGTTCCGCGTGCTTTTCAACATCCGTTTCTGCTTCTGTTTCCGCAACTTTTATAACGGAGATAAAACGGAACTTTACGACGGCTGAGAGATCCAAATGCGCGGCGCGAGTCGCGCAGTCCGTGCGCGGCCTTTCAGCACTTATCGCATTTGTTTGTTTACGTATTATTTTGTGAATTTAACCTTCCTATACCCGCGCCAAATGTTTTAACACCTATACCCGCGCACGGTGTCACAGACCGTAACTTTGACTCCTATTATCTGGTTATTTTTCTATAATACTGTTTATATTTTTTTTACTTTACAGGAACTATAGGATGTAATAAAACAAAAAATATCAATTGTTAGCATAAACTATTTAATACTGTAATGACTATCAGTATTTCCATAACAGCCTTAAAAAAGTCACATTTTTTCGTATAGTCTTGAAAAACAATCATAAAACTCTTTATTCTAAAAAAAAAAACATAAAATACCTCTTAATTCTTAAAAATCACATATTTTGAGATCAATGTAAAATAAAATTAGTTACATATTACAGTTTTTAAAGCAGTCAGAACATACCATAACAGCATGTTCTAAATAAAAATATTTGGTACAAGCGGCGCAGTTGTACCGTGTTTTTCTATTTTTTTTTTGATTTGCAATATCCATATCGACCAATTTTATTATTGTTAGATGCAGCTGCAGATTCAGGGCCATCTTATTTGCATATTTCATTGAGCCTCAACCTCAGTGTCCTTGGCAGAGAAAGAGTGAGAGCTCGTCGCCTGAGGATTTAATAAGTCGTAAGACAGTGTTTCCGAAAACATTCTGCGTCTAATCTTCTTGTTAGCATTATTCAAAAGATATAAAACAAACGAATTTATTCCTGCCACGTTCAGCAAACTGTAAAATATTACCATAGGCCTAGGTGGCCTATGGTAATATCTTTTGTGCCTATATCATAATCTTCTGTCTCTGATTGAGAATCATTCTCTCAGTCCGAAGACTGAATTTCATCTTCAAAATTACGTTTTTCTTCTTGGGCTGGACTACCTTCTCAACTTCTTCTACTTCGCTACCAAATTCATCATCATAATTAGAGTCTGAACTTTCTTCCTCCAACGACGATCGAATACGTTCTTCATTCATTTTTGAAGCATTTATAAGCTAAAAATTCATAAATCGAAATAGTAGTTGTAAACAAGTAAAATGAAAGACAAATCATTACATAAAAACAAATAAATAACATGTATATACACATAAACAAAAAAATATGACTTTCGTAAAAAGTTGATCGTGTACCCGCGTCGGTGTCACAGACCGATCAGACCGTATTAGGCCTATGAATCCTGCTCGCACTACTTCGTGCCACGTACTAACCAAAAGCGAGCCCCAAATCGTGCAGCTAGCAGAAAGCGCGAATTCTCAAAGTTCTTGGAAAAAAAAATATTTACGAAAAACTGTTTCGTCGGTCTCACAGACATTTGCGCGGGTATAGGAAGGTTAAGCGCGTAATATTTTCTGCTGCTGTTTGAAACAATCAGTTTCTCTTGCTGGAGTAAACTGTCTAGTTGTTGTCCATGTAAAATTTGACAACTGGCAAAATGTGACTATTTCATACTTACGAGTTATTAAATGTACTTTTGAATAAATGATAACCATGTAATATATCATCATAATTATATAGTTAGAAATATATTTGGCGTTTGTCAACACGAGTGGTTTGGCGAACTTTAATTTGTAAATAGTGTAATTTTGTTTCCTGAAAATAAATTAAAAAAACGCGTATTTTAACTTATTGCAGCGCAGTAAAAATACATACATTGAAGGCTAAAGGACACCGATATCCAATGCCTTAATAAATTAAAAACGAATACAAACTGTTTTTATCGAAAAAAACATTTTTGTAAATATGTTTTTTATTATTATTTACACTTCTGTTTCCGCATCCGTTTCCGTTTCCGTTTCTGCTAAAATTTATTTTTGACATCTGTTTCCGTTTCTGGTTCCGGTAAGACACTTCCGTTGCATCACTAAAAATTACTTTACATATAAAATAGCATATAAACATACAACATATATAACATCTGTGCAGTGTTGAATCCAATGACAAAGGAAATGAAGCGGGGAATCGTTAGATAAGCCGGTTATTCCACTCGGGCTCGACTCGGGGCAAGCGATCATGGCGTGGCACGTATGGCCCATCCTTACGGTACTCCGGACCTGTACCATGGCTGTACTATGAATACATTATATCTGCTTCATAGACGCTTGAGAAAATTACAAAGGAATACTAACTGTATAGATTATCTTAATAGTTAATGTTGTGAGAAAATTACTTCGATAAAAACATGTATATTTTATCAAAGGAAAATTAGAAGTAACATAAAAATAATATAATACGTATAATATGAGTATCTAAAAATAAATGCTATTTAATATCAACATAATCTATAAAATAATGTTTAAGAAATTAAATTTATTCTGAAAACCAGACGGAAGGCCTATCGCATTTTGATACATTTACATACATTTGAAGAACCGATATTTTTATCACATCCTGTTCATGATTGTAAAATTTTATCGAGATGACAACACAGATTATAATTTTTATATGTTCACAAAATACACGTTTCACATACGTCACGATATCTCTTAATAGATAAATGTTGATAAAAAAAATAGTGATAATATGCACGGTAACAAAATGTTCGGAGCAGTATGTATAAAATTAGCAGAATCCTCTCAGGCCGTCGACAATTATAGCGGAGCTGGAGGCCGGCCGATGCGGAAGTGCATAGCTCGTTGCTTGCATTTAGCTATTCAGTCGGCGTCGCAATGTGGTATGAATAAAAAACCGTTGCATCGGCACCGTGCAGTTTCTATTATACAACAGGTTCACCTCGGACTAGCAACTATACAATCGTTCGATAAACTTGTCGGCCTCGTATCCTTACGGTTAGAGTTACTGACCGCAACTCCAGTGTTTTATATGAATTCATAGTTTTGTTTCCGAATCTTTACTGCAATCAAATGCATCCGATTTAGAAGTACGACCGTGACCTAGAAATTACTTTATCCATTTTACTTCGGTCTTTGGTACTTTGTGCAAAAACGCGCGTTAGACGCACACATGACTTGCTTTATTTTGTAGTATAATCTATTTCCGATTTTATAGTTCACTTTAATATCCGGAAAAACCTTAAAGTCATAATCAGACATCGTTAAGAACGTCAAAGACTAACTATAAACAGTCATCGAGCATTGTAAATTAACTTTTGCAAGTTACATATATACAATAGAAAATGTAACAAACTGATTTAAGTTTAGATATTCTAATGTAACACGTGTAATGAAGGAATACTTTAACTTATTGGAGGACTTTAAATATAGATAGAGTTAACAAGCGTGTATAGAAATAAATGCACAATTAATATAAGTAAAATCGTGAACTTATTGTAGTAACTTTAACAGACATTTCAGATCAATGGACGCGCTTTCCAAAGGAAATTAATGTAATGTAAAAAATGTAATGTAATACAGTAATGCTATCAAACACAAACATGTTCTAAATTATAAACAGTAAAATGATGGCGTCACTAAAAAAAAGGAATGTGAACATTCTGCGCTATTATTACATTACAAACGATGGAGTGCCCTTGATAACTACCCCAGGGTTTAATGGCACACAAGTGTCGTAACAAGTCCAATAGTTATTTACATGCAGCAGAATTAAAACTCTGCCCCATCCCTAACGTTACCATTTAGAAGGGTTCAACCCTTTGTGAATTATTTTTAAAGCTTATAGACGTCATGTACTGTTCGCGAGACAATAGCGTGTGCAAACACATACGTGAAGGACAGTACACGCTGATGTAACCTATGTCTGATTTTCAATATTAAATCTTTAAGTGCACGCAACTAACATTGTCTGTTTCCAACTCATACTATTAATGTCACAGACTAAAATGTTGTACTTAAATTCTATCCATCACAACCTTACCGGAAAGATTATGCTCTCAACGATGCGAACTTGAGAAATACAGCAGTCACTTTATCCCAAAATAAATTTTATTACACATGTATTTTATACAATGTGATTTATATTTATGAATATCAATTTTATTCTGTTTACGAAGCTACATTGTGAAGAAATTAAAATGAAATGAGATTCATTGAATTTTGTTTATCTCCATTTCTACACGATCTTCATGAAAACCAAAACGTAACCTCAATGGAAATACGAATTACCATATGGCACGGTTTTACCTCACCTCTGTCTATATTTCAAGGCCGTTGCATATATCCTCATTGTTTACAAGTACCCTATTTTATTTTATCTCCTTTAAATATTACTAAGAAGCCGTTAAGTATATTAGACACAATGTTAACAGAAACAGATCAGTATCTTCCAGACGGCGACGGCGGTAGAAAACACAAAGGTCGACCCAACGTAAATACAAGACGTTCCATCCACGTGTCAAGTTCAGTATTTTAAAGTTAACCTATTTATAGAACTCGTTAAACAACAATATTAATAAAAATAGTTATTGTATCAAGTAATATGGTTTAGATGGAATTTCATAATAACGGCATCACTGAAGTTTAAAAACAAGTATATTTTTAAAGGTTACCAATTAGTTTATGGTCAATGTAAATAAAATGACAAGTTATAAACAACTCAGCATGCCTGTGTTGTTCGACTATATTGTACTTATGTTAGATTGTAATATCGTAGGCTCTTAATCAGAACCACGCAACGACAGCTGTTGTTTGAATGGTTTTGCTAATTAGGGAAGTGCCCCACACACATTTTATCTAAAATCAACCAAACTAAATTTATGTATTTGATAGTGTGTTGCGACCTTACGATTTTAGCACAAAACTGTATGAATAACAAAAATGTAAAACTGTATTACTATTTTTGTATTGAAATCTGTTATTAGAAAATTTGGAAGATATCCAATGATTGTATATGTGGAAATTCGTGACATTACTAGCATAGCGAGTAGTGCATGGCCCCGGCTGTGGTAGGGCCGAGGGACTAGTGAAGGGGGGGAAGGGCGCGCGGGTCGCGGGACCGGGGGGGGGGTCGGTTATCGTTCAATAGTGACGTAACGCGTGTCGCAAGCTCCGAGGCTTGCTACGGGCCCTTCCAATGCTCCCTTTTTACGGTCACCGGCCGCTTTCTAATGCCCATTGTATACGTGTAGGTACGCAGCGAGAGCTAAATCGTAAGCATGGTTCGACACTCGTGAGAACTTGTCATTACGCACCTTTCAATTATGCATACTCACGTAGCCTACGGTATGTAAGGTATTTTTATTATGTATATAAATTACAGAGTCTTGTTCAGATTCACTTATTCGTTTTAAAATTACGGTTTGTCTAGCAAATCCAACGAATTTCGAAAAATATTAAATAAATGAATCAAACAAACAATACTTTTACAAGAGAAACTTTGGTTAGAAAAAATATAAATTAATCTCAAATGCAAAATATACTTTCATGTTGACGTGTGCACATTCCCATTACACATTAAAACATAAGACATAGCTATACATAGTTATTTCATTTTGTGAGATTAAAGGACATTGGCTTTTGTAATCATCAAGGTTAATGTCAAGGAAATTTACAAACAGAAGACGTTTTCGTGTTTTTATCATAGTTATTACAAACATACAGGCTCTAACAATCAGTGTATTCTCGTCTTGACGTACTTCGCGAGTTATTATCAATCGTATATAGCGTGAATTGCAGATAAACACGAGCTGTGACGTTAAACAAAATACCACGACAACTTTTTTTGGACCGCTTAACAGAGTTTAGTGTTTAGTTGCCAGTAACATGAGTTTTGTACGGTTTACACTAATCTATTTAGATGTCAAGTAAATTGTCTATTAATGTAGTATTATCTTCACTCACAATCAAGTGGGATTGACGTCACGCGCGAAATTAAATCTTACTATCTTACTTTATAAATGCGAATGTTTAGATGGATGTTTGTTTTGTATGTCCAGAACGGCTCAACAGATCTCGATGAAATTTGGGATAAATATAGAACATAGTCTGGATGAACACATAGGCTACTTAATATTTTTCTAATACAGTGCGGACGGAGTCGCGGGCGACAGTTAGTGTTATTATGAGTAAGAAATTATTTATCTATGAACTGTGAACGAAAGAAGTGTGTTTCAATGTTAGAAGTATATGTGGCTCATAGCAACAGATAAAATTACAAGCTTTATTACATCGATCTACAAATCATAGTACCTAATATATTATCAACGACGATGGTATGTTAACGTAAACAACCGAAAGTATTAAATGTTTGCAATTAAATGCAATAATATGACATAACTACAAAGAACCGGTAGGATATGGCAACTGGTTTTAAAAATGCTACTTCAATTATTTATTCATTGATGTCGATCTCGGAGCGCTCTGATAATAGAGCTGTCCGTATTGGGTAGTAGTTAAGCACTAAGAGCGTCCGCGCGGCCTTGGCTGTGACGTAGTGCTGTGCTCGCGCCGGTGACGTAACTTGTGACGTGCGACTTTTTTCGCGGAAATTCCATAGCGGCCGACGCTCGCGCTGCAATGACATACAATCGCAGATATTTTGTGTTGCGAACATACAGCTGCGAGATTGTGGCAAAGCGGATAAATGGGATTATTTGTATTCCTTCTTTTTTATACCGAGATTGTCTTTTTATCTACGAAATTTGTCCAGAGATTGCTATTTTCAGAGAATTCATGTATGTGATATGTAATAAAATAAATATTCTTCATCCGTAGCAAATAAATAACATATATGATTCGATTATCTTTCTAATTGCTCGGTCATTGACCAGGTTTCCTTGAGACAAAATTATATTAATTATTAAAGCTTTAATTACTTGTGATTTTATCTACCATCTCGGACTAATTAATTTTTCACAAATAGCAATTCCAAGGCACTTAAGTGTTTAAATAAAATGAGTATATAAAGCATACGTAGACACGAGTAAATATTATAGATGAATGTTTTTATGTGTTATTAAATCTTTGCTGACATTGCCAAAACCAATAATTGAGATCATGAACTTTATTAGATTCTTGGGTAGGACGTGGTAGTGACAAGATTGGAATATAAAAACAAGAGGGCAGACAGAGATGAATAATACTCAAATCGGCCTATGCCGAAATTAAATTAAACAGGCGACAGCACGTGCAAAAACAAAAGCGACGGATCGCGCAAAAACTAGGCCAGGCTGCTTGACACGGCACGGCACGGCACGCCGGGTATATAGGATTATGTAGGTGGCCCTTTAGATGTGGGCGGGTCCACTAACGCAACTCAAAGCCGAAGGGCGACCGCTTGCGACACGAGCCTTTCGAAACTAGTCGTGCCCTATGATTCTCGCATAGTCAAATTGATTATTGATCGGCGAGCTTTAACATCGGATAAGTTTCGCCCGCGTCTAATAATATAATGCAGGAAGCGAGGCATTCGAATTCAGAGGTCATTGACAGAAGGGAGACGAGTGCAGCAAATGCACCGCCGCCAGTTCCGGTGCACCACGCGCCAGGTATAAATAGCGATCCGTTAGTGTCGACGACCGCGGCGCGTCGTCCACTAGCCCTCGACACCGAGCTTCTGACCCAGTTGCTTTGATAGAAACATGAGAAACAAAAACAAAAGCCCGGGTATGTGAAAATCGAAAAGTCGACAAAGCAGTGGGGGCTGGGGGGATGGGGAGAGCGAGCCGAGAAGCTTTGGCCTAAAACGGAGCGATGCGGCTTGGAGGCGAAGGGCTAGGGGTGTGGGTGCGGGGTGCGAGGGAGTGCGAGGGAGTGCGCGGGAGAGGGCGATGTGATAATAATGCATGCGCCCTTCGTAGAGTAAACCCGCTAGAGGTGGGTATGCGCGCGCGGCCCCTCGCCCCGTGCGTACGTGACGTGGCGCACGCCGGAGAGGGGTGTGCCCGTTGCCAGCATCCTAGCCTCCGTTTAGATGCACAATCCTACGTCGGGGTCGGCGAGGCGTCTCTAAACCTAAATATAATGTATCGCAAGCAAATGCTACCCCTCTCTCTGACTCAACGACAACTGACCAATTTAGCAAATGAATTCTTTAACATTACTATTATAATATTAAATACAACGTACAAAACTATCAAGATTTAACACATATGTGTAACATTACCAAAAGCCACAGAAGTTAGTTTGATCAAGTAACCTGTGTTTGTAAATAAAATCATGCTATTGGCCTTAATATAAATAACGTAATAAACTAATACTTTCTGTGTGCTATTTTACATTGGGTTTATAGTAAGTTGCGATGTAGATAAAAAACTTGCATTTTAATGTCGAGTCGCAAGGTCGGTGCATTAGCGAATTGCAAGCAAACCGCACGCACTCGCGGCTCGCGGCACGCGCCCGTCTGCTGTAAATAAATAACCGGGCCTCGTAAACTTGTCGCGCCAAACAAACGGCCAGCGAACAGGCGAACCAACACGATTTACTGGCCACACCACACTTCCAAAGTCACAGTTAAAGCAAATAACAATACTCTCTGCTAGCTTGTTAACAAATGCCCACGGTATGAACTAGAACATAAATCTGAGGCTAGTTACCTGAAAGTTGCCGCAGTAAATTTTCATTACGCATTACAAATTTGCTCTACAATCTTATTAATATTATAAATGCGAATGTTTGGATGGATGGATTGATCTTCAGAACGGCTCAACGGATCTCGATGCAATTAATATAAAAAAAACGTAATAAGTAGCCTATTTATGAAATAAATAAAGAGGCTACTTATTACGTTTTTCTTAATCCCCGCGTTATAAATAATCTTTTAAGATTTTATTGCAATAAAAGCATAATACCATAGAAACCACACAAAACTTTAACCAAATGATATGATATCGTAATTTAATTTTATCTGATTTAGTTATTCGAAACCATACAAACATATTGCATGCAAATAAATTAACAACGTTACGAGAGAAAGTGATCCCATAATTATATCCACACTTATATCAACATATTACACACCCGTAGGTCAGTAAAAACTACTTAAAAAATATTTTCCCCACACCTCAATTTAATCAGCGTAGTATAACAATATTTAAAATACTTTTATGTTAAGTAAGGCTATTTTTAGATATTTCAGTACTACTTGTCACCCGCGACTCCGTCCGCGCGGAATTAAAAAAAACGTAAAAGTAGCCATGTGTTAGACTATGTGTACTACATCTGTGCCAAATTTCATCATGATCCGTTAAATCGTTTCGGAGATACATTCATACATCCATCCATCTAAGCATTCGCTTTTATAATATTAGTAAGATTACATTGGTGTAATATTCAACATCATAATTTAATGATTGTTAGGAAGATATAAGAAGAAACACCAACAACGACTATAAACAGCGGAATCTAAACAAAAAGTCTATAATAACGGTGTTGAACAAAGCGATGTAATTTAGCAGGAAAAAAACGTGTCAGAAATTACAGAAAATGTTTCGCTTTCATCGAACGGTACTTTATTTTCAACGGGTATTATTCAACACTCATCCACTTGTTTAATTTAAACGATTGAGGTATATTAAAAATATACACGTAAGTCGAAATTTCAGATCGAAAATAGACTTCACGTCTTCCTCTTAATTAATTTTCTCATCGTGTTGGTAATAAGTATCTTCAATATTAAAATGTAGACATATATAATTCTGAGACTACTTGAATCTAAGGAATGAAGAAAAAAGAAAAAAACAAATGATATCAAATGCTTTAGTCAAAAGTTCATAGCATTAAAACTGTAAGGTGCAAAATGTCTGTATATTTATAATAAATTAATACTCTACATTTAATAAATACTCTAGTATAAGTCGCGGCGACAGATGCAGGCGCACGTAAAGGTCACAAATCATTAGTAGTGTTGGCTTCCTGCGGCTTGGAAGGCGAGGTGAGGTCTAATGTGCGGAGTCTAAACAAAGGTACGCGGACCGCAGCTGATGTGAGCTGTGACAGGTGATGGTGCAGCCGGCCTGCACCTGCCTCGGCACGCGCCACTCGCATTACACGTCGTTCTTTACCACAACCAATAATCTATTACGCAAAGAATCAATAAAATCTTGTACTACTCTATACTAAGCGGTTATAGTACACATGTTACGTAGTCAGTAGCAAAAGTTCATCCCTAATCAAAAAAATGCTCCAATATTCAGTTAAATAGAAAATACTATATATACTATATAATTCATTGTTGTATTTTGTATCTGTACTTTGCCTATACTTATCATTTTATTTTACTCTTTAGATATATTTCTTACTTTACAACCAGCTGATTCGGAATGTCCAAGCTATTACGCAACAAAAAAAAAAACATTCCTGGAACATATATAACAAACTAGAAAAAACAAGAACGATGTCCCTTGAATAGCAATGTGGCTTGCGTAGTCGTCGCTTCATTGTAAATACAAAAAACTGGACTTGGTATAATTTTTAAGCGAATTCGCGATACTACTGGAACGTTCCTATTACCGCTAACTTCGAGAATTAATATATTATAATGCTTTCTGGGAATACTAACATAAAGCCGGTTTTACCTTTACGTATATTGACGTCAACGACTGTTTCCGGTGTTACGGAAACGAAAAAAAGATTTTATGTATTATATTACAGCCCACAGCTGGGCTCGAACCTTCTCTATCCGGAGACTGGTATTTATATCCACATCTGTTTATGGAACAAATATTTTTGTGCGTAGAGCTCTCCCGATTTACGATCTTTTACTTTTTCGTTCAATTTCATCAGATAGTAAATAAACGTTACTGTAACATTTTAAGAAACAATTTAATAAAAACAAATTCTCGACCCACTCAATTTTGGCTTTAAACAGAACTTTAAAATACTTTTCAAAAACTTATTTTTTCTCAATCTTCGAAAAAACGACGCCAGCTGCGGGGAACGAACTCGTACGGAATAAGTTGTGCGGTCACCCGGACACTAGATTCCGGTATAGAGACGCAATAGTATTCGTGGGAAAGATCATAGAGAGGAACGAGTTGAGCAATGTGACGCCATGTCGAGTGTCGAAGCTTCGCTCGCAGGGATAGAGCTCAGTAGTACCGTTAGGTGCGGCCTGCGGGTAGCGGTGGAGAGTAGATAACACGTGCGCCGCCGCACTGGTTCGGAACTTTCGACCAAGCATTGCGGACCGCTGTTATCGTTGAGATCGCGAGATACGCCTGCTAACATGATACCGGCTACGTGTCTTACGTAATCTTACCAAAAATATAAAACTATCCCATTTAAGGTCAAGTTTGCATGATAAAATTATAACCGATACAAAACTATTTCAAAAGCGCTTACAAATTCGATGAAAAAATTAATTGATGTATGAGTATGATTTTGGACACGGGCCACGAATTAGAGTTTGCCAAAATTATTAAGTGATAAGGAAATTTTTATTATTCACGGTCCATGTGACGAGAGGAACGGGTTTTCCGGTATCGTAATGGTCAATTATAAATTTCATTGTAGGTAATCATCGCCTCATTAAATTTCCAAGCGTATCGCCGACCGCCGACCACTACCGGCACAGTACGGCGCGGCGGCCCACGGCGGATCGACAAAAGTGCGCGAAACTGCTCGCGTATGACTCACAGAGTTTCCTACGTCCATACGTAACCATTATGACAGCAGTGAGTAGTCAGTCTCTGCCGTCATGTCGCAAATTATGATTTTTTGCGCTAAAACTAATCTGAGACAGGTTCAGTTAGTGCCGACGGCTTTCCATTCTAAACTAGCAAAAATGAAGCCCGCTCTTCTTAAACACTTAACATACATAAACGATGTTTTAAGTAATTTCTTAACACAGTGAAGTTCCTAAGTAAATTTAAATTATACTAAATAAAGATGTGGAAGAGTAGAGCATTGTAGATTCCTTAAAGTACCGTTAGTCTATTCCGCATAGATACTTACACATATAAATGTCGCCACAACAATGCACCAGTGGTAGTGGCTCGCGCTCGAACCAAGTTGCACGCAGGCAGTCATAGGCGAAGGCGAAGGGAGCGGCGCAGTGTGCGGCATCGCGTGCACCGCCTTCGCCGCCACCACACTCCACCGACCTACATTTTATGCGACTACGAGTTCATTATTTACTAGCACTAACCGAGCACGCACCGATCGCCCTTCCAGCTTCGCTGCACTCCGTTGCTAATTGTGCCTTAATATCTTCCAAGATCCGGACGGTCACAGACGTTCTGAAGGCTGCCTACCTGCGAAAATACACTACAAAAAACTGCACAAACCGTGCACACGAGCAAAAACGCGACCTCCCGACGGGACCAGCCCCGGAGCCATCGTCGTAGGTGTCTACATTTTGGAAAACAAAACAAAATAGAAGGAGACGCGTGCGAAAGCGACGCAGGGATACAGGCGGCAGGTTCGATAGAGAGAGAGGCGGCTCGAAAGCCGACGTAAACAAACCGCGATCGGGAGCTTCGACCGCACTCACCATTTCGGGGATCCTCGGATCCGCGATGCGTTGATGGGCCCTTGGCGATCCACGTAGTGGAGAGCGGGCGCGTCGTCGGCGGAAACACAGATCTAAAGCACCGATTACACGAGATGGTTCAGAGCACGCACTCGACACATATATGAATACGACACGTCCCGTCCTACACTACGTTCGCGGCCCACGCCGATGCAGTTTACGTCACCGCATCCCGCTCCCGACTGACGGTACGCGGCGCGAGCGAGCGACGACCTCGCGCTGCAGCGTGCACCGCCCCGCGCTCCTCGCCCTACCGGTCCCCGCCCGCGTCCCGCACCGGCCCTAACGCCCGCCCCGCCCCACCCCGCTTTGCTCCGCGCCCCGTACCGCGCTCGTCCTACGTCCGGTGAATCACAAACACGAAACGAATAATACAACCAACAAAACTAAAATCAACAAAACGACAGGATATACAACAACTACGCTTTTTTTTAAGTCTAAATAGATTTATTTAGGTCATCGTTCTCATCTAGCCCAAATATCAAGATGGAATGAAACACAGCTTGATTTTTTTCGCACTATAAAAATAATAAGAATTAAAATATTTATCAAAATATAAAAGTTCTTTTAAATAATAAACATGGTCTAGAAAATAGTAGCGTTGAATTAGAAATTTATAGGTACACACGAATGAAATTAAACATGAGGTAATTATACGCTAAGCCAACGCCTGATGTAAACTTCATAGCATACCGTTACTTAGCACATTCGAGAAAGCAGAGTGTGGGAAAATTTTAAATCACATATCAATGATATTATGGACATAACGTATTTTAATGTGAAATTATTATAATTTTATCAACATATGCGCAGGTTTATAGTGATTTATAAAACATTAAGCAGTTGTAATTCCGTGATTAAGGTGGAACCTAGAAATGAGATTTTAATATTTCAGTCAAAATTTAAAAGTTATAAATCCTATGTTGTATTTGTATTAAAACACCTTAATAATTGTATCCCTAACATCCTTCAATGATTAAAACAGTCAATTTCTATTCATATCCTAATCTTTGTCTTTTTATATTCACATAGTTTTTACAATATTATAATTACATATTATAATTATCTTTTTTAATTGTGGTTAATTTTTTTATAATCACATCACTTAACATTAAATATAAATTATCTTAAACGTCTTAAGTATGTATATATCAGTGATGTATGTCATTCAAATTAATTTAAAACAAAATTTTATCTTAGCATGGTTTTTCAAGAAATCAAAACAAAATACCAAATATAGAACATAACCATTTTTAATTATAATCAATGCGTGAATTTGTTTTTCATATTTTTATACTACGGTCTTTCTCTAGTACCTGTGATATGAATTACCTACCTTCTGTAAAACCACTGAACAAAACCTATTTATATTGTAATATTTTCAAGGAGTATTAATTGGAAGAAGAAATATGTCCTTATATACTTGGGCATTGGAAACTATATACAAAAACTTATTTGTTATAGCCGTCTTTAAACCAAAAAAATACGAGTCGTCAAATATACTGTTACAATAAAATCATTAAAAAATAAACTTAATAAAATAATATGTTTGAATAATAATGTAGCGTGCGTATTAATTAATTTGTAAAAATTTGCAGTAGTATACTTATAGAGTGATAAAGTACTTGAAGCTTTTATACCTCTGTTAAGAAAACATGCTTCGACATAGAAACATATTTATATTACTTTACTCTCACCTCACTAATTAATATTGTTACTAATATTATAAATACGAAAGTTTGGATGGATGGATAGATGGATATTTGTTAGAATCTATACCCGGAACAGCTCAACAGATCTTGATGAAATTTGTCGCAGATTTAGAACATAGTTTGGAAGAACACATAATCTACTTATTACGTTTTTTTAATTATGCACGGACGGAGTCGGAGACATGTAGTCTATCATAATTCTTATTTTACATGAAGTAGTGTAACTCGACATCATAATGCATAACACCATACACATTGCTGAGAACTGCACAGAATGGAGAAACATCATACAAAAGAGGTTGTGATCCTCAGATTGTATGAATAAACTATCTATAGGATTCAACTGCAATAAATCCGTTCAAGACCGTAAATTGCATTTTAAAAGTTAAAGTACTTTATTTTTTTATATCATTTGTAAATGTATCACCTGCCGGACCACGTCACAACGGCTACCAGCATCGCATCATTTAAAAACAGATTTAAAGCACGACTTATCCAGAAAGCTCTGTATAGAGCTATGAAGAATTTTTTGACTAAATATTAGGTCCTTACATATGAAATTGGCGTTTTTCGTACTGGATACTTTAATCACGAATTTCTCCTCTTTGGTAAGGAATTTCAAATTCAAATTTGTACAGCTATAGACTCATGTATTTGTGGTTCGATGACCGTCATTCATTTGTTTTTTTTCTTCTGTTTTTTTCTGTTTGCGTCACTCATTTTACAAAATGGAAAACATAAAATATCGCATTATTTACGAGTACGAGTTCCGCCGTGGCACTAGTGCTACGGAAACGACTCGAAGGGTGAATGATGTGTATGGCGGTCGTGTTGCAAAAGAAAACACAGTTCGTTTTTGGTTCCAACGTTTTCGTTCTGGAAATTTCGATCTGCAGAACAAGCCCCGTGGACGGCCTGAGACTCAAGTTGATAATGAAGAGTTGAAGGCTATTGTGGAAGCGGATCCATCGCAAACCACGTCCGAGTTAGCTGCAGGCTGCGATGTTAGTGATAAAACTGTTTTAATTCACTTGAAGCAAATTGGGAAGATTAAAAAGCTTGAAAGGTGGGTACCTTACGAATTGACTGAAGCAAGCCGGCAAACGCGCGTCGACTGTTGCGTTACATTACTAAACCGGCACAATAATGAAGGTATTTTAAACCGAATCATTACCTGTGATGGAAAATGGGTTCTTTACGATAATCGGAAGCGCTCGGCGCAATGGTTGTATCCTGGCCAGCCAGTCAAATCCTGCCCCAAGCGAAAATTAACCCCAAAAAAGTTACTTGTAAGCGTTTGGTGGACTAGTGCCGGTATTGTTCATTACAGTTTTCTCAAATCTGGCCAGACTATTACGGCTGATGTCTATTGTCAGCAATTGCAAGCCATGATGGAAAAGCTAGCGGCTAAACAACCTAGGCTGGTCAATCGCTCCACGCCACTGCTGCTTCACGACAACGCTAGACCACACACTGCGCAACAGACAGCTACTAAATTAGAAGAGCTTCAATTGGAAAGTCTAAGACATCCTCCGTACTCCCCGGACCTTGCTCCAACAGATTACCATTTTTTTCCAAATTTGGATAACTTCTTGCAAGGGAAAAAATTCAACTCCGATGGGGCAGTCCAAATCGCCTTCAAAGATTTTATTGATTCCCGTCCGACTGGTTTTTTTAGTAAAGGGATCAATGAACTACCTATGAGATGGCAAAAGTGCATAGAAAATAATGGTTCATACTTTGATTAATTAAATTTATTATATTAAAAAAAAATCGACTTTTTGTTCCTCCCATACAAAACGCCAATTTCATATGTAAGGACCTAATATATACATATATTAATTTGTGTGCTCATTTTTAATCAAAATATTTTGCGTAAACAATTTCTTGTTTTATATTGAGATTTTGTTATCAATATATTATATTATATTACCAATATTGTAGTTATAGGCTAGGCTACTGACAAAAGTCTCCTTATGTACCGGAAATCAATATACAAAATTCTTCGCTTTTCCTGTCTAATAACAGTTCACTCTTCAAATTTAAAATTGTAGAAGCATTAAATGTGATTAAGTCAATTAAAGCATAGACAATCTATTGACAATTTGATACATTAAAAACACATATAACCGTTTATTTTGAATTGGCACCACATGCAATCTCTATCAACTAAATACATTTTGTTTTGGTTGTGCATGACGATTTTTTACATAAATAACCTACAGGCAATTCCATGAGTGTGTTTACAGAACTGTAAAGTTATGTATACTAAAAAAACACAATTATGCATTTTGGTTATCCCATTACAGGCATAATGTAGATGTTTCAAACCATCATGCAAACATAAAGAGTGACTTACTTTATAATTTAAAAAAAACTCACCATTCAAAGGCATTGTAGTGGTAGTAGCAGAGTCCTAGGCCATATAAAAACAATGGATCCTTCCAATTGTCCGGTTCCAATGCGTAAAACTTTTGATATGCTGACATTGCTGAAAGTATAAAAAAGTAAGATTTAATTTTTTGTACACAAATGTATATTTTTAAAAAGTAAATATTTTATTGACATGAGATATTTATTAAAAGATCAAAAAAGCAAAGTAATAAACAAAATCAAGTTTAAGCTAAGAAAAAAATTGGGTCCAAATTAAATTCTTATGTTATTTAACAAAAAGTGTAACATAGCCTTTAATAGGTATATTAACTCTTTTCGGGTTTCCTCAATGATGGATTAGAACCCACTGTAATACCATAAAAAAAGAAATAAATGGGCTCATAACTATTCTAAAAAAAAAACAGTAATTACCTTTTGCATAGTCTTCTAATAGTAAGTGGAAATGTCCCAATTTACAGTATGTTTTCGGATCTATACAGATGTCTCTTCTAGCACCTGGTGAACAAGCTCTTTCCTCTTCCTAGCAAACAATAATAATAAATTTAACTCCATATCAATATTGTCACAACAATGTTAGTAATCATCCATACATAATGGAGTTGAAAGATGATTATGATAAAGCCAACATAAAATTCTTTTCTACAGAAGTTCATAGAAATGGCACTTCATTAGAAATAGATTGATAGACTTTTATAATCTTACCTATTTTACCTAACATTATTTAGTTCTGGTCTTATACATCAGACCAACGATAATGATTATTCAATGATAAATGTAAATTCCAGAAAAATACTTTAACTACAACTTGCATATTTCTTTACTTAAAAATTGTTAATACCTTAACTTGTACCAACATGCCTTCCAGATATTTGACTGCCTTGAGAACCAATGCCCGTGTTCTGACATGCTCACTACCACGCAGCTTCAGAAATCCAAATTGTCGACTGGAATTTAAATAAAACTATTTATTTACAATATTATAAGGAAAATATAAAATGTTTGTACATAAATAGAACCAAGTATTTCAATGAGTCAATATTTCAGTTGAATAACAAACTATGTGAAGTATTAAAAACTAACAAAAGGTTAGATAAATATAAGCAGAAGGTAAATGATGTACAAAATAAATGCACAGATTGCAAAGTCACATCTTGTGTACATCTATATATCTATATATCTGAATATATCACTAACTGTATGACCAAAGGCGTAATTATACAAGAATTATGTTTTAGTTTTATACGATTACTCAAAAATCCTTATAGCTACATAATACATGCTACAATTAACCAAGAAATAATTGCCTTAATATTTAATTTCTAACAAGCTTACATGAAAAAGTATAGCAGTTTCTTAGTAATCATTATTGACTCAAATTTAGTATACTGAATACATCAAATGAAAATTATATAAAAATGGGGAAATTTTGGATATATATATAATATTATTGTTTTTATAAATGATTATTTACCTGTCAAGTTCTGACAAAACTTGAAGTTCTTGAGAGGTTAGATGCAACTCTTCTTTTTCATCCATTATATACAATATTTAGCCACAACAAGTTTATTACTAGCACTTAATTCTTAGACATAGTACGCAAGGATAAAACTTATAATAACAATTATTATTTGCCACCGAAACGAAACGACCGAAAACAGCATCACATCATTGCACAGATTAACAAAAACTTGTCAAATCAGAACTCAAAGAAATGTCAGAATAACACTGCGTTGCAAGTTGTCATTATCAAATATTTTCATAGATTTGTGATGTCATAAAAAGTGTCTCCATTTTTAACTTTAAATTGAATTACTTAACAATTCGGCCTATTAAATAAAGACCGAACAGGGTATCTTTGTTTATCTGAACCAGAGGACAAAATTCAACGTAAAAAGACAAGACAGCTCACTAGCGCGCCTTTGTCAACGTCAAAAATTTCACAAGATCCTCAGCTGTCATGTGATTTGTTGCTTTTGTGTCATTTTCTTTGCTTTTTTTTTTATAAGAGAAGCGGGCCAACGAGCAGCGGGAACACCAAGGTGTTCATCGACGCCCATGGACATCTGCAATACCAGAGGAATCGCAGATGCGTTTCCGACCTTTGAGAAGGTGATACGCTCGCTTAAGTAGGTTTTATATATATTCATCCAGAACCAACGGCGATAGCAGCGCCTCTCTCACCGGTTCAGATATCCTTGTTTACAACATTCATTAATAAGAAGAGTGAGCATCGTGAAAAAGACAATTATGAATTATGAGTAATAGAATCGCATAATAATTTTCCGGCAACTCCATTTTAGGAATGATTAAATTAAAAACATTACTTATTTTCAATAAATATATTTTTAAATGACATTACAATACTTAAACTTCATTACAATTATACTAGTAAAATATGTTATGGTGAAAATTTTCTGACATTTCAACAGAAGACGTTGTATAGGTGACAGTATTATTTTTGGGAGCATAAATTCAATGAACAATTTCATTCCTAAAAGTAGTAACAATCTATATAGAAGTAAGAAGAAAACACAAACACACATAATCATTAAATGTTTCTTAAATACATATCTCAGTATTTCTATATTGAAGTGATGACATCTTATAATTATCAAAGAACTCCCACTGCACTCATTGTCACGTTCCGTCTGAGCCGAGCGTGCAAGGGAGAGCGCGGAACAAAGCGACAGAAAGGAATGATCGGCTCGAGCATTCGGATTGTGACGCATCTATCTCTTTTATAATTGAATTTAATTCATAAAAGTATGCTATTTTTCATTTTTCACTAATGTACCTAGCTAATCTTTGGTTGAATTACTTACATTTTTTGAAATTCATGCAGACGTATTACAGTAAAATAGTTATCACAGTCATTAACAAAGTGCTTAAGACTTACTCGCAGCTACAATTAAATTGTTCATTTAAATCAATTTATAATGATAGAACTATACATATAAGGCAATTTCGTAAAAGCTTAATTTTGAAAAGCTATGACAATTATTTTAATGAGACAATCTGTTGAACATATAACAGTATAATTATATATAATTAAACTAAAAATAATAACACACAAGTATAAAATTCCCTTTTCAACCTTCTATATCACAATGTTCTTTTTTGGCTTTTTAACACGTAATATTGCGCTTCGGCAATTTTAAATAAATATCTCGTTTTCCTTCGAATTTTCCTAAATTGAGAATAAGCAACATTAACAAAACTAACTAAATGCCTACACATATCGCTTACGACGACAGAAATAAAACTTTGCTATGATAGATCACATAATAGACACTCAGTTTCTTATATTTTACTCATTGACAACATATTGTCTATGACTATCTAGTCTATGTCTAGTTATGACAGATCACTTTATGCCAATTTGATAATACACAAAATCAGTAACTTTTTTAAAACTGATCTTGTGTTTCTTACACAAGAATATTTTTACTGGCATATACAACAGCCTTACAAAGAAACAAGTTTCATAATCCAAGATCACAGCATGTCACCCGAAATTTACATATCTACATACAGACAAGATAATATGAATATATAGTTCCTATTACTGATATATCAATGAGTAGTTGTAGAGTAATATAACTTTATATATTTTTTATGAAATCTTATACTATGTGCAAATAAAGTAATATATAAACGGTTAAACACGTATTTGTCCAGAGAGGGCACCGATTAGTTTCAAGGCTATTGGAGGCCCTTCATTATGGTGATTGGGACTGGTATTATTTCTCGGATGCGATCCGTTTCGCGTCTCGACACTCAAATTACATTAGTGTTTTTTATATGTTAGTTTGTGATAGTCTCACAAAAGTTTAAATAATATGTCTAAGTATAGCAAGAATATAGTGTCATTTAATGACCTATGATAAGGCTGTAGAATTGTACTGTTTCAACCACTTATTTTTAACAATACATAACATAATTTGTTTGTCTTACCATTGGTTTCCGAGACTAAAATCTCTGTATGAAACATATCATCATCCCTGTCATTATCTTTGACAAAACAGAGATAACACAATGTTTTAAACAAGGATTTTGGTTTCAGAAACCCACGAAAAGTTAATTTGCTTTCTTATATTTTAGCTAATGTTGATGTAATTTTATTAATCTAACATATATACAAATGGCACAGGAGAAACAATATATTAAATAACAAGTGACTAATATATTCGATGTTTTTAACATTCATAAAAAAAAATTGCAAATAACGTTTTTTTTAAAACACCTAGCAACCATTTTAATACCCTATATCCAAACAACACTTGTATTAAACTATTCAAAGAAGAAAAAGTCTTAAAAAATAAAATTTTCATCAAATAGATTTATAAATTACCTGTCTATCTTCACCTTAGACTCTGGGAAATATATTATCAACCTTCAGTAAATTTGGAAATTTACTCTAAATATGGATTGGTGTAAGCTCGATCAAGACTGCGGACTCGATGTCGCCGCTCTCTATAATCGTAAGGCATACTGAAGGGTTGATAAGAATTTAATTGTCAGCGGATCCGAGACACCCTCAGTTCCTTGTCCAGCTGCTGAAGCTGACGAAGGAATCCCTCATTCGGATGGATGTCACGTCGAGAGCGGACCAAAGCAAGTGCCTCAGTGAGAGACATGCCGCGCTTAATCATCAGAAAAGCAAGGGCACAAGTCGCCGAACGTGACACTCCCATTAAACAGTGTACCAGTACCTTACCTGCAATAATAAACAATTACATATTAATAAATATTAAGATTGAATGATAAAAGCATAATGAAGTGATAAAAGTAACTAACCACCTCTTGAAAGTCCTTCATCAATAAAATTTGCAGCAATATGAAAGTATTTAGATATATCTGTTGTTGGAAGATCCATTAGCTGGAAGCCCTTGTAACGTAGTCCGGGACAATCACGATAATATAGGTGATCTGTATCAACTTGTGTGTAGCGTTTGCCCTCCGCTGTATTCAAAACATAGTTGATACCCATTCTTTTTAAAAATGCTTTATCTTTAGCAGCAACTCTGAGAAATAAATACAAATATGTAATAATACATATTTTACATTAATAAAATTTTAAAATGCTACTTTGAGATATAAAAAGCTTTCGTATTAAATACATTGCTATCGTTTCTTGATACATCAATTTGTGTAACTACCCTGCATAAAGCACAAAATATTAGAAATACTTACGCATCACCTACATAGAGCCCAGGATAAACTTCATTGACATCTGGTGTTGATGTATAAGCAACATCAGTAAACACTCTTGATCGATAAGACGGAATTGAATTCAGCACCGATGATGGAGATGCTCCGTAACTCTGCGCATGAGATTTATATGTTAAACAATTGTTCAAAAGTTGACCCATTGTAGTTACTACAATTTGTATTATTTTTTGAGACAATATGTAGATGTAAAACTCAACTGCACAATATATATGACCAATATCAATATCAGATTTATTGTTTCTGGCCATAGAGTAGTGTTGCAAGCATTAAAAATATTTCATAAATTTTTAAACATAATACAGATATGTGGCCATAGATCAGGTAAATTTATTTAATTGATACAAATGCAAAATCAAATGTTATATAGTAGGTGCAAAAAGATTCATATTGAATTAATTAGATGATGTTACAAGTAGCAAGCAATATTAAAATCATCAATTTCATTTTCAAACAAACACAATGCATCAATATTAATAAAATACTATTATGATGAAAATAAAATCCACACAAAATAAATAAAATCACACAGACATATTACAAAAATGGGTCACACACAAGAATAACAATTTAATTTCATGACTTTGCTTAGTAGCATAGAAGTTAGTCTTTGACAAGACATAATCCAATAAGATTCTACTACCAAGTTGCCTATCAGAATTTTGTTGCGGTTAAGTACACAGTATATTATACATAATTTTTAAGAAAATGACCAATGCAGTACAACATTGTCATAGGAACATCTATCAGTGCCAGATTCAATCTCGGAATTTTCATATCATAGAAAATTGAATTGAATACATGGGAGGTACATTTTTAGTGAAAATCTAAATTGCAACACAATATGTTTACAAGGGAGTAACAGAATCGACATCATAATAAATACCATTAATGTCCTTAAGTATCTTCCTACTCGTTGTTCATTTGCAGCACTGTAGGAATGTGTTCTCGGATAGAGTGAATACTGTTGATAATATGTAAAATAAATTCATTTCCAAGCATTTATGTTGTACATGCACAGCTAATATTTAACACATTCTATACCACTACAATTTATTTTCGTATATAAGTGAACTTACAGGTGAGCTAGTGGCTACAAATAGGTTAAAGTTGATCTATGTAAAACATAACACCAGTCTATGTTTACTACAAATGGCTACTAGTTATGTCTTCTAATGTATGCATTGACAAAACATTTTAATTGTGTTCTTCACACATGAATGAGTAAATTAACAGTTTTCGTGTTTAGCTTATTATTTTTTTATTGTAAAAAATTTATAAAAAAATTATATAGGCCTAGGTAATGACCTTGATTTCCGAGTTCTATTAATAACAGTGCGTCGCATATTTTTATGAGAATAGCTTGCAAATCAATAAATGTAATGTTTCTATAACAGAGAAGGCAATTAATAGATCTATGCCAGAATTAATAAAAATAAAATATTAATTTTTCCTTACCGTATCTCTATAACTCATGTTGCCGTATTTTTATTAATTTGATAATGTTTGAGAAAGCGATCCAATCGTTGATCACTTTTTAGTGGCACAAAATAAACTATTCTGCAGAAGAACCTATATTACTCACTACTTCCAATAAATGAAATTATAAGAGATTAGTCAGATCTTTATTCGTTTCGTTCTGTCAGGGCCATTACATGCCAAGCCGTGTTAGGTCACATCACATCATAAATACAATTATAAATCTATGTTGCTGTTTCGTTTTCTCATGTCTTATTCCAATGGAATAAGAATCAAAATGATCTCGATTAAGAAAGTGATGAGAATTTGAGAAAGAGAAGAAAAAGTATCCATGTCAAATGCCAATTCATTTGACTTACAAAATCAGTGTTGCCCGCTATTTATTGTCCGTTTTATGAATCGTTTCAATTTCCGAACGATGCTCTCATAGAATTAAAAAGTAAAAGTAAATAAGTGTCTAAAAGTTTGTGAAAATACACACGTATTCGGAATTTTATAAATAAAATAAAGAAAGGTAAATAATAATGTTCCATTAATTTTATACTTGAACCAATTTTCGATACTTCATAGTTGTTAGTTTTGCGCTTACTTTGCCATTTTGATACCCATCCATTAAGTACGATATTTACATCAAACAAAATAAATTCGATACTTCATATGCGTTAGTCATCTAATCGTAGTAAAACGTTGAAAATAATAACAAATAAGATTATAAGTACAATTTTTCACACGCGAGCCCTTATTCTCCAGGGTCTTTGGAGTTTTATGATTAAATCCATAGTATTCTCTACAAAAAATATATGTTTGCTGTTTTTGTGGAAAAGTGTAAAAATATGGTCAAGTTCATGGTTTACAACTAATTGGCATCATAAAAAAATCAAAATGTGATTTATCGGTTTTTGTTTCAACTCTTATATATCAAAATCATTCTATCCATGATCATATTTAACACAAATTAAAAAATTTAATCAAGTATCTCATTGCTATTTTTTTTTTATCGAAGGGGGCAAATGAGTAACCGCCTAATGTTAAATTCTGCTGGTTTCTGTATTTAACACTCATTGATTTACTACTAGCCGGCTAGTGGTAAATCAATGTTAACACTCTGAAGTTCTGTTTTTTTTTTAGCTAAAACCGAATAAACTAAATAGAGAGCCTCATTAGATATTTACACTATATTCTTTAACTTCAGGGCCACAATCAGGTAGGAATTTTATATTACAAATTATTACATTACAAACTATTACAATGTAGTGCCATTTTCTAGATCAAGCTATAATATTGAGCTAATAAGGTTATGTAAATAAATTAAATTTCTAATTTTAAGAATTTAATGATTTTAGAGTTAAGTATTTTGACTACATGTAATTTCTAATTAGATAAATATTAATCTATAAATAAGGTCTATTCATTTCATTTTTCTTAGCTTTCTTATCTCTTGCTCTTGGGAACCATCTGTGTTCTGTTGTTAATGTGAGTGAAGACAATTGTTTTCTTGCCATTTCAGGTTTCATCTCTTTGAATACTCTTCTGACCTCACTGTAATCAGTCATCCTTAGAATGCCGTCATCTTGTTTATTTTCTTCTGGTAGCGGCTTAGAATATTCGTAAGGAAAATCTCTATCTTGATGTAAAGCTACAATCGTTGAACCATCATCGGTTATTACGATCTTATTATATAACCTAACGATTATATTTTTCGGACGTAAACTAAGTGATCTTAAAAAGTAAGTCATTTTACCCCCTGCCTTTAAATCAAGTAATAAAATATTAAAGTAAAAAAAACCAGTATGGTAAGGTTAATTAAATCGGGTTTGTTTTTAGCAGAAAGGTTGAGCAAATTGACAATTGACAGTTTGACATTTACTTCTACTTTGTCTATGTAAGTATTTAGACTAATAAAAATGTTGATTTTAAATAAATTTATACACCGAAGCTTGTTACAAGTATGATTGTATTAAGTTATAATATTACAAGTCATATCACTTTGCTGTAAGGAAAAAGGTACCACTTAATTTAAGATTTGAGGATATTTCCATCGCGTCTAATTTTTATTTCAATCAGTGTCCCTTTTTATAATCTCTGATTAGAGGTCAAAATGACACTTTGAATTTGACATTTTACGCCACCCAAATGTAAAAAAAAACAAACAATCTTTATTTCAAGAATTTTAGGAGGAAAAATGGATTTACCAGCTGCAATTTCCAATGCATCCGATAGTAATGAATACCCCGGTGCCACTCCTGCTTTTGATATGGCTCAAGATAGTAACAAAAGACGGAGGTTTGTAAATAATACGGTTTTTTTAATTCATGTGTATATACTTGCTAAACTATTATAATATTTTGTTTGTTGTGTCATTTCAGCTCTTCAAGATCAATTAAACGTAGGCGTTTTGATGATGAACTAGTAGAATATAGTTTGGGACTTCCAGGCGCTTCTTTAGGCAAAGGTGACAAAAGAATACGTACACAATCAAACACAAGTCAATTAGCGGAAGTTCCTGGTGTGTCAAATACAGCCGTAACTCCTGTGCAACCAGCTCAGGATCGCAGAAGGGCGTCAAGTAAAGTTACAGGAGGTGGTGGTGGCCTTATTGGTCGTAAATCTCGTCGTAAAGGGCAATTGAGTCAGTTGTCTACTAAAGATTTAGGACGATGGAAACCAACAGATGACTTGGCACTTATATTAGGAGTTCAACAGGTACTTATTATTTTACAAATATATATTTAATATTCATCATCTCCCTGACCTTTTCCCACTCATGTGGGGTCAACACACAAGGTTGAATTTGTGTCTTAAGTTTTTATAGCCGGCCTCTCGCCAACCCTACTTAGGGGGGTAATATATATAATATTATAAATGCAAAAGTTTGAATGAAAGGATGGACAGATAGATGGATGTTTGATGAAAGGTATCTCCTAAGTGGCTTAGCGGATCTTGATGAAATTTGGCACAGATGTAAAACTTAGAATGGAAAAACACATATTTATTTAATTTCACTGAACTAGCATTGGTACATTAACATTGTTGTTCCTTAATTTGCATCATTATATTTATTTTCTATCCATTTCAGACAAATGACTTGCGCATTGTTCACCGCGGTGTGAAGTTTTCATGTCGTTTCACTGTGGGAGAGCTGCAATCACGGTGGTACGCACTGTTGTATAATGCAGAGATATCAAGAGTTGCTATAGCTGCAATGCGTAACTTGCATCCGGATCTTGTTGCCTCTGTGCAGCAGCAAGCCTTGTATTCCACAGCAGAGGAAGATTTACTTGGGACAATAGCTAGTGTAAATATTATTTAAAATGTTACTTATTTAAAACATTAATTTAATAAGTAAGTTTGCCACTTATTACTCAAAAATGAATTATTAGATAGAAATCATGGAGATACCATAATTATTGATTGTCTATTGATGTTTTAATGACAAAAAGAAGGTCGGATACTTTTTGGATTGTGAGAGATATTTTTAAAGCTAGAGTTTATATCTAGTTGTAAAAAAAATTAACAATACATCTTGTAACAACACAATATACTTCAAATTTCTCTTGAATTTTTACCTTTGTTCCAGAACTCGCACCCTACATCTGAGAAGTTCCAAGAACTATTAGAACAAAATCCACATGTGTTCTATCCGTCTCGCACTGCAAAGTCTTTAATGGCTCACTGGCAACTTCTCAAGCAATACCAGCTGCTGCCTGACCAAACTGTGCAGCCGTTGCCTAAAAGTAAACTTTTATTATACTTGAATTATGTTATAAATTGAACTTGGATAAGCGAGAAACCTTTATTAGCGAGTCATTGTCCAGTCCCGACTGAAATCCTCCATAAGCGAGAAACTCGGGTTAGTGACAAACCTCTATAAGTGAGAAAAAAAACATGGTCCCTGGGACTCGCTTATACATGTTTAACTGTTTTTTATTATTCTTTATTAGAATGACAATTAAAGACACTTTCAAAATAAAAAAAAATGACTAAATATTAACCTTTTAGGTTAACTTATTTGTAATAAATCTATAGTCAGGATTTAGAAAGAGCCACATTTTTTACAGCCTTAAGTTTATTTCTCCTTTAGTTTTCAATATGAATCTTATAACTTTAATAATATGAGTTTATGTAAATTATCTATTTATTGCAGATCAAAACGACAATGTGGTAACATTTTCTGATGCAGAAGAAACTATCAATGATTCAGAATTGCAAGATTTTAAGGAAGATGGCATCGATGTTGAAATGCAATTAGCAGACAGGTAAATATAATGTATAAAGACAATGGAAGTTAAAAATTAACTGGTTTTGGACTCATTAGGGGCAGAATTCAGGTCGGTAATTCAAAAGGTTAAGGAATGTGAATTCTACTGACGATGATGATGACCACGAAAATTAGTGTTTTTCATATTGCCAGAAGTCTAAATTTTCGTAAACCAAGCAATTTTCCATAGCATTTTTTGAAAGTCTACCTAAACAACATTACAAAATAAAATTATTCTATAAGTAACTAATGGTCAACGTAACTTCGGTTCCTTTAGTGTTACGGATGTCCATGAACATCGTATCAACTAATTTTAATTGTTCCGTTTCTCTAGAAGTTGAATAAGAATGTAAAGTGGATTTGACGGAGGGGGGACGCATAGGAAGTCCAAATATCTTCTTTTTATGCATCCTCTCCGTCGATTGGGATCACATCTGCGAATTTAGGTGGCCGTTTGCTCGTTTGCAATCTTTTCATATAAAAAACATTGTTACTGACAGAATAGAGAAGAAAGATATAAGGTTACTGGAAAACTCACTGTCCCGCTGGCAAGTGCTGGTGCAGTCGGTGGCCGGTGGCAATGTTGAGCTGGACAAGAACACGCTGGCGGTGCTCCGCGGCCGCCTCGTGCGATACCTCATGCGCTCCAGAGAAGTCAGTAACACAATCTTATTACTACAATACACTGAGCTATTGCGAATTCTCATATCAAATTATATTACTACTAGAAAATAGGAATAGTTTTAATGAACATTGTGCTAATTAAGTATTGCTCTGTCTATCTATCTTTATTAACAATTCAAAATTCACAATCGTTTGGCAATTTTTTTTGAGATATTGCATACTTAATGAAGTTCTATCTAATCTAATAACATTATATAGCTTAAATAATCTTTCGCTTGTACTGTGACTTCGTCAACGCGGAAAAAAAGGTGAAAGTCCCGTAAAAATCTGTCCAGGCGTTTCGAAAATTAACAAATTATATGAAAAAATAAAATCGATAGTTATAAAAATATTATCATTACAAAAAAAATTAACAAAATCACACAAATAATATCGTTTGGAGGAAATATAATTTTTTTCCGATATTACATACAAACACTTCAATTTAATTAATTGTATAAATAAAACACGTCACTATATATTTGAAATTGCTTGGGTTGAAAACTATAATTATAAAAGTTGTTTACATTATTATTTATCAAAGGGATCGGGAAATAACCGAACGTTACGTGTCAAACAAATTAGTAACAAGTATCTAATTTTGTACCGCTTCTGCGATGCGAATGTACTTGGTTTATATAAATTGAAACGTACCTTAGCATACTTTATGTATGAAAATTTAATTACATTCAAACCTTAATAAGCGAGAGTTCAAGGGAAGTTTCTCGCTTATGGAGTTCGTCAGTCGGGACTTAATGACTCTCGCTTATAGAGGTATCTCGTTTAGCCTGGCTCAACTTATTGCTGTCATTACTTTTCCCGTACATACTTTATAGCTTGCAAACAGAGCTGGGCATTAACTCGTTAATCCGTTAATCGTTAATTAACGAAGTTAACATTTTGCTTAACGGATTAACTTTTAAGTTAACTTCAAAAAGTGTTAACGCTTTTGTTAACTTCCGTTAAACTCAACTTCCGTTAATAAAAGTCCGTTAATCGTTAAATTAGAAACTTGGAGACGTGCTGTCATTTTGTTTAAATTACGCGCCACGCCACGCTCGTAAGTTCAGCTATGTTGGGCGACTGTCGGCGACTCGAATGGTGAACGAACGAGTTGATAATTGATATATGTGAAGTTCGCGTGCAAGTGTGATGCATCAGAGCGTCCGGGAAAGGCGTGACCAACAGGACAAAATCAAAAGAAGGTTTGAAATAGTATATTTCATTAAGAGTATATTAAAGCAAGAGTATGTAATAGCCCACATTCCGAACGCTCTTCGTCCCTGCAATACGCCACTCTTTGAGCAACTGTATTAAAACACTTTTTTACTCGTGCTTTTTCTTTAGCTTTTCCAAACTCGTCCGTTCTCTTTCGCAACTGTCAAAATAATGTCTATTAAAAAGAAAAACTAACCACGAAGGTTTTACAAAAAAAAAACATTGAAGTTTCTATGATTCATGCAAATATTTCTAAAAAGAAGCTCCTAATTTGTTGCAATATCAGATTTAATGATTTGATTCAATGAATTAGGTTAGTTTTCATTTTATTTTATCTCATTAAATTTCATTTTCATTTCATATCAATAAAAAATAATCTACTGAAGACTTGGCCGTTTAGGCATAGTTCCCTTTGCCTACCCAGAATGGGTGAAGAAAACAAAAAAAAATCTCTGTTTGTATTCTTTTACGATTGGCGCCATTTTTCAAACATTTTAGTTAGTTGAGTTTATTGTGTTTTTATTATTCTATTAAATTGCTTCATTTTTTCGCAACTGTATTAAAAATAGTTGTTTAGTACACGTGCGGAACTGTCATTACAACTTGTTCCAACTGTCAACCTTTGTCGGAACTCTTTGCAATGACAGGCTTTCCGCACTCGTAATGAAATATACTACGAGTATAATGCATTCATACTTGTCTCTAATACTAATGTGTTTTAGAATGTATAGTCAAATTACTATTTTACGCCACAAGTGTGAAATTAGTATGTATAATTTAGTATGGTTAACTGTTAACGATTAACTTTAACTTGCGTTAAATATTCGAGAATTTAACGCTTTAACGATTAACGAAGTTAATTTTTTAATTAACGAATTAACGATTAACGAAGTTAACTTTTCGATTAACTGTGCCCACCTGTGCTTGCAAATTATTCTTCAACACTTATATTAAAACATTTTCATCACTTACATTGTTTTTAGAGAAACAATGATAACTTAAAATTATGCGATATATATAGCCACAGGTGGGCACAGTTAATCGAAAAGTTAACTTCGTTAATCGTTAATTCGTTAATTAAAATATTAACTTCGTTAATCGTTAAAGCGTTAAATTCTCGAATATTTAACGCAAGTTAAAGTTAATCGTTAACAGTTAACCATACCAAATTATACATACTAATTTCACACTTACTGTGGCGACACTTGTTTAAAATAGTAATTTGACAGTACATTCTATAACACATTAGTATTAGAGACAAGTATGAATGCATTATAGTATATTTCATTACAAGTGCGGAAAGCCTGTCATTGCAAAGAGTTCCGACAAAAGTCTACCCGAGCCGAGGCGCAGCCGAAGGTAGGAGAGTTGACAGTTGCAACAAGTTGTAATGACGATTCCGCACGTGTACTAAACAACTATTTTAATACAGTTGCGAAAAAATGAAGCAATTTAATAGAAAAATAAAAACACAATAAACTCAACTATTTAAAATGTTTGAAAAATGGCGCCAACCGTAAAAGAATACAAACAGAGATTTTTTTTTGTTTTCTTCACTCATTCTGGGTAGGCAAAGGGCCTAACCCTAAACTATGCCTAAACGGCCAAGTCTTCAGTAGATTATTTTTATTGATATGAAATGAAAATGAAATTTAATGAGATGAAATAATATGAAACCTAACCTAATTCATTGAATCAAATCATTAAATTTGATATTGAAACAAATTAGGAGCTTCTTTTTAGAAATATTTGCATGAATCATAAAAACTTCAATGATTTTTTTTTTGTTGTACAAACTTCGTGGTTACTTTATCTTTATAATAGACTTTATTTTGACAGTTGGAAAAGAGAACGGACGAGTTTGGAAAAGCTAAAGAAAAAGCACGAGTAAAAAAGTGTTTTAATACAGTTGCTCAAAGAGTGGCGTTTTGCAGGGACGAAGAGCGTTCGGAATGTGGGCTATTACATACTCTTGCTTTTATATACTCGTAATGAAATATACTTTTTCGAACCTTATTTTAATTTTGTCCTGTTGGTCACGTCTTTTCCGGACGCTCTGATGCATCACACTTGCACGCGTACTTCACATATTATATCAATTATGAACTCGTTCGTTCATCATTCGAGTCGCCGACAGTCGCCCAACATAGTTGAACTTACGAGTGTGGCGTGATGCGTAATTTAAAGAAAATGACAGCACGTCTCCAAGTTTCTAGTTTAACGATTAACGGACTTTTATTAACGGAAGTTGAGTTTAACGGAAGTTAACAAAAGCGTTAACACTTTTTGAAGTTAACTTAAAAGTTAATCCGTTAAGCAAAATGTTAACTTCGTTAATTAACGATTAACGGATTAACGAGTTAATGCCCAGCTCTGTATATAGCTTTTTTTTGTATTAGTTAATTTATTACTTTTTTACTCTAGCTATTTTACCGTCACCTACATCAAAATTAGTTATTTCGTAAAATAGGTACTAGCTGTCGCCCGCGACTCCGTCCTCGCGGAATTAGTATATACTTTATAAGGGTATGAAAACTGAATGCATGAAATTTCATAAAATTCGATCTAGCAGTTTCGGAGGAGTATGGTAACAAACATTGTGACACGAGAATTTTATATATAAGATATAGTCATCAGTTAATATGTGCTATAAGTTAAAATAACAATGGAAAACGTGTTAATGATAACTAGATATAACGTTCTATGTTACCTGGTTATTACTTTGTAACACTCATTAATGAATTCGTTTCTTGTCCTGGAATGTATGAGATTCTGGTACATGTTATTCAGTACATTCTATGTACATGAAAGAAATCATACGCGGGTTTTAACACAGATCTAAAGCTCTCGTTGAAAAATACAAAAAATCACTTTGAACACCAACTTTGATTTCTTACGCGATAAGAAGGTAGTGTAGGCAAATATCTGGAACAGATTATTTTTATGGAAATACTAGTTGTCGCCCGCGATTCCGTCCGTGCGGAACTAGCTTTTGTGTTCTTCCACACTATGTTATATATCTATGCTAAATTTCAGCGAGATGCATACCTTATAACAAACATCCATCCTTCGATACATCCAAACACTCTCATTTATAATATTAGTAGGATTGAATTTGTATTTTTATTTAAAACGTTTATATAATGTTTGTCTACATAAAATATGGAAGTATAAAAACACATTTAAATATTGTTGGAATAATAAAACTGTTTATTTGACTTGTGGTTTATTCGACAAGTTATGATTGATAGAATTGATATTAGACCTTCATTGTCGTATCTGTTGTGATCGTCCTCACCATGGTGACGGTGAAACCTGACATGTGGTATAAGTATGCTTTTAAAAATAAAATAGAACTTCATTTCTGTCTGTACGTATACGTTTCGAATTCAGAATTATTAAGGTTTGAAATTTGAAGCGTAATCATCTGATTTTCTTAGTGTAATTTTTTGTTTTTCATATTTAGAAAGAAACAGATTTAAGGACAATTCGTAATTTTCTTTTAAGTATTAAATACAAAAATACTTAATATTTGAACTGTATATTGACTAGATTTCTTTACCGATTTATAGATACATCATATCGATGGTAAAAAATTAAAGTGAAAATAATAAATAAAGGAAACCGGGACGTTTTTAAATAACTCGATCGTTATAAAATTTTTATCGATGTATAATTGATGTATGAATGTATGTCACGGGCTGACAGTCCTCAAGGGCAGGCCCTAATGACACGGTCAGCCATGTCATGATCGAAGCGACGTCCAACATTGCGTTATTCATATTTTGTTATCGATTAACCTCAATAATTATAACGTCCAGTATTCCAAATGCAGTTGTAAATTGAAGGTCTCTACCGGGCTGAGGGTAAAAATGTCGAATTTATCTTATCAAATTATCTTTTGTATGACTTTCAGTGCAAAATTTTATTTGCTCATGTATTAGGTAAGATTTTTTGTGTTATTCTGTTTAAATTTGTTCTATAAGTCTTTGCAAATAAGTGGTTTGTTACCAACATTTGTAATAATCTGATGAAAGACAGATACGCTGCGAAATGGAAAAACTGAGCAAAAGAGAAGATAAGTCACAAATAAGAACGTAATGATACCATTCTTTTAAGTCAAAGTTCTGCGAACTTGTTTTAGGTACATAAATCGTGATCTCAATACGTGGTTGACTTCCAAATTAAAGGGTTTGCGTCCAAACGTGTACTTGACCGAACTAATAGCTGTATTTGTAAGTCTAAGTCTGCAGTTTGCTTCAGACCTTACACACTTTTTATTTTAATATTATTTACTAGCTATCGCCCGCAACTTCGTCCGTGCGGAATTAAAAAAAAAACTTAATTTGTAGTCTATGTGTTCTTCAACTATGTTCTACATCCATGCCAAATTTCAGCGAGATCCATGCAGCCGTTCTGGAGATATTTTAGAAGGTAGATGTTTGTTAGGATTAACATCCATCCATCCAAACATTCGCATTAATAATATTAGTAAGATTTAAATATATAAATATGAGTTCTCGCCCGTAACCCAAGCACAGAATTCCATTTGCCTCGATATTCGAGTATCTTTCTTTTTTTTCTATCTTCTTTTATTCACATATTTAGAAAAATTAATTTCAGTGTAATTTTTTAATCGATATTTTTTATTATGATAAGCTAATAAGCACTTTAGATAGACGTGATAATTGATATAATTTGCTAACTAAGTAGCGCGAGCCATTTATTCTATGTACATCGGCACGTATATTACGCTTTGTGCATTATTGGTACGTATTCAGTAGCTGAATGGCGATGTAAAACCCACCGATGTTTTGTGAACACGCGGTGTGGCGTTCATGTTTACACAACAACGGCCACAACATCGCCATTGTTTTGTCGCCACTCGCTCTGCTTTATTGAAAACATCGCGTATCAAATAGACGATGGTATTGTAAACTTCAATGGAACTCGGCTCATGTCCGGTGAATCCGTCAAGTGCTTTACGTACGACAGTATTCAACGTTTGTCCTTTATTTTTACTTTTTACTCTTTTTATTTTATGACTTTTATAGCTTTGTGTTATTCGGTAACAGCTGTTTTTGTGTTCGCCTCTCGTTGTGTTTACGCTGTAATAGTTTGATGTTCGATATTAGATGGATTGGTTCTTTTATTTTCATTTTAATGACGTCATTCGATTCGTTGCACTTACTCTTAAGGGTTTACTGTGTTCGTGGCGGGTTAACTTTAGGCGGACTAAGTGAGCATTATTTAAATTTTAAAATGTAAACTAGAGATCTTATCAGGATCTTGGATAAATTTTTCTTTTTAATCATATCTAAGTCTTTTGTTACCTAGCAACAAGCCTTAAATGTGAACCACGATTTTCAGGCTGACCTGTTTGTTTAAGGCTTCTTATATCATGATTACGCGAACTTTCTACAGACATATATTTAGTACATATACTCGTACAAACAAATGTTTAATGTTAAAATGTTCGAAATCTCAATTACGTGTCAGAGAAATATTAATGTTGAATATTGCTTTCATATAACTTAACAACCAAACAGTCGCCTGAAGGTAAGTGATTCACCCCAAACCATTCATGACAATTTCTTATGATATTATATAATAACCTTAAGTTTTAATGTGCAGGGGTACACTGGTAGAGGTAGGCCTAGGAAGTGATGGATGGTTTGCGTGAAGGTTAACATGATTAAGAAGGGAGAGACGCTAGAGATGACGTCAGATAGATTGATTTGGTGGACGGAAACCTGGTACGCCGACCTAACGTAAGTGGGACAAGGTTAGGGAGATGGTGATGATGAATTATTAATAATCAGAGGCTACAGCGCTGAGCAACTGTTTGTTTTCCACATATACTGTGTTTTCTACCAATTCGTATCATTTTTCTATACCGGATTTCACCAGAACTGACTCTACCTTCTCTCTAAAGTCATGACAGCTGTTGACGTCTTTTAACATAATATCACTGATCGGTACCTAAACAGAAGTGAAGAATATAACTGTAGTTGCGATCAGTTATGTGTTTTTTCAAGATACCCACGTGTTTTCACGATGTTAAGTTTCGTTCAACATTGACATTAAACTCGCCATGTTCAATTTACTGCGTCTGCAAATTTCTTTTAATCGAAATCTCGTATTCCGCACATGCGTAGTTATAAAATACGATTTTATTGTTTCGATAACGGAGTTCGGTATTATACGGTAGATTATTTGTGTTGCTTTTGGTTATTTTGCAATAAGACAAATGCTAGATAAACTTTTATGTTTGATCATTTTGTTACCGGTTAAAACCAGAAAAAAAATATCATTATAATCTTTTTTGAGATACTATCGATGTATTTTCGTAATTACCTGCAGCACCTTCCTCCATTTCGTTAAAATTATTTTACGCTACTTTTTTGCAACTCGTCTCATTCGTGTTCCCGATAAGATCCACTGAGTACGGTGTCTAATTTTACTCCAAACAATTTAAAAATCCTCTATTTTAAAATTGTTTGGAGGAAAATCAGACACCACTTTAATTAAATAAAGGGTCAAATTATAGTTAGGTTCTACAATTTGTATTGTTTATTACAAAAACGGTAATTTTTCCTCTTACTCCGTTATTCAATGTTTCCTTCGCAGGATGTTATAACGACTACTTGGTACGCTAAAACGCAGGGTCGGTTACTTTTATCAGCACGCGTAAAGGTCTAAACAATTATAAAGCCGGCTTAATACATTATGTAAATATCAGTAAAATTATATATTTCTAGATAATTATACATTTAAACTTGACAACAACATTGTATCAGGCTACTAGAAGATACGGTTCACCAGCCAACTAGATTGACCACTCGGTCGGTTACTTTGTCAATGATCTGTTTTATGTTATATTTTTAATGAACTCTTTTGTGTATGTAGGAATATGGTGAAATAATCTTACACAATATTTAAAAGTAAAGAACTTGTTATCAATTTTACAGTATTTAACTACTTAATGTATCTCAAATGCTGCTGATAATTGTTACATTTGATAAGGCAATCTTAAGCCTCTACGTAACGCCAAATACCTCACGAGGACAGATAGTGAGATTGTAAGGTACAATTTTAAATATTCCTGATGTCATATCAAGGGTATTAGGTTGAATAATACAACTTTATATTATTCTTTTTTTTTTGAGTTATAATGGCTAATCGAAAATTTGAAAATACAGCAGTTGTTTTCTGACATGTTTGAAGAAAGTGTCTTTAACCCTCGATTATTGAGGATTGGAACAAGTTGCTAGCGTCAGTTATTCCATCTAATTATGACGCATTATTAAGTCTAGATTGAATAGGTATAACGGTATTGAAACGAACAAAATGAAATGAACAAACCAATTTCTCTGCAAATGACTATATTTAAATAAATAACAAATAATTAACAAACAGAAAGAAAAAGGGTATTCGACAGCCAAACGTCAAGAAAAAAAAAATGTATTATGTAAATGTGATTGTCAATAATAGAAAACTACATAAGCTATCAAAATAGCAAAAAGGTCCGCAACATCCTCCCCCTCGTGCAGCTAAGCACAAACTGGTTATTCAAACCAAGGTCAGTCAAGGCCTTAGGTGGAGAGCCTAACCAGCTTTCGTACGGGTCAGTGTAGCGTTCCCCCTGCTGTTGCAACGTCCACTACCCTAATCGCGCCATTGAATTGACAATGGCTTCTGCCTCGGCTAGTAAACTGCTTAGGGTTTCTTCTTTCGGAGCTCGTTCGGTTAATGTTGCGTTCAGAGCCACCTTTACTGATCGCACCAAGCGCTCCCAACATCCTCCAAAATTAGGTGTCGCAGGTGGGGTGAACTTCGCGAGTATACCTTGAGTGCTTGTGAAATCTTCGACATTTTCTCCGTAGAACTCTCTGAGAATGCGATTGGCACCAACAAAGCAGGTTCCGTTGTCCGAGAAAACAGTATTTGGAGAGCCCCGTCTTGCAATGAACCTTCTAATAGCCAGGATAGCGGTGTCAGTAGATTGACTATGTACCATCTCTAGGTGAAGAGCTCTGACAGTTAAACAGGTGAAAAGGGCCATATAACGTTTTTCATGCCTGCGCCCGATAGTGACGCTTATGGGGCCGAAGTAGCCCAGGACCGTTAAAATAAAAGGCTGTCGATGGTGAGCTAATCTTTCAGGTGGCGGATCGCCTGTTTTCGGGTTCATCTAATCTTTCAGGTGGCAGATCTCCTGTTTTCGGGTTCATCGGCAAGGACTTCCTAATTTTGTAGAGTAGACATCTTTTAGCTACTGTTCTCATTGTGTTTCTCAGTCTTAACTCGTTCACGACTAGTTCATAATTTGTGTGACCCGCTTTTCGATGATAAAATTGTACCAATAAACGTACAATTGGGTGACGACCGTCAAGAAGGATGGGGAAGCGTGTGTCAGGATCAATGCCTTCTGCGGCTTTAATTCTTCCGGCTAACCGCAGTAATTTGGCCTCTCCCAAAGCGGGTGACAGTTTTTTGAGACGACTGTTCGGAGGAGTAGGCTTCGAAGTCAGGACATGAAGAAATTCTATGGAAAAGCTCTCGAGCTGTGTTCGTTGCAGAATTTGCCTTTCAGTGGCCTTTATTAAATCTGCACTAAGAGGCGGTAGGGTAGTGGACGCTGAAGGATGGCGGGCACAAACAACATCGCCTTTTAATTTAGAATTTCTAAAGGAAGCCAAAATAACACCAAACTTTGCCGCAGCTTGAAGTACCCGGGCTGTGGCACGTAATAAGCGCTGCCAATTACTAAAATTGGCAAAAATGGCTGTGACAGGGTGTCGGTAGCTCTTCGACAAAGGAAGTTAGTCCGACCAACTCAAAACGATTGGTTTTGAGTTCATCGGTATTTGGTGATACCTCGGCTCTGTAGGCCAGTCCTCAACGGATTTAAAACGAAAAGATGGTCCACGAAACCATCTGTTACGCGTCGCGGTTAATTGATTGCGTTCTGGTAGCGCCATCACCACATTCAAGTCTGTTGGTACCCATCGCCAGTCTCTGGCGCAAGAGTTTTCAATAATTTCGCCTAAACGATGGGCAACAAAAGGCTTAAAAGAACCCGCGCCACTACGTAACCATTGAAGGACTGTCATAGAATCAGTCCAAAAGAAAGTATGTGCCGGTTGTTTTCTATGACTGTCCTTAAAGGTGACCGCGAGATGAGAAGCTATTAAAGCGGCCTGAAGCTCTAAACGTGGGATAGAGGTAGGTTTCAAATGTGTAACTCTTGCCTTACTAGAGATGAGAGAAGGCTCGATGCTGCCGTCTGAGTACAAAAGACGCCAATGAGCGACACACGCGTTCGCGAGCTCGCTTCAGCAAAAACTTGTAACTGCCTCTGAGTTGGTTCAGAGTTTTTAGAGTTAGAATACCAATGCGGAATTTCCAAAGAAGTTACTTTTGACAACTCTTGAAACCAATCAGACCACCTTAATGCTTCCGTGGGTTGGAACTCGGTGTCCCAGTCGACATTAGACCTCCACGTTTGTTGAAATAAAATTCGACCCTTTACAACTATTGGAGCGTCCTTGTCTTGCTCCCTGATCCTTACTTGAGGGAACATTTACCAGATATCAGCAGTGAGAGCAATACGGCCCTCGCGGAACCTAAGTAAAATACCTAACAATGGCTGAAGCAGGTCTGGACCAGGTATCAACAAAGAGTTTAAGCTGACGCCCTCATTCGTGGTTACGGCGTCGTGAACTACACGAAGCTTACGTTTCCAAGGGTGGTACACTCCAAAATGGGATAAATAGAGCCTCCTAAAAGAAGATATAGAATTACGTACCTTATTCGTTATCGTAATTAATTCTTTTAAGTAATTTCCCAAACGTGGTAAATTTTTTAGAGCGGAGACTTCCTTAAATACTATAATTTCAGGGCGAGCGAAGTTCTCCTCCAGAGCTCTAATTATATCGGTCGGGTCGTCTGTAGCCAGCAACAGTGACGCGACTGCATCTCGGGCCGCGCCGCGATGTGCATTTTGTAACCTACTAATATTTTCAATATCTGAAAAATTGCTTTTGGTTAAATCAAAAATACGTTTAAAATGTAGCCATGTTAAGGCATCTCCGTCGAAAGGAAACAATTCCATCTTATGTTTACGACGGTGCGAAGTAGCAAGTGCCTTGGCCGCAGCTGCAGTGTCAGCAACAGCTTGAAGCAGGCTACTCTGATCAAGCTCCGTGGATATGAGCGGTCGCGTTAACACGGCCGCCTCGGATGCTTTAGTGACGTTTGAAAGTTGCTTCTGAGGAACAAAACGGTTAATAGGGGATGCAGTTGACCCAGTGGCCGGCAGAGATGCCTGGTGGCCGGGAGGCGGAACCACTATTGGCTCGCGCCCTACTGCGAGAATGCCTCTATTACCTGTATTTTCTCCAACACAAACTGGCTGTCGTAAACTTTGTACCCATCTTTCTGTTCTTTCTCCGCTGACTCTCGCAGAACCACTGCGACTGCTGCGACTTGAAGCGGCTTCCGCGTCGAGAGCGGCAAGTTCGGCCTGCAGTTCGCCCTCCTCCACCTGCCGACGGAGTGCTGCCAGTCGACTTTCACGTTGCCTCTCGTGTTCAGCGAGCTGTAGCTCACGCTGCCTCTCGCGTTCGGCCAGCTGTAGCTCACGCTGCCTCTCATTTTCAGCGAGCTCCTGCTCGTGCTCAAGACGTCGGCGCAGAGCGAGGGCCTCTACGGCTGCCCTTTGAGCCTTAATTGTGGACGACGAGCGTGATGACTTTGATTTAGACGTCTCACTTGGGGCAACGGTGTCTACATGTTGGGAACTAGTCGCAGGGCTTGTCGGCATGATTTTACTTTTACTGCGGGTGATCATTAGGTGAAAAAAATAAATAAATACAGTAGTGAAAATGAAAGCAAATACTACGAAATGAATGAATAACTAAAGTTACGTAATGAAAAATAGGTACGCTGGAAACTTACGGGTGAAGGACCAAAATGAAACGAACAAAATGAAATGAACAAACCAATTTCTCTGCAAATGACTATATTTAAATAAATAACAAATAATTAACAAACAGAAAGAAAAAGGGTATTCGACAGCCAAACGTCAAGAAAAAAAAAAATGTATTATGTAAATGTGATTGTCAATAATAGAAAACTACATAAGCTATCAAAATAGCAAAAAGGTCCGCAACAGGTATAATGTGTTATAGTTTTTTTTTACATAATACATCAACTGTAGCCAGAAATGTATAGTTGACAAACGTTCACTGTAATGAAGGAATGGCTGGTCCTGATAAATTGTTATCGGATACCAGACCTGAATGGACAAGCGTTTGTACAGTTACTGTTATTATGGTCACTGTTATCATACGATATTGTATTGTTGGTCCGCAGAATATACTTTCTATAATGTTTTAAAATGAAAAAAAAAATCTGGATAATCTCGAAAAAATGCTGTATTAAAAAAATGCTATAGTAGATGACTACAAAGTGTATAATATTTTGTTGAATTTGATGTTAATACTAAAAAGCAGTTTCAAAGTTCAGTCATAGTTACGATGTTAAATTAAGATAAAATTCGAAGCAATGATAGCATCGAGTTCATTGTATTTCATTTATGCGACTGTGTTTTGGACAAATTTAACGCGCTGATGATTTTATACATATTAAAAGAGCATACGACCATAACCCTCATAGGTATAGAAAAATTATAACTTTCTATAAATTGTTTGAAATTACTTTGAAGCTCTCCCCTTCCTTGATATTATCCAATTACCAAAAAACACAGTCTGAATGTAGTCCTAAAGTTAAATTTATTTTCAACAAATTTGTTTATGATGACCGTTTTGAAATCACTATCCCCCTCCACGTCAATTGACGATCAAGATATGCCGATACCGAAAAAGAATAAATCCATTAACTCCTCTTATTTCAAAATCTGAGAAATCGTTTTGTTCGGTGATCACAAAGAAACGGGTTTCGTTATATACATATACAAAAACATACCCGCAAAATCTCTATCAACGGGCACAAATGGCGGCTGTTTACCTCCGTGATTTGCCGGTCTCTGCGTCTAACGATCCAACGTCACCAAGTAACGGTTCAGTTTGTTATGATGTCGCAGCTAATTTGTAGATGTGGTTCTGTTACGGAAATTGTACAGTTATGACAAATCTCAGCAATATGTATAATGTAATGTCTTCCGTCTCTAATTTGAACAGCATTTGAAAAATACGCACGTACTCAAAAAAATCCGAAAGCATCTTTTAGTATACGAAGAACTTAATGATATTTATTATATTGACTTGCTTTTGTAATTATTTTAAACAAATTATGTGGTATTTTAGTATCTTTTTTTTCTTTTTTCCTTCTTGTGTTATCTTTTCATAATCTTTTTTATTTTATTAAAGAAACTGGTGTTGCGGACTTCCATGTGCATAGATGATCACTTCGGTGTTCCCACGTTTGCCTCCTTGTCACTTATAAAAAAAACATACATTTAGTTTTTTCTGACGGTTGCTATATGTTTGAGATTTTTTTTCAACGTTTAAATATTATATTTAACCATCCTCGTTCCTTATTCAAATGTAGATTATTATAATTATGACAATTGAAGATATTATTTGACCAGATACTGAGTGTGACTCAACAAAATTATTTCATTATTCATGTTTCCAATTGTTTCTCTGATAATTTTTTTAGAAGTTTCAACAAACAACTTAATAGCGTATGTGTTTTATCAATTAAATTCGTCGTTCATATATATTTTACATAAGAGTCATAATTTGTAACATACATATATGTTAAAGTCCTAGAGCAAATGAAATCTTGAACTAAGATTCAGTTGTCTTTTAATCACCTGGAAATGTTTAAATCAAACACTGACTGACAAGTAATATAATTTTTATGTCCAAAAAAGTTGAGTGTTCTACGTTATTTTGAGATAACTACTAAAGTTGTTAGTTATGTCTAGGATCATTGACCAGTCGTAGTATCTATTGAAAGTGTAAGATAAATTATCAATTTATTTAAACATATTGTATTGTTTATGAAGATAAACAGATCGTTTATAGTTTATTGCCATCACTTGTTCAAATATCGGTGTTGGTTTACTTATGTTATTATCGGTTAACTTGGTGCTATATTGTTACTGTCGACAGAAAGAGTGAAACATAGAAAAAATTACACATTTACATATAAAACAAGTTTGTTATACTTGGTCTTATTTCAAGGACTTAACTGATATACTAATTTCCTTCGTAATTCTATTTTTTTTCCTGTCTGTTCAATTTATTTGGAATAAGACTTTAGTGTATACGCTAACACTAGTCTTGCTAGTAATTTGGTACGGTTTTGTAAATTTTTTTTTATACTATGGAAAAGAAAAATGTCTGCCACTTTATCTAATATATAAAATTCTCGTGTCACAGTTTTCGTTCCCGTACTCCTCCGAAACGGCTTGACCGATTCTCATGAAATTTTGTGAGCATATTCAGTAGGTCTGAGAATCGGCAACATCTATTTTTCATTTTTTTTTAACTGCGCGCGGACGCAGTCGCGGGCAACAGCTAGTGTACTATAAAAAGGTGTATTGAATTTATTACTGCGTTAGTAAACTGTACCAATGTTAAAACAATTCGAAAATATGTTGCAATTGTCTTCCTCATTGAAAATATAGACATAACTGTATGTTTTATACAAGTGAAAACCCACATTAATGTCTAAGTAAGTAAAAATATTTCTTCTTACTAATATTATAAATTCGGAAGTTTAGATGGATGGATGGGTGTTTGTACGTATCTCCAGAAGAGCTACAAATATCACTGAAATTTGGCATAGATGTAGAACATAGTCTGGAAGAACGATTACAGTCTAGAATAGCGCATAGAGCAGAATTTTGTTTCTACGTTATAATTTAATGCGGGCAAATTCGCGGGTGAATGCTAGTTTTACAATCAGCAACATTGAAATTTTAATTCAACAAATATACTGTGAATTGACGTAAAGCGAATGTAACAGACTGAATAGCTTAGAATTAAAAGTCGAATGCAAAAAGGAAACGAACAACGAGGTTTTATGAAAATTAAGTTTTTTTGCAAGTTAATTAGAAAAGGAATTGTTACATTATGACGTAGGTTATGTATATCGCGAGGTTTACACATACGATAGTGTACTATTTTACATTCAATTTCTATTTTTCTGGTGGATAATATAAGTCGAGAAGTGCTTTACTAACTGAACTCATGTCGCCAAGTAAAATGTAGAAATGGAGTGATGTTTACTCCGGATATACCACTCTCGAAGTACTCGTGTAATACATATTGCATTCAAAAGACGATAGTAAAATGTGTTTCTGCAGTAGAATTTCACGATTGCACAGGTACTTGATTTCCATTATAGGTTTATTTTTATATCAAGGACATCACAAATTACACGCAGAAAACACGTACTTAAAATTAATCTCTTGCTTCTTCCACACTCATACCGCAACGCTTACATGAATACACGTCAGTTTTCTTTTTTACTTAGGCAAAAAATGAATTTTCTAGTTATAGAAGTACTTAAGTAGTAGTATACGTGTGGTATGTAAAGTATGTGCAAAATACTACCTTTTTGCTAACTGTTTGTTGCAAGAGATAAGCGCGCTGGTTCCAGCTGCGCCGCGTCGCGTCGTCCGCCGCCGCGCGCAACCTAATACGTATCGCACAAAACAATTCGATGTGCATTGTGTTCATTTGTACGATATTAATTGCTTTGTTTTACATTGTTATCGCACGTTATTTGATACCGACTAATTATCACATACTTATATAAAATATACTTACCTAATGTTAATTACTGCTTGCTTGGTTGACATTTTTAACAGACTTCCAAAAGGAGGAGGTCGCGACAAATGAAATTCGCTGACTTTCTTTTCGAGTTTTTATTATATAATTTTCTAAGCAATGTCATGGAAAATGATATTATAAAAAGGCATTAAAAGTTTATCTTTTTGTGATACAATGTTATTTTACGGGCAATTTAAAGTATAGAGTGGATCACGAGTAATCGTGGTGTCGTTAATGTAAAAAAGCAACTCAATTTTATTGTAGTACGCAGTTCAATCCGTTTGGTGAGAATCAACTTATAAATAAAAAAAATATCTTTTTTAATAGTGGGTTTCTGAGACCAAAATACTCATTTAAAGCATGTTATTATGTCTGTTTTGTCAAAGATAATGTGAAGGATATATTTTATACAGAGATTTTGGTCTCAGAATAGACTTTTGGATTTAACAGAGTTATAATTAAGATAGACTTTGATTTAGTGAAATGTCTCAATGGTCAGTCAACTAACTTACATTGTTTATAGTCAAGATTCGAATGTGAGGACATGTCTTGGTTACTAATGATTCCGGAAATATGTTCAGATCTCGCGAGATATGTTTGTTGTTTTTTACATAACATACATTCGATAACTCTGGAACGGTTCAACATATTGAAATTGTGTACATAGTAGTCTCGGACGATATATACAAATCATAATGTTGCAGGCAAAAGTTAGGTTTAAATAAATTTACATTCTATTTTCACGTACTTTTTTATTTGATTTTTCTATGTAAAAAAACTTTTTCAAATTCGTCCGTCCGTAAAAATGGTCCCTCGCAGCTTAGTGCCATTGTATTTTCACATTCATTCTTTTGAAATCAACCAGTATAATTGTGAATCTGCTTTTAAGATTGTTAAAGCTCAAAAAAAAAAAAAGAAAAAAAATGAGATAAGCAATCACCACTTACTATAAAATTTTTCCCAACTGCTTCGGTTTGGTTTTTACTAAAAAAAATTGTTTTAAGATTGTGTTATCCGCACTGTCTAACCTCGAAACGTACACAGTAAGTTTATTTAAATGCGTAACAAATTATCAAATACAACTTTAAATTTGTATAGCAGTCTATTTGGAACTGTATATTGTGACGGTCGATCGGCGCTCAGGCAATCGTGCTTGTCCATTGCGAGATACGCTGATAGCTTATCTGCGAAATTAACAAGTAAACAATACATATCTTTACATAACATTAGGTATCTTGTTATGACACAATAGTAGCCGACACAACTAAGTACAGTCGCGGAGAAAATTCTTACACAAGTGTTAAGTACAATCGTGCGATTAATAATGGATTTTATTCATTGTTTTATATTTATTTCGTATATTCAATAAATATTCCACATGCAATGGTATTCTGAGTAAATTATTTATAGAACAATTGTGTTATTTTTATTAGTCTGTATTGTCTCGTTGCGATATGACTTTGGTTTCTGAGACCAAAATCCCTGAATGAAACATATCGTCATCCTTCTCATTATATTAGACTAAGCAGAGATAACAATATGATATAGACAGGCATTTTGACTTCAGAAACCAACGATTAATAATTTTATTTAGGTACTACACTACTTGCAAACCGAACACTACACATCACTATTTAGTTTTGCTAAGCACTATCGCAAAGTAGTGTAATGGCCTTACGGCTTTTAACATATTAGTATAATTAAACATGTTTACGTATGTATATATAAGGAAAATAAGTATATATTCAGAAATAATTACACCAATTTAGTGTATATAGCTTATCTCATAATACCTATAGTTAATTAAAAGTTATGTATTATTACTTTATATTTAAGTAGATGTGCCTCTGAATTCGTCCGCGTGAAATACTGTCTCCGGGTAGCGTTTAATGACAGGCTAATTATCTTACTTTAAATTTCATTTACTTATATTAAATTAACATCCTATAAAACAAGTTCCAAGCTTTTACGGTAAAAAATGAGGATATTTCCATCCAAATAATAACCATCACTTTTAAACTCCTTTTCTAGTTAAAAAGTAGCCTATGTCCTTCCTCAGGCGCTAGACTATCTGTGTACTAAATTTCATATAAATCGGTTCAGTAGCCTTGGCGTGAAAGCAGGACACACAGACAGACATATATTTATAATATTAGTAAGGATTAGCTGTTGAGGAGGAATTGAAAAATATTAAGTTACTCCTGTATACATAAGCTAAGTTTCAGTTTCGTCAAAATCAGTACAACCTTTTCACCATTTTTTGTTTTGTAACATACAGACACAAAATTTTGTTAACTATATAGATTTAATAACGGTCGTGGTATACACAACATAAATGTACTGATAGAGGTAATATTTATTACCGTGAATTATATTAAAATTTTATTGATAACTTTACACTGTGTATGTATTCTTGTCCTATTAAGTAGTCGAGTTTGAGTTTTTTAGTGTTGAATAAAAAATTATCTCAACGCAACTCAAAAACACAAATTCGACACTGACACTATCTAAAGGGAATGTTTTTTTTTGTTCGAACAGTTAATTTACTAGCACGGCTTACAATTACTATCATTATAAATATATGTACACTTATTTGTTTATTTAGATTGCGGTCGGTCGCAGCACAAGAGATCACACTATCGATGTCGACCTGACGCTGGAGGGGCCTGCAGCTAAGGTGTCGAGGAAACAGGCCACCATACGTCTCCGCAACAGTGGTGACTTCTTTATGTCGTCAGAAGGCAAGCGGCCGATATTTGTCGACGGCCGCCCCGTACTTCAAGGCAACAAAGTTAAATTGAATCATAACAGCGTGATAGAGGTTCGTAGTTCTTTAACCCAATTTCCACTGTGCGACTAGCCTACTATTTCTGTGAGCAGTCGCGCGCGGCCACCCGTTTACTGGAAAAGGGGCATTTGTGTTTGTACAATAAATAGTTTAACCAGCCATGACTATCGCAACATCAGAAACAGCTCAATATTCGGTGTTCTGTTTCTAACTAATCAATCAGGATACATCTATGATCTTGACGATGTAGTAAATTGTATTTTTTCATTCCCTAAATGTATCCACATAACTTTATGGCAACCTTATATTTAGAGCTAAAGTAATACTTTTCAACAGATCGCCGGTCTTCGATTCGTGTTCCTCGTCAACCAGGACCTGATCAGTGCAATAAGACAAGAGGCGGTCAAAGTAAACATACCTGTATAACTCAATAAACCAATTGAATAAACAAAGCATTTTTATTTGGAACACATTTATTTGGTCAATTTCAGAACATTTCTCAAAACTAGTTACCACTCAAAAAAACAATATACCCATTTTTAAAATATGTTTGATATCCAGCCACTCCGCACACTGTACACACACGATGTGGCTTTCGAATATTTGAAGCGAGTGCGTGGCTCGAAGTTATTACACATAATGTCTATCACGAAACACTATCACGTGCGTTACTGCCATATAGATATGCATTAACGTTAAACGAAGAAACAAATATTACGACTATAATTATTCCTTTACCATTAACTAAACAGTGCTTTTAACCACAGTAAAATATTATTTATCTTATAAGAATGGCCAACGATGTGCAAAAAAAAATAAACTTAACAATCCAGTCAACAGTGCGTAACAAACATACAGCGTATTCAAAAACACAATGACGAAATTAACATGTTTCAACATTTCGAAAACCAAAAACTCATAAAATTGAGCCTCCAGGTATGGCATGTAAAATTATTCATTCATTTAATTACAACGGTTTGATTCTTGATGTAAATGAACTATTTAGAGTTTGGCTTCAACTTATAAACATGCCAATGTGGTCAATATTTGAAAATTCACAAATACAACGTAACTATACAGTACACAATAAAATAATTGGCTCCTACTAATGAGCAATTTAAAAACGTACCGTTAAACATTTAAAATTTCTAATAAACTTATCCTTAATTAATTAACGTAATCCCCTTAACATATAGATTATTTTTAATAAATAGACAGTCCTATAACCACTCACACGTACTGAATATACAATTTAAAGTAAATACACATATAACTTAACTATGCTTAACAACTATCTACGAAGGCAACACTTGCTAAAAGATAAAAGCACATTTTTGGTATATTTATTCAACACCCTGTATACAGTATAAAAATAGTGTATTCCATAGAAACATGTATAGGCGTTAACACGCAGGAGGCTAAAACGGGGTGCCTAAGTGAGATCAATGCTTCCGAAATAATACATTTCTCTGGACCATTGCAAAATGTATTACAAAAAACATAGTGAATTTTTATATGGTGTATACGCATAAAATACATGCTAAAATTACGCGCATCTTCCGACACTAATTTTTCTATTCGCTCCGTTAAAGCCTTTTCACACGTACATGGTTTCGGCTGTAGCGATTTAACACAGGTTAAGTGTGGCATGAACGCCCTACAACCGTACAAATTGGAACAGACGATTTGCCACACGGTGCTCACATCAATGGCCAACTACTCCGGGGAAACTTGTTAGCTATGAATAATTAATACCACGAAAAAAATTACAACACAGCTCCTTGAAAACGCGTAACCTAATAGTAAAACGCTACGCATTACTTTTGCTTACGTCTATGCACAATTTTATTATTTACAAATATCAACATTTTCAACCATGTACGAGTAAAAGGGTAAACATTTCAAAAGCGTTTTATACGTCCTTTTTTGGACATTTTACATTTAGGAACAATTTAATAAATATCTTCTATCTTACAAAAAGCATAAAATAGTCCATAATTAAAAACCGATCAGGTTTCACAATAATATTCTTGTGTAACAATGGTTCAAAACTTTACGTTTAAAGGCACTAAACGCTGTACATTTTATGGATATATATTAAGGACGTTATATCAGCGTTTTGGTGATTTCCTAAACATTACATAGAAGTGGACAATGTGAAATATTTCAAAATCTGAGGCACTGAGTTTTAGAAACATCATTAATTTCCGAATCGAAAAAGGAAAAATTGCAGCAGACGATCAATGGAATAACATAGCTTATTGTTTATATATTTAGCTATGTGTGAGTATTAATAAATTGTTAATATTTTCAACGAAATAGCCTGATTTTAATGCCATTATATAGTAACATTTAAATATTTATATAAATATATAATATTTAATAAGCATTACTTTACAATAAATATAGTGCACTCTTTGTACTTTTGTACTAAATTAATAGTATATCTTTTACTTAAAATTAGTGTGCCTAAATTTAGGTGAGCAATATTTGACCGTAACTTTATAACGATCACAATAACAGTATTAACAACATTGTTAATACTTCATAACTATAAAAAAAAACATTATGTGATGCTTAATATACCAATATTATCTTACATGCAAAAAATCTATAGTGATCCCATGGGTGTCTCAAATCTTAAAAATAAAATATATTTTCTAACGACTGTGCTCAAATATAAATATCAATAATATCTCTAAATGTATTTACAATATTAATAATATATTTTTTATAACAAATTATTAATTCCAAATATCAACAGATATTTGTTTACTGCATAACAACAGTAATATTTACATATTTTGTTATTTTTTGGACACAATTTTTAATAAGACAATCACTAATGGAATGATTATAGATGAAAAACTATATTTAAAATATGTAATAAAATAACAAAATACAGATCTGAACAAATTGCACTACAAATAAAGTACCTAAATATTTCTTTGTTATTACGATCACAATCAAATTTTGGCTTCAATGCTATCATCTATTATGTTGATAAATAAATTGGGTAACTATGAGATATATAATAAATATATAAGGAATGTTTTGGTAAACCATCTTTGTGTGGTGGGATATTAATTGGATTAACTATAATTATAAAATATAATAAGAAATAGTTCAATGTACAACGCAAACTACCTTAGTAGTTATGATTTAAACGTATCGTATATTTCAATTTGCCAGAAGATATGTCTTCCAACTTTGGTGGCGTTATAATAAACTTTGCATTATTTACAGATTTGTATTTGCGAAATTTCTCAGCTAACACATAAGTGTTTTTTCTGTAACTGTATACAGCTTTTACTTTGTTATTTAATGCCATTTTGTCAACAAAATAGTTCTTTTCTATAAACACCCATGGTTGCCATTTTCTCCCCGTCAAGTCTGGATTGTATGATTCCCTGTCGCTCGAAGTGCTCGCGTAATGAGCACCGTTTTCATTTTTCTTAATAACTACTTTAGGAATAGAGTGCTTATGTTTTTTATTTTTTTCTTTATGCATTTTTATTTGGATTTCATCAATGCTCTTAAGAACATCTTCAAACTTTGGCTTATTCTTCTTTGGATAATGATGTTTAAGCAAATCGTTATTTTTGATATGACGTTCGTCTAACTTTGGTTTTTCTTTAGCTATTTTTAAAAGTTTTAATTTATTAAGGCTGTTTTGTGGCAAAGGAAGTTTAACCTTTAGATGGCGTATTGTTTCTTTCAAAGGGGGAATATACTTTTGTGCGGCTTTTGTGAGAAGTGGTCGTGTTCTAGGATAATTTACTAGTTCGTTATTTTCAGACAATTTACTACTTGTTTTACTTGTACTTTTTGTATTAAATTCGTTAATTTGCGATGATATAGATCCATTGCACTTTGTTATTTTTAATAAAATGCCGCAGCTTTTCTCTTCAGACGTGGTGGAGGACACTTCGGGCGAACTGGAATATCGCGGACTTTCATCTTTATGATGGTAAGTTATCGAACTGTCGCAAGTTGATTCACATGAATGTACTATATCATATTGAGTTGGTTGGTATACGGTGTTTTCCAAGGCCTTATCCAAATTATCCTCATAGTCTGAATCAATGAAATTGCTCTTATTATTCACAACATTTTCTAGTGGTGATTTAGAATTAAGTCTGTCTCTATCATGTTGTTCTTTCAATGTATTGGGCGAGGTATTCTTAATGTCATAACATTTTATGTCGGGCTCATATTCACTCCTATCGTTTGATTCCGACAAAACTTTTTCCAATGAATCGTTATCGTAATATCGGTTGTTTTCATCTGAATAATGAGATTCTCTTCGAATAAGAGTTTTTGTAACGTCCATTTGCGGCGTTCTGTACAAAGTCTCTACAAGTTCTGCGTCGTCAGTACACATTTCGTTGCCATAAATGCATTTTATTTTCTCCATATTCTCAGTGTCATTGTAAATTAGAGATTCGTTTTTTTCTTCAGTTTCAAAGTCTAATATACTGTCACTTGGCGAATACGGTGCATCGAGAACTACATTTTCAGCAATGTTGTCACTAAATACGGTCTCTACACATGCAACGTCTTCAATCCAGGATTCTTCGTCAATAGTTTTACCTACTGCGTTTTGGTCGACGGGATTTTCCTGGACGAAATCATTCACATCACCGATCGAGTCACTTTCTGTATCGATTTTGGTATTTGTATCAATATCTTCATTCACAGAACATGTTTCATTATTAGTTATTTCATTTGTAAATATAATCTCTCCCTCTGTTGCAAACGTGCAGTCGTTTTTAAATTCGTTTTCATAGGCATCTTCGGATATTTCAGCCAAGCAAATTTTTTGTTCTTCTTCAATATCTTCTGTTATAACACAGGAATTATCAATAAGAATACAAAAGGACACATTTTCTTCGTCATATAAAGTCGAGATGGAATTACGGCGATTCGTTTGAATAATATCGCATAAGTTTTGGGCAATTAAATGTGGTTCCATCATTTCACAAGGATTAATCTTTTTACGTTTTCTTGGAATTGTATAAATGTTTTCAGAGTTCATTGGTTTAATGTCATCGTTGGTATACATATTTATAGCAGAATCTGACAAAGAACGTTTTAGACGCAAACGACGGTCAATGCTTACTTCAGGTTTACTTATTATTTCTTCTTCAATATTATTAGACAATTGCTTTTCTTCGTTTTTATTACAACACTCCTCGGTTGATTCAAAGTTTAGAGTTTCGGTGTCTTTGTTGTTTGATGAATAATCTGTATTAAAATTTTCTACCCCATTATCTTTCATAGAATTATCATCAAGTTCTGAGCCAATCAATTTTTCCTTTTCTGATGGATTATCTACACATTCAGGCATGGTGTCAATTATACTACTACGAGGACTTTTCAAATCCTCATTACTTCTGTATCGTTGTACAACCGTACTGTCTGATGTCGGTGAAGTAGAGAAAACATTCGTATCGTTTTTATGAACTGAGATATCTTCAGTGATATTAGAATCTGTCAACATGGAATTTTCTGAAACTTCTTCTAATTTTTCAAAGATGGGTAGTGTCGGCCTGTTTAAATAATCGTCCTTTATAGAAATGCTATTAGATTTCTTTTCTTTTAATATTACCTCCTCATTACGTATTATAAGGTTTTGAATTATATTTGAATACAACCGTTTATTAAAGTAGAAATTTTTACTCGGTGACAGCATGGACCCGTCAAGATGTTCACTACATTTATTGTTCTCATTCTTACTATCACTTTGTATATCCAATGACATCACATCGCTTTCGAGTTTAGCTTCCTCCGATGTGCGTGAAGGTACTTTGAACTCGACCTTGAATGTTTCACTATTATTACTGCAATCGACTTCTGATGCGATTGTTGTATTTATTGGCACCATCAAATTACTGTCATCAATTTGTACATCCTGTTGTTTTTCAGACGAATCGTGATAAAAAATATTACTTTCAAAGTCATTATCTATCGTCAAATAATTTTCTTTTGAATGATCAGAATGTTTATTTTTATCACTACAATCTAATTCTTCAGGTTGGCAACTTATAGATTGAGTAATGTTTTCAGAGTCCTCGATAGATATAGAATCCTGCGTATTATTATGTTCTGCTAAATTAGTATCATTTTTATTTAAATTAGAGTCCAGAATTGAATCAACAGCGTCAGTTGATGTACTCAAATTTATTCCATCTGAATTATAAAGTAGCTCATTTTGAGGCTGAAGAATGTGACTTTTTTTATCATGTGTTTCTGTGACATCAGATTGTGAAGGTAATATTTTATCAGAAAATTCTTCTTGCCCAAGATCATTCAGTAACTGTGAATTTGTTTTATCGTCACTATTGGAACTTTCAGTTTCGTTTGATATGTTGAAGCTAGTGCTTGTAGACAATTCGGATTTATCAAATGCTTCTGAAATATTCAGCTCTTCATTGATTAAATTAAGCAACGAATCATTAACATTAGTATTCTCCTTAAGGGGACAATCCTCCATTGACTCACTATTACTTTTATTCAAGCTAAAGTCAATTGCAATATCTGGAGAAAAACTAGATTGTTCCACTTCATTATTTATTTTTGGCAAAATGTTACATTGTTCATGATCTACATTACTTTTATTTAGACATATCATACTTGTTTCGTCTTGTGGGGTATGAGGCGACGTAATACTATCATTTCGAACCAAGTCTTGTTTTTTGGTAATGTGCTCGTTATCGGCGTTACAATCACGAATAATGCTACTATCATTTTCATGACTTTTATTAATATCTGGATTTTTGATAATAACACTGTCCGTCCTAAATTGTGTATTAGCTATTGGACTTAATTGTTTTTCTTTAGATTCTAAATCAGTTTTCCTTAATTTACGATATTTACTCAGTTTTGGAACATTATTTTCAGTTTCTGAATTGGGAGAAAACTGTGATAATTTATTTGATTTTTCAATCTTATTAGTGTCGCTCCTGTCTTTCTGATCAGAATCCAGTATGGGTAAGTCTTTAACAGGTGTAGGCGAATTCACAGGTTCCATATTATTGGAATTTATAAACTGTTGATTAATTTCGGGAAAATTTAATTCAATATCATTATCTAGTCGAGGTAAAGATGCTAAAGATACACTTGAGTATTCTAAATATTGTAAATTATAATTTTGTTTGGTAGGATCTAAGGAATTTTCATTTCTGAAGTGTAAATTATCCATAGAACAACTAGCAATAATATCTTTTGAAGCATTTTCACAATTTGAATTTTGTACATTTGGAAAACTTCTATCAATGCTAGTTTTATCAGTTTTGTGTAACACATTTGATTTTGAAGCAATGGGATTAGATATTTTTTCTATTATTCTTTCATCTAATATATTTTGAATGGGAGTAGCAATTTCAACATTTAACATTTTTGGGCTGCAAGGCTTAATTTCAAAATTACATCCTACTTCTTTATGAATAACTGACTGGCTTATTTTCGCTTCAACATCTAAAGGTGATACTGGTCGCGGTATAGCATTAATTGGTTGTTTTGTCACGGTACTTTTCAATGGGGCATGATAGTCCTTTTGTGGTTTTAAATTAAAAGGTCTCATATTTGTCGATTCAATAGCTTCTTCAAATTGGTTCAGTAACTCAATATTATTATAACCTTTGATATTTTCAGGCAATTTTGATATTTTTTGTATATGGTCATATTTACCTAGTTCTTCACTTGGTACATTTACTAAACCTAAAACATAAAGCTGTTCTTGTTTATTTGCAGTGTCATGATGACTCTGCAAGTTCTTTAACTCATCATTACTTTTTGAAAGTGTATCTTCCTTATTCTGCTCATTTGGTTCATCATCTCCTTCATTCCACATTTGAAGAAATTGTCTTACATTCAAGTCTTTTTTTACTTTGGAACTTTTACTATTATTAGGAACCTGAGCTGTGACATTTCTAGGTAAATATCCATATCTATAATCAGGTGATTTGTATATGTGATGATCACCTGGGAAACCATTGATATGTGAGTCTAAGCTCCTCCCACTAGTAGTTGATGATTGACTTACATAACCACAGTCTTCTTGAGTTACATGTGTCTGGGCTGTATCATTGCTGGTATTTGAATCAGATGGAGAAATTGCAACAGCAGTTGGAGAGAAATGTATAGGATGTCTCAATAATGGGTTATGAAAATTTACTGAAGGGTCCAAATTTCTAAGGTGAGGTACATAATCAAAATTTTTCATGGGAACATTTTCCTTTCGATAAAGTGGTAGCTGAGAAATTCCATGCATATTAACAGGTGTATAATTAGGATATATAACTTCGCCTTTCAAAGAGTTTGTATGATTTGCATCATTTGAGTATACACTATCAGAAACTGAAATCTTTTTAATCTGGGATGCTTCATAATCAAGATATAACTTATTGTTGTTAGTGTAAGGTAATTTGTTTGACATCACTGACTTGGAACTATCAGAAGGATAAGGAAACACATTATTTTGTATACAATTTGGTTGGAGTGGCCCATAAGAGGGGTGAATTATTTGGTTACGATATGCAACATTTAAATTTGCTTGGGGACTAGGCCTTTGGTATCCATCCATTATTGGTTCCCCCATCCTTCTATCAATATATTTAATTGGAACTTGTGGATAGAGAGGATAAGAATGTGGGGGAGCTGATTTTTGTGGATCAAAGGCATGAGGTGGGAATGGTGTGTGGAATGAATTTGGATAATTACTAATATAATCATACCTGCCAGGTGGGTACCTCCCTTTTGATGGGTATGGTCTAAATCGAACATTTGGATCTTGATAATACTGTTCTGGATACAGTCGGCTTGGGTCTTCTTGAACTGTTCGGTGAGGTCTAATCATTGGCATTGGTCTTGGACCAGCACAACTGGGATAATCAGAATACTGGTAAAGTTCAGGAGCACCATAAGGCCTCAGAGGTCTGATATTATTAGATGGCCATCCATGAGGGCCATTTCGCGCAATTCCAGGATTTAAATTAGTTACAGGAATTTCTGCAACTCTGAGGCTCTTTTGTTCATTGCAAGCTGGACCAATCGTATAAGGCACATCACAATACTTTGCCTCTGAAGGCAAATTCACTTTAACATTTTTTAGCATAGTAACATTTCTGTCCATGGGGAAGTTTGATTCATCAACTTTTTTGGCTGAATTGTAAGGTGACACCATTATCCTTTGCATGTTTTCTTGGAATGTTTGTCTAGGAGATATGTTTCTTGGTGGCTGATATTCAGACATTTTATGCGGATAGTCTGGAGGTTGTCGATATATATTGTCGGAGCTGGGCCACGACTCAGATATGATTTTTTTCGCAAAACCATCATTGCAGTTTGGCGACGGCAATATTCGGTCAGGCCCGATAATCGCACACGGCCTCGAGGTCTGTACATCCACTTTAGCCAAAGGATTTGCACCAATATCTTGATATGACTTACAATTATTTTGTAGCGAATTGCCGCTCTGGGCGTACTTTGTGCTGCCATCGTTGTTATGTCCACCCAGAGCAGAATCGGTTCTCAAATCTTTAGCGTTCATGACAGCCGTTACACGGGTGTATTAAATATTGAGTCGTGGTCATTTTTTGATCATTTGATGGAAATGTTGTCCATTTACCTCCAACTCATAACAAAATTATGGATCATCCTGAAATATAAACAAAATATCAACACCTATGTCAAATGTCAAAACACACTGCCACATGCACAATACACTTTTAGGACTTTTTTAATCGATATTTTACTTCTGTAGCACATTTAAGAAAGAAGATACCTGCAATAATACTTTAAGTATATAAAGCATCAATATTATTTCCTAGGTGACACCGATTTATTACGTCCCTGTACACCTGTCGTCCATGTAAATCGGTTGTGTTGCCTTTAAAAAATACATTTTAGATAATGTTCAATTGCCCCTTAAAACATTTTTTTAAATTAATATTTAAACTTATTTAATTTTTATTACTTAGTAGATTATTGCAAAATACAATAAATGTAATAAAATGAAAAGAAAATCATTGTTTTACACAGTTTTGTACGACCCACTTAACTCTGTCGGTAGGTGACGGTCGGACTTGTAAGTTGGCAACACCACAACCAAAGAGTTGAAGACTATGGCTTATTTCATAAATGACATGTGACAAACTTATTGTCTATCACATGTCACTGTCATATTGATTTGACAGCGACACCGACAGCACACATAGTTTGATTTTGCAAACGTTTTTATTTTATAAAAAATATCGTTTTAGGCCTGAAATCTCATAATGCAATTTTTATCTTTAAGCTTCATTCTTTCCATAGTTTTAGCTATATATATTATTCACACAATATGGACTTTAGCTGAAATTTTCATACCACCTGAGTGCGTTCGTGGCGAGAAATGTTATTCGTCATTTTTAATTTCTAATCCAGTACAGCATCTTGTTTTATTTACTTCTGTGAAACAGTTTCCTCGCATCGATGGATCCACAGCAGAATCTGTAACGAAAGTTCATACTTCTTTAAAAATTGACTATCGAAACCCGACAACTATGTTAGTTCTTTTACTGATTAATTTTCCAAATTTATTTTTATTTAAATTTTCTTCATAAATCCTTATAATGTATTACAGAGATGTGAATATTAAAATCCCTCGAAAAACTCGCAATAATGGCACATTGTACATGCATGCAGTTTTGTTGGATGAAAGCCGCTTATATAAGGATTTTCGAGAGCTGCATAAGACTGAGTCGATGCATACCTTACCACTAGTGACTTATGTGGAACCCCAGGCTGCTACATTTAATTTGCTCAATCATAATGTAAGTTATTTTGATACTACTTTTGATTTATTTTCTATTTTGGCCCTTGTATACTCAGAATAATGTACTGATGTGCTAATATCACCTAATCAAATCCTTAATTTAAATATTTTAATTCAAAATTTTGTCTACTGGTTTGCATACATCAATTTTACTTGAACAATATTTACTTCAAAAAGCTTTCTATAACTTAAATGTTCCCCATTTCATTTATTTTTACACAACCATAGAATACATTGAGTTGTAATAATAAATTGTTGTATTTTTCTTTTAGGAGGTTTTAGAGAAACCTGTTCAAAAAAGTATAAAACCGTACTCACATATAACCACATCAGTTCCTTTGTCAATTCTGACTGATAATTTAAGTCTTCCTGCAAGAATGCCTCCTGAGCTGCTGCAGTATTTAAGGTACTTATATAAATCTGTTACTACTTACCAATAAAAGCTCACATTTCAATGAATGAGAAATGCAAATTTTGCAAGACAAAGTTTTTTAAACATTAATACAATTAATTAAGGCGCTTCAAACATGAACATAAAATAGATCGAAATCTACAGTTGTTTTTATAAAGTTATTTTCGAATTTAATTTAGATTAAAAAATATATATATATCACCACAGTGCTTTCGTTATAAGTACATCATTATTTATTGATAAAGATCGCATTTCGTAAGCTGACGCATAATCATTTTTAAATAACCATGGTTTGTCAAAAATCCACGCCAGCTGCTAGAATCGAGGTATTAAATCGTTGATGTATTTTTAAGCTAAAATGTAATAAATTATAACAACTAATTACTGTATGCTTAATCAATAGAATAATTACATATATGTAACTATTTTATAGTAATTTCCAAAACTGTTAAACTACCACCTGAACAAATACTATAGTAAATGTTATGTACACTAATATTTGCATATTTATAAGGTCTATTACTATTTAATTGATAAGTTGTAACTGTGTTATATATATGTTGTGGTTGTACTTGAATAAATATATAAATAAATAATCATAATTCTCAAAATATGTCTTATTTTCAGAGTTCGGAATGGAAAATTTCTGCCGATTATTGTGCATAATGTATTAAAGTCAAGAATGTCACATTTGAAACTGCTGAACAATAGTATGTCTGATGTAAATATAACTGTTACTGTAAACCCAACATCATATGGAACATTACGATTGGCTCTACATGTGCGTTTGACATTGGAATTGCTGCACGGTCTCGGTTTTAGTGAAAAAGATGTTGATGATGTTAAAGGAATATTTGAAGATACAAATCTATATTTGTTATCAGCCACTGTGTTAATATCCAGTTTTCACGTAAGTTATATTCTGAGTTAATAATTATAAAGCTAGCCTATGTTTTTTTATTTTACTTTGTAATAAAGTAATAATTTTTAATTGTTAAATTATATCTCCATTTTCTAACTACAAAATCAAATACAGTTGAACCAGGCTAAGCGAGAAACCTCTATAAGCGAGAAAAATATCATGGAATGTTCGCTTATCTAGGTTCGACTGTAAGCAATCTCATATCATTGGTTGGCAATGATGTGTTTAATCCATTCGCTTCAACTTTAAACATTGTAATAATGACAATAACAATCATAACATATAATCTATTACTGTATTCTTTTTCAAATAAAAACCTTCTTTATGTCGACTTTAAAGATTATCTGGTTCGACCATAGATAATATGTGAAATGGTTTTTTTTGCAGTTATTATTTGACTTCTTGGCGTTTAAGAACGATGTGTCGTTCTGGCGCAGTACACGCTCGCTGGCGGGCCTGTCCGCGCGCACGGTGCTGTGGCGAGCTTTCTCACAGCTTGTTATATTCTTCTATCTAATGGATGAACAGACGTCTCTCTTAGTTCTCATTCCTGCCGGTATTAGTGCTGTTATAGAGGTAATCTTCTTACTAATTTAGTAAAGTTTGGATGTATGGATGAATGTTTGTTACAAGGTATCTCCAGAACAGTTTAACAGATTGTGATGAAATTTGGCATACGCGTAAAATATAGTCTGAAAGAACACATAGGTTACTTCCTATGTTTTTAAATAACTTTCGGACATAGTCGCGGGCAACACTTAGTTGTTTAACTAAGTACTACTAGTAACTTGTTGTTGAAAGTTAAATTTTAGTACCCTTTCCACCTTTTTATTTGATAAAGAAAAGATGGCAAGGGGAACTGGAATTTATAGGTAGATAACTAATGTGTAATCTCTAACTTCTTACAAGTTACTTCGCTAGTGAACTTGTATGGACTCATTTGGCACTTTGTATAAAAAAAATGTGTGTGTGTAGGTGTGGAAGGTGACAAAGGTGCTGCATTTGCGCGTGTCAGTGGTGCGGTGGGGGGTGCGAGTGTGGCGCGAGGGGGGGGCGGACGCGGCTGAGCGCTGTACTGCGCGCGCCGACGCCGAGGCCATGAGATACCTCTCGATCTTACTCTACCCTCTATGTATCGCCGGAGCTCTCTACTCACTAGTATATGAACCGCATAAGAGGTTAGTTCATTTTTAAATTCAAAATCTATGGTCTATTTATATGAAGAGACCAGCTAGATGTGAATGGAAACCAATCAAGATTTGTACTCATGTTTTATATAAATTTTTCGTGGCTGGCACACATGCATGCTAGTTGCATGTACTGGATTCAGGTGTTTGTAAATATTAACTGGCATGCAAGTAGATGGCACGACATTTTGTGACAATTATGGCCATGTAAGTGAAGGGAAGTGGCGTAAGGAGTTACGAAAACAAACTTTTACATATGTAAGACGTATGTCTTAGAAGTAACAGGTATACTGCATTGTACAAGAATGTGAAGGCTTCTTAAAAAGACTATTTTTCTTCGTTGTCCAGCTGGTACTCCTGGGCGCTGCACAGTGTTGTGAACGGCGTGTACGCGTTTGGATTCCTGTTCATGTTGCCGCAACTGTTCGTCAACTACCGGCTGAGGTCTGTGGCGGCGCTGCCCTGGAGAGCCTTCATGTACAAGGCCTTCAACACCTTCATTGATGACGTGTTCGCCTTCATCATCACAATGCCCACCGCACACCGGGTGGCGTGCTTCAGAGATGATCTCGTCTTCCTCGTGTACCTCTATCAGCGATGGTAAGATTGTCTATGGATATGTGCAATATTATAACTCAAATAACATTTGAAACATTTTATGGTGACATTAAAAAAAACGCCATATATAGTAAGTGACATTTGTTTGTTTGCGAAGTTTGTAGATCGATAAGGATATTTGATCCGGTGGGCATAAGTCAAACTAATTTATGATAGCTCACTAGCGCCCTCCTGTCAATATTAAAAAACTGTCACAAGGTTCGTTTCGTAATTTAGCTGTCGTGTCATGTTTTATTATTCCATTTTCTATGGTTATACATATTTTCTGACAGCACTTACGGCGATAGCAGCATTTGTTTTATCGGACTATCCTTGTTTGACTATAAGTCTTCTTCGAAATTGATCATTTCTATAGTAATGTCTGTGTAGAAAGAGAATGGGATTTGAGGGTACAGTAGTGCTTTGTTGTTAAACTGTGTAAGGTTTTACCCTTTTTAGACATGATTAAATACAAAAAACCGCAAGAAATCACAACAAATAAATCCGTATCAATACAAAATTTTGACGTTTGACAGATGGCTGGGTAGGATTGCCATATAAAAATCGCCATGTCCATTCTCTTTCCGCACAGACTATATCATAACTTGATATTATCTACTTGATCTAACAGTATACAGTCTAAATATATATTTATCTCGTGTATTTATTAAATAATAATAATTTTCAGGCTGTATCCGGTGGACAAGTCGCGTACTGACACCGCTACAAGTATGACTGACACACCCGATGAAGAACCACTCAAACAGAAAGAAGATTAGTGCATTTATTTTAATTTTTTTTATCGAGGCTTGGTGCTACATGATGCTGACTTGTACAGTTTCACATTATAAATACTTAGTTATATTACTTGAATTTAATTTTTTGAAAACATTTTTTTTTGCTTGGTAAATGAGCGTAGTAATAAGTCTGCGCCATCTACCCAAAAGTTCTAGTAACATATAAAAAATAGTAAAAAAAAAATTCTTAATACGATTAGAATATTCAAGCTCGTAAAATTAGAATTTTAGTAAGAATTCTGTTTATTACTATTTACTTTTTAGTAAAAATCACGATAGTTTAATATAGACAACAAGCTCAAAAGATGACATTGTTTTTATTTTTAAAATTCCATTTCATACTAGACGCAAAATGTCAAAAAAATCTATTTAAATATACAAAATCTTTGTAGAAATTGTATCCAGTTGACTTATTATCCTTGGAAATTAAACTAATGAAATGTTGGTACATAAACGTATTTAATTTCTTGTATTCTTTAAAAATACAAAATGTATTTTGTATAATATTTGTATTCGTTTTAGTGACAGTTGAAGATTAACCATATGTTAGTCGTTTTTTTATTAGTGATTGTTTTATTTATATATTTTTAAACATATAAAACATAACACAAAACTGAAAATAATTTTTTATATCATAAAATTTAATGATTTTACTAAAATTAATTCATCGTACAGATAAAATCAGTAATTTATTTACGAAAATCATTGAATATTAAGTTATAAAGGATTTTCTAGTTTTGTTTCTAATCCACCAGTTTTATTTATTTTATTTATTTAATTTATTTATTTAGATTAGTCAATTAGTTGTGGTTGTAATCTAGTATTTCTATTTGGCTATGTGTTAGAAATAAATTTAAACTATAAAAAATCTTTATTGTTCGTCTCTTTTAAATACTTATATATGTTTTAAATAATTTGATTGTTTATTTTATCAGAGCCAAGAAATTACACAATTTTTTAAAAGAGATTTAACTTTTATCGAAAAAATTTTTTACAATATAAAAAAAAATTAAAATGTTAAATAGTCACCGAGTTACGATTTTTTTTTATTAATTTGATTGGTATTAATCCCATTTAGCAGAAGAAATTGTTGGAATTAGCATTTTTATTTTTAATTTCAGTATAAAAATACTGACTAATGCATTATTACAGGGAATAAAACATTCCTAGATTTAAATTATATTGATGCGATTTATTTATCTGTTGACTAAGACTGGTAGCTAATTGTAAGAAATTGTAATAAAAAAAAATCAAAGAAAAAAAAATCATGTGAACCAAAAAAAAACTGCTCAAAATTGTTTTAAAAAGTAGCAAGTTTTAAAATTACTCATTTTTGTTTTAGAATTACTTAGCTTTAATACAAGATATTTGTTTCCTGTCACATGATAGTCAAGAAGTCTTGCCTCTTTTTTTTTCATTGTTATAAAATAAATTATTATTTAATTTGTTTAAATAAATAAATATTTAAAGCAGAAAATTTCCAATGAAAATACCAAACAGAAGATTATTTTGCTTAGTTATTAGATAAATAATAATAAATAAATTAACTAAAAAGGTCGTTTTTTTTACACAATATATTTTAACCATTCATATTTGATGATATTGCCGTGTAAATTTATTCTTAAAAGAATTTATTTACGGTGATACGACATAGAAAAACTTGTGTGTCATACATTCAGGAAATCAGTATTAAAAAAAATACAGTCGAATTGATAACCTCCTTCTTTTTGAAGTCGTAATTTTTGTGTAAGAACTTATAAAAGTATATTTTTTGTTTCTGTTTTTTTTTTTTTTCAAATATAGCGAGAGGGATAACATGTTTTTATACAAGTGTTTCAACAATGGTAACCCACAGTGAGGATTGAGAACAAAATACACGTGTAATTTAACCGCAAAGCCGCACAACAAATAAAACGTTGGAGTAACTTAAAAAAAATTAAAAATCCTTTATAGAACTAAAAAATTTTTACATATTTAATAGAGCTCTGTCACCTGTGCTAGGTGTAACCTGTGTTACAGGGGACAGCGTCTTCTCTTATTTATGATCTTACGTTTCTATAGTATGTGCTACAGTACAAAATATGTTTATAATAATATATATGTGTATTTGTGGGGTGTGTATGCGTATGTGCGAGTGTGTGTGTGCATAGTCATGAATGTCAATTTCTTTCTATATCAATGTTTTGTAAATACAGTAATTATAATTATTATGTGCATTTTAATTTTTTTTCCAAAGATTAACTATCTGTCGTTCAGTAGACTGTATTATCTGATTAGTAATTATATTTTATATTTAATTCTTTGATTAATATGTTGTTAGCCGGACGCTTATCACGTGTAAAGATAATATTCACTAAGATACATGAAAAATGACTGATTAGCGAAGTCGCGATTCATTTCAATTTAGTCCCATCAACCGTACGGTAGTGTATAGCTCTACAATAAACTTTAAAATTAGATACGACGTCTGTTAATAGATTATTCTATGATTAACGTCAGTAAACGGGTGTAAATGTTGATATGGATTTGTACGACATCCTTCTACAAGCAGGATTGATAACATCCGCATTGGTTTTATATTTAATTTATATTAGAAGACCTACTAACAAAAGTGGACCGTACAGAGAGAAAGGTAAGTTGAGCTATTTACCAGTTTCTATAATGTTTGATTTGTTTTTAAATAAACTATGTTAAAAATGTGCGATGTGATGTAAAATGTATTCTCTTATCCGTAAATTCAAAACCGGTTCATTAGACTTCGTAATAATGTTTATTTTAGCACGTTCTCGTTCGCCGTACATTTTTTTACCTCTGTACGCAAATCAATTTCAATATTGAAACGTCCTTGAAACAATTGAATTGATGTGTTTATTTTTATGAAATAAAAGAATATCTCATAAAATCTATGGCGCATTAAGATTGATTTTAAGTTTCGAGTCATCGTAAAGAAATATGAAGGATTCGTTTTTTAATGAAGAGTTTAATCAGGAAATATTTTTAATGCGGCTTAATTTTTTGGATGCTACTAATCGATCCTTCCTTGTCGTTCCAAGTAAACAATTAAGCGGACAAGGCCCTTCCTTTAGTTATATAATAATCAATATTTGAATTACATTGATTGTATCGTTGATAAACACAATAAACTTTACTAATATAAATGCGATGTTTAGATGGAAGGATGGATGTTTGTTAGAAGATATCTCCATAACGGTTACAGAAATCTCACTGAAATTTGGCATCGATGTAGAACATAGTCTGGAAGAACACATAGAGTACTAATTAAGGTTTTTTTGTAATTTCGCGCGGACGGAATCGCGGGTGACAGCTATAACTTTAAAAATGATTAAACATAGTGACTTTAAATGCTCTGAAGCTAGATTTCACAATAATACCTGGATTAATAACGACAAAAGCAATCGAGAGTTACTCGATACATTGTTAAAGATGTATTGTTGGCTCAATTTTTCAATGAGATTGACAAATGAAAATTATGTTTTGTCAATGGAAACCTACTGGAACAATTATTTAATTTGCTTTAATATGTTTAGATCATTTTATGGAGTAATAAACACGCTAATATGTTTATTTTGTTTGAATTACAATGACTTCAGTTGTATTCAAAAATACAAATAGAGATTATCCGTGCTATCATTATTTTATCATTAAGTCTCTCTTTGTATAATGATGGCAACGTAACTACTTTCATGTCCGAATCGTATTTTTACCGACCTTCGCAAGTCTATTTGTTGGTCGATCATATTAGGTCCTTACATATGAAATTGGCGTTTTGTATGGGAGGAACAAAAAGTCGAAATTTTTTAATATAATATATTTAATTAATCAAAGTATGAACCATTATTTTCTATGCACTTTTGCCATCTCATAGGTAGTTCATTGATCCCTTTACTAAAAAAACCAGTCGGACGGGAATCAATAAAATCTTTGAAGGCGATTTGGACTGCCCCATCGGAGTTGAATTTTTTCCCTTGCAAGAAGTTATCCAAATTTCGAAAAAAATGGTAATCTGTTGGAGCAAGGTCCGGGGAGTACGGAGGATGTCTTAGACTTTCCAATTGAAGCTCTTCTAATTTAGTAGCCGTCTGTTGCGCAGTGTGTGGTTTAGCGTTGTCGTGAAGCAGCAGTGGCGTGGAGCGATTGTCCAGCCTAGGTTGTTTAGCCGCTAGCTTTTCCATCATGGTTTGCAATTGCTGATAATAGACATCAGCCGTAATAGTCTGGCCAGATTTGAGAAAACTGTAATGAACAATACCGGCACTAGTCCACCAAACGCTTACAAGTAACTTTTTTGGGGTTAATTTTCGCTTGGGGCAGGATTTGGCTGGCTGGCCAGGATCCAACCATTGCGCTGAGCGCTTCCGATTATCGTAAAGAACCCATTTTTCATCACAGGTAATGATTCGGTTTAAAATACCTTCATTATTGTGCCGGTTCAGTAATGTAACGCAACAGTCGACGCGCGTTTGCCGGTTTGCTACAGTCAATTCGTGAGGTACCCACCTTTCAAGCTTTTTAATCTTCCCAATTTGTTTCAAGTGAATTAAAACAGTTTTATCACTAACATCGCAGCCTGCAGCTAACTCGGACGTGGTTTGCGATGGATCCGCTTCCACAATAGCCTTCAACTCTTCATTATCAACTTGAGTCTCAGGCCGTCCACGGGGCTTGTTCTGCAGATCGAAATTTCCAGAACGAAAACGTTGGAACCAAAAACGAACTGTGTTTTCTTTTGCAACACGACTGCCATACACATCATTCACCCTTCGAGTCGTTTCCGCAGCACTAGTGCCACGGCGGAACTCGTACTCGTAAATAATGCGATATTTTAAGTTTTCCATTTTGTAAAATGAGTGACGCAAACAGAAAAAAACAGAAGAAAAAAAACAAATGAATGACGGTCATCGAACCACAAATACATGAGTCTATAGCTGTACAAATTTGAATTTGGAATTCCTTACCAAAGAGGAGAAATTCTTGATTAAAGTGGCCAGTACGAAAAACGCCAATTTCATATGTAAGGACCTAATAATAACTTCAGAAAGGCGATGTGATATTCTTGTATTGAATTTCTTAGAAACCGACTCCCTGACACCGTAAACCGCATTTGTGAGAAACACGTAACTGTCGTGTTTTGTTATTTGTTAAAAAACTTATGTTTTTCCTTAGTCAATAATGAAAATATAGTGAGTTTTACTCATGTAAATGTTTCCTACATTTACATGAGGAAAAACTTAGTCCTTATTTCTATATAGTCTTAAAAATAATATAATATTTATTTTACAGAATGGAATTACATAATAAAATATATCTTTGCACGTATTGCTGTCAGGCGATGGAAATCACAGTTCCCTTCAAAGTTCGTGGTGTCAGAGACGAGTAAGGAAGGTCTTACAGAAGGATGGGACGGCATCTCAATACGGACATCTGCGACAGATGGCACCACCGTGCTGTTAGGTATACGCAAAATATGTGGGCGCAAGCCAATGGCCGAAGTTAATCTGTATGTCAAATTAGTTGATGGAACTTCATACAAATTACCAAGTAAGTATTTTCAAACAAATGTTGTATCCTATTATTTGGATAAGTCCTTAAAATCGAAACAAAATTATAACATATTATAAGTTATCATTTTATACATGACGAGCGGTTGTTTGTCCCTACTATATGGCTTTCTCCACAATTATTGGAAAAATAATTTATATTTTAATAATTTCAGGTTATCCTGAAACATTAGTGGTTCCATGGGAAAGTATAGAAGACGGATGGAGCGCGGGAGGTTTGAAGGTACAGATCCTCGAACCGGAGCAAAGATTGAGAATTTTGTACAACGGTTTACTAAGGAATTCAATTGACGACACCACACAGCATGTACGACTTAATCTTATGTTGGTATAATTTTTTTTTGTTATATACATTACGTCAAAGGTAACATTATTAAGGGATGAGGACTGAAACGACTTGGAGGACACAAAACTAGCGCAACGACCCCGCTAAAGTGGGATAAAAATAAGGAGACGATGATTAAAAAATATATTCTATTCTCCTTCTTAAAGTGCCCTATTTCGAAGGTCAAAATCCCGAAGCTGTGGTAAATACAACTGTGTCTCTTTCTTACGTCAGTTGGTGCTCAGCAACGAGTGTGGTGAGGCACCCAGCGGACTGGAGTGAGCAGCTTGCTGCGCACGCGCTGGCGCTCGAGACTTGGCGCGATGGTTCCTGGGCTCAAATACTGTAAGTATAGTACTAAGGAAGTTGTTCATGATACACTCCAGAATGTACAAAGAACAACTTCTACCTTGTTTTAAAACATATGTAAGGATTGATTGCCAAAGTGGGTCAGTAAAGGACTGGTCCTTGAAGAGACAATTAGACTTGTTCTATTACGTGGTTTCTACTATCTGGTTTTTATCATTTTGAGAGAGTCTTATGTTTTATATCGCAGAAGTAAATTCGGCCACAACAGCTGGCTGCAGTTCGGCGCGGCACAGGGCACGCTGCAGACGTTCGACGAGGAGGGCGCCCTGCAGAAGAGGGAGCGGCTGCGGATGCGAGGAGTGCGCGAGAGAGGCTGGTCACGTGACGTCTGCGCCAGGCGCGCCCTCACTCTCACCGCAGTCGCTAAGGACGGCACGGCTATCATGCTGAGAGGACTTTCCTACAAGAATATTTTTAATGAGTTAGTCTACTTTAAATAAGAATTTGAGATGAACACTAAGTACCTATAGTTTTCAAGTAGAACTAAAGGGGCTTAATGTCACATCTAACAGCATGTTGTACTGCTAAGTTCCGTGGTAGCTGATGGTACTTTTAAAATATTCATATTACCACGCATAAGAAACTTATCTGCATTGATATAATTAATCTTTACAGATTAATCTCGGGCTGCGTAAGGTTTCCGGACTACACGATCAAACCTCTCACCGCCACTGATCTCATTATGTCAGAGTTTTGTGAAACTCCCGATGGAATACCGAAAGTTTACACAATCACAGCTGTTGGTAAGTTGCAACTTTGAAGTCTTGTTAAGAACATTATAATAAAAAAAATGTTTGTATATTTGTAACAATTTAAATCAAAAACTACTGGACAGGTTTGAAATATTCTTTCACTATTAGAATGCATCTATCGCCGAGTAGTTTAGGTTATGTTTAATATTGTTAATAATTATATTGTAGCAAATGGTCGCAGTTTAAAAGTTGTGTTAAGAATAAATGACGACGGTGTGAAAGTCATTTCATTAACCCCACACAAACAAGACATTGTTTACCGAACACTCGCTGTCGAAATAAACGGAGAGCATGGTACAGGCATCTTAGAGTTGACATACGAGTCTTCTGGTAAGTAATGAAGAAGGTAAAGATGAATTTCCACTGTTGCAATTATATTATTATCTATTTTGAATCAAAGAGAATGTAAAAACGGATGACAATTTATTTTGATACAGATTATAGCAGTGGAAAGTCGTAGTAAATTACGCAAAAAGACGTCGAATTGCTTAGACCTCATTTAAAATATAAGAAGAAAACTAAGTATTACGTCTTCTCTCAGACAATGTTCTACATCTGTACCAAAATTCATCAAATTACATGAAGCCGTTTTGGAGACACCTTTCCATTCATCCAAACAATCGCATTTATAATATTCATTAAGAAATTACGGACTCTGCAAGAAAATCTCTTTTATTTAAAATGTATTCGTACTAACGCATGAGGTCCAATTCTATTATTATGCCTAATGCAGACTCTATCGAGTGAAATGGCTCTCTAGGACAACAGAGGATGATAGTATGTTTTTCGGTTACTATTTCCAGATAAAACGCCTATCCCACAACAAGCATCACAGACACATATTTTAAAATGGTTAAATGAAGACAAAGCAGGTTCAGTGGGTTACTGTTTAAGTTTCGAGGACAGTGCTGCGGCTTGTCCAGCGTACGTCGGCGGAAAAGGAGCCTCCTTAGCACTACTGGCTTCCGTACAAAACGACGAGGTAGACATTAGTGCAATTTCGCTAAGAATGCTGAAGTTATTTACGTCTTATATTTAATTAATATCATTAAAACATTGAAATATTACGTGGAAATCTTTACGACAGCCAAAACCGTAGATCCCAACTTATCGTACCGTACGATACTTTCTTGTTGGTGGTATCTTAAAATTGTAAAAATTAAGTGAAATAATATAATATATCCAGGGTTACAAGGTGCCTCCTGGTTTTTGTTTAACCACAAAAGCATTGGAAAGGCAACTCGAAGTGTATCCGGAGTTAATTCAGGCGATAAAAGGCATCGAGGCTGCTAATGAAGACTACGATGAAGATATTTTTAAACAAAAATGTGAGACGTAAGTGAGTCCGACGGTCTTTTTGATAAAAAAATATAGGAATTATATAATATTAAGTGAAAGGAATAGTCTCTAACACTTTAACATAACACTTTCAGAACAGTAGAGTTATTTATGAAAACTGATATATCAGAAGATATTAAAGAAGAAATATTGAAGTACTTGAATGATTTAAGGATAAAAATAAAGGAACAGAATTTTAGTATAGAAGAACGCTTTGCTGTTAGATCGTCAGGTAAGTTTCTTGTAATTCAAGTATAGTATAGAAAGACTTTGAGTATTAAAGTATTTCGTATTTTTTACATGTTTAAAGTTGTTATTGTCAAGTTTTCAAAGTGTCGGATGACTTTAGGTGTGGGAGAGGACAGCGAGGCGACGACGGCGGCGGGACAGAACGAGACGGTGCTGGGTTGTGTGGGCGACGCGGATGTGTTGCGCGCAGTGAGGCGCTGCTGGGCCTCCATGTTCGCCTTTAATAGCTCTTATTATCGTCGGTAATGTACCAAATAATAATAATAGTAGTTATTATCACCTCAACCATTTATCCATCTGAACATTATTCATAAAGTTACTTAGCTTCTGTAGAAATTTGCATGGAAAGTAAGTTAAAATGTATGTTTATTGATTTAAATCACCAAAAATATAGAAAACCTAGAGTTGCTACACTTCTGTATGATTCCAACACTATTGGACTTAAAAAATTAATAATGTCTGAGTGTCAGTGTTGTTACGTATACGCAGACAAAACGGTCAACCATGTTCGTGCGGGGGCGGTGTAGTGGTACAGGCGTTAGCGAGTGCGCGCGTTGCCGGTGTGTTGTTCACACGACACCCGCTCGGCGACCCTTCAAGACTCCTCATCACTGCTAACTACGGACTTGGAGAGGTATACAATTGTACATTTAAGCTCATTCTTAGGTTAAACCAAAACATGTTGATGTCCTTAACTGGGTTTTTACACCTTAATCTTTATCTTAATTAAATGGTGTCTATTTCTTAAATATTCTTTTACAACTTATCTATTTATTTTGGCCATTTCTTTCAGAGTGTGGTATCCGGTTCTGTTGAACCAGATTCAATAATAGTAAAGCGTGAAACAAGCGGACTAAGGATAGCTAAAATCGATCTGGGATCGAAGAAAGAACGAGTGAAGCCTGATGGGGATGGAGTGGCTGTAGAAACGGTCTCTGACGAAGAGCAAAAAGTGCCTTGTCTGACTGTGTCGGAAATATTAAAGCTTGCGAAATTAGGCGTCTCGCAAGAAGAACTGTGGGGTGCCGGAAGAGATATTGAGTGGGCTATTAGCGATGTGAGTATTTAATATACTAACGTGTTGATTATAATCTAATAAAATGTGATAATCAATAGCCGTTTTAAATCCAGGTTTAAAAAAAAAATTACCTATGACTCAATCTTTCATTAATTTTGGAATAACGAAGAACAGCTTAATCGTTGTCTTACTAATGTTAATTACTTCTTGCAAAAGATATTCAGAACGATCAAACGTTACAAATACGTTACCGGCTTTTGTTAAATAAAGAGAGACAGTAGAGAAGTAGAAGCAGAGATGACAAGATATAGAGCCAACCCTTTCAGGCAAAGTTTAGAAGTAATATTTCGCTGGAGAACTTGAATTTGTTTATTGAATGCATTTAAGCTATTGTTATGTATTTAGTATGTTATTGTATTCCTTTAGGGTGTCATATATTTATTACAAGCCCGACCCATCACATCGTTAGAGCGCTGGACTGAGGAGGAGCTCTTGCACGAACTGGACTTCCCCATCATGTCGGATGATGAGCTACTTACATTCGCTAACACAGGAGAGGTAGTCTTCATTGAAATATTTCAGTCAAACCAATAACTCCATCTATATCAGTGAAGTGTTTTCACCTAATTCAAAAAGCCATCTTGTCGTATCTTTTCTTGTGTGTTGTTTTCCATACCAATATCTATTATCTTGCAGAAACAATCATGCTAACAGCATCAATGCTAGCGGTTCTGATAATTATGTTGATAATTTACTTTCAACAGGTACTTCCAAAACCTTTGACACCTATGACTTACGACCTAGTGTTGACGCCTCTACAGAAAGGTATCGACGGTGTGATCGGATGTAACGGTGACCACTACGACCGTAGTATCGCCGTCACACACAACAGATGTGCACTCGTACTCTACAACGTGAGTTCAATTTATTCTGCCAAGTTTTTTAATACAGATAACCTGCTAAAAATGCAACAGAAATGTATATGTGTAAAGGAATTCAAAATAACAGAGAACCTCGCATTATTCATATGCAAATGACTGTATTTGTAAATTAGTTGCGTATTTACGATCGGGGATGTAAACCATTCGTTAAAACTAGCTACTTCAAATGCATATTGGACATTCGAATTCTTAAAGATACATTAAAAAAATCAGAACAAGAATTTTTAACTCTCTTCAAAAGTGTAGTAGTTATAATTTGTATTCCAGTCTGTGTATCGTCGTATGCCACCTAAAATAGACATCGGCATCCGCATGGTGGAGATGGCGGTGCACGGACACAAGGTCGCCGACGACAACATTGTCAGTACGGCGCTGCACAGGCGGCGGCCGCACTGCCTTGACAGAGTCCTCACTATGGCATCTATGTTCAAGGTTCGATATTCCGATATACACATCTAACTTACAGTATAGAGTAAATAAGTTATAAGACAATTAATAAAGAAGTAACAACTTATATAAAGAAGTGTGAAGACTGACTCCTCGTGGAAAAGAATAGCAAAGGTTTCGTAAAAATATACTTAAAGTTTATTGAGATGTCTGTAATTTGATACATTTATGTTACAGTCAGTACTTTTTGCAAAATCGACAATGAATGATACGATCAAGCGAGTGAATGAAATGAACTTGGAGATCGAGACGAGCGACCCCCTGGAATACATGAACAGGCTGGTGGCAGGTCTGCCGGAGCGGATGCAGACGTACAGCGCCAACCACAGCCACACCAGCTCGGCAAGCACCTTCACACAGTTCATCGCGATGAGCATACTGCTGGAGGGGAAGGAAGGTCATTTCCTTATAATTGCAAAGCTGTCTCCACGACTCTGTCCGTACGGAATTAAAAATCTTAATTTAGCCTATGTGTTCTTCCAGGCTATGTTCTACATCTATGCCAAATTTCAGCGAGATCTGTTGAGCTGTTCTGGAGATAACTTCTAACCAACAATCCATCCATACATTCGCAATTATAATATTAGTAAGATACTATCACTATTTTAAAATAATGGATGCTATTTTAGCTACTTTTTTCACTGTCAATGTGAAAACCTTTACAAAATGTGTTCTGCCTTAAATCTTTATTTAATTTGTTAAATATATTTTTTATAGATTTCACACCAGAGCACTGCAGTGAAATAGGCGTCCTTCTCAGTTCAGGCGACGTGCTCTCCGCCCAGGTGCCTCTCGCTCTGGCCGATATCACTAGAGAGCTGGAGGATTCCGGCAAAGCTGAGGAATTCCGTGTTCTGGAGCCCAACGACGCGATGACCTGGTTACGAAAAAATCTTCCTCACGTGCATATGGATATATGCCAGTTCTTAGAGCAACACGGCCACAGAGCTATTATGGAGGTAAGTCGTAGAAGTGACATAGTAAAAACGTTAAGGTACCTTTTGTTACATTAATAAAAAGTTTATGTTTCTTTTTTAACATAAGTAAGCGTTACGTGACATTCAGTACAACTCAATTGATCATTTTGTGTTTTAATTAAATTAATTAGGAATAATAATAATTATGTTTTAGTTCGATCTAGCGACAAAACCATGGGCACTTGTACCAGAGGAATTCATTAAGGTACTACAAACAATGCCAGCGACGAAAGATGCGAGCAAAATAATTAAAAGTAACGCTGAAATTATTGCATCTCTAAAGACACCTCAGAAACCCAGCACAAGGTAGATACATAATGTATTAATCTTTATTTTTAAACGTAGCTAATGTAAAGTATAGTTTGTTACATCTGTGAAAATTAACCAAAATATTGTACTCTTTTGATTTATAGAAAAGCTCTACGTTGGGTTCTACCTTTATGTCATCGCTCAGTTCGTCACCGCGAAGGGACGAAAGCGCATTTGATCCTCGCGATACATAAACTGAGACTGTCAATACTAAACCTGGCGAAACTGTTGGTACGCCAGTGGTACCTGCCTCATCCTGATCTTATATTCTTCTTCAGACTCAATGAACTTCGTACTTATATAGAGAAGAGAAATCCAGCTATATTGAGAAAGTAAGTAGTATATTTTTTCTTATTATACTAGCTGTCGCCCGCGACTTCCGCGCGGAGATGAAAAAACGTAAGTACCCTATGTATTCTCCAGGCTATGATTAACATCTGTGCCAAATGTTATCCAAATCCGTCGAGCCGTTTCGGAGATACCTTCAAACAAACATCCAAACTTTCGCATTTATAATTTTAGTAAGATGTAAAAAAAATCTAAATAAAGTAAATACTGAATCCAGAAAAGATGAAACTTGAAAAAATCATTTATTTGAGGCAATATTTCTAATTAAACTTACAGTCATATTTCTAGGAATTCTATTTTTTTCTGTTTAAATATCGCATTAGCTTCTGAGCTCCTAGCACGAATATTTGCGATACGCGCCTTAGTAACGTAATCGAAATAATGTCAAAATTTGTATAAGATTTGTTGGTATACTTTACACTCGGTATCATCATCATCATCATCAGCTCACTATACGTCCCCACCGAGGGGCTCGGAGCCTACCCCAAGTTAGGGGTGACTAGGCCATAGTCAACTACGTTGGCCAAGTGCGGGTTGGTTGACTTCACACATATCATTGAATTTCTTCTCAAATATGTGCAGGTTGCATCACGATGTTTTCCTTCACCGTAAGACTCACTCGACACACTCGGTATGCACTCTACAAATTCTAATACATATTTTGTCGATAATGTTACGAAAACGTTCTCACGAATATTCGTGTGAGGTCGCAATTGTTATTTTTACGTTTTTGTCTTTGGCCTTTAAGAAACAAAATACAACAGATAACTTCTTTGAAAGCTGAAGCGGGATCGTTTATTTAGTTGTAAATATCTTTTAATAATAAAATATATTATTGGTATTAATCAGGGCTATACAGCGTCAACAGCTGTACCCCGGCTGGTGTAAGCTCAAGTTCGCGGAGGTCAACACCGGCTGGTTTGACCCTCTGCCGACCGCCGGGCTTGCGGTGACCGCCGGTGACGTCACCATACAGGCGACCTCAGTGTGCGGTGGGGAAGTCGTGGGCAGGGCTTGCGTTGTCAAGGATCTCTCAGAGGTATAACTACAATTAAGGCTTTCCACTGACAAATCACACACGTAAACTTAGAGAATAATTTTCATTGTGTAAAATTGGCTATATATAGTAGTTAGAGTGCTTTTTCTCTAGACATTGTTTAAGTTACAGCAGTTTGTAATTAAAATCCCGCCCATAAACAACAGAAGTTACGACTTGCAATTATTGTATACTAGCCCACCAGCGACTCTGTCCGCGCGAAATTAAAAAAAAATTATAAGAAGCCTATGTGTACTTCTAGACTATATCTTTGCCAAATATCTATTCATCCATCTAAACATTCGCATTCATAATATTAGTAAGATATGTTACGATTAATGAAATATATTTAAACAGATAAGCGAGTTGCAGTCAGGAGACATATTGATAACGCACTCGACCGACATCGGTTGGTCGCCATACTTCCCACTGCTGAGCGGCATCGTCACAGAACTAGGCGGTCTCATATCTCATGGTAAGACTTAAAGTTTATCTGTTTATACAAAGTAATATTACATATATATTTTTATTACCTATGTTATTCTCAGGTGCGGTAATAGCGCGTGAGTACGGTCTACCTTGTATAGTGGGCGCCACAAACGCTACGAGCGCCTTCGCAACCGGCGACACAGTGCGCCTCTGTGCCACAACTGGCACCGTGCAAAGAGTGCATCTACACACTGCTGACACTGTAGCTGAGACCGTAGCTGATGAGTAGCTGTTCTCTATGGTCTAGTTGAATAAACGTGATTGAACTGTTCTTTGCTTATTATTTGAGAATGAATAAATTAAATTAAGGAATATAAACATATCAAATGAAACTGTATAATTGTTCAAACGTATAATATTCAAATATAAAATAGGTTACAAGAATGTCAAAAAAATAGAAAAACTAAAAACATACAAAAGTTACAATAAAAGTAAAAGTCGAATATAAAGCAATAATAAATTCCATGAATGCACCTTGTATATCAGGACCCGTTATATTATCTCACATATCAATATTTGTAAGATCATTAAAATTTTATTGAAATATAATAATCGTTATGAACTTATCGACACGTTGCCAACATTCAAATCGAGAAGAATCAGACCTCAAAAGAACAATTTTACATCACACCAAAGTATTTATAAAAAATAATCGCCTACTCAAAATTCAAGAGCGTATCTACAACAATTTTCCGACCGATAAATGTATCAAGAGCGTTTTATCCATCAAGTTGCAACATCCAAGAGGAGCAGTTCAAAGCAATCAAAGGCGACTGGGCGACCGAACATGACGACGTGACAGCGATAGCGCGGCGGAGTCACCGCGCCCAGCAAGTAGGAGGCGCGGTATCGCACGCGGCCCACGTACACCGCGCCCACGCGCACCGCGCGCTCCGGCACTGAGCCCGCGCGCCACGCCAGCCACAACACTGGCGCGTTGCACAACACCTACTCATAATAAGTGGTTACAGTTCAAGATCATCCTAAACAAGACGCACTGCGATACTCAGAGACAAGTAGTCACTATACTAAGAGGGCTAATACTCTGAATGTGTGAGATATGTCAATTCGATTCGTAGTGCTGTGCATATCAGCCATTCGATGTGTAATTTGTATTGTGTACTGGACACATATTCTCACCTGATATTTGGTGTAGTGGTATATCCGGCCTCCATGGTACAGGACGCAACAATGCATAGAAGGATAAAGAGCTGCTGGCAGAATTTTACAACTGGAAAAAAGCCAAGACTATTTTCTATTTCGGAATTTAGTAGACTGAACAGAGAAAATCTACGGCAAACATGTAACTGATGTTTCCACACGATAATGTGATAAACCATACTTATGCGTGGTACGGGCGACCCAGGTATCCTCGCCGTCGCAGACGCCAGCAGAGACCGCGGCGCTGGGCACCGCGCCGCATGCACTGATCACCCACACCGGCCCCGGCTGTCGCCATCCCGGCACCCACTCTACAACATGCAGTCAGTAGAACTATGTCAGTTCTAAAGACAACACCAACAAACGCATGTTCACACTCGTTTGCAGTCAGGTGGTACATCCACCAAATAGGTAATTTCCGCATATAAAATCGAAGTTGAAATGTACACAGGTTACTTTTACTATACCATACCCTTCTTCAGTTACTTCATTAATTCTCCTAAAGTTTTTAATCGAATCGAAAATAATAACCTGACAACTGTCTTTTGAATCTCGATTCCCAAGGGCTACACAGACGTTCGTTGCATTGTGTCCACTCTTTCAAGTTTTCTTTAACTCTCTCTTTCAGTATTCGCCATCGTCTAGCAAAAACAATTATAAATTTAAACGAAAGATAGGAAAATAAATAAATATCGAAGGGTGAAAGGTTATTTGTTTTAAGCGACATTTTTTGCGATATTGACTTATGTATATATTCAGAATCAGGGAATTTTTCTGATTCTGAATATATACATAAGTCAATATCGCAAAAAATGTCGCTTAAAACAAATAACCTTTCACCCTTCGATATCATAACACAAATACTTGCCGGTGACAGATATAACAAAGGAAATTTTTATATTCAAGTATTAACTTACTCGGACGATGAATCTTTATATTGTAGGAGTAAGTCAGTCTCTTTTATCTGTTAAACAAAAGCGTGCGTCATGATATATTAATTAAAAAATAAAGTAAAATAAATAAATAAGAAACATACAGCATCAGTCAACCAATGTGTCCATCTGTTAAACATTTCAATAAGATCCAACATTTCATTGTGCGTGTCAATAAAATTTCTAGTTTTCACCGTAGTTCTGGTCGGTGATACAATCTGCCGAATTAATTTTAAAACATACTATTATTGGATGAGCAAGCAATTGACTGACAGGAGACGGCTTTGAAGAGGCCGTTGGCAATCTCTTATGACAGAGACCAAGACTAATTCTGGGTCGTGGCGCCAGAGAAGTAAGGAGGAGTAAGTATCTCTGTCATTGTTTGCCACAAAAAGCGTCTATGGTAAATCAAAATTTTGTTAAAAAATAAAAAAAACAAAAGAATATCGGATTCGTAATTCAAAATACATATAAAATACCTTTTTGTTTTTGTATTTTGAGGCAATACGTATAATTAGTTGTCGACTGAATGACTTATATTGAGTCCATTGCAAAATCTCAGTTGTAGTAGTTCTTTGAAAATTGATCCAAGTTTTATCCAATTCTAAATCTATCATGAAACACAAAATTGAGAAAAGCATATCAATATGTAACAAAAAAACTAAATGTTTGATGGTTTACTTACCACTGTTTTCTTGGAAAGTTAAAACTTTCTTAATACTGTTATGTATCCAAGTCTTCCAGGCTTGTATGTTCCACATAATGCTGACCATCATAGAGTGCCAGTCGGTCATTTGATCCGTCGTTACAATCGGAGTCCCTAAACAAAACAGTTCATGTCAATAACATGGATGAAGTCAACATAGTTTGTCTCAAAATTAGATATTTATATAAATTTTTACTTACGTGAGCTATAAATATTTCTAGTCTGAGTAGTCCATGAACTTTGTGGCTGAACCTTAGGTCTTCCCGTCACACTTGAATTCGTTTCTCGAGCAACTATCACCGTTGGTGTCGACCCGAACATATGCAGAGATCTAAAGTTGGGTAGGGTTTTCTTTTCAAACGTCAACGGCGGTTGGATGGGTTGCTGGCTTTCGGAGTATGGTACATCTTTGCTCGATGAGTTATAAGGCGAAGTAGAAAAGGCATCGCTTTCTGGGGTTAGCATTGTCGTTTCTTCCGAGCATTCTGATGCGGAGAGTTTCGTCGGGATATTGTCGAAGGGTCCTCCGGGCGAAGGGTATAAGACATAGCCCGCTGTAATGTTTGACCCGCAGCCGGGTGAAGGTTTAGAGGCGGGACATGTTTGTGTGGACTTGGTGTGTTTCAGTGGACACTGCCTGATGGATATCTCGACCCCCGAGCCGCAGATGCGCGGGCCGCAAGGGTCCAGCTGCATGGCGCGCCCGGGGCACACGTCTAACGTGTCCTGGATTGAAACGTGACGGGATCTTCTGGAACAAACTCGACCTATCCTTCGCAAGCTTCCTTCGCACCATAACTCGCATTGGACGATGACATTCTTCATACATTTGCAAACTTGAATTACCTCTGTAACAACAAAAATATTAATAATATAAAAGTCTAGGCGTAATATCTGTACGAGAAGTGAAAAGACAATGCACCTGGTTGCAAGAAGTATACGGCGAGATAATTCGTGACGTCATCAACTACATCTGAAAAACAAAGATGAATATTAAAACAAAGATTTTTATATAATAGAGTGTATTAAGAGCCAATATTCTCACCATCTATGAGATCTTTGTACTTATTTGTTGCAAAACTTTTGTTAGCTAATATTTTTAGTTTTATTTGTATTTTTCTCGACACGACAGGATCTACATTTGTTACGCTTAGTTGATCAGCTGTCTTTGTCCGTAATCTGTGAAAGACAGAAAAATATGGTTAAATGAAAAAAATAAAACGAAAATAATAAGATTCATAAAAAGTATATTTCCTCATACAGGTTTGCGCCGTCGAGATGTGTCTTACGCAGTGTGCCGTGACGCAAAAGAACAGCGTCTTTTTCTTTATCCATTTGTTCTACTAATATCTTTAAAGTTTCCGACTTTTCCTCTGAAAAATATAACCAAAAATCGTCAAATTGGTTTCAAAATTCTTGTTTTCTTTTACTTTTACAATTGTTGTAATATAAACCTACCTTGAAGCTTGACGTAGGATGTAAGAAGTCTAGCATTACACTTGATAACATCTGTAATAAAAATTCAAATCAATATTTATCTACAAAATTCTTTGCTTAAGATACAAAGAGGCATACATACTGTTGAGATCTGTTTTTTCGTAACCAGACGGTGTGACATCTTCCATGACCTTCTTCAGCTTGTCTTCTATTGAGGATTGCAGAGTTGCATCCGGTCTGTTTATTTCATCGTCGAACGTCGTCAGTTTACGCCAACTAAAGTTTCAAATAGTTATATAAAACACAATTCACGCCTGTAACCTAAAGGGGTAGATAGAGATCACGGACCACCATTTGATGTGGCCAAATGAATCTCCGCAATCGACTTTTCGCCATTTCGGGAGACGGAATGTGACATGTGGCGAACCGGCTCGCCGTCTTTTTCTCCCGGGAATTTACATAATATGTAAATTCTCATATTATGTGCGTGTTGCATCACGATGTTTTCCTTCACCGTATAGTTACAATTATATAGGTGATGTAAAATTATTTCTATTGTTAAGATATTTAAAGATAAAGGTCAGATATTGAAAAAAATTTACTCACTATGCTACAGCTTCAGCATGCGTTTTATGTATTTTGCCTTCGACGAGAGGAGTGTCACCAGCCACTTCTGCTTCAGTCAAAAGCGCGATGTACGCTTCGATTTCCTTATCTAACATGTTAATGTTTTAATATTGCCATAGTTCAGTTACATCTTCATACCGTAGTTTTCCATCACCTAAATACATATTAGCATCCCTTTCAAATCTCAACAGAGATAACAATCTTTTTGTTACATGTATTTTGGCAATGGGAACTCCACGGTTACATTTCTCGTAACTTTCAAGAAATAAAAATTTACCTGGTATAGTTACATGTTCCGACAAATATCCGGCTGTCGTCTGAACATATTCTGTAGCAAAGAATATTTTATAAAGGATTTTAATAAATAAGTACTACAATAATCTTTTTTAATCTCTTTTAAAAAAAAAATATAACAACAAATACCTTTTATATACGGGGCAACTTTACGTGGCATGCCTCGGCCTTTTATCATTTCCCCTAATTTCTGTGATAACTGCTCCTGAATTACTTCACGAGGAGCGTACGCTTCAATGTTCTTATTTTTCTTCAACCTTAACATTTTGACAAAGATGTTATTTAAGTTTAAAATTACATTACAAAATATAATCTTTACATGAAATTATTTATAATGTTTGCTACACGTTCATAATGTAAGAAATCAAAGTAATTTCGTATGTTGTTAATTTGTATTATTTCATTGAATAAAGAATCCACCTCTGAGCCGAGTAGAAATAAGATTCAGTGTCTTCATTCACTTCTGCTAGAATTTCATTACCACGATTCTGCATCTCTGAAATGACAGCCTCTCGCGCGAGCACCTTGTAACCTTCGAACATTCATGGAACTGTTGGAGTTTACGTAAAAATAAAATACAGTTTAACAGTAGCATCGAATAAATACTTACTTTTAGACATAAATTTTTCGGAGAGATTCCTTGAAGACTCAATAATAACATCTGGAATAAACAATCGAAGTTAGATAACCTTAAATCATTTTGTTGTTTACCGAATTACATATATCTTAGTAAATAAAATATTCCAATGTTAAGAACTGGAGCCGAATGCCAGGCTTGCGTCGCAGTTCTATAATACCTGCTACTATGAGAAACTAAGATCTAAACCAGTTTTCGATAATAATGAAAAAATGACCGTTACTTCGAGATGTACCGTAAAAGTATTTTTTGGCTTTTCGTGTTTTTAAACTTTAGAGTACCTACTCTAGAGTCCGTACCTAGGCACACTATTAGCTAAAGTATTAACTGACAGACTAATATTGATTAACCTTGCATGGAATCTTTGAGTTGCGGCGGCGTATCGGTAGCCACGAGTGCGCTCAGTTTCCTCTCAAATTTCTTCTGCAGCCGGCCCGTGTCCGACGATTCCTTCACCGACTTGTCCGTTGTCAGTGAGGGCTCTGATATCCTAGACAAGTGGGATAACTAAAATCTAAAACAATTAAGGACGATAGCCTCCCAACCCTGGGATTTTTGTAGCAACGGTTTCTTTTCAAATTCGAACACTATAACGGTTCCATACTTAACTTTCATCTATTCATTCAACACTTAATTAATGATACAAAGTCTTATACAAATCAGAATAGATAGAATATTTTTTATGGTACCAGTCGGCTGCCATCGCGTGGGATAATTCGTTATGAGGTTGCTTGTAAAAAACTTCACCACCTCGCCCTTTGAGCTTCTGCTGAAGTAATTGTTCAGCTTGTTCGTGGTCCATGTCTACATCTAAATTATTGAGATTCTTAATATTATATATTTAAGTAAAAAATCAAGATGTATTTTGTAAATGTCAAGCAATTTCAAGCCTAAATATCCAACAGAAACCAAAACAACGTTGTTAAAATTCACACTATATTGTTTTAGAAAGCTTGTCGAACTAATTTTTGAGTGAGCTCTTATTCGTAGCTCGTCTTCTTTTTAAACGCCGCATTAAAACTAGGCATTGACGGCTTCCGAGCAACGAACGCTTTAAAATTACTCTTGTTCCATTCGGCCAGCTCTCAAAATGCAACAGTCTGCGATAAAAAAGCGTCGCCTCTTTAAAGCGATGCTGTATGAATAGATAAATGGTAAGTTTGGGCGTTTTTTATAACTCGTTAAAAATGCCTTCTATTCGAATACTTTTGTAACGAGTGATAAAAAGGTGCCCGTGTGAATGTGGGCTCAATAAATACATTTATGCTTTTTATTTAAACGGAAATCAAACGAAACTTATAGTAAAAAAATATACTAACCTGTAGCTTTTGTTTCTTTTTGAGTTTTTTTTAGTTCTTCGTTTTTCTGGAAACTTCGTATTTGTAAGGGCTGTTGCGACTCAGATGATCCTTGGGATTGTTGTTGTTGTTGTTGTTGTTGTTGTTGTTGCTGCTGTTGCTGTTGCTGTTGCGCTTGCAGCTGTCCTTGCGATTCTATTTTGAGTGGCGATGGTAACCCTGGTTGCGATGATAGAGGTGGTTGCGATGACAGCTTCGATTGTAGACTGCTACTTCTCCGACGTTTATCTGCTTCACTTCCTCTTCACAAATACAAATGAAATTATTCAAAACGATCAACTCACCAATAAATAACATATACTTTAGGTGCTTAAAACGTTGGTGAAGAAATGTTTAAAATTGGTTAAGAGAGCCTAGCACGAAAATTTACGAAAAAAGTATTCGTTACGTCATCTACCAAAATTTGTATTAGCGTACACCGTACTCCCATCGGGCGTAAAGTATAACGACAAACATCATGCAAATTTTGTTGATACCATTATGAAAACGCACATCGCAAATATTAGTGGTAGAACCTTAGTATTAAACGGATTGGTTATTAAATTAAATTGATCGCTCAACAAAAAAGGCTCAAATAATTGCAAAATAAATAAAGATATTTAAATATTACTTACCCCCAATCCTCAAGGCTCTTAGGGTCCAGACCGCCTGTAGAAGCAAAGAGTTAAATATTTCTTCAGATATTAAATCAATATCGTTAATTAAACAATGAACTATAATTAAGTATACTTACATTCCTTTGTAGCGACACCAGCAATGTATTTTGATACAGTATCCACTGCATCTAGAAGTTACATTACAAGTAGTAAAATTGCAAATTTCCACATCATTATATTTCTTGAATAATTACATCGATACAGTTATGTTACACCCAAAATATGAAACGAACACATTGTCTAGCCATTACAATTACTAGAAGTCACATTATAAAGTTCATAGTTGTTCGGTGACATGTAGTACACGTTTTTAATACAATTAGTTAGAAAATTAAAAATCAAAAATTATAAATTAAACTTAAGACATGTCTCTTCTGACAATTATATTACCAAGTTGCCTAATGAATGTTAAAGTTCACTTTAGATGTAGGAGGACGTAACTTTAATTTTGCTACACTATAATGTTATATTTTCGAAAGTAATTCAAAGATTCGGGATCAGCCCGTGACGTTTTCGGCTAACATTTGCTGGTAAGAGGTAAATGAATTGCTGTCTCTATCTGTCCCAATTATGTTAAAAAACTGTGACAAATACCTGGAACATATGGCTTGGCTTCTTCGCTAACGCCCTTCATAGGAAGTTCGTTAATACGATCGGTAACAATTTTATGAATTTTCAGTGCGAAATTTTCGGTGCTGAAATTTGGCGCTTTGTCTATCCTGTTAACATATAGATACATGATTTGAAATAATGTTAACAGGAAACTTGATTTCGATGTAATAATAATTTATGAAATAAATAATAATAATAATAATTTATGAAATAAATTATTATTATTACATCTTCATACAATTTATGAAATAAATTATTATTATTACATCGATTATGAAAAGGATAAAAATAGGACAATTTAACAAGTTTAACTGTTTAATATAGAAACGACCTCAGACTATTTTCTAGAATACCATATTCCATAAAGCGGTAATCTCCAACAATTTATATATTTAACTAGCTTTTACCCGCGACTCCGTCCGCGCGGAATAAAAAAAAAAAAAAAAAAAAACGGGGTAAAAAATTATCCTATGTCCTATTCCTGGTTCTAAGCTACCTGCTCACCAATTTTCAGTCAAATCGATTCAGCCGTTCTTGAGTTATAAATGGTGTAACTAACACAACTTTCTTTTATATATATATAGATTTACTTACATTTCTGCAGCTTCTTCGTGTGTCTTGTTAAATTTTCCGACGGACAAGAACGGTTTTTTCCCTTCAGCTTTCATGTCATCGTGTATTATTCTTATGATTTCTCCTACAAATAAAACATTTTTATAAAATAACTCAATTTACAGAAACCCATTTCTACTTCAGCTACAAAAACGATGGAATGAGAGAAAACATTTGCGGGAAAAGTCGCGGGCAATTACTATGCTGCTTATAGAATTAAGGATATTTACCTCTTCCTTTTACAATATTTGTTAAGTTACTTGCAGCATCGGATACAGTATCTGAAATTAAAACAATGTGCATCAACAAAACTTTCTTCACTTGAAAAGATAACGAAATATTAGGCGACCCGTTTCAGCCTTTCTTCTATAAGAAAAGAAAAAAGCAATAGTAAACGAACCTTTTAATATATTTTGCAAACCCTTTTGCGTTACAACACCGCCTATTTTTTGTTGCAAATCATTTTTAAGCTGTGGATCTACCGGCTTTGCTGGTATTGCTGGTGCCTCTAAAAGTCTGGAAATAAAATCTTTCATTTTATTATGAGCCCGTAGATAAAATAAAGTGTTATACATTACTTACTCTTGTCCGCCTTCTTTGAATGTAATTTTGTAAGCTTTTTCCTGCGCTAATATTTCGTCTTGTTTTCTACTCATTAAATCGGCTAAGAATCGTCTTTTGTCGTGTTCATCTGTAAGTAAAGTTTCAGTTAGTTCAATTTCTTATAAGAAATCATAGGTCCTAGCTCGAATATTTGCGACAAACGATTTCGTAACAACATCGACTGATGATGTACTTTAAGCCCGATAGGAGCGCTTCAATACAAATTTCATCGATAGCGTTATGAAAACGTTCTCACGAATATTCGTGCTAGGCCCTCAATACTTAATTATGTATTAAGTATTTACCTTCCAGTGGTGCGGTCAAGTACTTTGAAGATTCATCAATTATTGCTGAAAGAAAATAATGTAGTGAGTTAAATATACATACTATAATTCTTAACTTTTAAATGATTCTAAACAGTAACCTTCCATCTGCTGTTTGGCTTTTTCAGGGGGTGGTTTATCTTCAATAAGTTTGGCGAGTTTTTCTTTAACTTTTTCGTAAGCCACTTCATCTACTTTCTTAGTTGCAAGATTTGGGGCGTCTGTTAACCTGATGTTAAAACGAATTGTATATATAAAACTTAAGTTGATCTAAAATGTGAAAACCATTAAGTATTACTAACCTATGACCACCAGCTACATAAGATTCCTCATACTCCTTCTTTTTGACAAGTTGTTCTTCTCCTTTTTCTTTCATTACAGTTGTCAAGTGTTCGAAAGCAATGCCTAAAGAATATTTTCAATTAAATATTTATAATCAATCAAAATAATATAAATCAAAATAACCTATTTTTTTGGTTACCTTTCACGGTCCCAATTTTTGCTAGTTTACTTGCTGCCTCAGTAACCGGTGCTAAAATAAAAAGTAACAATTTTATAATTACATTATATACTAATTATAGTAGATTTTTCCGATAGTATGAACTATCTAAAAAAAATAAAAATAAAACTTTTACCGTCCAGTTCTTTATTAATTAAAGGTGTTGATTTTGGCGGCAACGATGATTGCAATTCATTGAAAATTTCCTTCTCCAATTGTTTATTTTCAATTGTATCGTCTGGCACTGGAGTAACTTGCAATCTAGTTAAAACAAAAAACAAACACATTCACACAAAAAATAAGTCATTAATTAGCAACTGAAATTATTACCGTTGTTTAACAGTTAAACATAAAATGTTGGTGTCTATTGTTTATATAAATACTTTACTCCTAATATAAATTTAGAGCAACTTGGTGACTAAATGTCCATGTAAAGAATTGACTTCTTGGTAATGATAGCTTGGTAACGCTTGGTAGCATTACACTCACGACTTTGCTGCACCCGCGTACGTCTCACTGTAGCCTTTGTACTCGTATAGTGGTTTTGTTCCCATTGACTTTTCTACTGCTATTAAATAGTCCATAGGATATTTTTCACCCGCAACGCCACCTAGCATTAGAAAAAAAATAGAAAAAAAGATAATTATGCTTATAAAGTCCTAGTATGATAATGTTTTCATTTGCTGTACTCACTTTTCATAGCAATCGGTTGCGACAAAACATCGGCTACATCTTGTACAAGAACTTAAAAAAAAAACATTAAATGAGTAAGGTTAACAAAAAAATAATAAAAATAATATTATTTCATTTAACCTTTCATTGGCACATGCAATTGTGCTGGAGTGACAGGTTTAACGTCAGACGCTAGTTTTTCCTTAATTTCTGTTGCTATATCTTTCACAGGCAAATATGGCACTAAGTTTGGAGCTTTTTCCGTCCTGTGAAAGTCAACAAAAATTAAAAATGTTACAGCTTTAATACGTAACATAAAATAACTTGTATAACTAACTCTTCGGCTGCAGTTCCGTACGCCATCGCATAGTCGCCTCTTTTCGCAAGATCTTTTGTAGGAGTCTTTTTCATTGTCTCCACCAGTAACTTCAAAGCTTGCTCTAAAAGTAAAACGTGATTTTACGCGCAGCTAAGTACAGAATGGGCATAAACCCGCATAGTTTTATAACGTTGTAGATAGCTACATTAAAAAAAAACAATAGTATCAAACACAACTTTTCTTTCTTTAAAAAATGTTTTTTTTTTTAATCTGAACATCGGGGAGTACCAAAAACATTATGCTATTTGCATATTTTTGACAGACACATACGCGGACATTGACATTTAAAAGACTTAATAATTTTTTATTATTTTGGTCATAAAATAATTCTTACCTCTGTCCCGTACATAACCGGATAAATAACTAGCGCACCTTTTAATTACCTCTGAAATAAAAGATAAATTTATCTATGTTTATAACTCGATATTTTAACATAAAACATTCTATAATTTTCTTAAACACACCATTCATTTCTTGCTTCAGAGCTTTGGGCGTCACTAAGTCCACGACTTTGTGTAAAGCCTTTTCAAATAAAGGCATCGTTGCTGGATTTGGACTTATGCTTGATAAGCCCGGTGCTTTGGTTAACCTAATAAAACATTTAGTTATATAGTTTATAATTTTTTCTAGTCAATTTAAAAGCATTAAGATAGGTAAATTTAAATAAAAGTTGTGTTTGGAACATTACAATTAAGTGTTTTGCAATTTTGTCTGATATAAAATAATTTAAATTATTCATATTACTGAAAAATAATTTTTATCAAAATCGAAGCACCAGGGGCGGAGCATCGCGGTAACGTACATTAAAAAACAATCGAATTGAAAACCACTTTCTTTTTGAAGTCGGCTAAAAAGCACTTTATCTAAAAACAGTTACTTATTTTGTCAGGTTTACTATTGGTGATATTTTTAAGGGAAGTAACATTAACATGAAATCTGAAATCTTTCTTTAATTAATTCAATCAGTAATACTAACACATGAGCAGCTGCAAAGTTAGTTTCCAATTCAGAGAATTGAGGTGTAAAAGGTTTAGCTCCAGTAAATGTAAGTTCTTTAATAATAATGTCGAAAGCTGGACCTCGTTCTACTAAAATATTAATAACATTATTAATGATAAGATTTTAACTATTATTATAAATCTAGCTGTCGCCCGCGGCTGTGTCCGCGCGGCTTTAAAAAAAAAGCTTAGTAAGTAGCCTTTGTGTTCTTCCAGACTATGTTCTACATATGTGCCAAATTTCATTAAGATCCATTGACCCGTTTCGGATATATCTCCAAATATCCATCCATCCATCCATCCATCTAAACATTTGCATCTATAATATTAGTATTTAAGTATTTATTAAATAATTAATAAAAGCTAATACTTACATTTATCGATAGCACCCTGAGATAGATATTTCGAGCAGAGGTCAATAGTTTCTGTGATGGAAAACATTATTAGTAAAGTGTTTAATAATAATAATTAATAGTCTAGAGATATGATATTACCATTCATGTCAGTTTGCATGTCATGCGGTGTAACCTTTGCCACCACTTTCTTCAGACCCTCCTGGATTTTTCCTGTTAGAACCGGATCGTCGTGGTCGCTTTCTAAACTTCGTGCTTGAGTTAACCTTTTCATTACGTTAAAAAAATATTTTAAGACTAACAGATCAGAATAAGACATTTTTTCCAGTAACCCGTCGTATATTTTTTACATCTTAAAAATTACAGTTCAAAAATTATCTAGATTAACTATCTATCGGATTATATTTAAAATTATGTAAACACATTACTCTGTGGCAGCATCTTCGTATGTTTCTTTTATTCTATCCTTTTCAAATAAAACTTGTTTCGGTTGTTTACGTAATGTGCTTATCAACAGCTTAAAGCCAGGGCCTTTGTCCTCTGAAATCAATTCGTTAATATTTAAAAAAAAACAGTGAAAATATTCCAACCACCTATTAAACAAATTATTACTCACTGTTATTTTCAGCATTCTCAGCTAAGAAATTCGAGCACAAATCAATCATGGCTGAAATAAAAAATAGGTTTATTTATGTACGTACTTTTAAATCAGAGATAGGTATAAAATCTTCAAATACCTCCCATGGGGACCTCTAGATTCTTCGGTGCGAGAGGTTTTGCTATCCCAGAAAGTGCATTATTTATTTTTCTCGCTACACCGCTATTAATTTCCAAGACATCAAATGTAGGAGTTTCTTTAAGCCTGAAAGTAAATAAATATCGTGCCATTTTAAAACATAACAGTAATACAAGTTTTTTGACAATGGAAACCCAGTGTAGGACTTATCTCGTATTTGATTTTAAAGCATCTACTTACAAATTCGCCGCTTCAGTATAAGTTTGGTGAAACTTGCCATGATCTATTAAACTCTCGTCCCCATGCTTATACATCGCATTTGTTAAGATTATAAAAACTTCAAGCATATCACCTGTGAAGTATTACTCGTTAAATTTTAAGCCATTAATTTAAATTCCATACAAAATACTGTTACCACTTACCAGTAAATTGCTTATAGGCAGGAGCTGCAAATAAATATTTTAATAAATAAATTTAATCAATATGAAAAACATATAAAACTATTCACTTACTCTGCTTCAAAGGTTGATCTTGACCCTGAAAAAGATGTGGTAACATTAATAAAAAAAGTAAAATAATTAATTAAAAATAAAACAACAATAACAACTATCCTTCATTCTCCACTTGAATACAAATGAACACGAATGAAAAAAAAAATAGGGAAAATGAAGCATAATTTTAACTTTAAAATATTCAATAAACATTTAATAAACGCAAACATTTATTTACCTTTCAGTCGTGTTCAAAAGTTATCGTTATCCAAATGGAAAATAAAAAAACTATATCAAGATGTAAATATGTTTTAATTATATTTCAATGTTCAGCTTTTCGTACATGAAATTTAAAATACAGAAAAAGCACCACCGTCTTAAGATCTTAATACTAGAAACTTTGATTAAATTTGTATGAGTTAATTTGATATTGTCACGAAATGCATTGTATATTTTCGTTTTAGACATCATAATTATGTTGCATTTTTTGTCAGAACTCACATGTTGCATCATTTCGAGAAAATCATCCGTAAAACGTGTGTCGCCGGCCGCGTCTGCCGCGATCACGTCTATAATAAAAACACCCATATGTTTTGCATTCAAACATAAAAATATTATTAAAAAAGCAGTATGGTGACACTAAAATAGTACATCCATTGTCTAACGATCTCTAAGGCTATGTGGGCGCATTACAAATCACCAGAAATTGCCAAAAATGTCTGCAAATGCCGTCAAGCTCAAGTTTCGTAGTTGGACTACAAACGAATGCTCAGCAGTGGACGAATTCACTATAATTGACACGACCATATCGTTAGTTAAATTAACTCAAAAACTTACGTACCATTATCTGTTTTTATATTTCATAATTAGGACTTTGGTATATAGAGAAGAAGATAGTTATTTTTATTTTTCAGCCGTAGATGTACTAGTTCGTGATTGCGTCACTTCAGATTTAGTTTCAGACTTATCTCTGTCTTCGCTAACTTCGGGCTTTTCATCATCAGCATAGCTCCTTTGCACTTCTTCTCGAACAAAAGAATACTTACACTTACACTGATGTACTTTGTTTCGAATCTCATGATGAAATACCAAAGCCATGAATTCTTGTGTACTAATACGAATTTATGGCACTAACTTAGCATCTTTACTGTAACTCTGTACTGATACCCTTTTTTTTAAGGTTTCAGATAGTAAATCAACATACCTTCATCCTCATCAAAGTCCATCATCAGCATGCGATCGTCAGACTCCGTAAGGATTTCATCGATCCACACAGCAATCTGTTGGTAACATAAGAGTGATAGTAAATTATATATTTTTTTGTCAAATAATTAAGCACATTAAAGAGGTAAGTACCTTGTCAGACATCTCCATCATAAACCTTGCTTTTGGACTCGTACTGTTTCGTGACGGAGTCTTCATTCGCATATAACCGCATATGTCATTTAAGATTAAATTCGACAGGCACAGCATTCTGCAAGGAGAGCAAAGTGATACAGCAATGAAATTAAAAAAATCTATGTGCCTTTTCAGCGTTTTAGAACATGACAAATGTTCAAGATGTTCATTTCTGTCTAACCTCGTACTAGCTATGTACTTACAAGTTGTAAGAGCTTGTAAAAATACTGAAAGTTACCCATCAGCAAGAGCGTAGCGTCCAGGCCTCGCAAGACGTTGTTGAATTCCTCGCGCAAACGCAACAGACGCATTCCTCGCCCACAAGAATCTTTTGTCATCGCATATTGCCAGCAAATCTGTTTTCCCTTGACGTCTTAGCTTCCTAAAGAAACAGAAATACTAGCCGAGATAGTTTTTTAAATAATAATATTGTAAACCAAATTTTTTGCACAAACTTGTTTCGTTTCCTCTTCGTTTTTCGTAAATTAACAAAGTACTCGTAAGCTTGTTCCGGCTTAAAAGGTTCATCTGCGTCCAACATAGCTCGAATACGCCCGATCTAAACATATAGACATAACTAAGATATTGTACACCAACTATTTAGTGCAAACGTATTAACAAACCATTGCTTTAAAAATTATATGTAAATTAGAAAAAGCGTTCATCTCACTGCCATTTTTCCTATGCAGTGTCAAAACATAGGTACATAAAGTTCAACATTAATAGCCTACCGCGTCTGGTGTCAATATGTCAGCATGCTCTCTCCATAGATATATCATGTGCCTTCGACTGGGCTTGGACATGTGCTCCAGCCGGTCAGTCAGGACCGCGCCGTGGCGACGCAGGCAGCGCGCATGTGCCCTGTACTGGCGTTTTGATAGTTTCACATCCGTAGCTTTTGGACCCCTTGGTAATAAAGAGACAATGTTGCAATGCACGTTAATGCGATAGTCCTATCATATTTGCCTTTACCACGATAATATGTGAATTTGTACATTTTTGTAACTACCCTCATTGATAAAATGTAATATTAAAAATAAATAATCAGTTTCTTTCAAGTTTCTTTTTTTTAATTGATTTATATCTATAAATGAAATCGCAGAAATAGCAACGCTACTTATCTTTTACAATATTTAGTAACAACTTTTATAAAAAAATACAGGGCCGACACTTGATTTTGACCAAGCTGTATTTTTTTTATAAAAGATGTTACCCTTACCTTGGCCTAGCTGGCCTTGGTGGGGGCCGCGCGGGTCTTTGCGGTAAAAACTTAAACTTCCGCCGTAAGTCGCGGCCTGCGACAATAGTTTCAGCGACGGAAGGGGGCGCCGTCGCCGTGGAATACGGAGGGTAGGGGGGATACTCCGATGCTATAAAAATCAAACTTTTTAATTTACGTACTATTAGCCCTTGAGCCCAGTCACCCAATGGAGCGTCCACCGAAGCGATCTAAAAACTCGGTGACCTCTTAATCCGGTAATAATAACGAAGTAACAGCCCGAGCCGAGGCTCCTGTGGGAGCCCTCGAGCCTAGTTACTCTTAAACGAGGTTTAGGCTAAGCGCCATCTGCGCCCAACCACCTCAAGCCCGGTGAAACTGTAAATGCCTCAAGGCAAACAGTGACAACTCAGTCACAAAAAAAAAATTACGTACTGTTTTGTAAGTGTGCGTTTAAACAACAGTAGTAGGTACTGCACTGTTTACTGCTCTGCCATCGTGTGAAACACGCGTTCTAACTAAAAATCAGATTATGTAGGTTTCAAGTTGTATACCTGTAGTGGCAATCGGAACATCAGTTTCGTCAACCTCCGACGGCGGTGCCGGTGCGTCAGCCATTTTTTGTAACTATATGAATCCTAACAAATATAATTATGAAATATATTAATAAACATGGGTGGTGCTTGAAAAATATAAAATTGACATAAGTCAGTATAACATTGTAATCTTCTGTGCTAACGCTATTACAGATTGGCCAGTTTTTCGATAGAAAAAGTATCTATCAACACTTCATAGTATTTCCGCAATACTTGATTTACGGATTCATATACTTTAAGGCGAAACATAATATTTATGACACCAGCAAGTTTTTATAACTTTTACTGCCTTGAAAATATTTTCGATGGGACTGCACACATTTACATCTGTAAGTACTACATAGTTAATTCCTATTAATCTCAATATATACAACTACAAAATTAGTTATTAATTTTTATTGAATATGTCATTGTATAGTTGTTTTCAAAAATATTGGTTGCTCAAGGTGATCGGCTCCCTCCCCCCACATCTCGCTACGCAACAACACGCCAAAATTGTGTTCTGCGCAATGACTCGCGCGAACTTAAGAGCCGTCAAGATATCCGAAAATTGCAACTATACTGTACATTTATTTTCTGATTTTAAAAACTGATTCTAGCTTCTCACCGTAGTCCGTTATGTACAAAATCGTCAAGAGGATATAAAACAAAGTGATGAATTAAATGTATAAATAATCTTAAAATATAATATTTAATTATTTTTAATGGAATAAATGTTTATAGTTTGTTTGAAGGAATTACCATATTATGAATACGTTGGAAACGACAGTAAGTCAAAAATCAAACAACTCCAAGATATGTATTTTAATAACTTTATTTAGAAATACATTAAATAACATATAGGTACATAGTTAGCCATTAAACATACGTCTAAATGGTCACCACAATCTGTTAATCTGGAAATTCACTTTATACGTAGTAAAAAATACAAGTGTTTAATTATGTAAGTCAAGTTTCTCCATTTACATTAACTGTGGGTTTCTGAGGCCAAAATTAACGTTTAAAACATATATTGTTTTCTCTGATACTCAGAAACCAACGGTAAATCTTTAATTACATTCCACAGATAATTTATCACAAGAAAATATTGCCAAAATTGTCAGAATAATTTGACAGTACAACTGAGATATATGAAATATATTGTTGTCATTCTAAAGAATATTATACAAGTGTGTTTACATTGACAAAAACATGTACAAAACACATGTTGCTGTTATTATTTCAAATAATACTCAATCTGACAAACAAGTACATCCTCCTTACCCTGCCTACCCGTTTTTCAATGGGACATGATCGAGTTCCCCCTTCTACGTAGCAATTTCATTATTTTCAATACTTTTCTAGTCTCAACCATTTCCTGCATCATTCTTTAGTATTCCAATATTTGTCTTCCCAAAAGTTGTTCGTAATATTTTCATGCTTCTCGTAAAATGGCATATTCTTTTTGTTAAGACACACTAACCAAATATAACAAATCCTTACATTTCCACACTCCATTAAGGAGATGAATTCCTTAGAAAAAAGTAAAAAAAAAACATTCTCGACACTACGAGATTATATAAGCCTTAATAGATCCACAGCCATATTACCGAGCTTTGCAAATCCCGGAATAAAATACCTTATACATATTTGTATTATACCTGGGACATGGCACAGCTTCCTTTATTAATTTGAAATTAAACAGATTAATTATCATTAATTCTATAATTATTTCATTAATACTACATTTTATAAATCACATATGAATTGCAAATTGTATTAAATAGTTGAAACTTACATCTAATTGTAGATATATTTTAAATATAGTATGAAATTTTCATATACATAAGGTATTCAAATAGAAATCATTTATCATTCAACTGTCATCACACACATTGTTGTTATACATGTGTAACAACAGTAGAAACTCCCCGATAAAACCTCTTTACTCATAGTCGGAGTCATCTTGTTCATTATCATCATTCTCAGACTCTGAGCCAGTATCACATTCCAATCCATATGTATAAAATTTATTTGCACGTCGTTCACTGCCATCGGGTATCACCAAGATTTGATAGTGTGTTTTGGCTATTTCTTTATCTTTATAAGCTATATAACAGACTCTGTGAGATGGTTGTACCTTACCAGGTATAATGTGCCCTTCATGTCTTGCCCTACCTATGTAAAGCCTCTCGGGCACATCATCTTCTGAATAGCCGCCAGGTACTGCATTAACTGGTACCTTATCACTGTAACTACTGATCCATATCAAATTGTAGCCGCATAAAATCTGGAAAACAATAAACAAAATGACACAATTTTTACAGGCTTAATTCTTGTTATGAATCATAATGTCAATCTGAATTTCACATCCAATGAAAGATTGAATACTAAATTGGATATTCCATGCATTTTTATAGATGTATTATATTTCATGAAGTGATAATTTAACTTGATAAATACTTAATCTCCAAGATTCACAATATTACTTAACTACATTTACCTGAAACTCATCTTTGGCATGTGCAGCTCCTCCCCATGGCACATAACAAACATTGTCAGACCGGACATACTTGCCCGGAACCATTGAACCATTATGATAAGCTTTGGCTACATACACAGGTTCATCTTCAAATCCACCAATGTATGCCCCAAATGGCATATAATCTTTAGGGTCATACCAGAACGGTTTGGGAGCTTCTAATGGCTTTAATTTGTGACTCCGAATAATAGGAGGTACTGAAAATCAATAATAAATGTTTACTACAATTGTAGAGCTTGTGTAAGATGGATTGATACATTTTATGAATTTACACAATGATGGTGCAATTCCCATATACTATTGTGCAATTGTAAAATATGCAACCATTTAAAATTAAATTACATAGTAACAACTTCAACACGTACATTCAACTTTCCAATGCACAGGTGTTCGTTCCCTTCTCGACTTGACATCGAGAGTGATGTACCGTAAACCGGGCACTTTGTTGGGACATGTGATCAATGGGTTGGGGTCATCACCCTGGCCAAGTCTTATGAAGTTCCCGTACCATGTAATCCAAAACTTAGTATAATTCTCCGCACTAAGAATTCCAGGAGTGCGAACCTTCACACGGTGCTCATTACCCTTTTTTATAAAACTGTGTGGATCATTACTTAGTACAATCTGAAAATGTAAGAAAAGTTGAAATTTAGATAGTTAAAAATCCTTGGTTTATCCTTATCAGAAAGAAATATCAAAGGCTTTAATGATGTTCCATGTTGTATACATACCCAATAGTCACAGGTGCGGATTACTTTCCTTGATAAACCTATTACTATGTTTCGGGCTGCTCTCACTGAGAAAGCTACAGCTCCACTTGTTATTTCATAAAATGTACTTTCATGACTAGGCCATGTGGTCAATTCTGCAATAAGTATAGGTAAATAACATCGAGAAATTTCTTCAGCTTAAACACTGAATAAGTAATATTACTATAGCAAATATTGCAGATTTATGATCTGCCCTATTGATCTATAGTTGTGGTACAAAACCTATAACTCAGAAATCGGTTACAAGCTGTGTATTAATATTATTATAATTATTAAAATAGTATATAAAACATTTTGGTAAATTCATCACTACAACAAACCAATAATGGAATGGATAGGTTTGGATTATGAGGAATAATGGTAATTTTATTCTATGTCGAATTGGATATTTCTAATTTACTACAATATAAAGTTTGAAAAGTAAACTCACCCAATGGATCGCCCATCTTATTAGCGTCTTTAAAATAGTATGAATTGTAGATAATTTAAACAAAATACACTTGGTCTTTCCCTGGTTGTTTTTTGGTATATTAAGCAGTTCACATTCGCTATCGAATAATATGGATTCACTTTTATTCCTGGAAAATGAATGTTCACACAACACAAATTATAATGTCTGCTTCGCTAGAGAAATTAGCAAGGCAATGAAATAAACATATAGTCTGATAATAAATCAATAAGAATCAAGATCCACCTCGTATCGATTTCTGTTTTAAAAGTTGGAAAGGAAAAGCGTTGCTGTCGCGAATGCGAAAAATAATGTTGCAAGCATCATTCTTTAATTATAACTAGTTCCTACCAAAGACTGGCATCCGCATGCTCAACATAAAAGTTCTTTTATTACGTTTAGAATCTTCAATCTTACTTAGGCCCTTCGTACATAACTAAGGCCGAACGCGAGTCGTCTATTCGGTCTGCACAGGCATAGCGCCTACACGGCTGAAAGAACAACATTTCGGCGACATCGGCTTGTGGACGAACCTCTATGAGATTGTATTGCGCAAAAGCCTTGTGAATGACCGGCTTTACTTGTTGAGATAAATCTTTCTAAAGCAGTATAGATTCTGGTCTATATTTAGGTTTAATCTCTCGTAATACAATAGTGGATCTTCAATATGAAGAAAACTTCAAGATCTTTTAAAAATTTAAATTGACCAAATGAACAGCATATAGTCACATATTATATGTATGTAATATCTTTATGTATCTGTAATGTAAGTAAGACGTACTGGAAAGTAGAATAGCTTATAAGTAAAAAGTAATTTTCGTCACAAAAATTACCAATCTATTGGCATGTTTTATATACCAACACACCACTTGTCACTCTTTTTGTTTTTTATTTTTGTTTATCAGCTGTCATTTTTTCACCTTTTTTTGGTAACGGTGTAAATTTTACAGTTTATGATAAAAATCAATTAGTCAAAAATCGATTTTTAAAGAAAAAAAATCGATTTTACAAAAAAATCTTTAAAATTTCAGGGAAAACATAGAAATTCAAGCCATAAAAGCTACAATCGCCAACTCGACCGTCAATAATGTATATTTTAGCCGATTTTTCCTAAACACTAATTGTCATAAAATATTTTATAGAATAAAATAAAATTAAGTAAATGTATTAAAAGCATCTCATCGATAGCGCTGTTTGAAAAATCGAATAATTAATTTAATTGATTTTAAAAAATCGACTTTTGTATAAAAATTATCGTTTCATAAAAATCAAAATACTTTAGAAAAATAAAACTCCGATTGCAAATATATGGTGCAATTTGCAAAATGTGAGTTATCACTTATCACTATTTCACAATGTCTGAAGTACTAGGTGAGTCAAAGAAGTGCCAAATTATAAGTAGATAGTAAGATGTGCTAATAGTTTTTACCAAGTTATATTAAAATAGTTGTAAGATGATTTATAGTATAGTATTATTAGATATTAGTATATTATATTAGATATATTATAGTATAGTATATTAGATATAGTATTGGTTATATTTATAGTATTTATAATATGGCACAATAGGATTTCATGCTTAAAATAATCAGAGATAAGTTATATTTTTATGAATACTGTACTTAATATTAATAATTTACAACAGAATTTGCTTTAAATCATAATTTACTTAGCAGTTCAACAGACAATATTTATCCATGTCTTTTAAATTCGAAACCTTATCCTACATAAATTGTTAGTATATTTTTAGGAACACCATACAAGATATGCAGAGTAGATAACTGTGGAATAAGAGTGAAAGTAAAAGTTGAAGGATATGGACCTATATATGCTGTACTTCATCTACTTGCTAAAAAGTGTCCACATGTTGAAGTTTACAAGGTATTTTTATTTAATTGAATCTTGTTTTGGATCACAGATAATACTAGTTTTGGAAAGCTCATCATATTATTTTGTTACCAGATTTCTTTGGGGAGATTAACACAAATAGAAAGACCTGGACATGAACCTATAGTTCAGGATTTGAATGGAATAGATTGGTCAATTTTAAATGAATTCTTTATATCATGGTACGGCAACATTATCCGTATTGGCCTCATCGGCAACCAAAATGTTCTTGAGTTCAATCAAGAAAGAAAAATCTCAAAAGTCATTGGTTTTGCCAAGTTGGTGACAATAACTGCAGATTCTCCATCTCAACTTTGTTCGAGCGACTGGATATTTAAAAGTAATTTGAATTCCCTTGATTATAACTAGCAACTATTATAAACTGTTAGCTTACAGAAATTCAACAATAATACAGAGTTTTAATGTTTTAGATATTCAGAAATAACACTAATAGATGATATATTAACACATTGTTGATCGGCAATTTTACTGAAAATTTATCTCATGTCACCATGTTATGGAAGTTTGGTGTAATATCATGTTTGTTCCACTCTTCTTCCAAATTTTCGTCACTATCTGATGCTATTATATTTATTTTTTTATATTTCGGTGGCCTAATATCAGAATCGCTCTTCTGATACAGTATAATTTTAACAGTTACCACAATTTGATTCACAATCACTTGGACAATCAGATAAAGAATCCGCGTATATTTAATTGAAAGATTCTTCATTACGTTCCATCATCGTTTTTTAATTTTTTTAAATTATTAAATTTTTTTTACAACAAAAGATTTGGCGGGTCTTATAAACGGGAGAAACAGCTTGTGTTATCGTGGCCGGTCAGCAACGTTCGGCCATAAAAACACGAGATGATGAAACATGATTGTAAATTAAGGTCGAGATAATTGAATTGGTTGAAAGCAATGGGCAATCACAAGTAAAATATAATATAAATCTCTTTTAAGGTCCACCAGAGATAGTGTATTTACCAAGGTGTATCGAAATAAGGGACAGTAAACTGCATTGGAGGTCTTTGGATGGTGATAAACTACCTGCCAATGCCATAATAGGGGGGTTTCAAAATGACCCAATTTATATAGCTCGAGCAAAACACAGAGGATCCCTTTGTCCTGGAAAATATATACATTCACAACGTTGCGCCTATATTGCTTGGGGCTTTAGTGAACATCGAAAGGATAAATTTGAGGTAATTATTGACTTGATGCTATTAATTTGTTTTTATTTCTTCTTCTCAGTCGTTCAGACTGGTTGTAGTCATCAAGTAGGTGTCGTGACCCTTTTCACTAGACAACTCCACTCTTCTCGTGCTGCTGCTTTTTTGGCACATACATACAAGAGGATGTCTACCTTATTTTTATTTAGTAATGTGTAAAACTCGACAAAAACCATAGTTTCATATCTTTCTGTCATAAGGAGACATACAAGCTGGGTTTTACCTAATGTTAAATGACCTATGCCAATAAATGAAGATTTCTGGTCTTACTTCTTATAGGACACTGAGCCTTATTTTTTAGAAATACACCAGAGGCCAGAATTTAACTGTAATAATATTAAAAATGTCTTGTTTCAGATTCTATGTGGCTTAAATGTCAGATGGGTCAAGTGTAAAGGAAAAAATATACCTGAGAATGCATTTATCGGAGGCACATCAGAAGTCAATAATGAACCACTATATATAGGTCGTGCTAAGTATGGCAGTGATCTTATATGTGGTAAAGTACATCTGTTATATGGCACTTGTTATTTACCATACAATGGCAGTGAACTTGAATACAAGTCCTATGAAATATTGGTTATACCAGATATTCCTCCACGTAGTATACAAGACTCACAACATTGTTGTGTTAGCAGCTAATGTTAATAAATAAGAATATAAAATATTTATTTTTTTATTTGAATTAATAAATGACTAAGATTTAAAATGTTTTCTTTAATTTTACACCATTTCTGAAGGCCGCGCTGAAAACCAGCGCCTGCAGTGACAAGCTGGATGCAGCATCAGCTGAGCCTCTTCCCATTAGCCAAGAACTATTTTTTTTCTCTTTAATTGATATCTTTATAAGTTTAATTTGTTTTGTTTTTGGTTAAACTGTATTTTTTTTTTCTAATGAATTTCATAGGATATTCGTCAATATGCTACTATTTATTTTAGTTGTTAAATAATAAAGAAAATAAACACATATAATTTTTACATTTTTATTTATAAATAATTCATCAAAATATAACACAAACAATTACTAGCAATAATAAATAGCTAGATAAAATATAGTTATTATGCAGTGCAGCAAAATAATATAATTATAGGCACAGCGTGAATCATCTTTATTCGTCTGAGCAGTTTCACTGCGCACAAAGCTTACTTGCTACGTGATATAATATCATAATTTTTTTTTTCTTTCACTTGTCATGTTTTAAGCCATCAGTACTTCATAGTCAGGGAAACCTAGTTCCTGTCCACCGAATGGGATGTAGCAGACACCGTGCGAGGGTTGTACTTTCCCCGTGGTGATGCTGCCCTCATGACGTACACGGCCGATGTATAGAGGCTCCCCGTCTTCGGACTCGCCGCCAGGGAACGCCCCCGGAGGAATGTTGGATCCACTCACAGGCACCCAGTTGTTAGGACCACCCACAAGGACCTGAAATTAAATTTACATCTATAGAAAACATTGATATTTATATTATAATTGATTCCTGTTGGAAACAGTTCTGGCATACCATTTTCACTACCCATTCGTGTTTTTTTAATACAACTTTTTTAATGTCACTGTTTGATGGTTTCACTGTTTTTAGTTTTGAGAGAAATTGGTGAACACATCATCAGCTAATATGACTAGATATGATTTGTAACTCGATAGTAGAACGTCGTTATAGTGGTTTATTGTTGCCTACCTGATATTGCCCTTTGCCGTGTTCCTGTCCGCCCCAGGGAACGTAGGCGCAGCCGTGAGAGGTAACCAGTTTTCCGGGCAGCATGGCGCCCTCGTGCTGTGCGCGGGCCACGTACAGCGGCTCGCCGGAGCAGTCTTGTCCGCCGACCACGGCGCCCGGCACTACCTGCCCACTGCTCGCGTCCATCCACACGCCCGCCCCGCCCGAAGGCGCCACCGCTGGCGCTGCGCCCGGGTAGCCCGCCGGCGCTGCGCCGGGGTAGCCCGCCGGCGGACTGTACAGGGCCGCCGCTGTAGGCGCCGATGGCGCTACTGTATAGTAAAGATCGTATTAAAAAAATTGTTGGTACTTTGTCTTAGTTTTATTTGATAGCAAAGAAAAACGTTAAAATAAAATTTGAATTAGACGAAAAAACATAACGGAAATTTTAAACTAAATATACATACATATGCATGCACTTTTTTTCATGGCAGCGGAGGTTACTTAAAAATTAAGAACAACGTAATAATCACTAATGCTTCTGTAGATATGTATACGTCCTTGTATGCATGCAATGTTATCAAAATAATTAAAACTGATTATAAAGAAACAGTAAAGAAAGAAGCCAATTTACTCAAAATGTACCCAACATACCACGAAAACCATTCAACATCTGGATGTATTTGCCGAGGACTAGTTATACACATACGAAAATACAGAATCTATACATTAATCGTGTAATATACAAATTGTTAGATGCATACTTGATTATATGCGAATGTATTCAATGACACAGAAAATACATAGAAACAGCAATTAACATCGGAAGCAAAATCTCTAAAAATTGTATCGACACTCAACGAGACGCTCCGCCGCTGTAGAAATGCCTGATGCGCCAGCTGCCGTGCGCGCCGTAACCCGACCGTACCCCGAAGTGCGTCACCGGGAAGGGGGTCGGGTCTACCCACTCCATTATCACTGCCCCATTTGACCCGTCGCGAACAATCAACCTGCCGCATCTCCATTCGATCAGGAATTTCCTAAACTCGTTGGGATTCATCAGACCGGGCGTCGGAACTGTCACCTACGGACCGTTACAATGCCTTACATTCTGTGATCGATTTACAATTAATATCTTATTACGACACTTAATCTTGTACGCTACCTTGTCGGGCTTCTGTCTGCAGTGTCTGATAACGGACTGGGTATTCTCCCAGCCGCCGAGGATAAACTCGTACATGGGATCCATCTCGCCGGGTCCCGGCGACAAACATACGTGGCAGTTATGGGGACCACGGTACTCAAATTCCAGGGAGCCGGCCGCTACGGGTCCGAATTTATATTCTAACTTGTCCGGAGTGTTGAATTCTTCCGCCTCTGCATCGATAATCTGGTATTTATTTATCGGTGTTGGGTACACTTTGATACTAGTCGCGTTACGGCTACTTACCTTCTATTTTCCAAGTGCCGGTAGCGCCCCAGCCGGTGCATACGCCGACGAAGGCGACGGGGAATGGTTCCGGGTCCGCCCAAGAAATGAAGGGTATGCTCTCGCCTTCGCGGCCAGCGGAAACCACGCCGCCGTCCCAGCGCACCCAGAAACCGCGGAACTCGCCGCCGTTCACAATACCGGGTGTTTCTATTTCCACCTTGTCTGGCCTTGTTTTGTTCTTCCTGATCACACTCTTTGTGTTTCCCCAGCCGCCGATCATAATCTAAAATAAGTTTAATAAAATAAACTACAGATTTAATTCATGTGAAGAATCTTTCTTTTGGCTAACCCAAATTTTTATCAAACTACACGATCTTACTGACGTTACGTGTCTTTAATTACCTCGTATATCGGCTCAGAATCTTGGGGAGCCATAGTAAGAGCGACGTGGGCGTCATTGGGTGTTCGCACTTTGAACTGGACAACGCCGCTGGACACTGGAAAGAACTGGTACTGGAGGTTGTCCGGAGTAGACACATCTGTAAAAATTACGTGTCACGTTGTTATTGAAAGTTTGAAACAACTTAATAATATGAAAGCTTTTTATTAAATATCTGAACTAAAAATTCTCGGCAGGTTCGAACAATTCTAAATATAGGCGTGCCGTTGTTTGCGGGCATAGTGTTCGCATAGTTACTTTAATATGCCTGTCGTATTACATGGTTCAATGCACCTAACTGTGATGATAATGATTTTACGTTCCCTTGGAGAAGTCGCGGAACATTATGCCATACAGAAATAATGAACAACTCCAATCCGTATATTAAGGAAAAATAAGTACAGACGAATTAGTAATTTCTTCCTTTTTTAATTAGGATAGTAATGGATCAATCCACGATAAAAACCATGTTTTACTAATATTATAAATGATACGTTTAGATAGATGGATGAATGTTTGAAAGTATCTCCAGATGTAGAATATAGTCTGGAAGAACACGTAGGCTACTTATTAAGTTTTTTTTCAATTTCGCGCCGTCGAAGTCGCGGGCGATAGCTAGTGAGTAATATATCCTCATTTGTTTTAACACTAATCGACGACTAGGAACCGTAATTTTTTTTATATAGAAGTATTGAGTATAAAAATAAATTCTTAAAATGTAGTAGATATCTTGAAAACATATTTTAGTTATGTTATTTATTATAATATCATTGTATTTAAATATTGATTTCTTAAAGTAGATATACGTTTCTATATGTTTATTTCCGAGTGGTACAGTATGATGTCATACGATTGAATCAATGTTGCCCGACCTTCGGGCGCCCGTGTTGTTGCGACGAGAAATTGGGGCAAAACTTGCGCAGTAACATTGATCAATACTCTACTAACTGATGAACAGAATTATATAACCAGATGTTTTTGTGTGGAACGTGTTTATTTCGTTCTTACATATTGGTATGTAGATAAAAAAATAACTATTGAAGGTTTTATTTTTGGCTATTCGTATCAGAAGTATTAAAAATCAAATTCATATGTAATAAACGTATTTGAATTTTGAATTTGGAATGTTAACATGTTTGTTTTATATTTATGTGTCATACAATTTATCTTTTACTAGCTGTCGTCCGCGAGGTATTAAAAAAAACGTAATAACTAGCATATGTGTTCTTCCAGACTATGTTCTACATCTGTGCCAAATTACATCAAGATCCGTTGAGCCGCTCTGAAGATACCTTCAAACAAACATCCATCCATCCATCTAAAGCAGTGTTTCCCAAAGTGGGCGATAACGCCCCCTTGGGGGCGTTTGAAACCTAGGAGGGGGCGATAAGGGGCCCAAAATGGGGTCTATTGAAATTAATTAAAGTAATGAAATTGTCGTTTTTAAGTTTTAGGGCTGAATAAAAATTAGGGGGCTCTGAAATATAATTGATTTTCAAAGGGGGGCGGTGAAGGAAATAAGTTTGACAATCACTGATCTAAAGTATAAACATTCGCATTTATAATATTAGTAAGATTAGTTCAGGTGTTCCTAAATTTTACACTTTGTCATCTGTTTTATTTAATTTGTGAATAATATATTTATTCGAAAACTAAAAGTTCCGTGTAACTTCAAATTGGAAAAGTTAGCTTAGCTACATATATTACTGTTATTGTAAAGTTACAATATTGTACCTACATATAAAATTGTCTTTCGCTTTTCTACTTTAGCTCACTAAATTTAAACCAAAATCAACTTTAGTAAATTATAGGTAAACGTAGTTACGTGATAATAAAAAAAGATCTATAAGAATGTTTTTAAATTATTTATCTTAGCACGTTTTAAGAACATGTCATATACGATTAAAATGAGTCACAACTCCCACGCTGACAATTTATTTTAATTTTACAACACGTAATGCTAACTATCCTATTACGTGAATACTCAGTTGCTAAACCTAAGAGTCTAAATACTTACAAGTCTGCAGGCCAACGTTCGATTCCAAACAAGTTTTGATTTACAGTTTTAAATTTACATTTCATGTAAGTTTTTGACGGCTTGACTTTATTTAAAAAGCACAGGTGGTCAGGAGCAGCCAAATAGAAAGTCTTAGCTACAGATTCGGCAAAGGACAGTTCATGAGTTTAACTTTGTTTCCCTTAACCAAGCCCTTAATTTCTTATAATGTTATTAATGTAATAAAGTAGGTATAATACTTCTCACATTTTCATGGAAAGCGGCGATTGTATAAAAAATAATTCCAAGAATACCTAACCTAAAACGATTTCAAGGTCAAAGCTGAAATAACGAGACAGATATTCATCTGAGAACGCAACTATTATGACGTACATAAGTGCCGCAGAATTCTTTTGAAACTAGACTTCAGAATAGAAAGCTATTTTAGGTCCTCATCAGTAAACGACCTTTAAAATATGAAGGACTTGTATGCAAACATAGAATTTATTGACCTTTACATACCAACGGCTGGGATGTGTCCAATTAATTTCCCAACAAATGTTATTACTTTTAGATTTGTTAGTTTTAGTCATCGATATGTTGTATAATTACGGCGTTTACAGACGGCGTTGGCGTTTAACATAAACTCGGTGTTATATAAAATACCCAAGGCAAGTTGTCACGTCATTTCGTATTATGCTTAAAAATTTGACTATCGATTAAAACGCCGGTTACAAAATGCAGCGGCAAATTGAAGAATTAAGTTAAGTTTCTTATCACTGTTACTGTTAATCAAAACAAACAAAATGTCATCAAGTAGTGGTTTTAAAAATAATGCAAATACTACGTTTTCAAAGGACTTTTCACAAAATCATAATGATTTTAAATATATTTACTGTAGCGTATTAAAAAAAGTTACGATTCTCAAAGCGAGCAATTAAAGTCGCGGAGAATCAAAAGGTTATCTGACATTTAAAAATACTAATATGTCCATAGATAGGATAGGATGAAACTAATAAAAATCATTAACAAACTGCATAGATTACTGGAACTTGCAAAGTGAAGATGTTAGGTTTAGATCACGTTAAATAAAAATAATATCAAAAACAAACTAACAAACGAAGATGTGTGTTTTGTGTTATGTTAATAAATATGCAAAGGTAATTTTCCATTATAAAAAGTACGTTAAAATGTACTTAAAGGCTAGATTTATTACTGTGAGAAAAGCAGTCTCATGGTCACATTAACGATGCAACCAACAACAATTGAACGAGTTGTCTTTTTGCGAGTTTATATAACGCCGAGTTTATACAAAACGCCGAACACGTTGGTAAATGGCCGTATTGTATGACTGCGAAATATCGATGGTTGGTTTTAGGTCCTACATCATACGATTCTTTTCGCATAATGTAGGTTCATTCATAATTATTATTATCTCATTTATAAAACCAGTCATTCATAAGCCATAATAAATCTAAATAGATATATTTTCTAGCAGGATGCAAAGTTATTTTTATTTTTGTTTTTAGATCGTAATTAAAATTAATATGCTAAAGCGTAGAACGCTACTTGGGTTTTCGATTTACATTCCTATCAGCACACATAGTAGGTAGGTACCTACTTATACATATTCCGTATATAGAAGACATTTGTGTTATAAGGTGAAACGAAGGACGACAGGTGCTTCCACAATAACAGACGCAGGATTAAGTGATCGTTAACTACGAGTATAATATAAAAGACCTTGCTTATTGTCACACAATCAAAACGACCAATGGAAATCTTTGCTTGACCAGATGAACTCATTGCTAAGAATAAGATTTACACTGTACATAAGTAGGTAGGTACCATATATTTAAATATTTAATTGATAAATTTATGATCTAAGGCTAAGGTAAACCTTTTGATTTCCATATATAAACAATGTCTATGATAACGTTTTAATAAAAAAGTTTTAATAACAAATAATCTTGATGCGATTACATCCACTCCGGAAAGTTTTTAATATTGTGGATTCTTCGTTAAGGTAGTTTAGTTTTTGCCACACCCGGCTTTGGCTTCTGTCCAGAAAAACGCCGGCTGGTTTATTTACCCCAACATCAACAAATGTTATTAGAAAAAATTGCAAATAATAAATTAGAATACGAACATTTTAATATCGATAATTAAAAAGGGTTCAAATCCATCGCATAAGGCCTTTATAAGTACTAAGAAAAGTCTACTCACCCATGACATTAGCCATGTTGTAAATTCTTTAAGAACTTTTCACTGCTTGCGAAAATAAAACCGTCCGCTTTCGTCCGCGATATTTGAAAACTGAGCTCGGGTGAGACCGCATTCCGCGGCCTCGGCCCTCGGGTCGCGTCGAGTATAGCGTCGCAACGCAGAGATGATGTCATAGGTACCGGTTGCAAAAAAGGTACGGCATTTTGGTTAGTTTTTAAATCGAAAATGTATTAACTAACCTTAATTTCGAATGCAGAATGAGGACATATAATACATAAAACATTTTAGGTATGCAAATTTATATTCATTGATGTAAGAATTATAGCGCTGATTTTCAAGCGTAACGAAGCAAAGCGACTATAATATGAAGTAGGTACAAACTTGCTTTAGCCTTCACGTTTGTTGAGTACGTAAAGGCCAGTAAACAACATCATTCATTATATTTATGCTTTCTAGATAACTATATTGAAGAATTCTTCATTTCCGTAAACAACAGAAACATCTCGATATGTAATGACTTTATAAATGCAGCCAATTTAAATGGAATTAATTAAATATTAAATTTAAAAGGCAAGGTACCTATTACTTTCGAATTTTTTAATTGACCTTTCCAAAAAATAATCTTAATATATCTACAGACCGGACAATTTATCAAAATTGTAATAAGCTCTCGGTGTTGTAGTTTTATTACTGTAACTATATTGATAAATTAAATTGGTGTGCCTGTACGCAACTTGAAAATCTTGTCACTTTTAAGAAAAAACAATTTAAAAAAGAATTGTCTCGTTAATTAGCTGTTTGATTGTCCGCAAGTTCCTAGTTATAATGGAAAAAGAATATTAATAAAAACATACGAGTACAAAAAAGAACTAAATTATATTATTGCATAAGAGATTTAATTATTTTCTGTGTTGTATTAGGAAATTTTACAATTTCAAAGAAAATGTGGCGTCTACTTTTAGTTAGCTTTCTAACTACATGACGTCACAGTGATGATGTGACGTATTAGTGAGTGCCGCCAGACATGATTGACTGATTAAATGCAACGGATATTTGTCTCTAAAACGTTTTTACCATATGTACTTTTTAGCACTGGCTATCATTGTAAGGATGTAGCCTTAAGTTTTTAAATTTCCGAATTGCCCCCCTCTAAATCCAAATGTCCCCCGGGTGGGGCGTATGCCTCACCTTGGGAAACACTGCACTAGAGGTATATTTATGAGTCACATTCCAAATTTAACTTAGACATGTAATATATTTTGAGGTAAAGGGCAAGGAACTAGAATAATGTTGACAAAGACAAAACATGAGATCTGAAAGAAATGTTTTTGCAATTTGGAAAGAGCAGCAAAGAATAAGTTTGTAAAGTAAGTCGAATAAGCAAAAAAAAAAACAATCAGCTTGGATTTAAAAACATTATCGAGGAATATAATTCGAAGTAGACTCTACAATTACTTAAACCTAAAAGATTCACTTTACGATGTCTCCTCCTATCTTCCACTATTTTCTCGCAGTCTTCTGTCCACCACTTCTTCTTTTTTCCTTTCCTTTTGCCTATAGTCTTTAAACCCGCTTGTTTGGCTGTGTCTTTAACTTTCTCCCAAAGGTCTTCGATATCCATTTCGTCTACTTTTAGTTCGCTAAATTTATTGCTGGTCTCTATTTGGAATTGGGTGCCTGTAGCTGGGTCCTTAAGCTTCTCCACGTCAAGTAAGTCTTCTTTATCTACTTTGGCCCTTTTCTTGGTATTTATTTTTGGTTTTATTTTGACCACTTGCAGGTAGTGGTCACTATCGCAATCTGCACCCCTGTAAGTTCTGACGTCTTGTATTATGCTCTTGTGTCTGTCATCGATGAGGACGTGGTCAATTTGATTGACGGTCAGTCCGTCAGGGGACTTCCATGTGCCCTTATAGATTTCCTTATGAGGATACATGGTGCTCTTGATTACTAACGACTTTAATGTTGCAAATGTAATCAACCTTAATCCATTATCATTGGACATGCTGTGTTTGCTATGTCGACCAATTGTGGGCACAAAAGCCTCCTCCCTCCCAATTTGCGCATTAAAGTCACCAATTAATATTTTGACATCGTAGCTGCCAGCCTGGTCATATAGGACTTCTAGGTCTTCGTAGAAGCTGTCTTTGGAAACCTCACTAGATATTTCTGTGGGTGCGTATGCATTGATAATTGTTATGTGGGAGAAACGGCTTTTGAGTCGAAGCAGACAGATCCTGTCTGAGACAGCAGTAAAACTGAGGATATTTCCTAGTAAGCTATTCCGAATGAGAAAACCAGTTCCCTTCACATGGTGTCCGGAGTCCGAGCCGCTATAGAAAAGGGTAGCTCTGTTGTCGATGTTACATTCGCCTTGCCTAGGCCATCGGACTTCCTGTAGCGCCGCTATCCCTATACCATAGGTCTCCATTTCTCGCAGGACATTGTATATGGACCCTGGTCTGTAAAGACTCCGCACGTTCCATGTGGCTAATCGGGTGTCCGATGTTCCTCGCCAGTGTTCGTTGAGTTTGGGATCAGATTGTATTCTCTTCTCTTTTGTCGGTTTCGTAACAATTGGTTTTTTCCGTGGGCGAGTTGTCAGCCCGCCGCACAACCCCCATACTGCTGGAGGACCACACCCTACTTTGGTCAGCGAGCCCATCGGGCTTAGCCGGATAGCGTAGCTAAGCTGTACTACCGACCACCCCCCCATCCGCCACCCGGAGGACGCTCCCCATACGCCGTGAGGGCCAGCGCGGAAAATAGTGGAAGATAGGAGGAGACATCGTATTCTCGCAGAACAAGACCCTCGACAGAAGCCGAGATATGACGAACTTAGACGGCAAGCGCAAAGAGTAATACGACAAGCCAAAAGGAAACATCTAGAAGATAGGATAAAAGAGATGGAAACTCTAATAAGAGCCAATGAGTCACACAAGTTTTACCAAGAGATTCGCGCTGTCAAGAAAGGATATCAACCTACCGCACAGATTCTTTTGGATGACGAAGGCAATCTTGTAACAGACACCGAAGATCTCAAAGAGATGTGGCGGTCCTACTTTCAGGGTCTATTGAATTGCCCAGAGCCAGAGCAGACTGTTAATTTAAACTGTGAAGCAAATACACATACTGACGTAGCGCCATTATCGTTTGAAGAAGTCAAGAAGGCGATAATGAGGCTGAAAAACGATAAAGCTCCTGGCATGGACAATTTGCACGCCGAAATCTGGAAGTACGGAGGAGTCGCCACCCAGTGCAAACTATATGAGCTACTATGTAAGATATGGTCTTCAGAACAACTGCCGCGAGAGTGGAAAGTGGGTATCATCATCCCTGTCCATAAAAAAGGATGTAAGAAGACGTGCTCAAATTACCGAGGAATTGCTCTGCTCCCGACAGCGTACAAGGTACTATCCTACGTGCTACTGAATAGACTAGAACCCTACGCTGAACAAATCATAGGGGATTATCAGTGTGGGTTCCGAAGAAACCGTAGCACGGTGGACCAAATATTCCTCCTGAAGCAGCTCATGGAGAAGAAATGGGAGTACGCACAAAGCATTCACGCACTGTTCGTGGACTTTAGCAAGGCCTACGATAGCATAGACAGGGGATCACTATACGCCATACTTAACAACTTCGGAATCCCACAAAAACTCATCAATCTGATTAAGATGGCCACCCAAGAGAGCAAAATGCGCGTTAAAGTTGGAGGCGAAGTCACTCAGGAGTTTGGGGTAGTCACCGGGCTAAAGCAAGGAGATGCGCTGTCCCCTATGTTGTTCAATATAGCACTGGAGCATGTCATAAGAGAAGTGCTGACACTAGACACCGGCATACGGCTAAATGGACAACACAGGGTGATTGGATATGCCGATGACCTAGCCCTTCTGGGTGAGAGTAAAGTGGAAGTGGAATGCTCAGTTCGAGCTCTAATATGCGAAGCTTCTAGGGTTGGGCTCAAACTTAACCATGAGAAAACGGAATATCTCCACATGAAACGCTATAGAAATGCGAGACAAAAGCGTGAAGATCTGCGCGTTGGAGATATTTTGTTCAAAGGGACCGCTAAGTTCAAGTACCTAGGATGCACTATAACGGATACCAATACACGAGAAGAGGAAATTAACATCCGGATTCACAACGCCCTCCGTTGTAGTGCTGCCCTGCACAAGGTGTTAGTGTCTAAGCTATTGAGCAGAAGAACCAAAATGCGAATATACAAAACTGTAATAAGACCAATCTTGATATACGGCTGCGAGACTTGGACATTGACCCTTAAAGAGGAAAATATGCTTCTGGTGGCGGAGAGAAAAATATTGCGCAAGATCTTGGGCCCAAAGCAAAGAGAAGACGGCAGTTGGAGAATCCGCTACAATGCAGAAATCGAGGCGCTGGTGGGCGAGCCGAATATCCTAGGAGAAGCCAAAGCTCACAGACTCCGATGGCTTGGCCACCTTATGAGGATGGGGGAAGATCGGAATGCCAAAGCAGCGTATCTCGGGACCCCGACTGGCCGCCGACCTATCGGCCGACCTAGATACCGCTGGCGTGACGCTGTAGAGCTAGACCTGCTGGAGCTACAAGCGATGGACTGGCAGGAGAAGGCACAGGACAGACAAGTCTGGCGATCTCTTGTGTCGGAGGCCAAGACCCACTTTGGGTCGCTGCGCCAGCGGAGTAAGTAAGTAAAAGATTCACTTTATAGAAAGTAATTACTAGTAAAATAAATGAGTCACATTAAATCTTTGTTCATAGTCATCTTAAACAAACAAGGTTGTAATTAACGGTGACGTCATCACAACATTAAATTTTATAGCGTAGGACTACGGTCACAACTTTGATCACTGTTTATTTTAAGAAATTACTTAATGCGTCATCGAATGTTTTATTAATATTGTAACGTAATATGTCTAGACCTGCATTGGTTTTTTTTTAATTTAGACGGCAGTTCAGATCAAGGTTAATAAACATAACGATGTTTAATTGCAATGACTCACATCATTGCTGTTATCTTCTCGACCAATTACATACCAAGATACCAAGGTTCTAGTGCCATCTAACGAGTAGTAGCTTTTCTCTTAAGCGCCATCTATATTGTGGCAGTTTCAAATTTAAGCGCCATCTATATGTGAAAGAAGAACTATGGTTGAAGGTGTTAAGTTTTGAATTACTAAGTATGCAAGGTCTACATAAGATGGCAGTATAAAAATTTTAGACTGGCAATTTTTAAATTAGGATGAAGATATTTTTCAACATACAACGAGATGGCGTTTTAGATTATTTAAATAAAGCGAAAGGGTAGGTTTGTTTTTAATAATTACCAATTGAATCCACATAAATTATTAATTATAACTAACAGAGAAAGTCTAGAAAATCTTCTTATTGACGTCCTGAGATAACCAGATTACGTATGTAATCTTAAATCATTTTATCGTTTTGTAACCAAAAAGTTAAACGGTTACTTTCATTTTTTTTTTTTATTAATGGTTTAAAATTATTATGCTACGTAAGTTAGTGACGGCAGGATCCAGGATTGGCATCAGTTGGCAGGGCAGGACTTTCGTTGAAAGTGAAATGCGAATATTAGACGAAAAAGTAAAAATTCAATATTTTAATTCAGTCCCTGATTACTAAATAGATAAATGACAAACTACTACCATTGATACTTAATACATACATATATGTTTACAAAAAATTGCGCACTTTCTACACCATAAAGGGATGTCATGCGTGACACAAATTTTTAGATGATTCCATTATTAAAAAAAAAACGCTCTTTGAAAAATCTACCATCTGCTGAGCCGAAAGCTAGGGCGGCTAGAGCAGCTGCCGCCGCACGCGCGCCTTCACAATAGAAGCGATCAATGAACCCATAACCCCCACCCTAAAACTACCACCACACTGATTTTTTTACATTCATCTCTATTTCTATCATCTTACGTTTCCTTTTTCTGTAAACTGTGCTCGAACCCTTAGAGGTGCACTTTTTGTTTAGGTGTCTGTTATAATGTAAAGTAAATTCAAATGTATAGTAAACTTTTTCGACGATTGATTTTGGAACAGCTGATTTTTTTTTCTATATGGTGTAAATATTGGATCACATTTTGTTCCACGCTAGAAAAGTGCAGAGGTTCCCGTAATTCTGTGACCAAGAATTTATTTCATTCTTTACAAAGTTAAGAAGTTTTTGCTTGTCAATTTAAACTAGTCTATTTTGATATAGCGACGGAATATTTGTTTCTTTGTAATACACAAATGATGAAAAATAGATTACTAAATATAAGAAAATTACAGGATCCAGTAGTTAGGGTAATTGTACATTTTGTAACATTTAATAATTTATAATACTAAATAAACTATCCCTACGTCAAGTTACTATTTCATGAAGTCATGAGAAGTGGTCTATAAAGAAGGAAGCAATCGAAAATGCGAATTATCTGATGTTAACTATATCACAACTGCGTTATTTGAAGAAGAGTTGAAGTGTGAATTGTATAAACCACGAAAGACAACATAAGGACAACCTCGACTTAACACACACACACACAAACGTATTATGTTTATAATCAGTCATTTAAAATATTATAACTACGAGTATACCTTTTTAGGATGGAGTTGCAAGAGTGTTGGAAGATGCTAACAGTGGTAGACGCTAGCAACAACATCTGTTGCACAACTGGGTCGTTTAAAGAAGATAGGTGTGAAGTGGAAGCAACTCCGTGTTTCCTCTGATGAGTATGCGAGCCGGAGCCTTAATTTTAGTCCTCATTCCCTTCTAACCCTTTTAGGAAAGGATGAAAAGGGAAGTGGATAGACGGAGGAGGAGACTCATAGGAAGGGGAAATATCCTCTTTCTGTGCGACCCTCCTCCGTCGATTAAAGGTAGGCAACGCGTCTGCAATTTCGGATTTCTATCGGCAGTCGCTGTGCTGTTTCGGCAAATTCTGGTGGCCGCTTGCTCGTATGCCACCTTATAAAATAAGTTTTGAATGTCATCATGTGACACTAGAATTATTGTGAGGTGCTGAGCAAAATAGCAGTTTACAGTGTCAGTAGTGTGACAGTGTCAACAATGAGTGTCAAAGGCGTTCAGAGGAAGTGCGATCGACATATTCCGCGTAAGAACAATTGATTTCCCACGTCGCGTCGACGTTCACCGCTCGCAGCGACAGCCTGGCTTCCTGCCGTCGAACCCCGCTCTACCCGGCTTGCTTTCAGTTTTTTTTGTACATCAAAGCAATTGTTATATGAAACTGCACAGATTCGTAACTTCCTTTACCTTTATTTACGTTAACGTAGTCGGTGATGCAATGCCGGGATTTTAATCTTGCTTCAAGGGAGATGTGATAAAAAATAAAGTACCATTTTATAAGCATCATCTAATCACTCTGGCAATTTATTTATGTTACAATAGAACTTCGCGACATCTCTCGAAGTTCTCAACATATCAATGAATATTTGCTTATACGCACAAGATTTAGCCATTTTCAATGGGTTGGCAAAGAATGCTGGCGTAAAACAACATAACAATGCTGTGTCTTTGATATGATAACCGTTTGTAGACGATGTTAGGTCACAATCCACCTCATATATTTATGATGGCTTAACGTTGTAAGAGTTGGTGATTGGACTTACGACGGCCAAGCTTCAAGGTTAAAATATAATGTTCAAACGATATGTTACAAATATATTGAGATAGATTTTTTTACTAAATTAAAAACTTTAGACGCAGTGGCGTCAACTACTGTAGTAATAGAACTCTATTAGCGATTTTAAAGATTACTATAAGTTGGGTCTAAAACACAAATTAGTATGTTCTCTGTACTTTATACAAAACAACGATAGACACAATTCCACTTCAACTAGAGAAGTACTTACGATTGGCGTTGTAAAGTAGTTTATCTCGGTATTTTGTTGAAAAAGTGAAGTGCTACACAGTAGCACTAGATGTAACGTTCAAGGAACTAAGACCCTAGTAAATGCTGCTGATATTGCAGTAAGACTCGGTCGCGGTTATTCGGTTTCATTGTCTTGCTCAAATACACACAATTGTCCGTAGTTTGATGAGATAGACCCTGTCAAGAAGAGACGGAGAAACGGGGTGCTTCTTATCTTCTCTCAAAGCTTTTTGTCGTATTTCATACGTACACATTTCTAATTGGATTACGCATCCCATTGTAAATCAAAGGATTTAATTGTGTTCACTACTTGAGCACAGTGAAATGTGCAAAAGTTAAGGGTTAAATTAATAGTAAGCGAGAACGCCTTACGTCCTCAGTTCTTCAATTTAACAGCAAACAAACGGCGGCGGCGGTGATAACGAGGCGTATCATTACGCAAGTATCGGAGACGGAGGGTAGCAAGCGGCAGGCGGCGGGCGGCGGGCGGCGGCGGGCGGGCGCGCGGGCATCTGGTGGCCGGCGCGGGGGGCGGCCCTGGGGTGCGGGGCGTGAGGAGAGGGGCGCGGGGGCTAAAATTAGTACCCGTGCGCCACGTGCGCTCCCGACCGCCACTAGCATCACATCAGTAGGCGCGCGACCACCGCAACGAACGCTCGTCAGTCCGCACAAAGCGTTCACGCAAACATAAAAATAATCGTATACTGATCCGCTCCCGCGGCGTCAGCGATCAGCGTGACAGTGTTGCAGTGCGAGGCCGACGCGACGGAGACGGTACAAGGCATGCTGATGGCGGGCGCTCTGCCGGCCGAGCCCGAGGGGCTGCTGGCGTTGGGCGCGCTGCCCGGACAAAAGGACACCACATGGACCAAGCTATTCGTCGGGGGTCTTCCCTATCACACCACCGACAAGAGCCTGCGGGAACACTTCGCGGTCTATGGGGACATCGAGGAGGCGGTGGTCATCACAGACAGGCAGACGAGTAAAAGCAGAGGATATGGATTCGTGAGATATATTTTTTATTTTTATTTAAAATAGTATGGTTGTGGAGTATAACATAGGACTTTCTTAAACATCAAATAGACACGTAATGCCCGTGCGCATTCGCGTCGAGTTGGCGCTGAAACAGTCGCACTATCGCACCTTATCGCACCTCGCCGCCACCGCTACCTACAGTCAGTGTAAGCACCAAGTTAAGCATAAATGTAGTATTGTGTGTGTACACGCACAAGTCATATCGCTAAATTACGACACGGAAGTTGAGCTCTATCGACACAGGAGTGCTTGCCAATCTTTCCCCGGGGAATCAATGAGTTTGGCAACTATGTATAACAAAAAATAAAAAATGGAAACAATTTCTATTATGAATTATTTGCTTGACTGTGCACAGTTTCATTGTTAACATTGTGAAGTGTTGTTTGTTGGTTATCAATCCAATTATGGGTCGTCATGCGACTTCAGTGTTAAGAATGAATTACCACTGAAGCGGAGAGATTATTGCTTTAATCGTACGGCTGCAACCTTCGCGGGGATTTCACGTTAACACTCGATCCGCAGATTCGCTGAGCCATGCATTACCTTAAAATATATTAATATTGGTTTCTGAAACGTAATAAAGTTTGAGGCTTTTGTGTATTGCACGCAGGGTTCGTGGGAAATGAATCACAACCCCATTTTCAATTCAGTTGGGGTAGGGTCCGTCTGGGGAGGGTACATGTCCCAATGCACCCTTCTGTCACATCCAAATAGCTTATAACCGTAGTGCATCGTCTATGGCCCGGAATATTGTGCAATAAATGCACAAATTGATGCCAATTTTTTGTTTCAATACTTTTTAATCTTTTTCATTCTAAGCGTCTGTTGGATAGTACACTGCTACGTGGGTCGTGCTAAAGGACTTGTTAAAGACAATAGGACGTCATCCGATACAGTACGGGCGCGTACATAATAGAACCTTCTAGTACCAACCACTAAAGTCTACGTCCGTTCTATAAAATGCATAAGTCTATGCTTTAACATTTTATGAGGTTTTTTAGAAAAAACTTCGAGCTATTTATGGTGGCTAAAGTTAGAAAAATCAAAATCGTTACGTATTTGCATATCTTATTTTTACTTCTTACTCATATTATAAATGCGAAAGTTTAGATGTATGTATGGATCAATGTTTGGATCTATTTTTGCCAGAAGGTATGTCCAGAACGGTTCATCGGATCTCGCTTTTTAACGTAGATAAAACATATTCTGGAAGAACACAAACACTATTAAGATTTTACTTAAATTCTAATTTTAATAAAAGGTATTCAATAAAGTCTGGAGATGTTGATTTTGTATATAAAATATTAAATGCTGTAGAAGATTTCACACACGTAAAAACATTAAGGGAGACGCAACTAGGCTAACGGACGTAGGACGTAGGACGTAACTATATAGGCTTACAATAAGGTCAATTATTATATAAATTTCCTGAGAAAATAATAGGTATATGTTGAGGCGTGGCAACTTGTGTAAGTAACAGTTGGGCGTCACAGTACAGAGACCGCCTCCGCTACGCGCTACGGCGTAGATACCACACGAGATAAATTCATTCACAGATCATTTGTAAACAATGTTTTTATCTTACATTCTATTCATAAAGAGATACGCTATGTTAAAGTAAATAAAATGTTCTATTAGGTTTATTTAACCTCTATAGTACCTAATTGGAGAAGGCAGATGTTTATTGATACATTTTTCATGACGTCTGTCTTAGAAAATTATTTTACTTGTACAGGATTGCTTTTTCGATGTTGATGACATGAATGTTTTCTTACAAGACAAGAGGTTGGTGATAATAATTGTACGATATGTCTTTTTGATCCCATTGTGAAATTCCTTTCGTTATGCTTTGAATGAAATTAAATAAATTTAATTCTGAATTAACAAATAAGTAGTTTTAGGTCTTTTGCCTGTTTAGTTTGTAATATATGTACTACATTCCACAATCGTTTCCGCCAACCATTAGTAGAAGTCGCTGCCGGTAAATTAAAACGCGGTAGCGTTAATGCAAAATTACTTACATGTTATCATTCAAGTGTTAAATAAAGTGGGAATCCTCATTATGTACAGGCCTGTATGTAGCCTAGGTGTCAGTTAACACCTAAATTTTTCGTTTGTTATCCTATGAAACAAGAATGGCGGAACGCAGTTTTACTATGTTAACAAGAATTTTATAGTCGTCTACGTAGTTCAACTAACGTCGAGTGGAATTATTTCACTTATGTATCACCAGCTGTGCACACAACACGAAATTATCGTTGTTAAATTGATGGTAAAACTTACCCGACTGACGGTGGCTTTCTGAGATCAAAATCCTCGTTTAAAATATAATTGTATCTTTTTTTTGTCAAAGATAATGACAGGAACGATATGTTTTTATACAGAGATTTTGGTGTTAGAAATTCACGGTGAGAGGTAACGTTTTATCTAACAATGGCTTCCCACTGCCTTGTATTGGCGTTACAAAAATATATTCTTATCAGAAGAGAATATCTTACAGAATGTTCGAATTTTTAAATAAGGAAGTACAAGACAATTGACTGCGCAGGTTTGAACATCAACTCAAAGTTAAGCATTCCAGAACTCTTGGTAACTACTAAAAGCACTATAAATATTTATTTTATGATGAACATTAAAACATTTGAATCAATTTCTGAAATTCCCTTGAGTGCAATCGTAGTTATTAATATTCAGCTTTATGTGTTTACTTTGATCGTTACAATTGATTTAAATGTTTCAAGCCTTTAGTTACAGAGGCGTAGCCAAATGCATTTATTCAAAGGAGTTTAGTCATTTAATGTTTGGAATAATACATTTTTTTTAATCAAACAATATTAAACTTATTACTATTGCACCACAAGTACTCAGTTCGAGTCTCAGCTATAGAAGACGGGACAGAATTACTAATAAAATTCACGAAAGGTAGAACTGTGTTATGATTAAAATTGTGATTTTGTAACATGACCAGTATTTAGCAGTACAATTATAATATTTTCAGAATAGAAGTCCATAAAATAATTATAAATGACTATTACTTTGTAACGGAATTTCATAGTGACAAAGTCGTTATTTATAAAGTAAAGACGTCATACTCTTTATTAAAAGTAGATTTGTGCCAAACGAGGATTGTGTACACAGCTTTTCAGTTTAAATGACAACTTACGTGTAGATTTCCAAAGTGTTTATACTAGAAAGGTTATAACTTTATGTTTTTACTACTTTATAAAATACAATCGTTGATATCGTAAACTGTTTACTTTAGAGTTTATTATTACTTACATTAATGTCGTAGTCAAATCTTTCTTTATGTACGATGCTGTTCTTTATACGGTTCAATTAAAGTAAAGGCTGATTGTAATCCTATTACACAATGTTGGTTTTCACTGTCAAAATATACGTGTGTGTCTGAGAACATGTGTGATTTCTTGTAACAGTGAAAACGCATCGTAAAATTTTAAATATACAGGGTTACAAAACTGCGTAGTAATGATGAGCAATTGCTAAGTGTCTGCAACACCCTCAAAAGCGTAGTGGATTTTTATTACGCAGTGTTTATTCCACACGAATTTTCGTAGTCTACTATAAAATAAATAAACACATATTTTCCTATTAAAAATTTGGTTGATAATTAAAAATTTATCTAGTTTCAGTACAAACAAAAATAACATTACGCTTTCTCTTTTTATTCATATTAAGGTCATGTCTAATGCAATTGTATACTTATGTATTTTTTATGTATATGAACTAATTACATATGTATTTATCTGATATGTATTTTAATAATGGAATTACTTGTTCGATGGATATATCAGTTGATTAAAATTATTATTAACTTCCCAATAATTATATGTTTATGTAGTTTTTTTAGTAAAGTTACTTTATATTTTGACACGCTATTGTTCGATTAATATTTAAGACAATTTCAATAATGTTATTGTTATATGTTGATGCGCACATAACAATACGTTTTCTTTTATTACTCATCATATTTACATTTTTAAATCAATAAAAAAGGAATGATAATTTTGTACATACATTTTCCACATGCTTTTGTTTTGTTTGCCATCGATTGTTCTAAAGTTTAGCTTAACAATAACATTCTTTTTGCAATAATTTATCGAGAATTTCAATATTTCTCAGCGATAGTTTACAAGAGACGAATAGCGTGGCGTCGTTACGCAGACCGTACCCCAACGACGGTTCGCAAAATGTAGTGTAGGCGAATTAAGCAATGACTAGGGGTGTGAATAGGGTTGCTAACTATTCAGGTTTGACCGGAATTTATGTTTGCTTGGTGCACCAAGTTTTGACTTGACATTTGACATTAATGTCTTCGGCCAATAGTGAGTGGGGGAAAAAGGTTAAAAATATCCTTCTTTTTGTCATACCAAGGATTACTTACGTTAATTTCGATCGATCGTCTTTTTTTCCGTCGTCAGTTCGGGTGTGTGAATGTTGGCAGCCCTACGTGCAATGCGAGGGGCGACGTTTGAAGGGCACAGGATAAGCGCGGGGGTGAGATGCAAGTCGCAATTGCACTCCTATCGAACATCTTAGGAGGCTATGAATCTATGATGAAATATATCTGTAATGGTACAGAAAAACTTCGCAGCTTCGCTTCGATGTATTTCAGTATTGTTATATTTATTGTATTTCAGTTTTTTTTAGCTAACACAACTGATATAGACACACATCATCAGCATCGTCAGCTTGCATATTTATAAAAAAAAAAAATTGAATAAGTTCATCATTTTTACTTAGCTTTGAAACAAATAGCCACCTCTATTTTGTCAAAGGTAATGAGCGGGATGATAACTTGAACAGGCCTTTCGATAGTATACTCGGTGACGGGTTGCAATATCCAAATGAGAGCTCGAGACAACCCTAGAAATAACAAGCGTTTTCCAACGCATGAGGAAAGGGAAAGTCGTTAATGTAAAATAAACGCAACTAACCTACTAACAGGCATTTTCAGCCGATAGCGCGCTTATCAACACCCGTAACTAACTGCGAATACGTACTGTAAACTGCAGTCGATAGAATTTCATCCCATACAAAAATCCATACAAATCAATCAACCGTACATACTTTTTATCAATCATACGTTTTTAATGATAACGACACTATTATTTATACTATAATTTAATCTTAACAATTAAATAGTGATTTGTTAATATTTTTCTTCTTATCTATCTTTAATATGTTTTTCACTTAAATAACTCGTTAGTGGTTAATATTAAAAACAATTAAGAAATTACAAAATCGGTTAATTTATAAATAATTTAATTATACCGTTGAAATATTTGCAGAAAAATTAATGATTCCGTTTTTCTGTTATGCACAATAACATGTTTACCAAGCTCTTAAACTAAGGGTAATTAAAATTAAATGGCGGAAAAATGTTTTATCTAACATTTTATGTAAAAATGTTATCTAAATTTTGTAAGTGTTATATGACTTTGTCATGGAAATAAACGTTTAAAATTACATATTTTTAATTACTTACATTATAGTGCGATAAACTTATTTAGCTCGGCAAGATGACAATACAGCTACCGTACGAAAAAGATTTTATGATACTTTTTGATATTGACATGGGGCGATAGTGACCTATCATAACTTAATTTGACTTATGCCCACCGGGTCAAATAACGTCGGTCTAAAATTGTTTTGGTCTTCATATATTTGCAATTTAAATTAAACGTGATATCGACTGCTTTGTTTGTTGTTGGCCCTTTGTATGAAAGGCCGAGTTATTTCGGTTGGCCCGGCCATGTCGGGTGAGTTGACCCGGCGGCGCGGCGGCGAAGTGTGTGCGTTACAATACCTGACTATCCAATAACATACGCATACTATATATTTGTATATAAATTGATTTTATATTGAGTACATATATTTAGTTCTCATAAAATGAAGTTTTTGGATACATATTAAATGAAGGGATAAGAATAAATTAAAGCACATAAATTCGTAGCCACTTTATCATTGAAAACTGTGCAGTTTTTGGTGCATTTTTCATACCCTAATTCCTTTTAGTACTTAAATTGTGATCCAGAATTGTAAAGTACTGTATTATAAATGATTATAAGTAATTTATCAATATCTTAGTATCTGTATTCTTGTAATAATATGAATGTTCTAATTCCAGGTAATAATGGGTGACCGTGCGGCGGCGGAGAGAGCCTGTAAGGATCCAAACCCCATTATAGACGGGAGGAAAGCCAACGTAAACCTCGCGATATTAGGCGCAAAACCTAGAGGGAATTTAGCACCAGGTTAGTACAGACTTTTACTAACAATCTTTTTACTATTTATTTTTTTTGATACCCGGTTTTAGGAGATTGAACAACGCCTTGTTTTTTTTTATTTTGTTGTTCTTATTTTTTTAACCCCGTTTTTTTCGAAAGTTTAAATGAAAGCCCATTCTATTGTTTTCTTGTAATAGCCTGACCGATTTTTTAGTAAGTGACATGCATCGGATTTTTATTATTTTCTGGAATTGCGGATTTTTTATAATTAAAAAACATAAAAAGATCGTACATATTAGTGTTGGAGAAATATGAAACATCGTATGGAAGATTAAATCTATTTGTCGAAAAGAGTAACATTATTTGAGACCTTATTAGATATGTAACTCTAGTCGTCGGAGAGGACGTATATAAATGCGTTATATAGCGTTATCGTATCTCAGCTGTTTATGAAGGGATCAGACGCTTTGGGAACACATGAACTTAGTTTTTTTAAATCTTTTGTTCGAATATGCTCTTCGTAGCAACGGCGTGTCGTCTGAACGGACAAAAAATCATACGTTCCCGTCGCGTGTGACCCGATAACTGTCTGGGGGGTCAATATATTCTTGTGCGCTTGCTTGTCTAAAATCTACGTAGAATGATTATCACAATTGTATGGCTTATACACTTTTTACATATGTATATATTTAAATTAATGTTGATTTAAATATGTGAATTTATTAGCGGGTTAGGGAAAACATTGAACTGCTATAAATTGCGTACATTGATGTGACGTTTTTTTAAAAACGGCTATAATCATTTTTTTTTTTGAATTGGTAGTGATGTTAAAGTTTTTTTAATCGTTGTTATTGGAAGCCGTTTATTTTTTAATTTTTCTTTTTTAAAGAGGACACCAAACGTGAAGGTTTTTTAAGTTTTTAGGAACATTAAACAACGCCTTTTAGCCAACAACGCCAACAACTAAAAAAACATATCACAATATATATCTTACATTGTGATATGTTTTTTTTTTAGTTTTTGTAATAAAAATTACTATCGTAATGATAATAACTGTTAATTAAATTTGAAGTTGCAATCGGTTGGCAGTTGATGCTGATTACTATATCGTACTGATAAGTGTTATTTAGTTGATATCTCTGAAGTATTTGATTAATAATATAGTTTTTATTTAGTGTCATTGTAACATTATAAGTTATTTATTTTATCGACTAAGGTTTTCAATACAAGTGTAATAATGTACTATTTGAAAATGTCAATCGTCACTAATAATTATTACAAGAAAAGTTACTTCTTTTAAATCTTACTAATATTATAAATGCGAATGTTTAGATGGATGGATGTTTGTTTGAGGGTATCTCCGGAACGGCTGCATGGATCTCGATGTAATTTGGCATAGAGTTCTGTAATCTGGAAGAACACATAGACTACTTAGTAAGTTTTTTTATTCCGCTCAGACGGAGTCGCGGGCGACAGCTAGTATTTTTACAAAACTTATATTTTCATATGTAGATTAATAAATTAATTGTTTGGCATGAGTACATATCTACATGATGTTAGATGTTGCCAATTTTCTCGTCAGTTTGTCCTAGAGATGACAGAAAGAAATATATAACGGCTTAGTTCTGAAGAAGTTACAGAATAAAATAACAATAAGAAATATTACTAAAAATTATTTAAGTTTAATTAAGCGATTTTCCATTGGTTTCTGACATCAAAATCTCTGCATAAAAAATATCGTTGTCCCTGTCATTAACTTTCACAAAACAGAGATTACAATACGTTTTAAACGGGGACCATTTCGTTGGTACTGTTACTAGTCTTATCTATAAGAACTATAGGCCTCACGAATTATTATCGCAAATATATTAGGCAATTTAATTGATATGAGTCTTAATATTTGGATAATTGTTAATGTCTTTATCACATTACTGTATATACTTTTATATATCCATGTAGCTTTCCTCAAATCGATTTCAAATAATACGATTTTTTTCGGATGTAAACAAAGAACAAAAAAAAATCCGGGTTTAGTACATATGTGAAAAGTTACTTTTGCATGTTTACTATCTATATTATTCAGGTATAATAAAATTAAGCATAAATACGATAAGTACATTATCTTTTAAGACCTATATTTGTTATTTTCTTACTGGTTGTGCCAAGATATTTCTTTACTTGAGAAATTTTTGTACAAAAGCATTGCAACGGCATGATATAGAAATGGTGAGGACAAGTGTAAAGTATGTGATTCATGAATGTTTTTATTATAAAAAAACTATTCATTTGTGAAAAGAATCCAAGGCAATGTTTGATATAAAGGTGCAAATATTTTGTGACGTAATTGAAGTCAACATCATCAGAGAATGTCATAGCAAATGATTACAGCTACTTTTATTATAAAATTCTTTAAATTAAACAAATGTCCAGTCAGTCTTATTATGTTTTTGAGAGCTTACGACATTTGTGAGCTTAGGAAATCTTACAAAAAGATCTTAAATCGTTTAGGTTTAATAGTTTGACTTACGAAAAGGAAATAAACATTATAAAATAATAAACACATTAAAAAAATGTTGAGGAAAATTAATAATTTACTCAACAATGTTAATCAACAGCAAACAATTTAAAAAACAAGTAAAATAACCCGATAAATCTAAACCGGGGAAACCGCACCGGTGACGTATTTCACACCGGCGTGATTAGGAACGGAACAAGCGGTCTCCCGCCCCGACCGGAAGTCCCTAAACGCTCGGAAGCGGAAGTGCTCGGCGGAGGCTTGCTAATTGATTGCGCCCCCGCGGTAACGTCGACACGCGCAACCCTTGTAGCCGGCCCGTTACTTGGTTTTGTTGTTTCAATCAAACAAGCGATATGTCAAAAGAATCAAATAACTCTTTTTGATGTTTCTTTGATAGGGGGTAAGAAACGAAGACCTGATGAACATTAAAATTCTTAATTTTCTCTTACATAATAGTTGACAAATGATGGGCAACTAATTTAGTCATTATCTGTATTTTATCGTTTAAGGTAGCATACATTTGTCTTTGCTTTTTAGTAACATAAAATTTCACCCAAAGTAAAGATGACAATGATCGTATTGGTAAGGCCGTGAGGGTATAAAGTTTATAAACATGTAATCTAAATGACTTGAGACCGGGACAAACGATTGTCTTTGTAATCGTCTGTAACGACATGCAGTATAACTTCCGCACGCTCTGTACTCACCTTCGATAACTGTAATCATTGCCATGCGTACAGAAACAAAATCAGTACGTGACTATAAATATTTTTATTCCTTAATTATACTATTTCAAATAATCCTGTTATCCTTGATGTAATTTTTAAATAAATAATCTTTTTTGTTTTTAAAAAAATGTGTGGAAAAGAAACTGTAAGGGTCTTCGTACAGGCTACGCTAATCTTAGCTACTATTGTACGGTCCTTTTGTCGCGAGTATCGACGCGAGGGCAAGTCGTCTTTTCGGCCGTACTTACAAAATTTAAACGGTATAGGTTTTGCTTCGCCATCGTAAAAATCCCGGCAACTTTTTCAAAACAATCTTGATATCTTGGGCAAAAAAAAGTCGGCGATGCGTGCGTGAGTACGAACCTCTTTGAGATTGTAATTCGTAAGTCGCTTAGAGAGACCAAAATCGTCGGTTATCGGACCTAACCATACCGTTATTTTTTCAATTTGTTTTATTAAAACAAAAAAAGTTATTGCTTGGTACATTATTAAAATATCATCGCAGGTACAAGTCCAAAAATGTCATTGACCAAGATGTTGTCGAACTGGAGTTCCCAAATTTGGAAAACAATCGAGAATTCAACTTCATTGCAAAACATACGAAAGATATTTCAATATTTCATTCTCATTAAAACTAAGACTATAATCTTCACATGAAACATGTATTACAGTCATCCGCCTCTACGTCAGCGTCAGAATAGAAAAGAAGCCTTTAGCTAGCATCAACTACCTTCTTGACAGACATACATCAACTTTAAAAATTGCAAATACATCATCATGTGTACGAAATATGTCATTTTTTCAACAAACGACAAAGGTATTAAAAATGTGTCCCAGATTAACTTTTACGTCGTACTCTTAGAAATCTTAACATGTGGTTTATACTTAAATAAACTTACTTGAATAAACGTGAGCTATTTTAGGCACTATAAATATACTAGTAAGGATGGTAATTCCTAATCCAGTTTAATGCAACGGAAACTATTAGCAATGGTAGCTCCCAGAAATAATATTTGCTATGATTCACCGAACATATGAAGTAGTAAATCGGGAAGTGAATAAAATATTTTAAACATATCTTTAAGAGTGATTCCTACTACAATGCCATTTTAACAATTGGTAATGAAAAACGCAGTTTGACTGATGTCTAAAAGGAGGATAAAAGATAGATATCATAAAGAAAGTAAGAAGAAAAAAAGAGAGAGGAAGAAAGAGATAGATGCTTTCGAACAACACACGTGTATAAAAGATGTATTGTATGTACACTAATTCCCGATAACACAATACTATATATCCTTGATTTATTCAACATACATAAATATTGAATAATTAATTTATTTAAATATATGTTTGTGGCAATTCAAATGTATAATGTATAAGAACTTATTGCTATTTTACAGTCTAGTATAGTTTACAATTAAATAAAATTATCAATGAACTTAGTTCGAAATGTCCAACGATAAATTTCTTCTAGACATCTTTGAAACCGGATCAACAGTATCATGTGTCAATATCTGCTGAAATGGCGTTACTATGGCGTTCTAGTTAGAGATAGTTTAATGTAGATAAAGTACTAATTACTAGACTGATCTGTGAGTGATTTTTGTGCCTATTATTTCAAAAATAAAACGTTCTTCTACATTCTGGGGACTAATAGGGATTAAAAGATTCTTTTAAAATCCGTCAAAATCCGGCTACAAAAGATCACAATTTACCAGATACAAACCCTCGAAAATAGTTAATCTTCGGGCTTATACTAGTAAAAAAGGGTTATGTAGATTAGGTTTAGAATAGTAACAGCCGCTAGCGAGTTGGCAATGTTTTGTAGAGGTCACGGTATTGTTGCGCGTCGTGCGGCGGGTGTCGCGGGTCGCGGGGTGCGCGGCACGCACAATGGGTGCGGGCGCGCATGACGGCCACCTGGCCGTGGTGTACCGGTCCCGCCATATGCCCCGGTGCATTACCGTGTTCCTGTTTCATTAAAAAAAACTACTGGTTTTAATATCTATGTATTTTGTACACAGCAATTACATATTCGGTAGGTATTAATGTATAATTTCAATGACGCTGTTTTAAATTCTAGTTCAATTTTACCAATGGCATTAAGTAGTAAAAACAAATATTTGGATTTACAAATATTTCAAAATGGATTTCAATTGATTTTCACACATCTTTTATTGTAACCAACTTCAGATAACAAAATTTACATAGCTGAATTTGTATTCATAATTAGCACATGCATTTGTGTTTCCCAAATCGCACTAAAGTTGGCTATATTTCTGTAATATTTAATATTAAAGATTTAAGGTTACATTTTACAATAATTTTACCGTACCTGAGTTTAAAATCGTTTAGTTAGATATATTTACGTAAGTGATTCATTGAAATTTATTAATGTAAAACATTACTTTTAGAAGACCAAATCCATGACATATCAAGGTCAAGCAAATAAAAAGAAACAAAACGATTGTTTCCATTTAGTACTGAATCTGGAATAAAGACAAAGTCCAAAGAGACGCATAAAACATTCATGTTTGATAGGTCGAGCAAGCGTCCAAGTAATTTGAAAGTCCAATGTAGGACCCAAAATTCAATGAATCCATTTGTATACCAATTTCAACATCCTTTAGCAAGCGATATCGAAGATAATTTCAATTCTTTGTAACGTTCGAATATATTATAATGCAAAAAAAAAAACTATTGAGATTCACTTTTCACTTTGTAGATTTATCGTTATAAATCGTGGATTCGTTTTACCAAAAAAGAGACTCCTTATATTAGGAAAGATTAAGTGTAACGGCTGAAGAATCCAGTTTATTAATTAAAACAATAAAAACTCGTTTCTATTTTAGATGAGTCAAAGATATTGCAAATTGGTGAAAGATGTAAGTAAACAAGAAGCAACTATTCGTTTATAAGTTTCGCTTCTACTCAACTTTGAATAAACGCATTATCGAAAACTGTTAAAACGAACCTGTTTAGTCTACATTTCCTCGTTTCGTTAGATTACTGTTTACGAGAATGCATTGATGTTTACGCTAACTTTCCCATCTATAATCGTATAAGACTTCGTAAGAAATCATTGCTGAATTTGTAATGACCAATTTATTACATCTTCTGTAAAATTTATATATTTCGAGTTATCTAATCTATGTTCAACTATCTATTGATACAAGTCTATCTGTGGGCCTAGTACGAGTATTTGTGACAATCGCCTTCGTATGACTATCGTCAATTATGTCAAAGTTTGAGAGTTTTAGTGTACTAAACTACACTTTGGTCACACCATTTTTTTTCATAACGATACGATGGTGACTTACAAATGTTCATGGTAGACCCACTGAACCGGTGGGCTTAACTCAAACCAAATTAACACAGATACAGTTCACTAGTGCCTCCCTGTATACGTCAAAAAAGTCTCAAAATCCTCGCTGTAATGTAGCTGTCATGTATTTTATTCTTTTATGTTATTTTCTAAGCAGGTTTTATGTATATTTTGACAGAATCAACCGCGATAGCAGCGCCTCTCTTACCGGTTTAGATATCCTTATTTGACTATAGCTGTTAGCTGTGCTTGCTAAGATGTATATCTTACATACATACAATGTATCTAAATATTTACATGGCAAAACGACAGATGTTAAAATAATGTCAAAAATGCTGTCCAGTCTAGACTTACTGGTTGCCTTTGTGTCCGATATTTTTTCCCAAAAGGTGCATTTATACCGATGCATCTTTCTTTCATCTTAACGGTACGGCATTTTAAATTAGGGTTCATCTTAACACGGTGTGACCGTTAAACTAGTTCGTTCCTGTCTCCCATTGTTGCACAGGATACGTTACAGTTAGGGTTGCTAGTTGCTAACGTATCAAAGAGTAACAGCCGGTTTTATATTAACAAAACTGCGACCATTTTACCTGCCAGCACTTTTGTTCGAATATAAATAGATAAATACGTTTTGGGTCGTATAATTCAAAGACTGTATAATACAATATCTATAATTGAGAGTAAGAGACTTTAGTCAATAAAATTTGGTTGATTTAAAAAAATAATTTTATTTTTTTAAATAAAAAGAAACGTATAAAGACGTTTCTTTTTATTTGTAATTTATTTTACTTTTATCGGTGGGTAAATGTAAATATTTTCCATAGCTTTTGTATGGATATCTATTATCCGACATTGATAGAGCCATAAAGTCTGTATCAGTCTTCGGCGTGCGCGCATCTCAGTGTAAGCCAAAACAAATAAGCTTTTATTTGGATCGCTCAAGGGTACGTGGGCGTATCAATTATAAGTCTGGAATTTATATTTACCTGCATAAATAAATACAGATGTTCGAAATAGAATATACTTATGAAGTGCTCATAAATAATATTTAGAAAATTGGGTATTTGTTTTATTTTAGAGACTTTAAAGATTATTAAATTATTAATCTTAACAATTTTTCGCGGAATGCCAGTATTTTTTTATTTAGCATCCCCGGAACTCAATCAGGAAACATTGATCTATGGATTCTGGGTAACCTTGTTTCTAAATACGCGTCCGTGGTTGAAGGCAGTGCAAGTTTTGAAATAGACAACGTCGATTATGAAAACATTGTTAAAGTTTTATTATATGGGAGTGTTGACGAGGGCCGAACGCCACTTGTCCAAACAGCCACGTCGCGATGAATTATTGAGTGACTCTAGCCACGCCATAATCGATTCACACCTATCTTTAGGCTTTATTAACACTAAGATATTTGTGCCGTGGCTTTGTAATTAAGTAATTAACAAGTTTATGTTCGTTTAATCAACCCGCGATAGTGTTAAATTGGTATGTTAAATTTTTCAACAGGTATTGCGTGTTTATTATTTGAATTATTTTGATATACCTTGTGACAATTGAACTTTGATAAAAAAATATTATTATTTTTTATCGAAGCAATTTACCGATATTCTAATTCTAGCAATATAAATGTATGTTGAATACAATTTTAAAATGAAAGTTATTTAAATTGATTGACCATTCAAATTGAGAAACGGGCGTAAGTTCGTTAAACGCCATTTAGCACTTTCATAAAGGTATTGATTTAATTATTGAATTGAATTACTGGTAGTATTGTGTGTATTGTAGTTGGAAATTCCATTCTGAATAAATTAAAACAGATATACGAATAAATTACAGTATGTCAGTACGTGATAATATACATTATGTGGAAACCACCGAAAACTATTGGTGTTTTATATGTTGTTTTGTTAACGACTTATTCTACGATCGTATTTAAGTTATTCTCAAGTAAGAATAATATTTTTATTTAAAAACTTATTCGAATTTTCAATGAAAATATAATACGAAGATTTACAAAACCACAACACATCATTTTATGTTGAAATTGAATAAACCACCAGGTTCCATGCTTTTGTATTGAAACACACGGTGAGCATGCCACCTATCAATGGAATGACATTTACCAAGCACTTGTATGCGCAAACTGGGTCAAATGTACAAATATAATATGTTTGTAGACAACTATGATTATAACTACTGAAAAAACAATGCACATTACATTAAAGTAATGGATTAATTTTATGGATAAATTTTAATGCCGACTAGATATTATGAATTAAAGAAAAACAATATTATTTAAGTTGTAAGAGGTGGTTATGTCACAGTTGTTAAGCGCTTGTCCGAGCCGTACCGAAATCTACTCGTCCAGGTTCGATGTACCAATGTATTTTTCGAATTTATCCTACGTTCTTACGTTGAAGGAAAACATTATGATGTAACCGGCATATATCGACGAAGAAATACAAATATGCGAATAAAGTAAACCACCCTGCACTGGCCCAGCGTGATTGACTAAGGCCTAGTCCCGCCCCAACTTAGGTAGACTCCAAACATGTATGAGTTGACGACGTACTGCTTAGAACAGTTTTTCTTTTAGGTTTAACATTTACAACGTTTCAAAACATGATGCAATGGATGTCAATAAATACATCTCGAGGGTGGTTTTTGATATTGCTCAATTCTCGAGTGCCATTGTAATTGAATTTATGACACTCCTGATTCATCGAGCCGCGAACTAAAGCATGGAAGTCATTATTGATTAATGAAGATCCCTTTGAATTCGCTTAGGGTTGTCCCGGCGCCGGCGCGCGGTGGGCCTGCTGCGATCGCGTGCGCCCTTCACCGATGCATTACTTATGCATGTGCCCCTCTACACCGCGTTTCCCCCGGCCCCTCACTTGGACGCGCTATTTTTATTTGGGTTGTATTTAGGCGATGCACCGATGAGTCCGCACGCGCTGCTCGCCCACCCGATCGATATCTATATGGCCACGCTTGGCCTATAATGGCAGAATTGGGGTCCGCCATATTTTCAAAATGGTGACGACGACGACGAATAATCAATATTTTTCCTCAAAACGTTTCAAACGTTGTGCAGTTATATAACTTTACTATGTGCATTGTGCATACTATAATAGAATTAACGATAGCTTCAATGCCCACGAGGCTAAGATTAGGTTAATTAGAACACTGAATGAAAAAGGAAATGCACATAAAGTTTTAACCTAAGCGTGTTAGACTGCCGTATTCTTTATAAAAAAACTACTACTCAGTGTGAATTTAGTAATCCAGTAAAGAGATACAAAATAGGAATCCCTTTTAAGTTTGAACTTGATAGTCTATCGAATATTTAAACCAAGCCAAAGTATACCGATCGATAGGGCTAAGCATACATATAAATGTATGAAGCCATAATGGTCAGCTTAGCTCAGTTGCCACGTGACCACGCTATCAGATTCTACGATCATGCTTCCATTTTACTGCCCGCGACGGAAACGTGCAATTACATCGCTTATGATATTCTGCCATTGTCATTGTGATTGTGATTTAGACGGAACTAACTAATTCACTTAAATTACTGCTCTGTCGTATCCTAGAAGTGAAATATGCTGCATAATAAATGCGCGATTAGACAAAGAAACAAATTAACTTACACATTATTTACGCCCTTAATATCAGATGGATTATATCATGCGTTAACTTTGGATTTTGGATTCGACTGTTAATTTTATAACTTTGAGTTTCTGTTGATTGATGATTTGTGTAACAAAAAAAAATAGCCAACACTTGTTGCCTGATTTATAGCATTAGTGAGCATTGTTATTTTTAAGTTTTTAAAGATAAAGTTATAAATATTGTTTACTCCCAGCAGAGAAATGTAAAAATATAAAAACTTTTTATTGCAAAGAATGATGCTAATTAATACGCAATGCATTGTTGTTCTGGTACAGTTCTAATGTTTGGAATAAAAATTCTCATTTTTTATTTGCATGTTTTACTTTCAGCGGAACAACGGTTTAAGAAATAACGTATGTTTTCCGTCCGACGTAAACAGTGACGGGTTTACCGAGAATGAATACGGTTCTGTACGTACGGTACGCAACATCATATCATTTCAGAACGGACAGGCGTAAACAATGAAATCATTTATTATCACGTTAGCCGCTCAAAATACCTCCCCCTCCTCAAGACAATAATCAAAGTAGAGGCGAAGGAAAAATGTTAAACTGTAGTCAATGTGAAAATTTAAAAAAAATGCTCTCATATAAAATCGTCATAACTTATACTATGCAAACAAAAACTTACGTAAATTATATTTATATTTTTGGAACAATTTTTGATACAATCTTACCTAGGTAATGAGAGAATGACTTTTTTAATTAAAGTTTAAAGTAAAGTTTTTTTCCAGAAACTTTTATTTTAACTTTGGTCTTTACTTGTTGACTGTACTTTAAAAAGACGTGTCCATCGATTTACGACAGGGGCGCATTAATAACGCTGGAGTCGAACGCAATCCAACTGAGCTACGTCTTCCGCGTCGTATCGAATGTATGCCGTTTGCCCTAAAATTTTCACCTTTACTAAAATGAATTAGTTTATAGACTATTTTTAATCTATTACTATTATTCTTACATGTCAAGAGAACTTGTCTTCATGGCCGAATATTTTTCACATTTCACGCATTTTTAAGACGACAAAAGTAGATGAAAAGTATAAGTAGAAATTCAATTATATTTCATTGATGTGTTTGACTTTAGGTGAACTATTAAAAGATCAGATCGGTCTAGTCTGAAACAAGCCGGTACCTACATTTAGATAGAAATTACACTTCAGTTAAGTTGTAACCTTTAATTAGTGGATATGAAAGTTTTAATAACTTACTTAGTGATTTGTTTGATGTTTTTTATAAGGGTCTTGACCAATTAAGTAACTTATCAATTGCTACTTTGCATAGTCCAAAAGTTATTGGTACCTTTAAAGTTAATGTAAGGATTCGGTTACTACCCGTGGGTTTCTGAGACCAAATCTTTGTCCAACATTTAAATATCGTCATCCCTGTCATTAACTGAGATAACATTATGTTTCAAACGGAGATTTTGGTTTCAGAAACCTAAGGTACGAAGGCTTCACTTTTTATTTATTGCTGAGTCTTTTACGGCTTTACTGGATTGTAACGTGACCGTGCACTAATATAACTTAAGTTGAACTTTAAGAATTACTTACTAAGGGCTCCCGCTCGTCACGATGGATGTAGTTAATTAAGATTCGAAGTTGAACGAGAGGGTGAAATTATTGGGAAACTTCTCATAAATTTCGAATGCTAAAACTTATATTCGTTACTTCGTTATTTCGTAATTGTCCACGATCGTAATTTATGCATTCAATGCAATCACATTAGTTAAATTCTGAAAGAAATTAACCACTTTAGTAATAAACTTGAAAAAAAAAATAAAGAAAAATATTACCTACTTTTTTTACGAAATTTTTCTTTGTACTTATAAATAGGCTTTTGGTGGCAGTGATAATTCAAAATAGACAGGAAGTAGACACAATGTCCTCTTGCCTATGTCGGTTTCTTTTCCCCTACGTCCGCGTAACTTGAGCTCTCTCCACTTCCGTGTGAAGCCATTTAATGATCCTAATATCACAACCTGGCTGAGGTGACAATTTAATTATGGAATAACAACTTTCGTAGGGCTAGAGACTTTACAATCTATTTGTTGTAACTAGACGCCTCGCCACATTAGGAATTCGAAGTTTGTTGCAATAAGGTTTTGACATTAAAAAAAAATCAGTAGCAAACTAAAAAGAAGATAGATAATTATAGTTTGGCATTGATTGGTAACGTTAAACCTTGTTAGTTATATATTTTTTTGTCAATTTGATATTTGAAATGGCTTTGTATGTTAGATGGAAATTGAAGTCGCGTAGTTTTCTTGGTGTCTTAATTATTATTTATGTATAACAGCTGGCGCGCAGAGGCTGGCCGCGCGGCCGCCGCCGAGCAACGACTTGGTTATTTATAAAACAGACTCGACTCTCGTTTTGTCTTCGGCTCGCTCTTTATTTTGTCTAAATATACGCAGTTTTGGGAACGTCGTCGCAGCCGCCTCTGCCCCTGCCGCGACACCGACACTGGCTTCGCGCCAAAACCTCATATTTTCCCGCCATTTTATATTCTATACGATGTCTATAACGCACATAAGATAGGTCACTTAAAACTAAATCATAACAAGATATATAGGTAATGGATAATGGTTTAAAAAGTCATTCTTATTTATCGCTCTTCTAAAAATAAGATCGAAGATCCCCTTAACATTAAATCATCAATTCTTTGAAAGAAAACGTATTAATTACGTATGGTTTTATAATTTTTTATTCTATGATGAAGGCTTAAGGCTTAAATGAATCCCAATATATTTGAGAAAAAAATTGTGATATAGCGACGCGAATTGAAATTTGTTCTCGGCCATCTTACATTACATAAATGCAAGACATGATCAACATTGTGTCGACCATAAGATTAAGATGCTGTGGACGCCCCAAAACTAGGGCACGACTTGGTTGGTCAGTCTATTCTCGTTCGCGATGCCACATTGTTGGAAACAAAGCGAGCTTGCTTTTGAAAGCGTTAATGACCAATTTTCGACGTATTCGCGATGTATTTGAGCTATAACACTAGCTCGTTAACAGATTAACGATTACATGATCGTCTTAAAATTTCATTTAGTATTTCCTAAAGACGTCAGTCAATACGTGAAAATATCATTTCGGAAATGTAGTGACTTGAACGCAATTAAACGTTGCGTCAATAAAGAGTCGTAAAATAGCACATTTTAATAGTTACAAACTTTATAATCTGTTTCGGATTGAGAAAGCAGTCACTACTTAGAATTTTTAGGTTATCTGTGATAAAGAATAGGTATATGGTCAAGATATATGCACTTTAATCTTGTTATTTGCAAATGCAAAAGGCTGGTAACTTAGTGGGGTATATTTATTGGTACTTTTACCAGTACGCTTTCATTGGAAACTAATAGTTGTCGAAATATATACTAACAATTGATAAAGTTAACAGCCAAGAATTTTATGAAGATAACAATTTGTTATACTCGTACAAGTATACTTTACCACCGCGCTCATTCCGGCCGCGTCTAAAATCGTATTTCCGTAGAATCCTTACAAGCGATGCTAAGCACCCTGAGTCGGCTTAGCAGTTCAACGACCCCAAGTCCAGAACTTATTCTGTCACAGCGCAAAAAAACACAATCAAACTTTATTTACGAGTACTTTATTTTCTGCTTCGAGACACAGGCCTTATCCCGGATTTTATTACTTTAGCTTTAATATAAACGACAAAATCATCTTTTACATTGTATGTTAAAAACGAAAGTAATAATTATTTATGTTACTTCAATTCAAATGATGTTCACAATCGATTTATACTGAACGAACTGGGTCACATCAACAAAAGAGCGTCGCATTTGGTCCGAACCACAATGGATATAGAGGAAAAATTTAATGAATCAGATAAGCTTTATGGTGGACAGTTCGACCTCGGCCGTCAAATGGCAGGCCATCGATCGGACAGGGTGTGGGGGGAGCATCACGCGCATTTGCTGCACGCGACAAACCCTTTGACTACTTTTCGGCTTTGAATACCACCCTAACAACAATTTGTGGTCATTCGAAATATTAAACATTATCGGCTGTTTAAATAAACTAGAATTTAATAATTAAAAAAAGCAATGTTTCGGTAGTAATCAATTTGCAGGTATATCTCGTAAATCGTTGGTTAACTTTAGTTTAAATACATTCGATAATGAATTAAGCACAAACTTTTGGTAAGTTAAATTCACTGTAATTGGCTAAAAAAATATTAGGTAATTGACAAATGTACATCATCGTTATCAACATTCATCTGCCCACTGCTAGGCATATGCCTTTCTCAATGCCTTCCATAGTTATAAGATAAATAAATAATATTTCAAACTATGTATTATATTTCAAAATGTTGCGTGCTCGCATCGGCTTTGCGATTCAATAAATAATTAATACATTTGATTGCAAATTACAAGTAATTACTATACGTGATGGCGGGTGACATGATACGGTGGCCTTCCTCGTGTATTACCGTGGTAGCCGAAGCAAACATCCGTACTGCCCCGGATGTCATCTGTCGCAATCACCGGCATTTCACCACACCACCGCCGCAGCAACGCCCCGCGCCTAGCCAGCCCAATTCGGAAGAGGTCACGCTCTTCTGACCACCTAGCGTTAATCAATGTTACATGTTTGATTGCTGACTATTGTTGAAATTGCACATTTCCCTAATGTCATCTATGTCTGACTGATTACACGTTTAACCTTCAATTATATGTTAGCGGATGGCAGCTTGTTTTAATGGTGACTCGACAGAGTTGTACTAACGATAAAACTGAACACCTTTTAAAATCCTTCCTTCATGTATCTACCTAGTAATTTGCCACGTCTACCTGGGAGACTTATTATTTTAAATGCAAATAATTTAACGCAGTTTCATTAGTTTAGTTTCGTTAAAAATATACATTTTATTAGATTAACACGTTAACTGCGAGGCCATTTTGGCGGAACTTTCAGCCAGTGCGTTTGAGGCCTGTTCGTGGCAAAGTTGAACTTTTTTCCAGTGCTATTGAGGCCTCTCCTGCCTCACAAAATTATGTTTTCGAAAAACATTTTTAAAAAATCCAAATTAAACGATATTTGCTTGAAACTTTACTCTTATGAACTTAAATATGTGCATAATATGAATCTAGCTTCGCCTGGAGTTAGGACGTTTCGTTAATGAATAAAGTAAAATTAAAAATTTGTCATCGGTTCTGCCTCAAATCGCACTGAAAGGAAGGTCAATTAATGCCTCGACTAGTGATGGGATTAAAAGAGAGTTGTAGTTACGATAAATGTTTATTAAGTATTAATCACAGAAAATGTTTTTCATTAAAACATGGTAAACAAAAAGATTTGTCACACTGGACACAAAAAGTCACAATTTTTTTAGTTTTCTTAGCAGCTTGCGTGCCATTCAATGTCAATCTTAATTTTTCGTAGCAACCTACGCAGCGCTTTCTTTGACCACCTCTTTGGAACAAATGATCAGCACATCTGCCGATAGGAAATCTTGGAATAAAATATATATTTTAGATCATCAGCAAAAACATTCAACGTTCTCTGTACATAAACGATGATCAGCACACAATGGTAAAAATTGCCACTATGGACTAAACTTCGAATGGAACTGTGACTTGCTTAAAATAACAGTGAAGAATAATCCACAACTGAGCACACATTTTAAGGCAACACCCATGTGCAAAACAAAATAATGATGATAATTGAGTATTGTTAGTGGTGAATGTGCGTGCATGCGAATATTATATTAAGTATAAGACGTACTAATCGTGCTATTTAAGTAGAATTAGTTAATAGTAGCTTGGCTTTTAGTGTTGTGTTTCTGGCTCGTAAATACATTCTGTGTCCGATTTATGCACTTTTGGTTCATCATAGACACAGGCCACCCCCTTAAAATTCAAAGTTGCAGTAATTTAGGTTTTGTATGGTATAAGTAAAATTTTTACCGAGGTCAACATAGTTTCTCATAACTCCAATAAACATTTTCAAATAAGTCAGATGAAGTACCATTATTGGTTTAAAACGTTAAGGATTTTAAAATAAAGTTCTACGCTTAATCTTTAATAAATCCTGCCAAAACGTCCTCGAAACTCGAAACGTTATCGAAACTTTCCACAACACTAAGCTAGGATGCGCGGCGCCCGCGCCGCCCGCGCTTCGTGCAGTGCGGCCATGAGGCCTACAAATTTTGAGATAGATTTGACCTCAATCCGCACTAGGCGTAATTAATTTCTTTTCAGTGCGTTTGGGGCCTGTGGGACCTCATTTTTATCTAATTACGCCATTGGGCTAGATATCGCAAGAGAAACATTTCTATATATTTGTTTCTGTCGTACTCATAGAAATACTGATCTAGGAGCCTCCCGCACAGAGCGAAACAACCCGATTTTGACTGCCGCACCAGCGAGAAGTCACGCTTTGGGCCTATCCTGCCTCAATCCGCAGTTAACGTGTTAAAAACTTGTTCGTTCGGTGTCAGACATCAGACATCATGAATTCCAAGTACGTTGATAATTATTTTCTTGTTGCAGCGTTAGTATTTTAGACGTAGGTACGCGACATTTTTAAACTTCCATCACTGACGTCGAAGAACACGCGTATAGATTAACGTATTCGCGTTTGCCTCGACGTGTTAGCGTCTCAAAGCCATTTATAGCCAACGTTTGTCGTCTTCTTGTCAAGAGGCATGTCCCTGGACGCCGGCCCGGGCGGGCGGCGAGCGACCGAAATAGCCACCGCCCCGCGCCGCTTAACAATGCAATAAAAAGAAATTAACATTCTAAAGTCGCCTGCGCTAAGTTGATTCTCGTGTCATTTGGATGCGGTCCAATATTCCGTGATATTTCTTTTAGTCAAGACTCTGGTCGCTTCCGTTAAGTGAGAGCGAAAATAAACGCATCTAGCATGGACGACGAGTGATACTTTTTCGGGGTATCTCGATGTTATTTCCGTTGTCACCTCATTACCGGTGCTGACATGTTGGTGTGTTTGTCGCAGGTTTCGGTCTGGCTGCGGCGGCGGCAGCGGGCGTGCGCGCCGGCTACCCCACCGTGCTGCAGTCGCCATACGGGTGAGTTGATAACTGTTTCACTTTCACACATGCGATTCAATGTTCAATGGTACATACACTTACGAATTTGCCAGCACAGCGGCTCCATGCCGTTGCTTACACATCTCACGAGACAAAAATCAGATGTGCCGAATCTTACTCTTACATATCTTACGGATACACCATAAGTAGATTTGACACGATGCTAGAGCTTTATTGATGTGAGGTGCACTACTTGCCGCGTTAGGTAAAGTGCGCAGCGAGCGGCGGTAAGTGAGCCCCAAGGGGCAGAGCCTGAGCGGAGGTGCTGAGCTGAGTTTTGTCTCGGTAGATGAGGCGGGCGGCGCCTGCGCACGGCCGGCGGCGCGACTCCCGGCGGACGTCTCACCTTATCTATATAACAAACATTTTCACATAGGTATCTATGGCAAGCGTGAGCGTGAGAGTGGATTTTTTTCGTTTTGGGTGTGAATTAGTCGATTGGGTTTTTAATGTTTACGTTTTACAAAGCTATAAGAGGCTTGGGCGGCGCCGGCGTCGGCACAGCCAGTCGCGGGCGCCGCCCAGCCCGCACGAGATGCGCATCGTTACCAACACTCGATGTTTTCTTACTTATATTTTATTTATGTTTTATATGCCGTGTTCGTGTAAGATTTTTGTTGATTTGAAATGATTTTTTTGTTGGTGGTGGATTTCGTTTAATACACTTACTAAGTTTTGTAGCGCGTAACCAAACTTACCTAAGAGGCTTGTTGCGCGCAAAACTTCGCTTTAAAAAAATCATGACCAGGTATAAAAACTTTCATTGATAAAAATATGCATTGTCTGTTATGTTTTTGAATTCTATAAAAGCATTAGAAAAAATTTGCGAGCGCGTCTCAGGCTGCAGGATGTTTTGTTACGCGGCGTTACTCTGTGACCTGAGTTTTAGAACAAAGTGTAGCTTTATTTGTTGCCTCGATTCAATATATACTTAGACACTATGCTCAGATCTAGTATTGTGTCATTTCACTTTCCGTACAGCAATAAATGTGAATTTTTCCTTCACTTCCACTGACGTGTTACGTGACCAGTAGATCGATTAAAACCCAATGCCACAGTTCCGCCGCCGAACCACTACTCTATTATTTATTCATCGAAATTCTAACCTAATGAAAAAACAATCGGGCGCAAACTGAATTCGATTTCTCATTGTCAGGTGTTAATTCTAAATTAATGAGTATGTAGTCGTATGTGGGCGGTTGGCTTCCTTATTACATTTATGTAGGTGTTTCGACATCATCCTGAGCATTATCGTCGTAAATAGGTGTGCATGTAAGTAACCGATGTCGTAAGTATTGAAAACTAAACTCTGGAACCTTTAGACGTCTAACAGCAATATAATAAATATAGATGTGACATTAAACGAATCTTAGTAATTGATTGTCTTTTCCTATGTAGATGTGGCAGCTTGTGTGATGTTTCGCCAGTTTTATAATGCTCTACACGCGTGTTTTGTGACATCTCTTCAGATCTTCCTGTAATAACTTTAATACACCCTTTATGTCGTATTAGATGAATTTGACGAGACATATAAGGCTTATAGATGCGTATTTATCGTTTGTTTAAATTCTGTTAAGATGTAGGTATTGCACATTGTGATAGTACTAGCAGGCCCACAGGTGGGCGTAGTGACCGGGCGGAGTTTGCGGGCGGGCGTGATCCGCGCATGCGTTCTCTGCTCCACAGCCTGCGCCGAGCTGATCCATCAAAAGCGAATCTCGAACAGAAATCTATTCGTCCCTCTCGATCGCTATGTAGTTGAAAAAAGACGAACGTTGGAGAAGAAAATGTTTAGAAATAAAACGTGTTCGCGGCTGAGAGCTCTCCGATGCGGCTGATGTGGCACGTTCTGGAGAGCACTCCTCCGCAAGACTTGACCGCTCCGCGTCACACTATAAAGGAAATTATGCGAAGCTGACATTTTTTATCACTAACACAAACGGTGGATCAAATTTCGATAATGTCAAAGAAAGTTAAACATTATGCCTGGTCTAAAATGATTTGATCTCTAATAAATATGAAACTAAATTAGTGATGATGCTTACATACGGTCATCCTTTAAAGCTGTCTCAAAAAATCATGTAAAATAGGTCACACTAAATCACAAAACTTGTAATTTCTCCTATTTTCCCAATTTGACTAATGGCTTCACATTTTTCTGGCTTAGTATTTTTTTTTGAATATAGGTTAAGAATTTTCTTAACCACATTGTAAGACAATATAAAGTATTTTCAACGCCTAATTCCTGGCACTTGACGTTTAAAAAAGGCTTCAGTTACCCTGTTAATACAATACCGCATGTATAATATACATTATAAATGTCTAATTATAAATGTTTTAGTTATGTATTAATTTAATTGTTGTATAATGTTTTGACATAAGTAAACACAAATTTTACATTCAAAAACTAAATTGGATCTAAGCGATATAGAAACGACGTGCAATAAAAACGCATAAATTTAGATAAAATTCTACAAGATTCGTGACGTTTGACCGAATTACGGTGAAGACGACGAACGTTACCAGCCGACATTTTTATTAGGTTTCTTTTTTAATCTTTGGTGGCAGTGACGCACGGTGGCGGCCGTCTGCGGGGACGAAGTCCAGACTTTAAAAGTCGGACTCGCCCAGACTAGGCTGATCGATGTATACTAACCTAACATGACAAGCTCGCGCCTCACAAGGCTAACGGGGCTAGGTAGAGTGTGATGACAGATTGAAAATGTGTTTAATTTTGCGACGATGATTTTTCACACTACGTAGTTTTTAGTTAATGAGTGTGAAACGTTATCGGGGGCGTTGATGGCTTTTAATTAATGTGTCAGTTTCTGTTTGTAAAATTGTTGTCGATTCGACAGGTTGTCCCCGGGGTACGTGTACGGCGCACCGGGGTATGCGGTGAGCGGGGTGGGTGGCGGTGTGGGCGCGGGCGCGGGCGGGCTGGTGCAGCTGCCGCCACTACAGCACGCCGCCGCCGTGGCTGCTGCCAACCACCTGTACGAGTACCAAGCGGCCGCGGCACAGGGAGCGGCGGCCTATCAGCAGCAATACGCAGCTGCCGGCTTTGATCCTTACGCAACAGCAGCAGGTAAGTTAATTCTTAGCAGATTATGGAATTTGTAGCTCGTTTATGCTATTGTCTATTTTTTTTAAAGATAAGAGAAAGGTAAACTAGCGCTCTGATTATTAAATAACTAGCGATATTTATAGATATAAAACAATCAGATGAGTTGCAGATGCTTCGACATACTTTATGTAGGATCGATGAAGCATCCATTAATTTAAATATTGGTTTAAGAAGAAAAATAATAAAAGCCACGATTTAGTATCTTCATTACCCCTGAGATGAGATTCTTCGACTTCAATTGGACAGTTGCCACGGCCATGTTTCGCAGGTGCAGCCGACGGTCTAGATTTAGACTATAAAGTATTTATATTATGAGTTTAAAGTGTAGACGTGTCAATTAGCTACTATTTAATACTATTATTTTTGATCAATACAAACATCAGACAGATGAATTGCATCCCTTTTTTACGATATCTATAGTTATATGATCTGTCATGATTTTCAGCTGCGGCGGCGGCTGCGAGCGGCGCGGGCTACATGTCTCCGTATTACGCGCTGCCAGGAGGCGGCGTACAGGCGCCACTCCTGCCGCCCCTGCCCTATCCCCCGCAGCTGCAGGAGGCGCGCATGCAATGAGACCACATCCAACAGACCCCGTGGCTACTTTACTACTGAACTATTACGAAGCTGTACTTAACTTAGCCTCTACGCATTTAATCAAGATAGCCGCGGAAGCTATACGCAATGTGCAGACTCAGCTCGCCCCTAGCGGCTGTCATTCATTAGTATTTTTGCGTAGGGGTTCTTATGTCTCAGTAGCCGCAATCTGTTGATGAAATTGTGATGAAACTTAAAAAAAAACTTCGTGAATTGCAAATGTTACCGCTACAGAACCAAATATTAAACGTTCGTGTAACACTAACGTAACATGTTTAAACCAAAAAGAAGTATAAACGACCAAAGCTATGAGCTTATACCAAAATGTTGAAGACATCTTGACAATTTAAATCTGTTAGGTACGGATAAAGGTGATGGGTCGAACCTTAGTAGACATAATGTACTTAATATAGGAAGTACGTACTTTAAATTGAGGTTATTCTATAGATAATAATAAGCTATGTTAAACAAAGCTCTTGCCACGCCTTCCTGTAATCACATATAGTTTTACTAACATATTAAATAATATATCTGTACATATTATCCCTTATTTTCAAATGTAATAGAAGAAAATAAGATAAAGAAAGCTGTTAAATGACAATAAACGCTTGAAAAGAACTCGTCTTTTCACCTTAAAAATTTCTTATCATTTTGTTTGAATCAATAATCTTAACTTGTTTTCTAGACTTTTATAACAACTTGAAACGAATGCTTAATTACTTAAGTTACATGTTTACCATCGTTTTTTATTTATTTTTAAGTTTTTGTTTTGTCCGACGATTTTATATAAATTTATTATTATTATCTTTTTATTACTGAAATCTTATATGTCTCAAATCTACAGAATATTTTCTCCGAGATTTTTTTTTTCATAATGACGAAAAAAAGGTCATATATAAAACATGTAAGTAAAAGTATTCATGTGTTTCTTTTTTAAATGCCGTTACAACGTTAAAGTTTTATTGGGTCAGGATGGTATCCATTTTAATATACCCATTAATAATTATCAATGAAATATTAAAGTTTGTCAAGTTACAGCTTCCTTTTCTAAGAAAATTAACAATCGCAATTTTAGTCTAAAATAAAGTTAGATTTCATAAAAGTTTATGCTTACACAGTCGCTAAGAGAATTTTTAAAATATAACCTAGTATATAATATCTTAAAAAAATATCATAAAAATAGTTATAAAATAAAGATATTTATTTTCTTAGCGATTGAATAATTTAACGTCCGTCAAGAAGATTGGCGAATATATTTCTGGTAGGACGATAAAGAGGAAATGCGATGCAAATTGCGATGTGTATGTAGCTTTTTTATAAGTCAATAATTACATGTCCATATTGCTCAATGTGTCCAGGAAGGACTCGGTATAGTGTAAGGTCAGAAGGAGAGCAATAAAGGGCTTATTTAATATTATTACTATTAATAAATGTACTTAATTTTATCGCTGTAAAACATAGTTCGTAATAAATGCCCTTCTAACATTAATTTGTTCTCCAAAGCGGTATAGGGTACTTACTAGGTAGTTTAATTCAATTACTAGTCCATGTAATTTTAATGATAAAAAATTTAGACTTCCGCCGGCCGTTCCCATATTGTAACCAACATGATTTTAGCCTATTTTCAATGATTTCTATTGTTTCTTAAAAAAATGACTAAATAAGTTTGTAAAGGAAGAACAGAAGTCCGAAAATGAAGGTTGTATGATGAAGCTTCAAAGAAAATGGCAGCGCGCGGAGTGGTCGGCATGTAGTACAAGTTAAGGGCATCAGACCGAGTAGGGAACACTGACCCTTAGGTCTTAAGGTTAATAATAATGTAATTTGCTGTTATTCGTAATTTATTTTGTTGATATTTGTAAAGCGTCATGTTGATAACTATTTATTGTGGAAGAGTAATAAAAAAAATTGTTAAATATTTATCGACCGAATCGAAACTCTCGTATGTCATCTCGAAGTCTTTTATTGTGATTCGGTCCAATATTATAATGAAATATACACAGTAAACTTTATAATTGTAAGTAGATATAAATGTTTAATGCATACCAAATGGAACATTAAATCGTTTTAGCCATAGTTGTGGCCATCTTGCCTTACATAATATACAACGTAATGTATAGTTTATATAAAAGAATATATTAATATATTGCAACATATCATCAAACCAGGTGTATGAAATTTCAGTGTGATTGTGCACTGTTCAGTCCATTATATAGTGCATTTCATTCAAAGTAATTAAGCACAATTATTTATGTATTACGTACTCGATAAATGGAAGTTCATAATAAAATACTTAATAATTGTTATGAGTAATTTAAAATTATACTATAATTGTACTTAATTTAGGTTTAACTAAAATGGAAAATAATTTTGTAAGGTAAAAAAAAAATCATCGTTTTTTATTTCAACCCAATTCCTAGTAAATTTAATAAATTCTACAATGTTTGTCGTTCAGAGGAATTTGTGTCGTCAGAAATCTTGGCACGGAGTCAACACCGATTCAGCTATATCAAATAGCCTATTTTGCAGTCATGTGATCAAAAGACTTAATTATATTTTTGTAAACAATATAGAATCGACTTTCGTAAGTGTCGAATGACTTATCATTTAACCAAAAATACGAAAGCATCAGTATTCAAATGCTAAATGCATACATCTTTTTTAACTTTGGTTTTTAAGTCTTGCCTACTACAACACATCTTACAAGCTAGCTTCAGTGAATAAACCAGGTTGTTTTTTTAATAAAATTTTAAAACAAAAATTGTCTTAGTTTCATAATACACAAACACATTCTCAAAAATAAAATAGGGAAGCCTCCGTGATGTAAAATATACGAGTATACCAGTTCTAGTACGTTCTACAAGGAAATTCGACACCCCTCTGCTACTTATTCGCCCACCCCAATCCTCATTGCTACCGCTTTGTTAAAATCCTTTGGGGTTGCACGAGATGAGAATATTTATATCGTAAGTATGTACAGTATGCGTTGAATAATGAGAAAACTTTAAGAATTATTGAGCAATAGTTTTATACATGCTGTGCACGTCGGTTTTTTAAATTATTTATTCGTTTTGGCTATCATTCTTTTAAGAACCCTGTAACAGATTTGGTGCTCAGTTAAAATAGAAAGTAATAAGAATTGTAGAAATAATTGTAATCAGAAACTTGTCTATCTGAATACAATGATCTAAACAGTGTCGTGAGGTTTTAAATATGAACATACATTGACTAGGACTTTAGATATTCCTAAAAGATACTGTAAGGTATTTTAAGTCAAAAGACATTCATAATTTTCATTTGGTTGGCTTTCACAAATATAAAAATGTTCTTATGCTTTTAGATAATGGAACTCGATAGTTATTGTGCAAACTATTTGTTTTTCTGCTTATTTATTTGCAGCATAAATACTTATTACTTTTAAGTAATAAAAAAAATCCAACGACTAATAACTTATCTGTCTATCTAAATATGTCACTTTAATTCTTTAACTTATCTGTATCCTTACTCAATGGTTTTGGTGTCGCTGTTTTCTGTCATTGTCAATGTCAAACGTTAAGTTGGATACATGGATGGATATTGGAAACATTTTGCTTAATTTTAGCTGTTTTCATTTTGTATGTTTATTATGTAGGCTTTCTTATTAATTTTACATAAATATTTTAGCATTGCAGTTCGATTATTGCAACATATTTTTTTATTACCAGACATATCACGAAATAAAAGTTATTCGACGATTTCTTGATTTTATCGGTTAACACCACAAAGCTCGAAGTAACTTTTGGGATTATTTCATCAATATGGCAGGGCAAGGGCACCAGTTCCCTGGCAATTTCCAGGGTAACCCAGGAGCCATGAGGACGGGATATGGCGGTGGGCCAATGGGTGGCCAAATTCCACAAATGCCAAATCAGTTAACAGGTACGTTTTACTAATTCTTCAACAATTGATGTTGGCGACTTAAAATTTTGCACATCTTTATAAATTCGTTGATTAAAAAATACTCAATGTTACAGTTGTACTCATAATTTACTGATGTTCTGTAATATTTCCAGGTGTTATGGCAGGTCCAATGGGCAATGCAGGTATGGTTGGTATGGGTAATCAGATGGTACCACCTTATGGAGCTGCAATGCAAAACCAAATGGGTAACATGGCAATGGGACCACAAGTAAATAAACAAATTAAATTTACCATAAAACTGCTTAAAACTTATATTAAATTATAAAAGAAAAATCATAATTTTTAGGTTATTAGAGGCAGCAAAAGATTAAACTGCTTATTTTCCAGTTGATCCCATTAATAAGTGCAACGTTCAAAATGATAATTTGCTGTCAGATTTTATGAATGAAATATTAAGCAAATAGAATAGGATAGTACAAAAGAGACAGAAGTTGTAGCTTTTTTATTTAATGACTGTGTTTTACGTTCATATTTGCAAGAGCTCCTTCTGTATCTACTTCATTGGTGGATTTCAGGGAATGGGAGTGGGCGGAGGAGTGGGGCCTGGTGCTGCAATGGTACAGCAAGTTGTACAACAACAAGGTAAAAATTTAATAACCCTTATTTCAAAATAATATAAACATCTTAAGGGAATTTAGAAGTTTTCTTTAAAAATGAGTTTAGAGATAATTTTATTAACTATACTATAGTTCTTTTCAAATATCTTGATGACCCAAGGTCATCGCAGTAACTGACGCAGAGTTAAGAGCATCCTCAGGAGATTTAAAAACTACTATACCACCTGCTTCACATGCCAAAATGAGCAATGGGTATGAACCCAGCACAGAAGTACAACTGTTACTGGTCTAACAATTCAAATGTCAAGAATCTGTTTGAATTCACACAACATGCAGAAGAGTTCAGAGTTCATGACATGTTTAATAAATAAAATAGTGTGTACTCTATTTTACTTTTTATGATATTAATGGTTCTAACATACAGCTATGCAAACAGTACCTGTGGCAGCACCTCCTGCCGCTCCCCCCTCAGCCCCACCACAGCAGAACAAGGACTTCAACACTGCTTCTCTGTGCAAGTAAGTTTCTAGATTCCACAAATGACCCTTTTGAAGTAAGCAATGCATCAATAAAGTACAGTATTGTTTTCTGGGTCATATTATGTTTTTCTAATATTAATGTATCACACAATTGGAATTTACATTTTCTAGCTAATTTTATGTAATTTTAGAACACAGCTTTTTCAATTTCATTGACCTTACTACCTTTTAAATTATTTACCATTTTGTCCATGATTATAAATAAATAAGGTAATATTAAATTTTATACTCCCTTCAGACATGTTAGGGGTCGACAATGTGACTTTTTTTAGAATATTTTAGACCCCACAACCCTTTGGTCAAATGTGGTGAATTTTTAGACTACCTCATCCCGGTAAACCTTAAATCACATGTATTTTTTTAATACAAAAACTTTAAAAATAACATTAATAATGTTATGTTTCGTTATTTTTCCAAAACCCTGCCCTTATCGAGCCTCAAGTAATGGACGATACCTTACGTGAATTAACAATTGTAGGTTCGGACAAGAGACAGTTCAAGACATAGTGAGTAGAACACAAGATGTGTTTCAAACGTTGAAAGCTATCCAGCCTCCGAACGGTACTCAGCACGGCGAGAATGCCAGCAACGACAAAAAGGCTAAAATGCAGGAACAACTGCGAACGATACGATTACTGTTTAAACGCTTAAGGTTGATTTACGAGAAGTGTAATGAAACTTGTCAGGTAGAGGTATATCTTTTTTTTTATTATTACAGCTTTCATCCACGAATTTACGAAAAACACGATTTAATGTTAGCTATGCGCTGCCCAGTTTCCTCTTGTTTAAGTCCCCCTATACCTAAAATTGTGTTCTGCGCAGCGACTCCTGCGTAGTTCCAATCCGCGTTATTCCAAAACCTTTATATTCAATTTGTACTGATATAATGCTGAAAGAAAAATATATTTCCATGTAAAATTTCACCCTATAATTTAAACTTTTAGGGGATGAATTTTGGACATATATTTTTTAGTACTCTTTTTCATAGTAAATCACTATGCAGTCTCGCTAAGATAATTGCTTTACCGATGGTTTCTGAGACCTAAACCTCTGTTTTGTCAAAGATAATGACAAGGATGATGATATGTTTTACAGAGATTGTAGTCTCAGAAACTCACTGTTCATAAAACAATATGTACAAAGGTTTAATTGATAAATAGGTGATTATTATAGTTGTTAGATAATATGTTGGTAGCTCTTTTTGCAAATTGTACAGAACACAATGTTAGTGATAAAGGGCACAGGGCACCGATAATTTTGGACCTTAGCTTGAGCTAATTTTAAGTTGAAAAATGATTACAGATTTGTTTAATATTTCCAGGGCATGGAGTACACTCACATGGAAAGTCTGATACCTCTCAAAGACGAAGCTGATAATAAGACATTAGATGAGAGACGAAACACTGAGACGTACCGACAAGTTTTAGAAGAAAATAACATACTCACTGAACAGGTATTATTTTAAATTAATAGCATCTTGGGTTTTTCAAAGAAATACTCACATCTTCAATTATTAGTTTTGATTCATTAAGTTTAACTTATAATCTGTATTGTGCACTTTAATTAACTTGATCTGACAAAAATAATTATAATAGTAACAGATTTCTACTAAAAATTATTTTAAAAATAACTATTTTATATATCATAACATACAGAATTTTTTAAACCTATTTTTTTTTTTAATTTTAAATTTCTAGGTAGTATCTAAAAACAAACAACTAAAGGAGGTGATAACAAACTTGAGGACAATTATCTGGGAGATCAATGTAATGTTAACTATGCGAAGGTCATAGACCAGATGTCATAATTAATTTCTACTGTTACACTCTATGTCAGTGATTGTCAAACTTATTTCTTTCACCGCCCCCTTTGAAAATCAATTATATTTCAGAGCCCCCTAATTTTTATTCAGTTCTAAAACTGAAAAACCACAATTTCATTACTTTAATTAATTTAAATGCCCCCCATTTTTGGGCCCCTTATCGCCCCCTCCTAGGTTTCAATCGCCCCCAAGGGGGCGTTATCGCCCATTTTCGGAAACACTGCTCTGTGTTTTCTTATAAATGTTAGATAGTTACAAAAGATTATCAAAGAAAATCACAGTTTTTCTTTTATTTACTAAACTTGTGTGTGAAAAACAATGATCTTCGTGTAAAAATACAAGTGAAGTGAGTTGCAGTTCTTCTCATGTTTATATCCTTTTTGTGATAAATGTTGTTCAAATGTAAATAGATTATTGTATAAAATTATAGATAAAGTAAATTGTATCATTAAGGAAAACATATTTGTAAGTATTTTAGTTTAAAATATTGAAATTAAATAAATATAATGTGTCGTATCAAGTTTTTATTTTACTCACATTCCTATAATTTTTACTGAACATTTTTAGAGAGCATTCACACTGGTGGTTTTTAACGCCGTCTCAAAACTCGGAATTGACGGCTCTCAGGCGATGAACGCTTGAAAATAACTCTTGTTTCCTTCGTTCAGAGCTCAAAATGGAATACTGCCAGATAAAAAAAAGCGTTTGCTTTTTATAAACGCTGCCTTATGAATACATGGAAATATGTTTTTTAACGCTTTTTTAGCGCGCGTTAAAAAAGCACCCCTGTGAATGGAGGCTTAAGTATTGAAGCATTGCCTAGTCATTTTCTTATGTTTTTCTCTGTATTTTTCACTTTTATCTTCTTGGGGGTATTAAAGTAATATCTGAACGTATTACAAGTATATTTAAAAAATAACACCATATTCAAATTTTTATTTGATTTAATTGAAATAAAATATAATTTACATAAGTTGTGTTTTTCTAAATTAACACCTAAGACTCTAGTCCATATAAAATAAATTATAACATAAAGCGGATGGCAAGCATTCTTTTCAAAGAGCTATTTGAAAGGTACAACTTAAGGCTTATTCGTTAAAATATGTAACTGCATAAGAAAGTTAAACAACAAATATATTTTTTTCTCAATTTTTTAAATATCAACCACGTGTTGTCAAGTGATCATAACTTTCAATAGAGATTTCATTTTCATCTTAAACTTTTTCTTACATCAATAACACAGTGTACTTTGTTGCATGACAAAATAGTATTTAGAAATGAATTAAGTACGTCTATCTGCGTTCGATAGGTTTAACTACTTCGGTGGCTTTCTTCTTCTTCTCTAAAAACTTCTTTTCGTAGTGGTCTTCTGGTTCCAAGACCAATTCGGGCTGCGCCTGGTCAGCTTGATCTGGTATTTCTGGAGCGGCGTCCATAAGTTTACCAGCGCTCCTGCCAGCTGGTAACGCGTGGAAGGCTTCAGCCAGTTCTGGGTTGATTTCCTCTAGCGGTGTGTCTCCAGATCTAATATAGACGGGTACGTAGCCAGGCACCTGGGGTAAGAACTGCCATTTCGGTCGCGCCTCTGGAAAAGTAAACGTTTTTTTTTTAAATTGCATAAAAAATTTGCTAAATAAGTGATTTTTTAATAATGATATGCAATGTATTTTTTACTATTCAAATTTTATAAAACAAGGATCACCACACACATCCTTGCTTGAAGTAATGGGTAGTTTTTTGTAGTCGACGGGAACAACTGTCCGTGTATAACCACTAATAATACTATAGCGTCTTGAAATGAATGTCATCAAAGTTCAATCATTTATTAAGACTTAAATTAATATGTTCAGTCAATTTGCAATAATGATTAATTATGAGTCCAGTATGACATTTTGGAACAACTGTTCATTAGAAACCTGTTGGGCGCTAGCGGTAATTCGATTTACATAAAAGCTTTTTATGACTCCTTTAATTTGTCTTGTACGCAGTAAGGATGTTTTAATGATTCAATATGGATTTATAGCTTCGGTTTTATCTTCGGATTCTACATACAAACGTATTTTGTTTTGATAGAAAACTGGAAGAATTGGCAGTGGTTTGATGTGAACTGTCAATTATGTTTTATCTACCCTGGATTATGGACCCTGGGTTTCTAAGTCCAAAATCTGTGTTTAAAACATATTGTTAGAACTGTTTTGTCTAAGATAATGTAGGGATGACGGAATGTTTTATACAGAGATTTTGGTGTCACAAACCCACGGCTAGTCATATGAGCATTTTTCATATTTATGAGAAAATTTTAGTTAAATTGATATAAGTTTGGTATATTACAACTTGGTATTGTTAGCGATATCCGAAATAGAAATTAGATGCACATTGAGTTAAGCATTATCATGTTAGTTATTAGAATTGATAGGAAAATTTCCCTATAATATTAACATAGGTTAATGGCGATTGCTATCGGTTGACCCGCTGTCCGGACGGGATCAAGCACGCTAATGCAACGTGCATCGTAAATTTGCTAATAGTTAATAGGACGGAATAGACGCGTCTGCTTGTGCAGACGTTTTCCTTGTTAGCGTGGGTCGTTCAACTTGCTACAGTCCATTTATCAATACTGTGTAGAATCTAGATTGTTGGTAACTCTTTATTGATGTCTAAAAATATAGCGCCGTATTATAAAGTCTTGAATGATAATTTTTGGATAATCCAGTGACTCACAACGATCTACGAAATGACGTCACGTCAATAAATTATACATTTTCTTTGCATAATTCCGTTCCGAGAAAAATAATACTAAAAGAAAATAAATTAAGGCAATGTTTAAAGGAATTTTGTACGCATTTTGATCTCTATGGAATTCAAATGAGAGAGCGTTACCAGAGCACGGAAACTTAATATATGAGTTCAAATGTTTGATATATTGTTAATATAAATGAAATGACATCCGCACTATACTGCATTTGAATCTAGTACTAACAATAGCCCATTCGTACATTGCAATAAACAATAATTATCTTTTTATATTTTAAAGTACATACTTGGAGTAAGTAATATTTGAATAACCATTTATGTACCTTTACATATGGTACCGGACTTCGCTTTGCGTTGGCTATGTGTGTTGCTGTGGCTAGGTATATCTATAATTTATACATGAAATTTCTCTTTGTTAGTTAAACGTTTGCTTAGACTTTACTTGTGTAAGTGGTTTTATGTTAGCTTTTACAAACGGTAGTCGAAAATTACGTACGTATACTTTTCTTAAAAGGTTCTTCTCGACGTTATTTCTCGTTTGTGACAAATAGAAAAAAAAAATCATAAAAAATTATTATCAAATACGTCTTCGTTTTATCAATAAAAGATCTAGTTTTAATTAAGTCTTTCAATACCTAACAAAATAATGTGTTTATGAGTAAATGTTATTTGTAACAAATCTAAAATTGAGTTTGTGTATAACGGTACAGCAGCGCAGCACGGTCGCGAGATTTGTCTAACTGTACTGCGCAAGCGCCCAATTTACACGTTGCTTTCATATACCATTCTAACAAGAAGCTATCGAGTTATATTAGAACTCTTCATATTTCGTTTTGTAGTTCAATACTGCCACGTATAGACTCACTTAATAGTCGGTCGGTTACTTCACCATTTTCCTCGTCGGTGACGACGAAAATGGTAAATTAATAAACAGACCAAGACTGACAGAAACTCTCGACTCTTTACCGACGATTTTAAGAGATGAAACCAACGGTTACACATTCCGCATTATTATAATATATTACTTGTGTATATTTATTTTACCGACCATATGTTATTCAGCAATAAGATAAATAATTTAGGAACTTAGGAACTTTTTAATGGTCTCAATTCTGTCAGCCATATTTGAAATGAAATGGAACCGTAGATGTGGTATTTATGTACGATGCTGACGATACGCTGCACTGCCAGTCCTTCGACCCTATCTACGATATCTGGAATTCCGTCGTACTATACGCAAATTTTACATGTCAGTGCAGATTGGACTGACAGATCAGTTGTCTGTCACCTGTGCTGTTGCCTAACCAGACAGAGCATCAGTAAAACTAAAGTTCAAAGCTAATATTATATTTTGATTAACATCCACCCGAAGTCCATTAAGAGTACATTTAACGGTTGATTCTGACTTGAGCACTTTTTGCTCGTCAAATTAACTGTAGCCTCTGGTTTGTTGTTGCAATATAAAAATATCATTTTTAACCTAAAAGTGTTTATTTTTAAGGTACAAAATAGAATGCCGTGTGATTTTGATTCGTGAAAGTATGATTTTGATGGATCGACGTCCGTTGTACATTCTGCGGTTCCTCTTCTAATGCTCTTTGTGATGGCCCATGTCCATTAATTCACGAGAAATTGCGAATTATTCTGTATTCTTGAATTACTCACGAATAAACATAAAAACCGAAAAAGCGGTACGACATTTGCGTTTTTAGTCGGCTATTTTGTGCTTGACTAGCTGTCGCCCGTGACTCCGTCCGCGCGGACTTAAAAAAAAACTTAATTTGTAGCCTTAATGTGTTCTTTTAGGCTATTCTCTACATTTACGCCAAATTTGAGCGAGTTTTGGACATAACTTCTAATAAAAATCCATCCATGCATACATCCAAACATTCACATTTACAATATTAATAGTAAGATTGATTAATGATTGATGTGACATTTTATACTGCTTTTGTGCAATCAAAAATATAACATTAAGTAACAATATAAACTAACTAGCCATTCAAACTAACAGTAAAATGTATTTCGAGAGATGGTATGGCAAAATGGCATTTAATTGAGTTTAATTTTAAACGAATGTCGTTATAATTTTCGAGTCATCAACCTATAAGCTTATCTACAAACATGATGTAGAAATGTAGGAACAAAACGTCGGCTATCTGTTTGGTTAACTACCTATTAGGACGTCGAGGTTAAGACATGATTAATTCTAGCTTTATCATATAAGTGTTTGAATTGCAATGCAATAACAAAGGTCGATAAGAAATAAAGATGTCAATGTCATAATGAATATTTGAACAAATAATAGAGAAATAGTTACCATGATTTTTCAAGGCCGTTAAAGCCAGGGCCGGTTTTAGCATTCCGGCGCCCTGGAGGAGATTTTTGCGGCGCCATCTTTTTTTAGGTGTCGGGGGATATCTTCCAAAGATAGGGTATTTTAGTGGACTTATCTTTATATCTGGCTCTGTTGCCTTATGGCTGACGCCGCAGGCCGGCCCTACCCTAACATCGCTATTGGTTAAAGCTGTGAGAATGTGAGGGATGATATTATGTTTTTGTACAACAGTTCCGACAGCGGAAACTTATGCTGCTTAATTTTACTAGCGGTCTTAATTTCGAAACCCTTCAATCGACTATTGTCGTGAACCATATCTTAACATAAGCTTTTGCAAGTTTACCTGCAATTATCACAAGAAATATTAGAAAATTAATAAACGTCTACTAATATTTTAGTATTAAAAAACTGTTGAAAAAAATTTAAGATTGTAATAGATTTTGTTAACGACTTCATAGACTCATTTTTAAAAAAGCTTATTCACGCACCGTGTCTATGCGAGTCCTTAACGGGTAGTGTCCGTAACGGGAGAGTCATTGTCCTGTCCAGTGGTGTGTAAACTCGCCTCGGAACGGGTTCATCGTGTTTGTTTTTGCATTATTATAAAATTCCAATTACCATCCGATGGTAGGGGGGTAAATGTATATCGTTCGACACGACACGTATACATTGCTGCGAAAACTAACTCGATTGTACTTTCACGTCTAACTTTCACAGCAATGGAAATAATTCAGTTACATGATATCATTCCACCTGTTGATTGTATCTAGAGTGAGTCAGATCAATTATTTTTTTATATCACCGGACCACTGGTAGTTTAATCGACTTCGTGGTCAAGAGCTTCTTTTTGGTCGAGACTCGAAACCTTTCTTAGAATAAAGATAATGATCAGTTCGCGGTATTTTCGATGATTTTAAGGATTTTTATATATAAAATATCGCAATTATATAAGTAATTTTATGTTAAAATGATTACTAATATGTGGTTAAAGATACACACATTTAAATTATTTTGAGTAATTCCTAATCTTTTACATTAGAAAACGGAACTGGTTATTGAATATATGAATACTTTTTACGAAATGTTTGTTTTAGATAGAAATTAATTGAAATATAAACAATGATACAAAAGCGGCAAAATAAAAGCACAGAAAAAATAATTATAAGCTGAATTAGATTCCATATTTGATTGTCTTCCTAATACTTAATAAAAACAAAACATAATCAATTTTTTTTTAATTATGCAACATAACGGTCAGTATTTAATGTACGCAAGACATTTGGCAAAATGTCAGGGCTATAATAATTAAATTGTTAGTTATTCAGATAAATATTTCTAAGGTTATTTTTTTCTTCAATTGAAAGTTATGTATATTGTTGTAGTATTAAAATTATGATTAAAATCTTTTCGTGTTAGATCACGTGAAAAGATTCAAGTCATTACTTCTTACTAATATTATAAATGCGAGTATTAGTATGGATGGATGGATATATGTTTGTTTGAAGGTATCTTTGAAATGGCTGAAATGGCTCAACGGATCTTGATGAAATCTGGCATAGATGTAGAGCATAGTCGGAAAGAACATATAGGCTACTAATTAAGTTATATTTTTAATTTCACGTGGACGGAGTCGCGGGTGACACCTAGTTTATACATGCATTACAAAATTACTAAGAATATTGAATTTATTATAAAAAAATCTGTGGCGCTGTCTTTTATATTAATGTCCTTTTCAAAGAAATCCTTTTGCGTTCTTTTTATGATGTGATATTCTTCAATTATGTTTTAGGTATTTTTTAATGGAGTTGGACTTGTAATAATAAAAATTTGTTTATCGTAAGAATTTGTTTTACTCTATGTATTATATATTCAAAATTTTAAAACATGCATAAGTTTCAATTAAATATTATCTTAAATCAATGTTACTGTTTCCATTATTATGAAATACAAAAGAAACTTCCGTAAGAAAAATTATTTTCGGAGGTAAATGGACTATACACTTATCCACAAGGTTTCGAACTTTTATATTTTTAGTATCTCTTCTTCAAAAGTAAATGCTGGAAAATGCTCTAATATTCATTAAAATTAACACTTGAGCTATACATTATTGAAATGACAATTAATGACATTAACCAAAAGCTTTTATATTTAGATTACTATGCTTCATCGTTCAATTTTACACAACATTTACGATCAAAAACATCCATAACAATAAAAAACCTAATCTTCTATTGACACTTTTTGCGCTTTACGATGAATAGGCTTTAATTGATATTATAATAAATATTATTTTACAATAAAAAAAAACTCGAAGCCATGATCTCGACTTCACGGAGCTCACGACCCAACCCGCCGTGACTCGGAATTATAAATAAGTTTGCTTATGCATCGATTTGCGTGTCATCTTTTTTTTGTTTTTGAATTATTTAATGATATTTCTTTGTTTTATCGCATTTATCTGCCAATAAATCAAAACGCCTACACAATAAAACATTATTACAGATTCCTAAGAGCTGGTAGAGCCTTATGAATTGACTACTCAATATCTGTCAGTGTTTTTTAATCACTAAAGCGAAAATTATGTGGGGAAATGTTTTGTTTAATTTAAATCAGAACGAGGAAGTTTTAATCCTAGCTTTAATTATCAAGTTAACTATATTTGTAACCGTCGAATTTTGATCACATTGGAGAAAGTTGAGGTGAGTTAATAATGTCTCTATAAAGTTATACCTTTTGGATCGTATTACTATAGTTAACTGTTAACTTAAGAAGTTAATAACTTTAAGAACTTATTATGGCATACAGTCATAGAGCAAAGTTATCGGTCGATCGTCCCTACCCCCTTTATATTAAAACGGAAAAATATCGAACGTAACCATGAATTTACGGTGAAAACTTACGTTTATATTGTAGACGAAATGTGTGCCAGTAATGTAAACCGTTATCTTCAATCTTCTATCCCCTTAGGGCTTTAATGTGAGCGTTGGTATACTTTTAATTGTTTCCAATTTTAAAATAACGGAACAGTTATCGTGATGTTAACTTGTCTGTTTGTATAAATCGATTAGTTACATGTAGCATGCTATATCGTGTATTTTAGTTAGTTACAAGCAGAGCATGCAAAGTAATCAATAATTTTATAATTAAGCTATTTACGTGTATGATTTAAATGATTGTTAATGCGTGTATTGTCAGTGATCGAATACATATTTTCTGTTAGTAAAAAGTATTTTTAAATAGTAAATGAATTAAATTTTCGTCAACTTTTTAAAAGAATACATTGTTATAAATAAAAAGAGTACTTTATAACAAGTTTAGAGTACCTACCCCAGGTATAAAAATAAAGCGTCATTCGTGGTTTACTAAATCATATAATTTATAGTGACTTGTTTTTATTATCAATGTTATATATAACTTAGTTGTATATCTATATAAATCTAAGTCTAAACATAATCTAGTCTAATCTAAGTCTGTCTAACTTCAAGTTTTGGCTCTCGATTTTTTTTTGTCTAATCGTTCATTTAAATCTTTAACGTAGTTTTTAACTGCGGACAGAATCGTATCTTAATTTACTTACGTGTTTTCTTCATATAAAGATCGGTTAAATCTTACTAATATTATAAAAGCGAAAGTTTGTTCAAATCTTATAATATAACAAATAATAAGACATTAAGACTGAACGGCTCAACGGATCTCGCTAAAATTTGGCAAATAGTACAACATACTGGAAGAACACACAGGCTACTAGTAAAGTTTTTTCCTTAATTCCGCGCTCGGAGTCTCGGGCAAAAACTAGTATTATATATTTTATATGATTATTAATAGAATTTCTGATAGTGGACCAAGTCTATTAAAAACGTTTTATTTTTCTATAATATATTATGAATAATGATGCGTTGATATCTATAAGTAATAAATTTCTATTCAATATTTTAATATTGATTTAAATAATCTTAAAATGTAATGTTTTACAAAGAATTATTATATTCTATTTATCTATCGTGGAACCTTTTAATAATAAGAATAATTGTTTTCTTTCAATCTTTAATTTCTAACATTTTTTATTATAGAAATTTAAAACTTGTAATTTAAAATTCAATTTACAAAATTTTAATTTCTTTATGAGCAACAAATATTTTCATTAATCCTTAGTTAAAAGCCTAATAATTAATTGGATATTTAAGTATTAGATATATATTTGTTTTATTTTAACATAAAAACAACTCACCAATAATCACCAAGAACAAACAACAGAAGAGAAATAATGATTTGTACATTATTTCTAATTTCTAAATTAATAACAGATGAGAGGAGTGAACGGGCTACAACGTCGGCGGCAGGGCACGGAGTGTTGCGCTGGACCACAGAACCGGATTAAAAACGCCGGCGCGCCGCCGCGTCCCGCCCTAGAACGGTATACACCAACCTGTAGGATGCAGCTTTCCACCACATCACTATCTATGAAATATCTATTTTCTTGATCAAAAACAAGACCTAATGTATTTTTACAACCGACAAAATCAGAAAAATCGCAAAAATCGTTTTATTTTTATATAAAAACGAGAATAGTTTAGATCAGTGTACAAATTTTAAATATCAATATAAAAATAATTCATCATAAATCTATAAAATTGCATTGCAATGCTATATCAACGGATAAGGAATTTTTAATTTAATTATGACTCACTTTATGAAATTATTATTTTTAATTGGTAATAAGCACAGAGTTAGCAATTTCGAACCAATAAAAATAATACCATGGTTTTTCTCAAGCACTTTTAATTTATTTAAGTTGCTCTGAAAGGTTTAGTTATTTTTAGTAATTCAGTGCATGTGGAGACAACTCATCAGAGTAGGTTTTACATTTTGGTTTAGTTAGGGATGACCTACAAAAAAAATATTATATTATCTATTTAAATATTACTTATTAAGGTTATAACAACCCGTAAATGCATACGATTTTAACAAATTTTACTTGTATGTAGATGACGAATGTAACATGTATCAATTTATTTTAAAGCTTGTTTTCATGCGAGTTACTTGTGACAAGTAAATAGCTTGCAATTTGTTAACATATATATTCAACAGTCGACTGAAAGCTGTAGAAAGTTGGAAAGATGTGGATTTTCCTTTTGTACAACTGTATAGACGTTTATGTGACTTCTTTAGTTTACGATAGACATTTAACAACCAACAATGCACACCTATAGATACAATACCTATAGGTAAACACCAAACTATTATTGGTAAAATGTTGCCATATCAACTATAATTCTTTTTTCAAAAATATAAACTTCAAAACATCCAAGTTGTTAAACTATTTTTTTTTAGTTGAATTTATAGTTTCTTTAACAATAAAAAAGTATAACGTTGCATCTAATTTTGTTAGTAAATTTAATCAATTAAAATAATTTATAAATAGTTTTTTGAATAACATGTTTTTGTACTATCTGCAACCACAATGCAACAAGCACGGTCTGATTTCTTTGTTGTGTTAATTTGTTACAATAAATAATGTAAAGTATTTTTTAATACATCGATGGGTTCTATGTATGTGGGCCAAAAAATTAATGATTTCTACTTTTTTATGTTAAAAGCTACCTCTTAGTCCAGTTAACAGAATGCACTAAACACAAATACACAGTTACAAATGTAAACGAGTTTTTTTGCAAAAGTAAAGGAGGCTATGCCCTTTTTCTATATGGTTGAAATTTTGAGAACCTCTCCTGAAAAGTTGTCAATTTGCACATTGGCCCCTATTCGTTGGAGCCACCGACATACGGAATTTGTTGACATGTAGGTACACATATTTTTTCTTTATTTGCAAGCAACAAGATATGAATTTCAAATCAATACTGTAAAATGTTTATTTTTCAATCAACGTCCTATAAAGTGACCGACTCACTGAACGACTTTCTTTATATGGAACTTTGGTATTTAGGGAGACAAAAGAAACTGGGACTTTGAAAACAAGATATTGTAACTTTATTACCTGCGTAAAGTCGTTTGAATAATCTGCAATAAAGATCTCTTTGTCAGTTTAAAATGGTATGTATTTCTTTGTTTTTTTTTTGTTTTTTTAACGCTATTCACTTTTGTAACACTCTTTTTAAAATAATTAGTTCAACTATACATATCTCTTTAGCCAATTTTCCCTCGCTGTTATGTTCATTATTGATATCGATTTTATAATATTAGCAATTAGGTTAAATTTAACTATAAATCTAAATGACAATTAAATGAAGGTCAATTGAAAGAGTTAAAAAGGTGAAATGTCAACGCTGTATCTGTGCGCTAAACAAGATAAACACTAATAATGTTTCTACTATAAATTATATTTTAATAATACCTTCAAGATCGGTTAGATTTGTTATTGCGGTATTGGTGCATGTTTATATGTCTATTTATAGTCTGTACCTCTTATTAATGATTGAATTTGCTTTGTGAAAAATCTTCGTGTGATATTGCTCGTTATTTGACATAGATGCCTATAATCCCGTTCAAATGAAATATTAAAGCTATAATTTTTCTCATAGAGCGGAAAGAGGCCCCATTAATTCCGAAAACATTAAAGGTTGTCGTCCCAAAATGAGTTTTTCGCTTTTGCCGGCGAAATCATAAATTTTATCAAAAATTACCAAAGATCGAGTTGTAGATTATAAAATTATATATAAAAATAACTCTGTGTATTTTTTCTTAGAATTTTAAAATGTTTGATGTCAGAGTTAAATAAAATTATAAATAGTCTGTCTCAAAAATGACAAGGCTTTAACTTTTAAAATGTTAAATGACAGATGAATGGCTTTAATAAGCCGTTACACCGAGTAGCTTATTCGGTTTAATCCACGTTATTTTTGATTGATTGACTACTATTAGTTTAATTGGCTGTCGTGACTCGAGCCGTGGATATAATAATGGAAGGGAAGGAGGTGAGGATTCGCTGAAAGATTCCTATCTAAAGACTTGTACTTTATTCGGGTTAGGGTCACTCGTGAGTCATCTTTTATTACACTACCAAATAATTGTTAAAAATAAATTTGTTTACTATTACCTAATAACAAAAAAAAGGTAATGATTACTATCAAGTGATAAATAAATAAACAATTCGAGTTCTTTATCTCGTTTGTGCTTCTAGAAAAAAGAAAGAGATCCCAATCTATTCTGCATTCAATTTCAAATTAAATTAGTTTGTAATACTTCTAGAATAACAACATTAGTTAGATAGTTTTATAAAAAATATTTACATGCTTCTAAGCATACAGAAGCATCAGTCTACAGAACACAATTAAATTTAGAAAAAAAATAACTAAGACAGCAAATAAGTTATTTAATTTGATTGCAATGAAAATGCAGTAGGCGTTAAATTACAAATATTATCTACACAATTTTTTAATATGACAGGATAATGTTTTGAGTCACTTTAACGGGACTGAATTAGATACACTTGTTACCTAAAATATAGTCCAAAAGAGATGCCACACAAACAGTACGTCATAAAATCTCGCGTCTTCTAGTAGTCGAGCGATAAACTGGTAAATTGTTTTCTGCAGTGCGATATAAAATATTCGTGTTTATAATCTATATAATCAAAAAAAATTGCAGTGTCTGTATGTAATATCAAAAAAGAAATCATATTTCGTGTACATGATGTATTGCGGTGCTTATTATGAAATTATTTGTTTTATTCTTTATTCTGTCTGTTCGTCCACAAATCCGTGTTTGTTCAGGGTAATCTCTAAACATGCTGGACCGATTTTGACAGAATTTTTCTTAGCTTCTTGTGTGTGTGTTGGAGTAATTTAGCCTATTTTTAGCCGTCTTCAAAAAGGAGGTTATCAATTCGACTGTTTTTTTTTTATTTAACCGCGGAGTTAAATAAAAAAAAACTGACGAAGTCAAGCGAGACCGCTTGTTTCAAACATGACGATTAGTGCAGACAAAATGATATTTCGAAAATCGTCGTCACTCTTGCACGTCCAATTTGCATAAAAACTCCTTCTGCTGTTAATAAAATAATTAGATTTTAGAATTCATTAAGAGAATTAGTATTTCGAAATAAAACTATGCATTTGTACAAAATAAATGTATAATTACATATTAAATTATTGTCAATCTTAAATACAAAATGTCGCACATGCTATCTAATTAAATATAAACATTGCACTGAGTTGTAAAGTTATTTACTTTTACAATTTTACAAATTAAAAATTACAACAGATATTTTTCTATCAAGTCATAAATTAATTTCGCTTTAATGTAGACTAAAACATGGCATTCCGATGTTAAGGCAAACAATAGGCGTCAGCTTAGCAAAGTTGAGGAATTCAGAATAAAAGAACGATGGATTTCGAAAATTTTCAAGATTAGAAGAAAATTTATTTCAAGCTGCAAATGCTAAACGGCAAAGTTTCAATCTCACTTCTGTATTTTTGCTTTAGTTGTTTTTTTATTTCGGTATTTTCATTTGCGCTTTCCATACCTGTAAAAAAATTTTTAAATGAGTTACTACAAAAGTATCAGATCAACTAAAATGAAAAAGTAATTCCGATAATGCTAATTTTATCTTATTACTGCGTGATGCACTCGATGGATTGACATGGCTTTACAATTCCAAGGATAAGTTACGAATTCTTATCTTATTCCGTGTTATGGTCTTTAAAGGTGGTAGATATCTAACCTATAAATGGAGTGTTTCATACAAGTTTGACGAAGTTCGAAAGTCAATTGTCATTTTGTATAGAATAAGGCTTATAGGTATCTATAGGTTACTTATCTATAATAATTAACTATTGTATTTCCCATACGCTTTTCTTGCTCTGAAGCGTCTGCAGAGCGTTGTTCTTACGATTCCGGCTTATGTCTAAATGAATCTTAATTCAGTTCCATTGTGTGTGATACTCACGAATTAGAGGTGGCATGCGCCGTTGCCGTGGCAGTGGCAGAGGCAGTGGCGCTACCGCCGCCATTTCCGCCGCAGCCACCGCTACAGCCGCCGCCGTGTCCTCCTTGGCCGTAGCCACCATTGCCACCGTAGCCACCGTTGCTATAACCACCGTCGCCACCGCCGTAACCGCCGCCAACGCCACCGCCATAACCACCTCCTCCTCCTCCGCCGCCACCTCCGCCGCCGCCGCCGCCGCCGCCGTAACCTCCACCGTATCCGCCGCCGTACCCGCCACCGTATCCTCCGCCGTTGCCGTAACCTCCGCCGTTGTTGTACCCGCCCCCGTAGTTGTACCCGCCCCCGTTGTTGTAACCGCCCCCGTTGTTGTATCCACCTCCGTTTCCGTAGCCGCCGTTATCATATCCACCATGGTAGCCACCGTGACCGCCGTATCCACCGCCGTAGCCTCTGCCATGGCCTGGAAGTCACATTTCATAAATTAACAATAAAATTTTTCGACAAAATAGGTTATTTTCATCCCATAAAAAATATAGTTTATGTTTTTCAACTTAGATAATAGAAGGCAAACTTCTCTGCATTCCGTACGAGTACGGAATAATTTTGAAAAATCATTAAACAAATAACTATTTACCGACATGAATCGTTAAATTATTATTTATTAACCGACTCTTGTCGGTAAAGCTCAAAATTATCTGGAGTTCATGCTTTTACCGTAACATGTAAATAAGTATTACCTATAATTCCTTCACATTTATAATTTGCACTAATTACAATAAACAGCCTTTGTTATTTATTGCCTAAGAAGTCATTATCATAATATAATTTGTTTGCAATAAATTCAATACAATTGCTTACCATGTTCCTTCACCAATATAATAGTTTTAGTTGGCTCCTCGTAGCCGCCATGGCCGCTGTAACCGCCGCTGTGCCCTCCGCCGATGCCGAAGCCTCCGCCAAACGAGAGTCCTCCTCCGCCTCCTCCTCCGAGAAGCAAACTCTTCAGGAGATGCCTCTTCTGTCTATTTGGCCTGCCTGACGGAGCATATTCTTGGTCCTCTAGTTTCTGTAATATTTTTACTTTGTATTAGTAAGAATAGTATGGGTTTTCAATTGAATAAAGCGTTATCGAGATGTATTCTTCGCTTTTTTGATCTAATGCTCCAGTAATACTTTATAATGTTCTGACATAATAAACGTATCATTATTTCTGTTATAATACAACTTACGTCAAAAATAATAATTTTTAAACAGTTAAACAACTAAGACAATAACTTAAGTTTAAATGAAAAAATGTATAACTACTTTTATAGGCTCAGAAAAGTATGCAAATCTAGTGCTATTCCAAAATTGAATTTGGTATCGAGTAAAATTTAAAATAAAGAATTAAATGGTGAATAAATTTTTAAATACCAAAATAGTTGTGAAACTAAACCTTCATCAGTGATGGTTACTAAGCAAATTTTTTCTCTGAGAATATTTATTCAACTTCTTTCGAACAAGATTTTAACATTCATAATGTTTCAACGATCATGTTTTTGTGATACGTAAATTTAAGAAATAATACTTTAATTACTTAAATGAGTGACGTAAATCTCAAAATAAGATTCGAGGTCTTGTGCTTCTGAAACAGGTTTCATGGTAATAATAAAATTATTACACTATTTTTTGTATTTAAAACAGCAAAGAACTCGTTCGTACACATCACAATATCACCTTGGGTATTGATAGGGATCTATACAAAAGTAATATTATGTGAATACTTACTTTAAATGATATGGTGATTTTATTCTTTTAAGATTAAATAATTTAAATTTAATATGAAGAAAATTACTAAAAATATCCTTACTTCATACTTTTCATATAAAAGATTTCAACGTTACCTGTACATAAATAGGTTGAGGGTTGATTCCCAAAGATTTAGCGGAGTTCTCCCGTCCACTCGGAGGCTGATTTTCTTGGGCTAAGAGCACAAGTATCGGAAACTGTCTAGACCGATCATTGGCGTGGGTCCTAGAGTCCTTGGGGGGCGCAAGCACAGGTGCAACAAGCACCACTCTCTCGCCGGCGTCTAGGGCATTGTCACCAACTGTGGCGCAGGCCAGACCGGCCAATGCCACTACGCTCACCACCACACTGAATCCCATTGTGTACTGCCGCGGGACGTGCCGCTGCGACCTATTTATACATTCGATATCTGACGCCATCATACGTCACTATTCGCAGGATATTTCGTAGATCATTTTCTCACGGTGACGTTACAAAAAGAAGGCTTTGGCACTGTAATGCATTTATGTAGGTAATTATTAGCTGTATTCTTTGTTGATTTCAAACGTGCTATTAGTATGTTATAGCGCGGGCACCGGACAATTTGCGAAGTCTGTTCATGTATACATGTGGTTATTCCGGTAAACCGGACGCCCAAGTTGGTAAGGATACATTTTAACATGAACAGATGTAGTAGCTTTTTTAATTTCACTTGTGTGGAGTCACTAAAATTAGTTTATTTTTGTAACCAAGTCGGCAAAGTTAAATCGATCTTGAAAAAACTAGCAATTGAGTTCTAGTTTGTAGATATTGGAGATAACTGTTTCGTACAACCGTGATATTTGAGTCTAATGAGAGAATTTAATTCCTATTCCTAGGTAAAAATGATGTACCTAAAAGGTAGTTGTCATCGATTAATCTATTTTTAATCTAAAAATGTTTTGATTTAATTTTTCCCTACATTTCATTATCATCAGTTCATATGTGTCACTACTGTGTGGCTCAAATTAAGCCTAAATACATTCCAGTGAAATAAATCAAATTAATTATAGAATTTATTGTTCATTAGTATTATTTCTGCTTATCATCGTCACGGTTGTTACGTGCCATCTGTTTGTAGGTAATAATATCGTATGAAACATCAAGTTTATGTAATTATGCAGCTGTATGAAGATTGCTTTGAATGTAACATAATAGCTACTTAGTAATCGGTAAAATCCTATTAAACGTGGAAAAGGTTTTTCCTCGAGAATCCGGATAATTGTTTAGTCTGCGAGACGACAAGAAATATGTAAATAATACAACATTCTTTTGAAAAAATATATTTTTATATCTTATCGCTTAGAATTTAATTCTAATTTTAGTCCATGTTTGGTAGTGGATTTGACGAGGAGGGTACGCACAGACAGAGGATGCGTCCCCTCCTCTGTCGATTGTAGGTAGGTAACGCATCTGCCATTCCGATTGTCTATGGGTTGCGGTCGCTTCGCTATTTAGGCGGATTCAGGTGACCGCTTGCTCGTTTGTCACCTCATGATATAAAAAAAGAAATTAAATTATTTGAAATTGGAATTCGAAAACTCTCATAAGGGTGTTGTTGTGTTAGGGAACCATTTTAAATTACATGTTAATATTTTTTGGATTTCACATAACTTAAACCTTTTAACATACAAAACAAAGACTAGCAATTTAAAAGAGAGCGAATGACCTAATAAATGATGAATGATACAGATAGGTCACATTTGTTTTTGTGTCCGTAAGTCTGTCATTACATTTATTAGCATTGTCAATAACTGACAAGTAATTATATGACGAAATGTTATGTCTGTTTCTTGAATAAGGGGGATGAAGTTGTGTTTTACATGTGTTCCAGTACTGCCGCTGTAGCACGAAAAATAACGAGAAAGTATTACTTATCTTACTTATGTTTGTGGGAGTAACTTAGGCTTTTTTAATTCCGCACTGACCCACTGCTTATGTATTGAACCTGCGGTTTTTCCTATCATTGATTAAACCTATTAAATATTGCAGCGTTCCTTAGCAAATAGGGGTGTGCGAATATTGTTGCAATCAAATCGATTCGTATATTACTATTCTATTCATAATTAGAATTTTAGAATTATTCGTGAATTCTGATGGCACGATATCAAAATATTTCTTGAAACGTTTAGCTAAAGAGATGACGTCAAATGTCAATACTTATTAGGAGTGTGCGAATATCGTTCGAATCGTATCAAATATGAATATTCGATTGGACATTCGAATCATACATTCTAAACTTTTTGAGTACTTATATTCTATTCGGAACGAATAATTCGTAAGTTCGAACTATTTGCACACCCCTATTAATTAACTGCTTAAAAAACCAATCACGCTATGAAATAATTGCTTTATTGTCAGTCATTTATTGCAGAAAAACAAATGAATCAATACATAATAAAGCCCGCTGCATACCTTACATTTTAACTGAACCATCAGATTGCATAGTTAAATCTTACTTGTGTGGGCAAAAGAACTGTAAGTTAAACTCTACAGTTCTCATTTTGCCTATACAAGTAAGCATTGACTGTACAGTCCGACTGTTCAGTTAAAACTGATGGTGTGTAGCGGGCTTTATACAAAAAAGAATAGTATAATCCGGAACTCATTCAATTTGTAAGAAAATTATTGATGTATTTTAATTTAACAAACAATATACGTTACTGTGGACTGCAGGGATAGTTGTATGAAAACATTGTCTCTGTTTTGTCAAGGAAATGAAATAGATAACAATATGTTTCAACTCAAGTGACATGGCAGAAGATTTAATTATAGTTAATATAATATAATTCTATATTTTTCTTAGGGAAATAAATTAATATTTTTAGAACTTGAAAAGTATATCCCACTATAATCACGGCAGTAATAAATATTTCGTAATACATCATTTTTTCTCGTTCTTGAGAATGAAAATTAATTCATCTGTCGATTGACGCACATAATGTGTATTTTTTAGAACACCATTCAATATAAACCAGAAACGATAAAGACGTTACTGGTTTTTGCTTAAATTTGTTTTATTCTAACTAGAAGCTTTAGAATAATACGGTTATGAAACATGTTTTTGTCGAACGTTGCAATTATATTTTTTTTATATTTACGTTGTTAGCAGTACGTGTATCTCACAGATGTTTTTGATTTGTGTTTAATACATTTTGATTACAACTTAATTGAGAACTAACATATTCAGTACCTCGGTCGACGGTTTTTATTTTTGTTCAATTGAATTACAAACTATTAGGTTAGTATTAATATTAACAACCTTTGCAATTAGATCGTTTAATAAGAACCTTTAAACCTCACGTAGACATGACAGGAAGTTTTCTTGGCATGATTTACAATCCAATAATCTAAGATAATATTTCTTTTTTGCCTTTTAGTCGTTTGAGAAGGTTAAGCAAATTGTATTATTAGGTATTTGCTAGTACATGGTGACAGTCCTATCCCTATTATGCTTTCCTATGACTGTATTTATAAGTATATCTATAATAATTCTCAAAAATTAGTACATAAAGTGTGTTACATACTAAACAAAAGGAAAAAGACCAAAAGAAAGACCACGATTAATTTTAAATAAATTTGACTTCGATATAAAACAAATGATAGGAGATTTTATTGCAGGCGCTAACGTCATTTCTTATTTGAATATAGCAATATATGTCATTGCTTCTTTTAAATGCAAGAGGACATTTGCGGTGACGGCGAACGTGGACAGAATCGACGAAATATGCATTCAATACATTATTACTCTATATTAGTAGATAGAAGATGAGCTTGATAATAATGGGTTTAACCCGTATCCGGGTTGGGTAATAAATCCATTACAAATTTCCCAATGTCAAGCGACGTAGAATGAGAGGATCCAAGGTTTTCTTGTGTATCTATTATAGGTTTCTAAATTTACTTTAAGAGGAGCATATTCGTGATATCAATCCAGTTTAAAATTATTGTGAGAAATTTTCGTCATAATGTTACTGAGGGCCTCGGAGCCTACCAAAAAAGCGCCCAAAAGGCGACTAGGCCGTAGTCAAAATCATGCTGGTCCAGTGCGGTTGGTTAACTTCGCATGTATCTTTAAAATTCTTCCGATATGTGCAATATTTTCCTTCGCCGTAAGAACGTCGTATCTTCTTATATATATAAAAGAAAGTCGTGTTAGTTACACTATTTATAACTAAAGATCGGTCGAACTGATTTAGCTGAAAATTGATGGGGAGGTAGCTTAGAACTAGGAGACGGACATAGGAACGTTTTTATCTTGTGTGCATTTTTTTATTCCGCGCGGACGGAGTCGCGGGTAAAAGCTAGTAAATGTATATGATCGAACCTGGACGAGTAGATATCGGTCCGGTCCGATCAAGCGCTTAACAACTACGGCGCAGACGCTCTTATAAGTAATAAAGAATCATTTTACCTACTCATCATATAACCGGGGTCAATTAATTAACAGCGGATCAAATGCTATAAAAACGGCAACGTATTTAGCGTCTGGAAAATTTTATAAAATATTAATGTTAATAGCATTGGTTATTTATCGTTGAAGGTTTTCAATAACAAGAAAAGGTTACCCACGGTGTCACAGAGTTCACAAAATCGTCTTCTTTTCTTGAAAATAGCATTAAAGGGACTTCAAATACGATCTGATGTGTAGTAATTGTGAAAATTACTACAAGTGAAACAATGAATTTAAAAATATTATAGATATTTCATGAAGTGTGCAATATTATTTTCATAAATGGAAGTGTATATCCGTGGAGTAGGAATGTAGTACAATAAAAATGATTACACCTTATTTATTAAACGAGCTTTTTTCATTGTAATTCATATAAAATGCAGACTTATAATCGTGTTTTGGCACCGCCTACATATTAAGGAAGAGCAAGCAATGTCTGAAAGAAAAAACAAATGACTGCTGTGTACGCGAACTGGCATTGAACTTTACTCTTTTTCTTTGTCTGAAGATTAAAAAATATATATATATTATAATTATCCGATGTTATTAATGCATAAACGACCTTACATACATTTCCGATAGTTATTATTGACGCTTATAATGTTATAGGCTCAATTACCATTTAGTAGAACTTACGTAAATTAATATAAGTAAAAAAAAACATTGTAGTAAAAAGTTTTTATTGATACTGTAATCATTAACTTATTACAAAATTGCATGTCTGGGGTTGATGCGTTCTTCCAGTCTCTGTAACAGAAGAAATGAAAAGTATAAACATACGATGTTCCATAAGTAGCCCACGAAAGGGAACCAGGCGTCCACCCTCCAGGTGAACCAACGACTTAGTGCGAACGGCAGGAAGTCGTTGAATGCGGAAGGCGAAAGACTGTATAATATTTGAGTCATTGGAGAATGCCTATGTCCAGCAGTGGGCAGACAAATGCTAATGATAATGATGTTCCATTGCTCATCGCCAAGCAATCTTTAGCTAGGTTAGTGCATTCATCCTATGCGCCTTCATTCATTTTATGGAGTCACGTGTTCTATTTCTACTTGCGCGTCTGCGGTTGCTATACTAAATGAAGATCGTGCGTGGTCGGTTTTGTGCGTCTAGGCGCCTAGTGGAAATAGACCTTTAGGAATGTTAAATTAGTTTGAAGAATTGTTATACACGTACATACCTAGTTGACATGCTCATCAATACATTTCCAGACATCTCATTTCTCAAAGAATCCGGATAGACAATAATAATAATCTTAAATACTAAGTCGATGTTTATTGTTCTAAAATATCAAATTACATAATTTTTCCGATTTAAGCTTTGATCTTTAAATGTAAATGAACACTAGAGAATGTTAAATTAACTCATTTATTTATTATGGGTTTATCCCTTAATTAAAATTAAACATACTACATAGTCTTTAATCAAATGACTAACAGTTACAGTTAAAATACTTAGGTAAGTAGTTTTTAAAACGCGGTTATTTGGTAAAACGACTGTAGAATTCTCAACATTCCTATCATTAGTATTTTATCTATACTAATCCATAGAAGATTAAGAATATTTTTTTTACGATCATTGTATGCTTATTGTCGGTGCGAGTCTGACAAAATCCGCTCTTGCCTCTAACAAAAGCTTTAAGTGTTAAATAAGTCAGTATTAAAATAAAGCATGTTGACATGACTTCAAATACATTGTCTAGTTGCATTTATTAATATTATCAGTTGTTTTAATCTCGCTCGCACGTATGCATCATAAAGGCATCTTAGAGAGCAGGATGGGAATAGTTTCACGCTTCTAACTTTTATGATGAATTGTAATGAGCCGGTATGACTTTCAAAGGACGATAGTGTCATCTGACAATGGCAATACGAGTACATCCGTGAACCGTCTTTACAAGGTTAGTATGCTCATTTGTTTTTCCCTGGGTTTCCACCGAAACACATGTACGATAACTATAAGAAACTACTCCTCCGTATACTAGTGATTTTAAATCCTTACCTCTACATAAATAGGTTCCGATTTTTCTCCCATTCTAGGTGCATCCTTATAACTATTATTTTTGTTAGCCAGTAACAACAGAACTGGATAGTCTTTAGCTGTCTCCGTAACACGCGCTCTGGAATTCTTAGGCGGAGCTAACACGGGAAAAATTAATCCTACATAACTTTTAGTTGTTAATAAATCTGCACAAGATACATTAACTAGTATTATTAATAATAACGTTGTTACTACTTTAATTTTTCTCAATTTATCTTTTCTATGAATTAAATTCATCGTGCCTAAAGCAGAATGTTGTTGTTAATAAATAGGAAGGCATTATATACGTTTGTTGTGAATCCAATAAGATCACGATTTGCGAAAGGTTGAATTAAACATAAAATATTCCTTTTAGATTTTGTCCTTGAGTATTATATATATTTGAGATCGATCAAAATTTAATTATGATTCTGGCGGATATAAATTAGAGTTACAGTAGTTTTTCATTTAAAAAATATTAACTATCTTGTATCTTAATGTTTATAAAAAATTATAAAAACGCTATCTAATTCTTATTCGACATCTTAAATTAACTTACTTTAGAATTATTAATTTAACCAACTTAAAGCTTTTTTGACTGAGGAAAATTGATGTATTGATCCTTTACCGAATTGTTCTACTTTTGGCATGTCATTGCATACTCGTAAGTTTATTAACTGTTGGTTTCTGAGATCAAAATCTCCGTTATCTCTGGTTTGTCAAATGTACAGGGATGACAAAATATTTTATACAGAGATTTCGGTCTCTGAAATCCATTTAAACATTTATATCAAATAGATTTGCGGGGCTTTCCCTTAAGCTGGCATTGCAACACTTACTGCTGTTATAGGAGTCGACATCTTTTATTAATAAGCATTACAAATAACAAAAGTATTCAAATGATACTAAATTAAACACATAAAATTTAAAATGTTAAGATTGTTAATAATTATAGTGTCTTTAATAAACGTACGGACGTTAGGTTTTTTTCTATAGTAATAACGCGTAAATAAAGTTGTTTATCGAGTCGAGACTTCGTCGGTATGTTAGTTGTTTGTCCGGTCTTCAACTGGGGAATCCACAGCTTGTATCTGCGTCGCGCGAAACAAAACCTCCCAGAGAACAACGCACTCGTTATGAAAATATATTGTGATTACCAGAAATTTAGTGATATAAGTTTTGCTGTGAAGCACAAAATTTACATATTATTTATAGTAGTTCTATAGATTTTATGGAAATAGTTTTAGTGATCGTGAAGTCTATGAAACACAGTTTTATATAAATATAACTATATAAATATAACTATACCTTAATTTAATTGGGTTCCGAAGTTGACATGTATTGTGGAGAGGTTAGGACAGCTGTTGGTGTCAAATATTCTTCCGTACTCATGACAGATACTAGCGATCTTGAAGGCTTTTTAGGTTCTATAAATGGTAAAGCGGGTGATGAGATGAAACTCGGTGAAACTACTGCAGATGCCATTGAACCTTCAACACACGGCTGAGCCGGTGGCTGCTTCCAATTCTGGTACCAGTTTGGTTTCTGCCATGTCGGTTGTAACGCAGGCGTAGGCATTGCATCATGCTGGTACGGTGTATTTGGTAAGGGAAATACAGTCCATCCGTTAACGAAAACTATAAATAGACATGAAGTTAGCACCACAAAGAAATCCCCTATCATTGTTACTTATTAAATAAAACTATTCACTGTAAAACGGGATTAAATGGTTGTATAAAACTCGAATGTCTGACTTCTCTGACATGTGGCGAACTCGATGTGTACGAAAATTAAAAACTTATGTCCAGTTCACACAGACTTGCCATTTAAAAAAAAGTTATACCGTTGCGGGTTTTTCCTTTTTATGGAATTAAATTAAATTACATTTTAGTTATAAATACGCATGACATGCATTTGATGATATCATAGTGTATTGAGCAGTATTTGATATTGGAATATTAATACGAGTTATTTATGATAAAAGTTGATGCGGTCACCATCTTAAGTTTAACGGACCCAGTCTTTAACCTTCCGGCACGAAACTTTTATGTTTTATTTAATTATGTATCTTCTAATATAATGAATACATTCCATGTTAAATATTCTGAATCTGTGGAAGATTTTAGTTAGATATTATTGTTTTTAATCTGTAGTCCCCTTATATTTTAACATTATTTTCCTCGTGAGATAGCTTCTGATATTGTAATGAAGATAAACAAGTTCAAAATACTATATAACATGATTGTATATCCGAGGTTATGGTAGATGTAGGACGCTTGGTTAAATCCGTAGTTTAAAAAAACTGTTCTTTATATTTTTTGTTGTATTATATTATAGGTACGGGTGCATAGACCTATGACGTCATTTAAATTATACGGCCAGTATTATACTAGTTGATCAAATTATTTCATGTTTTTTTTTACTTTTTAACTAGTATGATACTGGCCGTATAATTTAAATGACGTCATGTATTAAAATTACATTAAAATTAAACTAGCTGTCACTCACGACTCCATCCGCTCGATTAAAAAAAAACTTAATAAGTAGCCTATGTGTTCTTCCAGACTATGTTCTACATCTGTGCCATTTCATCAAGATCCTTTGAGCTGTTCCGGAGATACATTCTAACAATATCGATCCATCCATCTATACATTCATATTTATAATATTAGTAAGATTAAAAGGAGAAAAGTCGCAGTTGATTATAGGAAAATAGAGATGCAGTAACGTTTTACAAATGTATTTTTGACATTTATACGTTTTATTTGCTGTGTAGAGAATAAACAAAACATGAAGAGCTAAATAGTATATTCAAATTTGGAATTCCCTAACAGTCAAATACCAACCATTAAATGTAATCGATCAAATCTGGCAATGGCCCAGCTTAAGGGCCATTTGTAATCCGAACAGCGGCGAATGTTAATACATCAACAAATTGGCGGTTCTTCATGAGTCATCGGAATATCCTGGATCTTCAATAAAGTGCGTCTATTGTTTATTTACATTACAATACATGTTCGCCTTGTAGTTTTTTTTTGAACGATTGCGTAATGGGTAATACGTTTCTTTTTAATTATTTGTCATTGTTTATTTATCAAGAAAAATATACATTAACCTTAAAGTGACAAAGATATTCGTTTTTTATTTTAGAATTGGTACTACGCCGTAACAAATACTTATAAGTAATAGTGGCTTTAACTGTCATTTTAAATACTATGTTAGCAATGTTCTTGCACGTTTTAAGTGTAATATGGTAAGCGGTTTCTGTTCCTATTACTGACATGTTTCGGTTCGAATAAGCTTATTTAAATGAAGTTAGTTTGGTGAGGCTATTCCAGGCATTCAAATCATGACACACCTCTCAATGGATCCTTCTTAAAGGACAAAATAGTATTTTCATATAGAGAATACTCACGTTACACAAAATTAAAATAAAGAGTACAAGAGGTTAACTTAAAACGCCTGTCAATTTTATATGAGCAAATTTTTCCGCCTGTAGGACGGATGTTAAAAGTAATTAAGGGTAATATTTTCCGGGGTTATGTATATCTGTTCTATTATGACTATGAATTGGTTTTTAAGATTGAGCTTGTAATCAGCTTCGAAATGTTTACAGTCGGTCGAGTTTGTTGTACTTGGTAACTTCGGTAGATCCTCAGACTATGGTTAAAACTTGGGTGAATTGCAAAGCTCCAGTAACTTAAAAATTTATATGTGTTTTTGTGAGATTATTTTACACCGCTGCTTCTTAACAACTAAGTAAATCACTGCAAATTGTCCAATTAATTTTAAGTTAGGCCGATATCACACTGGCGTTATACGAGTGTTGGCGTTGCTTCATCGCTGCGCAAAAGCGACGTTGACGTCGCGAGTTCTAGTGGCAAGGGTTCGCCTTGCGACCTCGCAACGTTAACGTCGCGTTTGTTGGCAACAGGTAAAATCACGCTGTCCATTTCTTTCAGGCAAATATTTATAAAATTCAGATTCATTATTTTTTATATTATTTGAGTACAGCGCGAAATATTAAATTTCTTGTGATCGATTGAATCATAAAGGGTTTTCCCAAAATTGACGATGAGATTTTCTTTTTCTTTTACATAATTTTCTTCAAAGTAGTAAAGCCAACAGTATTATTTACTCGTCGGAATCCATTATGTTTCTAATTGTACACCTCAAATAGTATCATGTGCGCGATGTTAATTGTTAACGTCCCGTTCAGCGGACGTCAACGCTTGCCACGCGACAAAGCGATGTCAGCGTTGGCGCTGCGAAGACGTTGGAGAGACGCCAACGCTCGTGAAACGCCAATGGGATAGCGCTAAGGCAATGATGCACAAGTTGAGGTTTTATGACAACAATAATAAAAATCATATACTTTTTCATTTTAATTTTATTTTATAAGCCTTAGTGACTAGTAATAAATAAAATGTCAGTCATTGCAATTTTTGTATATTGTAAATAAAAATATATGGGTTTTTATGTATTATTTTGAACATGAAATAAAAGTTTTGATAGTTTAATATATAAAGCTGTGAAATCTGAAGCAGGTGCTAAACATAAATGTAAATATATATTTGTATACTAAAATTATTTATAAACCCCCATGTATAAATGCCATAAGCAATGACTTTTTTAAGGCAACTTGGATACTATAGAATCCAATAGTCTTCACACGTGCAAATGTTTTGCAATGTGCTATTGCGTTGTACATGTACATCTATGGAACTATCCATAAAATTGTTCTTAATTCCCCTTTTCAAGGTTTAGTTTCTGTTCCCATTTTAAACAAAGTTGGGACATTCGTACACGGACTGCTTCAAGCACGAATGAATTCACATTTACATTATTTAAAAAACTCTATGCAACAATAAATTATCATATAGGTACAAATAAATTCATTCTAGAGAGCTTAAATCCATTACTGACTGACATCGTTTGTATTTTAAAACTATTTTGGTAACTCGTATCAAAATTACACTAATCAATTCTTACACGTCTCTTATACATTTCATATTGTAAAAGACCCATTTAGACAGTTCGACGAATAAGGCCCTTCGTACACGAAGCAACTTAGTGTATACGAAACTCTATGATATTGTATTGCGTAAGTCAATTAGCGACTGTATTTGTCGAGTTTCGAAGCTTTGCCGTGTGTACTAAGAGCCTAACGAAATCAAAAACAATAATATGAATGATGTCTATCAAAATAGGCCAATTAACATTATTCCTATCTACATCTCGAACAAATTTCGTTTCGTAATTTTAATTGGAAACTAGTACGGCTAAGAAGTCGTCTCCGTTCCTACTCTTGGGTCCGTTCAGAGTTCTGAAGGCTGCGGCACCGGAGCCCTTGTTTCTGGCCAGCAGGTTGGGGAAGGGGAAGTTCGGAACCCCACGGTGCCTTATGTCGAGAAGACCTTCGCCGAACGAGGCCTGAAACAAAAAAAGTGTTTTTAATTATGTAAATTATATAGGAGTTACTATGAAACATTGTTTGACGCGATTAACCTTAGCATGTAAAATGATTTCTCAACCCTGACACTACCAAAAAGGGTATCTTGATGACCTTCCAAAAGGTATTTAGACCCAGAAATTGTCAAAAATTATTTTCATAGAAATACACAGATATAACAGAGAAATAAGTACTTATGCTATGGATTCAGGTTAGACAAAAGGTGATTAATATTGGATACCTCTGTTGACATCAATTCAAACATTATATAAGATAATAATGCTAATTTTAACATAATATAAAGTTATATAACTTGATTTCAAGTAATTCGGTTCTTAAGTATGTGTAGTAATGATTATGTGTAACTTATGTCATCAAAAATTGCATAAAGTAATGATTTCATGGAATTTTATTAGATAAACGAATTTAGAATATAATAAATAACCTTGTCACAGTTATTAATAAGAATTTGTACTTTTTATGGGGCATATGAAAAAATGATAACAATGAATATACAAATCAACAATTATTTATTTAAGAAATTTACTTTTCAATTAAAAAAATGTAAAATATATAAAAAAATATATGAAATGCTCAATAAGAGTACCCGAAAACGACGTGAATTTATCGTAGATGTATGAATGTTTCTATAATCACTTCTGTGAGAGAGGTATGTCAGGACCGCGCCAAATGGGAGTCTGTGGTCTCTGCTTACCCCTCTAGGTTACGAGCGTGATTATGTTGTTGTCTTATTTAATCCGTATTTAAGTAGTCGTTTGATATTGTCAAGTCATATTCTAAGAAGTAAAATTCTAAGAAAATAACTTAGCATAAGGTTCTAAGTTATGGTGTCTAAGTGCATTATGTTGACTTGAGTAGGCCATTGGCATTATAACAAGCGGAATTTCCATCTCACAAGGATATGAATTGTTCAGAGCCGGGATCGTGGGCGGGTCGTAATATACTTGAATAAACGGATGTGGTTTACGATTATGATGACTTCGTTATTGTGGCACCAGGATGTAGAAAAATTAAGTCTAGTTCATTTTAGATTAACTTTTTTCCAAATGCGAGTAATTTTTTAAGAATTTACAAAAGAATTTATATCAAGATAGTCGTCTTAAGAATGATTGTGAATATTACACGTATAGCATCTCGTTAACTTAGTCTGAATGAATACTGCAGAACTATGCAAACCATTATTCGGGCGAAAATTTAAGGGAATTAATTAAAAACCAAAGTTTACGTTCTTAGTTTAAAAAAAATTACTTATGCATTACCGTAAAATTGTAGGCGCAATTTTACGGTATTTATATGGGTATATGTAGATGCTAGAATGACAGTTTTAAATACTTACTTGAGGTCGAGGAAATCCATCGTTGATAGAGTTAAAACCGAAAGCTGAAGACGTGCTTTGGCTGCCGAAACTTCCAGCCTGCGCAGCTGCAGCTGCGGCTGAACCCGACAACGAGGCTCCGGCCCCGCTGAATGACGCCGCCTGGCTACTCGCCTGACTACCGCTGAAGCTGAAAACATTATTATAAAAATATAGTGCCATCCAAAGTTTAGTCCGCCTCGCAATTTTGCACGAGACCCTACGCAGAACACAATCTTGAGTAAATATAGTGATGTTTTGAAAATATTATTTTTATTTCGAAAGAAATTTAGGTTATTCATAAAACTATTGCATTTTAATATCCAGTTTGGATACATGATCCAAACTGGATATTAAAATGCAATAGTTTTATGAATAACCTAAATTTCTTCTTCTCCAGAAATAATGGAGAATACTTTGTTCGTACTAGTAATTTAAGTTACATTTTCGACCGCATTTTTAATCTAAATATGTATATTTGTAAAAGTAAAAAAATAAGAAATCTTCCTTTATTTTTAATTACTATTCTATAATATTTTAGACTTATGTTATAACCGTAATTATGCGTAATAAATGTCTTTCTTTCTTTAATTCAATGTATGTTTTATAAAAGAAATTAGCTGTCGCCCGCGACTCTGTCCGCGCGGCATTAAACAACACTTTATAAGTAGCCAATGTGTTCTTCCCGACAACTACAACTGTGTTAAATTTCATCATGATCCGTTGAGCCGACAAACATCCATCCATCTAAACATTCGCATTTATAATATTAGTAAGAAATAGTCCGTGACAAATGATCATTTAAGAACTAAACATGTCAAACTTATGGTTCATGGTATATAGTTATTTAGGCTGTGTATCGCTTATAAGTTATTCATTATTCACTCGCACTCCTGTTATTAATAAGTCGATGTTTATTAAATGGTATGATAATCGTATTTATCATTTCAAGGAGGTATAGTAAGGTATAGTAAGGTAGACAAGTTAGTTACATAGGTTCAGTTCATATTCATACTAACTTACCTTTATTTCACAGGAAGGTATAGAATGCGATTATAATTTAATACAGGTTTATTTTTTAATACAATATTTATTTTTAACTAGCTTTCGCCCGCGACTCCGTCCGCGCATAATTAAAAAATAACGTAATTAGTAGCCTATGTGTTCTAACAGACTGCTCTATATCTGTGCCTAATTTCATCAAGATCCGTTGAGCCGTTCCGGAGATAACTTCAAACAAACATTCATCTATCCATCTAACATTTACCTTTATAATATTGGTAAGATTGTGTTGCACCATTTTCTATTAAACCTAAAATTTTCATATTTTTTTTGCACCATAGCAATTATTCTTTTACTAATCTATAATTTGTATTAATTAAAAAGGAAGCGATAGTTTAATTCGGACTGTGAACCGGTGGAACAGGTCACTGACCTTGTAATGCTTTTAACTATAGAAAACTTTTATGGATACTGTTATTTATGCGAATTATATAATACCTATAAATATATTTATCCTATTATCTATTTTTTGTTATTATTTTTGATAGAAAGATGGGTGGGATCTTTGACCACAATCCCATTTGAATAGTAAATACAATCTCAATCTAAGCAAGTTTTTTGTATGTGCAAATTCTCGAATTTTCTAATCTTTTATGTGTATATTAGTTTATTATTTATAAAAGTATTAGTTATAAAAATAACGAAGTTAATAGATGCTATAACTTTAATATCTACTAATTTCAACATAACTTCACTCGGGCTAAAATAGTTATATAATAATATAGCGGTTTAAAAGTGTAACTCAGAGCTATTAACTTAAACAGATCCTTGATCTATATGAAGGGTAAGGTCTTTGGACATTTATACACTAGCAAAAAGTTCAAGACTGTCAAAACACGGATGTTTTTTTTTTTATATTTATCTCTGGCTGACACGGAATCTCAAGATTCACTTACACCCGGATTCGAATTACTTGTTAACTAAAGAAAGGTAAGGTCTCGAAAATACGTAACCAATAAGGTATTATATGCGATGGTAGACTGCCAGGTGAACTTTAGTATGATTTTTACTGTCACAAAAAAGGTACAAAAGCATTTTTTTTTACTTTCTCAGTGATATCACAGTACATTTTTATACGAGTATTTCGAATGGTGGGTGGACTATGGACTATGATTAGTTAAGGATCTTCTTATCTAGTAAAATGTTGTGCTAAGAAAAGCAATGTAGAATTTTTCTAATCAATTGATTTCTCATATTCGTATAATACCAGAAGGACGTTTTTTAAATATACGCACAGCCATGAACGCTCCGGTGTCAATAAAACGCAAACCAAATATTTGAATAAACACATTATCTAAGTACTTGATTATCGTTAAACTAGTAAACAAATGAATGACGTTTGCTATATAAATTTTGAGCTTAAGTAATATTGGATATAGTGCTCGAGCACCACTCATCATCAGCTGCCTGCCTTTTCCCCATGAAATATCGACACAGTATAATTTACGACTCATGAACATATAAAGTCTAAACCAAGTCTAATCCTAATATATTCATTTATTTAGCATTCTAAAAGTGGGAAAATGGATATTTTTATAGCACATGTTTTAATTGCATAAACCACGTGAGTTGAGAAACCTTTGAATTGTTGAAGTCCATTTACGAGTTGGGGTTTGAATCCTAATCACTAAACCCTAAACGAATTTCTCTAAATTATTCAATCATGAACTAAAACTGTACATTTTGTTATTAGAATTTTATAAGTAAACTCTTTAATCAGTTAAAGGTTGAATCAATATCTGAGTGGAATATCAAATTACAATACTGACCTCCCAAATCCATTAAAGGACGAGGCTTGACTCGCTGAGTGCGATGCGCTGAAACCCTCGTTGAATCCAAACGAGAACGACTGAGAAGCGGAGTGGCTTAGGCCGGCACCACTGGCGCTGCTGCTCACACTCGCTGACAGACCGCCGTTCCCTGTTGGTGCCACGTTGAACCCGCCTCCGAATCCAAACCGGGGCTTGGGAGTTTCAGACATCCGTCTGTTACCCTCTCCAGGAAGCAGCGTACTTGGATCTCGCTCTAAATGTTCTAACACTGGGAGAACAGGTGGAGTGATCGGTTCCAATTTTCGCTGATTTCTTACAGCATCTGGAAACACGAAACCGTCAGCCGGTATAGGGGTCGATAGGGTCGTACCCACGGCCACCGAGAGGCACACACATAACAGGAGGAACTGCATGTTTGGGATTACAGAGTGGACTATGAGCGATAGACGATGTGTCTTGTATTAATAGGGTCGTGCGAGGTCGAACGTAGCGTTGGCATGCGGCCCGCGCCACAGCCTTCAGAAAATCCACTGTGCCGTAGTCGAGTCGATGCTCCGTTCGGGCACACTGCTCCCCTCCTACGATAAACAATACTCGTAAAGCTTATCCTTTTTAAGCTAACTGCTCCATTGTTCGGTGGTTGTTAAGAGACGCGGAAAACTAAGATATGATTGGGAAACCCCCTGTCCTAGATATAAACTACGATGCACAGTCAAGGCACGTTGGCGTCTTGTACTTGTTGTTCGAATGAATTAGCGTATTTTAACAGTAGTGTTTGGCAATTGACAGTCTCCCATGTGTTTATTGTAACAATAATCAAAACTGTAGTGATACCGTAATTACTTCTTCTGATGTCTAGTATTTGGTTCCTGTTAGCCTTTTTTAGATTTAACAGAAAGTAATTAAGGTATCAAAATATGGCCCGAAACTAGCGAAAGAACTGTCAAAAACTTGCAATATGTTAGAAGCATAGAGCAAATTTCTAAATATTCTATGGGAAAACTAAATTGATTTTCATATTGGAGAAAAATGCACAATAATCCGATTTGTTTCTTTCGCAACTCTTTGCTCGAATCAAATTCTTTCAAATTGAATTAAAGCAAATAATAAAAATCTATACGAACGAATTCTTAATTTAACTTTTATAGTTCATCAAATAAAAGCTATTAACATAAATTTACAATAACTTTAATGGAAGTATTGACAGGTACCGGTACCAAATTCTTGACAGACGAGTCGAGTTTCGCTAACTCGTTTACATCAATATTATTATTATAAATAATATGTATACAGTCGAACCTGGATGAGCGAGAGTCAAAAGGACTGCGATATTTTTCCGGCTTACAGAGGTTTCTCTTTTACCCGAATTTCTCGCTTATGAAGGTCTTTCGTTTGAACCGGCGAATGATTCTAGCTTATAGAGGTTTCTCGCTAATCCAGGTTCGACTATACTTATAATTCATCTTATAAATTATCTTTGAGTTCGATGTCGCGACATTGTTTTTGATACATATTATTATGCTTTTTGAATGCAAAGTGAATTTGTTTGACGCGTCAATACTACTGCAGACAAAATCAACAATTACAAACCGTTTAACTTAAGTTTTATTAAGTACTAGCTTTTACCCGCGACTCCGTCCGCGCGGAATAAAAAATAGAAAACGGGGTAAAAATTATCTTATATCCGTTTCCTGGTACTAAGCTACCTGCCCACCAATTTTCAGTCAAATCGATTCAGCCGTTCTTGATTTATAAATAGTGTAACTAACACGACTTTCTTTTATATATATAGATTTGATATCTCGAAATAAAAACCTTTGCAAAACAGTTATTTGTTTGAACTTTTATGCCTTTTCCATACATATATAACAAATTACTTATTACTAGGATGTACTAAATTAATATATTATGTTACTCTTTGTTGACAAAAAAATGTAAATACATACATTCTTAGTATGGTTTAGTTGGAGGGTAAATTTTATTTTTTGAATTTTCAAAGTATTTTTCTTGCGTTCAAAAACTTTGCTTTATTAGAAAAGTTAAAAAGGTATTATTTCATTACTTTCACATCGTACTCTAATACGACTAATTTTAATAATTATAATAAAGAGAAAAAAAATTGTAATTACTATCAATACTTATAACCACAAATGTCCTTATTTATCTAACACGAAGGCTATTGGTATAAAGTATCAGTACTGTCCTGGGAGATATATTACTTAGCGGACGGTCGCAGGTTCGATAGGCAGTATACTATCATCTTACATCATTCGAGGCTACTGGTCATAATATTATATTACATGTTACTTTAGTAGCGTGTCCAAATTGCAAACACTAGATAACAACGACTGCGTAGAGGTTAAAATAATTACAGATGCTATGGAATCAGGAGGTCTATAAATTTTTTTGGTCCGAATTTTCGACAAATTTGTTGAGAAATGCGAATTTCAGTGTTGGTTGGTTTTGATGTACGAATTATTTCGCAAACTCGCATTCTGTTTAGGATAGTTACATTTTGACGTCAGAGCTATGACTAATCGTGGATTTCTGATGTCAAAATCCCCGTTCAAAACATATTGTTATCGCTGTTTTGTCAATGATAATGACAGGGATGACGATATGTTTTATACAGATATTTTGGTCTCAGAAACCAACGGTAAGTGAACTCGTATACTATTGTTTAAAAGTAGATGGACAAGAAAGGTTAGACAGATAATAATCAAAATTGTGGACAGATTATTTTGAGTATGATTAAACATTGTCATCTAACAAAGAGTATTCTGTATAAGTAGGATGAAAGTCATGAATAAAAGACATCAATACTCATATATAAAGGGTGCGAATTACGGAGAAAATACTCATAAAGTCATGTGTTAAGTGACCTACATCCTATGCCCTTCAAGACCTGACCCCAAACAAATCTATTTTACAAATATTTTATATAAATATGTATTTAAAAATTCAATCTTGTTTATTTAGTAAACATATCAAAAAATCACATGACCGCTGATAAATCACGTCTGTTAATCCAATTGATATAGCAAACACGATACCCACTGTTAGGAACTTATTGAATCTTACTAATATTTTAAATGCGAATGTTTAGATGGATGGATGGATGTTTGTTTGAAGGTATCTCCAGAACGGCTGCATGGATATCGCTGAAATTTGGTATAGATGTAGAACATGGTCTGGAAGAACACGTGGGCTACTAATAAGGTTTTTTTTAATTCCCCGCTGACGGAGTCGCAGGTGACAGCTAGTATATTACAAACTCACTGACATTCTCAGAGTCTTTTATATAAATTTAACAGTCTTTTGGTGTAGATTTTTCGTACGTAAATTACATTAAGCAAATCCTTTAATGACCACTAAACGACTTTGAGTGCAAACTCAACTACCACTAATTGATCACATTTTATTTTTAGAAATAAAGGTAGAACCCGACCTTAGAAGAATCTCCCTTTAAATTAAGTACATACTTTCAACGTTGTCAAAAAATAATGAAATATAGTCGAAAATAAGTCTCATTCATATTGGTAGGATTAAGTCAATTTTGGAAAAAAAAGAATTCGATCGCATTATTGTCCGGTCCAGGCGGGGTCGCACGTTCTGGGTCACGGTCACGCACTCACATGTCTAATTGCACGAAGTCTCATAATTTGTATGCCGAAGGCGCGACAAAACGTCACACGGGTGACGTCACAACAAACATCGGAGAAATAAAGCTAATAAATCTAAATTTATTACATACTAGCGGTAGCCCGCGACCTAATGATACCCAAGAAAGAAAGTCCCGTCAAAATTGTTCAAGCCGTTTCAAAAAAGGCGGCTTGCGCACAGACAAACAGACAGACAATTTAAAAATAGATTTCCCTTTTAGATAAACTACAGTTCGTACAGACACTTAAATTTTATTAACTACTAGCTGTCAAACAAACATCCATCCATAAATCTATCCATCCATCCATTTGAACATTCGCATTTATAATATTAGTCAGATATAGATAACAAACGGGGTTATATACATAATGATATAAATAATGAAAAGGTAATGTCTTTCTTAGGAGATGTGTCATAAACGTTACTTCATTGTTTGTACTCGGATTATCTATGGCAAGAAAGGGTCACTCAATTTAATTTTTCTACTACCACATAAACGCCTTATTTGTGCATAAAGTAAATTTTGCTATGATTAAACTCGAAGGAAAGATTTAAAGAAAGTTATATTAAAATTAACGAGAAATTAGTAGGTTTTTCTATAAGTATAATTATATAAATCCAATGGTTCAACTCTTTTTCCACTTTTTAAGATAGTGTCTTGATTATACGGAGGTCTTTAAAGTGGAACACTTAGATTTAAAAATCGATCAAAAGAATGGAGTAACGTTAGAGATGAAGTCACTCTTTGCCATTACGTAGATGTACTAAATGAAAGCATTGTGTGGAGGAATCACCTCCATTGACCCCAAAGAGTCTCGAACAGCGTTATTGCGCACCTTAATTCTATAAGCGTGGTGACACACTGCCGGTATGTGATTTGTATTTTCAATAATAATAATATTAATAATAAATAATAGACTGAGGCAAAATTATTGCTAAATGTTGAGGCAGAAACTTTATCAAATAATTATTACATTTTGAGTTTTAAAAACTAAAACTGTAATAAAAATGAACTATACTGGTGTGGCACGACATGAAAGATATTTTTGTTGATTTCTCTCAAACAGGATCCTATAAGACAATTAACGCATTCTTTCATTACATGCACAAACAGCTTCGAATGAAGAGAAAACAAGGCAATTAATTGAGCAAAATTGTTCACTACGATTTAGGGTCATTAAATAGACAGACAGATATCAATTCCAACTGTTTTGTGAGCAAGGTTAAGTGAAAATAAAACGAGTTGGTAACAAAAAAAAGAAGGAAAAATCCCGACAAAATTTACCTCATTTGTAATCCCATAAAAATAAACAATATTGGCTTTTAAGTCTTTTTAATGCAAATGAGACGAGATAGTGATTACTTTTGTAACATGATTATTTCTTGTAACGTCCAAATATTTGTATAATATTTCAAAATAATTAATTTACCATATACAAATGTTGTGTTGAAATGTACTTAATTTTACAAAGAAATATACATTTTTATAGTAGAAACAAAAATAAAAAGGGATTCAATGTTATTTTGAAGTCAATCTTGAATGTTATACTCTACGTAGACCTGTTTTGGTTATCAATACGAAAATATTGCATCTTTGTGGAAATTCGGGAAGGTCAGTCACAATGTATACGTGTTCTGTGAACAGCGTTTCTTTGTTTTAGTCTTCAATACGTTTTAAATTATAAGGTAATCAATGGTGTAATTTTGTTCTATTCTGCACAATAAATTGTTTTAAAATCAGCATAATATTATACTTTACTTTTTCTTTGCACGTTTGGCCTTGACTTAATTTTGAGGTTATGTTTAATGAATGTTTAGACATTCTTGTATTTTTAATAATTTTAGTTCACGAATTTTTCTATATTTTCATGATGGAACTAACAACATTTTCTGCTCTAGTTACAATAGTTAATACATAATTATTAAGAGTATAAAGTAGTGATAATTAACATTTAAAATTACATTATTTAAGCTTTCAAATTCAGATAAGGCATGTTCACAATAACGGTTAAATGAAGGATTTGAAGTTACGACTATGTACTTCTAACCTTACCCTAGATAGTTGGACTATAGGTGCTAGTGAATACTAGATGATCTTAATTTACACAAACAGAACAGACTAGTTGTAAAATGGCATAAATATTACATATAGAACTAACGTTCATTGTTTTTATTATGCTTCGAAGTCACGAATGTCATTAGCTACGGCAACAAACACGCATCAGTATCAACAAATTAGTACCGTGAGCAAGTCTCTACGGCCAGCGCGAACCACATAAAACTTTATTACGTAAAAAATAAGTTTGAAAATTAAATAACAACTCATAAACAAATTTTAGTTTCCAAGAAAACCTTATGGTTTTTGTTTTGAGTGTATTATTTCAATGTGAGTCTCGTTTCACTTGAAATTATTCTTTTCAACATATTTTTCCAGAAAACGTAACGGCCATTCGTTTCAGTTATTTACTCAGCTTGTAGCATTTCAAACAACAATTTACGAATAATACTTAAATGAGTTATTCAATGTATAAATTTTCAGTGCTTTGAAAACTTCGCTCGAAGGAACTGCGAACGACTTACAATACCGAATAATAACTTACGCTAAAAAATGGCGTATTTCTTCCTAATCGCTACAATTGTGTTAGTAGTTGGCGTAAATGGTAAGTTAAATTTATATTTATGATTAACTGTATCTAAATTTTTGTCTAGAACTGGAAAAATTATAAGCACTGGTACCGTTTCGTGCGGCTGTCGTGAAAGAAATGTTTTAACGGTCTCTACGGATGTCAATTCATTATGTCCTGGCTTGACCGATTATCTCAAAATATGACGTCACTGATTCTTTTCCAGGCTATATTGGTACACAGAATTATTGATTTAAAAAAAACCAAGTTGAGTCAAAAGTTTAGCGCATTTGTGTATTTTTAAAGGAAACAACATTAAAAGTGCTGCTATATCCAAATTATGTTTCAGTCATACAAAGTAATCTATCTTATCTATATATATAAAAGAAAGTCGTGTTAGTTACACTATTTATAATTCAAGAACGGCTGAATCGATTTGACTGAAAATTGGTGGGCAGGTAGCTTAGAACCAGGAAACGGACATAGGATAATTTTTACCCCGTTTTCTATTTTTTATTCCGCGCGGACGGAGTCGCGGGTAAAAGCTAGTATATATATAAAAGAAAGACGTGTTAGTTACACTATTTATAACTCAAGATCGGTCGAACTAATTTAGCTGAAAATTGATGGGGAGGTAGCTTAGAACTAGGAGACGGACATAGGAACTTTTTTATCTTGTGTGCATTTTTTTATTCCGCGCGGACGGAGTCGCGGGTAAAAGCTAGTTTAATGATAAAAGTAATAAAAAATCTTAGTGTGGGGAATACATTGAACTGAATTGAACTAAAACTAGAAAACTAGAGTAAGAAAAGAAGTTTTTACGGGAGATACCTTCAAACAAACATTCATTCCTAAACTTTCGTATTTATAATATTAGTAAGATTTAGTAAACTGTCTTTATTATTTCACAATCAAAAATTTTCCATTGCATCAATGACGTAATACGAATTTTTATTTGCTTTAGACACGAATTCTCAATAAATGAACAGCTGCGTAAATATTATATTTAACAACATACTTTTATATGTTGTAAGACGACTTTAATGATTCCTTTGTTAGATGAATATTTTTGATATATTTAAACTTACACTAGCTTACTATATTTTAGTTGCAAACATAATTTTTTTGTTAATACCCACACTGGTTATTTCAAAATTTGCTGTCGCTATTAAATTTAGCTATTTTTTTTTGTTTTCAGCCGACCCAAGTAATGATAATCAAAATCCATTTCAAGGGTAAGAAAATAAATAACTTTATTCTATCATTTACAATCTGTAGTGTGATATAACAATGTAACTTATAAAAACATGGAAAAACCATAGATAATTTGAGCAGTACTTTTTTTACTTCGTTTCTTTTTTTTAAATGTATCCTTGCAGAAGTCTAGCAAAATATTGTTAGTAAGTTTTTACATTTAGAAAAAACCTTTTTATCATAATTTGTAATGTAATTTTTATTTTAGGTTTCCGTTTGATCAGGTAAGATAGACAGAAAACAAAATTTAATATTTTTGAAGCATCCTCACGAGTAAGAACTGATTTCAATAAATTTTACTTTTACTTTATTTGTTTCTATAAGTTCGTCTTTGTAGATTAACTTAAACACATTACAATAAAGTCATGTGTTTTGTTTGAGTAAGTATCTCAAAATTAAAATACGTGTTCTATTTTTTTTACTTATACAGAATTTTAATCGGTAATTTATTATAATTTACAGTTTCAAAAACCTTTCCAAAACATCCATGTAAACAGTTTCCAGCCTTTCTTTCCTTTCCCGCTCCATCCTATAATACCTTTCCCTACCATCAAGATACCCAGTCCAGATGACATTATTGGTAAAAAGCCTAGCCCAGGAGAATCGTTTAATGGTGTATTGGTACAGTCTTCCAGTGGTTACACCACAGATGAGAACGGAAATGTCATCAAAAATGGTGGTACCACTGTTTTAACTAACGACAACGGTGAAGTCAAGGAGTTTAAAGGTTTGTATAACATTTTCATGAGTTTCTAAGGAGACGAATTTTGTTTACTTATAACAAAAATCCTTGCATCGCTCGGAACCGATAGATAACTTATTAAACGCTACATAACAGAAGAGCTTACTATGACTGAGGGAATTTTGTACAAAAAGAATACAAAATTAAGATTTCCGCTAATAAATTGCTGAAATAGTTTTTTTATTTTAAATATTATTTCCTCCACATACTAAGTGTTGTTAACATATACACGATACATAGCATTACGTAATGTTATCAATACTGATTTTATGACTTAATACGTGTTCACCTTTGGGCCGATTAATAGGAAAAAATCCTATTGGTACGATTCAAACCCAAAATTCAATGGGACCAATAGATTTTTTTTATTCTATGGACTTAATCGGCGCAATAGGAAAAAATCCTATTGATCGGTAGGCCGATCGGTCAACTGGATACCTGTCTTGATATAATTTGTTTCTATTTACAGTTGGTAAAACCCCGCCGGTGATTAAAAGCAACATGTAAGTAAAGAGTTATAAAGTTAGATAGGTCAAGACATGAGACCAATGATAGAACCCGACATTTAAAACTTTTTTCTCGGAGACCTCTTTCAATTTAACTGGGCTTGATGAACTGCTGCTACGTTTTTTTTTTAAATTTAAAATTTAAATTTTTTTACCTACCATCGTACAACGCCGCCGTGTCTTCTTCGGACCCCAGCAGTTCCACCTTAACCACTTTGGGAATCACTGGGATTAGACCAATGGCGTTGTTTCTTTTAGAATTAAGTTACTTATTTTATTTTTGTTTCAGAGTTCCACCGGTAAGAAACGACTAAAGGATAAAAAAACCGTTTAAGATTAATCTAAATTAAGCGATTATGATTGTTATAAATAGTTATATTAATGTTATTATTCTAAAACATAAGAAATAGTGACTGCACTTTATGAAAACAGGTAAATACATTTTAGATCTCTTATTTTCACATAATACAAAGACGAACTTTTTAACTTTACTTTTATTTTTTAATAATAAATGTTTGTGAGTCGAGATGAAATTTGGTACATTATTTCTTTTTGTTTCAGTTTCAAAATCCAAAGGTATAGTGGATTTAATAAATATAATTTTCAAACTCCGATCATCAATAACTTATTCTTATAATTAAATAATATTTACATTATTAATAACGAATAAATTAACGTCTACAGATAACAATAACAAAGGGAAAGGTAATGTAGCATAATTCTCTTAATTTAAACTAATGATTTCCAATAATTTCATTAAAAAATGTTTGATTAGGAAAGATACTTTTATTAGTGTTATTTACAATTAGGTTAATTGAGAATTATTTGAATATATTTTACAATTTTACAGACTCCGCCGATAAATTTGTCGAAGGTAAAAAATTTTACGTAAACAATTCTGCTCAATAATTCTAAACAGAATAATAATGGCCTTTTTACCGCTCACGTGGGGTCGGCACACAAGGTTTTGTAAACCTTAAGTTTTGGCTTAAGATTTTACGGCTGGCCGTCTGCCTCTCGCCAATCCTACTCGTGAGGAATTTCTTAAAATTTAAATATAATATAAGCTAAATAATTCAAAATTACTTCTAAAAATAATTGCAAATGCTAAACACAATCGCTCTACTTCTAGTATTTCAAAATCTTACGTTATTCAAATCATTTTTTTTAATTGTTTTATAATTATTTCAGCTACCGAAAATTGATTTACCAAAGGTTAGCTTCAAATTTAGAATATAAAGTACATATAGTTTGGGATTTTTTTCAATAATAAAGAATACGCTTTATCTGTACTTTTATGGTTTTACAATTTTTTCAGTTGCCTGATATCAATATTCCTGGGGTGAATATTAATTAAATTGCATTAGAATATTTTCACGATTAAATTATTTTAAGTTCATTTTGTTAATTGAGCGAAATATAATTTGTATTAGATCAATTAAATTATTGATTACAGATAATTAATATAAAAGGAGTACAGGTATAAAAAAGTTACCTTTTAAAAATTCAATAATAAAGTTAGACATAAAATTAAGAGTAAAATTAATAATCTTTTACAGTTGCCTTCGATTGATTTCTCGCAGGTAGAATTAATATATTAGTAAAGATAATTTTTATTTTTCTTATGTTGTGAGTCAAGAATATTAAAAACAAAAATGAATATTCAAAATCTTATAGCTACCCGATATCCCAGAAAGCGAGGTATGTTACTATTTGTTATGTCAATAAAGTAAAAAACTAGAAAATAAAATGTCTTTCCTAAACAAGTTAAACGTAAAAAGTATTTAAATAATTTAAAAATATTCATAATTCTTTAAACATTTTATACAAAATATAATTTTTCTATTCCGTACGGAATTCATGGATTATTAACAAATAACTGTCTCATATTTCCTTTCATATATTTAAGCAAGAATTGTTTTTTTTTGTTACTCAATGATAGTGCACAATAAAGTATATTTGTATTTGTATTTGTAATTTTGTAGCATTCTTTACATTTGATATCATGAAAATTAAAATATTCTTGAATGATTATAATTCATTCATTAAAATGAAAAAAAAAAATCTTTGCTAGTTAATTTCGTTTGTGTTAATTTAGTTTTATAAAATCTTTATTTCAGTACACTAAAATTACAATAACTGAGGTATTCAATTTAATTTATACAAATATATCAACATTTTTCAAAAATACAAAAATTATTATTTATAGATCGTAAGAAATTTAGGTTGAAAAAATAAAAGTTGTTTTTATAAAATAGTTAGGAATGAAAGTTAACGCACTCAAGTTAACAACTTCAATAATAATTTGAAACTTTTAAATTTACGGTTCAGAGCATTTAATTAGGTAACAAAATGTGTTTATATTTTTATTACATTTCATATTTTATCGCATATTTTGACATTTCTAGGACAATTAGGTATGTAAATATAGAAATAATCACTTCAATGTAAGGTTACATTTTTGTTTAATTTGCAAATTCTTTTTACAACTGCAAAATAACGTGTTAAGCGAACTAGTTTTTTCAAACAATAAAACTCAGCCTTCTTTAACTTACGATGGTCTACATGTACGATGGTCTAAATTTTTACGTAATATGTATGTTTAACAGATGCCAGTTATGCCGTCAATGCCATTATTCTTCCCGCAAATACATGTAAGCTAAATTATATTTAATGCAAAAAAGTTGATAAATTCGATGACAGTGAAATAACCCTGAGTTATGCATTATAGTTTCGATTTCACTCCAAAATTAATACACATCTATGTCATCGTAATTTTTTAATTTGGACTTTTGCATATTAAGCCTATTAAAATCGTTAAGATAATTAGTTAGAAAACTTATTTTTATTACATCTTCAAATTTTTATATTTCAGATTACGTCATTTAACAATGACAACTTAAAGAGGATTAAGCCCGGTCCAAATCAACATTTCGTCGGTTCCTCATCTTCTTCGTTCACAGTCTCTAGTAATGTCAACGGCAGAAAGAACTACGCCGGTGCCACTAAAACCATCGTCAACAATAATGGCCATGTAGACGAACAAGCTCTTATTATTGAAAATAGCGTTTAAATTATAATAAATGGCAGTTTTTTTTTCATAGTTGGTAGTACTTTTAACAGTTGCAATTTTTTTCATGTAATGTTTTTAAGGTTATCTTTCATTTATAATTTTTGGTATGTTCATTGAATTGTACATTTATTTTGTTTTATTTTTTATGAACTCAACGTTTTCGAAAACTGTAACATTTAAATAAACTAATGATACAAATTAATAGATGTTTTATTTATGTTTTTGAAACACTATATCTGTCGTTGATTTAAGAATATTTTGTTTGAAGTATGATAAATAATGGATTGGAAAACTTCGGTAAGTTAGTTCTTACTTTTGACATGTCAAATATTTAGAGTTTTAAATTAAAGGTCTAATACAGGAACGCCTGCTTAAATAATTTATCAATGTTGCTTACAATATTAAAGCTATTCAAAATTTACAGGCGAAAAGTATATCATTCGTTCATCATTAACCTTGTTCAGGTATCAGATAAAAAGTACCGGTTCCAGGCCTTACTCAGGTTGTGACATCTTACATCTTAAATAGTCCATGACAATGCCAGGCAGAATTTAATATAAAAAAATACTTGCACCAGTTAGATTTATTAAATAAAAGAAAAAAGTTAAAGAAGAAGCATTAATTTATATGTAAAACGACAACAACTGGACAAAATTACCTAAACGCACTGTTCTTTGAAATCCTTATAATTATAACAAAGATGATTCTGGCAATATATACAGAAAAATATTCAAGGTTACATGACATGTACGTACACATTATTAATTCTTTTGAAATTTTCAATGAACGACTGGTACTGATTACCTTCTATTGTTTTTATGCATTTCAGTCTTACTTAGCATAGCGATAATGAAAAATGCCCACAGGCTATGAAAAAAAATAAGTTCATTGTACGTACTAAGTACTTAAGTGATGATTTATTAAATGACTACCATTACTTGACACAATGGATCACATTTATTTAATTTAACAATCAGTAAAGTATGTTTTAGGGTATAATTGAGCTTTTAAGAAATATTACAAATATTTATAAATCACTATTGTAATTAAAAAAAATAAGGATTACATATTCATATTATAATTTTATCTGCTGAGTTAAAGTTGTTTGTTAATGGAAGATAATTTAGAGGAAAACCGAAACGAAATCATCCGAGTTTGATCTTATGTATTGATATGAAATATGAATGATCGAATATATAATTATTGACGATTCTAAGCTCTTATTATAGTTTCTTAGTAGTGCAATTGTAAGTAGCAAGTGTATATTAAACAAATAATATTTTTTTAGTCCCTGTTGTTGTTTAACTTAAGTAACAAATTCCATAGGACTTGGGAACTTAAGCTAGCACAAAAATGCAGTGCTTAGCACGAATATTGGAGAGAACGTCTTTGTATTGTCAAAATTTGTGCAGCGTCCCTATCGGGCGTCAATTACACCTACATATCTCGTACAAATTACGTATTTTGTCGATAACGTTACGTAGGCGCGTATCGCAAATATTCGTACTAGGCCCTCAGTAGTAAGCCCGAAAGAAGTAGTCTTTTTTTTACTCTGAAATACGGGAATGACGACCTAAATACGGTTGTTAATACAATTCGACACATCTTACTAATATTATAAATGTTTGTTTGAAAGCATCTCCGTAACGGCTCAACGGACGATGATGAAATTTGGCACAGATATAGGACATAGTCTGGAAGAACACATAGGCTACTTATTAATTTTTTTCTTTAATTCCGCGCGGACGAAGTCGCGGCGGCAGCTAGTACGTTATTTAGTACGTATATTTGAAATAACTATAGGTTTTAAAAAATTATAAGGATCTCTAAAGAACAAAGTCATTATTCCCATAGTATTTTTGACAAGGAAAAATTTGGTTCTCGTCCGTAACTAATTTCGCAAGGTTGTTTAAACCAATAAATATGGTGATACAGATTCTTCAGCTTGCACTGGAGTACTTTTAAGAGTTAAAATACCAGATTCTATTTATTTTACTTTATAATCATGTCTAAATATCTTGTTACATTTTGTTTTATTGCATTGTTTTTCTACGTTATAGGTACGTTAGATATTTTTAAGGTATCTATATATATAAAAGAAAGATGTGTTAGTTACACCATTTATAACTCAAGAACGGCCGAATCGATTTGACTGAAAATTGGTGGGCAGGTAGCTTAGAACCAGGAAACGGACATAGGATAATTTTTACCCCGTTTTCTATTTTTTTTTAATTCCGCGCGGACGGAGTCGCGGGTACAAGCTCGTTTATAATATTCTTAACTTGATTAATTCAATTTTCATAATAATTTTACAGCTGGAGAGGAATCTAAAAGTGAAGGTGAAGAAAATAGAAATTGCGAGTAAGTGCTTAATAATTTATGTTTTTCAGGATATAAAAATATACAAATCTTACTAATATTATAAATGCGAATGTTTAGATTCAGAGGATAGATAGAGAATAGATGGATGGATATTTGTTAGAAGGTCTCTCCAAAACGGCTCAACGGATCTCGATAAAATTTGGCATAGATGTAGAACATAGTCTCGAAGGATACATAGGCTACTTATAATGTTTTTTTTTAATCCCGCGCGGATGGAGTCGTGGGCATCTAGTCAATCATAAAAATAAGACTGTCTTAAAATAAAATTAATACAATAATAAAATTTCTATTGTTACAGAAACAGACAGGAACAATTAGTAAGTACCTAAACGAATATGAAACCGAAATAGTTCAACATTTTTCATTACAATAATTAGTTAAAAACTTTTAGAAATTATCCCAATAAAATTGGAAAAAAGTTATAACTATGGTTTAGTATAAAACATGTTTATACTTTTATTATTACGTCAGTTTGTAATTTATATTTATTTTATAGGATAATGATAATAAGGAATCAGTACCGTCGGATTCAAATGTTATGAAACAGAATATGGTGAGTTTATATTCAGTTTTAATAAATAAAAAGAGCGTCGGTGGTTCAGGGGATAAGCACTTGACTTGCAATCTGCAGGTCTTGGGTTTGAATCCCACCATGTACTAATGTGTTTTTCAATTTAGAAGAAGAAATTCAAAGATAGGTGTGTCAACCATCCAACCCGCACTGGGCCAGCGTGGTTGACTTTGGCCTAGAACCACTAACTAAATCAGGGTAGGCTCCAAGCCCCTCAGTGGGGACGTATAATAAGCTGATGATGAAATAAAAGAATTCACACGAATTGTAGCCTACGAAATGACAATATCTACAATTATTAAAATTAACTACGAAATACCTAGTTACCATATTTATTTTATTACATTTAACGTTACGTTGCTGTAACAAATTTAATCATTACGAATCGATTTTGACTGGTCCTTAGCATGCAGAAGTGTGCTAATATTAAATTAGAAAAAATAGAATTAAATTTATATGTGATGTAAAAAGTTAATCTGAGGAAAACGATGAGTCAGCAAAAAATTGTTCTTCAATTTTAGAGGAAAAAGGCATCAATATTTGGTTTCGTTTCTTTAGATTTTAGTTTTTGTTCAGTTTGGTTAAATTGGAATAGATTAAGATAACGTCTGAAAACTACTGAGTAATTGTTATAAATTATTTCTATCTAGACGATTGTTTTAGTACCATGTAGAAATTTATTAATTCTGTATTACATGATTCTAACTTTATGTTGGCTTGTAGTTTGCGAGCGTACATGTTAGTGAGTGGTTAAATGGGCCCAATGAGGGCGGAAAGCAGAGGTGTGCCCCACATCACTTTACATTTTACTCATATTTAAAATGTGTTAGTTAAAATTGTATTTTGTCCATCGTCTCCTTTGACGTTGCGAGCTGTCATATAGTTAACTTACTGAATGTCATTATTAAAATTGTTATTTTTTAAATTACAGGAAGCACCAGCCAGCTACATACCATTGTATTATGGATATATTCCATTCTATGAGCTCATCGGATACTAAATGTAAATTATAAAGCAATTATTGTTTTCTTTATGTTTTTGAATATTAAACTACGGTGAATTCGTTTAAAAGACGAGATTAAAAAATAAAGTGTTTATTGTTTCCGAGTGTCCTTTTCCACTTTCATTTTATAACATATTTATTTTTAAACTATGTATATATAGATTTAGTGAGATTTTCATTTCGATCACATTACCGTGGATTTCAAATAAATAAATAAATAAAATAAAATACAGTTCACCAAAAACAAAACAAATTACACTTACAAAAGATATCAATTAAAGAGAAAAAAAATCATAAATTTGTCATCTCTTTAATTTTTTTTTTTGAGTGGCTGAGACAAATATATGTTTTTTGTCAGTTTGTATCGGCAATGGAAACTCGCAGTACTCTATTGCGTTTGCAAGCATAAATATTATTCTTTAAAATATTATTCTATCAATGCCATATAATGTAAATCTCCATAAATATCAGGGCAAAGTGATTGATGGACGGCTCTTATATTTTTTCGCTTGATTTCTTTAAATTTATTATTCTTTAATCGATTAGTTGTTAATCGATTAGTTTGTATATTTGTAATTGTCTCTTAATAAAATATAATTACTGTAATGATACGAAATATATGAGTCAATATGATACTCTGTCATATTGAGACAAAGATAAAATAATTCTTCTTATTTCTATGCTAGACAACGCAATAGCAAATAAATGAAGAAGGAATTTTATGCAGGAATATCGTAAACATTGTGATTAAGCAGGTTATAAATGTCTAATGAAATTGCAATTTCATTGGGTGGCTCTCAAATGAAATGTATACAAAATTTATACACGCCCCTAATAGTATCAAACTTTTGTTTTAAAAAGAAAAAAAAAATTTTTATTCCAACCCTAAGAGGTAATACAATAATTTTTTTTTTGTGTTCCAGAAATAATTAACAGAACAAAACACTGGCTGGCATATACCAAGCTTCATGAGAAAATAAAAAAAACAAACGTTGTTTTGTTTTATCTATATTTGAGAATAGCCCTTTTAATGGTGATTATTCGCCTGCGATATAAGGCGGGTGAGACCTTGCCGCTTTACATTATAGCGCGAAAATTCACACCGCACGATACGCTACCGTGTCTCGGAAACTTATCACACGTATATTTTGTTTATTTTTCTTTTAAAAATGATGAAGCTATGCCCCGTGATATTTGTGATTGGATTTCTTTTCATTAACGTGGAAGGTAAGTAAAATTATATTTAATTACTATTTGTATAAAAATATTCAATTTAAATGAACACTTTTAAAAACACGCAATTAGTATTATTTTTCAATTTATATAAAAAAATACAGTTGTCATTTTATTATTAAATAAATTTTGTTATTCCACTAATTATTATTTGAGATGAAAAATACTTTTTAGTACGAATTTATAGTCTTGAAAAATTTAAAAATTGAAAAATCAGAGTTCTCCGACTTTGGAGAACTACCGCAATAGTTGCTAACATTACAAAATATTATATCACAATTTCCCGAAATTTATTTTGCTTGATTAATTTCCAATAAACAAATATAATCTTACATTTGTTTACTGGCAATCCAATCAAATGTAAGGCATTATATTTGGATAGAAACAATTTTTTTTAATTCCAGTACCTATGCTCATCCTTCTCAAATGAAATAAATATTTTATGCTAATTCAAACTTTAATTAAAAGCGATAAAGTTTAAATTATAACAAATTCAATTTAACCAATCGTTTGGTTTAAATGATTTCCTCATCTTTGTTATGTTTTGAACTTTAAACTATAACGCTTTTCATGATACTTGTTTTCACCAAATAACTTTAACAAGATTATGACGCATCATTATTACATTTGACGCATTTAGTATAGAATTACAATTTAAGAATAAATTAATTACGCAAATTTTGAAGACACGACTTCGAGCGTAGAATCTAACCTAACTTTTTTCTAAATCAATAAACAGTTCAATGTTCAATAACACGACGTCAATTATAAATGCGATTTTAATTCGTTTTAAATCGTTAAAGATAAAGTAAGTGAATAATTAGTAATCTCTATTAGAGTTGGACGTACTTATTAATAAAGGTAAAGGTGGTTCAATAATAGTAGAGCCAGCGTTTGTTTTACCTTCCTTGGTTAATCTCTACAATTTAGTCTACAGAAAGGTTGGAATTGAATGATTGTCCTTTCTCTAAACCCTTTTATTATGTTTCAAGCTCCTATAATATTATATAGCTGATATACAAGTCGCTTATCAATTGTTATCAATATTATCTATTTATAAATGTATGCCAAAGCTCTGCGTAGGATGCAGCCTACGCTTTTCATATTATGTTTACTATCATTCTATTGTATTATATAATATCCGAAGCATTGACATTAATACAGTAAAAAAGTAGAGGTTTGTTCGTAATACGACTAATTCGATGAGACAATGTTTTCTCCAGCGACTTGTTTCATACGAACACCATTCCTAAAATTTAAGAGATGTTAGGAATAAAAGCTGTTTTGAGAGCTTTTCTGTTACCAAAATAACATTTAATTTTATAACGTAACAACTTCATGTTATTTACATTTAATTCATACATATTATAGTTTCAGAAATGTTAATGACAATGTTTAGTCTCTAGTTTAAAATTTATTTGTTTCTAACTTGATTATTAAAGTACTACGTACAAATTAAATTATATAAATCTATGCTATTCCTTACACGTGTAACAAGAAAATGTATGCACATTTATTAGTGCATCTCACCCGTACCGGATCTTTCTTATCAATATGACGTCATGATACCCAGTCTAACAGCATTCATACCCTCAGTCTGATCTTCGACTCTTGGCTTATTATGCTGAACATTCAATAGATACATTTTCCTTTATATCAGAACATTATCAATTAAAGTTAATAATTCGCAAGCGTAGAACGTTACTTGTGTTGTTAATAACACTTAGCCTAAATAAGAGGGATTTATTGATAAGTTTTCTTTCTTAAACCTATTTTTATAATACATTAGGATCACTCAGTTTTAATAATGATTAACTATATTATATGTTCTGATTTGGTATGTACATTGTGTAAGACGAAAGAGGAACCAAGTACATAGACAACATATATTTGGACAAAAAATGAATGTTCAACACACGTGTTTAACACTTTATATTTAGTTTCTTCCAATGATAGCTGCGTTTTATTTTGATATTTTATGTGAATAGCGCTTTATGTATTTTAACATATTACATTGAATATTTATGAAAATAATACGCGAACTTGAAAAGATGTAGCTAAATATCACGGCCGGACCACCATTGACCTCTCTATTAAAATCAATAATTCTCTGTTAAATAAATTCCGGATAGATTTTATACAAAATAATTTATTGCATAACACCCGTTTGCATATTATGCTTATTTTTAACAATGATGTGCGCAAACTGCTTACCAGTTATCACCACACCAAATTAGCATCGAATATTTGCTAAGTATTACGGTCTTTTTTGATGCGAAATATTTTTGTAAAATATCCTTGAGGTGTTGTTTTAGATCTCTCAAAAATGGTGATCAATTTTACTTTATTTTCAATTTAATTTAGTATTCTTAGTTAATTTTATTACTGAGTTAAGTTGTAAAAATTTGTTTCAATTTAAAAAAATCACTTAATAATTGATTTTCAAAAATTACTCTTAGGTTAATTAGGAATGTTACTGTTAACCACAGTGAAGTATAACTTTCCAATATATTATATAAAAGCAATCAATATAAAGGTATCAAATTATTTATATCTTTATTTTTCAGGAGCACCATTCGATGCAAATGACATCAGCGCAGCTGCGGCGAACGGGGACTGGGATACATTTCACCGTCTGTAAGTATTATTATATTGCCAGGGAGCTATAGTTGTTTTTTTACGAAGAATAACGCCAACATGATCCCACAAGATGTTAAAAGATTATATGGACCAAAGATTGTACCCGCTAGTTTAATGTCAATTCACTCTCCTCTTGAAGGCACCAACATAATGAAACAATGAGTTTAGTAGCATAGTGAGAGATGAGTTATAATTTCCCTTATTATAATTACTTACAATTTCACATGGCCTAAGGTGGTGGTAAATAAATACAATTGGTGGTGGTACACTCTTTTAGGAAACAATGTCGTTATAGTTTTCATTAATTACAACAAATTTGAATGTAAATGAATGTACAACGACTTTGTCCTTCATTTATTGATAAGAACTACCTAAAGGCTGCCATTTTTTAGAACAATGCTAAGTAACGATAAAGAAATTTTGTAACGTTTTTAAAATTTATAAAATAAACCCAGAGATCAAACTGTCACTCGAACTGAATAATGCAGGGAGTTGATTCCAAATTTTTATTACAAATATAAAGTTCAGTTTCCAATCTAAATTCTTAAATAACAGGTTTGTATAACATATGAATTGAAATGTGATCATTATTTTTAATACGTAACAAAAAGAAATGTAGATTATAAAAATAAATAAAAACCTGTTTCTGATTACAAAATGTTTACGTTTCAGCATTCGAAACAAATTTCTTTTAGCACATAATCGGTAGGTAATAATATAACTAAGTATATCATAATTTGTTAAATTATTTGTAGGATTCATAATTTACTATGTGTTTTTCCAGACTATGTTCTACATCTGTGCCAAATTTTATCGAGATCCTTGCAACTGTTTCTTAGATACTTTCAAACAAACATCCATCCAAACATTCGCATTTACAATATTAGTAATGTTAACACTACAATGAAAGGATATATAGGAATATATTTCTAGTTTTATATTTTAAATTGTGATTTTTTGACAAAACAATTGTAATTGAAATATATTTATTTTATTTTGCATTTTTAATATTTATTACGATTTCAATAATTATTATTCAACTGCATGGATATATGGTATATATATAAATATAATATGTATGGATGCATCTGGACACTCTTTTATGTAAGAAAACCTTTTTACTTTTCATGTAGATTATTATTATTTACTTATAAACGACTTATTTTTAATTTCCAGCATTGAGGACAAATTTAGATCAATGCGTCGCCGGTTGGTAAAATATAAATTGATTTTTGGGAATATTCACGAATGCATAACATTGGCCAGACTTTTATTGTAGCGAAAATGACAGCATTATACTCTATTCGCTGTATATCTATGTTATGATTAAGTACTAGCTGTCGCCAACGACTCCGTGGATTTTTACGAAAACGTAATATGTAGCCTATGTGTTCTTCCAGACTTCTACATCTATGCCAAATTTCATTGAAATCCGTTGAGCCGTTCTGGAGATACTTTTAAACAAACATCCATCCATCCATCTATCCAAACATTCGCATTTATAATATTAGTAAGAAGTAAGATTGTTATTCGGAATAAATTAGAAACGGACTCATTGTTTTGATCAATAAAATTAATTACTAATAATTTCATGTATTATATAATAAAACTAACGCTTCCTTATATACCCACTAACATATCAGAAATATTATTCCAAAATAACTTGCCTTCATTTCACGACATTGGGCATGTTCAATTAATTTAATGTACAGGAATGTACATACATAACAGCACATTATTCGATTTTAACAAATTTGCTTAAGGTGTAACATCTGTATCATACGTCGTGGGTTTCTGAGACCTAAATCTCTGTTTTAAAACATATTATTGTTATCTCTGTTTTGTCAAAAATAATTATAATTCTATTTCTGAGAACATTTTCTATATGCCGTAATTGAAATATATCAGGCGCGTCTAATCAGATTTATAGCATTCAGTTCGCTGTAATTCCTTCTAACTCGTTTTGTTCCACATTGTTTAATTGAACGTAGACTTAGCCTTAATGCATTTTATACCGCAATGATTTAACATGAATGTTAGCTGTTTAACAAAAAAAACAAGACGAAATTGTAATCAATATAGGATAAATTTAATTGGAAATTAAGACAGAAAAACAATATGCGGTTTAAAAATCATTAGATAGGTCTACTTTGCTTATATTTAACTGTTGTGTAATTTTTCAATAGCACTAATAGATTAACTTAGTATACATTTAATTATAATGCTTAAAATGTAAAATAAGAGCTGTCATTGAAGTCTAATACATTTTAACAAATTTTGGAGGGCGTTAGTAATCTTTCTAGGTTAAGTTTTTCATGTTATATATTTTTTATTACAGATTGAGTCAAGGATTTGATTTCAAACCTAACTTTGAAGTAAGTAAACATTCATAATTTTATGTTGTATCCTTATCTTTTACATGCCTTATAGTTGTATTTTAAATACTTAGATTATGACGCAGAAAGTTACTTTAATAATAGAAATATTACTTCCTTTGAAACGATTTGCATTTTGTTTATGCTTCGGGAATATTATTTTGTTATTCGTTTTTTGATGACCAAAACAACTGGATTATTTTTTAAAAATCTGCATCAACAATAATAAATACATTTGCATATTTTTTTACCTTCGAGCAAAAACAACAAGTTTGTCTTACAACAGAATGACCTATTCTGCTTATAAATGTAACAAGAAACTGGGAAATCCATGCCTTCGTGCCATGATTTTATATCGTGATATAATATTTATGGTTCCATCTGACAATACTAGAAAGATTTTTATTTATAAATTAAATGCACAAATGTACAAGGAAGATTTGTATGTTTACAGTTTATTTTTTGTTAAAATAGAATCTCTATTCTCTATCCTGGGACTATTATATCATTTTCTGAACTTTGATGTTCGGTGAAATGGACTATGCACATTACAGATATTTATTTATTTTAATATAATCTTAATTATTTTATATGCAAATAATATTACATATTTGCAGATGTGCGTTACTCGCATATTATTTATGTAACTACTGGAAATAACAATGAATTATACATTAGAAATATACAAATCGATTAATACACGATCTTATGACATGTATAATCGAATAAATACATACTCCTTGTTTATTATACTTTATAATTTCTAGAGAATCTAATAATAATAATTTGTTTCTTTACATCTGCGATAACATCTTGACTTCTGTAGTTTTCCTCCTTTACCTAATAATACTGATCTCGTGTTAAGTGCAGCATTGATTAGATTTATTAATATTAGTACTAAACATGATCTTAGTTTTTATGAAATCTAAGTATTTATTCAGGGTAAAAAAACAATTATAAAAGAACACTCAAACGTTGCCACTTGAAGTTGACATAACTTCAGTAATATTTTTCTTAACAATTTTAGTCTTCTTCTGTCTTCTGCATCCAGTACGTCTTCGGTGTAATTCGTCAGCTAATTATTGTGTTATGTCGACTAAACCTCATGGAGATGCAAAACTATATACACAATTTAAAATATTTTTTGTCACTATTACTTACCAATACTTTGTTTCATTTTCAGAGTATCAGAAGCTTGCAGCCTGATGGACCGGATTCAAACGTATACGGAGAAGCTCAATATAGCTTCCATTCGTCTTCTAACGTGAACGGACAGAAGAGCGAGCAGCGCGGCGGTCGCAGAATCATTAACAAAAATGGAGTGGTTGAAGAATATGAGTTACCTTAATCTCTTCGTTTTTATTTCTCTTCTTAACATGCTGACCTTACTTGATAATTATTTCGAATATATTTCATATTTTTATCCATCATAAAGTTACAGCTGCAAAAAAATAATCTTTATTCTTTTTACAATTGAATAATAAAACAATAAAAAAAAAACGACATATTAAGTTTATGATCAATCGTTTCTTGTGCAATTTTTTCCGTCTAAATTAAAGTGAATTTTTAAATGTAGTCTAGAAAATTATTAAACAAAAATTTATCAATAGTTTTAAGTCTTGTTTGTTATTATTGCGTAAGCTGTGATTTTTTGTTTTAGGTTAACTTAAATAAATAAATTTGCAAAATTACACTATTTATGTTTTATTTCATGTATAGCGGTAGGTAGCTCTTGCTACCCGTAAAATTCAGAATACCAAAGAAACCTATGTTTATAAATAGGATTATTCGAGCCTAAAATATCGATTTAACTTATGATATTAATGATAACATGGATGTGTAGGGCAAAAAATAAACGCCTACCACTTTTTATTAGCATCTTAAAACTATCTTGCAGTTTAGCTATTATTCTTATTAAAAACTTAATACTCATAGGTAGAGTAGAGATACCTACGAAAAACGATCGCATGTAGTGAATTTTATGAATTTAAACAATTGAAATAGATATCATGTTTGCTTAGCGAGATCGTTAAAGTAGATATATTATAGGATATTTTTTTTTACGGCAAACCTTTTCTGAATCCTATGTTTAGGACGATGGTGATGTTAAAAGGATAGGTTTATATTGACAAATGTAATTAACTGCAACGTAAATTACAGAACTGCGCGTTGAGCGTAATAATTGTGCGAATGATTTGATGAGATCTTAGTCATCATACAAAAAATAGATTGTAGTTATATAAGTTTGTTTATCAAGATCCAGAGTTCGTGATGGTAAGAAACGTGTTCCACGGTAATGGCAAACACATGACCTACCTGCATGTCCTGTTCTCAGATTCTCGTTACTTTTATATCCAAAAGGATTTTATTCTTGTAGTATGAAAAAAATATTTTTTATTAAGTGTATTTTACACGGAAACTTAGCCTTGAAGCTTAGTTAATATTTTTGAAATATTGTATCTTGTAAGAGCACACATTTTATATATTAATATGTGACTTAGCAACAATGTAGCTAACAAAATAGTTAAAAAGGCGTACTTTGAAAGACATTTTAATGCATTGGGTATGCAGTGATGTGACATATAAAATATAGTCCGACAAGGATCTAATGGAAGTCAAATATTATGTGAAATGTCATCTTGACAGCGTAATAATTTGACTATTTTGACTATGTTTGAATCATAAGTAATCGTGTGTATCAACACGTTACTTATATTAAAGCCCATTTCAAAATAACAGCTAAATTACCGAATATTACTTTATATAACATTGTAATTAACACATTCTGTATACAGATGGGGAATCTCTGCAAGTTACTCTTCTAGTTACTGTTAAAGATTCACTTTAAAAAACAAGTAAATTTTGTTTTGTCATTGTTCAATGGAAATTATATCAAAAAAATTCCGCAAAAAAACAACGTGGCGTAATAACTTGTAACTGTACGAATAAGATTGCTATAAAGTGGTTGGCAGTTGCAAAAACTATCAAACACCATCATATTAGTTACATGTTGATAGTATGTCTTAAACAGTTATCCAAACATAACAAAAGGATTAAATTTATTTTTTTCTACTAACATATCGAATAATAAAAACAAAGGTGAAAAAATAACATTCCAACAATATATGTTTACTTGTTAATACCATTTTTGAACGTTTCATCTCGTATTAATAAAATTGGCGTTTGTATTTGCGTTCCTTATAACGAAAATCCAACTTTTGTCCGTGTGTATGTCAATGTGTCTGCATATCTGCCTGTTCCGGTTAATCTTCGAAACGACTGGACCGATATTGACGGGATTTTTACTGGAAGGTAGCTAATGTATGCGTAACTTAGGCTATTTTTTTAAATAAATCTACGGTGACTAAGTCGCCGGCGACCGCTATTAATTTAAAAGTAATAGTATTCGATTTACCATTGTCTATAGTTTGATTCCTATTTTGTAAGCTATAAAATAATAAGTTTTGTGCCTTATTTGTTCCTCTACTCATCCTCTCCTGTAAATTTAAAAACAAAAAATATATAATTGAACCTTGTAAACAGCCTATCAACAACTACGATTTTATACTCAATTGAGAATTGCAAATTAAAATGTTATCATAATTATTTACAAACAACATAGATTCCAATACACATATAAAAAATCAACACAAGATTAACTTTAACACAATGCAATAAGGTATAAATTCTATTATCATTGAAATCTGTGCCGGTCTAGTTGGACATTTAATCCAGTGCAAGAACAAAACATCTACACAAAGCGTTCGTCCTTCGTGCGAACCACTTGTCTGTCGGTTACAGGAACTACAGGTATCATTATAAAATAATTTTTTTCATCAAAGATAACATTTACGTTTTGTTTATCATCAGAGATTGACGTGTTAAATAGCAAACATTGGTCAACGCAAACAGGTTCAAGCAGACGCGCAGTTTGGACACGGAGGCTGCGTAGAACAGAACATATCAAGATGAAGGTTTTATATCTAGTCAGTGCTGTTATTTTACAGTGCAGCTGGAGTTACGGTCAGTATCGACTTATTACTTATTCTAGAATTACTGATTACTTTTTGCTTTAACCAAAAAAATCTTAGCATCATCTCAGGTTGATAATTATAATTTAATAAAATAATATACTTACCCAGCAAAAGCAAATTATTTTAAATTAAAATAATCATCATATTACGAGTCTTTTTGTATATTAAATATATAAGCAATTATTTTTAAGTATTTGAAGTAAATAATACAATAAATTAATCTAAAAATAATACGTAATACGTAGATGCAATTGTCCCAAGTAACGTCGCAAAGATAAACATACTGCTCTTATCCAGTGCAAGTCCACAACCATTAATAACTACTATCTTACTAATATTATAAAAGCGAATGTTTGGATAGATGGATGGATGTATGTTTCTTTGAAGGTATCTCCAGAACGGCTGAATGGATCTTGTTGAAATTTGGCATAGATGTAGACTATAGCTTGGAAGAACACATAGGCTACTAATTAAGTATTTTTTATAATTCGGCGCGGACGGAGTCGCGGGCGACAGTTAGTTGACTATAAATACAGACTATAAATTTTATAGCTTATCGTTGTAATAGCAAAAAAAACGTTTGCCTAAAAAGTGCAATGACCTTGAACTTGAAATTGCATTGACCTCACGAACTTGAACCCGCACATTGTAAGTCGGTTTCAATGCCGACTGAGCTATAAGGTTATCAACGGCGTGATAACATTATGACATTGAATTGCTGACCCAATTCTGTGCATATTACCTACTAGCTGTCGCTCGCGACTCCGTCCGCGCGGAATTAAGAAAAACCTTAATAAGTAGCCTATGTGTTCTTCCAGACTATGATCTACATCTGTGCCAAATTTCATCAAGATACGTTGAGCCGTTCCGGAGACACCTTCAAACAAACATCCATCAATCCATCTAAACATTCGCATTTATAATATTATTATATATATATACTTAGAATAAATAATAATCTGAGAAGAAATTCACAGTACTTTACGCTTGCGTATAACTTAAAACTCGTTTTTTTTTAATTAATCAAAAGATAAGATTCTTTCTAAAATTTGTTTTACGGTGAAAGGTGGCTGTATTTGGGATGGATATTATTATTTTACGCAGAGATAAACTAGTGAGTCTTAGGTCACGTCAGCAATTAATAAAAGTTACAACTATTTTCCAAACTTTCATAGGAGAATGTAATAAGACGTACCGTGGGTTACCAAGTCCTAAATCTCTGTATAAATAATGCCGTCATCTATGTCATTATCTTTGACAACTGAGATTTTGGTTTATATTTTTAATATGGAGAACTATTCATCGAAATCAATTTAACGAAATAACAGTTTAAATAAATTTGTTTGATAAATCCTTCTAACGATTTCAAGACGATTTTTAAATTAAAAAACCGTTATTTTATCCTATATGCTGCTTGTTTCCATTTTAGTATGCTATAAACATATCATTCTTTTCACATACTAACTTACAAAATTAATGAATACAAAGACGCTACAAAAGGATATTATCTCGAATCTTGATAGGTTTTTTCACAGTTAACTTTAAAGCCAAATACAAGTTCTGTTATGTGATTTGAAACCGAGATTAATTTGTTAACTATATTTAAATTAAGAGTTTTTACAAATTCTTAGATTGTAAGAATACAAGATTGAATAGTTAAAAATCTGTATTCTAATTAAAAATGCTTTAAGGATTAATAAGGTAAAAAATAAATAGACTTGCTCTCTCCCGCAACTTCGTTTGTGCTGAAGAAAACATATATTATACAATCTTTCATTCCCTACTTTACAATTTCGAAGGATAAATATCGTAATAATCTTTTTAGTACTTGTTTACGTACCAGTAATTACATCCCTGTCATAATATGTTTTTAAACTGGGATTTTTGTCTCGGATACCCACAATTAGTAACATAAATGTCAATAAAAATACTATAGGTTTAAACTTGCAATCTTACTAATATTATAAAAGTGAAAGTTTAAATGGATGAATGCTATTAAGTAAGCCCTTAACTTCGGTGCTTTGGCATACATATAGAACATAGTCTGGAAGAACACAGGCTATTTCAGTTTTAATTCCGCGTGAAAGAAGTCGCGGGCAAAAACTAGTATGTAATATAATTTAACACTAGTGATGAATTCAAGTAACGTAAAAGTAAAATTAATTATCTTTATAAGGCACACAATACAACGCTCCATAACCAGAATAAATTCAAAACAAAAGACCAGCTGACTTGAAAGGGACATGTTGGACATATAAAGTACTGGCGAAGTCTATCTAAAAAGTATATTATAGTGACCATTGAAATAAAAACTAATATGAATCACGAAACATTACACATTCAATTTGTAATAATTTTGAAACAAAGCGAAACAATCAAACTTACTTCGACAACCTTGTACATTTTTTGACTTGGAAAATGGATTTCCTTCTTAATAGTATAACATACTCTTTACTAACACGTACATAAACCTTTTCGCGTGTAAGCTTTTGGAAAAGGCAGTTGGTGGCACCGACCGTATTAAATTCATTAAATAAGCTTAAGTACAAAAATATTTTTTATCAATGTTCAAAAGACACAAGTTTATGATCGATAAATAAAACATTACAAAGGTCTTATATTTACTTATAGTGGTTTAGATGGACCCCTGGGATCCACGTGAGATCCATATAGGATGTACGATGGCGTGAAATAAAATTGGGAGATCACAAGTTGACGAAATGTAGAAGTAGACGGTTTATTCAAACCAGAACATTTCGAAAGGGGTCTACTAGAAAAAAAAAAGAAATGGGAATCACTGTGTTAGAGAATTGATTTATTTTATTTGCAAGAGGCCTTATCATTTCATTTGCGTTAAGAGCCATGAATAACTGTAGTGCGACAAATTGCATCCGACACGCTCACTTCTCATATATTGAAAGTATATTCAACAAAATCATTAAAACCGTAGGTACACATAATATTTGATACACTTTACTAAGCAGAGAACATAATAAAATAAACTTATGTTCTTTTTAACCTGTTCATAGAGAGATACCTTTGTTTTTTTACAGGAATTATTAGCTTTCATATATGTAATATGGTCTTGTTTTACACCCTGCCCAAAATTTAGGCAGTGATGTTTGAACAAAATTATGTTTTTCATTCATTGTTGCAACCAAAATAGTTCTCGAATCACAAAAAGTTAAATGTCAAAATTTGGCTCAACAAATGTTTGAAAATAAAGCCCTACAAACCCTTACTAAATAAAATGTTTCTAAAAAAATCTAGAAATATTCCAACAAATCTATATTTCAACATGCTACGGTTTTAAATTGAAATGAAACCGTGCATTAACATGTTCAATCGACTTTTTAATTTATTACAATATGCACTAACTGTATAATAAGAGAATCAACGGCGCCGATCTCGCTATATAAAAACCGTTACAGCTATAATTTTTGCTAATAGCCTTTCTAGCCATAGAAAACCAATTTAACGACCACGACACAAAACGCTCCAGTCATTTGTCATTCAATAAGCTATACGGTAGACATAATAAAAATTAAGATGTCTTGAATATCGTATATACGAAAAATATATTTTATCTTTGCAAGTTGGGTTTCTATTTAAGTAAAATATCGTATCTGCAAAAAACTCAATAAATCAAGATAAATTGTCAATTAAAAAAATCTTTATCGATAAACTTTCTAAAGATAAAGCTTTATCAGTTGTCTACATAAATACAAAAAAAACAATGAACTTCATCATCCTATAACCTGAAGGCGTAGACAAAGATTGACACCATCTGGACACATCTTTAGTACGTTCAGTATAATACAAATAGGTAACAATTATCGTGACAAGTAAATGTGGTACTAAGAAATGTAAAATGTATGACCGGTACAATCTGTGTGATTTTGGCGAAACACTCGTATAAAAATATACAACTTGGTCATCCAAAGACAACTTCATATTAACCTGTTTAAAACAGGAAAAGAGTTACCACACATAAACACACCGACGAACTGCAATATAATAAATCCGCATTGGAAAAGCTACAAGGCGTATGTTATAGTAATGTTTTCAGCTTGCCTTCATTCTTTAAATATTGCACCATCATTTATAAGTCACGCAATCAAATAGATTTTTCTAGATTCACAATATTATAACAATACTTCGAACGTACAAGCAGTAAAATTAGTCACACCTATACTAAAAGCGGTCGGTCTTTTGTATTCAGAACAGTTGGTGTTTAATACTGTTACGGTGAGGACAAATTTATTTATTAGTTTCGATTATCGTACTACTTGTATAAAATCATATTACCATTCCTGTTATTCTCTTGCCAAAAATAGAGACGACAATATTACGATTGTCAAGGCAGTGAAATTTCACGCTTAATCTAAATTGTTGTATAGAAACAATAGCTTCGATTACAATTAATCGATTTGTAACACATAAATATCGATACATTTTGTCACTTCATCGACTTTATTATTTTCAATTTAGTTAATGATTCATATGTGTATAGCGTTGTAAAGAACAATGCATCAATAGAACAATTATACGTTTGTCTTTCGTGTATAATAGATAGTGAATGTTTTGACTATACCAAGTCCAATTATCTCTAGTAGTCATGGCAGTTTAATGATACTATTTCCCTGAGGTACTAAGAGAAATGAAAATTTTAATTTTTGATATTTAAGTTTCAATTTTACAGCCATCTTACCAATCTTGCTAATATAATATTAACATCTAAACATTCGCATTTATAATAAATGCGAATGTTTAGATGGATGGATGAGTGCTTATTTGAAGGTATCTCTGGAACGGCTCAGCGGATAATGATGAATTTTGGTACAGGTGTAGGTCATAGTGTGAAGTACACATAGGTTAATTATTATGCTATTTTTTAATTCCGCGCGGACGGAGTTGCGGTCTATATCTAGTATTCTATAAAACTCAGAACATAATTTGGACTATTGAAAGATTTAACAATCGTAAAAGAGAATTTTAGTTTTTACTATGCGTGCAGCCTTCGAATTCCACTAGCATTCATGCGTAGACGTAGATGAATGTGGAAGTGGCGAAAGAAGTGTACCGGGATCGTGCCAAATAGAAAACTGTCATCTCCGTCTATCCCTCTAGGTTGCTGGTTATATTGTTGTTCGAAGTCCCTACTTCCAAACGAACCGATGACCTTGTTACGTGGATGCGACAACTGTTGGAGCATAGACAAAAGATGCTGTTCATGATGATAAACTATCGGCTTTTATTTCAGGATCTCCAAACCCCGACGGTGTAGGTGTATTTGCATATCAAGATTCAGCTGGTCGCAGGTACGAATGCGTGTATAAACCAAATGTCAACGAGGCCGACGACTCCTCAGAGTCATCGAACGTAAACAAAATAAACGAAGTCTTACCGTTTGATACAAACTGGCCGTAAGCTCTTTTTATACAATTACTTTAAGCTACCGGCTTCCGGTGAAGGTTTTTGTTATTAAGGTGAAGGTTCAACAATGCTTATAATTTATGAAGATAAAATCTAAGGCTTCTATGTCATATGTGTTTCAAATTTTGTTTAAATAGGAAAATAATTCCTTAATTAACCAACATATTGGTTTTTTTTTAAATCTATTTAACATTATAGATGTAGAAGATTTCTCCCACCATTACCACCATTACCGCCGTTGAAACCATTGACACCGTTCAAGCCATTACGTCCATTGCCACCTCTGAAACCATTGCCACGACTGTTGTCACCGTTCCCCACTCTTTCACCATTTCCCCAGCTGCCACCGTTGCCACACTTTAAAAAGCTAAGGTTAGAAATAGTAATGATTTTGTGTGTGTAATTATCTGTTATTGGATAACATTCTTCGCTTTCAGTTGCTTTTCGTGTTTCATTCCTTTGTGTTTATGTATTCATTATATATATTTGTGTAACATTGTTCTTTATTACAGGGATGTTATATTTGGTAACATAGAAAATCAACAGCGGGCCGCATTCGAAGCTGCACAAAACACATTCGGCGCGTTTAATAATTTTCCTTTCATTCCCAATTTCGACTTTAGGTATCCACCCTACGGTCATTTCAACTACTTTGGGCCCAGTTATCGTGCGCCGTTTGACATGCCCGGATCTAACAGCGCATTTGCCGCTGGTGCCGTCGGACCCGGCTTCAGGCATCAAGTGGCTGCCATCAATCCAGGGAATCCAGTAAGTGTTCAAGTAAACTACACACATACATATACGTATATACATGTAAATTGACATGTTGGTTTAGTACACAAAAAACAAACGTGAGTGAAATGTTATGGCTGTCTTTTTTTAAAGATGAACTGATAAGAGAAGCAAGACTGATACGATCAGAGAAACAAAAAAATAAACAGCGATAATCTTGTTTCCGATTTCGTTTGAAAGTTTGGTATACTTTGTAATATAAGTGACGATCTAAGTACATTTAAAAGAAGTAAATTACTTTCCAGCAAATGCCCAACGTGGACACAACTATGAATAGAGAGCCTGAGAACAGGCAAGGTTTCTACAGCGTGTCCAGTTCATCGTACGCGTCGTCACTGAACAACAACGGTGTACCACAGAACCAACGCGGCGCAGAGACCGTGGTCAACGATAATGGCAGAATTACCAAATACGTCGTACATAATTAAAAAAAACATAAGAAAACATCCTATCCTTCATAATTTCCTATATCCATTTTTTGTTCCATTCATAATTTTATTCTCGCCTTTTACATATATCATAAAATGTATATTGTATTATCTGATATCATACATACTGCAGTAATAGTAATAACTATTATATAATATTTAAAAAAAAACATTAAACAAAAATTAAATTAGAACCAAAAATTCTTTCATTTAAACAACAAACCTAGTTATTATAAACTTGGCATACCAGGGTGTGCTAGGCAGGAAGACGTTGTATGCAGAAGTCGGAGGACTGCATACTATGGAAGGCATTGGGAAAGGCCTACGTCCAGCAGTGAGCAGACAAAGGATAATGATGATGATACCGGGGTGATGAATTCAAATGTGGTGATTGATAAACATGAATTAAATAATAGTAAAATTATATATATATATAATAAACACAGGATAAAATAGACGGATACAGAAATATTTTAAGTCAAATATAATGATTTTATAATTGTCTTCCTGTTTTTCTCAGCTAAGTAATGTTATAAAGACCGATTCGAATTTTTAATTGAACGTAGTAATTTAACAACTGAATTGTGGGTGAATCTCGCGATATGATTGTATTATAATACTCAGGTCAAGGGCTACGACGTATACTTAGTTATAGTAAATGTTGTCAAATATCAACTTAACTTCCAAGATATTATTACACAAAGGTCACAAATGATATGTATTACAAACCACAAGGCGCAGGATTTGACGAACGATCTAAGAAATTAAATAAAGTACAAGAACAAAATTAGTAATTCGTAATTTAGTTTTCAATTTACTGAAGACAATGAACTTTAAAATACAAAAACAATGTCTGTACTCTCTCAAGGTCAAACAGATATCATCTGATACGTGTTTTTTTCTGTGGTCACGGCGTACCGAACAAAATAATGACTCGATTAGTTTAATTTCGCTAATTTTCCGTCTATCTTCATCTTTGGTGTTGTATTCTGGTACCATTGATTACTACGCAGTTGTTCACAATCTCTAAATCCTTGCCGTCTACTCAGCTCTCTACATTTCTTGCAAAAGAAATCTCTGACACCATCATCACTCATTCCTCTATTGAAGTTAGTTCTTTGATTTACATAACCTGTTCTATCGTTTCTCGATATATAGGTGTTCAAATTTCTTGGATTTTCTTGATTCCACCAATTCATGTTATTATAATAATTAGATGGTTTGAAATGTACTGGGTTTAATCCTAGATTTGGATAAACATCATTATCGTCTGTTGGATTGTGTCTTGTGAATGTATTAAAAGTGTTAGCTGGCAATTTCACCCGTGTATCAGGAGTAAAGATTTCTGTTGTTTCGACTGCTTTATAACCTTTAATTACTGGAACCTCTCCACTATCTTCTCTTTTTAAATTCGAACTATGACCAGGATTTACATTACCTGTAAATAAATTAAAATTAATAAAGTATTTAACCGCAAAAGCTTACACAAAAACTCCGCGATTTTTTTTTATGTGCGTAATAGGTTACTTATATCCATTTACACGAGGCAAAAACAAAGCGCTAAAAAAGTATACTAAAAGATTTTGCTTACCATCTCGTGAGTTTTGCAATCCTCTTCTATTATTATTCTTCAATTTCGTAGAAACTACAATAGTATGCTGCACCTCGACATCTTCATTTTCTTTACTCGAATCCGTAACAAGAGAAGTATCTTGTTCTTCGTCAAAATCCATTTTTGTATTTATCGCTTGACTAAATTCAGAAGCAACTAAAACATAATATAAATACACACGTTTGCGTCCGTAAAGACAAATTATTATTGTATATTCTTATAAAGTAGAGTCATCATCATCATATACAGCCTGGATTCGTCCACTGCTGGACGTAGGCCTCCCCCATCGATTGCCACAATGTCCGGCCCTATTCCCCACCGCATCAAGTGCACTCCCACAACCTTGACCAGGAACTAGGATCATCATCATCTCCCTGGCCCTTTCCCACTCACGTGGGGTCGACACACAAGGTTTTATTTATAAACCTTAGTTTTCATAAAGTTAGGTTTTGTAAAGTTTCGGCTTAATTTCTTCCTTGACCAGGAACTAAGATAAAGTAGAATAATAACAATTAAAAAAGTACTAGATATATTTGGTCTACTTACTCAGAATGCTGACACCAAGCAAGATTAACCCAGCCATGTGACTTTCAAAGTGTACAGGTGTCAACGAAATAAGCAACATGTCGCATGTCAACTGTATTTTATATAAACAACACAAATTACAATAATAACGTCGCAAAGGAAGCAATTACACGAGATGTTCACTGTACTGCATGTTCTTTTCGTCTTTATTTTGTTACTTAATCATATCGCAGATTGTTTGAGTACTTGTACAAGTATATACTCAAAGATTGAATGTAAAGATTTAATATCCGTTAAATGTAATTCAATTAATCTTTTCGCCGCACTTTTTGTAGTATTTAACCATGTATTAATAAAATCAGAGTGTCTGTAAGTAATATCGAGAAAAAATATCATATTTCGTATTCATGAAGGATTTGCGTTGATGATGACGAAAAAACAATTTTTATAATCTATGTAGGTGTGTTTGTCAATCCGCAATGTCTGTTCCGGATAACCTCTGGAACGACTAAACTAATTATGATGGGAATGGTGCATATATTATAAGCTACTTTTTTAATTCTGCACAGACAAAGTCGCAGGCGCCCACTTGTACCTTCTAAATTTTAATTGTTAAATATAAGGACTAAGCCAAATGGAATTTTAGCAATCTGAAAAATTTTGGTGTAGTCTTCAAGTTCTCTGTTGCATAAAAATGAATCAACCATAGAATGTGGACTCAAATGTTAAGAATTATTTATATCGTGCATGTTTTACATCGAAATGTTTTTTTTTTCTAGTACTTATCATTCTCTACACAACAGTGCGTCATTTATTGTGTTTCTAAGCGGGATCTCAGGGTGGACGTGAAGGTCATGCTTGTATGACTGCACCTAGTGTTACTAACATAATCACCTAACTTCTTGCATCGGCGATGATTGTACATAAGATTGGAGTGTTATAGGCTATCCGAAAGTCAGTGCGACTTTTCAGGTACCTATAAAGGTTTGTGTTGAAATAAGCAGTTATGAGAATATTAAAAATTAATAATTAAGTTTGTTAAATTTTCGTACAAATTAATATATCAAACTAATAAATACACACATACAGTCGCCAACGTCCATACCACGTTGAAAACACCGGTTCTCGTCCGATCACCGAAGTTAAGCAACGTCGGGCGCGGTCAGTACTTGGATGGGTGACCGCCTGGGAACACCGCGTGATGTTGGCTTTTTGACTTCTTTCATTTTGATCTTTTTTTTAATCTTCTGTTAAACAAAGATCATTAAATTACAGTTATATTTCTAGTTCTAGTTCTAGTCTCGAATGAATATAAAAGCTTGTATAGTTTTAATTGTTTTATAAGGAATAATTTTGATAACACGCCACCTAGCATTAATTTTGAGTAATAATTTGAAAGTAAGAGTTCTAAGTGGGTGAGGTACTTTATACTAGATGGCGTTATAAACGTATTTTTTACTTTATCGTCGAAAAAATGAGTGAATTTTTATTATAGAATTTTCTTCCTTCCTATCATATTATAGTGTTAGCCTAAGCCTGGTTCATTTTTTTATAAATAAATCAGCATAGTTAATCAAAATAAAAATGCACACGAAACTTCAAAAGTAATTCGCCCAACGTGGGGCTCGAACCCACGACCCTGAGATTAAGAGTCTCATGCTCTACCGACTGAGCTAGCCGGGCTTGTGATATCTAACGTGAAATTAAAATATTTCATTGCAAAAAAATCGGTTTTTATAAGGCCAACATAACTTTTTAATATAAAATAAAATTCTTACCTAGTACGATATATTTCATTTCTGTCCAAATAGAAGACGCATCCGATCAAATCAGCACAGCAATACACACCAAACTTTTAATGCAAACAAACGTTTTTTCGTTGCTTTAGAACTTAGAATATAAACTCTAACGTCTTGAGATCAATTCATATCTTATAGAAAATCTCACTGAACAAAGAAATTGTTCTGTAAAATACTTTTAACTCAAACTATTAAAATAATTTCGGAATCTGTAGTCTAAACTGTCAGATATGACAATTTGCATTTTTATGAAAATGGCGGTTTTAAAATAATATCGCCAGTGACACACTAAAATATTTAATTGACTAAAATATCCACAAACACACTGAAACCCCAATTATTAGGCACTAATATTATTATTAAAGAATAAACAAAATTAAGAGTGACCCAAATTCGGGCTTGAATATAAAATTGATTACTTAGCTTGTAATCACAAATACCATGCCATAATAATATTGACTAGGAATACCACTTCAAAATATTTTCTAGGATATTCTGTTTTTCCTCCATTCATATTGTGTTTCATTGGTTTCCCAACAACATATTACTGTCAAATTAATTTAATACATTGGACAGATTAAATAAGTAATTAAGACACTTAAATTTGCATGCATTTGAATTTGGTAGTTTTTGCGTTTTAGGTAGAAATGGCTATAATAATAATAATAAGTGTCGTCTTAACCTAATATACGAATGCATATGCTTGAGATGGGATTGCCATCGAGAAAGATAAATAGTCCTGAATTTTAAACCTGGTTATCGTAGTTTTAAGCGTCATGGTCGCTCCCATGGCAGGCACTTATTAAAATTTGTCACGTATGGCTTATTATCTTTTAATTCACACCGGCTTACTGCCATTGCGTGTCGATTCCGTATCGAAGTTTTTATGGCTTTGTATATAAAATTTAACGACTTCATTGACAATAAGCTATTGTTGTGTCACAAAAACTTGAGATATTTTGATCGTTTTTTGTTATCTCATTTAAAATGTCTGTCACTTTGTTCGTTCGTGTTTTTATAACATTACCATACACAGAATATTGAGGGATTATCAAAAGAGCTGAATAACGAAATTTTTAATAACAACCGTCGTTAGGCGACGACACCAAAGAACAATATTATTCACTAAAATATTGTAAGAAGCTCTTGTAAACAGGTCATTTCATTACAACTGAAGCTTGTTAGCAGGCTTTAGTAGACATATACTACGTTTTAAGTTCTGTAAAATTAAAAATGTTGTAGATTTTGCTAGTTCTTAGTCGACATATCCAAGTCAAAGGGTGGATTAGTCTGAGCAATGAATACTGCAGCAAGGAAACCCTGATATCCTTTGAGATTAGGGAACTTTGTGTGCTACGTCATCAAGGTCTTTTGTCATACTTAAATGATAATAATGCCTTCGTTGTTAGTCTTATAAAATTCTATTCTAAATTAAATCATTTTACTTTACATTCTTTCCTTATTAAATTCGATTCTTCGACTCAAGTATTCTGTGAATCTCAAAAATCACACGTTTAATCACTTTTGGCTGATATCAAACTATATGAGATCTCTTCGCCTTTTATACTTTAGCCTTCATTTGTTTTGTTATCTGAATTTGCTCAAGCAATATCTATCAGTGTTTACCTGAGATGGTCTAATACATTTATAGAGATCTTACAAGCTAGAGTCAGTATTACTGTGATATCCAACTCTTTATGACTTCCGTTAGCTTTCGTAAAAAAAGTTCTACAAAGAATAGTTAATTCTCATCCTGGGATAGACGCTGTTTGCGAGTGCATATTGCGGCGAACGGCGTGACTTCAAAGACTCAAAGCACAGTTCCCGGGGGATCAAAGTAAAACTCCAACACGAAAGCCTCTTGTATTTGATTAACTTTAAATATTTTATTAATCGCTCCTTTTAATCATGGAGATAAGTTTAAAAGTATCAGACATAGCTTTTTGTACCGAAGACTTTTAACCTCAGGCTGAGCCAGATATTTATCAGAAGTTAATCGAATTTAAAATCCTAATTGCAAGTCCATTTAAAAGAAACCCATTTTACGCATATCCTCGATAACTAAGACAATGTAAGACTATAACAAGTATTGATTTCATACAACAATATTATTGTGGAGAAGTCGATGTACATATAGCGACAGACGATTCATTCTTACGATGCCTGAAGCCGAAGACGGCTTCCGGAAGGTTGCTTTCGTTTTTTAGGCGGCCCACCGCCGCTCGACGCTTTCAAATTACTAAGATGTTGCCGAGATAGATCTCGGATCGCTTTCCCAAAGTACAGTCAGCTGCCGAAATACTTGTCTTTACCCTTGTAGTACTTTCATTAATGTGTCTTTAATTGGCATTGAACAAACAAAATAATTGGTTAATTTAGAAAAATTTGACTGCTATCGCAACTATGTTGACACCGATTCTATTAAACGTTTTTGTTTCCTCTTAAGTAAGAGACGCCGTAAGTACGGCGTCTAATTAATGGGTAAAGGTTGACATTCTGCTTTTGAAACTCACCTTTAAAAAAACTTTAATGTTGCTATTAATTTATTACCTGTTTTAATGTGGTTTTTATTAAACATAAAAATGTTTTATAATACCTTGCATGATTTTTTTTTTCAGAAATATAAGGCAAGATGTATGCATTGGAGTATACTTGTACGAGCGATATGGCTGATGCAAATGGCACGAGGTTCGCAATCAGCGGAGTGCAAGCTCTGGAGAGGGACGGCCGCCGCTTCGCCAGGTAGATATCACTTAGAAATATTTGCTTAGTCAGCTAGATGCTTACGCTCCAATGAATTGTTCTTTCTGCTGATTTTAATGAGAGATCTTACATTTTGTTTTAAGCTATAATATGTTATCTCGGGAAAGGAAAGTAAAAAGTAATTAAATATGCCTTTAAGTAATGTACTACAATTGAGTCGACTTTAAATAAGAAAAATATAGTACATTTACGATTTTCAAGTAAATCGAATCACATCACTAGTAAAATAAATCAAAACTAAAAATACTAACATATATAAAACAAACAGACTTCATATCATTTCATATTAATTACATCTGGCAACACTGCCAAGTACTTCAACGTTCGTCAACGATTCCATTAAAATCGTGACGTAATTCGACGCTAATCATTTTATAAGTGTTTCCAATCCGATAAAACAAAAGTAAATAAACGATATAAAGCCGTAGGCTCGGAGCGACCGGCACTCGCGGCTCCACGCCATTCCATAATCACGATTGTGTTTCGATAAATACAATAATAACAAAATAAACAACGCACATAATCACCTCATGTCAGATGAACAAGCGCTAAGATGACACATTTAGTAACAGAAATAGGACATGCTTATTTTGTTACGTAAACCTATCAGCGTAAAAAAATTATCCTTTGTTAAATATAATATTAATCTTTACAGCGAACTTAGGTAAGTTCAAAATGTCATAGATATGCACTTATTGCCGGATGAAAGTAGACTTAAAGCATAATATTTTTCACTAGTACTCAAGGTCACGTTTTATCACATAAACATTATAAAAAATATTATAAAAACCGCATATATAAAAAGCAAAAAGAAAATATGAAAGTACTGATTTGAAATTAAAAATTAAGGAAGTATTGTCACCCTACATACAGGTCTACACTCGGCTTGTAAGTTTCTACACGACATGACAGCTGAGTGACGTCCGAATATTTTAAATTAACGTTTATTAACCGCTTGTGTAAACTCTTGACTTTCAATTATTATTTAACATTTAAATGACTTTTTTGAGCATTGCAATTAAGAAATATAAAATTTTATAGATTCTTTATATTTAAAACAACAATAAATAACTTATTTACTTGTTGAACTTAATTAATTTATGGGTAGAATCTGAACAGATGATAGAATAAAAATAAGGATTCTTTAGATATTAAATAACTTATTTATTAAAATTTTTAATAATATCTATTTCGATACAAACCCAAAATTTTTACTAAAAGCTTTTACTAACTTCCTTAACGCAATTTTGAATTAAAATCACTTTGTTTACGAAATATATTTGGTTTGAAGATGTCGATAGAAACAGGTGCTTGTGACTTTCTGAATGTATGAATAATTAAGTACAAACTTTGTCTTATAGGGGACTTCGCGGAGGAAGCGCCATCTGCGCCAAATGCACTTTGAGTGATTTCAAAATATTATCTTATATAGTACTTCATAGAATTTATTAACTACCTTATTGCTTTACATTTACGTCTAGAATCGCTTAACTTATTGTTTATAAAATGCATTATGGTTTGTGTGGAATTGTCTCGAGAATAAGCCGGCGGTAGTTTATGCAACGTTACTGTTACGGGCTAATTCTAATATTAATCTGCGAGATTGAAGCGCGAGACACCTGATGCGATGTTGTGGTTGTGCAAACTGGAAGTTGTTGAACTTAGAATAAGAGTTAAGAGTATACGACATTTTACCTTTAATACTGAATTTCTTTTGGATAAGTAATAATTATGCGAGGTATCGTTTATAAAACGTAGCCTTAAGAAAGCTCTATCACATTAATCGACAAGCTAAGATAAAGAATATATTAAGCGACCTATTGTTAAAAAACTTCGACGCATCAGCAATTACCAGATTAGAACTATATCAGCTTTAAAGAAGTAAAAAAAAAAATAGTTACGTATAAATAAAGTGGGCAAATTAAGATTGACGTCAATTATACTGAAAATTGAAAGAAAAAGTTGTTCAGTTATACGAATAAAATTATTACTGACCCGGTTTAAGTGTTTCACCCACGACACACAAAGGGTTCAACATAAATCAAGCTCTTTACGACATGACGAAAGACGACTACAAATTTTATAATTCTAACAAATAGAACATGTGAACAGTAAATATTGAATAACTTCGCTTTGTTCAATATTCAAGAAAAAAAACTATAAGATGAGATGACTTCGACCTCTGTCTAGACCTGTACTAATGACATTTCGTTTATATATTTATCATTTTGTTCAAATAATTCCCGCTTGAACTTTCGTACTTACAACTTACCCCGACCGCAAATGTCGAAACAAGTAAATTCCTCGGTGAACCGCCGCTCTTCCGTGTACTAAACAATAACCGTAAATTTTAATAACACTTATAAAAGGGCGGAAGAAAATATACTCTATTAAGGATAAAAAATAAAGGTTTCAGTCTGGAGAAAATAAGTAATTTTATAAAACACGAAACAACATTATTTGTGGCCTAAAAGTAAAACAGTGTTTTGTAATTTGAAAGAAGTAAATTCGCATTTGGTAGAGCTAAACTATACTTCCATTTGTATGCTTTCACGTGATTATTATATTTATCTGATACGCCAGGATATTGTTACGATAATATACATAGCGAATTAAAAATATAGTTTCTTATAAACCGTTACTTGGAATCAAATAAAAGTTACCTCTCAAAAATGTTTATTAAATAACACATTAAAACGAGCAGTATTCGTATACTAAGTATAAATCGTTGACAAGAACATCAACGCTAAAGTTTCATGTTTGTTTTTGCTAAGTCTGTACTTAAAATAATTACATACCGACCCATCTGATTACCCGAGCAGTCCCTTACAATTACCATAACACGATGTTTGCCCAACAAGTTTCTTGGTCGTTTTTCGACAGAATCCCTTCGCGTGAGCCTGTAATTGTGATGATCAAGTAGCACCGCTTCAACCTAACTGAAATTAGTTTATAATGTATGTTGTAAATGTTCGGAATTTGCATAGTCAATGATTACAGACCGAATACAAGTTGATTGAGTTTATAGGACGAAATTTTTAGAGTTTAATTTTATTATCATTCTTGTTGAAATCGACTTTAATTTAAACTAGCTTTTACCCGCGACTCCGTCCGCGCGGAATAAAAAAAAATGCACACAAAATAAAAAAGTTCCTATGTCCGTTTCCTGGTTCTAAGCCCACCAATTTTCAGTCAAATCGATTCAGCCGTTCTTCAGTTATAAATAGTGTAACTAACACGACTTTCTTTTATATATATAGATATAGATAACTGACTTTAACACCTGGCACGTCAATAAGTTGTTACTCGAGCTATTTATAATACAGATACATTATTTGACATAAAAAAACATACTCAAACTCTATCATGTTCTATTTTTTTTAACAATCCAGTCAGAAAAAATTGAACATCTTTGTTAACTACCAGTACACGATTAAACTCGCATATTTAATCCGTACATTTATTTTTATTCTCTTTGTATAAATAAAACATCACTCTAAATTAACGTAGACAATACTTAGTTGAGATGTCGCGTGTCAATGATCCCCCCGTTTGTTGCGAAACCAGACAATGAGCAGTGCTCGGTTAAAAAAACAACAAAAAACGACACATGGATAAATTAAATAAACTCCAGTATAAATAAACATAAGCGAAACGTGGGATGGGAGGCGCAATTCACGTGGCATTGACAGTTGCAGAGGGTTCTGCTTTTGAAAATAACAAACAGAAATCCTGCTAATTTTTTGTGGTTTCTACTCGCAATGTATTTTTTATATGTTTTTTTTAATCCGTGGAAAAGAAATATTTGTTCGTAGGAAAACGTATAGAGATTTACCAACAGTAAATTTTGATTATTTATAAAAGTAGTTCTATATTTCATGAAGTGAGACACTAAAGAACAAGTCATCAAAAATCATAACCTTCATTAATTATATTTTAGTTCTAGTATGACTTCATTTGGTCGGGGACTAAATTTTTGTAATCAAATTAGTATCAATCAAAACTTCTCATGTAGCTAAACCATTGGCAATATAATAGTTAGAAGTTAGAAGCATATTGTCCAAACGTATTTATATTCATTTTGATCTAAAAGCAACTACCATGTAAGTGTCAACCGGCAAACATTTCATGACAAAACTGTTCCATTTGCGACGATATAAACTTCGTCGGCTGTTGTTCTCGGCTTTTGTCAACTAACGTACATTCAAAACGAGGACGAAAGTGACGTGCTAAATTATGATAGACATACATAAATGAGGGGCGCCCAACATTTAAAACTTTTAAGCGATATCATGATTTACAAACTTACAATTCACGATGCGGCACATCCGTAGAATGACGAGGCACGCTTTATTGTGCAGAAACATAGTGTAGCTATTAAACAGTGAGCCTAGCATGAATATTTGTGAGAATCGCCTTCGTATCGTCATCGTCATCGTCAATTATGACAAATCTATGTGAGATTTTTAGTATACTTTATGTAGATGACGAATTGATGTTGACGGTCACCAATAATCGTGCTAGGCACATTGAACGATCAAGACTTGGTATTGGTCTCTTTGAGAGGAATTTTATTGCTATTTCATGTATTTTAGTTTATAAAAATTGATATTTTTATAAAAACGATTTTCTTTCTCGCTTTAGACAATTCGAAAGAATTCTTTGGCGATTACATTAATCTGTAATGATTATAAAAATGAGTAATCTCTCTATTTCTTTCATTCTCTGTGCTTTAACGAAACAAAAAACATGTCTCATAAATGAGTGGATAATCTGTCGTTCTGTATTCTATGACTTGCAATATCTTAGTCTATTTATTATGACAAAAACTAGGTTAATTTGCATAAACTATAGGTTTTGAATAAACTCACTAATGGCTATATTACAGTATTAAGAGATAAAAAATACGTTTCTATTTTATATTTGATTAGTAAATAGTTAAATGGATTTTGTTTTATAAGTGTTGATTTGTTTTTTTTTTTACTATGAAATATTCATTTCAGCATATGTTGAAAGAAGCACGTACTTGTTATAGTTTTTTACTTCGAATAACTTCTGGGGACAACTGTGAAAACAAAGAAATCCATTGGGAAAACAAACACGTGGACGAACGGACATGTTTAGACCACCGGACGTCGACACAACTAAATCTCTCTACTGTAGCTAGAACATATGTCAATAGTTTCGCAACTGAAAAAAAAAATCTAACTTAACAGTGATCCTTCAACACAGGTTTGAAATTCGCTGTGAAAGAATGTTGTTAAGAAAGAAAGAAAGAAAGTTAGTTCTTATACTGTTAAGAAAAGTAAAAAATAAGTTATTGAAACGTAGAATATTTTAAGCAAGCCAGTAAAAAAATTATTATAAAATGATATAATTCTGTAATAACGTCGATCGAGTGGACCCAAGTAAATATATTTAACGTAGTCGGTTGAACTATCAATTACCGGTGTGTGTACACAGGCGCCTGCGCCAGCTCGATAGCACCACCGCTCTCGTAAACAAACATCGGATTATGATTATATTTGGCCTAATATCAGGCCCATCCATCACGGACAGGCCGGAATATTTGACCGGACATTACCTCGGGTGAAAGAAAAAACAAATCAAAATTACATTATTGATCGCTTTGATTTTCTAAGGTGAATCGAATGAAAGCTAAAATAAACATTACTAATTGAATTTTTCGGTTTTACCTTAGGTGCGATTAGAAATTAAGACTTAAGCTGTGATGGGAACAGTGAAGGCTGTTTGATGTCCCTTTATTCCCATTCTATAAAGTCTTCTGTGTCGCTTCTTACAATATAAATGTACATAATTAGTGGAAATAGTATAGCTATCAATATTTTATGTCAGAGCCTACGCAAAATTGCTTGATATTTACATGCCTAGAAATGTATTAGGAAAGTACGCGCCGTAGCCCGTGTCTAATATTAAAATGAGCAGCAATTTGTGTCGCGCGGATACCGGCTCGATCAATCTTCCCAATTGAAACACACCCTGTATGATATGAACAGCGAAAGGTAAAGAGTAGCCATTCTATTTTTGACTATTTTTTTTATTCATCTCTTTAAACGTGTATAACAGTATTAGTAGTAATCGGTAGACAACAGTAATGGAATTCATTATCTTTATAATAAGTTCTTCTAATAAAATTATTCCCAAAAAGAAACTATTTACTTAACTTTTGAGTAATTTTTAATACATTGAAATATTTTTTAATATTTTAATTTTAAAAAATCTCTTAAAAACGAATTATAAAATATTTTAGCTAATTCTTCTCCGTTGTAGTTCGTAAAGCGGATGTTTGAATAAGAAGCGCTGGCGATACTGTCGCTTGATGGATTGCCTCTGGCCACTTTTAATAATCTCTAAACTGCAACAAACATATTTTACAAAATAAAATCAATAACATACTCTAAGACTGAAAGTGTAAGACGCATTTTAAATAACATCAAAGTGTTAAAATGTATGATAAGAAATGTTGTAACATGCTATTAAACATGTTCTTTATCGAATACATACATTTTGAGAAATATAATTCCAGTTTTCTACTTCATAAATATTCAGTTTGTACGGTAGCAACCGCAAGATAAGCGCCTTTACAATCACCTTTATTAATTACGTCCCTTCTTGGAGTTATCTTCACGAGAAACAAGATTAATTAGAGAAAGACACAATGGCATCAATGTTTATATATTGTTCTATAATCTCGCAAGATTTTGCCTCCTTAGACACATCGGTTACTCCGCTACAAAAAGCCTCCATTACGCGTATTGTATACAATGCTCAATGCAAGATTAATGACATCAGTCTACCAACATATTTATCCGTGGGAACCCCACTTCTCCAGTTCTGTTCAATACATACGATCGTGTACGCTTTATCAATATTTTTCACGAGAGGCGAAAAATGTGATGCTTACCCGCGCTCGATTAGGCCCGGAGTATGAGCGAATATTTCATCACTGTATAGATACATGTCGCGTGCCATGATCAAAACTAAGGACTGACGATAACATATCTTATTGTTTTACACACAAGATTCAAATTACTTTGTTATTATTGCATTATCGATGCATAGTGTCCTACGGAGCGTATTAAGGATGTTGTTTTATTGGAAACGGATAATTTATTTCGAGTATTTGTTTTATTGTGGCATGTTGGATTCAATATCGTGGGAGCGTGCAAAGTTTATTCAGTAATGGGTTCCTTTATTAGCACTTATATGTCACCCTTTATTTGTTGCAAACGTGTCCGATGTCATTTTTAAATTTGCAAATATATTGTCAACCTTTTATGGTAGTTCAACAACTTCTTTTATTCGATTCGACAGCAACATTATCAAAGGGCTACAATAGACACTTTTGATAAGATTGACGAGGATGTAATATTTCGAGCATTATCCTTTCTTTAAGTTTATATTTTGTTCCAATGAACAAATGTATATTACGTCTAATGAATGGATCAGTTGAATGTGGCCAGGATTAAAACTAACAGAAAGAGATTTGGTACAAAGTATGTACTCTACAAAGTTGAATCGAGTCTTTGTACACACAAATGCTGAGTCCGTCCAAAGTGTAGTTAAGAGATTACAGTTTAAAACGTTAAGATTCGTATTTGCTACGTTGGATTTGGATAAACCGAGCAATTCGGGGAGTCAGAGACGGTGGCGGAAATTAACTTAGACCCGTGTCACGTCGCAGATGACGCCGGACTAACTTGGAGACATTGCGACACAATACGCATTTGCTTAAGTTATTCTAAAATCCAATTCAAGTTAGATTTAGAAGTGTCAACTTATTTCAGTAATGTAAATTAAATGTGCTTTTGTATAATAGTTTCTTATCAAAGCAAATAGGCAGTTTAATGATATAATAAAATATGATCTTTGTAGAGATAAAAGCATTTTAAATACTTTTAAAAGCTTTTATTATTGTCAATTATGTTAAAATTAGTATAAGATATTTTGGTGTGCTTTACGCCCGCTGCACAAAACTTACTTATTACTAATATTATAAATGCGAATGGTTAGATGGATGGATGGATGGATGTTTGTTTGAAGGTATCTCCGGAACGTCTCAACGGATCTTGATTAAATTTGGCACATAGTCTGGAAGAACACATAGGCTACTTATTATCTTTTTTTTATTCCGTGCGGACGGAGTCACGGGCGACAGCTAGTTTTAATATAAATTTTGTTGATGATTCGATGGCGATTGTTACAAATATTCGTGGTAGACCCACTGAATATATGTATACTACTATTATATTCTTTTAATATTTCTTTTCAGGAATTATATAGTTTATTTAGTAATATTAGTGACATTGTGGCAATTTTATTTTGTTGATCATTACAACGCCTAAAACACTCAAAGCGACTGGACGGTAAAACAAATAAAAGAAAAAGTGACTGTCTATTTCTTTTTATTATTCTAATCAATCACTAGAGCAATTTAGGCGCAATTAATCCGAATGAAACTGATTGTAACGAAATTCTTTTAAGCCTCGCACCATTTCTCTCCGTCACGGTCTCGGAGACGTGGAGGGATCAATGAATGTGTAATGGTTTTCCATTATTAAATCCGATGGTAGTAATACGAACTAATTAATAAATTCTCATTTAAGAAACATTTAGTTTAGTGAAGCAAGGGTCAGTCTTTGCCCTTTTCTAGTAAATGAACTTTTTCTTATAATTAAGTAAATGGTAGAATAGTATGCTAGTAGGTAAAAAAAACCAATTGGATTATTCGGTTTTTGTTCCAACACTCCTCAAATTTAATATTACCTTTTATTTAATGACCAAGTATCCCGGATTATTGAAAAATATCTAATTTATATATCTGTCTGGGAAATAGTAGTTCCCAGTAGCAATAGCGCCGGAAGGCAATCAGGACAAGTTGGACCGCTACACGAGACCGATAAACTGCGGATCAGCCTAAGCCTCGCAGCACACGAATCCATGGAGTTGCTATTAAAATATAAAAAAATGAAATAATATTAAAAAATTGTCTTAAAAGATCTTTTATATTTATGGAACTTATTGACTGTTGTAGTCAATTGTAATAAGTCCTTATAGAATAATAACTGATGACAATAGGTTTTGATCTCCCTCTTCTGGTGTACCTACGGTATCATGTAATGTAAGAAACGTCGACGACTATCGTTTACCTCCATGTTTTGGTAGCTTACATCGTGCCGTTTCAAGGCCTTAGAGAATATAAATATGGTTTTAAAATGAAATATATTAATTTTAATGCACTCTTTTTTTATTTAAAAGTTAGTCGGGTAATTCACAATGATCCGTACCATGCCTCGCTCCAGTCTCCAGATGGTCGGCATCAACGTTTAGCTCCGAGGCTAATCTCAAGGGTAGTCGGGTGCTTACCCAAATGTCATTCACGCGATCCCTGCCCGCCGCCGATAACCGTACTCACTTGACCTACCCCGCCCCCCGTGTCCGCACCTACAACGACGAGAGAGGTGTAACAAGCTGAAACACAGAGGTCAGCACTCTGGTCACTCTGTCGAATATATATGACACGAGTGGAATCCGTTCACAATCCTCCGTGATTGTTCTTGTCCCATTTTCAAATCCACTTCGATGCGTTTGTGCAGTTTACTTTAATGTTAAATAGTATTTGAAAACAATTATTGTAAAAAAAATCAAATTTGGAAAAAGCTTGATAGAAGGAGGAATAACATACTTACCTTCTTACTATTTTTTTAATAAACACATTGTGTATTTATATATTACGGCTAGTAAATACAATATACGTAGAACATTTGAGCATAACATTTTTATGTTCATTAAATAATTACACTCTTCGTTCAAGTGAACAGTGTGTGTTGGAATTTTCGGACTCAACTTCAAACTTGGCAAATTAATTTAATCTCCAAACTTTGGAATTACAAATTCCGAAATGCCATTAAGGGTGAATTACTCAAATGCAAGATATCCCCATTTCCCTTATTGTATTGTTAAACCAACAGACGCTCGTTAGTGAAATAGCTTTTCTAAAATCCTTCTTACATGCAATGCCACAGAATAATCACAAACGATATTAGACCGGAACAATTAATGCAGTACACTCAATCCAGAGTTTGGAACTCGAATGCCTTACGGACAAAAACCTTTGAGGAGTGAGTGCTACTAAAATGGACCAATGCTATCACGTAATTAAGCACTGAGACCCAATGTTCAGCAGACCGTAAGGGGACAACGGGTGTAGGTCTGAAATTAAACTAAAGGGTACACACAAAATGCAACTCTATGTTGTTGTGTAGAGATGCTATTGTTTAATGTAAGTAGAAACTTAGTTAAAGAGTACAATTGGGGTAATGCGTGGTCATATAAATTACTAGTTTTCTTTGGATACAAATTAAGTCCATATGTAGGTGCTTAATAGTTAGGGTTAGCTGTACAACTACTCTAGGGTGCCGCAAAGATCCTTTGAGGGCGCTAATATAGTACGTAAACCTCGCCGGTAAGATCACGCATAAAGAGTGCCCGTAGGCTGGGAATCCTTATTAAGGTGTGCTAACATGTTGTAATTTTTAACCCCTCTATGTTCATCGCGTATGAACCACCTTATTACGGTGTGATTTTTTTTGGCTCCCTTGTGCGTTAGTAAACAAAGTGTTTACATTTAATTACATATAATTTTTGCAATTATCTAATGATAACAAGTACGGCATAGTTATGGTAATTATTTTATGGTCAACAGTTGTATATAACATCTGAAAATACTTTACCATTCACTTCAAATGTCAATAGATAAAAAAAACTATCTAATTTTAAAAACTATTATTTGACGCAGTAGACGATCCTCCTGTTTCTAGTACATTCCTACATCTATTACATTGTTATCAATAAAATAATAGCATATAAAAATTCTAAGTACTCGATTTGTATGTAAACGTTGGTTCAGAAATTTGCACGTATACGTTCTCCATTCACGATGGTAGTTGAATCACTAATCGAATGAATGACTTTGACTTTCGATAATATATTCTATTGATCATTCCTTTAATAATGATGTAATGATGGTCATTTTATTGTATAAGGATGTATATTTTGTCCAGTAGTTGTTTTTATATGTGATGCTAGTCATGTTGTTTTTTTTTATATTATCATGTTGCATTTTCTTAATAGCCAGATTATCGTTACATTGCCATTAATAGGATTACATTAGATGGATGGATGATTCATAAAATTCTTTCCATGCTTAATTTCTTTTTTCTTTCGTATCTAGCGACTATTAGAAAATGCTAATACTGTATTGATTCGTGTTTATCAACATTACGTTATGTTTATCAATTAATTAAGTTACGGTAAATTTTCAAGTAGCCATTGACATACGTATATTACTATGCGATTTAATGCTGACAGCCAAAACTGTGGGCGTAACACGAATATTTCTGATCGTCAATTATGTCATAATTAGTATGAGATTTTTTGGTGCACTTTACGCCTGATAGGGACTGCACTAATTTGAATACAACTTTTGTCGACGACGATACAAGGGTGATTGTCACAAATATTCATAATAGGCCCACTGATGTCAATCATTGACTGTATTTATAAGACGTTTCCAACAAGATTTACAATGAAATGTCTTAAATTCTCGATTCCCGGAGCTTGGTAACCGAATGCTAGTTCGTACAATGACTTATTTGACTAACAAACAGTATCGAACGCGATTATCCTATGGGTGACGCGTATTCCTTGCATTATTCATGAACTACATCCGTCCGCGTCCGTCCCTTGACGGTTTACGATCATATGACGAGCTGAAGAACCGCCTACTAATGCTTGCTGGACTGTTTTGTACGCGTTTCTGACTTTACTCCTCTATGACTAAGGTAACCTTTTCTTAAAAAGTTTAAGGTAAACTAAACTACGTACGAACTTACTAAATGCTGATTTATGCAACGAGGATGAATAAAAGAATTTGTTAATATTTGTTGTGATGTAAGTTGGAATCTTAATTTTAAATCCTAATCTTAATAAGTAAGTTAACTATTTTGTGACATCAAATGTTTTAAAATAATTTTATTGGAAAACAATTACATAACATCCTGTTTTTTAGTTTCAGTAGACATTTCAGTTTAGATCAAAGCACCTCTAATGTCCACAATCAAATAAATTAACTATAAGTGTTCTATTGATATTATTATTTGTTAGAATGGTAACAAGAAAGACAGCCGTTGGTGCGATTCTTGATATTTCGGTTGAATTTTAATTAACGGCGTTCTGTCAAATTAAAAAATGCTCTTAAATATAGCTTTATTTTTGACTAATAGGATAGTGTTGTGTTGATAAAAATTTACGATGGTTTTTATTCGTAAGTATTGGGTTTATGATCGTGGTCACGCCTTTCAATTACAGAATCGAGTGGAACTTTTATGTGATACATTTCATCGTCATAAACGTGGAAGCTTTGATAGCTTTTTATCGTATTCATTCCTTACTTATAATTAAAATGTCATTGTATCTCTAAATAAATAACATAATAATAAATTTATATTAATTAGTATTTCTAGAGGTGGAAACTGGCGTCGGAAGTTTGTGATTCGTGTGGATATGAGCGTGATTAACAGATCCACATTCAAGACGGAGCGGATGTGTGTATATTTGTTTACCATCAGTGTCTTGTTTTAACGTCTCTCATTGATTTGTATACAATGCGCCCTTCGCCTACGTATTCACTCACAATCTTCGAACTTGAATTTTATAATGCCCTTGTTGAATTTGAATAATTTAAAGATGTAATAAGAAAGGTTGTCCTTTTTAAATGACTGCACCAATTGCTTTATCACATTCAAAACGTGACAATCTTTTTATTATAAATCGGGGACGAAACAATTTTCTATTCGTCACACAACTAGAATTTTTCAGTCACATACAATGAGATTATGAGCCAAAACTATGTAAATGTTTTTTTTTTAATTTTATAAAAACACTCATTCATATTGATAAGCAAGTTTTTATCCATTTAAAAAATCATCGTTCAAAAGTGATCCATATTCATCCTATTTGCCCTTTGACTCGGCCATTTTTAAAACCTAATTGAAACCTCTCCGCGCACCCCACATCGATCACACCGAGTGATATCGGGTTACGAACGATTCTAGTGCACCCACATCGATCAAACAGAGCAGATCGGTTACGTACCATTTCTGTGCTCGATAGAGATATAAAATTTATGTTCGAGATCGCGTTATATGGGGATGTACCGGAGGACTTCAATTTGCGCTTATCGCTTCATCTAACCACACGTGATCGTATGCCCAGGTAGGTTAGGGTTGCAAATGAAGAAACGAGTACGTACGAGACCGGATCATTCAATTAGGATAATACCATTCTATATTTATACAGAATACTAGCTACTACTACTTTGTCAGTGCAAAATAAAAAAATACCTTATAATATGCCTTTCCGTCCAAGGCCCGTTCAAATTGGTCAGCGATTCCAGAGATTACACGGAATACACGAGGCCTTGCGAATAGACATACACGGACTTGGCATGTCAATAATTTAATTATCACGAAACACACTCTTGGTATAAATTTCTCACACTTACTTCTTAGTGTAGGAGGCAGTTATTTCTAAAGTCTTTTAAATACTGTTTTAAATATAAGATAATATTCGATAGTAACACGTCAAAGTTCCAACATGGCTCATACCGTCGTTAAATGAACCGTAAAAAAACAACTTCGTTACTTTTCGCATCATCTTAAAATAAACAGATTTTAATTTACAACGACGTAAATCACTTTAAGTTCATTGAGGCAGCTCCAGCGACATCTCGCGCGTCCAATTCGATAAATGTACATCTTTTATTATAATTAGAATCCATTTAAACGGCGTGCAATTAAAATATTCACAAGTGAGGTTTGCGAACACCCAACGAATTATGGCACAGAGATAAATCTGTCGTTAATATTATGCGGAATTGTAAGATTTGAAACCAAGAAGAACGTACTGTTCTTTCTTAGCTTTTACTTATGTAGGTACTATCTAAACCGGCATTAGGGTTGCAATGTCTCGTAAAGTTAAGAAATAAAAAAGGTACGATTATTATTAAAAAAAAAACTTATTAAAAAAAGACTTCTAGAATATTCAGATTTCTTAGTAAACCCCTTTTGTAAATTGAAAGAAAAAAAACTAATTTAACGGATTCAAAATTGGTTAGGAGTATCATATAATACTTATAAAACTATTTGACGACTTCTGTATACTTTTATAGTCCGACAAATTTGTTTGGCCTGATGAGCTCTGTTGTTGCGTTTAGTTCTATCAGAAAACATGTAAAACCTACTAAGGCCTAGAATAGATACATAAGATAAGTTATTACAAGATAGCTGCAGAACGACAAGCATATTATGCCACTTTTTTTAAATTGACAAAAGGGCTTTTGTAATTTAGCTTCACTTATGTCCACCGGGTCAAACAAGTTTTTCGCATTATACCGTAATATCGATGACATTTATTGGTGATGTCTGCATGCACAAGTAGAGGGCTCGCGGGTGTAAATTAGGAAGGCGCATTTGTCTTGCGCCGGCGCCTTGTCGCTAACGAGATCTCAGTCGGCGGCGCATGCGCATTCCGCGAACTCATCACTCACAGGATGTCTCAGTTTATAATTCAATTGGTTACTTTTATTCAGTAATTAAATTAGAATTTACTGGCTTATAAATAAATTAACGTCATTTTATAGCGTTTTTGAAATAGGATGTTGTTAAATTTTATAAATTGATATAAACGAGTTGTTATAAATCTCTAGAGTAAATAAACTTGAAGTGTCTTTATGTGATATAAAAAAAATTGTTTCATATACATGATTTATTTTATTTGTCACTCATAATGAAAAACCAATTTTTGTCTATCTGACTGTCCACAAATATGCAACTGTTCCAGACAAACCAAGCTGACGAAGTGGCGTGAAACAGGTAGTATTAAATACAAACTAAAAAGGTATTTTAAATCTATTAATTATCTATATAATATCAATGACCATTTTCTAATACCATTTTATGTGGGATCGAAGTAAAATGTTTTTATTAAAACATCATCCTGTTGCACAAAAATTAAGTAAGCAATACGAAAGGCCGTGGCTGGCCTGCGTGGGCGCAACGCAAATAGTTGATTTACTCGCGTTGTCCGTACTGCACTCTCACTCGCCTTACGACCAGTTGTTACTCGCATTCATTGTCGCTGGATAAATAATAACGTCTCCATCTTAACGTATGAGTCTGCGAGGGAATTGCGACACGCACCCAATGTAATGAATAATTGAGATCATGAATAATTATCATCAAAATAGGGTTGTCAAATACTTGATTATTTTACTATTAATTAACTTAAATGAGATTAAATGTTAGCGAGGATTTCTCAGTAATAAATACTGTTATATAAATTTAAAAAATTAACTAATGATTCATTTAACCCTGCTCAATAATTTAACAAAACATCACTTTTGATTTTTTATTATGAAAATATTGTGTCAATAATACAACTTGTGGAACATGTGTGATATCATAACAAACGCATCATTTCCTCCTAACTCCAGACAACTCTAAAGCCGACAAAGTTTAGAAACCGTTTTCTTGCTTATCCGAAGGCCAAGTTTTCCTAACAACACACAACTAGACGGACTAACTTGGATATAACTTTTGATTGAAACAAGCGCATCCTAAAGTTAAAAAAGCAATAGCAAAACTTTATACACTTAAACAAAACACGGGCTGTAATATCGAATTTGATAACTCTAACTCTACTCTATCTCGACTAGTATACCAATATTTATTCAATAAATATCTTCCTAATATTGCAAAATGCAAATGTTTAGATGGATGGTATCTCCGGAACGATTCAACGGATCTTGATGAAATTTGACATAGTCTGGAAGACACATAGGCTACTTATTACGCTTTTTTTTTAATCCGCGCGAACGGAGGAAGCAGCTAATATCTTATAATTCAAATAATAAAACTACATATTTAGGGGAATATAAGTAAATTGTTATTCTTAGAGTAAAGAATATAAAAAACTTACTTAAATATAATCACAAATTGAAACATGTATTAAAGTTTACCCGTATAATAGAATGATAGTAAGAACTGTATATGTCATTAGAAAAGTCGGATGGCAATAAACTTTATGTTTATAACGTATCTTTGTACAACTTTAGGTATAAATTTTTCGTGTGACCGATATATTCCTTCATTTCTTCGTCGCTCCTTTCTTATAAAAAATTTATAGGCATAACAAACAAATATCTTAACATTCAAAGCTAAAGTGAAAATATATATTTATAACAATACTATTATACTATTTATATATTATGTATATACTATTATATAAATAAATATTCAAATAAGTAAAATGTTTACTCATTAAGCTCTCAGTCAGCTAAGTAACTTAACTACTGAATGCTTTTACGAAACTTTGTCGCGCATTAATCTAACGGATATGTGGTAACGAAGGGTTGGTGTTGGCCGTCTTGTTGCTTTATAATTGTTACAAATAACACGGTGCTTCAAGTGTTACCTCAATGTAAAGTTTGATTTACGATCCACAAACTTGAGAGATATGTTTCGGATGTTTTATTTAATCAAAAGTTTTAAAATGTATTACGATTGAACATGTTAAATGATCTGTATTTCAATCACGCGTCGAAAGTATCTAATTAAGTCGTATATGCAATAACACAAAGCAATAGTCGCCATCTCCTAAGGGATAATGACCATGGGGTTCGCCAGAGGCCGCATTAACAGCACGTGACGCGCTCATCCACCCCCTACCTTCCCACTTGACCATAAATAAACCAAAGACAATTATATCGACTGCCTCATATAATTTCCATTCTTTCTCATTAATATTGAATGCGTTATAATATGACAACTGAGAGATAGAACAAAAAATTGTTTATTACTACGAAATCTACAGTGTATGATTTTTGACATCCGAAATCCAACAAAAACTACTATGTAATTTCGTTTGAATCCATTGCGAACAGATAGACAGATGTAATACTGTACCGTAGTGTAATTAATACTTCACATTTAAGCTCGTCTTACAATGTCAATCAAACGTCACAAGTAAGGCGTTATAAATAGCAACATGTAATGTAGTAATTTGACGAGACGTCTGTTAAAGCATAAGAACTTTGCATGTGTAATTGGGGTAGATAGAGATAGCTATCTAAATCGGTTAGATTCCATGTTTATTATGTCTTGTTATGTCTACTACTGTCTAGTGTACTGTGTAGTGTGTAGTGTACTTAACGATTACTAATACGGTAAAAAAATCCAGCACAGCTCAATGCAATTTTAAATGCGAGATGCGGACAATGAATATTGTTAGAAGGTATATACGGATCGACTCAATGGATCTTGAAGAAATTTGGCACAGATGTAGAACATAGTCTAGAAGAACGCATAGGTTACATCGCATGCGACAGCTAGTATGTTCTGTTTCTTTTATAGCTGCAGAACATACAAAGGAAACATATTTACATGTAATTTTTTTTTTACCATACTCTCTGCCAAATCAATCGATAATATCGAATATCGTCAGTTCCCCCGACATGTCACAGTCTAACGTAACACAAACAAAGCGTGACACTTATTACTGTGGGTAGTATCGATAGAGGCGCGTGACTTAATGAGGTAGCAGGAGCCCCGATTAAGATGTTCTGAGTCACGAGGTCAGGGGCTGCTGTCACCCCACACGACAAATCCCTATGCGACCACTGCAATAAATTATTTCGCTTAACAATTGACACACGTTGAAATATCTACGATATGGGAATTTAGATGTCATAAAAATGTATCGGCGCTTTTATTTATTGGAAAGGGAAAATTGTGTCAACGAACTTAAAATCTTTATCTATTCTTAATATAACTAAATGGTATTCTTTTATTTAATACAACTTATTATTATCTCATTTTTTCCAAAAATTATGACAGGGATGACAATTTGTTTTATGCAGAAATTTTGGTCTCAGAAACCAATGGAAGTTTATAGTCTTCAAAACCTTTCTTATCATTCGTCTCTCGGTATGTACAAATAATATAATGTACGAATGGAATTAGACTATTTTCATAACGCGTACGTGACGGTGCATCCCTGCATTTTGCAGTTGCCTTTAGCAAATCGCAGGAGGGTGATTTAACGAGGCTTTGTATTTGCTACGCCGAGGGTCAGCGTTACAACGCAGAATATTGACACTTAACGATTGCTGATTTATCTTGGTTACTAGTTTGCTACTTATATTTGGAACAGTAAAAAAAAGAACAATTAATTTATTATTTCATAATAATATATTATTATTATTATGTCTCACGAAAGTTTAAGCAATAATTAACTACCTTACGTGATTTTACACTATTTTTTTGTACTCCGTAAACTTCTTCTCTATGGATTCTTCATAGTAAAAAAAAAAAAACATGCCACCTCGCGACTGTGTCACAAAACGCACAAACCTAGTAATTATAATATACTTTGTCATTACTAAGGTTTATTAAAAAAACAATAGTTGATATGATAAATAATAAGTTTATTATCATTTAAAGTTTTTTTCTTAATAAAACATTTGTTGTAATAGACCCGGGCAAAAAACATAACGATGACGTTTATGAATAGGCGACGTGTAATTTAAGTTGGTCCGGAAAGTCTACGAGATCATTTCCCTTGACGATATTCCGCCTTTTCATTTTTATGGGCTCTCGTAACCGAATCGCTAAAGTTTTCCTCATCTCTTGTCAAATTCGCACCGCCTTAGCAGTCACTGGCAGAACTCTTTAATAACGTTCCTTTATTAAGTACTCTTTGTTGTTGAAAGGCCATAAAGCTTGGGGTTATGACTGCTTATGATACCATGAAATATACAAATATATCTCAAATATCATGTTTAAGTTTGCCAAAAAAATACAAATACTAAATTAGCATAATAATGAAACAATGTTATTCATTCGTTGAATTAAATATTTAAGATACAAAAATTTTAAGTAAAACTGTAAAAAGCAGTTTTCTGCGAGACTAATAAAATGGATTTAGTAAAAAATTTTGACTCCATTTTATTATCCGATTACGTATCTGACGTTTAGTAAATGTATTACAAATGCCATAAATAGACATAAAAATTTGGTTTTAAACAAAAAGTCGATGAGCACACCAATCCTGCAGCGGGATCTTAGACTATAAAAACATAATAATTTTTACTGACCTCTTACTGACCTAATTCTGAGGCGAAACAATATAAGTCTACAACTTTTCATTCTCGTACTTATGCGGTCTGGAGTGTCTTAGTTCACAATAGAAAGCGGTGATGCAGTCGCGGAATTGTCTCATTGTATTGTTTCATTGTGCAAGGAGATAGCATTCTCTGGTTGGAGAGGCAATATTTCCGCAATTCCTCTATTCATTGAAATCTATCAGAGTTGGCGCGCTGTCCTGTTTCACTGAATTTTAGGGTTGCCACAGTTTTGAAATTGATAGTTAAATTAAATTTTGATGTGGATGAAGCAGAAGCAGTTTTGCATGAGTGTTCGGTGCAATAGCGTCGTCGGTTCATCTTACAAAATACTAGTCAGAAATAACTGCTTTTCTGCATTTACTTTTTTTCTGGTATATATTATTCTGGTTATTGTGCTTTTACAGGAAAATTATTCCATTTCGCCGATACTTTCTTAATCGTATTTAAAATTATCAGTGGTTTTGTCTCTTCATCGATTGCAATTTTAGTCAATGTATTTCGAAAAACTTTGTTATCGTGGTTTGTTCTGTAAGTTCAACTTGCATTTAAACCATACCTCTAATTGTAGGGAATTTGAAGGGTCATTCTTCATTAATCAAACTACACATCTGTATTAAAATTGCAACCCTACCGAAGGCCACAATTTAATAACGAGTCGCCAGTAGAGTGCAGCTGCACGCCTTCGACCCGAGTCAAGGGAGATAAGACCTCGCCTATCGCCTAATAGATGTGCCGCAGCTATTTGCCCACGTCATCGATAAAATTTGACATACCATCCAAACAGAACTACCAGCTACTTCTTCGATAACGATAAAGGGTTTATTTGTGTAAAAAAAACGATTTCAACAATTTATAAAAATCGATTTAATCTACTACTGAATGTTGATCGCCGTGTTTTGGGACATAAACGTAATTTAAATTTCTTTCTATCCGATGATCAATTTTGGAGATCAGTGAATAAGGCAATTTAATCACAATCAAACTAACAATTGCTTCAGTTCGTACCTTAAGCCCGTGTGCATAGTCCGCGCCCTAGAACTCAATCAGTTCCTTTGTGGTGACCTATTGCTTTAAAACTTCATTGATTAAAGCCAAGTGTGGATGCCGCGCCCCATTGCCTAGCGTTTAGAACTCCGTTTTACCCTCTTGTTGTTACTGAACTAGAACTTTTATCTCACTCTACTATCGTAGTTATTACAGTATGCTCCAACAACTTTAATTTGTAACTTCTATTTTTACTTCCAAGAGTTATTTCTTAAATAATTTTATTTCGTTTTCTCTTATTTTGGTCTACAAGTTTTATAAGTTTAAATTTTTATACTTAAAAATATTATGTCATTAAAATTTTTCGTAAATATAAGAGAGACGGAGTGATACCAAAAATATGTCAAAATTCTACACAATGCGGAATAAAAATCGTAAAAAATTTTTTCTATAACTAGATGCTCTTTCAAAAAATACAAATTCTCGAATCGTTGTCGAATTTAGAACAAAAGTTATAAGTAGTGCGACTTAAGTGATTGTTTATAAGTTGACGAACTACAGCGGAATTAGAATTAGAGTTCATTTATCTCGTTCCACTCGTTTAATTCCACAACGGTCCTCTTGGGAAGACAATTCACTAGAAAACAATTCCGACGAATTCACCAGGGAGTGATCACAGTAAGTGGCGTGACGATTTGTAAAACAACTAATTTAAGAGAATTGTTATTAATAATAGGGACAAAACTTAAGTAATTTGGTGTAAATATATGTGCTACTTGATATTCAACTTTGCAGTTAAATATGAAAAGTTTATTCAAGAAAGTCCAATCACCAACAAATATTGAAATCTTGGAAGCTCAAGAAAGATTACACAAGAAGGGTTAGGAGACCTTACCACTAAATAAAAATAAAACGAAACAATAAGTGGATTGAGTATAATGGGAATAAAGGTCCAAGTATAGTTTAAGGATACGAAAAATTTGTTTCATTCTTGCACTAGCTGTCGCCCGTGACTCCGTCCGCGTGAAATTAAAAAAACATAATAAGTATCCTATGTATTCTTCCAGACTATCATCTACATCTATGCCAAATTTCATCAAGATCTTTAAGAAGATTAAGCCGTTCTGGAGATACCTTCAAATTAACATACATCCATCCATCCAAACATTAGCTTAATATGTAGTTCTACGTTCATTTCAGTTTATCATTACAATATGATTTATTGCATACCGCTGTAACCGATAGAATATTTATCACGTCGCCTGGCAATTGCTTAGTCAATAGAGGGAGTTTAAACTTTTAACTGTATGAAAGACAGATATATATTATTCACTATTTGTTGATCTCCCCTAACAAATGTTACAGTAGACAGGGTACGGTTTTTTCGCGCCTAGAATGGGGTCCCCGCGGAGCCGCGACCCCCAATTCTTGATAACTTCATTGCGAACTTTAGATGCTAGTGGATGATTTCAACAAGAGTAAAGCGTTATTTGTGATTTTAAAGACTTTATTGTGATACTAGCTGTCGCCCGCGACACCGTCCGCGCGCAGTTAAAAAAAAATGAAAAAAAAATGTTGGCCGATTCTCAGACCTACTGAATATGCTCACAAAATTTCATGAGAATCGGTCAAGCCGTTTCGGAGGAGTACGGTGACGAAAACTGTGACACGAGAATTTTATATATTAGATTACTTTAGTCATGACACTAAATTATAAAATATCTAAATATAATACTAAATTTTAAAAATGTCTTAAATTTAACAATATAGGGAATATATTCGTACAGTAATCCAAAATTAAGGCCAACTAAGCCATCCAAAATTAAGGCCAAAAGTTTTAGTCTTTTTCATAAATTACTTCGAATTGTCTGTAAAAGTGTTTTTTTTTTCAATTAGAAATTTATAACATACAATACTATTGCATAATGCGGACCAATGCAATGCACATATGCAGGTCGGATGCAGTTAGCTCCCTGGGGTCTAATTTTCGTAACCCTGCCCCGCGGGTACATACGATATTCAAGATTTACTAAGAGCTGTATAAACTAAACATAAGTAAAAATTTAGAAAAAAGTATACTTAAGCTAAATAAGTGTGAAATTCCTATACCTATTATAAATATCGACTCTATTTAATATGTAAAAACTTGTTATTATGTACTTTTTACATATTCTTAAATTTTGAGTCGCAAATTAGAGGTATACGTTAATGCATGCGGGAAACTTTTTTAAATATAGTTGTATCGACTCTATGTAGGTCGTCATCTTACGCATTGCCGGTGTCCCCTTTTTAAAAGAAAAAAGGTATCGGAGCGTTAATCTTCAGCGAGATGTTGTCAGTGAATTGGACAATATCCCGGGGCGCGTTCGACCCCCTGCCCTGGCCTACCCGGGACCCCCTAGCATATTTCAAGTACAGGATTAGAACGTACACGGCAAAGTGCGAATGTGTAATGTTTGCTTCTGACAGCTGATCGCCTTTAATCTATGAGATTTAAATTTAACTGCCGCCTTTATGGCTCTCATAGGGTCCACTGAAAATCTTTTTAATCTCACCACCGACCCGTTTAAAAGGACATGTTCAGTACAGATGTTGAAATTTATTACTTCCATTATTAAGGATTTGTCAAACAGCGATAAAGATTAGCTTTAAGTATTTTTTATACCGACAGTAAGAACGATTTCAGTAATTGTATAATAACATATTAGCTTTGCATGTGGAGGACATCATAAACATGTTAAATTTGCTGCTAAAACTTAAATTAACTTTAAAATTACATAAAATATTGTTACTATAAAGAGTTCTTTCCGTTAAATATTTTTATGCTAAAAAGTTGTATTACTTTAATTCATTTGAAATATTTAAAAACTGAATGAAAGTACTAGGTTTCGCAAAAAATTACAGCCCGTTTTCATAATTTACTCTTTGTGATTTTTTTTCAGTTTGTAATTTTAATACAAACGAATGTTGAACAGTAACGACGAACAACACAAAGCAGGTCATACTTTTGGGTTTAAGAGAAAAAATGTACAAACATCAACAAAAGAAATATGCTATTATTAGGATTTTTTTTTAAAAGAAGAACAGATTTTAGAAAGTAATTGTAGAGATATAAAATGCAGAATTTCTATGAATTTCCTTCATCCGAGCAGTCAAATTCTCAAACAAATAGTTACCATAATAGTTGAAGAAATAAAGTAACATTTATGTAACTAAATCAACACATAAATCTAATCTATAAAATTCTCGTGTCACAGTTTTCGTTGCCATACTCCTCCGAAACGGCTTGACCGATTCTCATGAAATTTTGTGAGCATATTCAGTAGGTCTGAGATCTATTTTTCATTTTTTTTTTAACTGCGCGCGGACGATGTCGCGGTCGACAGCTAGTACTAGTATAAATACAAATATAAATTTATCTAACAGCCTTTATGAAAACCAATATAATGTAAACTACACAATATAATATACACTACTTATAATATAAACTACTTTATAATAATTCTCTGCATAATAAAATGTCAATCTTCATTCACTAAGTACGATATGGACTGACGTTATTAAATATTTGAAGACCGCTTTTCAATAGCATTTGGCACGACGTGTCACGAACCATCCCCACGTAGCCACTCAATTAGGACCACTCGGTATTCGCTGTAAAGTGCGTGTAATTCCTATTAAACACTTATTGACACGTCATAGTTTCGATTCGACACGCTACACCCCGCATTTGTATGGATGATGTTGTACAAAATTAACGAAATATTTTCATTATTAATATATTATAAGCAAACATTTACAACGAGTAAGCAAATATAATTTTACTAGCTGTCGCCCGCGACTTCGTCCGCGCGGAATTAAAAAAATATTAAAAAGTAGTCCATGTCTTCCAGAATAAATCTTTGCCAAATTTCATCACAATCCGTTGAGTCGTTCCGGAGTTACCTTTTAACAAACATCCATTCATCCATCTAAACTTTCGCATTTATAATATCAGTAAGACACAGAAACGAAATGTCTAATTACATTCAAATTTCCTCTATAAGTGACTACTTGTGATATTACTATAAGTTAATTAAAGCAACCATGATTACCATTGAAATTCCAGAAAAACTACTACTACAATACTTTAGAATTTAATGTAGGCAATATTATTTACACATGATTAACTTCTCTGTTACAGTCAAAAAAGAAAGTGCTACTATTTTAGATAAATACATCTCTTTATTGTAATTAAGGTCGTCGTGACCACGAACAATGCAATTACGAGCGTTGTATTGTTTGGTCGAAGCACAGACAGACGCGGTGAGAATACAATAGCGTTTCGAATTATCGTTTATCATCATCATATTGTACCCGATGTGAGAAAGACTTATCAGTTAATGGATACGGTATTCATAAATTGAAATGTTCTGAAGTGCATAAACTATAATTTGAAAACCTTAAGAATATTTTTTCTTGTTTATTTTAATCTTTGGTATTGAAATGATTCTGTATTTATTAAACTTTTGACAAGGTAATAAATAAAGTAACAAAATACGCTTACAAAATTATAAATTACTACTGTCGAAACAAATGCGTAAAGACATTTTATCAAGCATGCTTATTTTCAATTAATTTGACTATAATAACAATATGTTTTTATATTTAAGAAGGACTTTACCATATCCAATAATGAAATGAAAATTTTCTGGCATCCATTACGACCACGGCTACTGGTCCATCAATAATATTTACTTCTCAACTACAGTTACATTTTCTCTTTCTCTCAACATTGAAGTTAGTGTATTGAAGCGAGACGGCACTACGGATAATTCATGTGATTACAGAACAATATGTTTAATGCCACCACATCTCCCACGACAATTACAATGGTGTCAAAACGGAAGTGTATCCGTCGTAAACCGTATAAAGGGGGAAACGGGGCTCGCATTATTTGACGATTTATGTATTTACACTTTACGATGTATGTAGTTTGTTTACATTAATTAAACACTTTCCCGGATAATATATTAAACATAATTAACAATGGGAATGGATGATATGGGTCGCATGTTTTTTTTACCATCATGATAAATTATGGCATCAAAAAAATACTAATTGTAACTAAAGATACATTGTATAATAAAATGATTTTACGAAACAACTTAGAATACTAGAGTTACCCTTATTATGTGTACGTTCACTGAAATACTTGATCAAAGTGCATTGCTAATAAAGTAGCTTGTTCCTTTTGCATTCAGATGTTCAATTCAGTTCGCGAGGACCTCTTTGAGGTTTGTTGCTTTGTTGCGGTGCAGTTGCAACATTTCTCAAAGGATATTCCGTCATCGTGTCAGCGAGAAAGATGCTTGACAGAGATCAAAGGCATCAGACATGATGGCATATAAGTTACTGTGTCACTAACATTACTAAGAACATTAAAAATCATGTTTTCATTCTTAAGTTATAATCCTTGTTAGATGTCATATCCGTCCTACAAGGGAAAATTTATACGCCCTTTAAAAGTGCTTGAAATTAAATGAAAAATATAAATATAAATCTTGAATTTAGTAAATATAAAACTTGGAAGCTTAATTAGTAAATTTAATTATCTACTTATCTGCTTAATTAGTAAATTTAATTATTTAATTAAAACTTAAAAGGTTTATTTTTTTTTTATTTATTAATCAACAAAATTTACAGATTTTTTGCTCAGTTGTGTGACTTAGTGCCATTAAACATGGAATGTTTATCCCGGCACTGCGCAGTTCACCATATGTTTACATATCTAATATACATAACAACTTAAAGTGTACCAATTATACAATACAAAATCTTATCATAGAACTAACTAAATTAACAAATCATTTAGAGGGTAGGTGTTGTTGGTATTCTTTTACAATGTTAGGTTGCGAACACACTGGCGTATAAATTATATTTTTAGTTTTAGATATAATTAGTTTACCTATTAGTTAGATTTTTTTGTGTATTTTCTTTAATTGTTACATTTTTGGTTACATTACATGGTTATCACCAGCGAAAAAATATCAACAAAAATACGTCTTATTACTGGTTTCTGAGACTAAAATCTGTGTATAAAAACATATTGTTATCTCTGTTATGTCAAAGGTAATGAGAGGGATGACAACATGTTTCATAAAAGGATTTAAGTCTCAGAAACCAACGATTAATAACAGAACAATGTCGTATCGTTTTAGATCTATGTGGGTAATGACGTAATCTAAAGCTCGTGTGGACCGCAGCGCGGGATCCTGATAAAATTGAAAGCTCCCCGACGGGACGTAATCTGGGAAATATGACGGCGGCCGCTATCGCAGCACGGTACCCCGCCACAGCCGCTCCGGATAGCCGGATTATGCTAACCGTTATGGTATAACACTTAGAGCAAATCACCAGATTGAATTTTCATCTAACTTCATTCGTAAAAAACTCTACACATCAACAATTATGGAATAGATGTTAGGTAGTGAGAAATGTAGAGCCTTTTTTATATACACTTGTATTTACATCAAATTTTCGGATACCAATAAGATGTTAAGTATTGATGAGCTTTTGTTATGGTGTATGATCAGTACTATATCGTGAATTATGTTTGTGGGTAATATAATTTTTATAAGCTATTTCTAAAACTAGTGTTATTTAAAAACAAACACATAAACAGTATAAATCTTAGTGTAAATATTTAAAATGCATCCGTTTCAGCGAAATGCTTTACGATTGCAAGCCGTAGTCGTGCTGCTCAGTGCGAGCCGTTCGCATCCGACAAGCGATTAATAATTTGTTCCGTTCCTTCGTCTTAGCATCTACCCCAGCCTGCGGCACAGTCTTTATTTGCACCCCTTTTCTTCCCGTTTCTAAAGGAAGTTTCTTTTTAATTCAATGTATGCTATTGTTTTAAGGTGTGTTTTAGATGTTTTATTTTTGCATTTAAAAGTGTCAAAATGTTAGTAAACATCTTTATGTGTTTGAATTTTATACTCTCTTTCATGTATAAGCGATCGGAAAATAGCCTCTTGCTTTGTCGCTTTTAAACAATTTTAATGCGTTGTTTGTTTTTTTATGCTTTATAACTATCTATGCATACTAATTATGAATTAAATATACATCACTTTACTATTTTATAACAACACAAGTATATTGGCGTTTTATTAATGTTACTCAACATCAATCGCATATCTCAATAAAAACGCAACATCAACAAACAGCATAGTAAATCGTGTGAATCTTTCACAAGCTTCATATCGCGTCATAACTCTCACATAAACTATTTTCTATGACACGTCAGTAGTATCTTCGTAGTATCAAGTCCATAAGAAGTTATTGTCGGATATATTGAGGAACATAAATACAGGATGATAACATGGACCATTCCCAAACATAAAAAATATATTGTGAGTATATTTAAGTTATAAAGTACAGTATAAACTTATTATTTATTACTATAACCGTCTGCGTATATGGTATCTTTATAAATAAGAAGACTTAGATGAAATCTCACACTGGGATACAAACAATAACTTGTGTTATACGCTTTCTTTTGTTTCTTTTTAACTTTTGAAAAAAAAACAACATGCTTGCATGCTTAACTCCTTTTGTGGAATGAGGAATAATTTTTGCAGTTCAGCATTATTTTTTTTTCATTATTAATGTATAAATTCTATAACTATTGTACGATGTTTGTCAGTGACCCAATTCCTACGATTATATGAGACATCAGTTGATATTAGCTATTTTGTGACGATGATCACTAAATCAGTTGTTATTGGCTATTTTGTGACTATATTAACTAAGCCTTACTTCGTCTATCACTTCATTTAGGTCAAATGGCTCCGTATCTATTTTCATTTATCTTTTTTGTAAATGTTAATCTTCTATTATATTGAGAATATTTTTCCTCAAATTGCCACTTTGGTTTTTATTTCATTTCAATGGAAAGAGCTCTTTGACATAATTTTGGTAATTTGCGTGAAAAGGTAACCGAACAATGATGAATATTGTTTATTGATATTATCCCGTTATATTGAATTTATACAGGTCTTCTCTTATATAGACGCGCAGTGAGCGACGGGCCGCGTCCGCGAAATAATACCAGCCCCACTCACCCTGATGAAGGGCCCCCAAAGGGCTCGAAACTAGTCGGTGACGACACCTGAGATATATACGTGAGCGTTTTAGCCGTTTCTATATAAGTTAATGATAATGTCTCACGAAAGTTTGAATAATTTAACATGACTTCTCGTTATTGTTGCTTTTCTAAGAATAATAAAAATTCTGGAAATTTACAAAAATTATTGTTTCCTCAATGGCCTACGTGCTAAACCGTATCGATAGCGTGGAAGATGCAACAAATGGAAATAGTATCGGAAACAGTAATGTCAGTGCGGACACATTTACAGGTCGCCGATGCGGCGGCGCGTGCGCACATCGACGACAGACTGATCGACTGACGACAACACGCGTACGGGCATACTACGCCGGAAACACACTAGCGAATTAATATTTTTATATACTGTAAAAAGCCTAGGACCACAGACTACATAAACTTCATGAAGTAAATGTAGATTAACAGTGGCAGAAGCCAACAATATTTTTGTTGCACGAATGGGTCGACTTGCCCGGTGAAATACCACGACCACACAGAAAGCGTTAAGTGGAAGTAATTTCGTGTACAGTCTGATGTGAATTAGACGGAGTAGGGGACGCTTAGAAAGGGGAAATATTCTCTGTGCGCCCCCATCGTGTGAAAAATACAACCATTTACTAAAAACAGTAGTAATAGTTATTTTTGCTTTGTTTAAATAGGAATAACTAGTTAAAACATTCGTCTGTTCCTTGCCTTATTTTGAAACATGAAACGAAACATATTAATTTAATTCTGTTTAGAAAATGCTGGTGGGATCATCAATTTCCTTCGATTTGTTTTCAAAGTAAATCTTTAACCACGCCACAAATGTAGTTAATGATTTAAACATATCTGAATCTGTAAGATGTCATGATGCATTACTTATTTTAAAATTTGCCCACTGTGTCTGTCTGTTTATCCGCTCATTTTTTAACTCTATGGATACTTGTCACATGTTTCTTTTTCTTCTGAACAGTTTTTAATTTATGTCCATCACAAAAATAATAGACTTGTCTTTGATAAAATTTACCAACAAGTTTGAATTTAAATTGTTGAATAATAAAGTAAAATAGAACGCCGAATTGTGCCGTACAATTTAAAATGATGTCTTGAAAATGCTAAGTAGCGACTTTCTTAACGTAATCTCCCAGTTCTCTGAACAAAATCTTTACTTCAAAGACCCGCTTAAGGATTATTGTAAATTATATGTACGGAACATGCATCATGCTTTTAAAGATTTTACATTTTTAAATTCTTTGTACATATATAAAACCTTTGAAAATTTTAAACACATCTACCAAGTTACTGGCAACCTCCGAATTTCTTATACTATAGTTATTTTAAATCTTAATTCGTCTCTAATAGCTAATGCAACCACAATAGTTACTGTATATCACAAGAGCCATTAGAAATCCTATTGAGAACATGAGTCTACAGTAAGTTGTTTAATACAAGGAAGATTTTCTAAATACACAATTAATCTTGCACATTCTACCTATGTTTTTTTTTCTTATAGGTGGTTCATTAAGTAAAACCATTTCGAATTACGCATGGTAACCATAATGTTGTTTCCTTTTCAAGCAATAAAAACTTTTTATACGAGGAAGTGTAGTGAGAATTTGCTCGCATCGTATCACGTTATATGAATGATGTAATAAGTTTATTGCATCTTTAATCCCAGTCACAAACCCGATGCAGAATTTCCTGTAATAAATTTAATTATCTATATGTTATTTTGTAGCTTACATAAAAATAAACGTTGAGACATTTTAAATTCCTTCTAATTCAAAACGAAGATTTTTCTTACACTTCTAAGTCGAATAGGGTAAAAACAAGAAGTATGCAAATGAGAAATTACCACCCGTTGTTGAGAACTAGACTCACAGCATGGTTTATAAGAATTATTAGAATTAAACAGATTTTTAAAAACGACTTTATTCTAAGCTGGCTAAAGTATATATTTGTAAAACAATGATTAGCTTTCAGTCAATTACAAGCTCATATTTATATGGACACTATGATATTCCAATACATAGATCTATATGTTTAAATAACGTTGATGCATGTCTTTTAGTTATTATTCTTGACAGAAATTATTAATTATTATTATTATTAAAAACAAAAAGCCTATCTGTAACTTCAGAAAATGTTATTTTAAAATATGTAAAAAAATTTTAACCTTTAAAAAGTTCTCGATAAAAATTATATTGCTTTAGTAATATTTAAAATTCTTTTCACGTATAATTTTAAACCGTTTAAGGGAAAATATTATTTTTCATAATTAAAGGAGTCTGCTCATGATTTAGTGGGGTCCTTACGGGCCGGACATTTTTGCTTCTTCTCAGTTAGTACAATCAATAACGAAATTAAGGAGCGCTCCGGCACCCAATACAAGAGTCGTTCATAATGCGCTACTGTAAAAATCATAATATTGTTTTTTAATAACTTTAAGCTGAAATTATATATAATCGACAAGTAATGAATAAGTAATTATTTACTAATTACATAGTACATACATACCATATAATATTATATAACTGATGATGATGTCTGAAGTTATACTTTCAAAATATAAAATCGGTTTTCGGTTCGTAACTACCAATATGGTGTAACGCAATTAAAGAAGAGAAATATTTAGGTCCACACTTTTAGAACAACTAAGGCTTAATTCTCATCGTGTATCTCTTTTTCAAAGGGCAACGCTCCTGTAGATCCACAGGTCATTCCACACAGATCACCTCAGTTTTTTCGCCGCACGCTTGCCCCCCTTTCTCTTATAAAAAAAAACAAAGATTATTAAAAAAGAAATAATATAATACACCATAGCGATAATAATTATTTTTTTCTGCTAATATATCTACAGTACACAGTATTCTATTGCGAGCTGGGACTGCAGGGTCGCGCCCCACACCCGCCTAGTAAATCATACGGAAACAACGCCGCCCGCCCGCGTACCCGCCCGCGTACCCGCCCGCGTACCCGCCCGCGCTCGTCCTACGTGAAGGTATGTTACGTATACACTTCACTTACACAAAACATATTTAATGAACTCTCACAAAACATTTAAACCTCTCACCGGGAGTAAACACTTTTCGTAGCCCCTGTCACAAGAATGTACACTTAGCGTTTATTAGATTAAAAATTATATAACAAACTAGACTAAAGGACTGGTTATGTAACCAATAAGTAATTGTTGCAACTAGTATTTAGACCCAAAAGCAACAAAAAAGTTGTGCAATGTTATAATAAGATATACTACTATACTTTCGATTTCGGATCGATTCGGATGTGTCGATTTGTGTGAATATTAAACATGATATATCATTTCGTATATTAAATAGATTTCTCGGTCAATAATAAACGATAGGAACGTTAGAATAGCAATAGAAGGGAGCGCCCGAGTGTTACTGAGTGATGCTATACATATGCAAAGCGAGGGACCAATGAGATGGATGCGTAATTTTCGGATATGCCCGCTCTACACCCCGTGCCCTTACACTTATATCTCGGAATTATTTTGTTCCACTTTGTACCGAAGTTAAATTACAAAAATTTATAAATTAAATGATTGCTTTCAAAAAGTAAACGCATCTTGTATTCTCTCAACAGTTATTTGGGTGTATAATTAAACATTTAAGACTTTAAACTGTTATGAAATTAAATATATATATATATTTCTTTCGAATTTTGGCAATACGAAGATAATTTAACACATAAATTTTTAAATTTTAAATAAACGAAAAGTTAGAATAGATAAAATTTTAATGTTTAAAGACCTCTCCTGAAAAGGGACACAAGTGCAAAAACCTTTTTATAGGTAATATGGGTCCGGTGCGCAAATTGCTGACATATTACGGGCAATATACAAGATATAGTGCTGCGTCACTCGTATTTCCTTCTACGAAGCGCTGTGTAAATGGGTTTAGGGTTTTATTAAAAACCTCTATATCTCATAATACGTAATGGATGAGACTCTTCAATGCATACGACATGACCTCGCATTATATTAACACATAATAGAATATACTAAAGTTTATGTAAAAAGGTGACAAGAAATACTAATCAAGAGAAATTATTTTAATTAAATACCTTAGCCAAGATTCAAATAAATCGAATTTACAGCAATTATTCAAATAATTAGCGAAACACAAATCAAAATTTATAAGGTAATTACACATATATATTGTAATTTAGATAATTCGTATCAAATTAAACTACGCTACCTTTTCCTTTGTCGTAATTAAACGTACGAAATTTTGTCGATTTCACAATATAATGTGAAGTAACGATAAAAACGATCGTAACGACAATTTATGACATTGAGGGTCCGGAGAGCACAATGAGCTAAATAAATTGGAAAATTACGTAATAAAACGATGGAATATTTTAATAATTATTTTACTGTTATTTAAATTCTACGTCTTCTTACTCTATTGGGAAGAGTATTTAGTTAACGTCGTCTCATTTTCACGAGTCATAAAACGACACGCATTTATTTAAATTAGCTGGTAATTCAAGATAGATCTTTACTACTACTCCTAGATCTTTGGAAATCACTTTCGTGCCATTTTGTTTGTTTAATGATGTAATTAACTTTCGTAGTATGGTCATAGACTTTTTTACATTATTTATTTGTCTTTGAGAGAGGTAATTGTAACAGAGCTTGTATTAAACTCTCAGCGTAAACTGTTCAAGTGCGAAAGCTTGATAGTTGTATGAGGAACCTTATCTTAGGTCGTTACTTTGTTTAAGTTACCGAATTGGTAGACGGCCAAGCTCTTAAGTCGCTTGCCAGGACGCCTTACAATTCTCTTGAGCTGTCACTCACTGTGACTTAAATATTCCGACTCGAGAGAGACCAAGATAGTAAATCACTCTAAGAAGCTACTAGGAAATTATAGCTCCAAGGCATGCAAATTTATTGTCCATAAAGGTAACCTATAACATTCAACACAAAATCACAATGTAATACGTGTTTCTAAACGTAACGAGGAAATGGCCCACAAAATCAATTTAAATTCACATCTCGGGTGATAAAACTGGAATTTTATGTCAATTAAATAACATAAAATTGAGAAACTTTTATTATACGGTTAGAAAAACTAATAAGCGGTAGAAAACCCGGAGGAAACGTATCGCTCCACATTTCCCGAGCCGACGCGTATTTTAAGATTTAACGAGGTATGTGGTCAGGGTGACCACGATTCAGATAAAGAATTCTAATATCCAACTCAAGTATTAGCAACATTGAAAAAAATACAAACACCTTTAGCGCATAGTATTATATCTGAATAAATTAAAAAATACCCAACAAAAAGATTTGCTACAAATTTAACATTTAATTTGCAAATAATTTGCACTTAATTTGCAAAGAACTGAATTATTTTTTTATTTATGGTTACCGAGTTGACATTTAGTTAGTGTAATTAACTTGTGAAGTTTATGATAAAAAAAACACTCCATTGCTAAAATGCAAATTACTTTTGCCTTTACGGAAATAAACTTGTGAAAAACTTCACTTACTACCGCATAACCTTATTTAAAAAAAATCTCGGCTTATTTTAATGAAGTCCGTAAAATGTTAATTAATATGATTTCACGCAAGGCGGGATTTTATACTCTGTGTATATTTTAAAAAAAAAGTATGAAAATCTTTCTTACTTTCTTGTAAAGCAAAAAATTACTGTACGTTAACTAAGAACATTTTAGACCCTTCGTACACAAGGCTACATAAATCTCCGAAACCCGAGGAGTCCAGTCGCTAAGCGACTTACGCGATACAATGTCATATTTGTGTACATCGTCGTGAAAAAAGTTGCTGCAATTTTTAAGATGGCGGAATAAATCTTTGCAGTTGACATCTAGTCGCTATGACTGTACTGACTGAATAGACAACTCGTGTCGACGATTCATCTTTTTGTAACCACGGGCAACGTGATTCTTGCGACGCAGCCATACAATATTAGTTACAAAGATATAGGTTGCCTTGTGTACGATGGGCCTTAGCCTACACAATAACACAATAGTATTAAGAATAAAATTATTTCGCATTCACAACACCAAACGGTCATATTAACAATAGAATCTATTAATTTCAGCGTTCATTATTCGTGTGCAATTTCACAGCAATGCCGCGGACTATTGAAAGTCCCCCGTGAAATCAAACACGTCATCACATCGTTGATTTAATCCCGTATTGTGTCGAAAGCTTAACGACAAAATAGTCTTTTGTTGGACAAAATCGTAAGACGCCATATGGCGTGTTACAAAGCATGTCAGTTTAACAATTCCAATACAACAATCTATGCTGATCCAATATTCAGTATCCAAGGGTGAATGATTACGAAAACTACATTTGTAATTGAATTCAATGCATGTGCACTATAACAAGCATCAATGGGAAACAAATTAAACTATAATTAAACAACAGCTGATGCTGAATCAAAGATACAAAAATTACACGTAAATATATAACTTTCTTTCCTATAACTTCCTTAAAAATTGTTTAGTTTTGACTAGGCCATCTCCGTTCATTTTCCTTATACGTTTTAACTCTTCGATCCCTATTTTAAAGAAAACTATACTAATGTAGATGAAGTGATATTTATACGCTTGTTTAAAGTGTACTAATAAGTTATCCCTTGTCATAAGCACTGAATGGAAAAGATGAAACACGAGAAGCGTTGATCATAACAATTACAACATTCAAAACTGTTTTTTTAAAGCACATTTGTAAAGATTAAATAAATCAGGAATTTTGGAAAATGTCCAACAAACGAAATTCAATGTTAGCTTTACGAATATTTTGGCTCGTTACATTTAAAAAAGATTCATGAGGATGTTACAATTTACAGTTAGGATATTTAAAAAAATATCCGACATACATTTTTAGTTTAAACTACGCTTACAAATTCCGGAAGGCATAAAAATGCTTACATTAAAAAAAATGTTTTGCGCAATTTCATATCTATGCTGATGCTTTACGACTCTTTAGAAATTTTATAGCTGTCGAGTGCTGGAAGGTTACGTAGATGTTTCATAATGAATGTCGAATGCAGCCTACTTATCCTAGATACTAATTTAATATTTGTTTATATATTACTGTTGTATTTAGTTAGTAACATACAATTTTTATTTTCTTATATTCGTTCTGATAACTATGCACAAACTTGTATTACATTTGATGAGAACATAACTACATATATAGAAAGCTCAACGAAATCATCTAGTCAACTTTCTTGTGCTTACCAAAAAATATAGGCACATGATATATTAAATTAGGAAATGAGTAAAGAAAACATATGAGTAATATGACTAATGTACATAAGTGGATAAAAAAATTGACTCAAATATCAGGTTACATATAAATATGTACAGTTAAACAAAACTGCAATTTACACATTGACACTGCAAAACATAGTCTATATTTATCAAAGCAGACATAATACTGACCAGTACTTTTTATTGCGTACATGCCCACGCATGCGACACGACATGCGAAACTTGTATCCAAACGTCGTCTCCCGCAGTGTTGTAATAAATAACTTTACAATTATAATGATAAGTAGCAACACAATAGCTGAAATCAGAGGGTGGGAGTGCGTGCTCGAGAGCATTGGACGTGCATTAAAATTATTACAAATCGGTATTGGATGGGCGCGAAGCCCATAACGTGGTTGGGTACACAAACAATAGCTGTCCGTACCATTTTCAACAAATCGAGTTAGAAGCGACATTATTGAGTTAGAACAAATTATGAGCCTTTTGTCTGCCTCAACAAATTTTCTAACCCTCCGACGCGAGGCCTTTCCATAAAATTATTTAATTGCTCGAACATTCTTAATGTAATCATGTTAATTCATTTTTGTCTTACTTTGTTATTTTGTAAAACATTTTAACTGTAATAAATGAACCATTTAAACTATTGTGCCCATTATTTTACAGATATAATTTTTATATTTATTAAAGTATTTCACAGAATTTCGCTTTGAAAATTTCCTATATCCATTATTGCTTTAGTTACTCAAATTCATAGACATATGTCAATTATTTCCTCTTACTACGGCAATGTTTGCGCATGTCGTTCACCGGTCACTACTGGGGGACACGTGTAGTCGCTTACTACAGTTCGCTTGTCTAGACTTAGATCGCATTCCATTATATGCAAATCCGATAGCTTTTGTTTCCGATACGCTTATTGTGCTCTGACCTTGCTGATTAGAAGGGAAAGGACAATGAATAAGATAACGGTACAGTGGCAGAAAACAGACCAACAAATAAGATTTACAGTTAATATTTGACTTTTTTTGTTTTTGTCAAAATGGTATGGCAAATGCTCTTATAAGTAACCAGTATTATTGTTAAGTTTGTTACACTTTGTGTCCGGCATCGACGTTTATTTGTTATGCCTTATAGACATTGTGGTTTTCTAAAAGTGTTTTTTATTCCGACAAATACATAAATATTTTCTATTCTATTGTTAAAAGACGCTTGTTGGATATTCCAGACATTTTGCTGTACAACGTTTATATAAACAGCACTTGCGAAGAATTACGAATACTTGGCATATTCGCATTCAATGCAATCCTGGAGCACGGGTGCGCGTCAACAATACAGGCTCGTTACACCTCCTTATTCCAGATTTAGTGTTCGTAGCACTAGACCAACAATGCCGGTTGTTATCGCACGTAAATATACAAAACAATGTACATTTTATTTCGCACTACAGCGCCCACTGCAAACGTTTTAAATTACGACACGCTTGGTTTGCGGGGGCTGATATGGCAGCACAATATTTTACACGAAGACTAGAACGAGTTGCATACTACATGTCTGAACGTCAAATAAATAAATCCACTCAGAAATATGAGTAATATTTGAAATATCATCGCTTTCTAAGTGGTTAGAATACTCTGATACAAGAATAAGAAAAAAGGTTTTGAAGGAAAATAAAGTTATTGTATCAAAACATACCATGAACGTTTTTTGTTTATTTTTATTTTGTTTTGATACATTTATTATTAATTCTCATTTTACATTTAATTCAATTTTTAAATGTAGATTGAATGAAATAAACTAAATAAAAAGTAAAAGGTGACAAATTCTTTGATTACATTGACAATAATATGCAGTAATAGGCCGAAAGCTTTTCAAATATTAAGTATTAAAAATTATGAGATAGTGTTTATTATTACATCAAATCATGAATTTATTGTATTGTATTTTATCTAAATCTGTAGCTATATGAAAAAATTCCTAACGAATGATTAAAGACACTGTCAGTGTATGACAAAAACTTTACAGGGAGATTAACGTCGGATATTATTTTGGTGTCGTCGACCGGTGTGCAATAGATAAGCTGGTCCTCAATGAGCCAGGAGTAATGGGCTGGCTATTAGTTTAATCACTTCGTGCGTCTGTCGCCACTCGCCACCTAGATATTGCTCAAAGGATGTCCCCTTCAGTCATAACATCTATCGATAAACTACAAACAAGATGATAAAATCAAAAGATCTTTCTTTTTTTTGTAAATAGCCAATTTTATTAATTAATTAGGAAAAAATTGTATTATGTATAGGTAATAGTTTTTCACAACATTTGTTTATTTGTATATTTTATATTAAAATTGATTTCTTTGTAAATTACCAAAAAATAGATCGTATATAAAAAAATACTAGCTGTTGGCCGCGACTCAGTCCAGGCGAAATTAAAAAAAACCTAATGAGCCTATGCGTTCTTCCAGACTATATTCTTCATCTATTCCAAATTTCAGCATGATCCATGCAGCCGTTCTGGAGATAATACCCACACAAACATCCATCCATCTAAACATTCGCATTTATAATATTAGTAAGATAAAATTAATGCAATGATAAATTATATATGAATGATAATATGTTATATGTTAAATGATAGTATGTTTTTAGTCATTCAATATTACAAGTAATTCCGTTCGAAGACGCGAAAACCGTATAACCAATTTTTCCACTGAAAAATATTTTTGCTTAAACAGAGTTGTAATCTTAAATGGTTTTATAACAAAAAATATCGTTAAATTATCGACAATTTAGAAACACACCTGCTACATCACGTTATGCTATTGTTCGTGGAGAGAAAGAAACGCTATTATGTCCCCGCACTAACTCTCTTGTCGAGAGCTACATACATAAGTAATTAGCAGTGGGTTTTACGAATGCAACCTCTTTGTTCCCATTATCTCCTGGTAGTCTTCAAGTCACGAAGTATCCAGCGATTTAACAATGCTTGTTGCGTAAGACCACTTTGATTTTTTATTTGTAAGGGAAGGCTATTAAATAAATAATCTTGTTATTTTCTTAAGAATATGTAACAAATCTAAATTTCTGTATCAATATTTTTTTTAAATAATGTATCCAGTTTTAGGAGAGATAACAAGGAGGTAAATCATCTGAAAATAGTAATATAAAATCTTTTAGTACCTGCATATACTTGTAGTCCCAAGATGTCGTTACAAAACGCCATAAGACATACCAAAAACAATTGCTAGTATTTAAATTCGACATAATACAAGTAAAGTAAAAAAGAAACAGGATAATCGTTTCACGACAAAAAAAACCACACATGAATAATATAACCGCATAATAAGAATATAACCGAGAATAATACGCAAGTAATAAATAACATCTACAAAACACGATTTTGGTTTCCTTAAGGACATTCAGTAACATGATTTCGTATTCGAGACGTGTCTCCTATATCGAGCGGCTAACTGACGCCGAGATAAGCCCCCGTCTTCCGGACCAGCTTATCGCACACTTCCACTGAATATAGACAGATAATTGTCAGAATAACCCACTTTGCATTTCGACTTACTGCTCTCGAATGTGCTCTGGTTTGCATAAATTGCTGATACGAGGAGAATGAGATTATTCTAAGTGTAATTTAATATAATTTTGTAATTAGTGAGTTGAATAAATTAAAATAAAATACTAATCGCAAAAGATTCTAATCTATATATATAAAAGAAAGTCGTGTTAGTTACACTATTTATAACTCAAGATTGGTCGAACTGATTTAGCTGAAAATTGATGGGGAGGTAGCTTAAAACTAGGAGACGGACATAGGAACTTTTTTATCTTGTATACATTTTTATTCCGCGCGGATGGAGTCGCGGGTAAAAGCTAGTATATCAATAGTTGTTAGAAAATTTTCACATGACTCATGTAAAACCTATTGAATTGGAAGTTATACCTACATCTTCCATGAAAATACAGATGGCAAAATTATATTCCTTGTAACTTTTATATTAAATTTAATTAAAAGAACACGAAATTAAACATTTCAAATTGGTACACTTCCTCAGCGAGTGATCCCTGAACAGAAAAGGGTCGAGGTGATCCGAACCGGGGCAGGGCAGAACCACAAATTACATTTAATTTAGAATCTCTCATCGTTGTCGATAAGCGGTGCTTGTTTAATTTACGCGTAATTTCCACCCTTGGGGTGTTTTATGAAAATTTGTGTAAATAATTCAAACGCGGCCATTTACTTGCAAATCAAGGTAATTTAATATGACATTAGATAAATATCACTTAAGACAATTTGCGGAGGCATTTACTAAAGGTTAATCAATTTCCTACGTGTTATATAAAATTATTTGGACATAGTGACACTAGAATAATATTATTTTCCTAAGACACAGCGTATCTGCAGTAAACTCAAATCTGTATGCACAGCACCTATAAAACTGTTTTAAAAAGATACGTAAAAGCGTCTTCCTAATGTTTGTGTTGATGTCAATGTTCTTAGCATTTCCCTGTAACTTCGAATAACAAAGAGATCTATTAGTAAGATTTTTTCCCAAAAATTGTTTATGTTAATTTATGATTATCATGAAAACGCGAACTGCAAGCGATTGTCAGAATAAGGCCGGCTTATTTTTTAATACAATAACAAATGAATATGTTATTTACTATCGTAAAATTAAATAAAAGTGGCTAGTTAACTAGTTAGTTGTGACAGCGCCTGCACTTTAGCTAATAAATAAATTTCTTTGTTCAACACAATCTTGTAAAAGACGTGGGACTTTTTATAACTCGACGCAAACAAGTCGCAATTTAGATTCATTTTATTTGCGGCCAGACATGCGGTTGCTAAATTAGAATCAGGGCCTGATTCAATCAGCTCTGATTGCCCACATACTGAACAACAATAAAAAGTCTTTTGTTTACACTTCAACTCTATTATTTTAACTGTTAAATTGACGACAATAATTTTTTGCATCAGCATCGTAATTTATTTAAGTCAATAGGTCCAGAGAAATCTGTCCACTTTGCCTCCATAATTGCAAAGTAAAAATAATTTTCTAAAAATGTTCTCAATCGTGTTATGAGTATGAAGCTTAGAAAATGTGATAATAGTAATTTTATCATGTTTAAGCCACATTGTGCTTCTATTATTTCGCATTAATGGAAAAGATATTTTATTTCGTTCCCTAATAATTCAGACCTTTTCACGCCCTTTACACGAAAAGATGGTGTAATACGAAATGGGCTAAATAAATCGAGGTGTCAGCTTACCGAAGCCTTTGAAGGTCCGCAAAATTTGCGCTCGCAATATCAACTGAACCCACTGCCTCTAACCAATTTCCATAGGCTTAGCGGAGCAAAGCCATAAAAAGGTGTCGTTTCAAAATGTAATAATTTGTCATATTTTATATTGTATATGTAAAAATGGCATTGAATTTTCAATGGTATTAATGATGAAACTTGTCAAATTTAATTATTTTTTATAATTTCTTCTCAAGAATTTGTACACAATGAGTAACAAAGTTAAACTATCTACGTTGCTATATTAAATTACGTCATTAAAAGTTATCATTTTCATCACCATACAACACTTATCTTTATACATAGACAGGCTATAAATGGTAATATTTTGTGCTAATTTGATTTTGAGATTTTAGTTTGTAGCGGTGGTGAGGATTCGAAATAGTAGTAGAGATATGTATCAGGTACATTAACAGACGCGTTTAAGTGAGAAAGAACCAAAAGCTGTTATTTCTAGGCAATTATCATACAAGGACAAGAGCATTATGACATCCTACTGGCTGGCTTGCCACACAAAAAAGATACGAATAATGTTACTCTATTACTCATATTATGTAATGCTGTAGAGTACACATGTGGTATAAAATAGAAAAATGACGACACGACTTTAAAATAAGAAAGATATGTGTAAAAACAAAGGTGTGTATCTCGTGTGTGTGACAGCGGCGGGCGTCGACAAGCGCACAGGGAGCGGGCGTGCTCAGTGCTCACTCATCGCCTCATTAACCCAAATGCAGGCCGAACCACCCGCAGTCCCAGCACGATTTTACTGTTTTGATTTTCTTCCCCGGCTTATATTTGTTTTTTATAAATTCTGTATAATACTTATATCAATGGAGTAGTAAATTTTACATTTTACTTTTTGAAATATACAACATAAAAAAGTTTAATTACCAAATAAGATTCGCATATGATGAACATTCATATTATTAGGCGCTATGTATTTGTTTACAAGTTTTTTTTTTATGTTAAGTCGTTTCCTGCTAGTATTAGATAGGCTTTTTTATTTTATTGATGTAAAAAACGTCTCGAATCATAATACAAAAATTTTTACAATAATAATTATACAGGTATCGGAAAACCGTGTGACTAAATTTTTGGGTTATTTATTCTCAATATAACAGTATGGAAGACAAGATTTTTATCAGTAAAGATCGTAAATTGAAGACTGTAATAGTAGCTGAAAGGCCATTTTACTTAACCTAGTAAAAGGAAATAAAGTGCTATCGCTCCGTACGCCGGTCGCTTCTGTAAACACGGTGTGAGAAGATAAAGCCCTTTGAGAGACTTAGTTTGCGCCTAGCTCTTAATGAAACCCACTCATTTTTAACACATCGAAAAAGGCCTTTTGTTGTTACTACATTGACCAAGTATCATTTATGAGCAGTAGTTTATCATCAAAAATACTCATTTCCTTCACATCTGAACTAAAATTATAAGAGCTATAAAGATTAAAAGACAAGTCGAAAGGAAAAAGCAATAACAAGAATATTTTAAAAGTAAATCTGCGTTCTGTCTGGTACATAGATCATCCAAACCTCCCTCAGCTAGCTATCATTTCCAAAACAAGTTTCAAATTAAAAGAGAATGACATTGCTAATATCGTTAAGAAAGACGTTCCAGCTAACGATAAGCAAATGGATGAAAATGTTCACAAAGAAAATGAACAATTACTTTCTGCAAAGCGCTGAATCAGGTTATTTTTCAAATAATTGACAACTCAGTTTTGCAATCGTGCAAATTGAACAGAATTACGGAAAAGCTTTTTGTTTACTTTATGATAAGAAGAAAGGCATTGATTATAAAAAATAGAGATTTCAACGAAAATAAAGTATTAATTTACTCTGTTGAATAATGAATAATATTGAGGGAAAAGTGATTGTTTATTTTTAAAAAGCTGCAACTTTGCTATCCCTTGTACAAAAAGAGTTCATTATGAAGAGTTACTTTTTATAACGAGACAAAAATTGATGAAATGCAAATAGGTAGCGGAGGACACGTCTCTCCCGGCGCGGCGTACGTTATGAAAGTGCAACCGATCGAACGTCGCCTCATCGATGGGAAATTGACATGGAAATTATGAATCTCTCCAATTATATAGACTGTTAAATAAATTGATTAAAATTGTGGATGATTGATTGCGGGCCGGCACCTGACGGCACCTGATGGCACCTGGTGCCGCGGCCCCATCCATCACCCGGCGCCGTCGCCTCCCGATTACAAATTCACATGCACTCAGCAGCTAACGAAGTGACACCGCATTTACAAGCCTAATGATTTTCGTGCTCGCGAAAACACTGTATTAAAATCCCGAGGACAGTGTTATTCTAAAGCGTTTATTTAATGTTTTAAATCCAGCCTTTTTTACTGAAACATTGTTCAACTGTATTAGTTCTTCCTTACAGCAATAGCATGGTGTGTGAAGTTAGGAGAGAGTTAAGACATTGTATGTTCCCAACCGTTTTGGAAATCTGCAAAAGAGTTTATTAATATATCAAAATATTAAAAAGGATTATCGAGCAAATGATCGTGATGTTTCCGAGTTGTGATGATTTGTAGAATATCGTCGTCGCGGCGCTCGCGGCAATCCATCACAGTGTGACACAGATTAAATAATATCCGTCTTTCCTCATCGTACGGAATTCATTCACTGAAAATAATTAAATGTTAATTTGTATCGGTCATCCCCACTCCCGAAATATCACCCCCGAACTAATAGTAATTGAATTTTTGATTTTTATTAAATTAATTGTTTATTCTCAAAGCAGTTTATCAGAAACTATTTCAACGGTTTATAACGATCTTATTGCCATACTCTTGGACATTTGTTGAGTAGTACTTTAGCGTAGATTTCTCATCGTAAACACAACTAACCGTGGGTTTCTGAGACTAAAATTCCAGTTTAGAACATAATTTTTATGTCTGTTTTGTCTCAGAAAATCGCGGTAAGATCTGAGACATCACTTAATGATTGTTACTTTACAACAACAGTTAGTCGTTGAAATTAAAAGTATGCTTATTACATTCCTTATTTTTTCAAGAATTCTTTTCTTTCTTTTCGTTTCCCGTCTGTTCTATCGTATTATCCGTTCTACCCGGAAAAGAAACAAATTAAAATCTAACCACACGTGAGCCGGAATGAAAGCGAATATCTTTGATCCCCAACCATTTATTTTATCTAAGACAGTGAACATTCCTCTATCTCTATACGTATAGAAAGCAATAGCGTTTTCTGTAGGGCATATGCTACATATTATGTACGTCCTGTCAAATACCCGAGGGACCTTCGATTTCCCTCAATTTTCCATTAAATCTAATGTAATCTACGCAGGAGCTTTTGGGATACGATAAAGATTGCTCTGGGAATCCTGCTTGGTAAATTTTATTGAAAACAAATGAAACGTCAATTTTGAGTGCAATAAAGTCGTACCTGGCGATTAAAATCCTTCTAAAAGTGCTTTTTATAGCCCAAAAAAAGATTTATAAAATTTTAATCAGCGTGTTAATATTGAAAAAAGAAATACTTTTCCGCAGTCGGTAGGATTCGAACCTACGCTCCCAGAGGGAATCTGATTTCTAGTCAGACGCCTTAACCGCTCGGCCACGACTGCTGTGACACTTAAGGCGAAATTATTAATGTAAAATTATACAGTAATCAACATGGTATCAAAAGGGCATAATTTTTACGTAACATTAAATGTACTTGTTGCTCATTGAAGACATCTAGGTTACGATTACAGTGAAAATACTAGAAGTATAAATATGACCTAACCAACCAGAATTAAGAATTCTAAATCATCTTTTGAGTGTTATTCCTTTGGGACCATTATTCACCCTCTTGCCTTATCTGCACAAAGACATCAGTAATTACTGCCCTTGTAGAACATTACCGAAGCGGCATTACAGACTCGATACGTTTCCCCATCACCCTTCGCGATACACGACTCTTCAAAGTTATGTGCGTTATCGCGATCAAGAAATACTGAATCAGAAGAGTTATGTGCTTCTTACGCTATTAATATTATCAACATGGACTACTACAATCTTATCAGATATAGCAATTACGATAAACAAATACATAAAATTATTTTTATACAACATGAAAAACAACCGCCGTTGGACTGGTACATCTTTGTCTCTATCTTTTTAAAGCGATTGAGCGACGAAGGTGTGATTTCATACTGTTGTTGTTGATAATGGAAACACACCGTAATAATAACATATGACAAAATTTAATTATATAAAAAAGTTTGTATTGATCACATCGAGGCACCATTATTCTCTCGTAATAAAACATGCACAACAGACTCCGTATCGGTGATCGCACCCCTGCCTAATTAAACGAAAGTAAACACGACGCAAGCTATAAACGTGTTATAATTATCTATTTGATCAGCCGTAATAATTTTTGCTTACGTATAATTACCTATTTGAAAAGATAAGCAACAAATCATCATCTCCCTGGCCTTTTCCCACTCACGTAGGGTCGGCACACGAGGTTTTATAAACCTAAAAGTTTTGGCTTAAGTTAAAAGATAGGCAACAAATATGGTAGCAATATGTAACTCAAATATCTTTGGCTATACAGGCTTATGCCATAGATATATTACACATTTTTTATCAACCAATAATTCAAATATCCAACTTTTGTCGTCTTCAACGACTTTTGACAAATTCGTTAGTCGCTTTATGTTAAAAAAAGCTGGACTAGATATCGCAGTCGGTAGGATTCGAACCTACGCTCCCAGAGGGAATCTGATTTCTAGTCAGACGCCTTAACCGCTCGGCCACGACTGCTGTTTATTTAACCTTAAATTATTATTTTTTTCAGCAAAAAAAAATAGCACGTAAAGACTAAAAAGTTTCATCTTCAAAACAGTCAATTTTGAGTTCGATAATCACCTTAATATCATAAAGATCATTATAAAGTTATATGTTTTGTAAAAAAAATACACGAAATGCTCCAAGTTTTAAAGAAAGAATTGCTCTATTTCTGTTAATAAAACCTTATCATTAATTTGATTACGTAATTGATTAGTAATTATGTTATGTTCAATGAAAAACAATACAATGATAGTTATTAATTAATGTTATGAAGTCGGTTTTATTAGATATTAATAAGATTGACGTTAATTGATTAATGCAACATCTTATCAGCAAAATATTCAGGTCGATATCATTCGGAACAATGTTCTTTGTTCATTAGACAATATCAGTGTTAACATATAATTTCATCTCTGAATGTATTGCGAAATTATATAACATGCATGTTGAAGGCGACTCCCTCTTCGCGGAATAAATAAAAAATAATTAGTAGCATATGTGTTCTTCCAGTATGTTCTACTAAACATTCGTATCATTGCCTGTGTTAATTTAAAATAAAATGTCATTAATAATGTAGAAACAATGAAATATGTAATTTATGCAACTTGTAACAACTTTTAAAACATTATGAGGTTATCGCTTTTTATTTACAATAATTTAATACAATATATTGTAGTTCATTTTTATATTAACTTTTATAACCTTTAATAATTATGATTGATCGTAGGCAAGAGTATACTTGATATTTTCGGATGACTAGTGTGAGGCGCCGTGGCTTAGTTGGTTAAAGCGCCTGTCTAGTAAACAGGAGATCACGAGTTCGAATCTCGTCGGGGCCTATAGTAGATAATATATTTTTGTTGCTTTTTTTTTTGTTCCCAATATTCAGTGTTTCAGTCTTTATCGAAATAACAGTATTTATTGAAATTTAAAATAACGTATTTTTTAAATAGAAATAATACTTATGATTGTTTTTCTAAGGGTGGCAAATAAAATCACATGAAATTGTATTCACTCGTATATTGATATTTTTAATAATAAAATTATTTACAAATTTACAAGCTTAATTTACAAATTTCTTTGTATGTAACAATTTTGTCTATTTGTATATAATGAAATGCAATTGTACAAATTAATATACAAAGGATAAATGTACAAGGTTATAAAAATTTCAAGAATAATTCGATCTGGTTTTTACAAATTTATTTTGTAAAATAAACATAAAGCATATGTAAAATGTTTACATTTCTTTTAAGCAACTGCTTACTTTAATATTTTAGTAATAACCAGTGATGACAATGTTACCAAGGCTATGCTGGCGGAACGCGTGTACAAAAACATATAGCCATCCTTCTCACTCTCTTGGAAATAATAGAGACAACAATATATTTTTGTAAAGGTGTCTTTTGTTTAGAGAAAACCGTAAAAATGGATCGTTACGTGCAAATAAATACATATCGTAATTTTTTAATTTGTTATATTTTTTACAATTATAAAAAAACAACAAATGTTATTACATTTTATAAAATATTTTCTAGAAACATTTTAAAGTCTTTAATAAAATAAATCGTGTAGTCTGTTCTTAAGTCTCGTAACGCGTGCCAAAATGGAAACGCGCCCGTAATTTTATTTAAAACCTGAATAATTGATGTTATTTTAGAATTCTCACACGTCCGAATCGTTCCCAATATAAATAGAAATATAAAAAGAAATCTTGAATCTTATCATTTTATAATATGTAATCCGAAAGATCAAACGATGAAAGTAATCCCTTAATCATGTGACTACATTAATAAAAACTTGTGTTTTTTTACTTTAATCATCTGTTATGACTTTAAGTATTTGTTATAAACAGATTTTATTTTAAATTTTACTAATGGCAAGAAATATAGTAATAAAATTTAATTAAATACTTTTTTATTAGAACATTATAAATGTAATGATAAAAGTGATAGTCGTGTATTAATCAATGGATACTATTTAATTAATTAATATTATATTTACATAAATTAAACGTAACTAATCCAGTCTCAATGAAAACATCTGATTAATTACAATCAAACACCAATAAACATCTAAAAGTTTCATAAAATCTGAGGCACATTTAATATACGTCGCTTCGTTACGGTATGTCTATTACTATTTACAAATAATTTTTTTCTAAATCTAATATGGCAGTATTGAGGTTTCGAATAACGTTACAATATTTAAAAGCGACCGTCGCATATGTTCCCATTTTCTTTTCGATCTGCTATCAAAATGTGACGTCAAAAAATAACAAGGCGGTTGTGTCTTGTGACTTTTTACAGTAACCGTGGATTTTCATTGTTGAAGCAATAAGAGAAAGTGTTACACTGTATGTTTTATGTTTTTAAAAATGCAGTGAAAATCCACGGTAATTGTTTCGATATGTTTAATAATGAACAATAAATTGAAAAGATAATCATTAACAAATTAATAGTTTAATATCAATTAACGGTGTGTATTTTTTCATATCGACTCAAGCCCTCTTAATCACAACAGCCCTGGTATTTATGGAAGCACATCAGTTGGTACATTTAAAATGTGTGAAACAATTTAAAATCTCTGTATTTATTTAGTCTGGTTACACAGGGTGGTGTTGCCAGTGTAATATTAAAATTCGCACGTTCTGTGCACATGTTATAAATTTGCCGTGCTCGTAAAAGGTCCTCTATTTGTTCGGAACAATGCGCAACGAGACTCGAACGCGTTATACGTACTCGTAAAATAGGCAGAACGACAGTCGCTTCATTATAAAACATCTATAATTTACAATTTAATAAACACTTTTATAAAAATCAGTCTATTCATGGTCTCAGCTCACTTTCGCACACACTTTTCACATTATTTATTGTCTTTGGATTGTGTTTTCTTTGATTGATGTGGCACAGAGTTAGACGAATCGTGTCAACTGCGTATGGAAGTCGCGCAGGAATGTCTGCAGCTGCGGCAGCGTGGGCCGGTCATCGGGCGACATGGCCCAGCAGTACGCCATCACAGCAAACCTTCGGACAAAATAATGGTACAGGTTACTTAGAACATAGACATACTGACCTCTATGAATTGGGTAGAATTCCAATCATACATGCTTGTAAATTACTTTAAAACCTCTCTGTAATATAATTTTACTTACAATTCATCAGGACAATTGGCAGGTTGCTGTAATCGGTAACCGTCCCTCAGGTAGGCCGCTACCTCGAACGGGTCGACCTCCGCGTAAGGCTGGTGCGCGAGCGTGGTGAGCTCCCACAGTAGCACGCCCAGAGCCCACACGTCAGCTGCCGGGCTGAATTGTCGCCTGGACAGCGACTCCAGTGCCAGCCACTTAATGGGCCTGTTCTCGTTGTCACCCAGGCAGTGGTAGTCGGCGGGGAACAGGTCTCGAGACAACGCGTTGTCCGCTATCATCACTCTAAGGTTTTCATCTACACTGTTGATAAAATTAAATAGGTTTATTTGACATCTCTGTAACCATTTCGCTCCCTAACAAATTGTATAACGGAACTTACATGCAATTTCTGGCGGCTATATCTTTGTGTAGCACGTGTTGGGAATGTAAATACGCCAGGCCATCTAACGCGTGCAGCGCCATGCGCACCACGTGCTGTGTGGTGAGCGGGGGCGGCGGAGGCGCACCACTCGCGCCCCCCACGCCTACACCACGGCACGCTAGCAGGAACTGCTTCAGGTTCCTCCAGCCGCTGTTCCACGGGTATAACAGGAATGGGGCCGTCTGGTCCTCAATGCTCACTCCGAGAACCGATAGCACTTTCTCGTGGTGTAAACCATAAAGCATGCAGCCTTCTTGGAGTAGCAACGATACCTGTAAATATTTTTAGTTTTAGATCTCCAGCCTCATTACGATGCTAACAGAAAGGCTCGCTTTCGAGGATAACTACCTGCACTTGTGATGCGTGCTCAGCTACAGTTTTAACCAAAACTTCTTGCTCCCTGCCCTCCTCGTCGGCGTACGTGCCCTTGTATACTCTTCCGAACGTACCCTCCATCGCCACCGCGCGTAGCCTGACACGGCACCTCTGTATTGTAAGCTCCGCTATCCTCTGCTGCAGGTCTCTGGCCCTCTCCTCGGCAGCGACGGCGGGCAGTGAGGTTGGGCGGCGGTAGCTTGTGTAGCTGGCGGCGGACTTGCAGGAGGAGTCCGGTAGAAATGCGTGCGCGTCCTGCTCGTCGCTCCTCGCTCGCCGCAGCTTGCGAGCCCGCGCCTTGCAAGCGACTGCTGCGACGGCGGCTATCAGGAGTACTCCTCCAGCGCAGCCTGCGCCTGCGTAGAATATATCTGCGGAAGTCGGCGCGTGCGGAACGCCATCGACCCTGACTGCAGGTCGAGGTGCTTCTTTGAGGCATATTTTCCGCCTCCGGAAATTTAAGATAGTGGAGGAGGAGCCGGTGGAGATGTTGAGCGATATGGTGATGTTGACCTCGGCGGCGACGTTCCCCATGCAGGGCAGGTCGACTCGCCACGTCTGCGTCTCGGTGGGCACGTAGCCCGCGCTAGAGATGTTGAAGGTCGGCGGGTGCATCGCCTCTGGCTCTGACGCCACGTCTACGTGTAACGTGTACGGCAGCTGAAACAAAAAGAATAAATAATATCCAAAATATGTATAATAAGTCTATATGAAAAATGCTATCACAAAAGCCATCAGGTTATGTAGCTTAAATTACAAAATCTCCAAATTCGTATTGTAAGGAAAGTTCAACCACAAGTTTCTTTGGTTAACCAAAATATTTCGGTCATCTCTAAGGCGGTATCCATTTACGAATATGGGCGCGATATCTAACGGTATGTCATCGCGATGTAACTGTAAGCATTGACGGACAGAGGACCTCCGAGGTCGATTCCAAACTGTTTAATCGCGACCGTAAACCGGATCAAATGTCAAATGTGACCCGGAGTGAGCACGAACAATGCTCCTTTATCGGACTTTCGTGCTCACTAACGTCTAGTTACCTTTGTACTTGATAAATTCCGCTAACTCCGCACGATGTGCCCTCATCTCTTAAAACAAGGAGTTAAGTACGTGATGGAATGCTTCCAAGTACAATAACAGCATCCCATTTGAAGAAAAATATTTTTTTTCTTATGTTCATACAAGAGGTACCAATAAGTTATGGTAATTGTAAAATCTTTAAATTTTTACCATTTTTTTTTAAACTCTTAATTGTTTGTCTTTTTACTCATCATAACGCATTTGATATATGGTAACAATTACTATGAAGAGTGATCGGTAACAGGAGCATAAGCAATTAAACACTAACCGCAACCGACATGCTCATTATAATCTGACTAATGACCGCGGTGTTGCGCGCATGTTAAAACAAACAGCGTCGGCGCATGCGCATACGTCTAGTTTAGTGATTCCCAAAGTGGTCCATATGGACCCCTGGAGTCCACGGAAGCCCCAGTTTGGATTCCGACGGAAAAAAAGGAAAGTTCAGGGTACGATTTAAGAAGAAATGTACAAACATGGAGTTCACCCAAACCATTAAATTTTTGATTCGGGCTGTATAGGAAAAATAGTTTGAGAATCTCTGGTCTAGTACGCGGACAGAGGTGCGACACCGCGTTAATTAAACATTATCACGGCAGTCGGCGGGCACAATGGCGCGATCGCTCATCGGCGCTAGTTAACTAGCACTTACCAAATATTTGTTCAGAACCAAAGGAGCCGCTCGCAGGCTGTGCCGACAATCTGATAGCGAACCTTGCCTACTTCTAAAGACCGCTGTTTGTTTTGATCTTTTTGTCTTTACATGTAACTAGCAAAAGCTCGCGACTTTGGTGCATATCAGTATAAGGTTGTAAGCCTGTTTTTTGTAATACATCATTGACTCTAGCTATGCTCAGCTATGTTTGTTCTCATTCCATCCGCAAAGTATCTCTGAAAGATTGGACCGATATTGACAGGACTTTCACCTTCACGACGGAGCCAATGGCGACCGCTAGTCATGAAATATATCTCTGAATATATCGCTATTTAAAACACGTTGATGGTATCGTTATCGGGATTGAATTGCAAATGGCGGCCCAAATAAACAGATGTTTTATTAACAGCGTTAGTGGTCCACAAAGCGGTTCAGTAAATTTTCAATATTTTTATTCGTTTATTTTTTCATCATTCATAAAGGACTCTGAGTGTAAACTTTATCAAGGGTTTACCACAAATATTTCTAAAAAAAACTCGCTTTTTATATGAAAAAAACCTTAAATTATAAGAAGCTATATCCCGCCATATTTGAATATGAGGACCAGGAGAAGTCTTAAATAAATGCACATAATATTTGGTTAGTGATGTGGCACAAGCGATTCTCTGCATGGCATCCGACTAACTCGATGTTTGCATAACGAGTCATCGATTTTTATGTAAAAGATATGTAAAATTGCAGAACGCGTAGATAGCGGCATCTTACGCTGCCTCGAAACACGTCAATCATTGTTTTTGTTCTCTTGTACGTATTGGAGATTTAACGAGAAAATTATACGAAACAAACTGCAATAGCAAAAACGAATTCCTTAAACCAATGTCATTTAGAAATATTTATTAATAAAATTTTAAAGAATACAAACCTTTTTGCTGAAAATTCCTGCCATATTATAAATGTATAATAAATTAAATAAAACAAAACCAATAGGTATTATGACAACGTCATAATCTATTTATAAGTTTGCGCAATTTTTATTAAATTTAATTGAATATTTATTCATGAAATCGATCTGTTGAGACAACTGTTATTGTTGTTTTAACCAATATATTTTACAGCTTTTATTGATTAAAATACACTAATATATTTAGTAGATATCTACTTACTATATTTTCACTCAATAGGCAATTAAACATCGTGCATACTAATCGTTAAATCTGTATATATTAAGAGCTTATAATCGATTTTAAGCTTAAAATAAATCGATTAATTCAGTAGAGCTCTGTATCGATTACGTAAGTAGGATATGAGCGCAATTTATCGATAAGCAGGACCGTAATCAAGGGGGACGAGTAAATTAAACCAGTCTATGATCGTCGGCCAACAGGATTATTATTACGGCTATAGTGACGTCCTTATCAACATCGCTTCAATCACGATACCCTATACGTTAGCCGCCCAATGTAAATAACTTTCCAACTGCTATGTAGATATTATTTTCGCATAGAAGAGCGCTCTCTCCTCGTTTTAGTTATGACTCGCAATTTTGCTCCATTTGCTTATGAATAGCGAAATACAAATCACATAAAAACTTTAGACTTTTCTATAATTAATTCTTAATATTTTAGTAATGTTTCGGGAATTACGATGCAGTGTATAAAAAGATGTAGAGGCGAAAACCATGTAGAGTGATTAATATTTATAGAAAATTATAATAATAATGTTATATACGCCATTGTACTTAAGTACACTTACCGAACTTAGTAAAATATTAACTTAACAATGCTACATAAACACGCATTCAAGTAAAGCTGTTAACAAACTTGGCTTTCTCAAGTTAATTACAACAATTTAAGTTAAGGCAATGTCTGTGCAAAATTAATGGAAAATTCTCATCAACGTGGCGAAATAAAAGGGAAAGTTTAATAGGAAACTCGTTACGAAGTAGGTAACGAGATGCATTCCCAGTTTTTATAACGTTTTAACAACTAAATAAATGAACTCCTAAAAGTTTTACTTTTAAGGGTTTTTTAAAAGAAAAAAAAATCTCGCAATACTTTACAACATCGAAAGAAGTTTAAATTGCCAACAAGCCTAACTAAATACAGAAATTATTAATATCTAAAAGTATACATACCTATAACCTATTTTGTCGCATTATTGTGTACAAGGCAAAAAAACATCAATTAATAAAGTCTTTAACTTAAGGACTTTCGAAAATACTGCGTTCTCTTAACAACGGACATATTTGGACGCTTTTAAAGTTTATCAGAAGCCGATTTCTAAGCACAAAGTAAACGTAGGGGCCATTGTATACCGAAGACTTTTAGCTGTCGTGGCTTAAATCCCTTATCAGTACACCGCAAACTACGGTTAAAAGTTACGGTTTTATAAAATGAAATCAATCCTTTAATCCTACGGATACGGATAGATTAGTGCGAGGGTTAATGACCAAGCGGACGCTTCCGGTAGTATAAAATATCCTGTGTCACATGACGTCTGACATTTACTGTCAGTGGAATTCATCAGGAAGTCGTGAAGCGAAGACTAATTCAATAGACACGTCTTATGTGAAATTATAGTAGGTCTCTACTGCTGCACTGTTAGTTATTTAATGGTTAACATTTCTCTTGTGTAATATTTTCAAACTAAATCGACATTAAGGTTCTCCATTCGCTAAGGCACAATAATCGTTATTTAATTCATTCAATGTATGAATTAAGAAATATTAACTGCATCTTCGTGATGACTCGCCTCGATAGGGATAAAACAATTGGTATATTTCTACAAGGTATGTTCAAATCTTAACTACCAACGTAAGAAAGTAAGGTAGATCTATCTCACCGGTCTCCTGGCGAGGCTCTGCCAGGTGAAGTGTAGCTCACTGATGGTGGCCGGTACTGGCACCACGAAGTTGAGCGCGTACGAGTTGATCTGGCCGTCGCGGACGTAGAACAGTTCCGCAGTTAATCCTGTACAAACAAAATCCGCATTTAATACTAGGGTCAGATAAATATGCCTAAAAACTTAATAATTAAAATACTTTACAAATAATATTTTTCTATTACTACACAGCGAAATAATGAAAAAAACGCACGGGATTTAACAGCTATAGTTTCATACAAAAACCTATACTATTGTATGTTCTATTGAACATTACGCTAGACAGTCTAAGGACGTCAAAGCACACAACATCCCCCGAAAGTTTCACAATCCGATGTAAGTTGAAACCGGAGGCATTGATGCCTAACCGGGGCATACAAAAATCAATAGTCGCGTCAATACTACAACGGGAGCAAAAACCATTGAGTTTTATGCGCACGCGCACAATGCGGCGGCAACATCAAAGCTCGGGGCACAAAGATGCCGCAATGCTACGCCGCCACCTGTCCACAAATCATGAGATCTGCTCGTAAAAAAAGTTAGATATCGAATTCAAGTTTCGCCCTGGAAGAAGTCAAAAACAATATTCCTTATATAAATTATTACAAGAATTAATATGTTTAATGTAATGTTACTTCTGCTTTAAAAGCAATAGAGTTATTTTTAAACGTTATTCGTTTGTAGAAATAACAAAACAAAAAAGTTAATACCCAAGTTCCAAGTTTTCATGACGAAGAATGTTTTATGATTAAATATTTACATTGATATGAAAAGTATTATACAAATTAGAAAGCAACAAATGTATTCGCTTATAAAATACAAATTTATGTAAAATGTTTAAAGACATTTTAAGATGCACACCGTGACTTTTGTGACGTTATTGTTAACATTCATTTAATGTACGACATTGTGGAGTTTTATTGGATTATATAAAAAAAATTAAAGTAAAAAAGATGATGTCTGCCAACCCTAAATAGGATAGATGGTAATAGCCAGATGGAATTAAATTAAATTAAAAATGCTCATTACTCCCGATTTTATTAGCAAAGTATCCAAGGAACCCTAGTTGTTTGTTCGTTTAGTTAATTAAAAATTTAATCATTAGGAAGCTTACTAATGAACATAAATATAAGTATGATCTAATTTTAGTGTAATATTTTTATTAATCTTACTAATACTCGTATTATAAATGCCAATGTTTAGATGGATGTTGTTTGTTTGAAGGTATCTCTACTCAACGGATTTTGATAAAATTTGGCACAGATGTAGAACATTGTCTGGAAGAACACATAACTTATAAAGTTTTTTTAATAACGTTTGGACAGAATCGCGGGCGACAGCTAGTGTTATGTTATGTAGAAATTTGAGTAATGTTAAAATTTCATTAAGCACTGAATTCGTGCTTTTCTTTTTAAAATTATCGTTATTAATTAATTAGCTTCCCATCAAAATCTGTAAAAAAAAAGTTCCAGTTACAGTTATGAATTCATTAATAATATAAAAAAATTAAATTATGGTATATCGGTTACTTAAGCTTATCTATATATATAAAAGAAAGTCGTGGTAGTTACACTATTTATAACTCAATATCGGTCGAACTGATTTAGCTGAAAATTGATGGGGAGGTTAGAACTAGGAGACGGACATAGGAACATTTTTATCATGTGTTTTTTTTTTATTCCGCGCAGACGGAGTCGCGGGTAAAAGCTAGTATTTTTGAAATGATTTAAAAATGAAAACTAATATATCAATTAGTATTATATACACGGAGCGAACGACACACATCAATTTGTGGGAAATCCATAACGTTCCTCATATAACGAGTTCCAGATGACCCTCGTAATTTTAATTTTAGAATAAAAACTTTTCCCGATGTTTCTGACTGAGATATAAGTTTAAATCATGTGTGAATGCGTGGGAGCTCGTTTGATCTCTAACACTAAAGGATAGAACATGCGTTTTGATAATTTATAGCTACAATCATAGATTTAATGTAATTTATTTTAATGGATTAAATTGCGTAGGATAAATAAAACGTCCTTGCTGTCTAGTTATTTATTATTCTTGTTTTCTGCGGTGTTAAAGTTGGTTGTATGTATAAAGCTTTCTATTAAGATATAAAAATAAGTGTTTAATTTGCTTCTTGCAAAGATGCAGAAGAATAGAGTACCTATTGAAGATAATTTATAATTCTAGTAAAATCTACTTTACCCACGACTGGTATGTATATACCTACTAATATTCTATGAGAGTTTTCTAATATTATAAATGCTATTGTTTGCATGGTTTTTAGAAGGTATCTCCAGAAAGATTCAACGGAGCTGGATGAAATTTTGCGTAAATATAGAACATAGTTGAGAAGAACACATAGGCTCCTAATCAAGTTTTTTTTTAATTACGCGCAGACAGAATCACGGGTGACAGCTAGTAATGATATAAAGTGAAAAGAAGCCAGTGTTGCTCGGAACAGTTTCTTTGAACCGGTGAATGTTGATATAAGTATATCTCGTTAAGGATCTACTCTCTTGTTACGTCATTATTAGTCTCTTGAAACTCTTAATGCTCGTTCCTCTGAATATGACACGAAATATTGGTACTCTTGGAGTAAAACACAAATATTATGGCTTAAAGATTTGTTAATTTTTTGAAAGAATATGCCAGTAACTTAGGTTTTTTTCTGGAAACGTTGGCGTTTCTATTAGCTATTGAGAATTAAGTAAAAAAAAAAAAAGAAATTTTCCATACCATAGTTTACGACAATTTTAGCAAAATGGCGGATCATACGATTTTATGATTCGCAGAATGCTATCACTAATTTAAGATTGAAATAAATTTAAATATTTAAAAAAATCTGATAAAAACCAATACCAACCGTATCCGCTCTCACTTAGAGTATTATTTCAAATGTCAGCAGTAATAATAAAAATTTAATTTTAAAACCAGTTATTAAGCAATATGTCACAAAGGATTTCTAATATATTTTCTATTTTAATTCTCTGGGAGCATTCAAAATGCTTGCGGTCGCCGTCAAAGCCTATTAAATGCCCTTGTCTAAACAAGTTTGTGGATTTTCTGTGTAAAGCGCTCATGCAAATGAGCGAGAGGTCGTTAGCTATGATTAAAATTGTAATTTAACGGCTGTTTGTTGAACAAGACCGCTACAAGTCAAACAATAACTACCTTACAGGTGTTATCTTACATAATTAATACATAACGATTGCACATTCTACCCGCAAGATAAATTAATACGTATTATTGATATTAGTAAAATGTTAAACATTTTACTAATATTATAAATGCGAATGTTTGTATGGTATCTGACAAAACGGCTCCACGGATCTTGATGAAATTTGGCACAGATGTAGAACATATTTTGGAAAACTACATAAGCTACTAATTAAGTTTTCTTTAATTTCGCGCGAACAGAGTCACGGACGATAGCTAGTTTATTTATATATAAGAAGTTCTTAATTGCATGTAGTTACTTTTTCGTCCAGCATTTCAAATGTCTAACATTATAAATAAATTCTTTAACAAGAAAAATATTGGTTACAAATATTTGTAACTGAAGCTTTGTTGTATACACAATTTAAAATAACACATTTTTATCAGTTGTTTGCCTTTTAAAAATTAACATTTTAATAGTTGCGATTAAAAGTTAAAAATATTAGCCAAATAATAGATTAGAAACTTTATTTTAATATTTAAAAACTAATGAACCATAAACAAACGTTGATATCAAGTTGACGCACATTCTCAACATTCTATTATAGATTATAAAAGCGTCTATTTTCATATTTATATTCTATTTGCATAAAACTTTCGTATTTAAATTGAATAGTGGCACAAATCGCGGTTAGTTACCAAACCTAATATGGCGGAATAATTAAGCTTCTTTAATAAATTGTTTCCACGTAATCTGAATTTGAAACGGATTAAGATTTTAATGGCCATCTACAAAGGCGGGACGACTCCAGCACCCGCCACGCTATGACACTCATCTACCATTTTGATGAGGCAATAAACGTGTTGCGTTGGACCGTTGCTTTTGTTGCATTTCCACTAGTGTTGTGAACACTACAACGAAATAATAGCCAAATGTAATTTCAAAGTTCAGTTGTTTATTTTAAGCTGTTTATAATATGTATTTTAATTTATGGAAAAAATATCGCATCGCACCTGTACACAATACACAATTATGCTTTTCTCACCTAAATCTTTAAACAAATCGCTAATTCCACGCGATAAAAAAATGTATTTTACGTTGGTAAACTGTATGAAACTTTAATTGTATTAGTGAACTAAATTAAAGAAAATTATTCCTGCTATCTGTTATTAAAAAAATCACATGAATTTTTATTTTAAAGATAAGTTAGTGATTCTTGATAGACGAAAAATATTCCAATTGTGATTAAAATTAATAAAATGTGTATGTTATAAATTAAAAAAACAAATAGATTAAAGTGCACCAAACGAATGTTTTAATATGTATCGATAAGAAGTTATAGTAAAGACAAGCGCAACACTAGTTCCCACAGCACGGTAAGTGGCCGTGGCGCGGCTACCGTGCGTTTCGGCTCGTTTGAAGCGGCGGCGAAATCCAAATGAACCACTTGATACGACAAATAACTTGAGATAACCTGTGTCTCTGATGGCGCCCACTTTTTGCTTTTCTTTCAACTAATGCCGGAGGCTGTGTGCCGCTGTTTTCAAACCTTATCATGGATTCCTACAAAGTGATGCCGCATGATACTGTACCCTCTACACATCCACCTCTATACATCTGCCCTCTTTCGCAATTCCAAACACAAATGGGCATATTTAAGGCGGTAAAGTACCCATAACGTAAGGTACGTAACTTAATTTCGTAGATAAGTTACACAATTATAAGATCTAAATCTTATTATTAAATATTCGCTACTAAAGAAAATAGAAAACTTTGTAAGGAGACAAGGCATATCAAAGTTAAACTTACTGTTGAACTTATCCAGTCAATGTAGAAAATGGAAAAACTTCAAGGAAATTTAATGCATTGTCATTTTTTTTTTTAATGAACAACTCGTTCATCAAATATGTGTATATGTATCTAAGTGTTTGTACCTGAAGGAAACTGTACTTGATTATTATCGCTGTTCGCTGATGCACGCTAAAATTTTCTTACAGCTTTTTTCAATATGGACGTTCTTATTCCAAAACAAAGAATCTTTGTTGTTCAACCGTAGTAAGTAAGAATGCTAACGGTGTCCGACTGCTTCTGAGTTTACTATGAAGGTTATTTAGACAAGAACTCGGTATCAACTTTCGGATAAAATTAACTGTTTTTTTTTTTTTCATTTTCTCTGTCATTTTTTTATATATATAATTGAAATACACGATGTATTCATACGTTTATCTAATAGACTAGTTGAATGTGATTCTTTGTGACCACACAAAACGCCCACGTAATACCAATAATTCTTATGGCTTTGTTAAATTGAATAAAGCGCGAAAAATCACGCGCTTCCCACCATCGAGGCATTCGCACCTACAAATAATGCTTTCATTACGTTCGTGCAAAAAACCATTTGTAAGGAACAAAATAGAATGCGCACAATGACGGCTGATATTTCGTATAGAAAACTCCCCTCCGTAAGCGATGGAAGAATTTTAGGGCATAACAGGGGCATTATTGTGAAATTATGCGGACGAGGCCCGCAAGAAAATAAAACAGAGTGCAGAGGTGACGGAGTAAATGAAAGTGTGCGGAGTTATGCACTTGAGGCTGTCGAGGGTTCGTCAGGGAACAAAAAATCCACGACATTTATTATTTAACGCCCACGCTGCATTATGCGTTGTAACACGACCCGATAGCTAGGGTAAGGTACGAACGCATCGGAGCACACGGGAAACCGCTAAATAAATAAATATTTAACATTTTACAACTACCACATCCCATCAGCGCGCGTGATAATGGTAATCATAAAATGTATACAACGTGCTCAGAATAGCAGTGGACGTCTCGTAAAAATCTTCGGGAATACATAAAAATACGTATTTAGGTACAGCGTGTTGCAATGGCGACAGCTTTATTGGCCGATACAGGGAAACGACGTTAATGTATAAAGCTGATCGAACACTCGAATAAAATGATGCTATATCGATTTTGTTTCATATTATTTTGCAAATAAAACTACGACCTTTACGTAAAAATATATTTAGTTTTATTAAGTGGATACACTTATAGAGCCGATCTATAAAGTACTCAAGCAACACGATATCTTTTGTATTAGTACGAACTATTGCAATAACAATACAACATGCTGTTTTTAATGACTCTATGTATATATATACTCTAACCACAGAATTTCAATACTCTGTACGCACAAAATGACTAATCATAAGTTAGTAAGACGCCGTAACTTTTTGCCTTCGTCGCATTCCGGGCGTTTACATTACGCAGGCACAAAGCTGTGATTCACGTAAATAATGTGAGATAGTGACACAAGGGCAGTACAAATTCGTCTGCGAACATCGAAACTGTTTACTCGATACGAAATATTTATAGATTCAAAGCAAAGTTAAATTTATCAGATACACTTTATAGTAAAACTTCAATTCCACAATTTTTTTTGAAAAATATGTTAAAAAATCAACTAATTGAATTACATTTGTAAACTTTCAATTTAAAAATAAGATTGGTTTTGGTTTTAACAAAAGTAATCAATAACAACAAAATGTTTCACCTGCAACCGAACTTTTAAACCCTTGTTAATGTTGACAGTTTATTAACAAGGTACTTATTTCTTGCAAGCTAAAAAAAGTTGTTTTCTATTACACGGTCATCGAATAAATTGACACCAAACTGACTCTCTTGAAGCTACAAAAAGACGTCAATTCTGGCCCATTCGACACGAACCGTTGCTAATCAAAGTATTACCCTATTTATAAATTTATTTAGAAATAGATTATTTTATAACATCATGCGTTTATATATATTTGTTCCAAATAGAATAAGGTTGGATAATTTTAATACTTAAAAATAGCTGGACTTTAAGTTGTGAATTGTGTTTGATTATTGTCGCATTTGTTTTTGTCAACAAAACGATTCTAATAATGGCTGATACATATAAATTATCTCACTCTATTTTAAATTTATTTTTACGATAGTAATTGGGAGTATAGAGATATAGAAGATGGGAGTAAGGCGCGAATATGTAAGCTCTCTGAGAACGTAATGCGTGCAATAATCAACGACATAGCTCAAGTCTGACTTCCCCTACAACATTAATTAAATCACTACAATTAAGGAAACAAGAGTACAGAAACACAAACACAAACTGTTTTTAATTAATTTAGTTTTACTGTGTGCGTAAAAGCAAGACCTTACCAACATTTGTTTTCGTAATTTTAAAAGGCGAGAAGAGATGCATTCGATACTAAGTTTTTTTTTATTAATACGTGCCTTACGGCAAGATTTATCATAATGTTATGGCTTATTACGAATTCCTTTTTTAAAATTAGGCGGCATTTTTACGATCGTAAATGATAAAACATCTGCTTAAATCTTGAGTTATGCAATATTTTCTTTGTAACATAAATATGGCACATATCATACCATATGACGCATTACTTATTTCTGTCCACAAATAATAAAAAGGGTTGGAAATAATTTAATATTAATATTATTTCTCTCGCGATCGAGTCCTCTTTCCTTTTCTGTTAAACTTGTTTGTGCATTCTTTCCTTAAATGTAGTACCTATTGTTAGCGTAGCTATCAGCTGTCTTTTGTTTTAGCATTTTCAATAGCAGTTAATTGATCAGTATTATTTGAACTCTGTACCTAAATGCCAAATGTGAAAGAAGGGCTCATAATTTTATCAACTGTTGTTAGTGATGCAAAAATTATGATATCCTTTAGTGAGGTCATACATCACCAGAAAGGTCGTTTTAATCCGTACTTTATACAGATTTATATCAATTCACATAAATATACAAAAATTAGTAGTACTTTAAGTGGTACGTACACAAATTTCGAATTAAAAATAGTCGAGAGACCATTGGTCCGATGATGGATTCGTGTTTTTGCCCGCGTCCCACTCGGGCGGGACTAATCCCGTCGAATTAGTTCGACACGCGGCAAACGTTTCCTGATTTTTTCCTCGGGAACGACGACGAACAGATGTCTATTGAATACTCCTACCCTTAATTATGTGCAACGAAACGAAACCGGCGGTTCATTTAAAAGAAATACGTCAATGTCTTCATTCGAACCGCCGTTACATAAAATCTGGTGTTACGACTGCGAGCTGACAGATAGCCAAATTATAATCGTCTTCAGGTAGTATTTAGTAGGTAACAGATAAATTACGTGTTATAGAAATGTCGCTAATAAAGAGAAGCAAGACATTTACGTAGTTGTCTTTTTGCCAACGTGCAAGTTGTCAGTAGGATTTTGTACCGTAATTGTATAAATAAAAATTGTAGAAGAAATATTTGGGACGTCACAATAAAACTATGAAGGCAAAAAGATATCTTTGTGTAAATACTAACCAAAAATTTTGAAGTAATTATCGTATTATTGCGAATATCGACAAACAATAAAAGTTCAATCAACACACATGGAACAAATATTTTGACAGCTTAACATTTACCCGGTAAACGTACACGCCTTCAGAAATGTTTACACTCAAAGTGCGGCAACGAGTGTTGGAATATCAACAGGCGTTAATTAAATATTATCCAGTGTTATCGCGCACGTTAGCGATACAATAAACAAAATGGAAGCAATAAAACAAACACTGCCCGCTTACAGCGCTAGTTCGGGCATGGCGACGGATTTATTTCCACCAGGAAAGTGCTGCAGTAACTGTACATGTCGATTGCATGCGTTTGTGTATACTGAACTGAGGTATGATTTACTTTAAATGAACGAGATTTGTTTTTTGTTTTATATTGCAAGAAGGCAAACGAGCAAACGGCCACCTGAATTCCGAAAAATAGCGAAGCGATCGCTGCCCGTAGACATCCGCGACTGCAGACGCGTTACCTAATTTTAATCGACGGAGACGGACGGCAAGAGAGTATATCCCCTTCCTATAGGTCCTCTCCTCCATCAAATCCACTTCCCATCCTTTTCATATAATAAAAGGATGGGATGGGAAAGAGGATTAAAATTATGCCTCTATGAACGCATACTCATTAGCCAAACTCGGAATTATTTCCACTTCACGCCGGTCTTTTTTGAACGATCAATGTAACAATTGATTCTGTATTTTATTGAGCAAATCTATTCGTGTTGAAGCTTTCTCTCCAATAAGTAATACATATTTGCTTTAAAATATTAAAAATAGTTTTAAAAGTTGATTAAGTTTAATAAACATTAGTTTACATCATCCGACCTTTATTTAGTAGTTAGCCAAAATAACCATTGAAATACAGATATTTACACAATACGTATTTCAGTCTCGAAAGTTTCTCACAACCAGATCTATACACATGGTTTGTTTTGATAACATTCATTACCCAGATGTGTAAATATAAAAGTCTTTAATCTTAGTCCATAAAGATACAAAGCATGTTCGCAATCTATTAATTGTCGTGTTTATCCATAACATGTGTTGTTGCGAAAATAAACATTAGAGTGAATCGAAGTTTACGATAACACGTGCGCGTAATGGCGGGTAACTAGCGCGCTTGTTCCGCGTCTGTCATCCGCGAAGTGCCACAGACTATTAAACTACGAGACAGCAGAATAATTCGCGCGTCCCAGCTGGTCCCAGACAGTTTTGTTGTCGCAGTCTCAGTTGGCGCTTTTACATTTAAACTTGTTTCAAAATTTACGGTATGAGCATTTAACTATAAACGAGAAATATGTTTTTTATATTGCCAGTTAATTCGTAGTAAAACGTTAAATTCTACTACATAGCTCCGCCAACTGGTAAGTTAAAAGTTTAACTGAACGAAAATTTATTCAAAGATAAAATATTATACACATAATTAGGTTATTTCAGTACCATGTTATACTGTGTAGTTGAGTAATTAATTGATGCTGATATTATTACGGTACTTTCGAGTGGGCGAGAGGCGGTTCAAGTAACAACGGAGACAAGAAATTATGTTTTGATTTAATAGGAAGAGAAGATTACACGGCGACACACCAATTTCTATACTACCAGAAGTCACTCGATCCTCGAAAATACCTTCTATCTAAAAGTTTTACCGTGCAAACATATGAATAAAACAAATTTACGTGTTGTTTAATGAACTTCTAAAAGATTTAGATTAATAAAACTATTAATTCTCAAGAAATTCCTTAAAGAGGCCTTGAAATCCTGATTGTTTTTTTAAAAATCCATGAAATATATCACAGTAGCTAAAAATTATGAAAATAATGGTATAAAGTGAGTTAGAAGCAGATGGTAGGGTTTGATCCAATTTATCCGACATTGCCGCGGTCGGCGAGTGACCGCAAGCTCGTCCGAGCAATATTGCGGTACATCGTATCATTTCTAATTTATTTCTGTAATCAAGACGTAATAACAACACGTGACACGTAATCTATGTTATAATATCGCAAAAGGAATAGTAAATACGCTTTTCTTCCATTGCACTTACGTTGGAAAAGAAGCAAGATGTTAACACTATCTTAGTTATATTTAGAAGCCATTAACATCCATAAGTTACATTCGTTACATACAAGTTACGTTCTTCATTCGTTTCAGCCCTTAAAAAATTAAATTTACTAACCAAGGACTTTCGAAGCCCATTTTTTACGTTATCATTCACACGAATTTAAAGTAAGATTCCCATATGGCCTCGTATATTTATCACAGTTTGTAATCTGAAACGTTTCTTTCAGTTAGACGCAATACAGTACAGGTAGTAATTTGTGTACCATAAGAAAAAGTCACCCATTTCTCTCAGCGCTTCGAGTGGGTGCGGGTCGAGCGTGTTGGTAAAAAAAGTCACGCATTGCGATCGTGACGTGTTTGTTAACGCGCCGGGTTTGCAGCAAAACTTGGATATATGTGGCTTGTATCCTTTAAATCAAATTACCCTGTCCCATGTCTGTCGTTGAATAATTTAAAAGATTTTATTGTTTGTGTTCGGACATTTTTATATACCTTTATACATTCACTTGGTCAAATGTGTTTGTACTATGTCTTCAAATTATAAACATTTATATTTCGAATCTAAAATGATCAATATTTTACAAAACTTTTCTTTCAACAGACTAAGTTTTTATTTGGCATCTTTTAGTAGATTCTGTATTAGTCACTTCTATCGTGACTAGTTACAATATCCGAGTAATAAAACATTTGAATATAAAAAAGGGCGCTTGACTTCGTACTTATCGTGGATTAGGTCGATCCTGAAGGTTATCGCACAGTAGCCCTTACTACAAAAATCGATTTCTTATCGACAAATACGTCGGTATGATACGAGATTTGTATTCGTTGCGTTTATCAGTGGTCCGATAACAATTATAGGTACACTTCACATACGCTACTGAAAATACCTCACGATAAGTGTTTTAACCAGTTTATTAAGTTATAAAACTGAGTTGAGTTACGCTTCCTCGTAAGATATAGATAATATAAATGACTAACAGGAATATAACAATAGAAGACTCAAACTAATATAATATTTTTAAAACTTTAACAGATGCATATCTGAGTTTAGATGACCTACATCTAGGAATAGTTCAATTTCTTTGTAGCCCTGACCACTGGATACTTATCATATGATACCGCAGCCGAAGATGCACTATTTTGTACAATGTATTTTAGACCAAAATTGTTTGTTTTTTTATGAGCTTCAATTTTGTTAATATTACTGTCGCTCGCGACTCCGCCCGCGCGTAATAAAAAAAACTTATTAGTAGCCTATGTGTTCTTCCAGACTATTTTCTACATATATGACAAAGTTCTACAAAATCTTATAAGCCGTTTTATAAATACATCTAAACATTCGCATTTATAATATTAGTAAGATATAAATAAATAAATTAAAGGAATAAGTGATTCAAATAAACTTTACGATACCATTATTATCAATTCATAATATTAAAACAATGATCACTGAATTCTACGGCATCATCGTGTATGTTATTTTAATTAGAATCAACATTAACCACATAGACACACAACCGGTTACCAGCGTACGATTCTTGTTAAACTTACGGGAACGACGCCCGACGCGGTGTCAAACAAATTCAAATGGCAACCAAGTGTAGAGCCGAGGTGTCGAGGTGTCCAATAACAAAGAACCTGAACACGCTTGTCAAATAACACTCGTCAAATATTACACGAGCACGCTGTTTGCCGCGCTTTTCCAATATGGCGGATGACAGGAGCTAACGCATATTTACATTCGAACTTAGGGTGTAAGCAGAAAAAAATATTGAAAAGGTGTTTATTATCTGTTTATTATAAAGTTCAGTAAGTTTAGTATCACATTGTAACGTTCTTCGAAGCGTATATCTGTCCATCTTTACATATTTGATTTAAAAAAACATTATTCCTGACACGGGGAATCGTATTGGAATTCATTTACGAATTGCTATCGTGTTCACGCAGTAGACAAAAAGTGTTGCTTACTATAAATAATAATGAGTTTACATTGTGTTTTGTGACAGTATATTAATTAGTTAAGTAAGATGTTACTAAATACAAGATAAAACGATTGTCCTTTTTTAACATTCCTTTTAATACCGATGGTTGTATAACTAAATTTTAAATACTTTGTTAATTTAACGTTCTATGAATAAAGAAGTAGTGTGTAGTGATAAATTCGGAAAAAATTTCCACATTAATTGAGCTAGCAACTAAACGTCGGAAATAGAATATGTATTTTTAGTATGTCTTGCTTTTGTTTTATTTTCACGAAACAAAATCGTGTCGTTCAGCTTCAACAGATTAAAACAATTTGCCACTTCAGACGAACAAATAAGATTCTGTGTGCGGGCGCGCCACGAATAAGTGTAAAAAAATGAAGTTAAATTTTAAAAAATGTTCTCTAGACAAGGGCAGGAAGGGAACAGTCGGTGGAGGGCACTCGAGGGAGAGGGAGGCGTGCACCTCTGGCCTACGAACTGCTGCCATTGTGTTGCATGTAATCTTTATAATTGCTGTTTTGTTGGAGAAAAAAAAATATTAGAAACCCGTGTAAATTTTGCTTTGAAAAAAAAAACATTTTTATATGAGGTACCTACACTTCTTACACAAACATAGGGCATTAGGTAGTTAGTTTAATTTATAAAGCACTTAATCGCTTCTACTACTCAATAAATACGTAGCCCAATCGATCGTAACACGAGCTACCCAGGTATTAAAAGTTGGCAGCCGTTCAGAAAATAATTTACACGACACGCCCCGTCGGCCGCCGCGAGGATATCGTAAAGTTTAAAACGTCCTCCATAAAGTAAACAATGGCCAAAAACAAAAAGAGAAAAATACAAAGAACGAGTATAAGGCAGCGCCCCTCAGCGGTTTAGGATTTTTTCGAGTTTAATAACTGAAATGACTTTTAAGACTTTTTTTTATAAGATCAGTGGGTAAACGAGCAGCGGGAACACCAAGGTGTTGAACGGCGTCTACGTACATCATCAATACCAGAGAAACGGCAGATGCGTTGCCAGCCTTTGAGAAAATGTTACGCTCGCTTCTTGAATGACTCTAAGTTGTAGTGGTTTCGAAATACCAGCGAGGATAGACCATTATTCTTTAAATTACGCCTTATTTTAATAAAAGCAATAAAAATAATAAAAGGTCCTAAGCAATGACGAAACAACATAGTATACTTAGTTTATGTCACTAGATTAATATAAAACAAAATCAAGGAAATTTTAAATATCTTTTATAATACAAAATTTAATGGGTTTTATATTATTACATGGCATGATTGAATATACCGTGCGATGCAGTTTAGTTTCATAAAGAGAAACTAATTTACCGACTTTCCACCATACAATTCATCCGACTTTTACACACGTCTGTGAGGGAGTCACGTAATAAATAAAATTCATATAAACTGTTAGCGACGTGTATTGAGAAGTGATTAGAGGTTACAATTACACGGTCCGTGACGCTACCGTGACGGGCCGGTATCATACCCGAGTCGCCTCAATTCGTTACGTGCTAACAAGCCGTGACAACTTGCTTACTACCCCATTAATAAAGAAATTAATTTACAAAATTTCAACAAAAAAATATAACTACTCACGGACCCAAAGTTACATCACGATCAAGACGATGGCTTTGTTTAAATATTGTTATCAGATAATGCATTTCCATTGTAACCTGGATGTAACATAATGGCTACAAATTGTATGCATATTACCTACATATATACAGATAGTAAAATTATTCAAACGATCACACAAACACCTGCTTATGTTAATTCTAATGTGGGAACGTTTAACATTCACTATATGAAACGAATGACAAACAAAACAAATTCAATTTATTTTCCAGCCATTGCCGCGGGCTAACATCTGTTTTGAATATAAAACACGTCACGTCCCCGCGTCCCTTATTAAAACCCCAATAAAAAAGACCTAAGACAAAAAAAGCTAACCACATAAAAGCAGCCTACACGTCCAAGATCTTCATATTTGATCTAACGACCCTGGAGAAGCCATTATTATTAATAACCGATGTCTAAATAAAACATACGACGGTCGTAGAAAAAAGGACGAAGTTTTTTTTAATAATTCAAGACATTTATTAACACGGGCGGACGGTGAATCGTGATAAAACAAACATGGCAGGCGGCTCGCGCATAAACATGTCGTTTATCGTGGGAGGCTGTCACAACACGCAGGCCTCGACAGCGTTCTGACGCGCTGGTGAAAGCACCAAGAGACACCCCGGCCTGCGACACTAGAGATCTTATCACGACCGAAGCCTACGCATGCCAGCTCGTAATACCCGGTTCTCAATGTCCGTCAAATCAGTATCGAATATCATTCAAGTATGATAGTCATCGATTCTAACATACAAAACGAGACTTCATTAACATAAGCCTATTTGTAAACAAATATTCACATTTTATAGCAGTCCCTGGAAATTAGTAGTTGTAGAGTTATATCGGGTTTCTGACACGCATAATAAATGCTTACTAAAATTTGTGTTCGGTTTGGAAGATTAGAAACCTGTTTTTGTCAATAGGAAATTTAAATTCGTTCCTTAGTTCCATCATGATGGTTTTGATTCTGACTGTACAGAACTTAATAAACATTGTGTACACGAAATTACAGTCCATCATTAAAAGAAATAAGTATAAAAAATAGTAATCGTAAATCATTCCACAACAGAATATTCAATCCAATTATCGCTGTAAAAAAGCTATTCAAACATAACAAGCCTCTAATACTATGGAAGAAGCACAATAACCCGTTTATCAATAAAGCAAAACAACTGCACGGCAATCTGGGCCTTCATCGCCTAGTCCATCACTTGACGGCGCGTGCAACGTGCAGCGCCGAGATGGATTGCTCGTATTACCTCGACAAGCGGCTCCAAATGGGAGATCGCCTACAATCCATCCTAGTAACTTAGCATGGACTCGCATTCCGATTCATGTACGTGAGGCGACGCTTAACAAGCAGCATTTCACTAAATTATATGTAAAAATACAAACATCATAAGATATCATTACGATCTTACAGGTGCAAGCCGGGCCAGGCTATAAAGATTGCAGATATCAGACAATGCCTCGTTAAAACACAAACATTTTCCGCGAACTGTTTATCATGCCAACACTTAATGGCTTTGAGCATGTTAATTACGTTTCCGTCATAAGTTAATTGAAATTATGAACTGGGAACGTTGAAGCGTGGAGGGATGTAGCTGCGGTCGGGTGAGTCACTTGAATTATTTAAACAGCGTGGTAGATATAGCTATAAATCAGAATTAAGGACGCTAACAAGCGAGCGAGGGCTTTCGGCACCGATCAAATTTGAATCTAAAACAAACAGCGCTTCACCGCCCGGTTTTTAAACCTCCCGGCGCTGCCCAACTTCTAATCCGTGGCAAGTTACAATTAAAAGCGTCCGTTCGTTTTGTGTTGCGTCTGAAACGCTACCGGTTCTAAGATAATCGGCAAAAGGCACGACCGGTAGGTGTTTTGTTTCTTTCTACAAACGCCAAGTCACGACACTGCGGTGGATTTAAATAAAAATCGTCACCGAACGAGGCGAAACTCGTGTGATTCGCAAACCGGCAGAAATTGAAAAACCTACAAAGCCATAACAGTCTGAAATAAAATTAATAGAAGACACGTAGAGTATTCAATAAAAACTCAGATTTAAATTGTGAAGGGAAAAGCAAAATGAAGCCACGAGCTTAATGAACGATGGTGCCTGTGGCACTTCAACGGGTATACCGTTTACATTTATATGTATTTATAGCATTAGTTACAGTACAGTATTTTATCGTTACATTATTCTTACTAAAGTTTATTTAAGCTTTATGCAATGAGTCATTTTAAAATGCATGTAAAATTTTTTTATACATAGGACTGCAGAGATCTCCTGCAAATGTAGGTTCCATGAGCTCATTTGCATTAAATTTTCTTTTTTCTTTTGTCCAGGACAATACGTGACTGAGACACATATCACATTGACTACTCGGTCACGATAGTCGTGACGTCGGCTATAGCAAACTAAACTTAGTGCATTTAACCTTACTATAGTATCATTATGGCTTTATAAATTTTCTACATAACCTAAAAGGACTTGAAACCAACTTCCTCTTCTTACTGCCAAACTCGACCAAAAAATAATATTACGAAAGACGCCATTCAAATATGAACCTTTATTATTTGATGCCTACGTTAGAGAAAAATAGGTATAAAGATATTTTTTCTAGCGAGTGTACAAAGAAAAGAAAATATTTGGCAACTATAAAAAGCATTACCGAAAGCAAACACATAAAACTATTCGATTCCAAAATAACCGAGGCACGTCTGCAAGTAATAAACTATAAATCAATCAGACACCATAAGATACGACAGGGCAATGATGTATTGGAGTTAGTCAGTAAAGAAATTACGTCGCGGTATATATGGGCCCTCGTAATTTAAAAAAAATCGGAACGACCGGTAAGGAATCAAGTTACGAGCGGTTAAATAAACGCAGCATCCCATCATCCCATTAACGCTATTGGCGCCCGGGCCGAATGTTAACTGAGCCAGAAATAAAGTTTAACCCGATCGCTTGCACGTTAACGCAACGACATTCCAACGGTGTAGATAAAATGAAGTTTAATGCGTAATGAAACCAATCCAAATAATTATAAACGTGTAAAACAGATGATTTCGTGCTACTACTGATCAGAATGTTAGATAAATTAGGGAGTTACAAACTGAAATATTATAGGAATTGAGAATTAACGACCCAACAATTTTAAATTGAAAAGATTTAATGAACAATCTTATAAATAGGAAGGTAAACGGTTGTGTAATATGAATCATTTGTTTAAATATTATTACGGTTTTAAACCGAAACATTATTAAACGAATACAAATGAATTCTTTTAACTACAATTTGTAGGTATTATCGATTCAATTCGATCGAAGTAGATGACCACCTCTAAGTAGTAATAACGACTTCTGTGGGGAAAACAAATATTAGTTCACGCGCACCTCAGAACGGATTCAATCAATATTTGTAGTGCTCGTCTGCTTCCAAAAAGCGTATTTTCTGATTCAACAACTTACAGTGTTCGGTGTTCGAGGGTGTCGTAGTGTTTGCTCGAGCGAGGCTACGGACGAGCACAAACATAGACAGCTCGCACTTGGAAAGAGAATTAAGAAATGTTATAATTGATCAGCTATATACATACTACGCAATGTCTATAATTATGAATACTTCCTTGTACAATTTGGAATCAAAAATAGATCTATTATTTCCTTCAATGTCTCATAAGATCATAATAGATGTATGATATCCTAAACAAACAAAATCCAGACAAGAATGAAATGGGTTTATTCCCATGAGGCGTCTACGACAAATTTGTGTGTGCTCTATTGAATTTGAAGTGAATAGACGCTAGCTCTTACAATACGTATCCAAAACATTCATAGTGACCCTTATTTGAATTCAGAATGTAAATTTGGTGGCATGCGGCGAGCTGCAGCGGTACGAAGCGCGGCAGGGGTCCACAGATTCGTCGGGCACCATGACTCGACCCATCTCTACACCATGCTGCGTAACATACGCACTCACTTTGATACATGTACACTTTTAGAACCTCAATCAATAAACGTCATGTAGACATTGTAAAAAAAATTATAGTCGCCAAACACCCGCCGAGCTATAGTTTTCCAGTGCAAACATGAAAAAAAATAGCTGTCGCAAAGGCTGCCTTTAGCTGCGAAGACATAATTCGTAGAGATATTTCCATATGCCAAATTCCCGCTGCGTTGCCTGTACCGGGGTGGTCTTTGATGATCGGAAAAAAACTTAAATATTTACGTCGAGTGACATGTTACTCACGAAACGACATCATAAAAACGTCAAGTACATTCTGTGTCCTAATAAGCGATGATGTTTCGCTATTTATATTCGAAGCAGTTTATAATAAGTATAAAGGAAATGCAGCATTGTCCTTTTTACGGGTCTTCGTAGAACGTTCTATCCGATAAAACCATCGCACCTCAATCGAAAAGGCATTGCATTAGCAGTAAACATCATAAGGGCACATAAATCTAGGGACAGTGCGCTTCGCCATCGACAATAAACTGTAAGTAGGCATTCGTCAATCCAAAGACGAGAGCGGCCAATAAAATGTTATTATTTAGGAGCTCATAACTGGCGAGATTTAGTAGTCATAAAATAAGTGTGGTTGACCGCATCCCCTCTAGCGAATAGGATTTCATTGTCCGGGACATTTGTAACTGGGTTCAGAGAGGCCGTACTAGAGATGGTCTTGGTTTAAGAAGACGTTGGATCTCTCGAGAGGCGGCTATATCCGGTGCGGGCAAATTTAACTTCCAATAAGCTTGTTTATTGAGGGGGTGCAGTGAACTATTAAAATGGACTCGTAACGGCTTCGACGCGTACAATACTTCAATACTATCGAAATGCTCGCCTTTTAATTGCTTTCTTAAGAACCCATTAAAATCGAGAGCATTTCGACTTCGTAGTTTAACAACGGACCTCAATTATCGACCGTAACGAAATAAAACTGAACTACTCATATAACTAATATCTTTACGTTTATCAACAAAGGAAACATTTCTCATTTAAATTTTAAAACTTAACTCTAGTTAAAATATTTACACTTTTTTCTTTGAATAATGTTTTTTTTTATAGGAGAAGGGGGCAAACGAGCAACGGACCGAGAATTATTTGATCCGCCGCCCATGGACATCTGCAACGCCAGAAGAATCGCAGATGCATTGCCGGCCTTTAAGGAAGGTATACGCTCTTTTCTTGAAGGTCCCTAAGTCGTAACTGTTTGGAAATACCGCCGAGGACAGAGTATTCCACAACGCGGCTGTGTGAAAACCTCGTCGTTGAAGAGGTAGGACTGAAAGAGTTTATAATCATCATCACGGCATTAATGGTCTCAGTCATGATCCACAGTTCCAATGTCCAGAGTTGACTATAATATGCTTGAATTCTCTGTGATACCTTTACTTGTCCATCTTGATATTATTTAAATAGTTTTATATTACACGGGCAAAAAATTCTATTGTGCTATTGATTAATTCGTTACGCCATTAGAACAGCTAGCATAGAAATGCGACAACGAACACAACATTCGAATTTCGTTCGTTATTTATGGCGTGCTATTCTCTAAAGTAAGACATTGAAGTTCTTACACCGAACCCTCTGTGAGACTTCCGACCTGCTTGGGCCGAAAGAATCTGACTGCGCGTTGAGATTAACTCAACGGCTTGACCTCCTTTGCCGCGAACTGCAACGTCCGACCAAACGTGAGTGCGGTCTTGGTGGGTAAGAATTAGTAAAGCTCTATACCCATCACTCGTTACCTGTGTAGAAACGGACTCCCCTGTAGAAACGGACTCCCCAAGGAGAGCGTCCTCTAAAGGAGAGCGTCGGTGGCTCAGGGGTTAAGCACTTGACTTGCAATCTGCAGGTCCTGGGTTCGAATCCCGCCATGTACCAATGTGTTTTTCGATTTTCGATTTACATATGTACATTTGTCCGACGTTCTTACGGTGAAGGAAAACATCGTGATGCAACCTGCACATATTTGAGAAGAAATTCAATGATATGTGTGAAGTCAACCAACCCGCACTTGGCCAGCGTGGTTGACTATGGCCTAGTCACCCCTAACTTGGGGTAGGCTCCGAGCCCCTCGGTGGGGACGTATAGTGAGCTGATGATGATGATTCTCTAAAGGACTGTATGATTTACAACCGCCGTCACAAAGGCCAAGTTTTATTATGACGCGCTGTGCCGTGGTATTGTGCGTGTATTTTATTTCGTTCGATTGTGCGCCATGTTTGTTTATTTTTGGGTCCTTCACACTAAACACTTTATTGTCATGAAGCGAACACAATTGACTGCGACCATATTTCACGCTTCTTAATTATGACAATGAATCTCAAAATGTTTTGCCAAAGTGACATTATTAAGGGTTTTTGAAATTAAAAGGAGCTCACACAGTTCAGAAGTGTCAATTCTGGTTAATTTCTGCTTAATAAACCGTACCTTATATTTCCAAACAAACTTTTCACCCACTCCTTAAATTTTTCGCATTAAAAAGTAGCCTATGTCCTTTCTCAGGCTCTAGACTATCCTTATACCAAATTTCAGTTCAGTTCAGTAGTTTTTGGTGAAACCGCGAGTGACAGACAGACAGAATTACTTTCGCATTTATAATATTAGTAAAGATTATACATATTCGGACTCAATATAGACGTTAATGGTATGTGTAATTTATCATCATTGAATAAGTATGGATAAATCATCTGATCTTCAATGAGTTATTATTGAATAACAGATAGGAATCATTATCAATCTATCTCGATTACACACGTAGTTCATTGAATTCAAACTTTTGCGTACATGTGTAGTTACAAGCGTTAAGTAGTATTGTTTAGTCGAATAGTTCGAATGTGAAAAAGCTTTGATATGTAGTCAGGACTGCATAAGTTTTATGGGAACGAGTGTCGCAAGAAAGTCTAAAAGAAAAAAATAAACAAAATATGATAAATTTGCATTATATTGTATCGGCGTAATTCATTATTAAACATAGATATTTTTTAAAAGTAAGTATTTCAGGAACATGATTCATGTTCATAGTAAGTCTTTGTTTTTGACCAGCGGGCCGTAGTTTTGTAGCCCATGTGTTAGATTATCGGGTCGCTAACAGGGGAAAGAATGGCGTTACGTTTCGATGGTAGGCCGTGTTTAGGACTGATTAGCCCCACTGGGAGGTTAACTACATATGCACACGGCGTGGGCAGACTCAGTGCCTTAGTAGGACGTGGGGCGTAGGGAGCGCCGGGGTGCGGGGGAGGCGCGTGTGTGGTCTCTGCCCACGATTGAACACTATACAAATAGAAATTATGTCTTTACAATATTGAAATGTAGTAGATATGTTATCGAAAGTTTATATTATCTACAATGAAATACGTAATTTAAAAAATACAAAAATCTCGCCTACATAAATTCGATTTATGATAGACAGAGATAACATTACTTGAAAGGTTTCATACAAGTGAAGTGGATTCAATCGCCGAATCCGTGCTCAAAACTTAGTAACCGTACTTAAGATTATTTGTATTTACACTTAACGTAGGCGCGAATGCGGTCAAGCACTAATGCTTTGGATTGAAAACATTGTGTGTAATGTATACAGGAATTCGACCCTATAAACGAGAGATGTTCAGCTATAAATCTTATTTACAAAATACACAAACATTTTGGTATCGATACAAAACTAAATACACATCCGAAAAACGTTTACCAACCGTTACTTAACATTTATTGCAGTACAGTTTAGTAAAATAAATAATGCTTTTAGCGACCAACTCAATGCGAATAGTTATTAAACTTCATTTGGTAATATCAGCGGTGCGTCACAACAATGCACAATAGATTTATTTGCACATTTAGTGTTTGGAGCGTGTGTCGCGGTTCCCATCCGCCTATTCAATTACGGCGCACGCTAAACAAAATTGACACGGCTTCGACCCTAATGGGACATCAGTGGATAAACATTGGAGGGAAATGAAATACCAGTCGCGTGGCTTCTCAACAAGAGACCCAATAACGCCTCGTTATGGTAGTACCACGCTGAGAAAAAAACTGTGGGATTATAAAGTTGATTCTAAGTGTGAGAGTGGTATGCTTTAAATATTTGCGGAACGTTAATAGCTCGAAAACAAAACGAGTATGTCATTAGCGGAACACATTAGCGTGTGTCCAAGACGGGTGCTATTTTTGTGACGCATTCCTCAACCGCATCATCGATCATGGCCGCGCTGCGCTGTCGGTGTCTAAACCGGGCCGTGGCTACAAGCCTATAACGCAGCGGCAGCTGACAGACGCCAAACCCAAAGAGGGTCGGCAGACTGACCGTTTGCCCTCCGTTGTAAGAAATAAACGTTACGTCGAGGTCAAACAGATCGTCTCGACGTGATTGATGGACGTTTATGAAATAATATATTAAAACGAATAATAAATAAGCAGCGACCAGTTCGAAAATTTATCGCCAGCCGACAGCGAAATGTTGTTTGTGATGTTGAGCATAGATTTTTGTTTTAAATGAAATATTAAACAATTTTAAATTTTAAATCACAGATACCCATTTAAATACAGTATGTATAACAGAGAGTCGATTCGATTACTGACATACGTTATTGAATTCCAAAAGGTATGTAGGTGCACAACATAGTGTTTATTTTAACAGTGAAAGAAATAACACGAAAACTCAGAATTCAAAAGTTATATAGTCTTGAAAATTATGTTCAATCATAAATTATCGTTGTATATTTTGAGATTACAAATAGTTTTGAAAACCAATCTTACCCCTCACATAAATACAACATCCGAAATTAAAAAGAAACAAATACATTTACGTTAAAAGCCGAAGCCTGTACCGAGGGAGGAAACACGGCTTCATCTTGGAGACGAGTATTTTTTCCGTTGGCATTGTCTCGGCTCGCCAGCGCTTCCAACACCTCCCAAGAGGATAGCGATGTCGTACTTTCCCCTGATTATTTTTCTGACATCTCTCGAAATCGAAAATTCCTTAATACATTGACATAAACGCACAGAATTGTACACATTAGGAATATGTTTTGACTACAGAACATAAAACATATTACTAGACTCTGAATACTTTTTGAGAAAAAACGTCCCCCAAAATAACAAATTCGAAATTGAGATAAGAATTTTCAGTATTTTTTTGAGATTGTTTAGTAACAAAATAAGATTGCCGCTTATATATGTTTTTTTTTTGCTTATATATGAAATAATACATTAAACGAATACGAATAGAATCCGGCTTTGTCAACTTTTAATTGATAAATCAAAGGTAAACTAAAAGGATATCAATATAATTTCAACAGTTTGAGAAGCGCACAAAAGACTGTGACATATGCGCACACGCAGGGCGAGCGCGCCGCTGATGGATCGATGCTTTTTATCCCGATGACGTCTCCATCCATTCCCGGCAAATTGCCACAAGAGCCCGAGAGGTGTGATTGAGCGTCGCCCGGCCCGCGAACATTGCTTCGAATAAACCGAACTATCGATTACAGAAAGCAGTTTTAAAATGTAGGTAACATTTTGGTTGGCACATTAAATTTTTAAATAGAAATTTAATTTTGATTAATATGTATTTCTTGTTAAATATATGAATAATTCGTCATTTAATAACCGATCAATAATAATTTGTAATGAAAATAATTTTTAGTTCAGAAAAAAGTACAAAATATTTAATAACATAAATAAAAATTCAACAGACATTTTTGATTCCAATAATTAAAAGAAAAGAAAAATTCAGTCGAATTGATAACCTCCTTCTTTTTGAAGTCGGCTAAAAAGAAGTAAATTAGGAAGGAAGTTTATATGGAAGCTAAAAAAGTTATTTGCTAAATCTAAGAGACAAACAACCAACCACTATATTGAAGAGTAAGCGTATTTATAATCTCGCTCTCGTTACCAATCGTTTGTGTTTTTCATCGAAAAATCGAAAAGGACTTCCGATAACAATCACAAAAAAAACACATACAAACGACAGCAGGCGACGTCAGAATTAGAAGTAAGAAAAAACAAACATTAGTAGAAGGCAAATAGTAACTGCTTTTGTGCGTTTTATTGTTTTTCGAGCTTTTATTGTCTCGAATACGACCGGCTCGAACCAATTGATTCCTCTAAAAGATCCTCGTTTAAATGCGAAACATGTATCCAACACTAATTGGTGTTCGACTTGAGTCGCGTTAATATGAAAGTTTGCACTTTAATTCTCTTAAATGAATTCCATATTAACTAACAAATGATTATTGAATGCAACAGACGGCTTTACCTTAATTTTTTGGGATTTCATATCGTTATTTTCGTTTGAAGTGTAAACTGTAGTGATCATTTAGAAAAAAAAAAATCTGATTAAATTTTCCTTCAGAATTACATTTAAAAGATAATTTCGAGAGAACATTTTGATAAGGTCAATTTATTAGCACATTCTAAGAGGTAATATGCACTGGTATTATTCCGGGTCTGGTTTATTTCATTTATCGAGTGAAACAGATGCAATGGGCATTAATCATTGTGAAGATGCTCTCAGGACAAAGTGCGTTGAGTTGCGGAGTAGTTTCTATGAAAGTTATATCTATTAATTGGTAAAGCTTTAGGCAGAGAAATGTCAATAATCAATATAGGAGATTGCGTCTTGAACAAATCAACGCGATGCTGATACGATCAGCGTACGTTATTTATAAAGATCTATTTATTCAGCTGCCGGTTGACCTGGATCCACGGCCAACCTGTCGCGATACACGGACACACACACCCTTACACACACGACGACGTTTTATAACTTTGGACATCCTTAAAAGCGCGATGTCCGTCCTGTGTGTTTAAATATTAAAGATAAATAATAATTTAAAAAGATTAACCTTAGAAATGACACAAGTGAGACTTAAAGTTAAGACAAAATTTAGAAAAATTAAACTAACAATAAAAAACACACTGACACGAAAAACAATTAAAACACCAAAAAAAATGAATACCAGCGTTTTGGCAGTAAAATTTCACGGCTATATAAAATGTACATCAAACTTTTTGGTAAAATACATTAATATCCTTACTATACCATAAAGTCAAATTTGCTTTTATAAATACCAATCACAAGCGGTATCTTTCCTAAAATTAATTCCAATGAGTGCTTATATCAAATAACTTATTGTGTGTTGTTAATAAAATGAGCAATGGTTTTAGAGTGTTAATAACGCTCGCTGTCTTGTGCCATATTCATTTAGTATAATTGGTGCCAATAAAAAGATTCAGTGCACCGACGTAATATATCTTTGGGTGTATAACTTGGCACTTGATACAGTTGAATGACATTGCACAGTCCGTGCAATATAAACGTGGATAGCCATTGTTGAAACTTTTGTATTATTTTAATTAATTAATTTCACAAATAGCCTACCATGGTAATTGGCAACTTAATCGTTTAGTGATAAATTAATCAAATAGTTGATGAGATTACAGAGAGATTAGTTGTGTTTTATTTGCATTATATAAAGTCCTGGGTTTTATTGTTAGTGCACTAGGTATTATCATAGAAATTAGATGCTGAATGTCTATGACTGTAAGTATTATTACTAGGATGTCTCAAGGAGATTGCTCGAAGTTATAAAATGTAATCTAAGTTTTTCACAGGCACGTGTATTACTCAGCGCTGATCGGTTTCTTGCGGTTAAATCGATACGTCCATTATTAGTTTAGTTCATAGCGTTTCTGGAGTACCTATCAAGAGAATAATTTTAAGAGTTGTAGTGTCTTTGTTAATAAAGCGCCATTATTTATGAAATGGTGTTATATAATTTAGGTAAAATTGAGTGGTATGTTCGTCAAATCTTGTAATTTTACCGGACCATTAAAGTTGCATTAGAGTGTAATCATTAACTGAATAGCAAAATCACCCAGCGAATTACCTCTACTTAAGAGCACAAGATTCTATAAACATTAACTTATAATCAGCAGGTTAATTAGCCATTCTTTAGAAGTCGTAGAATTTATCGCAAAGCAGATTAGGTGCTAACTGCCGCTCAACAATGATGCATTAAAATTGCATGAGTTGAGACAATGGATTCCGAAGCGCTGTGCTCCGGTGAACCGGCTTTACACTTAATTGAAAATAACGAGTTGCATATTCATGTAACGCACAATCAGCCCCAACTACATCGGCTGGAGCAACGCTCGCCTCTAATTCTATTTCTGCGCAAGCTCTCGCCCGAGCTTTCAACTAAAACACTCGTTTACAATATTTATGAGGAACAAATTAACAGAATACGTTTTCGCGTTACAACTTCCGCACTTCCAATTGTTTCCAATACGAGTTCCCGCTGAATTTGAATTCCCAATTTAAATGGAAGTCGGGCTTACCGTTTTGCTTTTCATATAATTCATTTATATTACATTGTTTACATATATTTTAGATTCTTTACTGTAATCCATTGGTTAAATTAAATAAAGCATTATCCAAATTAGTGACACAAGCTTAACTTGTAGCGAACATAATTTGGATTACTTCCTTCACCAAATAGAATTTTAATTGGAAAGATTTAATTTAAATTACGAAAGCAATTCAAACCACCTGGCTGGATGACACGTTTACACAAATTAAAAAAAAAAAAACACCCGTTCGTACAACAGCAACCGTGAAATTAAATTTATTTAGGCCCACTCCACATCATCTCGCGTGTCAACACTGTTTACATAAAGAATATTTTCGAGAAGGACGCAATGCCCATATTTATACAGCTCCACCGTTGAAATATTTCACTCTTAATTCTCTACACGACATACAATTTTAAGGGGGACGTGATTCAAACTCTCTGAATGCAGCATTAATATTATTTATTAAAATAACAATGTCTATTCCGGTTCGTTTATATTATTCAATTGTGAGTCGTTTATACAAAAAATAAACAAAGAAGGAAGGGAAGGGATAATCTTTGGAAGGGCTAAATTTACACGTAAAGGAATGAGATCCACGTAAATATGTTGGTATAGGCCACGATCGTCCTTTAGATAACGAGCTACGATAAGAAAGCGGAAGTGCACAGGTAACCGTGACGACAAATATTTATAAGTCGACCTTTCTGCAACTTTATCGATCTATGGTCTTGACTTTGCGACAAAAGTGTTCCAAAAACAACAAAGGAACGGACATATTTTACAGACTTAAAAATGAAGCGACCAATTTTCTGTTAGAATGTATATTCTACATCTTTTTTGCGTGTCCCAAAAAAATTTTAACAAATTACTGCTGCTTGCTAAGAAAATATTCATGTTAAAAGTAACGGTTAAATGTTTCAAGTACGGTAACCGAGTGAGGAGGTTACCATGTCTAAAGGTAATCCTATACCGCGGTTGAAGTATCAAGTTACCTTAAGATTTTTTTAACCTCCCACCCACAACAGTACTATTCAAGAAATCCAATCGGCGGTTAAAAGATCCTCTTACATAATGAGGGGGTATTTTTTACCCATAACAAAAGGTAAGTGGTTAGAATTTTCAGGAAATTGTGCAGATAATGTTATCAGTCAGTTGCTTAATTGAACCAAGAAAGAATAAGATAAAACATTCGTCGTACCCTCAACAAAGCTTTACTTGTGCCTTTGTATATTTTTAGTGGGAATCGAAACCAAGACTACATAAACCTTATCTATGTTGAGTTTCTTAACTTTAAATGGTTGTTTTGCAGTAACTAAGTACTTAGACACGATTAAGTTCTAGCATTTTGTCTGTGCAGAAATTGACATTAGGGTGCGCCCACACTGCTGTCGCGTCGTGAGGGCGGGCGATTCGTAGAACAATGCATGAGTACCTTTAGCTTTAACTACATATTAAATCGACGCAAACAATAAGCGACAAGCGTGTTACTAATAAAATCGAATAAATGAAGTACGAGTTTAGTAAATTAAGAAGTTTAGGTTTAGGTTTAGATTTGGGGGACGATAATATTTCTAAGGGAATAAGCCTATAAAATTACAATTTTAGGACCATTCTTGCAGAGAAGCAAAAAGGGTTAATCCAAATTAGTAGGATGTTATAGAGTAATAAAATTCATTTAATACACCCGCATTAGACATAATAAAAGAGAACTCCAGTAAGTCATAAAATTAATACATGAACATCTCTTAACTTGGACGGTTGCTTAGTCATAAAGAATTAAGATAGACGATAACAGTAAGTCATAAAGCACGTCATCTGATTTGACCGGCACGAGCTTTTAGTTTAAACATAAGTTGCGAGGCGAAGCTTATCAAACTTACACAGCTCGTTAAGCAACACATAAAAAAAACTGCAAACGCTTTTAGCTAGAAACAATAATAGCCATAAACATAAGCTACGTTGTGATTGATTGTAAATATTATGACATCTATCTCTATATATATAAAAGAAAGTCGTGTAACTCAAGATCGGTCGAACTGATTTAGCTGAAAATTGATGGGGAGGTAGCTTAGAACCAGGAGACGGACATAGGAACTTTTTAATTTTGTGTGCATTTTTTTTTATTCCGCGCGGAAGGAGTCGTGGGTAAAAGCTAGTTACTTATATTTAAGTCATGTTGTCAACAACAGGGTGACGTCACCGTATACATACTAAATTTTACTATCTAAACATGTAGTTAATGATAATGATTTGTGAAAATGTAAAACATATTTTTGACCCCCCCAGTCACAGTTGTATAGTCAATCTTTGATATGATCTTTATATGCTAATCATAACAAAATCGTTAATGTTTTTTTTAATAAAACTCAAGGTTTGCCGCCTTTCCAAATGATGCTACTGCGTTACGTAATTAATTTTAATAAATATATCGTTAATTCGTCGGCGAAGTTCATTAAAAATATAAGTTCCAAATTAGTCCTAATTTTGTCGTCCCAAAAAGGTTTGCAAAAGTATTAAAAACAACTGGTTAACGTTATCATTTCTCGAAATCGTATCTTCAACACCTTAAAGGTTGAAGCGTGTTTAATATTCATAAGTCGGACTCGAATGTAAATAAAAATTTCAAGTTTTCGCGATCGTGTTACTTCGAATCGAGTGTCCGGCGACTGCGCTTGCTGCTGCCACGGTGTCGGACACCCTTTACTCAAAGACTTTATTGCTTCGCCTACATAGAATCTACATAAATGTCATCCGAAATAAATTACTCGCACCCGCCAAAGTCAGTAGGGTTGGCCATAATTCTTTGACAAAACATTTCTATCAACAATCGTCTGAATTGTTGACATGAGCCAGGTAATCAGAATGTGCACTGCTGGACATAATCTTTATCTATAAACCGCCACAACAATTAGTTTGCCTGTCTTGTCATTTACAAACAAAGTTAATTTGACTTAAAGCTAGTGAAATAGATACACTTATGGCTTTTATTTTAAGTTAAAGGAAATAAGCAGCTACTAAGAAAATAAGTAAATTACAAGCAAATTGAATTTGCCTTATGCATTATACGTGCAATAAGACTTTATTGAAAATTTACGAGAGTGACAACCCTATCATAAGTGTCAATATTTATGGCACTATATGATATTCCAACAACTCCGTACCGTTGGTGCTTTTAAATTGAATATTTTTAACCATACATAAAATTATGAGATGTGATAATTTTATACCAATATACGAGGGTGGGTCAAAAAGTTCGCGGAATGGAGGGTAAAAAGTAAGAAATAAAGCACAAAATTATTTTTCCTTCTCAATGTATTCCCCCTTAACTCTAATACATTTATTAGATCTATAAATTAATTTATTGATACCTTCGAAAAAAATGATTTCTCTTTGTCGTCAAAATAGGCCGAAATTGCGTTCTTCACTTCTTCATCGCTGGAAAATTTCTTTCCTCGAAGCTCTTTTATCATTTTTGGGAACAAATAATAATCACTTGGGGCTAAATCTGGGCTATAGGGAGGATGTTCCAAGATTTCGAAGCCCACTCTTTGAACAGCAGCCATCGCAACTTGCGCCTTGTGCACGGGTGCATTGTCGTGCAAAAGGAGCACACCTTTAGTCAATTTTCCCCGTCTTTTTTCTCTCACAGCAACTCGCAGACGTTCTAATAGTGCAGCGTAGTACTTTCCAGTGATAAAGACACCATTTTCTTTATAATTAATAAGGAGGATTCCCTCTGAATCCCAGAAAACAGTAGCCATGAGTTTTCCAGCCGACGGAGACACTTTGAATTTCTTCGTAGGTGGTGTGCCCTTTTTGTGCCACTGCATGAAGTCTTGTTTGGACTCAGGCTCATAATGATGAACCCAAGTTTCATCTCCAGTCACAATTCGGTTCAAAACTTCATCCTATTGTTCACCACAGAGCGCTAAAAACTCGTGACAACACTCAACTCGCCGCAGCTTCTGGTGTGGCGTGAGCATTCTCAGCACCCATCTTGCACACACCTTTGACATGCCAAGATGGTCGTGTAGGATGTTCAAAATGGTTGTAGCTGATACTCCATTCATTTCTGCAAGCTGTTTCTTTTTTAAACGGGCATCTTCCAATATGATTTTTTCAAGTTTTTCGACGTTTTCTGCCGTGGTTGCCTCGACAGGCCGCCCTGGTCTCGGAGCATCTTCAATCGAATCCCTGCCTTGCTTAAACAGGTTGTGCCACTTGTAAACCATGGTTTTACCAGGGCAAGAGTCCCCGTAAACAGAAGACATCTCTTCCAAAATAGTATGGGGAGGTTTTCCTTGTTTGGTAAGGAACTTGATGACTGCGCGAAACTCAATTTTCTCCATGTTGAAATTTTCTTCCGGATTGACTTGTTGATTGATGTGTAGCTCAGGTAATTATGACCAAATTTTTTTGAAACTTAGTATTTATACTCTTAATGAGTGTCACAACTAGTGCAGGTAGTAAAAAGTCACCTTTCCCCCTTTCATACCCCTCATTCCGCGAACTTTTTGACCCACCCTCTAGCTCGCTCAAAATATTTATTATTGAGGCAAATAAGTTTTTTTTAACTTAGGCTTTAGAACAATCTTAATTTGTAAAGACATTCTTAATGTAAATTTTGTAAAAAAAAATTACTTCGCACGTCCATTAAAAGATGAGTGAGACTAGCAAAGATTTCAAAATTAAACATCTTCGATGTCTCAATATTTTTACAGCGATAGTTTAGGGTTAGAGTGCCAATTTTTTGATCCAATGAAGAAGTCAACCTTGTTGAATAACTTCCTGATATTAAGAGAAATAAATTAAATTTCTCAATATTTATTTTAATCTTCATACGTCCTTAAGATGTGTAACAACTACAAAAATAACTAAACTAGAAAGTTAAATATTTTAAAGAAAAAAAAAACATAGAACGTAGTTTGAGGAACTTTGAGTGAAGTAACTATATTCTATTGTTTATCTATTCTAATTGTAATTTCTAAACAAGGGCAAGGGACAGATGGCTACGTTCTGACAGAGATGGATTGCACTCTAGTCCCGCAGGTTGCAGTATAAAGGAGCCCTATTGTGATTCGTCGCATCTCTAAAGCTATTACCTGCGCATACGCAGCCCCTTTTAAATCTGTCACTTTAGCTTAACATCAACCTACACTCTGAAATGACGTAGTCTGTTAGATTTATTGTCACGAATAAAATTTGATTTTAAAATTTGTCGTAACGAGAGTTAAAACAAAAATATTGTAGGTACCTATAACAAATTTTCTAAACGTTTTAGTTACAGTTTCACAAATGAATATTTAATTTTAAATATATAGAGAGAAAAAGGGAAAGGACAGAGACAGCAATAGAGATCCGCACTTACCCAGAATTATAAGTCAAGTTGTTAATTCAGAGTTCTAATTTTGCATACAATTTCAATAATTGTGATAACATTTAAAAAATATAAATGCTATTTAATATAATACTAACAATATTATTATTGTCTGCGTTTTGATTTACCCTAACAATTGAAAAACCACAATTTTTTTTCCTACATTGCTTAAACTTACGTACATTTGATTTTATCACTTTAGATATTTTCGTATTCCTTTTCCCTGTTATCCTTTATTGTTGGCATAAAATGGAAAAGGTGTGCGATTCACAATAATGATAACAAAGCTCACCACGGGGTGCAATTTCTGGAAGGTCGCCGCGTCACTAAACCTGTGTGGAGGTTTAATTTTTTTTACATGCGATTTAATCTGTTGTGGCACTAATACTGGTCGGTAATAAGATTAAATTCAAAGTTTGTCATTGTAATCTACTTTTTTTTCTAAAGTTCTTTTTTTTGAATAGATAACTCTGGATATTGTAACCTAGTTTCTTTAAAAAAAATAACTATGAAAAACGTTAAATTAATTATAGTCTTATTTTTTACTTCATAAATTAATTTTAAATGATTTAATTTACCGTTTTGACTTTAATTTGATTTCGTTTAACTTGGGTGTTTTTAAACATTTTTTTTATTAAAAAATTGAAAACTGCATCTAAAACAGTTACGTCCAACGTTTAAAACAAACTTTTGATAGTTTTAACTTCCGGCAAGTAACGGCGCAAGTTATTGGCTCGTTTCCGCCTCGATCACAAGATACATTGTTTGTTTGTTCAGACTTTAATATATATAACAAATTGCCAATGACATAAATAACGCTGTCACTGTATCCTTTATTTAATGGAACGTAGAAACATCGTAGTTCGATTTCGATCATCACCCTGTATCAGTAAACTGATGCGCATATAACTTCCACAGTATCCGATGTCCTCCGCTTTACGCAGCCAACGACTTCGCTTTCAATAGATTGACTCTAAAGTAACTTTAGTCGAAATAAAAAAAAATTGGATAAAACACACAATTCTGTGACCTTTGATTAGGCACGTGTTTGTTATTCGTGTTGTACTCAGAATCCTTAACTCGTCACTAAGGAAAACCTGTATTGTAAATCTAATCTACAACTAAGGATTTAGTGGTATTAACGTCTCTGGTTCTGATAGTAGGTGTACGACTTTTTTCTGTATACATGCCTGATAGAAAAGTGGTCGCATTTCTCAACGCCTATTCGAGTTTCTCTTCATTACAGCCTCATTGAATACGTAAGGAGACGTATTCCACTCTTTTTGTGGTCATTACAAATGATGAAGTAAAAGCTTCATATTCAAATGTAAATTATTCTCAATTCTTATGAAGTCTTAGTTTTTAGTCGTTAGATGTGGCAAAAGATAAAATGATGTCTATTCACATATATTTATTACAGACTAAAGGATATTGCAATCAGAGGTAGGATTGCATATTCTATTAATAGTGTGTTTAAAAAAGGTCCAGAAGGTAATAGATACAGTTGCAAGCCCTCATGTCTGATAATTACTTGATCAAAATTTTATAAATCTATGTCTACGTATACCTATGTCAATATTTAGTCGAAGCATTAAAATGTCAGTTATAGGAAGTGTCAGTTTCTTGTCTGGCTTTAAGGTAGTTTGACAACATGTAATTCTAATAGTAAATTATTGTTCAAAACAATATTGTATATTCAAAACAGTCACTGGACAGATGTTTTTAGTGTACAGATTGTTTGATATTAACCTCGTTATCAACTGGTGCTTGATAATCGACAGAGGTGAGATACAGAGATAATTTAGGCATGCAGATATTATAAAGCAAAAAAAATGAATTTTTAGTAATTATCTACGAAAAAAATAACATTTAACATATTTTGTTGGCATATATTTTAAAGTTAGAAGCATTTACATATTTTGTTTTATTATAAACAAATTTTGGTGCATTGCACGTATACTTTAAGATTGTTTTATAAGATATACAGGAAAATAAATATAAAAGTACGTAATAAGTTTTTGTAAGTTTTAAAACTGCACAAACAAATGTAGTTTTTGAATTTTGAAAAAGGAATTTCTCCCTATGTTTGAGTCACGGGACTATACGCGTTTTCCGTGTTTTTGATTAATGTCAACTTACCGAGCAATCTCCATACTTCAGCACTGCTTAAATAAACATTCAAATGTGCTAGACAAGCCGGCAACAGCAGAAGAAATATTAAACACTTCATGATTTTTTTTTTAACTTTGTCCCTCCTTATGCCATAAATAAGGTCCTCATTAGAACCAACAGTTCACCAAAATCACAATTTCTTCACATTTTTTTCAACCACTGTCCAACAACGTTGAGTTCTCGCCGATACAAGATTACACACTCGTATAAATCGTAAAAATTCACAAGAAAAACGATTTAAATGCACGAATCAATACGGTTATTCTTAAAAGTTTTCAACATTATTCATCAAAAAGTGTATTTCTTTACACTGAGTAATCAAATACGTAAAAAACAATACGAATAAACCTTTCTATACAAAAATTTACGACGCAACCTCTCCCCCGTTTAGGTTATAACTAACTGGTTGTTAGCCTTGTCGTCCGCTTTGCTTTGCCTTCGCACAAAACTGGACGCTACGGTGTATAATATCCTAAGCGCCACATTGGTAACAATAAAGTTTCCCAAAGTTCCCGATAGGTGGCGGTGCAACACTATAATAATTTGTTTTAAGTACTGACTTGAAAAAAAAAATGGAGCCATTTCCTTTTAAAAACAACCTTTTAATATGAAATTTAAAGTATGTAGTGATTGTTTAAAATGTTTTGAATATCCCTTATTCTTTCTGCCATCTATCCTGATGGAGTAGAATATTTAAAACTTTTAAAGTATTTCTACCGTTAGATGGCGCGGCCACCACAATTGAAGTCAATCAAAGAAAAGTAAATAAGCAAATTTTTAAGATTTGAATTACCACACACAACCTTGCATAATTTTTTTATAGAATTCGTATTTGATTAATTATATTTTTAACTCGGTTGTTAAACAACAACAAATTGAAATTTAATTTCAAGACACTGATCAATTCCTCGGTAGTATAGTGGTAAGTATCCCCGCCTGTCACGCGGGAGACCGGGGTTCGATTCCCCGCCGGGGAGAATTTTTTGTTTTTTCACACAAGTATTTTGCTCAAGAACTATAAGTACTAACATTTAGCACGAGAAGCTAAAATGGCAGTTTTAACTTATTGGATATGGACGTCGCTTACCATCAGGTAAAATATGCGTCTGCTAAGAATTTTAACTAATTTAGACATTTCAATGCTTATTGCAATTGCAAATTTTTATAAATATTGTAAAAATAATATACAAGACAAGACGGCAGTTCTCGCAACTTAAAACTGCTCTCTTGTAAAGTTTGATTTTTTTCCACTTGGGCCTTCGATTAGATTAGAATAACAACTATTGCTAAGTGATAAGTAAAGCTTCGCACACTTTACGTAGGAGCCATTGTTATGGGCCATACTATGGCGCATTGTCAACACGCTGGCGCAGTGCGGGTTGCTTAAATAATGACACAACGTAATAATTCAATAACATTTAATACAAATTTAATAAAAAATCTTCAATTCATAATATTTCGTCCTTTGGTTAGACAATTTACAATTTTAAAATCAAATTTAAAATCGATTATCTTAAAATTATGAATCAATAGGTAAAAATTATAAATAAGATTAACATAATAAAAAAAAAATTATATTCATCAGTACAAAAATTGATTATGACAAAAAAAGATATAATAATGGACGCGTTATAATAGTAAATGATAAAAACTAAATTCTAAAACATAATTGTTACGGCACTTAAAAGCATATTCGAAAATTAAATACACGTTTTAACATTATAGGAGAGGCTACACATATGGCACAAAGGAACTGTCGGGAGCTTATTTCTCTTTGGGTTTCTTTTCTTTCTTTCGCGGCGGGGGCACGGGCGCGTCGCCGCTCGCCGCGCTCTCCTTCTTCACCACCTTCTTCACGACTTTCTTTTTGGGCGCTTCCGCTGGTACCTTTGGTTCAGTGGGCGACGCAGGCGACGTGGGCGCCGGTTTGTCTGCTAGCGAGGACTCTATTTGGGCTGCGGTTGTGGGCTTCTCTTTTGCAGGTTTAACTCCTATCTGTGAGAGAGATACGGCGCCCACGGGCGGGGTAGGCAACTGTGTTTCATCAGCGGAAAGTCGTTTCTCCTGTTTGGGTGGTGGTGGCGAGGCGGGGCTGCGCAGGGCCGGGGAGGGCGAGGTGACTGTGGGCGTGCGCAACTCGCTGGCAATGATGGATTGCGCGAGCGTGTCGGCGTCTTCGAGCTCGCTGTCGGGGGTGGGCAGGGGGTCTGCGACGGCGGGCGGGTGCAGGCGCAGCTTACCCGCCGGTTTGCGTCGCGCCTCCGCTACACAACCAATTTATTTGCCGCCTTATATCTCTCGTTTTCGGTTATGGTTGGCGTTAGTATCGCGGTCACATTAGAGAGCAAGCTCGGTTAGCGCCTGGAACAAAGTCGAGGGAAAAGCTACAGGGTTAACTCGAAACGATGCAAGCGGAAAGTTAGAACTGTGTCAGTTAGCGGACATCACAAGCTCATGATGACATTACAAGGATTATTATTTTACAAATCATTACCTCATGTATATGCATACTGAACATGGTCCGAAACAACTATTTATATACTAGAGTATATGTATTCTATTCGTAGACTGGTATGACATTGATCGTGAAAGGTGTGCACAAGTGAGAATGTACCGCGGAGGACAAGCGTTGAATAATGTTCCTTGCAATGTGTGACAAGTCATGAAAAGCAAAACAAAATAAAATACGAAATTGTTGATATTGAGACAGTTCTGCTACTGTATAGTATAATTGTGAGAAACTTTTTTAATAAACCTCTTTGCAGAAATCTTTGCTCTATTTTTATACGGTTTTTTATAAATGGATCTTATGCCATTTGCTATTGCTATTTGCAAGCATCCCCGAGATATTTAATGATGATAATCAGTTATTCTCTTTTCAAATCAAATTACAACCTATAGTGTAAAACAATTAACTATAATAGATTTTTGTAGCATTTAGTTTTGTTGACATTCCCACTAACATACATTAAACGCGGTAACTAATAACATAATTTGCATAAGTAGTATTAAATTTAATTCTTTAATATTATTTTTTTCAGGTAAACAGGTCTTTAATCATATATTTAATCTAAACAATTCAAAACCGCATCAGTCGCGGTTAAAATTATGAAATGAGAGAAAAGATAACTGCATCGAGTAAGTTCATTTCGATTTTAGAATCGATTTCTGAAAGTTCCTTGATACATTCCAGAAGTAGCACCAACATTTGTCACAGTCGACCAAATGTTCCTACGTCATTTTATACCCACTTGGACTCAACCCAAATTCTAAATAACTACATGAATTTTATACGAAGGTCATTAGATATTTTGGTAGCATACACATGGTTAAGACAAATTTGATGTCTAGCGTATACCAGCATATAATTTGTACATATAAGATCTTGAAATTTTTTGACACACACACGCAAATATTTGGTTTTAAAAAACAGATGAATTGTGAACCTCCTCCTTTTTGAAGTCGATTAATAACAATAAGGCGGCTAGATGGAAGCCTCGGTACGGTTCTTTAAAAATTCCTATTCAAGTATTAGATAATTGGTGTTGAGTCCAAGTGTTATATTGTTATTACCTGTTCTATCAAAGCCGCGTCTCTTGAGCTGCCTCCTCGGTAGCTGGGTGAAATAACAACGAAATTTTGAAAGGTATGATCAGTAAATTAACATAAAAACCAAACAGCACAAAACGGCACAAATAAAACAAAACATGTCAAATACAAGACAGGTCGGTTCTCCAAACCTACCAATCCTGTAGAACAAACGATATATAACTAGGTAATGGAATTAGTTGAAATCTGACAAAAAAAAATGAAAAATGAACTCTGTGGACGAAGCATATACAAAGAATAGGCTGTTCTATGCTCTATTCCTTAAAGTGGGCATTGCCCATTTGGAAATTACAGAAAGAAACAATATTTTTTAAATAATGATAGCTAGATGAGTTATGAATCATTGTAAATGGTGATTTGTAGATGTAACCTTGTCCTTGCTTTATATATGGACTTGTAGAGAATGTCTTTAAGCGTTAGTTCTCAGACATATGTAATTCTTGAAAAAGTTTTTTAACAAAAAAACGCGTACCATGTGATGTTGCTTTCATTTATATATGCTTCGTTATTATAACTGTATGCAAAGCCGATCAAACTCAATGGATTGAATGCCGTCATTTACACCTTTACTTACATTTAGCAGCCGGTTCAGCTGTAACATCTTCCTTAGAAGGCGTGTTGGCTAGAGGAGGGCTATCAGTGGCACCTGTCAGTGGGATATCTACTGGTTTCGGTGGAACAGCCTCAGTCACTGTAGGAGTGGACGGAGCTTCGGTAGCAGCAGGTGTCTCAGGAATTGCCGCAGGCGTCTCAGTAGGAAGTGCTTCAGCAGGGGCCTCCGCAGGAACTTTAGTTTCTACATCTGCTACTTTTTCCTCAGTTTTTTGTGCTTTCGCAGGTTCTTCAGCTGCTAATGGTTCAGACTCTAATTTAGCAATTTCAACTGAGCTAACTTCTAAAACAGGGGCGGGAATTTCATCTATTTTGACATTTCCCTCAGTGGGTGTCTCTTTCTCCGCTAATACGGCTTCCACTACCGGAACAGGTATCTCCGGGGTTTCAGGAACTGATGATTTAACAGGAATGTCGGCAATTTCAACTGGTATATTAGCTTTTTCGGAAGCAGCTGCCTCAGGAATTGCAGCTTCTGCTATAGGAGCTGTTTCCTTAGCAATCTGAGCCTCAACAGCTTCTACAGGACTAGGTTCTGCTTCTTGAGGAATAGGTTCTAGGTTTTGAGGGCTAGATTCTGCAGATTCTTCTGGCACAGTCTTAACAGCTGACAATGATTCATCAGTTGCTAAAGGTGCGGTGTCAGAAGATTGAACAGGCTCTGTTTCTTTTTCATTTAAAGGAATTTCTTTCAATTGTTTCGATTCCACAAGGAGCTCGGCCTTGGGTTCTTCCACTGGAGGAACCTCAGGTTGCGATACTTCTGTGGCTTCAACTTGCGGCACAACTGGAGGTGGGGTGGGCTCTTTCGGTGCTGATGCCGGAGGCTGACTAAGTGTTTGGGAAATCTTAGCCCAAATATTGGCAAAAGAATCGGCACCCATGTAATCAATATTGCCTGCTTCCCATCCTTGGCGACGAGTCAATTCATCGAGTGCTTCCCGTTGTGTTCCAACTTCACCAGGAGACACGCGCGCTAGATTTCCCGCCACACCGCTCTGTAATAAATATATACATATATTAACAAAGAGTTATGTCCATATAAACATTACATTTTAATGAAGTATTCAAAAAATGTTATAATATTTTTACAGGATTACTATACTAGTGTTAATAAGCATTATCGTGCAGCCTAGTTCAACAAAACAGCATGCAAGCTACTTCGGTAATGACAAATTCATTCAATAAATTAATTAACAAGGAAAAAAATATTTTATCCAAACAAATTATGTAAGTTAAAGAATTGTACGTACCGATTTATCCAATAAATAGAACTTGATTTAGGTAACTTACATGCACTCGATCATCGCTATCTACATTAGTGTCCTCCAGCGACAAGAATTCGGATTCCGCATCAAAATAAACCGGACTTTCGGGAGGTGAGATGGAGGGCGAGGGCGATGGTGTCGGAGGAATTTCATGTGTGCATATCTTGCGGCCACGTGAGTCTATTGTCATTCTATGCCGTAAATAAAACCCATCATACGGATGACGTGGAATGATAAAATCTTCCAATTCATCTATCTCAGATTCTGATCCGTGCCCATTAGTTACTTTCTCTGATGCCAGTTCTTTTAATTTTTCTCTTTGACGATTTCGTTCTTTCTCATGATCCAAGTGTACGTAATACGCATATTCTACTCTTTTTCGTAAAAGATGAGTAAACTGGTCTAATTGCTCATGTTTATGTGACAAGTGATTTTTAATATTTTGAGATTCAGGACTATCCTTAAAATGTGAATGTTGATCGCTAGTGTAAGAGTGTGAATCGTGACATTCTTGTTGATTACAAAACTCTTTTTCATTTTCATCTTGTTGGGACTGAGAATATTCGTGCTGATGCATACTATGATATCCCAAAGACGGTGAATTTTGATCGTATGAGGGGGGTTTTTCTTGCTGAAAGGTGGATTGAGATTGGGAACTCTGCGAATTACAGTATTCTTGATTACTTTGTTTGTAAAAGTCAGTTGGGGCGTTAGGATAATTTGTATCGACAGAATGACTAAGACTTTGTGGGTTGTAGCTAAAATCGGAATGTGATTCCATTTGTTTATCATACATATGGGGTTCATTTTGGTGAGCATCATGTTCACTTTCGTTACAATTATGGTGATTAGAATATTCTGTAGTAAACGATTGTGGCCATGAATGTTGTGTTGTGTTGTCTTCATTATGTATTTCTGTATTTGGTGCTGAGTGCCATGTATCTACGTGTGGTGTATAATGGTGTCCACTGTGATATGTTATGTTTTGAATGATTTCCCTGTTTTGTTGTTCACTGAGATGGCTTTCGCAGTGATGTGGTTCATTGTTATGCAATTCAATGGCAGATGTTTCCTGGCTACGTATTCCATAATCATGTGATTGGTCGTGATGCATCTCATGGTATCTCGTTTCATGTATTTGTATGTGATGTGGTTCCGTGTTATTTTGAAATTGTCGCATTGATGGTTGTGACCAAACATGTCTTATAATCTCTTCTTCCTGCTGATATGAGTGATTGCTTTTTATCTCATCTATTGGTTCTCGAATATGGCCTTGGTAAATGTCCCACGGATCATGAAACTGAGTCATGTCTATTTGAGGTACTATTAATTCAGGATCCGGTATATGAGCCTCTGGTCGGTGCCAATAAAATTCAGATTCCGGGTTCATTGTAGGTTTATAGTATGTATAATCAGATCTTGGTTCACTGAAGATGCTTTCTTCCGGCAGCACTAAAGTCGTAGGGACGTCTTCAACCTCAACCTACAGGTTGGAGTGAGAAGACTCAGTAGGTTGCATGCAAAGACACTTGGATCAAACTTCAAGCACATCGATTTATTTTTTAAACAGTGCATAAAGCTCAATTCAAGTCATTAGTAAAAACAAAAAAAAGAAACAAAAAGCTAGCATATAAACATACAGTAATTGTTATAGTTTAATTATTATTATAAAATAAAAAGAAAATAACTAATATTTGTAAGAAAATCAAGTGTATGTTTATGTAGCTAGCGCGGTGAAATTTCACCAAAATACCAACACCATCTACTCCATCCCAATACAAATAAAAAAAATAAACAACAACCCGTGCAAAAGCTTTAGAATTGCGGACAGTTAGAAAATGTTAGTATTTTGGAGAAATGTTTAGATTAATACACTAGCATCATAGTGATTTATAAACGAGAGGTGCAAGAACAGGGGAACAATGCAATAAGCAGTCACAAGCGTGTTTGGTATCAAAGTCTCGCAATATTTATAGAACGGAAAATGTAAGGATAAACTTTTCACAAATTAAATTGAAACAAGAGAAAAAAAATTAAGAAAATTAAAACAACTCTTAGTTTAATTAAGATGTCTCACTCTCACCTCTTTTATATGTAATTCCTGTTCGGAATGCTTTGAGGACATGTTGAATCGATCAGATATAAATTACAAATGAATCCAGAATACTACATATCTTGTGAGGCTGTGGTTAATTAGACCTCACAGAAACTATGCGGTTGGTTGATATTTGATACGACACCGCAAATATCAAATCTCCCTTACAGCAATCATTATAACAGTCCTATTCACAGTGCAATATGATACTAGATTCTTAGGTATCGATGTTACGCGGTTTTTAATACTATGAAAGTATCATAACTTACTTATATTTTCAAATTTTAACCGCGTTAATATAAAATGACAAACATTAAATTAGCAAAAGACTCATATACATTTTGTTTAATAACTAAGAAATTTAATCGTTAAAAAAACACTTCTTTCAGCGTTTTAAATATAAAAATCAAAAAACGATTTTCTAATTTTGAATCGATTTCTTGATATCGAATAGTACACATCACTAATGACATTGACAACTATCGAGCTTTAATAAAATCAACTAGTGTTGCCATAAAACGCCGCTCGTCATTTTATTTCAACCGGCTTTAAGAAATTAAATATTTTATGTACATTTTTTCACATTGCCAAAAAATTACTTACCATTGTAGTATCGAGCAGTGGGTGTACTTGTGAGACGAACAAGTCCCACCAAAGTTGCAGGAGTTCCCGCAAGTGGTCGGGCGCGTCCACACTGCGCGACTGCCAGTTGAACTGCTGCAGCCATGGCTTGGCCGCACCGATGAAATGAATTATTTTAAGGTTTTGTCCATAGCTAAAAAAATTTTTTTTCAAAGTAAGTAGGTTTTACAAAGCATATTATTATTCAATAATTAAAAACAAATAATTAAAGAATTAATTCGCGACAAATAGGAGTGCACTGTTTTGATCAAAATTCGTTTTAGATAAGAAAAATATTAAAATATTTTATAAAAGTTACACCGGACTACTAAGATAACGTGTTTTACGGTTGTTTAATTAGTTTAAAAAGTCAAAGCTTTAATACAAAACAAATAGTTGCTTACTGTTTGAGTGCGGGCAAGTATGAGTAGAAAGCCGCGGAGGTAACATTGTATAGGAAGGGCAGATGCTTGTTGATGTCGCCGTGCGCCCAGTCGGAAAAGTAAGAATTCAGAAGCCCTTGGTCGCCGCCTGGATGAATAATAACAATAGATATACTAACAGTTATTTTGGAAAAATCTGAACTCAACTGAGTTCTTTGCTCATTCGTTTGTTAAATTACCTACGAGTACATATGCAAGATAAAAATTTAACATCTAAAAATTCAACACTCAACATCTCTTCACAACACACACACACACACACACACATTCACGGCACTTACACAGGTTTAGCCTTAACTAAAATGAAAATGAAATAAGAAAATGATGGCTTTCAGTTCACTGTCACTGTGACTCTCACCGTCGAAGCTGCCGCGTTCCTGTGCGAATGTAACCAGGCTAGCGAACGTTTCCGCGGAGGGCCGGTACACGAAGACGCCGGAATTGAAGCAGTCGGGCCAGCCGACGTCCGGCGCCGCCGACAGTTCTTCGCGCTCGAATAACTCATCACAGTTCTGGACCACCTGGAATAAGTTTATGCTTACGCTAGTTTACCTTGTATTTAATGTCAATAAAAATTAATTACTTTCGCTCGAAAATCGTTTTAGAAAACCGCATAAATTTAGTCTTTTTGCTTGTAATACATTGTGGAAAATAATTGTCAAGTAAAGCTATGATTTATTATATCAAAATATAAGTCCAATAAAGTACAAGTTACAAGGCAATAATATTTATAAATGTAATTTAAAAATATCGATACCGCGATAGCGTGGCATGCGTTCGTTACATGATTACTGCCTACAGCGATAATTTAAGATACATTTATAGTCAATCGAAATCCAATAAAATGGATCAGAGGGAAGCGCATCCTACATCGGCTAATTCAATTTATCGACCTCGGTAGTCCAGCTTTGATCTAACAAATCCAATTTGTTGTTATTTTTCACCGGAGACATAATTTCGTTCCGTTTTATCAGAAGCCATGTAATGTAAGCGTTCTTCACGACACGACAAATAAACAGAGAATAAGTTGTTGAGTAGTTTTTATCTTTACGTGGATAAAGCTTCATTTGACACAATAACCCGCGATAATAATGTACGGTATGTCAATGGAATCCATCGCGCTATCTCAACGTTTAATATTGGAGCGAATCATTTAATTCTCTTTTTTTTGTAGCGCCTACTGTTCAATTACGTAACAGAATGTCTCTCGCATGCAAAGTTATATCTGGAGTTGGTCGGTTATGCCTAATCTCAATAAATCACGATGCAGAGCTGTCCGCCATTTTAGAAAGAAAACGCAAACGAAAGTGTATTATGATATTGGAGCAAGTCCAACACTGCCGGTTGGAAATATTTGGGCCACGGTTGTGCGTCCCGTCATCTCGTGTTACGACCGGCGATCACATCCGGTAACATTGACTTTCTTATCGTGTAAACAGCTACCAATCAAAATAGATTAACGACTATTACATACGGGGCCGTTATGGGAAATTAAAAAATCGGTATAAAGAGAAGCGAAATGTCTGCTACATGCGGTCTAACAACCCGATTACGAGAGGCTGTTCATGTGATAGTTTGTAAAAAGCGCGCCAAGAAAAATAAACACGTTTTATTACCATGTGGTTTTAAAATGTATATTTTTGATTTAATGTTTCTAATCAACTCTATCTCATAATGAAAATCTTGATGAACTAAACACCCACTGTTTGACGCGTTATATTATTTCAGTATAAAGAAGGTACGTAACAGTTAAAATGTCGAGAAGTCTGTTGAACAATAGCGTAACATACATTTTAGAACAAGAAATGAATTAAAGAACATTTTCGGGCTATTTGTTTTGTTCAATACGAGTATATCAAGATTTAGTGGTTTGGATCATAGGTCATAACGAAACACTTCGGTGGCCATATAAACAATGTGCATTTTGAACGATGTAATTGAGTATTGTGCATCAACGATATCTTTATCGACGAGTTCGAAAACAAGTATTTCAACAAACAAAATAAGTATTGAATGCTGTATCTATAATTAATAATACATAATTAAAACTGTATGACACTTTTAAAATGCATAAACGCTTTTTAATTTTAGTTACTAATCATACTAATGTGTTTCATATCACTCGATCGATTGAAATAACAAAGTTTAGTCATATTATCAATAAGCCCTCAGAAATCAATAATAAACCACTGCCATAGTAACCAAAAAATGTCTTTGAATGTGAAAATGATTTAAGTAAACGGGGGTTAAATCAATTGGAGGTCCTATCGGCCCAACTGGATTTTTTCCGTTTAAGCCGATCGTATGGGAAAAAATCCCATTTGGCCGATTGATCAGTAGGTCGATTGCCTCAACGGAAAAACCTCCAAGTAAACTTACCAAAGTATCGGCGTCTAGGAAGACACACTTCTCATACTGGGTGAGATTCCAACAGTGTATCTTGGTGAAGGTGATGCCGAGCTCTGGGCGCTGCAGAAGCGCGAGGTGCGTTGCGTCACCGGAGTCCAGTACGTCCACAACCACCACCTCCTCGAACACCGCACTCAGCCGTTCCCTGAACAACACACTCAGTAAGTAACTAAAAAAAGAAAAAAATTACAGAGAGGTGCAAGCGCAATCACCCTTAGACCGCAAGAAACCACGAGCTGTAAAACTGTGAGAATATATTAGGTCACATATTCGTATTAAAAAGTTCCTTAGAAATTTTGTGGTATGCAAAAAGGTTAGAAGAGAGTGTCCATCGTTTTAAGAAGAAACAAAAGCCAAAGTCGCTATCTTGATAAATAAATCGTTTCTAATATTAGTTCGTTAAACTTGTAATCCTATCGGTTCATAATGCTGTGGGACCTTGAACAGAGAATCATTGCTTGTTTATTCTGTATCAGTGGCGACCCACGCAGAATTAGATGAGTATTCTTTCTTATGAATTGAGGATAGGATATCCAGCTAAATTAATCCTTTATGAAAAGCCAAACAGCTAAATGCACATAATAAAGATCAACGTCAAAGTTATGTATCGAAGAGTTAAAAATAGCATCAACAACAAGACACTTGAAATTATACACATGTATGTAGCCGAATATAATGGGCTTAGCGTGTCGTGTGACGACATACCTCATGGTGTCAGTGACGGAGGGTGTGATGAGGACGACGGCGGGGTAGGCTGAGCCGGCGCGACGTAGCGAGTGTGCCAACACCAGGGCTCCCAGCCCATAGGAATCGTTCGTAGCCAGAGTAACCCATGCTCGATCTGAAACAATTGAAATCGATTAACACGTTGCCTAATAAAAACGATGTGGTAGTACACGGTGGACATTCTCAGAGCCTTTTTGGGGAAATAGGAAAGTAAGGTACACACAACACAACTCACGCCCGTACTCTAGAGGATCACGGACTTCCACTTCGCCTCTTCTTCATTCATAAATCTACGCATTAACATTACGTTGTACGGGTATCATCAACATAATACCTTACAAATACAATAAATACCAAGTATAATCTATTACAGACTTATTTCTCTGATAGAATTTTTCTTATTGCTGTTAATAAAAAAAAAATGATCAAAGTATAATTTATATTACATGTTCTGCGCCATGTAAACATTCTATTAAAAATGTGTGTTTAATAATGAAAAAATACACTAAGAGAAACCCGCACAAAGTGATTTGAGACATCTTTATGAGTTTCAAATGTGCCAAACTTTACGTGTCACATTATTCCTTAACAATGTTGCATACACTACATTTGTTATTAGAAACCTGGAATACCACATTCTCACTAAAAAATCATAAATCTTGAACTATGTATAAAATACTAGCTTTTACCGGCGACTCCGTCCGCGCGGAATAAAAAATAGAAAACGGGGTAAAAATTATCCTATGACCGTTTCCTGGTTCTAAGCTACCTGCCCACCAATTTTCAGTCAAATCGATTCAGCCGTTCTTGAGTTATAAATAGTGTAACTAACACGACTTTCTTTTATATATATAGCAAGCAAAATTGTAATCTGGCACGTGATTCATCCACAATTGGCTTATGATAAATTCATTACAATACCCTGTAAATTTATTTAGTGATACAGAACTATTTTAAGTTTTACGATGTTTCTCACACGACATGTATAATTACTAAACATGCTTGCCCAGACTTGTGAGCTTCTGATATTTGCATTGTGAATATTAAATTCGGCGTTTCGTTTTCGTAAGATCTCACGAATACATATGTATTACTAGCTACCACTCGCTCCATCCGCGCAGAATTAAAAAAAACTTAATTAGTAGCATATTTGTTCTTTCAAACTATGTTCTACATCTATGCCAAATTTTAGAGATCCATGCAGCCTTTCTGGACTCTAACAAACAACTATCCATCCATACATCCCAACAATCGAATTTATAATGTTAGTAAGATTTGCAGATTTGTAAATTATCTATCTTATTATAAAAAAAATTGCATAGATACACATCATGGGAATTGGACTCCGCGAAACACACGCTCGCTGAGTGTCCCGCGTGGAAGACGGAGCGTCGGCCAGGATCGGGCCCTGCCAGCAATAGTGGCGGCTGCACTGGCGGGGAAGTTGCAGTGGTCGGCTCTTGGGTCGTTTTGCGAGGTTGTCATGCTCCAAAAGGGAAACGCTGAGCGTGAGTCGGGCAAACGGCAAAAAAAGCCACAGCATGTGGCAAGAGGGACCCTCGGGATCTTGGGCGATTAGGGTGGGGGCCCTGATTGCCTTACTAAATGATCTCGGGAAACGGTAACAAGGTGTGGTCCTGAGTCATCGTAATCAAGTGAGGGCACGAGAGAGGGCGCTTTACCCTAGGTCGTGCAGAAGCCCTGTGCAGAGAGTCCTGGTGCGTTCCTTTGGAGATCCCGGGGCTCTTACCAGTTGCAATTGAGGATGGCCACCGAGGGGGTTTTAATGAGTCAAATCTCACATAACCCTGCCTTTCCCCCAGAAGGCAGGGTATCTTTTGAAGATTTCCCGCTCGAAAAAAAAATCTTATATACTTATTATTTGTGATTATTTTCACGCGTCATATCATAGCATAATCCGTTGTTGGAAATACATGATTTGTCCATCTTCATTATATAATCGTTGAGCTTGTAAATACAACCTTAGGTTAATAATTTTCTGTGCATAAGATTCGTAATAAAAGAAATTGATCTTACTTGTCCTGTCATGATCTTCATTTTTCTATCTACACTTATTTCGTACTATATTACATAGGGTGATGTGAAAACGTCATTGTTTCAATTTGTCGGTATATATTTTCGTGAATATGTTGTGTTCGGCGTGGGCTTGGTCGCCGGCGCGGGCGTGTAATAGACAAGTGCCGCACGTCCAGATCCAAAATAGCGCGACACAAATAAAATTCAAAATAAAACCCACTGGACGCCGTCAGATATTCGTGGGGGCTGTGTTCGCTGCGGTTCCGGGAAGCTGTTGGATATTCCGAATATTTTAATTAAAAAACATGTTTCGATATTTTATAAAATATCTTCAGGGAGTTAGAGCTTTTTTGATTTAATATGTCAGTAGTATCATCATCAGCCTGTTTCAGTTCACAGCTGGGCAGTAGGCCTTCCTCAATGCTTTCTACAGTATGAGGTTTTCCGCTTTATAGAGACTTATCAATATTATCAACATTTGTAAATTATTTCCTTATTCAATCTTTCGCTTAACTTAGGAGTACATTTTTGTTAGCAAAAACTAACATTTAAAAACGAGTAAGTAACGTTAAAAAAAATTGTTTTCATTTATGTGTGGTAACAATAGTCGTGAGTTTTCAACCGACACGCATGCATTCCACAATAAAACTGATGGTCGTTCTTGCTGTTTGGTGACGCGCTCGTTTTAAACAATACATGATACACGAACGAAGATCGCAGCAGGCTTCGATCGAAACTTTTATTGAAGTTTATTGGACTAAATGTCTGAGCAACAAACAAATCAACTGTTAACACTTCAAACTGGATATTACTTAGGTATGTTTTTCAATACGTACATAAACTAACAGAAGAAAATTATGTACCATTTCCACAATTTTTTTATGATTACCATGTTTATAAGTTAAGTTTTAGGAAGGACTATAGTGATAACATAATCAAATATTTTTGATGACCTAATATTTTCTTAGTAGACGAAGTCAACTGGAAAAGTTAGTTTGAAAAAAAAAATGAAATGTAATATTTATCTATAAACAAATCTGGCGCTAAGTGTCCATAATTACCTAGTATGTCAATTACAAATGGCTGCTCTCTTTAGTCAAATCCAAAGAATAAAAATACTATTCAAATAAGATGTTTTATAGCCCCATTAGCAAGTAAAACTAGAAAGAGAATGTACTTAATTTCTAACGTATTTTATTAATAAAAAACTGAATTATTATCTAATAATTATCTTTAATCGGAATGGAAATCTGGAACTTTTCTCGTTCTATCTAATCGATTAAAATTAATTGTAGATTAAAATGTGAATAACTTAATGTAAATCTTAGACAAAATGTCAAACAACTTGTACGACTTGAATAACAATCTAACGATTCTGAGAAAAATATAACGTCCCCGTTTGTTTATTTATAAATCCAGTCTTATATTAGCCTACATCGAATGTTTGTTTTTGATTACACGCGCGAAATGTTTATTAATCAATAAATTCCAAGGCCCTGCCATCGTTAAATAATATATCGTCGGGATGTCTGTCTAATTCTACAGGAAACTGTTCCTTGGTGTTCACTTTATTGATCCATCAAGGACATGATTAATTACCCCACCTATAAAATCTGTTTAAATGTTTACAATATATCACTGTTAAATTAAAATTTAGTATCTGTAATAAAACTCACTATTGTGAGTTGTGACCTATCCAATTGGAACATATTGAAAAATCATCAAGAGATTTGGAAATAAACCTATGCGAAGATTGCTACTTGCTACCACCTCAAAGACTTCGTTAGTTTAGAGTATGGAAGAGTGGTTTAAAATTATTATAATATGAAAACATTTATAAAGTTAAAATATTTTAAAATAGATCAACGACTGATCCCAATAAGGCACTCGAGTGGCGCAGGCGCAGGCGCGCAGGATCAGTCGTAGTCAGACGGGAGCAATGTCCCTGCGGTTTCTATTTAGGTGCGGCCGGTCCGGCGGGAACCCATGCGAGCACTCGCCCGTTTAACATGCCACAAGAATGCCATGCTCAAACATATCCATATTATAATTAACTGTACATGAAATTCCGAGATGATTGCGCTGATCTGTAGCGGTCCATAATTGAAGGGATCATTTAAAAGGACAGAAAGGAAAATTGCACTTAGCTATAGAAGTCAGCCAGATAGGTCTACCGGAATGATGACTGAATCATGAGATCCTGTGAAAAAATCTACGAGACGCAGTAAACGAATTCCAGTAAAGCGTGAGCATTATTGGCATTTTAGACTTTCTATTTACAGTTTACATTGTTATTTTTTACACTATCGATTTATTTAATTTTAACAAAATGGTAAGATAAACGCATAACTCAGTGAACTAAGATTTCCAATGCGGGGACTTTTTAATCTCATCATTCATTCAAAAACATCGTTATCGAAGTTTTTTTAAGAATTCGATGTGCGAATGTTTCGGTAAATGCTATAAACCTCTACAGAAAAGAGCCGTTGTTTAGATTATATTCAAACAAGGACATCTGACCCTGTGACAGACGCGCTGCTATCACGGTAAGGTTCAGACATAAAATATTTAAAACCTACTTAAACACAGACAATGTCATCGTTATCGGTCTTTAAGTACAAGTAGAATTATATTAAAATAATCGTAAGTGATAAATTATGTTCCAAAGTTTGGACTATAGTTCCGATGAATTCCGTTGGTATCTGAGACCATCTCTGTATAAAATGTAGTGTCATCCCTGTCATTATATTTGACAAAACAGAGATAACAATATGGATTTTGGTCTCGGAAATCCCCTGTTAGTGTTTTTCTTTAAATTTGAAACTTGACGTTGTACGTCATGAATTAATTAAAAAAAACGACATTTAATTCATTTTGTTGCAAAAATTATTTCTTGTGGCAAACCTAATACATTTTTGTCTCTAATTATAATAGCATCTATAAGATAAACAAGTTTATAGAAATCATAGCTAGAGAGATCTAAGCAAGCTACAACATCGAAGTTTTCTATAATTATATAAAAATGTAGGTATAAATAAAAATATATTTCAACTTTATAGTAAACTCAACAATAGATGTAAAGCTCGTACAGCGATACAAGATCAATACCAAGGCAAGAATATTACGTAAAGAGTGTCCTTTTACAATTTCTCTGAAAACGTATGGTATGAGTTCATTGTAACCAATTCCCAGCATAACAACGATCTCTAATTGCAGATTTAGGAAAGACCGCAATCGGGTCAGATTAACCTCAACGATATACATAGAATGTTAAACCAAAACCGCATGTTCTCAATTAACTAGACATATCTCAATAAGTCATTTCAATTTCTCATATCAAATTACTTATGTAAAAACTTATTATAATAATTATCGCATAACTCTAAATATTTTCTTAAGAGTCCATGGTCAAGATCAAAGCGGTTTTCATCGAACTTATTGCTTTTAAACAGTAGATACAGAAATAGTTAACTGATAACACATAAGTCTGTTTACAATCTCGTACAATTTAATCAGATAACACACACGCAAATTGCGAATGTGTGTAAAGTTATTAATTCATAACATCGTTAATGTAAGTAACAACATCGAAGATTTTTTTTTTGTAAATGCTCTTATTCAATAACTTTTTTTTTAACACTACCCTTTTTGGACAAAAATATTAAAATATAAAATGGTAAAAAAAAAGGATTTTTTTAGTTACTGGTATTGTACATAATCGGTTGTTCTACTATAAAATTGGTTTTACAATTAAACGAAAATTTAAAATTCAAATATATTTGTTAGGTATTAATTTAATGTATTTTACATTTGGCTTAAATATTTTTTTTTTTGGTAACCAATGTTATTTAAAAATCATTTAACTTAAAGAACCATGAAAACTTTAATCAAGATACAGTTGCCGCACAAATTATTCAAGTTAACTTATTTTTGCGCGTTTAACTTAAAAAATTTAAATCTACCCTTTAAAAGTCGAATAAAAATTTATAATTGAATTGAGAATACAACCGAATCTTTGGAAATATTTCTTTAATAGTATGAAAAATGTTAATTACAAAAACGTGTACTCACTTGACATTATGCCGCCGGTGTAGTCTCGTTAGTGACAAATAGAATCACCTTTAATATATCACAAACTACACGCGCACCCCGCGCAATACTGGCTGATTTGAGATGTGCGCTCGACCGACAAGGCGCCTATCCCCTTGCCGTCGCTATTGGTTCCACGCACACCACAATAAAACGAAGTACGTCATAACCTGCACACAAGCGTACGCTAAGATTCAATTTAATAAAATTTAGCCTTAGCTACAGTATAACGTTTGATTAAAGGTGATATGGAGTTAGAGTTGATTTATTACTATATCTTGTAAAACTAGTATGAGTAGTAGTAATTAGTAATAAACTTATTTGTATTTGACGCAATGTAGTAAGGGCAACACTCTTCAAACAGCTGTTTAGCGCGATCGATAGATGTCGGTGGAAGTCGCTTTATTTTCGATGTCGTATATACGGCACCAGTAGTAAAATCACATCGCTGCATGTTGCTATAGTTTTCTTTCATACCTGCGACTATATGCGGTATTATTTAATTTATTTGCACGCGAATTAGGTTCGATGAACGAATTCGGATAAAAAATGTTCAACCATTATACAATAGTATGTTACAGTGGCAATATGAAATCGTACAAAATTCCATATCAAAGGAAATAGCGACGTAGAACGAAAATGTCGTAGACTGGATGATATTGAATAGTGTTTGTTTTTGGTGTTTCGGTGGAAACGATGGCCCACTCGCCAACGAGCTTGGAAACGCAAATAGACAGTTTTCTGGAACAGTTTAAGAGGAGCGCTTCGAAGGCCATGGAAGAAAGAATGGAGTGGCCAGATGGACTCTCGCCCGGAGCCGTCGTCAGGTCTCGCAGCAGCTGCTTTACCCTGGATGCTGCTACTGGTGAGTGTTTACGTCATACTAATTTGTGTAGTTCTTGTATTTAATTACATATTACATTAATATATATTATAATTTGTCGAACATTTTTAATAGTACACTTAGATTAAAAATAAATAAATACATATACATTAATATTATTCTCAAAACAAGAGTTTCCTTAAAATATGTAGTTAACTTAATCTCTACTTAGCGTTATCAGAGTAATGAAGTAGGTGTCGTAAATCATATTTTGGGCTACTTTTATTTTTTATAACCAACTTTGTAGTCTCAACTTTATACTATGGTATGTTATTAAGTATTTTGTTTCTTTTAATATCTACTTATTATATCTATTCAATGATGCAATTGTATTGTAAATGTAGACAATAGAAAATCTTTAAATACTACAGGCGTACTATGTATGTTATTATTAATACACGTGAGGTATTTAAAAATAGTATAATTTTTTACACACATAAAAACTGATTGCGTTATTGACGGAAAATAATACCTTCATAAGGCTTTATTACTATTGCTCGTAATAAGAGAAAATCCAAATGGTGCTATAGTCAATAATGACACTGTGGGATATGGTGTCCTATGTATCCATTAATTATCTAGGAAGATAAAAGCCTAATGACGAAACGAAGTGAGGGACATTTAGTTTCGTAAATTCCACGAAACTGCAAAAATACAGACACAATGTTGGATGATTAAAAATTTAAAATTAGAACACTCGATATCTAGACCTGCACCAGATGATAACATTATTTAACAATCGTTTAATGAGCATTACGAAGTAATGAAATAACGCATTAACATTTTAATGAAGTAGAGTGTTACGAACTACAAGTTCAATTTATTAAAAATGTTTTAATTTTAATTCAATTAAATAAGTAACTGCGTTCGTCATTTGTCACAAAGAGCATTGAATCGATTAAGAATTAGGACAATGTCCTCGGACTCGGAAACTGAACGCGTAAGACTTAGGAAGTTAATGAATTCTAGAATTCGTTTCTGTTGTAGTACATGCGAAAACTACATATTACTTTTTTTAACATAGGTATATCTGCGAAGATTAATTCTACGCAGAAGATGCTCTCCAATTAGCATAATCTAATATCACCGCATGTCACTGTTTATACGACCTTCATAACAACTGACTTAATGCATAAACCATCGCTATTAAATACAGCAAGATTTATTACTATACCTATATGGCAGCGTTTTTGGGAACCTTTTTTCATCATCAAACGATTAAAGGCAATTCCCGCCAACAACCGAAATACACAAAAGTACTTTCCATCATTTTTATCTCGCTAAATCTAGAAAGATGTCAAATAAATGTTATGAATTAATACATCCTTTTCATAGACGAAAGTTTCAATCCACGTAATATACATCATTACATTAAAACTCTTAATGAAAAAAATATGTTTTAAATAACAACACGGCAACAAATAACAGTTGAACGTCCGTGCGTTCCACGTCACTGCCGACCCTCGTGATGTACGCATCTTTCATCTGATTACGTGTTGGATTTTTCTGAAACAGATTTGTATCGCTATGTACATATTCATATTGGGCTTGCGGTATGTTTAAACTTCAGTCTTAATTTTAGCCCATGGTACTTGCCATTTATAAACGCATTCAGTAAAGTCCGACAACATGTCACATTTTTTATTTTATATTAGTAAGATTCTACTGTCTTTAAGGGTTAACCAAAGGCATTACATAGATAGACACGATTATTGTCACCAGAATTATATTTATGAGTGCGATTTATGTAATACAGATCTATCTAAATTAAAAATCCAGAATCATTATTTTAAATGTGATGCTTAAACGACCTATCGCGTAGGTACAGGAGGCCATACTAGTGCATAAAGCTGCTTTCGAAGACTATCGATTGTCGACTGCTTTGTAAGTGATAAAATAAATGTCATAGAAACATAGAGGAGGCGTTTCATGTGATCATCAATAAATACAAGCAATACAAAATTTACAAACAATAATAGCTCGTACATCAATCATCCATTACCAGATCATCGGTACATCTTGAATGAATTTTCGAGTTTGAGAGTCGAAAATTGAACCTATATGAGCCCGGTTATGTTTATTAATAATTATTTGATAATATATCTATATATATAAAAGAAAGTTGTGTTAGTTACACCATTTATAACTCAAGAACGGCTGAATCGATTTGACTGAAAATTGGTGGGCAGGTAGCTTAGAACCAGGAATAGGACATAGGATAATTTTTACCCCGTTTTTTTTTTTTTTATTCCGCGCGGACGGAGTCGCGGGTAAAAGCTAGTTTACCATATAAAATATTTTCTGTGTTTTGAACTAAAATGACGCGGCTTATTTTATTTGAATGTTCGCGCCTTTTTAACGCGATGCGTTCGTTGCGGAAACTTCGACTTCAGCGCCGCCTGGTGAATGCGCACTGTACTAATGACATGTTCTACGGCGTCCTCCGATTTTATTCACGGAAAGTGTAACGCCATATTGCTTCCGTGAATTCTGTGAAATATTTGTGCATTTCTCTTTAATCATGACTATAATATGAAAATGGAGTGATTGAAAATAATTTACTATCATCATATAATCGTGGGAATATAATTAAAAGCATCACAGCTTCAGATTTTACTGGAAAAAGGTGAGTTTTATTCTTTCTCTGGTATGACTATATGGCCCAATATTCCACGGGAGTTCGATCCGCTATGCGATAATGAAACTTAAAAAACGCGATTAAGGTTAATAATTGCGCGATTTTTGTTATGTTTATTTACATGAATTTGAAAAGTTATCGCGGTTTTCTTGCACATTTCGTAGGGATGTAAGATTTAGCTTAGCATTCGAGGCGGGTTGGCCATCTCTCATTGCTTATTGTACATACACGTATGTAAGTAGATAGATACATGTGATTTGACATGAGCGGTCGGTTGTAGTGTAGTTCGAGCGGACTATTATGTCCTACGAGAAGATGGAGGTGGTAAATCCGGCAGAAAAGGAAGCCAGTGAGGTGCTGCACTCTCTGTTATCCGTGGAGCGTCGTAGTGTTGACAGCAAGGAAGCGATAATTGTTTCCATTCCGGCCGATCAAAATGGTGGAGGCGAGTACGGCGAAAGTGCCCAATGGCACACACCAGTCATGGGACAACATTCAGTCTTTGAACTGAGTACAGCACAAGGTTTGCAACAACATACTTACAATGGACATCAAGAACAGGTATATTATTTGCATTTATGTAAAAATAATATATCTTTTCAAACATTTTACTAATTGTTCCAATTTACAATAATTTCAGGTGCTTTGGCAAGGGCATACAATACAAGTGGAAAATGGGGATGGTAATCTGCAAGCGATGCAGGGAACATACAGTATTGAATTTGAACCAAATGTTGATGGTGAAACTGGGGACATGGATGTTGACACAAAACCAAAGGTTGAAAAGAAAGTTGCTGTTAAGAGAAAGAAAAAAATGGCAGAATCAGATAGTGATGAGGACGTTTTTGATAACAAATTGGAAGATAATCCTGCACAGGTGATTGCATATTTTATTATATTAATTGAAAATAGTTTCATTTATTTTTGAGTAATAAATTACTTGAAACGAAAATAAAAAATAAATATTATTTTAAATAGACAATTATTGCCAGGAAATACAATTCTAATTTGACTTTCTATATTCTATTACAGGTCAAAGAAAGACTGAAACGTGGCTGTGACTGCAAAGATAATTGCTACAGAGGGTTGAATCCTGAAGCTGTGTATCGGCACAGACTAAATATTGCAGAGTTGACAAAAAGTGAGCATGACATGTATCTGATGGGCATTACAATGGCAAGCTTGGCAAATCCTGCTGAAACATCTCGGCACAAAGTCAGGAGGAGATTAAGGGCATGCTATGTTTATCAAGGGAGAAAGGTTTGTTTAGAAGCTTTTTTATATTTGGAAAATGTTACACATTATCAGCTCAAGCGGATTAGACAACATGTAATGACGCATGGAGTGGCACCCCGGATACATGGTAATGTTGGTAAGAAGCCATATAACACTTTCACATTAGACATATATAAACATGCTACTAACTTCCTGAAGGAATATTTAAAGCAACATGCAAGCTCACCGAAAGATGTACAGCCATCAGGGGAGGGAGGCAAGAAAACAAGCAAAACAGTTATAATACAAGGCGATTCAAGGAAGCACTTATTTGAAGCATACAAAGAATATGGAGAAATTTTGGAACCCGGTGTGAAGCTTATGGGCTACTCGACTTTCAGAGCATTCATGAAAGATCAATTTCCTCAAGTTAAGTTTGCGACCAAGAAGCAGGAGATGCCAAAAGATATGGTGCCTTTCCGCAGCGGTAAGTGTATGTCATATGATAAAAACAAAGACCCTATTAGGATACAGCAGGAGAAGGAGAAGGCTGAAGCTAAAAAGGCAGCAATGGAAGCAAAGAAGAAAGAGGATATGGAGAGGGAGCAACAAGCTCAACAAGAAGCCCAACAACAACAGCAGCAACAGCAGCAGCAACAACAACAGCAACAACAACAACAACAGCAGCAGCAACAACAAGTACAACACCAACAACAGCAACAAGTTCAACAGGTGCAAGTGCAACAACATCAACAGATGCAAAATCAAGGCCCCCATGTTGTTATACATCAGCAGCAACCGCAACAACAACAAACAATGCAACAGCAGATGTTGGTGCCACAAGTGAGCCAACACCAACAAGTATTGACTCAACAAGTGGGTGGTGTTCAACAAGTTTCACAACAGCACTGTGTACAGCCTCTGGGAGTGTCCGAGGATAGCGGGCAGCCGGTGGAGATGGCTCAGCAAGTCATACCTCTTGCTGTTGTGCAGCAGCCTCAGCAGGCTTACCTTGTTACACCAGTGTCACATTTCCAAACACGTGTACAAGGAGCCTGGTACAGACATTGACACCAAAACATTTCATCTTTGAAAACGTAATGAGATAAAAAGCAATGCAACTAAGACATTGCATTGTCTTATAGCTACAAATTTTGTGGCATGAGAAATATTTTTTTATTAGCCACATGTAACTTTGGCAATAAGCTAGTAGATACTTAGGTTTAACACCTTTTCAGTATTGGTTTATGAAAACTGAAGTATCTGTAAGTATAAATTTAATAATATTTACACAATTTACATTAGCAGTAGCTATGTAGTATATTTTATAGGCTTATGACTTTATAACTTTAACATAAGTTAACGTTTGGATAATCTGTCATGTTATGTGTGAAGAAATACTGCAATTTTATGAATCATTAATCCCGCCTTCAGGTATATTTTAGTAATTAGTTTAATTTCTTTATTATAGTGTACTTTTTATTGTGTTTTTGTGGGTTCCCAGATTGTCTGCTTTAGGGGTAGAATCAACATTTTAGTGCTTGAGGTTTTTTCCAGTCCTGTTTATCTTAAATACAATATGTTTTCATATATGGAAATTAATCATAAAAGTGTATCACAGAAGAGTGTTAATAAGAAAGCAAAAAGTTTTTAATGTTAGGATCAAAATTATACAAACATTGAAATTTGTCTAATTTCTTGCTAAAGTTACTTTATGGTTAGTGATTACTAATAAATATCACATTAAACATCACGTTTCTCCTTTGATTTAAAAAAATACGGATGAAATTACAGTCGAACCAGAATAATCGATAGTACAGGGGACCGAGATATTTGTCTCGCATTTAGAGGTTTCTTGCTTACCATAGTGTCTCGCTTATGAAGGTCTTCCATCGGGACTGGACATTGACTTGCTCATTCAGGTTTGACTGTATCCATTTACGAAATGAAAGCAGTGCCTTTAAGTACGATGGGTACATAAGACATAAAAATGTTTTGAAAAAGTGTTTGAATTAGTTATTCAGAGAGTGAATTAAGCAAATTTAAAATGTTTACCTTATTACCACACTTACAAATCCCTTAGTGTTAAAATATGTACAAGATTGTACGCTAAGGGACTGCAATAAATAAACTATGTATGTCGCAGTTAGGAAGCTATTTTTATATTTTATACATATCAAAATTTCGTAGTGAATGAATTTTGAATATTCCTATGTTAGAAAGACATGATTGTTAACTGGTGTTTATTTAACTAATAGTCGTCAATATGCAGTCTGAAGTTAAATTAGTTCATATATTTAATTTTTAGAGAGTGTAAGATTATAGTTATCATGTAGGTTTAGATGTGTGATTTTTTTAAATTTTTGGTGTTTGTTTTACAATAAAGTGTGAACAATAGTTCAATAGTTTTCTATTGAAAAGATACTAATTTGCTATCGAATTGAATTTTCTTTGATTTCTTACAAACTATATCAATGAAGAATCTTAATGAATTTTAAAATTAATTTGAGCCCGATTGAAATGATTTATATTTTAAAGGGCTAAGGTTGGTTTTACAACAAAATTAAGATGTAAGATCTTAGAATTTGATGACTGATGATGTTTCTTTTGAAATTTAAATTAAATCATTAATTGTGGTTAACCCTTTAACCGCTTGGCATTTTATCAGCTGCCGTGCCCCCAGCGCCCAGCTCGATACAACAGAAAAAAATACCTACTACAAAGAGGGTTGTATGTAGTTTACCTATTAAAATATCGATAAATAATATCGAAATTTGTTGCAGCGCGATGTTAATTATAAATCTGTGCTTAAATCCAGGGCAACATTTTTTTTACTTTTGGTAGTAGAAAGAATTGAATGCAAAGCCATTAAATATTGTTAATGATTTATTAATTCTCAATATAAAATCAGTCCAGAAATCTTCTTTTAATTTCCCAATAACAAATATATACAATAACAAACTTACATAATAATTCAGTCGTACGTTTATTTCCTAATCAGCCTGCAGTTGTCGACATTTGACAACTTATTTGCTTATTTTCAGAAGAATTCAATAAAACTATGTAGAACTATTGTAAATAAATATTTATTAGTAATTAATTTATTTGTTGTTCTCTGAATAAGTCAATATTAAGAGAACTGCTTTGATGTACATTTTTTTTTACATGTTACTCTTTGAATAATGTCCCAACACTAGTGTCGGATTTCTCCGACGCGGGCGTTTGGCACTAATGAAATTACAAGAGAATATTATCAGTTATTTCACCGAACTTCTTACTTCTTAATATGGCTTTTTAGTACGAACCAAAAGTGTACGACATTACAAATGATTGCTTTATGTATTAAATCTTCATATAATAACATGTTTAAGGCAATATAAAACATGACGAGTCGGAAAAGCCACTAAAAACAAACACAGCTATTTTGTCGGATATATACGACCTAGGCGAAATGGACACGATAACATTGGTCGGATTAATCCGACTCTGGCGGTTAAAGGGTTAATGATGCTGTGTTCATAGATTGAATAAAAATTGTTGTATAATGATACATACAATATATCAAAGTACATATATATTGGAAGGAAGCATTACATAGTGTGTGGTATATGAAATGTTCCCAAACATAATGTTTGATTTGGTAATTGTTTAAACATAATTGTAGGTTAATGATTTATTTTAACACAATGAATATCACATTTTTATATTAAATGAAGTTAATAATTGAAGAAATGTAAAAGTCATGTTTTACTTTATAAGTATTAGATCAGGATTTAAATGTATGAAGAAAACAGGATGATTTGATACACTTTAGTCCCAAACAATACCCAAATGAATTATGTTTTATGTATTTAGCTGTCAAGAATTAAAAAAAAAAAAACAAGTTAAATACATTACTATTGTCTTTGACATCGTTAATTTGAACATTGTGTACTTTAAATTTTCAATTGCATATTTTCATACAAATATTTTATAAACCATCTTTATCCTTTTCTTCCTAATTAAGAAGGACGTAATATTGTAATTTATACAAGTACATAATAAGTGTGTAATCATATTTTATTAATAGAGAGTGCAGGAATGTGCCTAGAAATTATGCTTATCTATGTATTTTTATAGTGCAATAAATGTAAACAACATCCTTGAAAGATAAATTAAAGTTGAAGTGAATATTAAGGAAAATAGTTCTGAATATGCTTTTTTTGTGGTTATTTAACCAGTGTAAATTATTGTCGTTCATATTGTATTTTCAAATGCACAGGACAAACAAAATATAGCTCCGGTTCGTAGCGATTTGCCCTAAGCATTTAAATTGGCATCTATATGGTATGTACCAAGATCAATATCGTACGTAGGAAGACATCATGTGATAGAAAATAAAGTTTTTTACGCTAGTATGTGCCTTTTTGTTAAATCAAAATAAAGAATCCTATAAATCCTACATTGAACAAATTCATCAACCCTTTAAGTCCTAAGTGATATCACAGCATTCAAGATTTTGCAACGGACCAAGTGCTTTATATCGCGAATAACAACCAATATCCGTAGATTGAGACCGGGATTAAAAAAGAAAGTATAAGGTATAAAAACGAGCGAAGCAGTGAGTGCAAGCTAGTTCGCTATAAAATTAAGATGATGAAGTGATGTGGTTGCACCCACGCCATCCTCGTTCAATTAACGGCCGGTGCTGAGCCGGAGACTGTCCGTCGGGGGTGTACGTTCGTCGCACTCACATCTGCAGTCTACCGCTCGCCGATCGCCCGACACTCACTCGACAGTTTAATTTAATTCAGCGCGTCGATCATTTGTAAACAAAAGACATTGTTTCGTCGACACTCAGTTTGACGATGACCACTTGAGTCGACGGCCGCCGCGGTGACATCCTATCGCTGACCTCACAACATATGACATGAAGTTTTGGAAGTGCTGTAGCAAGCGCAAGCGTATCTTAAGCGGTGAGTTATAAGGGTTTATTTAATAGAAATTAATTATAGTGCATGTCTAATTTTTTTGGGTCATAAATAATTTTATCGCATAATCGTGTTAAATTTAATTGCAACGTAAGAAAAAATTGTTGATTACGGATGACGGTTGGTATTATATTACTACTACATTATTTAAATTAAAACTGACGTAAACATGTTCACATCAAATAAATAACGATTGTATTGAAGCACCAAAATCCTATTTCAATCGATTGTAAGAACGAAGCACATCTAATTGATGACCTTGTTAGATTCTTATTTATAATGACCACTACTTTATATCATCTACTCATTCCTGAACTGAGACTTTTCTCGCAATGACAAATCAATAAAAGTAAATGTCCTTAGCGGATAAAATTAGTTTCCAAAAAAATGTTACAAGCAAATTTTAGCTGAACGTTTTATGTTATTATATTTCCTAGGCATGTAACTTAATTTAATGTTACCATTATTTTTTTCTATCTTACTAATGTTATAAATGCGAATGTTTAGATGGATGTTTGTTTGAAGGTATCTCTGGAACGGCGTAAAGAATCTTGATGAAATTTAGCACAGATGTAGAGTATAGTCTCGAAGAACACATAGGCTACTAATTAAGGTTTTTTTTAAACGCCGCGCGTACGGAGTCGCGAGCGACAACTAGTACCATAATATTATTTGAATTTTTAAGATAATAACGTTGTCCCCAAGCTATTTGAAGTAAACGAACTCGCAAATTTTTGTCTTTTAAAACCATTCTTAGTAATGAGCACGTATAAGTTATAAAAAAATATTTTGATTCGCTACAAAAACTTTCGCAAGCTTTCACGCGAATATCTTATTTGTGTGTTACGTAAAAATACGACGTATTAATTTCGCATTTAAATGAAGCGAGACAGGGCTCCTGAACAACTTCTCGAAGTTTTAATGTCCGCTGCTATAAAGTATAAACGCTGCTCGTTTGTAATTTGCCTAGGTAAAATGTAAACACTCGGCAAATTAACTGAACGATATAGGGTTAAGACTTCATTTTTTTGTCCTTTTAGTTATGTATTAGAAAAGTTTACAACAACTTATTTTAAAGGGCGATCAGCGTCATTTTTCTCAGCACTTCACAATTCTTTGTGTTATAGAGTGGCCATCTTTAACACGGACGCGCGTTGTCCGAGTTGATACCTACTTATACCCGTTTGCCCTACATCAGTCGCAATCTTCATTAAACCTTGTTTGCTGATGCTACTTTAATCAACTATTTAAGAATTTAGATCATGCTCGATTGAAGATCAAGTGGATTAGAGTTTGTTGAGGCCGGAAACCGGATTGATAGTTTACATATTTGATATATGTCAGATTTTCCTAAATGGATGTATATTGTAACTATCATTTATTTAATTTTTAAACTAGTATCCATGATTAAATAAAAGAATACATTGTCTATTAAATGTTTTACTGAAAATTGTTACCGTTTCAAATGCCTGAAACACTAGGAATAAAAGTGGGAGCTTTATATTAATAGAATGATTAAATAAAACAATATTGTCTATTAAAGTTGATAAAAGCATATGTCGTCTCAGCCCGCCGGTGGCGCACGGGCGAGTATGATTGGTATGCGAGCCACGAGCCATCAACCGCCGCCGCTTTTGTCCTCGCACATTGTCCCTTTCCTTCCTTCTCTTACATTCCTTTTTTAAAAGAAGGACGGTTAACTTTTTAATATTGATATTAGCTAAAAGAGCGCTTAAATTGATTATAGATCTGATATTCCATGCAAGCACTGGCAATATATAAAATAAAAAATCCTGAAATACACAAATCTTAATATTAAATAAAAAATATTTAAATTAAGTAAGTACGACTATTAACAGACTTCTAGAAGTGTATATGCATGTATTTCTACATATGTTCATACATCGTGTCTGAACAATAAACCTGTTTGACCGTCTGGACGCGTTGCCGGTTTAAATCCAAACACATTAACTTAAGTACGTACGTCGTAGGTGGATTACGGATTGAAGAATTGCAGGGTGCCAGTTACAATGAACACACATTTTGGCTTCGCATGTATTTCATTACTATCCTAAATCAATTAATGGATTGCTTTTTGAATTACATTTCAAAATTACAATGGCCAAAAGTACTTAATAATTAATGAATAATAAATAACATTTTTAACATATTGATACTCTTTTATAGTTTAATCTGATATGCCAGAGATGAAATATCTCTGTGAACGATGATCGATAAGCGTTTAGATCCGGAACGCCAATCCTCCATACCTTACATTGCGATAACAACGGATTTTATCGGAATTTGCACTGAAAACCTTTAGGTTAGAAATTTATATGTATGTTATAATGATATTGCCAAGAAATTCTAATTTCTTAGGAAAATTCTGATACGGGAAAAGTTTTAAAAGAACGTACAGACTATTAGTAGAATCAAAATAGTACAAAATTTTTCAATAATCTGTGTTTGTACATCTTAAAGTAATGTGCAATCATTTAAAGTCTCGTAAGCTATGGGTAGGTACAGATTATACCTAATATATTTATTAACACTCATTTCTAATCTTTGCTCGTTTCTATTCAATAGAACGAATAGTTCATGTCCATGTCCTGTATCCTCAGTATTGAATAGCGTTGACTTTTTATATTCTCCACAACGACCGTAGCACAATTGAATACAGTCAGCGCTATAAACCGAAGACAATGGCACTAACATAACGTGCCATGTTTATGTGCTAATAGTTCTACAAACATAGATTAATGGATCACTAAACGAAGATATTTCATACTTATAAACAGGAAAATTTAATAGATATACTAAGTAGACTGAACTAATTATTTTTTTGTATCCGTCTTTAGAACATGGTCATGTGTTTGAATTCTAATTTCGAATTTAAAAATGGCTGCAGTAACACTTATTTGCATCGTACGTACAGTTAAACTATTATTTAACCTGTCCTTAATATTAATTGTTAGTGTACATATCAAATTTTTGCCTATAACATATCTTACTATATACCAATAAAATGAATAGCGATATTCATAGCACAACATTTGCCCTAGATCAAGTTTATGAAAAATAACTATCTCTCGGTACTGACATTCCACAAGCTAGATTGATGCGAATTTTTGTTTTCATGTTTGCATGTTTATTTCTAAGAAGCGGACGAATTAGTTTGTAGCTTTTCCTAAGTTCATTAATATTTTCCAATTTGAACATGGATTTTTTCGCAGTTTACGCTAAAATAATAAAAGAATGCTCGAATAAAAAATTCGCTCGAATTAGAAAAGTAAATAAAAAAAATTATACCCAGGTAAGAAAAAATATTTCACAAACAAATGAAATTGTAGCATTATGTTGTCAAACTTGTACCAACAAATATTCCTCCGTGTATTATTTTAAAGATGTTGTTTAAGTAAGGAATATTTTTTGCCGCCCTTTTCGTACCCAACTCGATAACGACCGCAGAAGACATTATTATGTAAATGCTACGTAACAGCCGGCGTTGTACTCTGACGTCTCATCAAAACAGTTCTAATCGCTGCGTTCCTTTCGTCACATGCAGATTACATCACATCTCGGCGCGATCAGTTCTCGATGTAGGCCGGCGCGGCGGGAGCATCCCGTTGGCAAGCTCAGTACGCGCTCTGTCACCGGAGCACACCCGCGCCATTCAATCGTGACGGCGCGCCAACATTTTTGCTTTTTTTTTTTCAATAAACCCGCTGTCAGTTTGGAAATCGAAGTGTTGTGGCTCTGTGGAAAACATAATTTTGTGAAATGAAAATACGTTTTGAAGTGCCCAACAAATTGGAAATATTTTTTGGTCGAGGTATAGTAAATAGTATTGTTTATTTATGTATATCAATTAAAGGTTAAGCACTTTCGATTATATTATGTCCTTTAATTCATTTATTTACGATAATAAGTAGGAAAATTAAGACATATATTTTCAGTTTTATTTAGGCACTTTTATCAGCTTAATAAAGTTTCGCATCAAATTAAACTTTGGAATCGTATAAAAATGTATTGTTAAGGTTGAGTGATTTTTAACCTTCATTGTATACTAGAAGCTCTACAAACATAGATGCATTGTGCTAATCTATGTACATAGATACATATAATCATACAATGTAAACACATCACGTTCGTATTATTAGCGACTACGCGGGAGATAGAACTCTACAATAAATATAAATAATAAGATGTGCAAAATAGATATGCACTCTGCGTGCATTATGTACATACTTATAAAGACTTGTTATATGTATTGGAAAACTAGAGAAACAATATAAGGAAAAGTTATGTATAATATTTATTCAAGAAAACCATTAAAACCATTTGCTTAGCACGTGCTATTTAATTATTATTATTACCAAAATAAACAATTTATTTCTCTGTTATTTTAATACTTATTTTTCCTTTTAATGTAAGATCCCAAAAAATATTCTCCTCTAGCTATCTTTCATTTTCTTATCTCGCTTATCAATTTAGAATGTAAATAAGTGACAAATTTCATTTCGTATGCACAGTGCGTGCTAGAGATGTTCGTGTTTTGATGGATTTTACTTTTCACACCGCCGAAGTAAAATTGAAAGCATGCGAAATGAAATTGTTTTGTGTTTTGTGCGTAAAAAGTATTAGGGATGTATGAAGGTTTATTACTTCTTTAATACTTTAGTCACATGGACATAAAGTATATTTCTGAGGTATTAACCTCCAAAAATAACGTTAGACACTGTTTACTTAAACACATGTTTTAACTCTGACCGCCGGTGATTGATATTATGGACCTCAAAGTGGTTGTAAAAGAGTATGTGTTACTTGTTCACAGTAATTTGTTATTTTCAAGATCGCATTTCGGAAGCTTACCCATAATCATATTTCAATAATCATGATTTCTGGTATGTTAAATATCTAATGACGAAATGGTTGACATATGCTTAAGCTAAAATGTAATTGAAACGCTGTTGAAATTTTTTATGATTAAGCCCTTAATATTTATGTCTGTTGGTTTTGCCCTCGAACTTATAAGCTGTGATAAAGTTATCGTCACACGGGGAATCATAATGAGTTGATAAGAAACACGCTGCGATTATGTTCTACTCGTTATCTGTTTGAGCCACGTGTTGCCACAGTGAATTAATATTGCAGTTTTTCTCTTACTTCTATTAATGTTTATACTATAACGATGTTCTAGTATAAACTAAACTACAAAACGTGTTATTACAGGAAGACGATACCTGTCAGCCTGTTACCAATAATTTGATATTAGGTTACCGCGACTAGCCTTACGAAATACAATAGCTTTAAGCTTTAGCTTAAAATTTCTTGCCTTATTTTTACATAACTACAGTTAAAAAGTTCCATACACAAACCTTAATTATAAAGACAATAATATTATGTAATAATTGTTTGTTGTTATAGAAGTTTTCTTTGTAACTTATTTTATTATATCTCTTCTCTTTGTAGCTTGGGTTTCGTAACGGTACGGTAGTTCCTTTTTACCTGCTCAAATTTATAAAAAAAATTAAAGGTGGTAACCCAAATAACTATTCAGAGTTGTAAGCATTAATAAAATATCTGTCCCTAAACGTAATTTTATATTATGGGCATCTCAAGAGAGCAACCTAAAAACTAATTTACTTTGCTATTAATATTAAATCAGTTTGTAAAAAGTGTGCATGTTTTCGCCCTCCACACTCATTACTCTGCCTCTTGTTTATGGCTCAGTACTTGAACATAAACTATGTCAACAAGAGGTACAAATGTGCACTCGAATGGATTGCGAACTGCATTAAAGTAAGGACCAGTAGATCCTTTTGAAGAACGCTACCGCTTGAAGGAAGCTAACGTGTCTTCAAAAGTAAATGGATCCAAACTGTAATAGCGATATAGCGGCATTATTGTGCGAAAAACTCGGAAGTATTAAATAAAATTTTAAAACTCAAACTTTTGAACCAACTTAACAAAAAATATATATATATATATGAAGGTGGCCTGAAATATTTCTAAAACATTTCCATGATGATTTTGTAGCTTTGTCATAATTTATTAATCGAATTCGATCTGACTTTAACAGATTTAAGGCAGACGCAATGGCGATCAGTGGCAATGTCTTTCAATAAATTAACGAGATTAATTACACGGTTATTTTATTATATGAGAAATTATTTTGTAAAATGCAACAACGTCCGTAACTGCGGCGTCTTTGTTTGCGCTTATGTAACTATTCAAATCTAGATTCTTTTTAATTTCACACGCTTTTTATTCATTGCAACTGAGACGAGATGATTACAAACAACTTTTGTGTCAAAAGAAGACTCTGGTAATATTTATCATGGTAACTTGACTATGACTATGTTAACGAATTCTCTTTTATATTCGAAAATAATTTTGTAACACTGTTAACGATTAAGAAATGTCATCTAACTACCGAAGTCGTTAAGTTATATCCATGAATTTTAGTATGTTAAGATACTCTCAAGGTCTTTGAGTAACCATTGAATATATCTCTGAGTACGTCTTTATCTTTATTCGGTTCAGATTTTTTTGCTTCTTCCCCAGGGTTTATTTCGCTTTATGCACTATTATAGCTGGACCGCAATTATATTCGGGATACCGTCTTAACGTTTTCTCTCATCTCCCCTATAAATATTTACTTTTAAATGCTTTTACAGAGTAGCAGTTTGACATCTTTGATACTCGCATGTGAATTTGTAAAAATAAACCTCTTTGTTTGGACGTGCAACTGGAATAACAATACTCTTTGTTTATCCGTCACTCGATAACAAGATCTTTTGTTTTTGTACATAAAATGTTATTCTCTGTAATGTCTTAACACTAAGCTCCTTTTGAAGCGACGTCTCATTGCAGAAACATTCTCCAATTAGTGTAATTACCGTTAGGTACAGATGTGTAACTTGGTTCAAAGGTTGTTACACTTATTCATTCTTGTAGTTATACTTTTTGCAAAAAGAAAAATTATTTTAGTGGCGTAAAGCTGAAACCGAAGAATAATTTCGCTTCAATTTAAAGTGATTGAGTTAACATTTATTATCGATATTTAACAGATAGCTGAAGGGCCAACGAATCAGTATGGTTGGTCTCTACTATTTTTATTATAAGACACCAAGCCAAATCTGGAGATCAAAAAGCCGGTTTATCGGTCGAGTGGATTCATAAGGCGATAGCAGCAGACAAAAAGAAACCCGTCAGCGATAATATACTTGCAGTTCAAGGTTATGTTTCAATTTATGCTGCAAGTGAATCTTAGCATTCTTTGGTTTACGAAGAATTGTATCACTTCTTACACTCCCGTCCATAAACCCTTAAAATTCTTGTTTGTATTACTTGTCTATAGAATCTAGACACTAGTATTGACGTCCTCCACATAAGGTAGAAGGTCGCAGAGACAATAGTACGGGTGACGCCGGCGTTTGTCTGCGACTCCTACCGCACCGGATCTCACAAGGCCATTCAAGCATATCAAATATAGTATATGATTTATTAAGTTTTAGACATTCAACAGCAAGACACTTGTACTTATAACCATGGTTTTTATGTTACATTTACTGATGTTACTTTATACTTTTATTTAATTTACAAATCGTCTAGACTACAGGCTTTTGTTTTGCAGTGAAAGCGTCACAAACAGCTAGAAAGATCTCTTCCTCGCCGTTCTGTAGTCGAGGACTTCCTTAACCTTGACTAGATTGTCGGTTTATTTGGTACTACAGCTAGTATTTTTGACATTAATGTCAACAAAATGAGATATTCCAGGAGGACGTTACATTTTTCGATACATTGTTTAGCTCCAATTCGTTTCAATTTTATTGCATAGGCTGCGTTTTATCTGCTTTCACGTTTTGCTCTGACTTTTATGACCCGTTAAGATAGAGTTAGACACAGTGTTACAAGAATGTTTGCTTTCTTTTAATTAAAACTCGATGAAAGTTTATACTATAATACAAGCGGTCGCCCGCGACTTCGTCAGCGGGGTATTACATAAAAAAGTATCCTTTACCAGCCAGCATGCATCAGTTGCTTTCACGTTAAAGTACATAGCAGGAAGTCCTAGTCCAAAGTAGAATATATACTATTTGAAACATTTTTAAAGTGTAACTGGCAGGCGACATAAAATTAAACATCGATATTTACACTTTACATAACTCTGCTTAGCTTTCAAGTATTTCCCGGTATACGAGTATTTACAAGTCGAGACCTTCTACTAGTTATAAACAATGAATGTTGCGGAAGGTCTGGTATTACCATAACAAAACATCTTTTATAAATAAACATTTATGTTGAGTAAATTAAACCTTATACCAGGGCAATTGTTTGGTCTTCTGGGGTAACTATAGTAAGGTCAGTGAGAACAGATGTAAAACGTAAACAAAATTTTACTATCTTCCTTTTGAGTTATTATACTAAAACTTAATAAAGAAACGGCAATGCTATGATGCTTATAGTACAGGTTTGCCACAATTTTGGCAACTTAAAACTATTCAAAGATTTTATAAGCTCATGTCTACTTTGAATTCAACCCGAGAGATACAATATATTATGTTGTAAAACATTAGAAAAGGAATCTTACTACAATAATATGGATCTCCAAAAAGGTTCAACGAATCTCAATGAAATTGTGGAAGAACACATAGGCTACTAATTCAGCTTTTTTAATTCCTCGCGGAGAGTCGCGGGCAAATGTAAGTGTATTATAACTTAAGACGTAATAATATACATTAGAAATGAAATAATTGGGAGCAATCGATTAAAGCGAAACGTTATCCATCCCTCCATTTTGGCATATAAATCTGTAAGGGTATTTTCATTAAATATTGTTGTACATAAATATTTCTACACTACAAAAAGCTTTTAGTACATTATACGCTTCAATGCTCGTAATATTCACGTTAGTAATATAAAGTTTACTACCTAAAGTAGGTTATAAAGTTTATTACCAGCATTCTTCATTTCCTTTGTGCCCGGTGGGCAATGCAGTAAATGCTTATTTCCCTCTGAAAAATGTTTGCCCCCGTAATACTTTTACCATTTCAAATAAGTTTATAAGGAATGTAGGTCAATGAACTTTTCGTGCAAACAACTCTGTTTGCATTATCATATTGCTTTGCTGTTAAAGTTGTATTTAAAAATTAGAAAGCCTGTTAGTAATTCGTTCTTTTCTGTACTGTTATAATAAATAGATGAGGCTACGGCTTTTAAATGTCAATGGTATTTAATCTAATAATTACTACAACTATTTTTGTAGACGTATAAAGATTCAAATATACTTCCATTCAATAGGCAGTGATTTGTTTATTCATCTGCAATAACACCATTAAACTGAACTCTACTACCTAGGTAACATTTTATGTTTTTTTTAAAGCGAATGCCGTATGGTCTAGTTACCCTTAACTTGGGTACCCTTACCTTCGAGCCCCTCGTTTGCAGTTTCTGTATAAAGTAATGTCTTTTTATATGATAACATTCGCTGAATCTGTAGTCACACCCACTCTTCCCTTAATAAATTCACATCGTACAGATTGGTGAACCTTCAACTTGAACGATAACGGAGTCGTTAGTTTCTAAATATAGGTCAGATATCACTTATTGTTATTGGTATGTAATCTAATAAAATATTCACCTTTAATATTTTAGTTTCCTAGTTGAGTGTTTAAGACAATGCTCGATTATTTTCATCACTCTATCGCTTCTATGTTTGTTATTTCACACTTTTCTACAATGCCTATTTATTTTACATTTCATAATATAAATACTCTTTACTTTGTTAACATGATTTTGTAAACTTCCTACTCATTGTAATCTAGCAATATTAATTGTTTCTTTGAGAAATGTCGGATTATTTATAAGAAAAAATACCACAAGAGAAATGTTTTTACATATTATCACGACGTTCGATACATTGATGTTTGTTTTTAATTATTTCACATTCATTATTTATTGATTACAATAACATACCAATTATGTTTTGTCACAATAACATTTGTTTGTCCATTACTCTAGTAAATATATCGGAGATGGTCTTGTTAAAAACGCAGTGATCGTTCCAGTCTGTTTGCAATTCGCTTGTTGGCCTCATTTATGTTGGCATTAAAATCGTATAATTTTTACGCTAAGCTAATTCGGGTATAAGTTAACATCATAGTAGTTTTTTTCTTGTAAATGTTTTATCAATGTGAAATTTCGAGCATCTAAGTGTTAAATGCGAGTTATCGGAATCATCTCGTTTAGCTCCGTTTTTTATCTCATCGATAAATTCGACTCTCGTTGTCAGAGAGACGGTCGCGGTTGACGGGACATATCGTGCGATAAATGTTGAACCTCATTTTTTTGGTTTTACGTTAGTGATAAAAGGATATTGGTGACTTATTTCAGTGTTTGTGAATTGAGGTTATGTCTGACCAGGACAGTAGTGTGGGTGTTAGCGGAGGCGCTTGCTGTCGTGTGCGACGTAGTATCCAATGTTTCGGATTCCACGGTAATTCCTCAATTATAGTATCGGCACGCGAGATGCTCGCTCGTTCGGACACATTCTACTTTTTTCACACCGGATGCCACTTAAAGTTATGTCATGTTTCAAAGTTATTCGAGCATGTGTACGACTTAGATGATATTGAGGTGAAGTAAGTTTTTATTAATGAACGTTTTAATTAAGAGGAATAAAATTAAATCGACATTCGCTTCTAACGGATGGTACACTTGTATCGTGTCCCGGTTTTCTTTTATCTTAGTATTTACAAGAAAGATCCAAAACGATATTTGAGACCAATCATCCCATTTTGTTACAAATAGTGGGAATTGTAAACAAAACGACCGAATTACCTTAATCGAATAGTCAATTTACATCGTCTCGAACCTGACATTACAAGAAGTCATTATTATTATCAAAGACGGTATCTATGTTTAATAATCGAATCGATTATGTATAACCGATGTACATCGATAGTAATCAAGTTGATGATCCGTATAATCGATACCGTTGTTGTATTTGTCGCTGTAGCGGTATCTTGATCACCGGAGATGTAGATGAAGAGCATAGTGTTGTTTGTGATCGCGCGCAGAGTGGCCGACGCGTGCGCACGCGTTTGGTCAATGTGTCGTGAATATTGCCTAGTCACAGGACTCATGAAGCTTAGTTTGTTTTTGGTTAGATACCATAACAAAGGTTGGTATATGGATTTAATTAATATGGTATTGTTTTGATGGTGTTATAATACAATAGTATTCTAACAGCTCTGCCTTACTTTGTTTATATAAACTAGTGTCTATCCAGTATGTTTCTATTTTCTAGGTAAAGCAATGAATTTCCTCTAATGTGAGGATCGTGTTTAAAATATTTAATGCGTGTTTTATGCCATTTCTGTATTTGTATTTTGGTTCATAGAAAAGCAGAAAAAATGAATAATTATTGTTTAAATTTTTTGAATGTTTTAAAAGAATCAACAACTATAAATTCTAATAGTGTGTCGAGAAAAACCTAAAATAAAAAGGCGTTTATCTTGTAATTTCAAACGGCGTTGTCGGCGAAAAAACGTATTACATCCGTTTGTCTGATCTGATCTTAATATATGATGCTAGATCTCTATTCAAGGGAAAATAAGAAAGAAATTTTTAATCTTTTACATCACGCAAAGTTAAAAAAAATTGTAGATTTCATAGCCCCGAAAATAAAACTTTATTTGTTATTTGATTTCATTAAATATCAGAGATATTTGTTTTTTTTTTCTAAATGAGTCATAATTAATTTGATTACTCTTTAATTTAAAGGTCACTTTGTAGCATGTTCTAATCGTATTATTTATTCAAATACTTGTTTAACAAGTTTTATAACAACTATTTTAACAAGTAAAGTGCGCGCAGGCAAAAATACGCATGAAATTTTTCTATATTTTAGTTCGTGACTAAGTTATACTTGTTATCGAAAGAAGTACATAACTTAACCATGAACAGAGATAACACATAGACTATGGCAAAATGCCAGCTCTACATTTGACTTTTTCTTACAATGTGTCCTTTTCATTTTATTTATAAATCTATTGTCCGAAAATTTCCCTTTGTATAGATTATCAAGAAAATATACCAAAAAATAACATGCAGCGGTTTTAGTATATCTTTTTAGCAACAGTACTAACCATATTGTTTAGAATTTAGATCATATTCGACAAATTTTATCTTACTACTCGTAGCAATTATTTTTAGGTTGTTTCTTCTCTTTCCGACTTTAGAATACGTATATTCAAACACAACAGTAAAAGAAAAAAAAGCACATTTTCATTTGAGATTCACAGCAACGTCAGCGAGATTACCTACTGTTGTTTTCTTTCTTTACGTACATGGCGAGGTAAATACATACGTGGTTGTTTACCATACCATGTATCTCGGAATTTTTTATATTGTGCTGTATGTTTGCCTACTTACTTAGAATTATTGTTCACTCTATTTCTTTTATAACAAAGTAGGTAATCATACTAATATTATAAATGCGAATGTTTAGATCTTGATTAAATTTGGCAAAGTCTGGAAGAACATATAGGCTACTTATTATTTTTTTTTATTCGAACGGAGTCGCGGGCGACAGCTGATATTATCATTTTTACATTTCTATTTAGGTTCACAATTACTTACAGAAACGTAGTAAGTTAAGTTAAATTAAATCTCCAGTTTCCTCATTAATAAGACGGAACACCGTAAGTATAATGTGGAAAATTTGTGCTGGTAGAAAACATGTAGAGGCTTACAATCATTTTTTTTTCATATCTTGTTTTGTTTGTTATTTTATGGAAAGTAATAATATTATTGCATATGATAATAACTTCCCTGAAAGCATAATGAATGCTCTACATCAAGGAAATCATTCTGCAAGTTGTTAGACTGACGTCGCGTCGTTATACACCATGCTAAAGCATTACATTTATATTATAATACGTGTGAAAGTGTTACATGTTGGTCCAAAAGTACTTTTTAATATATATAGAGCTATGCAATCTGATTAGAATTGACGCTACTAAACTGTACTATCACTAGTTGCTGCGGCCGAAAATATGAGTGTTTCACAATGGGATTTTTTCCCACCGAATCGGCACAATAGATAAAACCTATTGGGTTGTTCGATCGGTGGGCCGATTGACCCGACGGGAATCACCCCAAAACATATGACAGGGATAACAGAACTGTTGTGCAAAATTTGCGCAGAATCTCTATAGAATGTATTGCTACCAAAGTCAACTAAAGCATTAATATAGGAAAATACTTTAAGGAGTTTTGAACGTATTTAAAACTTTTTATACTTCAAACTATTCGAAACAAGACGACTTAATTACCACATCCTTTTATTGTTTACCACCGTTTTGATAATCAAAATTCACACGTATTTTTGTACTATTAAATTGTATTCGGTAGAGTAATTAAGGACTTTTTTCTTTCAAATTGCTGTATCTATATATATCTTTGTGTAATTCGTTCGTTCTTTTAAAATTCAAAGTTTTCAAATGTTTTATATATACGATTCAATAAATTTTAAAAACTTCGTTAACTTCCTTTACACGTTTGCTTCTTAACCAATCATGGTTTGCTTTTTTATCTCATGTAGAAAAACAAAGCCTGCTTTTATTACAAGAACCTAAGTTTCTCTTAAAACGAAATCCCTAAAGCAATTTACAAGAACCTTTTTGTTTGTACGATAATCCGAACTTGAAAGTTATCTCATTGTTAGAAAAAGAAATGTAATTTTTTTTTCGTGTTAGTGGTGTTATTTTAGGGTAACCCTTTCGCTATCTTTACTTGTGAAATGTTTTACATTTAACAAAGTAAAGTTGTACGTAAGTAATAGTTAAATTAGAATATAAAAAAAAACAAAGTGTCCAATATGCTTTTTTCCTATAGTCCTTATTTAATATATGTACTTAACTATATAGTTATATATAGTTATATTAGCACACAACCATTTAGTGGCCATACTGGTTTCATTCCAAAGTTAAATTAGATTTCCCTTTTTTAGGGGGAACACATAAGAAAAAAAACTTCGCTTAGGATAAAAAGAAAAGTTGCTTTACGCAATACGAGGTATAATTTATGAAAAATATTCTATGGTCTCAAGTGTCTTAATAATAAAAAAATTATTTGGTAATATTAACCCATGCGTTTAGTAGATAGAAAAAATAATTATTTATTTTACATTTTGATATTTATTTAAACTCTATTTATTTATAACTTATATCCTTATTTATTATTTGAACCTTATAATAATTTCGTAGCACGAGAAAAGCAAAAGCATATTTTCATTATTGATGGATTATACCGCATAGTTGGAACCTTCATACATATATATGAAAAATGCTACCTTTCAAAGTTCCCTCGTTACCTTGCCAAAGTGAATACTTTACCAAGTGTATCCGACAGTGATATATGATTGAACAGTAATAATACAGAAAAGTGCGAAATAGTAGCAGTCTGGCACAAAAGTCAATGTCTAAATGTTAAAAAAAATCGCTCAAAAATTCAAGGTTATGGGAATTAATTGTAAGAAAAAGATAGTTTAACTATTCTTGGGAGAGACATTATAAAAGATGTTTCAAGAAACAAAAGAAGAAAATGCAGCATTACTGTTTTTCATCTACTTATTTCGGTTAACCAAACTAACCAGTCCTTTGCCACGATGATTGAATAAATTGTCAACGATTTTTAATAATTTTTCTTCTGTATTTTCGTGTAGAAAAATGTACTAAGTAGATAGTAAAATCGCATTAACCATTTTCCGGTATGTTTGTTCTATTGTTCTAGTGATTTCCGCATTCCACCCTATTCGCGACAGCACGGCTTTCAGTGGTAGGGCTTCTTACAAGTGTACACTGTAATTACATCTGTCTACTCAGCGAAAGGATTATCCACGATTATTGCGGTCCCTTGCAAAGATTAAAGCTTTCAAGCTTTTAACTATCGGATTTTAGTAATCATATGTGTGGTACTAACATAATAATATATGTTATTAAACTGATTTCACCTTACTAGTTACTAATGTTATGAAAGCGAAAGTTTAGATGGATGGATGTTTGTTAGAAGGTATCTCCAGAACGGCTAAACGTATCTCGGTGAAATTTGGCATAGATTTACTGTGCTTCCAGACATCCCTCATAATTTAAATGACCCAAATAAAATAAACAGTTTTTTCCTTGACTTACCGGGTAGTGCAGATTGTGATATTAACACCTTAGCTTACTTCGAAACAAACAAATTTAATCCTGAAAACAACTTCACGCTTAAAGCACCAACTGACAACCAAATACTTAAGATTTTATCAATGATCAAGACCAATGCAGCCGGACACGACAAATTGACGATGGAAATGATCCGTATGACTTTACCTGTAACTTTTAAAATCATTAAAATTATAATAAATAAATCAATAGAATCACTCACCTTCCCTGAGCTATGGAAATTAGCCAAAGTAAAGCCGCTACCAAAATCACCCGGAGTACTGGAGTATAAAGATTTACGTCCCATTAGCATCCTACCTACCTTATCGAAAGTCCTAGAAAGGTTAGTTTGCAGCCAAGTAACGGAATTTATAGAAGAAAAGCATATTCTTCCAGATATACAGTCGGGATTTCGAAAAGGGTTCAGTACCGCGACAGCTCTGTGTCATGTAACTGACGATCTCCTATCCGCTAGCGACGAGGGGAAGGGAAGTATTCTCATTTTGCTTGACTTCTCGAGGGCTTTCGACTGTATAAATAAAAAACTGTTAATTGCAAAGTTGTCGTACTATGGATTTACCGCAAATACGTGCCAATGGTTTTCTTCCTTTCTCTCAAATAGAAAACAATTTGTGGAGTGTGTAAATGAAGAAGGAATGACGATTGCGTCAAATACTCAAAACGTGCCACGAGGAACCCCTCAGGGGTGTATATTGAGCCCTATATTATTCGCAATTTATACAGCAGACCTACAGAAGCAAATTAAATACTGCAACCTCCATTTGTACGCTGATGATACACAATTATATTACTCTTTTAATCCCAGAGACACAGACATGGCATTGGCCCACATTAACGAAGATTTGCAGACCATCGAAGAATGGGCGAAGAAGAACAATTTAATTTTGAATCCAACAAAGTGCAAGTATATGATCATAGGTACTAGAAGGCAACGAGAAAGAATTGAAAGTCATAGACCGCAAGTAAAACTTCGTAACAAAATTTTAGAAAAGGTATATGCAGCAAAAAATCTGGGTCTGCAAATGGATAGTGAACTGCGCTTTGTGGATCACGTCAACACGGCTATTAGAAATGCGTTCTATCGGCTAAAAGTCCTGTACCATGTGAGGTGCTTTCTGACAGAGAGCGTCAGGCTAAGGCTGGTGGATTCATTGATACTGTCTCGGTTCAACTACTGTGACGCAGTTTACGGACCCAGATTGTTGATTAAGACGCAGCGGGCCATACAACGTGTGCAAAATGCTTGTATGCGCTTTTGTTTTAACATACCAAGGCGGGAACACATTACTCCGTACTACAACAAGTACAATATATTAAAAATGTCCGGACGCCGACTGTTGCATCTGGCTAATATTACCCATAAAGTGGTCATCTGCAATCGCCCGAAATACCTCTACGAGAAGCTAGAATGGAGAAAAGACACGTCAGTCCATCTTACTAGGTGCACTATACAAAAAAAATGATAGTTCCAAAGCACAGTACTACTGGTTTTAGAGGTGGTTTTAAGTTTTCAGCCTCGAAGGTTTGGAACGATCTTCCTCCACCACTAAATAAAATAATATCGCATTCAGGTTTTTCAAAGAAGTACAAAAAAATTCTACTGGAGTCACAAACCAATCAATGACGTAAATAGATAAGAAAACTGTCACTTTCAATCATATTATTCCATTTAACCTATAGAGAAACAGTTTGTTATGTATTTATATTTATATCCTTTAAACACCTTAACCTTTTTTGTTGTTTATTTATTTATTAATTTTTTACTCTCCATATAATGTTATTGTTATTGAAAGTTAAAATTATTATTAACTTCGCACATTGTTTAAAATTTAAAACAATTACACTATAATTCTCTTTTTTTTTGTTATTTAGTTTAGTTACCCTACCACCTAAGTGCATATGTTGTGAGAGCAAAGGGGCCTGCTGAAAACCAGCTCAGGGAGGGCCGATGTCGTGCCTGTATCAGCTGAGCTGGCTACCTTTTGCCACGTTTTTAATCTTTTTGTTTAATTTTAGTTCATAAGTTTCTTTTGTGTGGCAATAAACGCTTATTCTATTCTATTCTATTCTATTCTATTCTAGATGTAGAACATAATCTGGAAGAACACATCAGCTACAGGTTTTTTTACGACGGAGTCGCGGGCAAAATCTAGTAGTATTAAAATAGCAACGGCCTTTGATAACTTTTCCTCGTGGTCATGTTACTAAATATTTTATTCTTGTCTCTGTCTTGCTTATTTACTTTCCAACTTCATAGACGTAAGTTATTTTTCTTAGTGCCATGTAGTCGGAACTTTACTCGAAGTTAACTCATTAGCGCACCTGCCGAGGTTCCTTGAGTTTCCACAAACTTGTTATATTGATCCAAAACTAGCGAATTTCTTTGCTTTTGTGTGTTGATTCTGAAGAAAATTAATGGACGTAATGTAAACAGTTTTCTTTAGATATATTTCGCTTTATTTCGAAGTTCAACGCCTTCAATTAAAGATGGTGTAAACGGAACTATTGTAACGTTAAAATATTAACATTGAAAAGCACATTTTAATAAATAACACCGCTATAAGCTTACTATTATATGCTTACTTTTTGTATGGAATTTTGTTATTTAAACATTATCAAATGAATATTAAAATACAATAATATATTATGTTATTTAATAAATCAAAGTGATAATATTTATACTTCCGCTGTCTTATTTAAAACAAAGTGAAACAATAATTTACAAACAGGATGCGAATTCTATTTCAAATATTTTCATATATACCAATTTACATACCAAAATTAGTAAATGACAAACTATTTATAACGAGTTTAACATAAGCGAATAAATTTTTAAGATAGCCGTTTAGGTACATACTCTTTCTTTTTCGATTTAACGGCTAAGTACACATTACGTTGCCCTAGTTTGTTACTGGACCGATGAAATTCCACGTCCTCACAGGAGATAGGCGCGAAATCATTTTGCGCTTCGGCAATGACGTGAAGTGCAGAAGGCTTAATTTTTATCCATTTCATCTATTCAATCTTTCCTAATGAAGATCTTTTGAGGATTTGACAGTGAAAGGATAGATAGAATAAGAAACCATATAAGAAAAGGTAGCTGAATTTACATGGGAGATAGGAGATTTCTTGAAACATTTAGAAATAATTTTTCTGTTTATCTGATTACCCATTCATACCAATATTGTGTATTCCAGAAGCGGAGTGCGATGGCTGCGGTAGCGAGGGCGAGGAGGGGCGTAGTGTGGGTGAACTGCTGCTGCCGCAATATGCGCTGGCGACTGGCGGGCTGGCGCGTGACCACCGGCCCCTCATCACCTTCCCCGACAACAGCAACTTCCACCTTCTCTCCCCGGCTGAGTACAGGCGCCTGCTACTCTACCTCACCTCAGTACCTTCGTGAGTTGACTCTATTATATGGAGCTGCAAACTTTTAATACATAAACTATAACACTGGTCGCAAAAAAAACCGAATACCTGAGACTCGTTTTAAATCAGCCACTCGATGTCAAACTCGGAGCCAGCAAACTCTTTAAATTAGGGTCATCATACTGAATGCGGTAGACACGACTTTATTAACATCTGAGCTGAGTGTATTACGCATATAACACTCGCATTTACTATTTTAACACTTGTAGCAGTTAGGCCATTAAAGAAAAACGAATGTATTCAATTCTACATAGATTCTATATAGAACACTACGGTGGAAGGCAATATAAAGTGGTTGTTAAAAAAAGAATAGTAGCTGTAGAATGTAGGGCGTTGCCGTGTTTAGATCAATCGAAATGCGTTTGTTTACGTTATCATAGAGCACGTGTCTAAAGTTAACACGAGGTCTAAATGTAAACGATTTTTTAATGTCGCCTGTAACCCTATATGTTAACCATTTTTCAAGTATACTCTAGATAAATTGTTTTCTAGTCTAGTTGACACCGATTAATATTTGCAATCATTTATTATAATTTTTTAATAAAAAAATATCTAAGACTTAGATGTACTTAAATAGCTCAAGTGTGTGCTCTGAACCAAAACATGCATAAATAACGAGTACTTAGACCAAATAATTTTGGTATTTGTAAAATGTAAGTATGGGTCTGTCGGTTTTTAATTTATATATATCTTTTTTCTTTTCAGATTATTAGAAGCCGAAATGGGGTTTCACATAATAATAGATCGAAGGAAGGACAGATGGAATTCTGTGAAGACTGTCTTGATAAGGATATCTGTAAGTATTGGCATCATATTCAAATGTAATATAATTTTTCATTTACTTTTGAAAATCAATTTACCAAACAAATAAAAATTCAACACAAACCATTTCACATAACAAATATTTACCACAAATTGATTACCTATTGCTATATTATTCAACAAAAAATGACAACAATCGGTTAAAATGAAGCTTGAGAAATTTTGCTGGACCGATGCAATAGTTCGCTACATAGTCGAATACCAAATCCTCACATATATGTATCTTATACATAAAGACTTGAATTATCAGAATTTTTTTTCATACCTTTCCAGGAGTTCTTTCCCGGCATGATCCACTCAGTATACGTGCTGCGTCCAGCCAGTTTTCTCCAGAAGGCGTTGTCCGAAGTCAGTAGCAAGCTGTTCAAAGAGGAGTTCAGGTTCCGAGTCCTCGTGTGCTCCTGCATCGAGGAGTTGTACGAGCATTTCGACCGCTCCCAACTGACACCGGATTTAGGTGGAGAGTTGCAGTACTCACACTCGGAATGGATACAGCAGCGAATAGTTAGTTGAATTTTATGTTAACCCCTGACTCTTATACCTTGAAGTATTTATTTCCTTTTGTTCAACCGGAATGATAAAGTAATCATTAAATTTTAATTTTATTTAATTAAAAAATACTATACCTACAATAACAATGATGATTTATTCTTGCGCACTGAAAACTCATGTGGATTGTTTTTGGGAAATATCATAACGAGCCGATCGCCGGTATGATATACTGAGAACTATTTTCATACCATACCATTTTGAGCATATTTTTGATTATACACTAATTTAACATAATTTCTTCCAGGCTTTGGAGAAATTTTCGACGCTAATGAAGGAGATATCTACCAAATTAGACGATTTTATGCATGAAATAGTCGACTGCGATATGGGTAACGATCCTACACAAACCAAAGAATTACTAGACTGTCAAGAAACTAGGTACAGTACTTTTTAAATACCAATTAATGATAAGTACGTTTAAATAAAATTTTGTTTGTCAATGACCTCGATGGAATCACGAACTGTCAAAAATAACTTTTTTATTGGTTCCGTATTATTGTGAATTACTTATCTTTTGTATTATTTTAGGTATAAAGCTTTAAAAACAGAACTGTCTACAGCAACGAGTCAGGGCGAAGAGTTGCTGACGCAAGTTAGGAAACCAAATCTAACCTACAATATTATAAGTCACGTGGCGGCCGTAGAGAGGTAAATTTTAGTGATACCTTTTATAAATAACTAGCTTTTTCCCGCGACTCCGTCCGCGCGGGATAAAAAAAAAAGAAAAAAGAAAACTGGGTAAAAATTATCCTATGTCCGTTTCCTGGATCTAAGCTACCTGCCCACCAATTTTCAGTCAAATCTATTCAGCCGTTCTTGAGTTATAAATGGTGTAACTAACACAACTTTCTTTTATATATATAGATAATGATTTTTTTGTGATATTTTTTAACGTAAAACTTTTTTTATTTTACAGGTTACTAGTACAATTAGACGAGACTGAGAAACAATTCGATAATTTCTGGCAAAAACATTCCACAAAATTAAACCACTGGTTGAAATTTCGTACATTTTTATTGAATTTTAAACAAATGCAGGTAATTACGCTTATAATCTAAAAAAATATATTTTGCTTAATACTAAGATCGCACCGGTCGGAATTTGAATGATTTATTTTTATCCGGTTGCTTGTTTCTGTTGCGGAAATCAAACATGGATGTTGACGGCGATGAAATGCTTTGCGATTTATCAACTTCATTTATTGGTCTAAATACAAAAGCCTCAGATTTTGTTCTTTTACCTACCAGATCTGATATCTCCATTAGTTTTTCATTGTTAGTAGTCATTTCATAATTTGCCACATGAATATCTTTTCTTTTTAAAGCGTCAAGCTGAAACTGAAGTTTTTGAATTTTCCTATTGTTGATTTCCAAGCATGCAGTCAATTCCTCGGCTTGTTTCTTCTTTTTGTTACATTCCGTTTGTAAAGCGACTATTTTACGTTTGCACGTTTCCAATTCCGCATTCAACTTTTGTAGGTTAAGTGTATTAACCTCTTCCAAACATTGTAATTTTTCCTTACAATGCCTCGCTAAGCTTTCTTGATAAAGAGTTTCCTGTTCAATTTGGTAGGACCAAAAAGACATTGCCCTCATTGTCACGTCCATAATCGTATCGGGTTTCATGCCCGCTAAAACTATAGATTTAAAAGTTTCACTGGGCTTAAGATCTGCTTGAATCACGTCGAATTTATCTCGCAATTCACTTCCGCATGCAGGGCACGTTAATGAATTCTCAACATTACGTTTAAACTCTTTTTGACCGTGCTCTATGCAGAATGCATGTGAGCATGTCGTTACCCAGGCATGATTTGTCAAAGGTTTTCTACACTTACGAAAATTACACACCATTTCTAGCGTCATTATTAATTATTAACGATTTTATTTCACTTCTGTATTTTTACAATTGACATTTTACGAAAGTGAGGTTAGGTTTTGGATACCTTTTTTAATTGTTGTTGAGGTTAATGACATTTATGTCAAGCGGTTAAATATAAATTTGTAGTAAAAACTTTTTAAACTCATAAGAATTAATTGCATTGGAACATATTCAATTTTCGAAAAAGAACTATTATCCTTAAAATATGTTTATCATAAATTTTTTAATGTATAAAATTTTCCTTCTTTAGTTCTTTTCCAAGCAGGATTAAGATTGCCTTTTAGTTATTTTTTAAAAATTTCAGCATGCAAACCAGCCAGTATTAAAATGATAATTAACAATACAAGAAGTGTTTTTAATAAAAAAAAATCCCTTGCTAACATCGGCTTAGGTGCTCTGAGTTAGACATTAAGTTTTCCAGTGTGAATATAATTAATTGTTATTTATTTTGGTAGGCAACTCTAGATAATCATCTAAAGACAGCGTGCGATATGACCGAAGTCGGAGAGACGGCGAGTAGAGTTGAGAGCCTAATACAGGAAGCTAACGATTTTGAGAAACTGTGTAATTGCGATCTCGATACTGCGTCCACAGTTATTGACGACGGTAAGAATAATTTGTTTTTCTTTTCGTATTTAATACAGATACATGACGTCAATTAGTGTTTAGGATGTGCTTGATTTTAAAACGTTTATCAATATCAAGAAATAAATAAAAAAAGGTGGATAATGTTTTGTATCGTATTAGAGTTGCCAATATTAAAAACTCTTTATTAACAATTCTACTTGTAATAGTTTGAAACATTTTTAATTTTCGCATGTTTTAGGTGAGACGTTAATGAAGGACCCACTTAGTTCCGTGGACCACATAGAATCAAAATGCGAGGAGCTGAGACGGACGAGCGCTTTACTTATTGATAAAATACAGAAACGGAACTTACTGTTGACCAAAGCCCGGGAACTGATGGACAGGATAGATAAGGTAATGTTTATATTTACTCCTACAACTGAAGTCTGACAACTGCGACAATGTAATGTCAAGATAAGACTCTACAAGGCTTTGAAGCTAATTTTTTTTTTTAAATAAAATTTGGTAACATGTTATATTTCGGTACTCCCAAGTTGGGTTAGAGACAGGCAGAATGGCCGGCTCAGATAAGTGGAATAAGGTCAGGACCTTACAATAATAAATTATTGATTTAACCTAGGTTGTAATTTATTTCTGATTTTAATCAATTTAATATTGTTGTCAGGCGAACGAATGGTGCGCAACGGGTGTAGAGATCCTGGCGGGTGAGGGCGGTCTCATTGCCGTGGACAAGTTGCTTGAAGACGCCAAGAGCTTCGGTCTGACTGCACCAGAAGAGTTCCGCGACATGCTGCTGCAGAGCGCCACGCAAGAGACCAGAGCGCTCGTCGCTCAGGTACACTTTCCTGCAAATGTTTTCTTAAAGAATCGAACATAATAAAAGCTTTTTCTTAATATCTTGCTCGAAGGACCAATATATTTGAATAAAAAAACACAATTAAAAAATTAATATTATTTATTATTAATGCTAAACGAATTAAAACATATCTGCTTTATCAAAGATGAAAGACAAAGACATAGACGTTTAATACAGAAGGCTAGACGCGGTTAGGTATGATGTACCAGAGTGCTGTAAGTGTTGTGGTTGTTGCAGGTGGCGCAGCGCGTGGAGGACGTGTGGCTGATGGTGTCGGTGAAGCGCGCGTCACTGCAGCGCGCCGCGGCCCGCCCCGCGCGCCCCGTGCAGTCCGTGCCCCCGCAGACAGCCGCACTGCCGCTGCCGGTGCCGCTGCCGGTTCTACAGGTCAGCTACTTAAACAACTCAAACAAATGTCCAACTTTGAACGAATCTCGATGAAATTTGCTACAGTTGTAGAGCATAATCTGGAAGAATATAAAGGGTACTTGCTAAGTATTTTTAAATTTCGCGCTTAAATCTCTAACAAAAAACTAAGCTATTATAAAATACTAGCTGTCGCCCACGACTCCGTCCGCGCGCAGTTAGAAAAAACTAAAGGAAGGGGGGGGGGGGTTTTGAAAAATAGATGTTGGCCGATTCTTAGACCTACTCAATAAGCTCACAAAATTTCATGAGAATCGGTCAAGCCGTTTCGGAGGAGTACGGGAACGAAAACTGTGACACGAGAATTTTATATATTAGATATTTGGAAGATGACCATGGTCAATGTATGCAACCTTTTCTTTATTTTCTTGTTATATACTTTGTATATATTTTTTTCACAAAATCCGAGATTCCGTTATATGTTTTTAAATTATTAAATTTTTAACTTTTTACATGATTAACTTTTATATAGATAAACTTAATGCACTTAAAAGGGGTAATTGTTTGTATAATGTACCAATAATACTCAAAGACATTTTTTAAACTGTACTTATTAAGAAACGTAGTTAATTAGATGTTAATGAAGGTTGGGAGCAATAGAACGCTGTCACTGTAACAAAGTCAATGTTAACTATCCATTGCGTTGTCAATACACAACTTTCCTTAACCAATCAGTACGCAGCAAACGTACGATTGACGTGATACGCATTTTAACACCAACCTTGTTATTATTCTGTACACAAACGAAGAAATGCGTGTGGAATTTTATTTTATTAATATTTTACTTTTATTTTTCAACAAGATAAATTCGTACACATCATTTACAACGTTTTTTTAATCAATAAAATAATTACAACAATTTATATTATATAAATTAATGTCAATTAATACCGTATTTAATAATATTAATAAAGCATTATTAGAATAATACTAACGAAAGTGCAGACTTACAGAAAAGCGGCAGCAAAAAGCCAGCTCATGTCATAGAAAGTATACTAGTAGCTAGTTACTAGCTAGATATTAAGATAATGGCACACGTGTTGTCGATGAGACATTTTTGCTGGACTGTGTGTGTATTTTTATCGATATTTTTTAATAATTTGAATCTAAACCAAACACACTATTAGTGTTGTATTAGAAACTCTCTTTAATCGGAGCATAAGGTTTTTGTACAAAAAAAGATGTTGCAGAGATTTAAAACTCATTAGTTTGACGTAATAAACGTGGCCCCTTGAGCAACAAATTCTTTGTTCATGCTTAGAGCAAACTTTTCCTTAATTATTAGCAAATCCATGATGTCACAGCCACATGTTTGATAGCCTTTAATTGAAATTTCATATGCTCTTTTTTGATTCATTAATGATTTAATCCCTGCGCTTGATTTTTACATGAATTATATGATCGATTAAATCGATTGCACATCACTATACACGAAAGTAGTGTAAAACGCCCTGCTTTTATACAAACATGCGATGGTTTGTAACATGACTGCCGTGTTGTTAAACACGTGCTTTCTAACTATAGTTAGGCCTTACCGTTAACCACGAAATCCTTTTGGTTAAATACCTAGAATAAACGTAATTATTAAGATGTAGTTCCTGGAAGTAATCTAACCTGAAAATAAACTTAGGTAATATAAACGCACTTATGCAAATATAATAATTGAATGAAATTTACGTAAACTGTCTCGTAACTTTTTGAACTTTATTATCCTTCCTTCTACTAATAGCTACATCATAATATTGAAATAATCGTAAAGTTAAAAGTTGAGGAAACAAAACAGGATAGTCTTCCTAATAGAAAATTATGACACTTGATAGCGTCTTAACGATTTTCTAACTTTTATGGTGTAATGTGAAAGCATAATATATTGTGTTGTGTACACTAACCATGGGGTCCTGGCGCAATATCCGTGACTATACTCGTCGCCATGTCGCCTCGCCACACCCGTAATTACGTCGTAGTGTCGTACCGCAAACTCTTGTACCTTGGTAGATCCGGTTGATTCACATCATTGGAGTGTGTTTTACTTAGAAAATTACTTTGACGAAAGTTGTACATATATTGACTAGATACTTGTTTTACTAACGTTACACATGCGATATGTTATCTATCCCCTGTCTGTAGCGATGTACTTGTGTGTGTTGTGTGTAAATGAATATTGAAAAATCTCTATATTTTTTTTATGAATTCACTTCTCCCATGAATCATCATCAGCTTACTATACGTCCCCACTGAGGGGCTCGGAGCCTACCCCAAGTTAGGGGTGACTAGGCCATAGTCAACCACGCTGGCCAAGTGCGGGTTGGTTGACTTCAAACATATCATTGAATTTCTTCTCAGATATGTGCAGGTTGCATCACGATGTTTTCCTTCACCGTAAGAACATCGGATAAATGTACATATGTAAATCGAAAATCGAAAAACACATTGGTACATGGCGGGATTCGAACCCTGGACCTGCAGATTGCAAGTCAAGTGCTTAACCCCTGAGCCACCGACGCTCTTCGACTTCTCCCATGAATGATTCGTCGGTAATATTTCTTTATATAATGTAGTAATATTTATATTTACCAAAAAAAAAAAACTTGTAGCAGCGAATTAATAAAGACGGTGCTATAACAGTTCCACTGAAATCTGTTCATTACCTTATTTGAAAGTTCATGGTCTTTTTCTTTCCAGTCTGTTAGTTGTCGTGAAAATAAGTTTTAATTAAGTCTTTTAATTATATATCATTATAATTAAAGTGTCTATATGCATCAATTTACTTTAAATTAATTAAATTTCGGTTATTTTTGACAAGACGTTACACTATGAGACAGAATGTTTTTTCTTATGTATGTCGGTGTAAAAGGTTATTTAACATATAAATTAAAGTATCACTGTCAAACACTAAGTCACCGCAGTCGTTAAGTGTATATTTAGTATGAGAAATCACACACTAGAGGTCCCTCTGAGTGATCAATCAGCGAATCTGAGTATAATAATTCGTACTTTCTTACATGAAATACTTCGACCGGTACATAATTTCCTGTACAATGGAATGCTCAAGCGTCAAGGTGAGTAAGTGACGGTTACGATTGACGTCCAATATGGCTTGATTCGATACTGCACTATGTTAATACTATATGTAGATATCGTGGGCGGACATATTGACAGTTTGATTTTTCAAATTCATACATTTATGACCACAGCAATAAGCAGTTATGTGTGGGATTGTACTTTTCAAATTATCAACCAAAAAGGTATTCGATAAATTTTTTTACGTTGCCAATAAAAGTGGCCAACCAAAAATGTCTAACTTCACTAACTTTAAATATATTTAATATTTTAATTAAAAAATTAAATGACTCATTAAATGAATGCTTTTTTATTATTCTCGTGAAGATTTTAAAGCAATCTTTTTTATACCGACATTTAAAAATAATAGATGTCATATTTCAAATTATTATCCAAATTTAAAGTAAAAAGATATGATTTATTCTTCCTTCAAAACACCGTGCGTTCACCATACCTCTCGCGGTCTTGATGTTTTATTTAATCAAACAAATGTCAAGATGTAATTGCTGTTATTTGGCATACAAAATTGTTGTTCAGATTAATAATAAATTATATCGTTGTTGTGATCTACCAAGCTACAGATTAGTTAGTGTCGGCTATAAATTGAACCCATAAGTGACTTGGCGGAAAAAATGTTACCTCGAATATGTGTGATAATTTGAGCGTATTGTTTTTGTTTGTTTAATCTAGAGTAGGTTGCGAAGTCCTTGCCCGAGACTGTGTTACGAGATACATAAATATGTCACGTTTATTATAAAGTGATTAGAATTAATTGTGCAATTTTATCTAAAGCTAGACTTGTTGCCGCATACGTTGCAAACTGTTTCGTAACTTTAAAATTAGTAGAAGAGATTCGAAATAACATCTGTCTGCATATAATTTTTTATTGATATACTTCCTTGTTGGTGACATTTAAATCGAACCTGTCAAAACTTAGTCAACAGATAAAAAATGGCTTGTAAATATATTCATTTTTTAGCAATCAATAAGCAAGGAAAATGTTAATTATTATGTAAGCTTTCTCATTTTTTAATTTATGCCCAGACAGGGTAAATATAGTCAGAAAGCGCATTCGATTCTACCACTTCATATTTGGATATACCATGAACTATTAGACCTAGTACATATATAGTACAGAAACATTGTTATGGTAAATTTAAACGTGGTTAAACATTCGCAGTTGGCATTCCACACTCAAGGTGAACTGTGGCCTGTTATCTACTATCATTTTATGCTGCAAAAACTAGTTATGTCATACTCAACAATAGCACAAACGAGGCTCGGAACTAAAGCCAACATTATTTCTCACGTTAATCAAATTTATTAATAAGTATAACGTGTGTTATTGTTTTGAATGTACACTTAATAGTAATATAGTATATTTAATTATTATTTATAAACCTAAAGTTATTTTATTTCTTGTACAAATGACAACCACTAATCATACTTAGAATCAGTAGTACGGAAAAGAAAAGTGGTCACAGCGAAAGTGGTAAATCTGGATTGAACACGCCTAAATGTTTCTTTTTTTTTTATATAACAAATGCCACGAATCATTTCCGACACTTACTCTAACGCAACGGCAAAAAATGATGCATGCTTAATTTTTTAAATTAGAGGATGCATTTTGATACGTTAGTGCTTACCATAGAAAGGCAACAATGGGTACAACGTCCTGTCTCGTGCATTTTATTCTTACTTTGCTTTAACATCCAAGTACGTCAATGTTCAACCGTTTACGAAGTGCACTTTTATGTCATAATGAACCATTATAACGTGAACTTCCTTAGTTTCGTAAAACAATGCGCTTGGAACTTATACCAGAGGCTCGATGTTGTTATACCAGAGTTCGCTCGCGTCATTAGTTTACTGTGTTGTTTTAAACGTAAATGATACATTGCTGTGTATGTTGTGTTTCTATAAACATATTTTTTATAAGAATGCATTGTATGTCAAAATTTATCGTAATGTAATCTTGTGCTTTATTCACTTGGTGGTATTTTTTTGGTGGCATTGCGCTATGAACCGTTTTTTAAAGTTTATTGTAAACGTTGTGAAGTAGTACTAACCGTTTTCTGATTTAGTTTTGGTTTTAATTTCCGTCTGCATGCGTTGTAGTTAAACATAAGCTTTTTCTTACAAATATCAAAACGTAGATAATACAATACTAATAATTTTGATTTAAGCTTGAAGTCAAACAAAAGCTAAGCAAAATGGTTCATCCATTATTTAACAAGATGAGATTTTAACATGTCGAATTTTAAAATAATTTTAAATATTTTAAATATTATAAAAGAGTGGGAATATTAATACCCAGGTCTATATTTCAAAGTAATAACGCCCAAATACGTATAACTTAACGACCGTTGCTATCTCATATCCAGAGGGCGTCGAACGTTAGGGTACCCAACCGAATGTTGTTCACCCACGTTGTTGCCAAATCAGCAGAACTGTTGACCCTGAATGTCTCGCTATGGTGAATACCAACACTCACGTTTTTATAGCAAATATCTAAGTTCATCTTTAGAACTTGATGTACTTTGTACACCTGAGGTATTTATTTTTCGCCAGAAACAACGTATTGCCATCATTGAAATTATAGGAACCAATGGAAAAATGCAATGTAAGTAAAAACATTTACTAATTATGTGTATTTTACCAAAAAGGCTTCAACTTATGTCCATTATAGACCAATAAGAACACTGGGAGCTAAGTACGAAATATTACGAGAAACTATTCGTAACATCATCGAGATTTTTTTTCAAAGTGTGTATAAGATTGGTCCTTTCATTAGCGATAACAATTGGTATTGCGAATCGAAAGATTTGTCTAATTTTCTTCTATTAGGGGCGCTGTTATAATTTAATAAAAAAATTGTCGATGACGCTACGAATACTCTCGCAAATTTTCATGCAAGGCCCCAGATTTTGCATCATCTCGCAAACCGTATTTTATTCGAGATACATTGTTTTATTTTATTAGTAAAAAAACAAAAGAGAATAGAAGAAATAATCTTTATCAATTTATACTTCGTAAGTGTTAAAAACATGTTTTACAGGTTTACAACTGCATTACAACTTAAAACAAAACTAAATCTATCAGATATTATCGTGGAATTCAATTATTGTAACTAAGATACGCATAAACTAGTGTGTGTAATCGATTGATGCAACAATTAACTGTGGAGAAGAATTATTAAGCGATTTAACTTGCGCCGACCGTTACCAACTGTAGTGCTGTATCTTCACATAAATAAAAAATATATCTACGTAACCATGTTCAAATAGGCTATCTTATTTTTTTATTTTTATTTTTTTGTTTCTGTTCATGAAAGTCATCATGTTTCTGTTCTTTTCGAGCCATAAACAATAAAAATAAATAGAATTGTTTAATATTCGACAAATAATCACGTTAACAAATCTTGAAAATCTTACGACTCTCAAATTATATAACCTTGTTAAAACATTATCTTGCGAAAATTCTCGTTAAATATTGGCATGGTTAATGCGTATGCAGGGCAATCAAATGTAAACATAGTTTCACACATTAGACGTACAGATTTAAAGACATTTTAAGTGCTTTGTATCAATTACTGTAATAAACTGAACCAAGGATATCACATCTATTAGAATTTAAGTACGTGCATTTAATGGCATAAATGTAGTATTTTTCCGTTCCGTTCCGTCGTTATAAAACTCTGAATTAAAAATGGGTGAGCTTCTAAATTGTGTTTAGTTTGGTAACATATTTATTTTTATTTGAAAGAAATGAAGAATGTATATTTCTATAGAACTAGGCCATTCATATAACATTTAATATTCGCTTTAGCAAGTTCAATGGCACATCGATAATATGAATGGCTGCCCACATCACCGTACCGAGAGGTTAACAATTTACGCCCAATCATCGTAACATTTTATATTCATATAAAGTATAAACGATCTGCAGTGCCACTGACCTACAACCGTGCTTTCAACGCGATGGATGTTTGGCATCATTGCCTTTTACATGCATTAATTGTATGCTTCGATAAGTGTTCAAGAATTTTTTTTTATAATGATTTGTTCTGGTTCTTTGTTAGTATGTTTTCGCGCGTCTGTAATTTAGCTTTAACGTTAATACATGTAAATTATTAAAAATATGATTTTCTAATATAAACCTTAAATTTTAGTCTTTGAATACGTTATTGATCAGTGTTTCATAGAACAAGATTACGTGTTAGGAATCGATAAAAGCTTGCTATGACAGTAGGAATAATATTTTTTCAACCTGTAAATGAATGAAGTAATGTCTTACGTGATCGATTTCCGTACGAGTAATCTAGAAAAAAAGTCTCCTTAGGAGGAAAGAAATGGTTCACTTAATGTGGATACATTTCCTTAACTTATTAGCAAAATGTTACGGCGACATGCAACCCGCGCCCTACAAGGAATTACGAACACACCTTGTCCGAGTCTAGATAAAGTACTTCATAACATAACCGTTTTAACCACTTTCATTACCGCATTCTTATAAATAAGCACATTTTAGGTATATAAGTTTTAATTTAAATTGACGGCGAAACGACGGCAAAATATAAAAAAATAAATGTAAGATTAATTAAATCGATTTCATTAACATTGTTTTTGTAACATTTAGTACCAGAATTTTGATGTGTCGTAAAGTGATTTAAGTAACCTATAAACAATTTAAAAATATTGTGATCTAAGTCAAAGTTCACATTGCACTAAATATATTTGCATATAATGTAATGTGAGAATTTCATAATTTATGCGTCTTTATCAGACGAAATCGATGCAAATTTGTTTATGTTGATACGATCTCTGTTTCTTGGTCGCTTACGTTATAATTGCCGAAATGAATATTTGATTTGGGGCATGTAGTTTTCATCATCACCACTTTATAGTCAGCTCAGCAACTCTTCAGGTCCTTGTCCTGATTTCAATAGCATTCTTCTCACGTTCAGTTACGGCCCAAAAACGGACTTGTCAGAAAGTGCGCGCATCGAGCTTTTGTAGGTAATTTTATTGAATAGCTAACTATTGGATTGCGGAATTGTCCTACTGTTTTAAAATTTCTCCTCTTTTATTGGAATAATGTACATAAAAATACTTTAATTCATCTCTTTTGGATCGATTTTGACGGGAAATTAAGTGATTCACGCGGGCATATTGTAGGTGTAGGTTACTTTTTCAAATTCTGAGTTAAAAATCATTCCATAAAAATGTCCGATTATGTATGGATAATACAAAAGGTACTGTAATAAATTGTTCAACTTATTCGAAAGACTTATATCGATGTTATGTTTACCTAAACGAAAAGTTAAAAAGCATAAAAGAAGTTACGTTTATTATTATACAGTGATTTTTGAATAGCATCGCGTTGCTACTTTAGATAAGATTGCGTTGTCTCCGGCATGCATCGGATCATTGTGGTGAAAGAATGCCCGTTTGTTATGGATATGTTTGTATTTTTCAACAGAAGTCTCGCTGAATGGAAGTCATTACTGCGTCACCTGCCGATTGTAATCACGTAAATGTATTTACGTTTCCATTCATTGTTATGTGCACAATTTGGTTTTGTCGGCTTTGTTCTGTCTCGTACTGCTCTTATTTACGGTCATAGTGGACAATTAAATACAATAAATACGTTATTTTAGGTGTTTTAGTATTTGGTTACATCAAGGTTATTAATTGTTTTATTCGAAATCATATTTCGTGTTCTAATTTAATTGTTACAGTTGATAATTGTATCTCTTTTTGCAATTTAAATGGTCACAAATGATATCGTTTTGTTTAGTTTTGGATTTCGTTTCAATCAAAAAGTTTTTTAGTGTTTTGATAGTCTGCTCTCAATATCCGCGGGAGGATTTCCTACTTGAAGTGCCAGCGAGTGGCGGGCGTGCGGAGCGCACCAGTCTGTCCGATGAGCCGTAGCGCGGCGGTCCTGCCGCCACGCTTGCGATATCTCTTCGCCGCTTCTTTTCTCCTGGTAAACGACCGGAACTCCTTGTGCTACTTATAAACACTTGTTTATAGTTCAATGATATGTTTATGTGAAAACACTTAAAAGTGATTCTGCTTAATTCTGTGATGGATTCGGGTTCAGTTTGAGTGGAAGACACAGTGACTAGTGTAAGGTCGTCCTGATGAAGCGGGCGACGTGGGTGGAGGTTGAAGCGGGCGGCCGGCTCGGCTGCAACGGCGAGATCTTCTGGAACGAGTGCGCCGAGTGCGACTGCGCATATTGCAACCCTAATTACGTCTGCGTCTGCGGCAGCGACAAGGTATACCACTTTGAGACCAACGTACTGCGCGATGTTAATGTGTAAACACTCGTAAACATTTCATATTCAAATTTGTAGACTTATACTCGTTCTTGTTTAAAACCGCTAGCGGTTGAAAGTGGACAACAGTTTTTAACATTTATTTCTTGTATTTTTTTTTTCGTGCTTGTTTCATATTTGGAGTTTCTTTTTTAGTATGTTAAAAAGCTGTTTAAGGCATTTTGTTTCTTACGGCCATGATTTAAAAGCGAGTTTCGTGTGTATCGTTCAGGGTTCGTGGGAGGAAATTGTTACATTGCGTGCACTGTGATAAACTTTGTTAGGGATTAGCGGTTAAAACTTTAAGCGCTTTATACGTGTTGTGTCTTCACTTAATGGTCATTAATGATTTGTATTCAAGAAAAGAAAATATGTATATCAAGGGGGAATAATATTGTATTCTATGGTTCGAAATGTTTAAATTTTCAGTTGATAAGCAGTCGGGCTTCTTTATCTCGGACGTAAACAAATATTTGCTCATTTCCTTCGCCGGTGCACAATGTCTGTTCTGTGAGCAAAGAACAAAGAAAATTTTTACCCATTTTTAACATTTTCATCCATGTTAATGTTGTACATTGCGTATCGTATACATATCGCCTCGACAGTGACCTCGCTCTAGCATTATTACTATTACATTTTAAAACAATGTACTTATAACGTTTCTACAAGCATATTGGGACGACCTAATTTTTCTGTGTGTTTACGTACTCAAAAAAACGCGTACTAAACCCGATATTTTGAATGACGAAACTTACTGAACATGTTGACAAAGTACCTATACAGTATTAAAATTTTATTAACAGAACGTGTCAAAGCTGATGCCATAGTACTTTAAAGTCCGTGGATATGTGGGTCTAGTATGACAAATGACAAATCAATATGATGTAAGGCCCTTTATCAAGTTTTGTAACTGTTATGCTCTCATATTCAAATTGACTTAATAATTGATCAAATATATTTTTAGTTTTGATGAAAATTTATAACAATGTAAAATAAACATTCATCTATATATATAAAAGAAAGTCGTGTTAGTTACACTATTTATAACTCAAGAACGGCCGAATCGATTTACCTAAAAATTGGTGGGCAGGTAGCTTAGAACCAGGAAACGGACATAGGATAATTTTTACCCCGTTTTCTATTTTTTATTCCGCGCGGACGGAGTCGCGGGTAAAAGCTAGTATTAAATACATATGTAAGATAATTAAATGATGGATTTCCATTCTGCTCGATCTCGGAGCATATTTTCTTTTTTATATCTAAATGTCACATAATACTAACACACAACTGTTATTAAGTTAAAGTAAGGCAATAACTGTCTCATTAATAAATAAAATTATCTTTTGCTCGCGACATTGTCCGCGCGGAAATAGAAAAAAACTTAATAAGTACCTATATGTTCTTCCAGAATATGTTCTACATCTGCGCCTAATTTCATCAAGATCCGTTGAGCCGTTCCGGAGACACCTTCAAACAAACATCCATCCATCTAAACTTTCGCTTTTATAATATTATTAAGTTAAGATAAAACATTTGAATACAGATATCTTGATACAAAACATGTAGTTGCTCAAACTGAATCGTTAAGGTGGTCTACTTTCCATTTCACAAGAGTCGAAACAAATTCCCTAACGACGGGTACTTGTGCAAATTATCGAAAGTTGTGGAAGAGAACTTAAACAAAGATACGACCTTCATCTGTTACGTCGCTGTTAAATGTATTTAAACGAAAATTGAAAAGTAAATCTTTTAAGAAGCTTTGTAAATACGTGCGTATATTAACATATAACATTTATAGTTTACTAGCTGTCGCCCGCGATTCCGTCCGCGCGCAGTTAAAAAAAAATGAAAAATAGATGTTGGCCGGTTCTCAGACCTACTGAATATGCTCACAAAATTTCATGAGAATCGGTCAAGCCGTTTCGGAGGAGTACGGGAACGAAAACTGTGACACGAGAATTTTATATATTAGATGACAAAGATTATATATATCTAGGGGTAAGTGATTAAAATTGTCCCATTTATTTGTTCTTTAGAAACCGTATGCGGTACTTTACATATATGTAGGGCAACGTCTGATAAAAATGTAACAAATTATAGGGTGTTAACTTTATTAGACGTATCTTTACTACATTAGTTTATGACGTGACGGCTTTTCTTATCAGCCTCCGTGCCGCACTCCCGAAATGCAGAAAGTTCATTGACACATCAAGCTTTGCACTTAGCACACTTCACTGAGTTTTCGTAGAATAGAACTATAAAAAATGTTCTGATCAATTTTTATCGACTTTACACTAGCGAAAGTAGAAAGTATCAAGAGATTACCAACATTTTGTAATAAGATTATTCAAAGATAGCAAAGAGGAATTGGCTGTGATAAATAACCAAGCTGCCAGTGCTAGTCGAACCGATTAACTAATTAAAAATAATTGGTCTTTCGATGTCATTTGCACGCGATTATACAGACCAGGAACTGCTAATTGCACGTATTAACTAAACATACTCATACCATTTTGATAAACCAAATTTTTTTTAGTTAGCACCACACAAAAAAATATATTTTAAAAATTTACGAAAGGCATGGTAAAGGATTTGTGGCTAAAACGTGCGGTATACTCGTGTTATGCCACCAACCTTTTACTATAAAAAGAAACATGTTTTTTTATTATAAGTGACCAGGAAAAAATAATATATTCGCCGATGATGATCTACTTACTTATAAATCAATTTTCATAAATATAAATTAAATTAATTTATTCATAACTCAATTTATTATTCGATAATGCTAAAAGATTTATGAACTTTGAATGGAAGCTGAAATTAATTAATCTTCCAAATTTTAATTTTGTTTAAATTTATTTCTTTTTTGCCTTCTAATATTTTTATAGTCACGAATAAAGCCGTTTTCAATCACGATATACTAAAAGTATAATAAAATTGTTTTAGCTTTGAAAATATTGTGATAAGACCAAGAAAGTTTGTAACAACCAGAAAACACGAACCAATAGCAACGCAAATACACGCATAAAGAGGTAGGCAATAAAGGTTTTAACTAAACAAGGACAAAAAGAACCAACAATACCAAGTCAATTCAAAGTTTCTATAAATTTAATATTAAGATGCTTTTCCATTTATCATTTTCCATTGTCCCAAACTTGTCCTCCTGTTTGAAAATCGTAAAAATCCGTTTTTTTTCTATACTTATTCACGTTCGCTCAGAAGTTCGTCGCTTTTTTGCTTTTGTGAAATAAAATATTTGTGATATGCACATATGTTGAAAAAACGTACATCTATTTCAAAATTTGTACTTTATATTATCATTTTTTTTATATCGGAATATGTTTTGTTTTTTTATTTTATGTGAAATGCGCTCTTTGCAATCAATATGCCTTTTATTTAAATGTAGGTGAATGACCGAGTATTGATAATAGTAGGGGGAATAACAACAAATTTTTATAATATCTTGACACATCGTTATTTGCAATCAACTCAATATTCCAGTAGACCACTAAATGAAACTGAAGTGCAGTTAAATCTAACGTTCTAATTAAAAGAATAATTGCCGTAAAACATTCGAACTGATTTTTTTATGCGAAAGTATTCTTAAAATGTCCACTATAGAAGCGAAGCGACGTTAAATTGCATCTATCAAACTATTAGGTTAATGTGCCTAATGTCATTTAACACTTAAAGAAAAATTTGAAAACCGTCCTCAGGAATATATCTCTACTGCAAAATGTAGAAATTAAGGCCTACAAAGATGTCTTAAAGGAGAATCATGTTAATTTGTATTATTGTATAATAATATGTATCTATATACAATGCCGTATACATTCTTCTTACTTCGGTAACTATACAGAATCTCGGTAGGTCACAGTGTAATACCTAAATAACTCGTAGGGCTCTGCACGAGGCTTCCGTGAAAGAAACGCGCCATAAAAAGACGCCTTTCCTCATTCGGCTTTATGCAGTGTCGCGTACAATGGCTCTCGTTTCACAATACAAGGGGATAGTGAAACTTTACACGCTATTTTTTTTTACTTGCCTCATTCGCCTTTGTTTAGGCGAGTGGTATATGGGAACTATTTTGCCCGCATAGCGTTGAACTTTTACCATATTGTTCCATAATTAGCTGATACTTGGGCATGTTCGATGTTTTAAGTGTGCCATTAAAATTGCTGTATGAATATTGTTCAAAAAATTAATACAATATTATTTTTAATCTAAAAAGTTTCTATTACAATATAATAATTAATGCATTAAAGTTGTTAGAAACTTTCATAAAGGTATCAATTTACTTAATATTCGGAAGTTACTTTTAACTTATCTTTGTCACTATTGACTTCCGACATTTAGGCTAGTTGATATAATTTACATATTTGTGATTGCATAACGTGATATTATCTTACGATAACTTACCTAACATTATTAAATAACAGTAAAACTATGAAAAGGTGGACGTTTGTGAAGTTATCTTTGATTTTTTTTTGTAAAATGGATCATCTACGTGCAATTTGCCTCACTTTATACTTGTAAATATTTATTTGGTGGTAAGATGTAGGTTAATTACATCTATCACCTTGAAGTAGTTAAAATAAATTACTAGTTTAGTCTTGAAAAATTACAATTATAGGCCTTGAAAGAATTATAACTGAGACTGGTGGAGCACAACTATATGAATCACTAGCTGTTGCCTGCAACTTTGTCCGCGCAGAATTAAAAAAGTAGCAAATGTCTTCTTCCACACTATGTTTTGCATATGTGCCACGTTACGGCGATACCTTCTAACAAGCATCCATCCATCCATCTAAACTTTCGCATTTATAATATTAGTAAGATAAAAACTTTTAAAACGATTTTTAAAAAATAATTTTTTTGTAATATCCCAATCAATTGGCGTTACAAAATATACATCGTTTCCATTAATTAAAGCACCATAAATATATCAATCATACTGGAAACTATTATAAAATTATCATAATGTATTATCTACAGTATTATTATTATTATTGTCTTAACATTTCCGTGCTGCTTAGTTACCCACTTGATGTAATTAAATTGGTCCCCTTCATTGAAGGGTCACCTTTGTTATAATTGCCAATTGCTGACACAGTCGCGTGGCGACTAAATTTCGATAAATGTTTCTCTTTATTAAGAGACTAGCTGTCGCCCGCGACTCCGTCCGCGTTCAGTTAAAAAAAAACTTAATAGGGTTATGAAAAATAGATAATAACCGATTCTCAAACCTACTCAATATGCATATAACATTTCATAAAAATCGGTCAAGCCGTTTCTGAGGAATATGATAACTAACATTGTGGAAATGTACCGCTTCTTAACAATTCTTCGAAAACTTGTATTCCATCAGCAAATATAAGCTGCAATTGTCAAAAGATATCTTCACCTTCAAGCAATGTTAATTTTTAGCACCTAAAAATTGGTATAAGATTACTCTCATTTAATGATGTCTACGGGCTATGATGATTTGTTACTGTAATTTGTCTCGAAGTGTGATTTTAAATTGGCTGAGCGCCAGACACTTCCATTGAAACTCAGCTTAGTTTCTACTTTCCGCGGTCGAACACAGGCGAAATGTATATCAAATCTTGTGAAAAAGTAGTACTTACTAGGTGTACCTTTTTAAACCGCTTCTAATGCAATAAAAACTTGAGAGGTGTGTTGGGACACCCGGATGGAACGAAGTTCCTTTCGATTAATTAGTGAAGGAACCAATGTTTATTCTATGAATAAAAAACTTAAGTCTTCACAAGAAGTACATTTTATTTCTATGAATTTTCGTTATATATTGTCACGTCGTTGCCATGGTGAAGTAGCGCTCAGTCGTCGTTAACATACTTACTATAGCAAAAAGTGTCGTGACAACTTTTCGTAAGAATTTTTTCCGTCTAGCCCCCTTTCACAACGCGCGATAAGGAACTTCGTTCCAATACACAACAATGTTGTGAAAAACATTAGCGAACATCAACAAAAGTATCCGTATGAAAGTGAAACTACTTCCTTCCGCTAAATATGTCACAAACGTGCCCAACACGTTTCGGTTCGCTGATTTGATTAACCGATAAAATTCGTAAATCGAACCTGTGTCACTGTGTTGCCCGCAACCGTCCGCTGCCATCCAAACGGTACCCGACGTCGTCGTTTTCCGATTTCTAACAACCACATTAACATATGTCGGCCGGCCTTTCACATCGCATTGGATAACTCACGCGAATGTATAGACACACTGATCCAAACATGTCTCTCATCTTTCCAATTTAACATACGAATCAAAGCTGTAATTCACTACCCTTTACTGTCTGTTATCGCGTAAACATATTTGATCCTCGACAGCTCTGAAACCAAAACACAACGCCACTCTGCGTCATACCGACTTTATTAGGAGTTAACTGTTAAAATATATTGAATTCGCAATAATACTTTGTTAGGTAGTGCTTTTGAATTTCTTTTATTTTTTAATAAGCATTGATATAGTCGTCAAATATTTTCACTTTGTTATATCTTAATATGTAATATTTTAAAATTACGGTTATCTTAGCATACTTGTACTGTTGGCGCCGTTTCCGCTACAGCACAATAGATGGCGCTGTATGTCTGTTAAATCGCGATTGTAAAAAATTTGTCTTGCTAGTAATATACTTCCCGCGTATTGCTGATACTTTGGTATATGTTTGGTTGGTTTTCTTTGCGTTCTTGAGGTCGTTTGAGTTCTGTAGTTATCGTTCGTTCCGCTGTTGGTTGTTGAGTCGTCCAAATTCCGGACACACGTTTCGTAGGAGTGTAAACAAGTGGTCCTTCGTATGCCGAATTCTCGGACTAAGAGTATTAAGTCATATTTGGACTTTTAAGGTTTCAAGTCGGTTTTGTATGTTAACAATCTCGTGTTCGCAAACAAGTTTACAAACAATCGTGGGTTGTATAAGACTTAGCGCGTTGTCACTCGTAGATGAATAATTCGGTTTGCGTACAGTGAATTATACTCACTTTAAGCTGGTTCAGCAAGTAAACAACAGCCCATTAGTTTTATAATTTTGTTTGTTGGGTCTAATTTGAGTGCTTGTCATGGAGCAAGCTAAAAAGTTAATCAATTTGCAAGAAGACAGGATTGAACAAATCCAGAAAGCCCAAAGTAATTACCTAAAATCACCTAAGTCTCGAGTGACACCAAGTTACATAGAAACGCGACTTGAAACATTAGAAAAAATATATTGTTCATTTATTAAGGGTCATGAAGAATTATTGGGTTTGATTCTTCGTGGTCAGAGAAGTACATTAGATTATTTTAGTCAAGACAAAAGTGAACAATTAGAAGAACTTTATACCAACTATAAATCATCTTTAAAAGAAAAATTACATGAGTTGGTTAAAGACTCTACAGCAAGTGATACACTTACTCCGAGTCGAACTAGTGCTAATACAGATATTAGGCTGCCTACGATTCAAATTCCGACATTCTCGGGGAATTACACGGATTGGCCGTCATTCAGGGATTTGTTTACTTCAGTAATTCACAAAAATACAAGTTTAGACGACGTGCAGAAATTGCATTACCTGAAGTCCCTAGTAAGCGGAGAGGCTGCGCAATTATTGCGGAGCATTAATGTTACAAACGAAAATTACACTCAAGCATGGGATACACTGTTTAAAAGGTTTAATAACAAAAGATACATTGCGAATTACGTATTTAAAAGATTATTTGGACTAAAACCACTTACCCACGAATCTGGTCACTTTCTGAAACAGTTGCTGGATACTACGTCTGAGTGTCTTAGTTCTTTAAAAAACATTGGTATACAAACAGACACTTGGGACGACATAATAGTATACATTACAGTTACAAAACTAGATCCTACCAGTCACCGGTTGTGGGAGCAGCATATTTCCTCAGAAAATGACAAAATGCCGACTTTCCATCAGTTGTCACAATTTCTTGAAGTTCGATTTAAATCATTGGAAATGATAGAAGACCAAACAAAGTCACATAAGTCCAAATCTTTTCTCGCGACAGCGTCTGTATCTTCGCTCAAATGTACCTTTTGTAGTGGCGATCATTACATTTTTCAATGTAAAGATTTTGTGAGACAAGGCCTAGAACAAAGAATTGAGTTTGTAAAGTCCAATAACTTATGTTTCAATTGCTTAATTCCTAATCATTGTGCCAAAATGTGCTTGAGAAGCACAAGTTGTAATATATGTAAAAGGAAACATCACTCTTTACTACATCCGGGTAAGGGTGAATCTAGAACGGAAGAACAAGCACCTAATGAGAATATAGACAACCTTGAAAACAAAGACATTGCTACCCATTTTGTAAGTCAATCTGGTCAGGTACTGCTAGCGACAGCACTGGTGGATGTTTCTTGGAAGAATGGTTACACACACATTTACCGTGCTCTACTTGACCAGGGGTCTCAAGCCTCATTCGTAACTGAGGACCTCGTTCAGTCAGCAGGTCTTAAAAGAGTAAAGGTCAACGGTGAAGTTTCCGGACTTAGTAACGGGAGCAAATTGCGTACCAAGTACGTAGTTGATTTGGAATTACGCTCTCGGATTGAACCACAATTCACTTTATTCGTAAGGGCCTACGTTTTAAAGAAAATTACAAATTATTTACCAACCCATAAAAGTACAGTGAGCAACTGGCCTGAACTCGAGTCAATCGCTCTAGCTGATCCCGAATTAATGTGCCGAACAACATTGATATTTTACTGGGGGCCGAGGCTTATGCCAAAATAATTGATGACGGGTTACTGAGAAACTCAACAGGGGCTATTGCTCAAAAGACAAGGCTCGGTTGGATTTTGTCAGGAAAATTATCTGAAACACTACCTAAAATAGTTATAAATATGCATGTATGTGATTGTGATAATAAACTACTACGAAGATTTTGGGAAATAGAAAGTGATACTAATGTTTCAGAGCGAAAGCACACTAAGGAAGAAATACAATGTGAGAACATTTACAAAAATACAACAGTGAAAACAAGAGATAACAAATACAAAGTTTATCTTCCTTTTAAAGCAGGTTGTGAGAATCCTGTCGAAATGTGCGGGGAGACAAAGGAAATAGCAATATCTCGATTTTTACAGCTGGAAAGGAGGTTTAGACGTGATGACAATTTGAAACAAGAATACACTAAGGTCATTCATGAATATTTACACTTGGGTCATATGGAGCTAGCCAATGCTGATACAAAACAATCAATTTACTTACCTCATCATGCCGTTATTCGAAATGATAAGGACACAACTAAAACTAGAATAGTCTTCGACGCTTCGGCAAAGGGATCAAAGGGATGTTCGTTGAATGATACAAGTAAGGTATCATTCTTATTATATCATTGGTCCTACATTGCAAAAAGATTTGCGTACATTGATATTGCAATGGAGACAGTACGCAATCGTTTTAGCCAGCGATTTAATTAAGATGTACAGACAAATTCGCGTTACCGAAGAACATACGGATTATCAAAGAATAATCTGGCGAGATAGTCCAGATGAAGAGTTAAAATCATATAAACTACTTACTGTTACATTTGGAACGGCCGCTGCTCCTTATCTTGCAGTACGCACGCTTTTACAGACGGCCGAAGATGGAATTAATGAATTTCCGTTAGCTGCTGAAATCACAAAAAACATCTTTTTACATGGATGACTTACTTACGGGTTGTTATAGTGTTGAGGAAGGTATGGAGATTTACAATGAAATGAATGCATTACTAAAAACTGGAGGGTTCGAATTAAGAAAATGGTGCAGTAATTCAAACGAGTTATTGGCAAAAATTAGTGAAAACAAACCGGACTTGAAGGAAACATATGAAATTAAGTTTGATGAAATTATAAAAATATTAGGATTAGTGTGGGATAGAAATTTAGATGTATTTACATTTTCCGTTAATTTACCACCCATTGAAGATCGAGTAACTAAACGAAAAATACTATCAGATATTGCACGCTTGTTCGATCCATTTGGGTGGCTTGCTCCGGTAATAGTAACTGCAAAAATATTTTTACAAAGGTTATGGCTGATGTCAATTGAATGGGAGGATCCTTTACCTATTAATGTAATTACTGAATGGAGCATTTATAGAAATGATTTGATTAAGCTACAAGGTATTAAAATAGATCGTTGGATTAATACTTACCAAATCAGAACTAACGTCGAACTTCACGGATTTGCCGATGCTTCCACGGCCGCCTATGCAGCTGTTGTCTACGTCAAGGCGTTAGATGATGATGGAAATCCTAAAATAACGCTTTTGGAAAGTAAAACTAAAGTTGCACCTCTTAAACAAATTTCTGTTGCTCGTTTGGAGTTATGTGGGGCTCTTCTTTTGGCTAAAATGCTTTATCAAGCCGCAATCCATTTGAAAATTCCAATGGGGCAGGTTTTTGCATACACTGATTCTACGGTTACATTAGCTTGGATAGAAGGACTACCTATTAAATGGCAAACTTTTGTGGCCAATCGAGTCACGGAAATACAAACCTTATTGGACAATTCTGCTTGGCGGTTTGTTTCTTCAAGGGATAATCCTGCAGACCTAGCTTCGAGGGGTATACAAGCTGATGATCTTGTTGCTTCATCACTGTGGTGGCAAGGCCCAACCTGGCTAAAAGAAACACATAAATATAAACAAACAAATGCCTCATACACTACAACTTTAGAAGAAAGAAAACAAAGGGTTAAAACATTTCTGTGCGAACTAGAAGAAAAACCCATTTATGAACGATTTTCGTCTTTGAATAGAATGAAGAGAGTACTTACCTATTGTCGGCGATTCCTTCTTTTGAAACCTGAAAAACAATACACAGATTACCTTAGTACTAAAGAATTAAACGAAACAATGCAAATGTGTATAAAACTATGTCAAAGACAAGATTTTATGGAAGAAATAAGGGACTTAAAAGAGAGCGGTATGGTGAAGAAAAGAAGTAAACTAAAGACATTATCTCCTTATTTAGACGAAAATCAGATACTTAGAGTCGGAGGACGATTACAAGGCGCTACTATAGGTTCAGAAATAAAACATCCTATACTTTTACCCAAACACAACCACCTTACTACACTGGTTGTCAGAGATGCTCACATTAAATTGCTTCATGGTGGAAATAGATTAATGACGAATTTCTTGCAAAACCAATATTGGATTATAGGATTAAAACCGTTAGTGAAGAAGTGTGTAAGAGAATGCGTAGTATGTGTGAGACATAAAGGAATGGTTCTACAGCCAAAAATGGGTGAACTTCCTTCTGTTCGTATCACACCTGGCAGACCGTTCAAGACTTCAGGCGTCGACTTCGCTGGTCCAATACAGTTGCGTACATCTAAGGGTAGAGGTCATAAAGCATTTAAGGGATACATTTGTCTTTTCATTTGTATGAAAACAAAAGCAGTACATCTTGAAGTTGTAAGTGATCTTACCAGTAAAGGCTTTATTGCAGCTTTCAAGAGATTCATATCCAGAAGAGGACATTGTTCAGATGTTTGGAGTGACAATGGATTAAACTTCGTAGGGGCCGCAAAGGAGTTAAAGGATAACGCTAACATTCGTTGTTCAAGTGGTATGAAAGATATAGTTGAGTTATTAGCGAATGAAGGCACTATCTGGCACTTTATTCCACCGAGAGCCCCCAATTTTGGTGGCCTTTGGGAGGCTGCGGTCAAAAGTGCCAAAACTCATCTTGTTAAGGTCGTTGGAAACTCAACGTTGACATTTGAAGAGATGACAACTCTGCTATCACAGGTCGAAGCGTGCTTAAATTCTAGACCCATCTGTCAACTAAATGATAATCCAGATGATTTGTTTCCACTAACGCCAGCTCATTTCCTCATTGGTGAGGCAACTATGATAATTCCTGAACCAGACCATGAGAATACAAGATTAAGCGCATTAGATAGATGGACCTTAGTACAAAAAATGACGCAACACTTTTGGAAACGCTGGTCAACAGAGTATCTGCAAGGACTACAGAGAAGACAAAAGTGGCAAAAATCTTCAATTTCTCCAGATGTCGGTCAATTGGTGATTATAAAAGAAAACGACTTACCTCCAGCCAAATGGTTGTTGGCGCGTATACTAGAACTGATTCCCGGACCTGACAAGGCTGTTAGGGTGGTTAAATTGAAATGTAAATCATCTATCTTAACAAGGCCTATCAACAAAATTATTTTGTTACCTAGAGATATTAAATTACACGAAGACGCTCACGAATACCTCATGGTGGGCGGAAAGAACAAGGTTCTTGGTGGGCGGAATGTTGGCGCCGTTTCCGCTACAGCACAATAGATGGCGCTGTATGTCTGTTAAATCGCGATTGTAAAAAATTTGTCTTGCTAGTAATATACTTCCCGCGTATTGCTGATACTTTGGTATATGTTTGGTTGGTTTTCTTTGCGTTCTTGAGGTCGTTTGAGTTCTGTAGTTATCGTTCGTTCCGCTGTTGGTTGTTGAGTCGTCCAAATTCCGGACACACGTTTCGTAGGAGTGTAAACATGTACCAAGATTGGACAATTGTAACTTTCATTTATATTTATGCGTAATTGGTACTTCATTTGTGAGTCTGTTATTCCGTAAAGGTAAAGCTTAAGATAATAGTTTCTACCTTGTTGCAATAGCTTAACTGCTGTTACAGATACAATCATACATTCGATTTAATTATATTGTTTAATTTTGTACCTAAAGAAAGACTTCAAAAATCAAAGAGTTGACGCACATCGTCGTCTCTTACATTTTGTTTGAAAAAAAAAAAACAGAAATAACAATATGTTTTAAATAGACCTGAAAAAGTTCAAAGTAATTAAAAAAAGATTGAAATAACACAGTTAAATAAAACTGCTAGCAAACTTAAAGGAAGAAATTAATGATTTTTCACAAAAAAAAAGAAACATTTTCAATTAAAATTTAAATATAAGAATACAATAAAAAGAAATACTACAAAGCCAAATGTATCTGTTACATGGGGAAAAATGTTTTTAAGTTAAACACGTCTACGAGATTTTTCTAGAAGCAACAAACAATGTAGTGCTTGTTGTAATTGATAACGCACGTTGAAGATGCGTCTAAGTGGGTGCTTAGGATATTGCTGTGTACTGATTATTTCTATTTCCATGTATTAGTAGAAAACAGAAATAGTTAAGTATACAATAAGTATTATAAATTACATAATTTAATTGAATTTTTCGTTAATAAGAGATTTTCATCGAAAAAACTGTTATTAGACATAGATTTAACCCACGGGAGATTCAGAATAGTGTAGCAAAATTTAAAAACACATAAAGGTGTACAAACGTAGATTGATTTTATATTAATAGAAATTTTACGCAAAAAAAAAAATATAAAGAGTTATTTAATAAATAGAACAAATTTCATACTCTTTTATTTGAGAATCAAACTCATTAGGCAATGGTATCGAAATCACCACTGAACATAAGCCAGCACTGGACAAAATAGCCGGTCATAAGGAAAGCACGCCATAATTATTTCGATAACTTAACTGGCAAAGTTTTCCTTAATCAGTTCCAGTTGAACACGCTAACAAAGCGTTCATTTTCATAAGTTAATGTGATTTTTGTGATTTAAATTAATAGTTACCTATGGTGATAAAGTGTAGTGTGATATGTGCTTGTTATAGAAATGAAGCCGTACATATTATGCGTCTCGTTTAGTGCTGCATGTTTTTGTTAGTTGACTTATTTATAAAGTTAATAATATATATTGTTCATAAAGTTGTTACGCTTGTAGTCCTTTAAAAACGTTCCTTGATAAGTAGGGAGAAATATCCGCAACTGTATCTCACTTCGCTAATTGCAAAATTTTACATTCGTTCCGTATGGAATCTTGAGTTCATAAAATGAAAATCGTTTTGAGATTCCTTTCGGTAATAAATTAAATTATTTTTCATGTAAAAATTCAATCGTTCTATACAATCGATGAACATATTTAAATCATAATTAGACGAATTTGGATACGACCTTCCCAGTGGGCATCCGGCGAGCCTTACGAACAAAGAGCTATTTAACTCCGTAGCGCTAACCGACTATTTGTTCTGTAAACATTACCCGTCGTTAGCAACTAATGTTCTCACTACTCTATTAGTTAAACAATTCTTAAAACAATACTTACTTTGCTTCTGATTTCTCACGTAACCTAGTTCTACGTATTATTTTAAAAGATAAACGTTATAGGCAATGTAAATCATAATAATGAAATAACTTGCTTATAAAAATAAACACCAATTTTATTTCTTTTATCAAGCAGAGTAACACTATTTATTTACATTTTCACATACATTAAACTGTTCCTTAGTAAACACAAAGTAAATTGTTCGAAATAAAAATGGCCTCTTATGTGAAGGTCTTAACATCCTACTCTAAATATGTTCTTGTTTTAAGTCAAGACCAGATTTTATGCTATATATACAATGTACTGGTTGAGGTCAGTAAATCCTTTAAGAATATGTTATTAATATTAAATATTTAACAAATAGTATGCCAGTCTTAATTTTCTTGTCGCTTTGTGAATTTTAGCAAATCTTTAAAAATGCAAATAAACGATACTCAGATTATACCCAAAATAATATTGTTCACACAATTTTAAACAATACGAATCAGTTGTAACATGCGTCATTAAATCACTTTGATATTCAAATGGTAAATGAGGAAAATTCTTGTACGCAACGAAAAAAAAAACAAAAATATTCAAGTCAACACGATGAATTGAATCAATAAAACAATTGACATTGCAACTTATACTTACATCTATTTTGCTATACTCGTAATAATACGATAGTTATAATAGGCTTCTTCTATATTACATTAACATTTTATCTCATTATATTTTGTGTTTATTGAATTTTTATTAAATCCTTACTAATATTATAAATGCGAAAGTAACTCTGTCTGTCTGTCTGTCTGTCTGTCTGTCTGTCTGTCTCGCTTTCACGCCAAAACTACTGAACCGATTTAAATGAAATTTGGTACACAGATAGTCTAGAGCCTGAGGATGGACATAGGCTATATTTTAACGCGAAAAAGGGGTTGTAAGGGGTTGAAAGTGGGGGTGAAAGTTTGTATGGAAGTGTCGCCTACTATTGTTTACTGAACCGATTTAAATGAAATTTGGTACACAGATATTCTAGAGCCTCAGAAAGAACATAGGCTACTTTTTAACGCGAAAACAGGGTTGTAAGGGGTTGAAAGTGGGGGTGGTAATTTGTATGGAAGTATCGTCATTTTTACAGTTAGAAGCATGAAACTTCTGTCTAAGGCTGCTAATTTGATATAAATAAATATGAAATTCAATTTCTGTAAAAATTTTCCCCTGAAGGGTGCTAAATAACAATAGGGGATGAAAATTTGTTTGGGAATATGTGAGGCTTAGGTGAATGTTTTATTTAATATGTTTTGCTGTTACCCTTACTGATATTTAGTTTAGGGCCCGAGAAAGAACAAAGACTACTTTTTAACGCGAAAAAAGGGTTGTAAGGGGTTGAATGTGGGGGTGGTAATTTGTATGGAAGTATCGTAATTTTTACAGTAAGAAGCTTGAAATTTCTTTCTTATGCTGCTAATCCTTACTAATATTATAAATGCGAAAGTAACTCTGTCTGTCTGTCTGTCTGTCTCGCTTTCACGCCAAAACTACTGAACCGATTTAAATGAAATTTGGTATACAGATAGTCTAGAGCCTGAGGATGGACATAGGCTATATTTTAACGCGAAAAAGGGAATGTAAGGGGTTGAAAATGGGGGTGAAAATTTGTATGGAAGTGTCGCCTACTATTGTTTACTGAACCGATTTAAATGAAATTTGGTACACAGATATTCTAGAGCCTCAGAAAGAACATAGGCTACTTTTTAACGCGAAAACAGGGTTGTAAGGGGTTGAAAGTGGGGGTGGTAATTTGTATGGAAGTATTGTCATTTTAACAGTTAGAAGCTTGAAATTTCTTTCTAAGGCTGCTAATTTGATAGAAATAAATATGAAATTAAATTTTTGTATCAATGTTACCCTCAAGGGTGCTAAATAACTATAGGGGATGAAATTTTGTTTGGGAATATTTTAGACTTCGGTGAATGTTTTGTTTAGTATGTTTTGCTGTTACACTTACCAATATTTAGTCTAGGGCCTCAGAAAGAACATAGTCTGTTTTTAAACGCGAAAAAAGGGTTGTAAGGGGTTGAAAGTAGGGGTGGTGATTTGTATGGAAGTTTCGTCATTTTTACAGTTAGAAGCATGAAACTTCTGTCTAAGGCTGCTAATTTGATATAAATAAATATGAAATTCAATTTCTGTAAAAATTTTACTCTGAAGGGTGCTAAATAACAATAGGGGATGAAAATTTGTTTGGGAATATGTGAGGTTTAGGTGAATGTTTTATTTAATATGTTTTGCTGTTACCCTTACTGATATTTAGTCTAGAGCTCGAGAAAGAACAAAGACTACTTTTTAACGCGAAAAAAGGGTTGTAAGGGGTTGAATGTGGGGGTGGTAATTTGTATGGAAGTATCGTCATTTTTACAGTAAGAAGCTTGAAACTTCTTTCTAATGCTGCTAATTTGATATAAATAAGTAAGAATTTCGATTTTTGTAAAAATTTTACCCGTAAGGGTGCTAAATAACAATAGGGGATGAAAATTTGTTTCGCAATATGTGAGGTTTTAATGAATGTTTTGTTTAATATGTTTTACTATTATACTTACTGATATTTAGCTTAGTGCCTGAGAAAGGACAAAGATTAATTTTTATCGTGAAAGAGGGTGTATAAGGGGGTAAAAGTAGGGGTGGAAATTTGTATGGACGTATCGTCATTTTTACAGTTAGAAGCTTATAACATTTTTTAGGCTACTAATTTGATATTAATAAATAGGTCATTTAAAGTTTGTAAAAGTTTTACCCTTAATGTTGCAATATAATAAGGGAATAGGGGATGAAAATTTGCATAAGAGTAAATGAATATTTTGTAAGTTCCATTTGTTTTGTTGTAATTTTTTATAAGTTTAAATAAAATACCTCAACAACAACAACTAAATTCACGCCCATAACCCAGAGGGATAGGTAGAGACCAAACACCTACATTTGGTGTGGTCGTGGCACACCTATCTCTATGTCTACATCCATACATCAACGCATAGCACGTCGGTCAAGTAAAATAATAATCCTTAAAAAAATGCTTAACGAAAACAGTATTTCACGCGGACGAAGTCGCGGGCACAGCTAGTATTCTTTATATTAGAAGACCATATAGTTTAAGCCATAGATTTTTTAAATCACTATAATAGGTGACAAATCAATATAAACAGTGAGAGTTAAAAAGATAGAATATTGATTCATTACCCGTTTACATATACGTATGTCCCCTTATGCATTAAACAAGCTCGAAAAGCTTGCTTGACCACGAGCCATCTGCAACAAAACTTGTTCTAAACATGTGGTCTGTGGTCACTCCGGTCTTTAAGTTTTCCATTCTAGTACCCATTATTATCAAACAACATGCTGTTTTCATAATAAAAATTTAATCCGTCTAGAAATTTCCATAAGATATTTCATATTCATTCCATAACATATTTTCCATATGTTCAGTAGTGCTGAACCTTATCTAAATGTGAAATGTATTAAATGTGGCTTGATGTAAAACATTGTATCGAAATCTGCGAAAAAAATAATTTGTAAAATCATTTCTGTAGTTGTATCAATAGCTACTAGCTGTTTCCAAGCTTTAATCAAAATCAAAATTCCGTAATTTTAATTATTATACTCGACAAAGTATAGAATGCTTTAGTATACATTCTGAACGTAGAATTTTAAACAGCCGTGACCTTTAATAATACAATTTCATTGGAACTACAGAGAATGCAGCCAACCTAGTCGATTATCAATGTTATAATAGCATAACAACTATAGCATAAAAATTGCTGTATCTTGACTATTTGATTTATAAGTATTTTTTAAATAAATGTATTTTTTTTTAATAAATTAATTACTTAACAAATGATTGAATTGAAATGATATATTGGTAACAATAGGTTTTCCTGACGTATAAAACAATTGTTTTGTTTCTGTATAATAAATGTTATCTGTCATTTTATCTGATCCCCCTTCTTCCTCCATGTGTCATGATCGAGGACATTGTGGTGCCATCGTGTTGCGGGAACTGCACTGACTCATCATAAATTTTATCATTAGAATGACTCGTCACTCCCTGTCTGCGATGATACTAAACTATAAATATAAGTACATCCTGTATTACACTCGAAGATATTGAATAATTGCAGTCTAAGCATTCCTTTGTTATTCCGACTCTGGTTTCAGATTTGCAGTAATCAAATCTTCCCTTGGTAACCACAAACCACCAAACACAACTATTTTTATTGCAAAGACAAACCACAATTAGATTTTGTCTTATGAATAGTTTGAACATCTTTACCACAATCTTAAATATCACATAGAAAATGTATTATGAGTTAAAGGTACTAAGAAAGCGACGATTAAAGATAAAAAACCTTCTAAGCAAAGAATCTACGGAAGATAAATTTCCAAACCCCGTAAATGAGTGAAAGTGCTCTTAAATATCAATGTCTATTTTTTACAGTGTTCAATTCTGATAAGTCATTTGGTCCGCTCTAGTTTTTGCACGATCTCAATTTATATAAAGAAATTCAAATTACTCTAACGACCTGGTTATCGATTTCTTCAGTTAATAGTTATGCTCATCAATCATGACTACACAAGACATGCATTCCTATTGGAACTCAAAGCCCTTGTTTCGCTTTTTAACAAAAACATAATAGATTTATTAACTAAATTTACCCAGAATATTAAACCAATACATTCAATCGTTATATAGTATATAGTGCAGTAAAACATGTTCATGTTTTAATAGTTCATTTGTTAGATTTTTATGGGAGAACTCAATCAAGTTAGTTCTTTTGAAAGTAACACGATTCCTTGGGAAGCGTCACTAAGTAGTGTCTTTTATCGCAAACTTCGCTTCGACGAAATTGGAACTTGTTATGTTTGGACTGTTGCAATTCTTAGAATTTACACCGATTTTACATTCTGCATTAGCGGTAAGACCTAATTTATATTAAGTACAAATTCCTTCCAATGAAATATGTTAATGTGTTGAGTTAAAGTTGTGAGAATTTATGCATGTATGTACTTACGATTTATTAGTTTAATATTTAACACAGATAAATGCTAACGAAGCATTCTCAAACATCTCAAGCATAGCATGCATGTCAAATAAATTACAAATTATCATGTTGTTAGTCCGCATTTTGTCACCAACCAAGTCTAATATCATCATATCCATGATAAATTACATTTGAAATACTTCATTAAAATACTTAAGTTTATGCAACAAGATTACTTCACGCAAAATGAATAGCTTGACTCCTCGTCTATTTGAAGGACTACTGCAATTTGTAAAAATGTAGAAAAATAACAAGTTTTTTTAATGATTACGCTTTCTAATAAAATTTAGATTGATGTTATAAAATGCGGTCGTATTCTCAATGCATCTGACAGGCCCTCGATCCACTTTTCATCTACGTGAGCCACCTCCTGATGCCTTGGCGCTATTAAGGTCTGTCGGGTCGGGCACTAATTTCATTTATGGTCATTTGGCACAGCTTGGTACATAACCATCCGCGCACTCTGTCGGTAAGAAATACTACTAGGTCAATAAACACTTTGTGCTACACAAGTCAATAGGTACTAGTGTTTCATTCATAGGTTATAGGGTTTAAGATATATGGTAACAAAGCTAGGACATAATATCTTACATTAAATATACACATCTATTGTGAAGGCTAGAGTAGTAGATCAAACAAGTTATTCAACTTTTAAAATTTCAATTAATTTATTAAGCAAAAAAATTAACAAATAATTACAACTTTGCCAGTAGTAGAAATAGTTGTGGCTTTGAATACCTTTTCAAACAACAAATTTACTTAGTAATTGACTTTCTCCACATGATTGCTGGTAATGACTAGGTCTAACAGTAACATATCATTACTTTCTGTAATACACATATGGGGAAAGAGAAACTGAGAAAATTATTGATGCATAAATGGGCGGCAATGTGTTTAAGGAAGTCCGGCGCCTGCCTACCGACACATCGACTACAACAGTGACTTATTCATACGATATATATATTTTAAGGATTCGGTGACAATCAAGATATTAAATACTTAAAAAAGTATGCTTGGGTGTTGTTAAATATATCTTTAGTTAAAAGAGTCGTTTCACTTTTGGTGATGTTGAATACTACTCAATTTATTAGTTAAATATGACAGTTGTATTCTCACTTACGTAGTTATTCACAACTATATTTTACCCGCGACCTGCACGGAATAAAAGAAAAACTACAAATAAATAGAGCCTATGCTACTCAGTGATAATGTAGCTTTCTAATGGCAAATTAATTTTTAAATCGGTCAATTAAGTAGTTTTTGAATTTCTTCGTTATGTACAAAAATAGAAGTAATTTATCTTTATAATATTCATCATCAGCTCACTATACGTCTCCACTAAGGGGTTCGGAGCCTACCCTAAGTTAAGGGTGACTAGGCCATAGTCAACCACGCTGGCCCAGTGCTGTGATAGATACTTCACACATATCTTTGAATTTCTTCTCAGATATGTGCAGGTTGCATAGCAATGTTTCCTTCACCGTAAGAACGTCGGATAGATGTACATATGTATATGGAGAAACACATTGGTGCATGGCGAGAATCGAACCATGAACCTGCAGATTGCGAGTCAAGTGCTTAACCCCTGAGTCACCGACGCTCCTTTATATTATTACGTTATGATAACTCAGTCATCAATTAAGTGAATGCACAATATAATGTCGCGACGGCCTGGGTCGAGGGTCAGACGTATCTATCTCGATGCATTCTCTGTACCGAGATATTATTATGTAATACTTCCGACGGCTAACTAAACATATATTAAGCTTCGTACACAATGAAAAAATGCTGTAATATCTCTTTAATGACATAAGATATCAGATAATCGGAGTAAACAACGTCTGAGTTAACCGATGAGTGTATTTTGATAGCCTTGTTCACATCTGATACTCAGTAATGAGTTGTAATGATTTTAGTTTAGTTTTCGTTCCCACGCATCATCATCTAATCGGGAATTACGAAATGAATAATTATTGATGTAGTAAATAGTTAGTTTTAAGTTACATAATTTAAACAATAATGATTCGTTTCAAAAGGAAGGGAAAACGGGGTTATCTTGACGACGATGCATAAATAAATGCTACCAAAAGATTTCCATTTTGAAGGTCGTTGTGAATGTTTCCGCGGGCAACGAGTTTCCGAATTTCTACAGCGGTGTACCACATCACGTGCCATTTGGACTATACCGGTTTTTCAGATTTATGCATAGGGTTGCCAAATGCTCTACAAAATGTAACGGAATTATTCTACGTCTTAAAAAATTTCAAACAACATTTTAATTATATTTAAGACTAGCTGTCGCCCGCGACTCCGTCCGCGCGGAATTAAAAAAGTAGCCTACGTGTTCTTCCAGACTATGTTCAACATCTGTGCCAAATTTCGTCAAGATCCGTTGAGCCGTTCTGGAGATACCTTCAAACAAACATCCATCCATCTAAACATTCGCATTTGTAATATTTAGTAAGATATGAAGATATTTATCAATAATGCTTTTTATGTCCTCTAAAAGGTCGTGGGTTCAGCATCAGTCAGTAAATTTCTCTTAGTGAAAATAAGTTGTTAACATTTATACTGTACGTAGGGCCGAAGATAAAAGGTCCTCCCTCTCCCAAGAGAGAAAGCCTATGTCAAAGTGTAGGAGAAATTTAAGTAAGCCGCAGACATTTTACCTTTAGCTTTTTAAACACTATCGTATGCTAAATTTTTGCCAAAATCACTTTCATTTGTTTCTACATCATATCTTAAAGGTTATTTTGACAGCCCTGGTGATGCGTGATCGAGGCCCGCGTAAATTCGCCTCAAAACGGTACAGCCATTGCGACCATCCGGGTCAACGCAATTAATTCCACGGATAGCCACATCTTTCTCGATGCCCGCTATAAACACACTTCAATCACCAATACAAAAACCACTGTATTTATAATCATAAATGGCAATAGAAGACCTCGAAGCCCAGTACTTAGAGTACACTGTTAACTAATAGGTCATGGAGTTGTTTATGAGCTGAAGTCTTCGATAGCTATATATTTATATTAAAATAAAAAATAAAAATATAGAACTGTTTTTTACGATGACAAGACTGGTTTTTATTGAATGAAGAAAAATGAATAAATGTCAAGAAGAAAAAAAATAAAGAAAATTAAAAGTACAAAAAGGTTGCGCGGTGCGCACTGGCCGCTTAACCCCGGGGCCGGTGTTACCGCAACAGAGTTATTATCCAGTAAATGCCATGCAGTCATTCGTTTAACCACTTTTCGTCTGTAAATACATCATAGTTGAAAAATAATCTGTAATATCGAATTAAATGGAACGGATATATGTATTTATTACAATGTTTTAGTAAAACTAATTAATTGCGACGTAATATGGCAAAAACTCGGTCGGTGCCGGATGCTCCATTCTGTTAAAATCGTTATCTCGCGCTCTAAATTCTACTGAATGCTGAATTTGTATAGGATTTTTTATACATTACATTATTCATATGTTATTCAAGAAACATACTAATTCGTTAAAAAAAAAGAAAAACTGAAAAAATAGCAACTGTCTTTAATAATCATTCCTAGGACTTATAAAGCGCAATCAAACATTCTTTCTGCAATTTCGATATGCTAATCAATCTTGAATTTGGTATTTCTCACTCTGGTCTACATAATCAACAGATACCTAAAGCGCTAATTATACGTATTATCACGAGGTTACCGGAAGATGTACTTTGGTTTGTTCAGCAAACATTAGCTTCTTATACTATTACAATCTGTATGCTCAGCTCTAATTAATTAGTTCACAAACAGACTTATCGAAACCGGACAATAAATTGAATAGTACAAAAAGTGCAGTGATGAAGTCAGATCGTTTAAGTGCTAAAGTGCAATGAACTGTCATAATAACAAACCACAATCCTAAACTAATGAGTGTTAAAATGACGTCAATAGATGTCTCTGATGCGGACAGTGAAAGTGTAGTGCTAAGGAATGCCAACAAACAAGATGAGACTCCAGATACAAGCAGAAACAGAAAACAAACAATAACAAAAAGGGTATCCAGTTACCACATGGGTTGGGTTCAAGTCTTGGAGGAATTGTCGTGGAAAAATAATGTGAGTGATTACTTTCATTGCACATCAGCTATCGGTGTTGTCTAAACTTTCATTATACTTCAACCATTTCGTACAAGGCTTTACCTAATGTTAGCTTACACTCTCGCTCGAAATTTATTTTAACTTTGTAAAAGTTAACTTTTACATAGCTATCGAAATTTGTTTTTTGTGTTGACAATTCTTACATAAGTATTACAGTTTAACCTCAAATCCGATACACAAGTGAGTATAATTTATCGTTTGAAAAAAAAAACATTTTCCGTGTCTTAAAATCTTGAACACGGATTAAAAATACGAGTATGTTATTTTAAAACTTCTAATAAATTACACAATTAACCCAAATATGTAACATCAGCAACTATTTTTAATTTCCAATCATCTATGCCTACGTGTAACATATTACGTAAATAAACAAAATGTATTGTTAGTAGTAAGTATAAACAAAATTAACTGAGTCACGGAAAAGGCAAGTTATATACTCGTAGTCTTTGTTACTCCTAACGCGTTTTAAACCGGTGTCACAATTTAAATAATTTCTCTTGTATGTTATTACGCTTCGGATCTAAATTTCTCTTGCAAACTAACCTTAAGATGGTATGTCTTTATCCCCGTTTCTCCAGTCTCCATTTATTATTTTATAAACGTAATTTCCCAGGAATATGTAGATGCAAAGAAGGTTTTAAATAAAAAAAGTGTTCTGACAAAAAAACAATAAAACAATCGTAGAATAACACAAATTCTTATATATCAATGAAGTCTAGTAAAGATCCCTATACGTAACTATTACGTAATATTTACAAAATCGACATATTTTTTTATTTCCACAACACACAATTTATTCGTGACCCGGTGGTGCTATCAAACTTCCTCATCTTAATACCTAATAGGTATTAATTATGTTGTCAAATCGACACACTTTCCTACCTGTTTGTAATAAATATTAAGAAATCGTAGCCCTTTGCTATAAAATAAAATGTTACGCAAACAAAGCACATGTCTTACAATGACACAGAAATATTGCTTAGTGCATAACAAATTCACAGAAAAAATATAAATTTTACAATAATTAAGCAAGTCTGTACAAAAGAAATTGACACACGATATTTGTAATTGATTTACGGTAATGTTTATTCTGAGAAATGATTGAAGAAATACAATTAAAATAAATTTCTTTTAAAAGCAGATGTATTATTTTATTGCCAGATACAAGCAAGCCTAATTTCTAAATGCATATATTTGTTGAGTGCAAATTAAAGATTCTGCCAAATAGGTGACATACTGGCCACCAGGACCGTAGCCTTTTTTGTGTTACTAAAAATATAGACGAAAAAAAAGAATAGCGGGGGAAGTGAATAAAGTGTAGGACATTAGAGTTTTTATGGAATTAGTGTAAGTTTTAATTTATGTGTTTGAACAACGAAATAAAAGCATTAATTTGGAAGGTACTGCAAATGCATAGTTAAAGGAAAACGTTTAGTATTGTCAATTTTGATAACCTTTCATCTACTACATTATCATATTGTTTTGTCTAGATAGATAGATAAATGATTTTTGGATGCTTGCCACAAATACTTATTAGTTTTCTAAAAAAAGTAATCGAAGGAAAATTCCAAAAACTTATGCAAGCATTCCGTGGGCATGGCGATCAAACAGATAATTTAAATGATATTCTACATTTTAATTTCGGGGGCATTTGAGAAATTTACCTTTTCTCTTCACATTTTTTTTCTTTTCCGGTTATGTTATCTTATTCCACATTCTTATCTTCATTTAAACAAATACGTAATAGGTTAGTGCTACTGTTTCTAACTGATTTTTAAATGTTTTAATTATGTTTTTAGGTATATTTTTTTTAAATTTACTACATAAATCTTTTTTACGTTATACCATAAACATGTTTTTTATATTACTCTTCAAAATCTTTCAAAATCAAAATCTTTTCTCCTAAGCTATTACTTTTTCGTCTATAAAAACATTCATCAAAGGTTAAAATAAATTGTGTGCAATATTATAATCTTATTTATATTTTTCATCGTGTTCTATATCAACTCGAAAGCTATTAACCGTAGCTAGGTAATCAAATAATCCCGTAACCAGTGTAACCTTGCTAATATAAAACCCATATAACCTGAGCCTCTAACGGTCGTAACGGGAGTGCCGTCCCGGTTTCAAACTCAGTTACGCAACTGTTATTCCTGGTTTTACTTCAGGGTCAATTGTCATGTCTCTCATAGTTCACACAGTTAAGACAAACTTCTTTATTTTCTTGCCATACATAGCAATTGATATCAGTATTTATTTTGCCATTGTTACTTATGCAAGCAATATAATGTTATTTATCCGTTACTGGGTCGGCAGTTGTTTTCTTTTTTATTGTTATTCGTAAGAAATTAATATTGATTCGTTTAGTCTTCTTTATGATAGGTAGATGTCTTTATTCAAAAGACCAAGCTATATTTTTAATACATCCATCAATTCAAAAATAAGTTGAAACTTAAGTACACGTAGTAACAATAATTTTACCAGTAAGGCTTAAGAATTACCATGGGAATATACTTAAATCTCTGTCTCTCGCCATTTTTCTACTGCAGCTGTTTACTTTCACTTTTTTTTAACCGAACAAAAAATGCCTTCCGCCGATTTTGACGAAACAGGTACGCGTATATCCTGTTTTTAAGAGACTTCCGTCTTATTTTCTAAATAAATGTTCGCTTAAACCCCTTTTTTGAACAAATTTTTTACATCATTGTTGCTAAAAATAGTTCACACGATATTTATTTAATTATATTTTACACAAGTTTGATTAATAAACAAATAAACAATGAATGTAAAACTTGCAAGCTGTGATAAAATGATAAAGACATTAAATTATATTTTCTTATTAATTAAACCCATCAATGTATTAAAAAAGGCTCTAATTATTTTAAAGTAAATAAAATTAGTACTATGGTTGATCTACTACCAAGTAACAAGTCTGAGTTCATATTGCTATGAAAATTGACTAGGTACCTATTGCCGTTATGACTAGCATAGATGTACTAGAAATACGATAGGTATAATTTAACACGTGCCACCACTAGAGTCATAGCTTTCATAACCCTTACAACTTTAACCCTCCACTTACTACTTGTACGAGTACACAAACAACTTTTTAATAAACCTCTCGTCATTTTTTTTAGCAATATTAAAAATGTGTAACCAATTTTCTACTGACAGTCTGTCGATATTATCTCTGTTTTGTCAAAGATTATGACAGAGAAGACGATTTTATCCGAAGATTTTGGTCTTAGAAACCAACGGTGAGTAGAGTATATATTCGGTTTTCGTAATGACTTGACGTAACCTTCTACATTATGAGTGATCAAATAAGTTTTTATTTTATGTTAATTCTTACCACGTAATGTTTGACATTACATGTGGAAACTGTCAAAGAATCACAAGATTACAAATCGACCCATTTGTTGAAAAGAGTTACATCTCTTATGAGATCTTAAATGCTAACTTAACAATTGTTTACTTTAAGAAATAACTTTAAAACTTCAACATTTTCATCTTGTTAAAAATACGTAAGTATACGAAATTATCATTGCTGAACTCACTGCATGTTAATTAAGATAACAAGAGACCACGAAACTTTAATTGAGGCGGTAATTTGATCAAAGATTTCAAGTGCACCGTAATGACCGCAAGAGTCATGAGTTAATACAGCATAATGTGATTTAGAGTTACGTCAATTTGATTAGTAAAATTTCGAAAGTTTTCGCTATTATCGTTGAGAACTTGCATAAATACTTCTTTACTTAAGACATTCAAAGGTATAATCTTGATTAATCCTAGAAAGAAATGGCTTCACGAAATGTGAATGAGCTAGTTAAGCTTAATTCTTTGATCGGATAAGCATTACGTTGCTATATATTTTTAACGTTTTTAGTGTTTCATTTAAAAAAGATTGTCACATGTAAATTCCAATGATACCTGTTTACTATATTTAGCTGATATTTATGGCCAACAAGCTGTCGCCCGCGACTCCGTCTTTTTGAGTAAAAAAAAACTTAATAAATAGCCTATGTGTTCTTCCAGACTGTGTTCTACATCTGTACTAAAGTTCATTAAGATCAATTGAACCGTTCTAGAGATACGAGTACCTTCAAAAAAACATCTATCCATCCATCCATCCAAACATTCTCATTTATAAAGATAATGGCTACTTTCCGAGTATTATTTCAAATGTGAATGTATTCACAACTTTTTGTACATTTTCCTCGATTCTCATGAACCTAATAAAGTTACAAAAAGGTCGAGCCATTGCTGTGACGTAGCACGTGCTTCGACTCATGTGCGCCTGGTACTCTGAACAATGGAGCGCACAGATGTTTCTAAGAAAATACACAAAAAAATATTTGAGAATAATGACCGTCTTTAACTTGGACAGCCGAGATCAATGCCATTGAATTTAAACATGAAGTTAGTCTAACTACGAAAGCCGGCAGGTGTGCTCTACTACTACAGACGCACGTAAATTCACACACACACAACGTTCAGGGTTGTAGTTATGTTACACACACTTGCCCTTAACTAAAAATTCAATATACAAAACGAATATTGCTCTACTTCCATATTAGCAATTCACTTCGCATCGATTTTGTCAAAATTTGATAAGGTACAAAACTTTTTTGTAAAGGTAAAGCATTCAACAGTTAACATTGTAACCAGTTTTAATTATTTCTTTATTCCTTAACCCGGAGAATAAATATAAAATAATGATGGGATTAATATTAAATTTAGTATTATGAATTGCATTATGCAGAAAAACTAATCGTCCATGTGCATAAATTACGTGTTAGCATTTAGTGCTAAATTATAACATAGACCCCAGATAATTTAAATATATATCGTTCAAGTTTGCAATTTATTATGTCTGTCTTTAAATACACTTCACTTACATTGCTTTTTTGCACACTGATCGAAGTAGAGCATTATCTACACCCGATCCGAAGTGGAAGCAACCACTTTTTTTACTTAGTCAACGTATTCCCGCGTTCCCTTCGCATCCCGAGGCAGCTCAGCCCGTCAGTTCCTTATTCTTGCTCGTTTTTGACGGAGCACAACATGCACAGTGATTTCCTATCGTTCATTAATCAAATTTATCAAATGATAACGACAGTTAAAGTGTTAAAATGCTCAATTTTATTATAACTGTAATTAATAGTTTAGAATAAAGTTTTTTGTAGAAATGGATGCAATAAACATTATGCTAAAAACTGGATACAAAATGGTGAAAGATTTTACAGTACAACATAAAGCTGTGAGTATTTTACTTTATTTGTTAGGAGTGAATAAACTCAGTGATAGTTGTCGTATTTATGCGGAGCGTCCTTATCAAACCATGTGTTGATAATAGAGCTTTTGTATATTGTGTTATAAAGTAACTGATCATATTATGAATCAATTTCTTATTAAAATTAATAATGCGATCGTCATTTAAAATACATTTTATATATTATATAACATGAACATGTGTATGGTTTTAATATTTAAAAAAATATAGTAATTTTATTTAAACTAATACGAAATAAGAAGCTTAATAATTTTTTACGTGTTTAATTTACGTGAACAATGTGGCATAATTATATTAAAATTTATTACTGCAAAATACACAATGCTTGTTTATCAACCACAAACGTGGTTAAAGAAACTTGAAGACCCTAAGGCCTTTATGACTTATTTTATCAAGGAATACTACTCATAAAACTGTTCTATAGTTTGATCTCGTTAACCTAACAGAGGTTAGCGTGTTGGTTGCCTATAAAAACAGTATCTTTTAACGGAAAAATAACGGTCACATAACATATGGGGCAAAACTACGAGAAGAGTAAGAAATTATAACAATATGGCAACGCCAAAGAGTAACATTGGCTTAAAAAAAAAGGCGGTAAAAGTAGATGATTTTTTTTAAGTAGAAAACTTTCTGTCATTCTTCAACTCAATTTTTATTTTTTAAGATATTTTGAAAACAATCTTTTCGCTTTCTACGATTTAAATGTATATTTGTGATTGACGTTATCAGTACATTGCACTAAATCCCAATTGGCATTGTTTTTGTCGTTCCAAAATTAGATACAGATATGAAAGTGTGATAACACTATTTTGAAATGTCATAAATAGAAACTTATCAGTTCTATGATTGGAAAGAAAGTGGAATACCAAAAGAAACCTTGTAAATTATCGTAACAATAGTTTTTTGAACCATAAATCTGTAATTTCTGAGTTATCAACAATTGACTGACCAATATGACTCAAACATAGCTGCCAATAAAGTTAAGATAACGACTAAGCGTCGGGTGAAGCAGGGGTACTTGACTTGTAACCTACAGGTCCTGATATCAGATATGCGAATATCAAACATATCATCAATGTGCCAGCGTGTTTTTTTCCTGAATAAAATAAACCTGATTACAATACCACCTGACTTAGGCTAGTCACCCCTAACCTTTAAATAGCCTTCGACTCCCTCGGTGGAGAGCTATATGAGCTAAAGACGACGCGACGAGACGAAATGTTTAACAATATAATTGTATTGTTCCAGATGGAAACGTCAGGCGGGTCAGAGAGCTCCGGCGGCGAGGACGCGGAGGCGCGGCGAGCGCGGCGCGGGCACGTGCTGGCCGAGCTGCTGCAAACAGAGCGGATCTACGTGCAGGAGCTCGGCTCTATACTCACTGTAAGTCATTTGATTAACCAAACCAGCAATTACCAAATAATTCCGTGTCGTTTTAATTTCGTTTTTTTTGGTTACCATTTTTTTAACTATCGGGAAGTGAGACCTCTTCTCACTTTAAAAAGTGTTAAATGACTTCTTCAACAAGATAATTATAATTTGTAATGTGAGAAATCAATTTCTCCAATTTATTTTAATTGTTAGTGAATTAATTATTAAAGTGTACGACTATAGGTAATTGGATAGGTACCTTGATGCTGAAGTCGTTTGCACATGAACGTCTCGAAATGTTGTTTGTTAACCCAAAAAGGAAACTACAGTTAAATTATTATTGCTCTATGGTAATTAAATAATGTACGGTTTTGAGGTCCCTATTTTTAGATTCGTAAGATTTATAACGACCTCCTCTTCCTACCAAGGTAGATATTTATCTTCCCATAGAGGCCTGTCTTCACAGCACATAAAAACAACCGTTACGTTACACTTGATCGACTTCAATGATCGGATATCGCCAAAGAGTTTGCGCTCTAAAAACTATATGTGCTTTTGTTTGTAAGTAGTGCGTGCTTCACACGCGTAAACACTATGGGTGCGATGAATAATGACAAAGCGGGCTAGCACCGCAATATCTGGTGCCGGAGCCGCGCTGCACGCGACGGCACAATGCCTCCACCAGCGGAACGCTATGCACTTTACACATTCGCCGACCACCGCACGGCACGGTCCCTCGTTCGCGTCATATAAATAATACCATGAAATATGGAAAATACGATCTACACAAATCTTCGGCGAACCTCAGCGTCGGAACTTCGTATTCCTGGTATTACAAGAAAAATGACAACCCCTCGACACGAAATAAACGCGGCCTATCCCGAGCCGCATCGGCATCGACGCTCTTCAGTGACTACGCTAATCAGATGTCTCTATTCGAAAATGAGAATCGTGCCAAAAACAAAAAGTGTAAAAAGTCTACAAGCGACGTTAACAAAAATACCAGGATAAAGTGCAAACCAAAAAATATAAAACCGGTAAACACTGAACCATTTTTTGGAAATTTCTACTACGGAAAAACATTGCCCGGCTACGATTTCTTGCAAAAAAGCGAAGACAAAATTACATATTTGCCGGATTCTGATATAATAACTCTCTCCGAGGCTACGGTGGAATCTTTAACAACTGCACCGACTATTATTGATATACCAGAAGTCGTTAAGAATCCTATTTACGGATGCCCAGACTCTGACGTTATTTTAGCAATACCTGAATCTTCTACCGAATCAAGTATATCCAAAGACTCACAATTAAAATCGTCTAGTTGTACCGAACTAAGAAAAACAATGTGTAACAGCAAGGAAGCTGAAGACATTCTAATGAAAATTCTAAGTGATTACAAAAGAATTATGAGAGAATGGAATCATACAATTAAGGATCATTATTCAACTGTATCGCATAAAAAAGGATCAACAATTTGCCGCAAAATCAATACCGAAAACAACTTCCGAAGCATGAATTCAACAATTACGTGTAAACGCAAAAGAAGTTTAAAAGCTATGAATGATTTAAACTACAAATACCCATATACAATTGGAAACTGCCAAAGATACGTCAGTCACGATCGTAGAAGAAACCAAAAGATTAGAAGAACAAGTACTTTCAGCAATTGGACGAAATCTTTCAAAAACTTAAAAAGGAAACTAATGAAAAACATTGATACATCTTACGAGTGTGAATGCTTAGAAAGTATTTACGCCGACTACGACAGACGTCTCCAAGAGTGGTGTGACACAATTAGCCAGTGCACGTCTCTTAGCTCGGTAAACTTTTTTTAAATTACATAAACCGAATGGGTCATATTCGATCCCGTATGAAATCTTTTACTGTATAACAACGCGCATATCCTTCACTGTCATACCTAAATAAGACACATCTTTCCTGATAAATGAAGTAAAGCTAAACTACATACAGCTTAAGCTAAGCTAAATACAAACGTTTTATTCAAAAAATTTAGTCTATGACAGAATATTACGATGTTAATGGAATCCTAATTTCAGGGTTATAAAGAAGAAATAGAGAAACCGGAGAACCAACACGTCATACCCGCAGCGCTAGTCGGTCAGGCTAACGTGCTCTTCGGCAATCTTCACGAGCTGTTCACATTCCACCAGGATATCTTCCTTAAAGACTTGGAGAAATCAATATCTGCTACGGAATTAGTTGCGCTGTGCTTTGTGGAAAAGGTGAGGAAATATCATGTATATCGACAATCTAAAAACTACTGGTTTATTTTTTTATTACAAATAATAGTGTAACTTTCTTTCAAATACATATTCATATGGACATAAGTATAAAGATTAGCAATACAAATTCTTCAGTGTTGTAGCGTGAAAAAGATTATGAAAGTCAATACCAGTAATTATTGCCAATCATGTATTTAATGACACTTCGTGTAAAAATTCACACATTATTAAATACTGACTACCGTTTTCCAAGAAAGGATTGTGAAATGAGACTGATTGGTATCGAACAACATCTTTGTACCTTGATCAAAAACTGATATATGTGAGTATTGTCTCACTAAACAGTCTCGGTAGCCATGGAGCCGTAGTATGCCAGGAGTGCAACCGGAGATAGTTCCAAGATCTAAAAAAAACTCACCGCAAATATCTTTGTACTAATCGTTCTGATATTTTTGCAGAGGGAGACATTCTTCCGACTGTACAGCTACTACTGCCAGAACATCCCTCGCTCGGAGCGGCTGCGCGAGGCGCTGGTCGACACCCACCTCTTCCTACAGGCGTGCCAGCAGCGGCTAGGCCACAAGCTACCTCTGGCAGCCTACCTGCTCAAACCTGTGCAGAGGATCACCAAGTATCAGTTGTTACTTAAGGTAAACTGCAATTTCATTCAATTTTACTCGTATACACATACGTTACTCGTTTTGCCATATACACCGAAAAACTAGTGAAATGGAAACCACAAGTCGTGGGAGACATTTTATCTATTTATGAACTCATAGAAGCTAATGATAATGAAATAAGTTTCACTGTTACATAATCATGGTAGAAGTAAATAAAACTATGACTCGCAGAAGTTATACTTGCAAAGAAGAAGGTGTTAACTAAAGAGTTTAAGATTCGACCACTGATCTTTCCAGGACCTACTAAGGTACAGTGAATGCGGAACTATGAGCGCTGGTCTACAACAAGCTTTAGACTGCATGCTGGTCGTGTTGAAATGTGTCAATGACTCCATGCACCAGATTGCCATCACCGGTGTACCGGTTAGTATTGATTAGAAAAAAATATTTGTTTAAAAAAAAAACAATCAACTTATATCAGACTATGTGCAGGTGGATCTGAGCCAGCAAGGCGAGCTGCTGCTGCAGGGCTCGTTCCTGGTGGTGTCGGAAAACAAGCGCGACCTGCGGCTGCGCCTGCGTCCGCGCCGCCGCCACATCTTCCTCTACGAGAAGGCGATGCTCTTCTGCAAGCCCGCCGCCAAGAACAGCCACAACAAGGCCACCTATCACTTTAAACATGATTTACAGGTACATTTTAACACACATCACTTCTAGTTACCTTTGTTTGATCGGCGATTTTTCTTTTAATTGTTGTTATACTGTGCACATTTTCTTATTTCATAGGTACATAGTTTTACGATGTTCTTGATTGGACTTGATTTTTTTGTAATCGGACATGTAACTATATTCAGTAAAAGAGTTTTATCCTCTGTAGATGGCACAGATAGGTCTGACGGAGTCTGTGAAGGGAGACCCGCGCAAGTTCGAGGTGTGGCGTCAGGGGCGCGCGGAGGTGCACACGCTGACTGCGCCCGCAGCAGACGTGAAGCGCACCTGGGTGGAGCGCATCAAGCGCGTCCTGCTCGACCAGCTCAACGAGCTCAAGGGAGAGAAGGTGCGCCAGTACAGCGCGCAACACAGGTAATTATCCCAATCGAAATTTACCCAAACAGTAAATTACCAAAATTCCTAGCAAAACTTTTTAACTTATATTGAGAGAAATGACCAATGGTAAGGAACGACTACTTCTTAATAACTGTTTAAATGAACACATGCTATCTACGCGTTTCTAGAATCAGGTCCTCGGCAGAGAAAAAGTTAGAGGAGGCAAAGCGGGGATTTTGGGATTTATACGAGCGTGGAAGTGAAACATAAGAGACCTTGCCTCCAACGTTTAGGAACAGTTTACCGTGTAGAGTGTAGAGTGTATGTTGTGGTTGGGGTCGTGTATTGCAGCATGAATGTTGTCAGGACGTTGATCCAGACGAGCTCGTGGGAGGCGGGCGCGCTGGCGGCGGTGCGCGCGCCGGTGGGGGGAGGTGGGGGGGCGCGGGCCGCCTCCTGCGACACACAGGACGAGCCCTGCTGGTCCACGGACCCCTCTGATGATGATGACGACGACACCGAACACGCACCGGTCAGTTAGATAACTTCAACTTTTTGAAAAATTTCATTTATTGGATGTGAAATTGAAAAAAAATAAACTTGTGCCAGATGTAATGTAATTATTAAAATAACGTCGTAATTTAACGCTTTATTGAAAGCATATTTCAAAAGAAACGAATTAATTTCAAAAGATAATGTTTTATGAAAGGCATATGATAATGGAAACGAATTTTCAAATGACAAGTACATCATTTTCTTGGGATTATTTGCTTCAATGTATGTATTTTAAATGCTCATAAATTGTACATGTTTTATGTTGGGATAAATGTTTGTTCATTAAACTGTTTAAATTGAATCAGTTTGTAGTGATAACTTTGCAAAAGCAATGGCAACTTTAAAGCTAAAAATCTTTACTTATATGTTCTTTTCAAGTGGGTTTTGGTTATAAATTTTATTGCAAATAATTGACTAAAACTACATACTAGTTTTATTCAATGTAAAAAAACACCTTTTGATTATAAATACGTGGTGGAATACACTTGAGAATTCTGATTTCTCATCCATCTATTGTAATAAAATGTACTAACAAAATGTTGAGAGTCGAACATCATTTAGTGCTTTTGTTGGGAAGGTTTGGTTAATCACGGTACTCTAATATCTATTAATTTTGGGTTTGCAGTGTTGAGTGAAGTGAATCCCACTTTATATAATGTAAGTGTAATTTTTGAGAATGCAAAAATAAAATAGTCACCGGGTAGCGCATGATCTAAGCTGGCAATCTTGATGCACATAACGCTTCCCGGATTAACCTTTAGCAATGAAAAAAAAACCTATAAAAAAAATATTTTTAACGGACCTATTTCCAATGGACTAGACATAGTGATAGTTTTAGCGTTTTGAATTTGATTTATCTAACGTCACAATCCCACCAAATAGCTAAAATGTTCCTCCAATACCGATATGAAATCACGCTGTCACTGCATATTTCATTCAGCAAATCACAATTCATTGCTTATAGCCCTTTTATAGTTTCCGTAAAAAGCTAATGAAATTATTAAAATATATTCCTATGAAGACGTAACTTTTTTATAAATATGACATAAAGCGTTCGTAAAATGCAACAGCTACGGACGCCATATTGTCGCGCTTGTGTGTTCAAAATGGCCGCCATGCTTAAGTTGTGTTGTTCAACAGGTGACGGAGGCCGTGGGTCTCAACGGTACCATACACAGAATGGTACAGTTCTTTTCGGTATCGGGCTCAACACAAGCCAACTCCACGTTTTACGTGTCCCAGTACTGATAAAATGTAATTAGAGAACTCGAAATGAGTGCTGGCTTTGTATATAATGAAAAGACTGATATTAATATCCAAAGCTTAAAAGTAACCAAAGACTTCGAAGTAATGTGGATATATCAGTTCTATTGCTGAACATTAACTATCGTGTAAGTCATGTTTTGTTTGTTATGTTACTCATTGTTTCGTGTGCTTTACAATTTTATAGACTGTGCGCTTCGCTTCGATAAAAAATATATCATTATCTATGGACTATTATTACACTCAAACTACAGACCTCAAAGTATTGTCATAAATTACGCTACATGTTTGTCTCGCACCGCAGTTATATCTCCTCCACACATATAAGTACATATACAAAAAAATAATTTGTTTCTTGATGTTAATATGATGTGACGATGTTCGTTATTTTTGCATGAGTTTTATTAAATATTATTGGTGCTTTGTATATCAATATGTACTTCATTCAGTAAACAATAATGTTCGCATTTAAAAGGTTAAAACATAAATTGCTGAATAGTGAACTGGGAAAAATGGTCTAACGACCTTTATTGATATGTTCTTTTTAATTATACAGTAAATTTTGGATAAAACTTGCTATATTATATTTCTGAACAAATACAATATACTCTTCTTACATTGTAATTAGGTGGCATTTTATTCTCTTCACTCACTCACTCTTACTATTCTTCTATTATTTCTGTATGAAACAAAATACAAGTTTACGTACATCATTTTATTGGGATTGTCATTGATGCATGGCTAAAAAGTGGTCTTTCGTTGTTACAATCACTGAAACATTTCCTACTACAAATACACAACTATTAGGAATATCTTCGCTACTACTTAAAAATTCTGGCATTATAAATTAAGCAGTAAAAATATTGCCCATTGATCTTTAGAAAAAAAAAAACGCTCATTTCGGTTTTGTAGAATACCATCTCTGTCACACACAACCACGTGCGACAGACATAACGCTCTACAAAGCTGTAAGTGGTAAATATTTTTCCAAATGTCGATGGGCAAAATTGATTGCTGCATAAATCATCGATGTGTGTTACTGCGCTCTTTCTAACGTGCTTTAATTAACAATGTGGAAGCTTGCATGTATATGGTGTGCTACGTGTGTGAATAACTTAGTTTAACAAAATAAACTGGCCTGAAGCTCTAACAATATGCCTACAAAATCTAGTGCAATTATATTAGGGTTATCCCTAACGTTAATTGAAATCAAATGGCATTTCTTTTGTGTGTGTTATTCTAAAAATTGTTAAGATCGTTTTCGAGCAGCATTAAACTACTTTTTACAGTTTTCCAGTGGAGAGACTTGATCAAAATTAATAATTAAAAAATGAATATTTTCAGATATTGATGTCAAGTTATAATGAAATCATTGTTTAATGATGGATATCATGAAATAATGATTTCGATGAGTAATGATTGTGTATGGACAGGCTGTGGGGTGCTTGCTGGTGGCGTTATCGGAGTACAGTGCGGTGGGCGCGAGCGAGGTATCACTGCGCGAGGGCCAGCACGCCGAGCTACTCAAGGTCGGCTGCGCCGGCTGGTGGTACGTGAGACTCGCGGGTACGTGTTAAATATTCTTACTAAATCGTCTAATATTGTCCACTTTCTTGAACATCCATCGCAAGAGCCTTTTCGATCTTAACTTTGTCGGGTTTTGTAACACACTTGATTATCTGATAGTTGTCTGGCCATTTGTGAAACTTAGATGAGGGAAGTTGGCTTCCTTGCCGTTGAAAGAATGATTAAGATTAAATAATATTGTCTGTGGTATATATAGGCGGGCAAGGCGAGGGCTGGGCGCCTGCCGCTTACCTAGATCAGCGCAAGACGTCGCGCTCGTCCAGCCGCTCGCACGACCGCCTGCACGACCACTAGCTGACGTCACTCGCGCTCGTGTCGCTCACGTCGCGTCGCCGTGTCGTGCTGTACAACAAACTTAGTGTACATTAACTTCTTCGATTCAAAATTGTTATACTTTAGTTCGACGCTCGTTTATGTTGTGATTGTTGATTCGTTTGAAATTTGTTTCTTATTTCGAAAATTAAAGGTAATTCTAGTGAATTTTTTGATGGTCGTTGTTGAATTGGATTTATCGTACTTATATTTGGAAATTTGGATACATTTATTTGTACTAAATGTAAACATTTTTCTGTACCATAAGGAATATACAGTTTCTTAGAAGACGTAACGAAAGCCCTGCCACCCCACTTGTTATTGTTAATGTCGAACTATTTACAGTAAAACAATATTATTGTTAATGTATGTAATGTTCTGATGAAGCTTTATTGTAAAGTAGTGTTAGGTTTAGTCCGTTAACGTTACGATTATTCAAATCCAAAGCTATATTTAGTGGCATAGGAGTTGTTAAAGAGCTGTAGTGGATTCATGTTTCTTTTTCGTGTAAATATTTCTCTTCTTTAATTAATTTTAGTTATTTATTTGGAAGCTAGTTGTTTTTTAACTTTTTATTATAAGTTCTCCATGACAGATAGTGTTTTGTTGTTTATGGACATTCTACGTTTGTGTTTTTTCTATTGGTGTATTGAATGTGCCTGTATAGTCTGTGGTAAGGAAATCATAATTCGTATCAAATAAATCATCTTACTTCATATCAAATCATATTTATTATAATTGTGAGAGCTTTGTCTATGAACTAAAAGTTTTCTTATTAAAAAAATATTATGATTGTGAACATAAAATATAAATAATCAATTGTTTGCGTGATGTCAAACATATTCTCTAATGCTAAGTATTAATTCTATACTAGTCGGTGTGATTTATTTTACATCTTTTTAACTTTTATTTGTAGTTTTGTATCTCAAATCGTAGCACTTTAGCATGCGATCGCCGCCTTTCATTGTCAACTTACGTGTCTATATTATTTGATCATCAAATGCTTATTGGCCACTGACTTCTATATGTGGATAGGCTATAAACCTTGACATTTTGAGCCTATTTGATTTTTCACCATTTGGCGCTGACGGTTGCCGTTAGTAGCGGTGGTAAGGATTCGAACTAATAATACTGTATTGTATTGTAGAGATAACATTAATAGCAATTCACCAGGCGCGATTAAGTCAAAATGGCCTAGTCACCCCTAAATTGGGTTAGGCTCCGAGCCCCTCGGTGGGGACGTATAGTGAGCTGATGATGATGATGATTAAGTCAAAAGCTGTCACTACCAAGCAATAGCCTATCCATTTATAGATATCAGTGTTATTGTCTCATCGTACCTGTCTTCTATGTAAAAAAAAGAAATTTATATCAAAATGTTTCATACAAAAAATGTCGTCAAAAGTCACAAGTCAGACTGACCGCAATTACACAGATGTCCCATTCCTATTGTGTTTTATTTTACCTCACCTCATCTACCATTTATTTTTTGTTCTTACTTTGAATTACACATAATCTAATCTCTGTTTTGCTTTCATGTTTGTAAACTGGGAATAACCAAGAAAGGGAAAGTGTTTTAATATCTAATAGGTTTGTATGTCTTTTTGTTTTTAAATTAACTGCTTAAATTAGCTGTTTGATTGTTTAGTACAAGAATTAGTTTTTTTAATAATAGAATATTTATAGTCTAGAACTATTAAAATAATCCCGTTTAATGGATTAAGCTTTATATTAGAGGTCATGTAACGTTAGTGTTGCCTTATGAAAAATTTAATTACAAAAATTCATAATTGTATGCATTAGGAAACAGTTCTGTAGGTAATTGTAAATGTAATATAGCAAATGTGTGTCAGCACTGATTAGATTTTTATTATAAAAAGAAAAAGAAATAACTGAACATAATAAAAGCATCAATAGCAATTACAACGCACAAAATAAAAACTATTTATGTTTCAGTAGTAAATTGGATGGAAAATATTTGTTGCCATATTAAAATAAAATAAAAACCATATGTACTTAAAGTAACATGAATATTAACTTTAAAGTGTGTAAAAAAATAGAAAAACTCCAAACAATTATTATTGAAAAGTTCAAATTATGATAGAGGGCTGTGAAATTATTAGTGATGTATTTTATAGTACATATATTTAAACGTTTGTCGTGAAAACTTTTTGACCTATTAAATTATTCTGCAACTTAAACCCAGGCAGCCCTATATAATGTAACTCTTAAGGTGAGTATAGACTGGAGCATTTACTTGTTACAGAACAACCATACTATTTGTAAGAAAGTTATATAACATACAAAAGGTCGAGAAAATTCTCTAGTGTGTATCCACCTTTACATTGAATATTTAGGAAACTAATAAACATATAGTTATTTCTGTTTTTAAAAAGAGAAAGTGAGGTATGACATTAAGTTTGTGTGTTTCTTGAGTGGATATCCGCAGTAACAATTATGTTTCTTATATCACTTCACTTCATATACGGTTGCCAATTTTAGTATAATTAATTTACACATTTTATGTAACTGAAACGAATTTGTACTAGTTTTTTTAAACAGGAACAATGGAGAGGTTAGCCAAGACAGTATTAGTACAAGTTACTGCACTTAACTTTTTATGTCAAAAAAAAACATTTAAATTGTTTAAACTTTCGTGAGACATCATAATTAATTAATTAAGAAACGGCTTAACTCACGTTTTGATCGTCCGGTGGCGGCACCGTTAATGTTAACAACAACAGTGACTCATCAATTTTGAACTCGTCGACATCGCCGTCGCCGACGCACGCAACGGCCACCGCGCCCCCCGCGCCCGCCGCCCCCTCGAGCCGCGCGCTACGCGCTATGGCCCGCAGTGCGAGACGCGACGCGACCGCGAAGTCTTCGGATTAAACACTCGCCCTGAAGATGGACCCCCGATGGGTCCGAAACTAGTCGGTGCCGCCACCGGACGATCAAAACGTGAGTTAAGCCGTTTCTTAATTAATTAAAAAAACATTTGTTAAATCCAAGAAATGATGTTGTCTCAGCGCCTGTTACTGAAGAAAATAATTCACACAGAATCAAGAAATGATTCCTTATGAAAAGAGCTTATTTTATAAAAACATTCTACTACATATTTTTAATTTTTCTAGATTGGCAACCCTGTCTTTTGAATTAATATTCAGGTGTGTAAATAAAACTTAGACTACTCGTGTTAATTACTAGATAAATAATAATAAACAAAGGAATGTTTAGAATCTTTAGCAAAAGTTACTGGATGTGTATTTGGCTGATATATTTCTTCAAGTGGTTTCAACAAGATAGGCATTTGCTTTGAAAAATTGTGTCTAAAGTTTTATTGAATGATATGTGTATGAATTTGCCTTATTCGAGCTTAAAATGGATACCCGCTCTACAACCTGTGTCCTTGTTCTTCTATGTACTCTTGACCTATTATAAATACATTAAATAATATTCATGTTTTATTTATCTCACATTCTATCCTGATAGTTTTGTGAATTAAATTTTACGATCAGTTTCTATTGCAATAATAATATTAAATATAATTGACAATCAATATCCTTATATCTGTGGCCATAGCTTTGTAAATTAAAAAAACAAGTTGATTCATCGCATTGTACTGTATTTTAGTAAGAAATAGTTGTCTATAAAATAGTTATAATAATTACAGCGTCATATATAAGTCTGAAAATACTATAACACAATCATGAACCCAACCACATGGTGAAAATTAAGATTTGTACAAAACGTTAATGATATTTTCAGAGAGCTGCTCGCTCCCTGCTAAAAATACGGCTCTTGAAGATGTTATCAATTCTACTGAACACTTCCTCGGCTGGTCTTGCAGCATCTACTCTCCAGTGGAGACCTTTCCGCATGTAGTAGTCTACAAGAGGCACGGTTTGCGCATTATATGTAGCTAGACGTTTCTTCAAAGCGTCTACATTGTCATCCGAACGTCTAATCAGGGGTTCTCCTGTAACATCATCGGTCATAGCTTTTTTCGGAGGATGGAATTCTTCATGGTAACTGCGGCCACTTGATGGATGAATCAATCTCCCCGTGATCCGGCGAACAAGGAGACTATCCTGAATACCAAACTCAATCACAGCATCAAGTTGAGTTTTTCTTTTGCTCAACAAATCATCTAACTGTAAAAAAATTAAATTACACCCATCAAAATAAAATATAACAAATAATGAGTTTGTATATCTGTGGATATAAGATAACATTGCCCAATATAATTGAATTTTACATATTATGTTGACGACAAAGCCAAAAATTTATCAATACAATTCAATCTGGATAAGCAAGAGTCATTGTAAGGTCCAGATAGACAACCTCCATGAGTGAGAAACTAGGGATAAGTGAGAAAGCGAGAAAAATATCAGGTTCTAGTATCTATTGACAAATATGTTTATTTTGTATGGTGCAGGTAAGATGACATTGACAAATAAAACATTGTCCTTAAATTGTGATAATGATTTGTTTAGTTATTTTCATAGTTAACTATTGTTAACATACCTTCTCAGCTTGTGGCACAGTTCTTGGGAAGCCATCAAGTAGGAATCCATTTTTACATTCAGGCTGATCCAGATTCTTATCAATCATGTCAACAACCATCTCATCAGACACAAGTTTTCCCTCATCCATCACTTTCTTTAAGCGCCGGCCGAGCTCCGAGCCTGATGACACCTCAGCCCGTAACATGTCACCAGTTGATAAGTGACATACACAATATTTTTCTTTTAGACGGGGTGCCTGCAAATTTATTTGTATGCCTATAATAAATGTTACAAGCTTCAAAACTTTTCTAAGGCAACTTAAAGAAAATTCACACCTTTAAAACTAAATTGCAGGCAATAACTTACTGATGCCTAAAAACTTTCTTATTTTATAATTTATATAAAATACCAAGTTTTATAGTCCAAGTCCAAATAAAACTACTATTGATGATTAAAATTAAATAAATAATTTCTACTAACACATCCATAATTGTACTATGTACTATCTCAAAGCTTTTGATTACATTTGGTTATTCACAATCAAACAATTATATAAGGTATTTGAAACAATGCAGTAGAACAAATTGAAGCAGCAAAAGCTGGATATCAACTTTGTTTATATAATTTGGAGATATCAATTGAAAACACAATTATCTAGGAGTTACATAACTACTAAATGTAAATATCAAATTGCTATTATGTGCTTGCCTTGAAACTTAAAATGTTGCTGCTCAACAATCAAAACTATTGACCTAAATTTTTTTTACTACTATTTACCGGTTGAAGTTTAATTTTACCTGAGTTCCTTTGCCTGATCCCGGAGGTCCCAAAAGAACTGCCCTAATACCAATAGGGTCATCATCAAGTTTAGGTTTAACTGCAGTAGCTGCTGGAGGCATGGCAAACACTATTATATTTTTAACCAACAAAAAGAAAACTACACAATTATCTATTTCATAGAACTATATATACAAAACTTATGATGTTACTAGTTGTTACAACGTAACGATGACATGTGGTTGTTAAACGAAATCTCAATCGTAAAGAGATTGCCGGCGTCCCTCGACCCTTATCAACACTGACAGTACATTGACAGCTAAATGTCGTGTCGGTCAAAAAATGTCAATGTCATCCTGTCCAAAATATGTTAGTATGTCAAATCAAATTGTTTTACATAGAGCATATTTATTTAATATCACCATCATTTATACAATCATCATCATTTATTCTTACCAAATTATTCTGCCAAAATTACTTAAAATTTAAATCATTCTTTTTGTTTTTAAATGAACTGCGTAAAATAGAACGTTAAGTTTCATTTTCAAATCGAAAGCTGTCATAAAATTGAATTCAAGAATGCAATAGGTAACAGTTGTCAAATGTCAAATTGTATTTGTAATTCCAACCTTAAAATGTGGCGGTAAATATCTACAAATAGAAGTTACAGACGACGCCTTTACTTTTTAAGTTTTATGTGAATTATGGCGACAAGTAATACAAGGTATGCGCTGTTATTTGGCATGCATTTTCCATATTTCACTTACCATGGTGTAGTAATTTGTTACAATACTTTTTAGCTACTGGAAGCGGTTATGGCGTTGGACCACATCCCAATATCTTACAAACGACGAAATAGACAAAATATACACAAAAGAAGTTGTTGAAGGACTTAAGAATGGCCTGACTAGCTATAAACCAAAAGAAGCAGATGGATTTGCACGTCTCCAATCGCAGCATCCGGACCAAACAAAACTACTCAGTGTTGCACAAACTTTACAAAACTATATGGTAAATTAATAACTAAAGATTATAAATTACAGGCTAGAAACAAATTCCAAAAAAAAAAAAACATTTTCTGTGTCATTTACCTACTTCTAATGTGGGTAATAATATATTATCACTGTAAGATAATACTATGTGAATTTTGAATTTACTTAAATAGTACATAAAGACTTAAGCTTCTATTTTTATACATATAATTCATGTCCATTGACTTTCAGGATGTAGACTGTTTCCAAATATGGGAAATAATAAAGCACTACTTATGTGATATTTCCTATGGGACACCGGAAAATGCTTTAAAAAATGTAGCATTTGTTGACACCAGACCAACATTTCTCTCACCGAAGGTCTGGGAATTTTATTATGCAGAGAGATTGTATCTACTGAAATTATTACAATACATAATTCAATTTAGATCAGATAAGAATCATAAATACAATGAGCAGTTTACAAAAATTATCAACGATATTGGTATACAGAATTTAAAATCTTCATTAATCAAGCAATTTGAAAAAGTATTACTAGAGGTTCCACCATCGAGAAAAATCCAAGGTGAATTTGGTAGTGATACTATTCGACAAGAATGGGCAGAATCAAACATCAGAGAACAACTTGCTATCTTACAATCATTATTGTTAATTGGAAATGAAGAAGTATATTCAGAGGTTCAGTTTATTGATATGTTAAAGTTGTTCAGAAGACATAATTTTGGTAAGAATCAAAATTATCATGAGTTACTGGAAGGAAGGTGTAGAGAAGCTTGCCTTAGAATAACATATATGGAAGCTTGTATATTTATGATAATATGTGATCATGAAAAGATGTAAGTATTATCTTAAGTCATTGATGTATTCAGTAAATATTTGTATTTTTAGAATTTAGACAGATCTTTAAGGGGTTCATTTATTCTTTTAATAGTTACTGAATATAAATCCATTTCTTAAAGTGGGCATGTTTTTATAGTTAGTTTTTTAAAAGTAAGACTTGGATAAATTACCTTTTATAATGAATTGTCTGAAAACTTTGTTACGATTTTTGACAATTTTTTTGTTGAAAACTTTGACATTATAATATAGAATGGTACCAACAAAATTATAGTAAAAATTTAAGGCAATTGCATTTCAATTGTCCTTAAAAACTTATCGGACAACCCAATCATTTTCTCTCAGATAGTTTTAAAACATAATTACTACTTTTTCAGAAAAAATGTATCTAGCTGGCTAGAAAGTACAAAAAGTGCTGTCGAATGTGAGCTGACCAAACTTGAACTGTCTCAAGAACATAGTGTTATGCTCCTTACATGGATGATGTTGACTCTGAAGGTACAAATTATAACATAAGTCCATACAATGAAACATATTTTAAGAGATCTCTTAGAGTCTTAGATACAGTCAAACCTGAATAAGAGAAATTTCTTTATAAGTTAGAAAAATATTATAGTGTCTTGGACTCTTTCTTATCCTGGTTCAACTGTATATGACTGTTTATAGTGTGTCATATAAATTTTTATTATATTTTTTCAGAGTGACAATCATGCCAAATTATTTGAGACTCAATACCAACACTATGGTGCAACAGCACTCAGAATGAGGGTATTTGAGTTTTTACTTCAGATGTTGAATAGTTCTGTTTTCACTGTAAGTTATCTCATTAAATATTTTATCACGTAAAATCACATAATATTTATTTATTTATTTATAATACAACTAGCGACCCGCCCCGGCTTCGCACGGGTGCAATGCAAAATATACCTACTACAGAATGTCCTTATACACAACATTCACAGCGTTCACATTAGAAACCTTTAAATTTATCAGTGTTTCTCTACTATATTATGCATTTATTATACATACAAACCTTCCTTAAGAATCACTCTATCTATTAAAAAAAACCGCGTCAAAATCCGTTGCGTAGTTTTAAAGATCTAAGCATACATACGGACATACAGCGAAAGCGACTTTGTTTTATACTATGTATATTGATGATAACCTAAAATACAACTATGTCCCACAAAATTATATAAAATAATTTGACTGTAGGATCAAAAAATTTAATTTAAGTTTAAATTAATATAAAATAAAAGTAAATAAGTTATGATAATTAAAATTAATTTAAAGAAAGTATAATTAAATCAGTAATGAGAAAAGAAGTTATGGCAATGAATGTAATAAATATTTTTTGAGCTTTTTTTTAAATTTCCCTTTGATACTTTCATCCGTAATGACTGCAGGTAAACTATTAAATATATACGGTACACGTTTTTTAAGAGTTTGGTCTCCGTATATTATGTACCCTGGGCACCATATATCTACTTGCAATCATTGCTTGGGTATTGTAGGTATTACATATATTTATAATAGCTTTTCATTCTGTGTGGAATTTATTTTAATAATATGATTGTCAAACTTATCTTTGTCTTGACAGCTATATATCTACAATGATTAGTTTCATTCAGTTATTAATCCAATATTTTTCAGGATAAATCAAAATGTGCTGAAATAGCTAGAAGCCGTGTATTTAGACTATTAAACAATCTTTGTGATAAATTTGATGGTGATGGTACATTAAGTATGCAGCCTGGTGTTATGCAGCTGTGTTCAGAACTATTAAAATCATCAGATATTGCTGAAGAGTTTTGGGAGCTGCGTCAGAAAGACGAAGACTTTGGTATTGTGTCACTGTGGAATACAGCTTTGGAATATTTCCCGTTTAATTTCAGTGCATTGTCAATTTTATCTGATGGATTGGCTCAAGCTGGTAACACAAGTGTTAGAAATGTAAGTATTAATAGTCAATAGACTAGGCTCCATCTTTTAAATTAGGAAAGATAATTATTTAATCTAGCATAGTTTTTCCAATTATCATTAACAAATATTGTATTTAAAAATATAAGTTAAATTGTTATCTTACTAATATTATAAATGTGAATGTTCAGATGGATGGATAGATGGATGTTTGATGGTAACTTCAGAATGGCTCAGCTGATCTTGCTAAATGAGAGCGTCGGTGGCTCACCGGGTTTGATCCCACCATGTACCAATGGGTTTTTCGATTTTTGATTTACATATGTACATTTATCCGACGTTCTTACGGTGAAGGAAACATCGTGATGCTGCACATATCTGAGAAGAAATTCAATGATATGTGTGAAGTCAACCCGCACTTGGCCAGCGTGGTTGACTATGGCCTAGTCACCCCTAACTTGGGGTAGGTTGATGATCTTGATAAAATTTGACATAGATGTAGAACATAGTCTGTGCTGCATGGACAGAGTCGCGGGCGACAGCTATTTGAAAAATAAATACTTGTAATTCTAATTTCATATAAAAAAACATTTTTTTAATAAGTGATTATTATTATTTGCAGTTGTTAGCAGAACTCAAGAACCTGCCAGTATATACTGAGATTTATAATCCAAATGCAGTACCTATTATGTCATTCCAAGACGATGATGCAATTATTGGCCGTGAATATTACCCTCTCGGAGACCCTTCTTACCGTATTGAGATGGGATCAAAAGCATGTGTAATGGAGAGGAAAGAGGGCACTATGATACATTTTAGGACCCCATGCTCATATTGGATAGTATTTAATAATGAAATTGAAAAAGTATTGGATCGTAAACAACACCATCAACATAATAGTAATGTATCTTTGGAGAGAGTGTACGAAGGTACAAAAGTATTGAAAGGTGTATTGAAATATATTGTAGAAACGAATGAGATCCCAAAGATTCTCGTAAGTTCTATTGAAGGTGTGTTTGATGTTTTGCTGAGGTTCATGAGAGCTGAACAACCACCTCTGCCACTGTTGGTTGAATGTCTCAATGTGTGTACTGTATTAATTAAACTGTTTCCTAAAGATATACATAAAAGGTATGTTTAACAATACATTGACTAATTTTTTTATGTTTGAATCAGTGTTTTTTATTTCTTTCCGAAGTATGTACTAACGATTTTATTTTTCATTACAGGTTAATAAACACTGGCTTACTCCCAAGAGTCATAAATCATCAGTTATCTCATGTAGAGTATGCTAATGGTGCATCTTTAGATTCGGCAGCTGTTGGTTCATATTTGGTGATATTAGAACAACCAAGTGGCTCATATAAATTCTTAGCGGCCTATATTGACATGCTCAGTGAATTCCTTGAGGTAAATTAAAAACAGTATTTGTTTCAAATAACAATGTACACAACAGAGATCACAATGTGTAAGAAATCAAAAGTACGGATTTTTACACAAAATTGCTAATGGAGAGAAAAGCTGTCTTTTGCCTTCTGCTAAATTTGACTCAAAAAATTAAAAAATAATTTATTTTTTTATAACAGCTTTCAGTTCTTCTCTGAAATTTTAGTTTTTAATTCAGATATTCAAAATCAACACATTTTTTTATGAGAGCTTACCTTTAAATGAGATCTAAGACGTCACAACATAACTTACTAACGCTTCAGTTCTCAATGGACGAGCGTATAACATCAGAGATAATTCTGGCTGGACTGATGCTGATCCTGCGCGAGGTGTTCCCCAACATCTGCGGCTGGCGCTACAGCTGTGGGGCGGAGCGCCGCACTCTGCTGCAGCGGTGCACCAACTTCCTCACATCCATACTGGAAATATCCAAAACTAACAAAACAATGGCACTTGTGAAGAAAACTTGTATTTATAGCTTTCTGTACATGGAAAATGCATTGGAAGTGTTGAAGATTATTTCAGTTGGTAAGTTTTTTGAGCATCGAAAATGTTTTAAAAGAAATTAGAAATGACAAACTGACTGACTGACTTAAGGGTATGAAAAATAGATTTTCAGATCTACTGAATATGCATATAAATTTTCATAAAAATCGGTCAAGCCGTTTCGGAGGAGTATCGTAACTAACATTGTGAATCGAGAATTTTATATATTAGATGGTACTTTATATTGAAATTAGTTTGTAGATTGATAAATATTTTAGCTCAGTGGGGTCTTTCAAAATAAGTATGACATTTGTTCATATACAAGATTTAATACAAAATTTTCGTGCTAGACCTTCAGGAATGAGAACACATTCGATAGTTACAATGCTCTACTTACACTAATTTCGTGTATAATTTGCAGGCAATGAACAACTAGAACGAAGTCTACGAGACGATACAAATTGGATCTCAGGCACGGGGTCACAGTACATGTCCTCAATGCTGAAGTGCTTTGCTATCGTGATGTTCTCTCTGCGTCTGAAGAGCAGCGTTGTGGAGGCAGGCGAGGTCACACCTCTGGAGAAGCTCATCTTCGCACAGAACAAACAGAAAGACAAGCTGAAAGTGGTGCCGAGGATAGCGAGCTATATCAACCATGCATTCAATAAGAGTCTCTCGGTACTGAGTTGTAGGATGTTGAAGAAATTTGCAGATGTATGTTTTTTATGTTTTATTTTATTAACTCTGAAGTCTATGCATTCATTTCTATGGCCAAATTCTTGAAAGTTCTTAATTGCTTGAATATTTTTTTTTTACTTCTAGTAACAATTTTCTTTTTTTAGGGATTCCAAATGTCTTTATTCGCTTCCTTAGATATGACAGCTTATCAAGTACGAGTCATTTTCTTGGACCGTCTTCGTGACCCTTATGAAACTCTCGAACTGAAAAAGGCCATATTGGAGTTTGTGGCCACTTGCATTGGCACACAGCCGGGCCTCACCGAGGCATTCTTCATGATGAACCATGAGAAGGCAAAGGCAGATGAGAAGAATAAAGAAAAAAATGGCGAAGAAAATAACGAGGAAGACGATAGTTTTGAAGGAATGTTAGGATTTATGGCTGATTATCTTCTAACTGTAAAAACGGTAAAGATGATTTTTTTTTATTTCTACTATATCCATTATCCTATTAAATAAGTATGTAATTATTAAAATAATTTCTTTATTTCAGGATGCAAAGTTATTGCACAGCCCAATATTAGCCTGCATATTGGAACTTTTCCATGCACTATGGAAGAACAATATGCAAATACTCGTGAAAAAGTTACGGGAAAATCCTAATTTCTGGGAATATATGACAAGTCCTTTATTCAGTGAAATACAACCCGGTCTAAAAACATACAGTCAAATATTTAACATCCTCGGGATAGAGCTGTTCGTTTCGAGAGGAAAACTTGAGCCTAATTTAAAAGCGATGCTCGAACAATTCTTCGATACTAACAAAGATCATTTAGATAAATGGATAGATTTTATTTTTTCCTTCTACGGTAGAGTCGAGGACGATGAGATCGTAGACCAAGTTCCGGTTTGGTTGAGTCTATTAACTTCCTGGAAGGACTTCATGACCATCATATGCAAATGTCTTCCGATAAGCCTGAATATAGCTCACAAAGCGAAAATGGTCGCGCCCTGCATGAACGCCTTACTAACAGAATTGGAAGACCTAAAAGACGGTCGTCTCGTCGTGATCCTAGCGGAGCTTCACGTCATACTATTGGCCAACTGGAAAGACGATTGTTTCGATAATCGAAAATCTAGTGCGAAACAAATCGATAATCTCCTTTCTAACACTGCGGCCGTTTACGAATGTCTGCATCTACGTGCAATACGCGCCATACTATCGATAGGCACCGTCGCCATTAGCAGCTTGGATTACGAGATTAAAGCTAACAGTGTGACAGCTCAAAACATTATAAGATCTGTGACGCATATAAACAGCATCGAATTGGAGAAATTGATCGATAACGTGAGCGATAAAACTGGACCGGTTCACAATGCAAATGGCAAGGAGGAAGTGCCGCCGGTGGTTCTATCTCTGGCGATGTTGGAGCAATGTTTGGACTTGTACGATTTGTACTCGGGCCTGTCGCAGTGGTTCCAGTCGACAAAGTTTATCAACAAACTGCTGTGCTGTTTGCAGTCCTGTTTACAGAATCGTCGACATTATTTCACATCACTGGCGGCGCTGCGATGTCTGACCGCGTACGCCCGCGGACCTTTCAACAAGGACCTGCTCATGAGCGACGTCGATCAGTTCCTTTGGCTCCAACTCTTGCCGCCCAAGTTTGAGAACGGAAACACTTCGTCATGGAAACCGCAGGAATGGTGGAGAGTGTACGCTTACAGCCTCGATTTCATCTCTATGATGGTGATGAAGCACGGCCAGTTCTTCGTTAGCGATGCGATAACATTCGTCGGTGTACATTTGGAGCACTTGGTGGAGGCTGTGTTACTGCCGCGGCACGTGTACAACATCGACGCGCTCAATCTTTGCGCCTCCACTCTGAATCTAGTAGTGCAGTTGGTTAAATATGAATCGACTTGGCGTCTACAGAATATTAATTCATTGATCGGGATTATGGTAAGCTTAAAAATTATCTATATTTATATTAAATGTAAAAAAAATAATGAACTATCAAATATTAACAGTATATAATGGTATGTTACAGCGCAGTATCAGTGCATGCGTGTACCAGTGTGTGACACTGATGCTGCGGTCGAGGCGCGCCTCCGACACCGCGCAGCCGCCGGACGAGCTGACACTCAGTGTTGCCAACACCGCGCACACGCAGCCCGTCTTGCACAGGTCAGAACAAATCAAATACACAAATTAACCGACGTCCAAAACAAACAAATTTGCAGTTGCATAATCAGCTACAAGTTATACAATTTTAAAATTTTTTTTACAGAACCCTCGAAATCCTGCACATGGCGACCCTGTGTCTCCTGGCCTTCAGTCCGGACCTGCTGTCACTTTTAGCAGACCCTGGGCTCGATCTGGAACGTTGGCAGCCCCTGGTCGAGTTGCACTTCGGCGCGCCCAAGATTTCATACGATCCCTTCCCGCAGCTGACATTCGGGACCATTCTATCTGCGATATGTTTACTAACGCGCTCATTGAATCATGTAAGTATTACCTGTTAGTTGTTTATTTTGTATACATTCGTGTAGTTAATACGGTATGTTGTTGTCAGGCGTACCACGGGGATGAGGTCAGCGGATCCCGGTCGCCGCGCGGGCGAAGGCGCGCCTGCTCGTGCAGCCCGGGGGAGCGCCGCACCGCGCGCGCCGACTCCGTGACGTCAGCCTCCTCCGCCACCAGCGCACCCCCACATCTCGACGAGCGCCTCGCCGCCGCCGCGCTGGAGGCCGCCACCGCCCTGCTCGCCTCACAGGTAACAACTACCCACTATCATACACACAAAACATAACTAAGTAGCCAGCAAATGAAAAAGAAGTATGGAGACCACAATACAAATTTTGATTTATAATGGAATAAAGTTTTCTTTTTCAAATAAGCAATTTTTTCATTGAAACTCTTTGCAGGCTTTATTAGCAGTACGTGATAGTAGCGTTCCATCTCGCCACAAACAATTAGTGCGGCGCGAATTGGCATCCGAATTGACGATGTTCCACGATTTTGTACGCAAGCGCATATTGTGCGCTGCGCACACGCGGCCGCACCTCGTACGTAATAAGCTGGGCACATGGCCGCTGCCGCCCGACGAAGAAGAAGTCAGGAGAATCGAGGAAGCGAGGAAGGAAAGAAATCTGTGTGACGAAGATGATAGATCCCTGCCCCCGCCGCCCCCGCCCAAGCGCGTCTCGCACGACTCTATGCGAGAATACATTTTACGGAAACATTACTTAGACAAATGCGCCAGAACTCCAACAAAGGAACCTCCTTCCCCCGTCTCGCATTCTACTCCTACGTCAGACAAAAAGAAGGATAATTCCCGAACTTCTAAGCGCGTCTCCTGGGCGGACTCGACCAGAGATAGCGCGGAGAGTCTGGATGATTCATTGCAGGAAGCGGAACAAATGTATTCCAATTTAACTGATGTTCAGATAAACAACGAGGAGGATTATTTTCATTTTATGTCAGTTGTTTTTCTTTATATATGTCAAACTGATTTGTAAGGATAATAAACATTTTGAATGAGCTTTACAAAATGTTGTTTTAGTGAAAATATATCTAATCTAATCTAATCTGTTAATTTATACATCTATTCATATTTATAAAATTGGAGTGTCTGTATGTAATATAAAAAAAAACATATTTCGTACACATGATGTAACTGTGTTGCTGATAACAAAAAAACATTTTTTTTCTATCTGCACTTATGTCCTTCCACAAGACCGCGTTTGTCCCCGGTAATCGATTTTAACGGGAAATCTGGACGGAAAGTTACATAGCTAAAGCACGCGGACATATTATAGGCCACTTTTGTTTAATTCTGCGATTATTAAGCCGCGGGTGACCGCTAGTCTAATCTATATTTCAAGCTTTTTTATACATTATTGGAGAAATGAATAGATAAATTTTGTTAATATGATGGCCTAAGAATTGTAAAATACATACTGAGAAAATTATGGAAATTATTTGACACAATGGGCATAAGTCATAAGCTCATAAGTTAAACTAAATTTTAACAGCTCACTAATGCCCTCTGGTTACGTAAAAAAAAGGTTTATCTTTTATTTTATATACTGACAGATAAATTCTGAAATATTCATAATTTTACCGTCGTAAATTGTGCGGTATGTGTGGTAATTAATTTGTAAAATTAATTTATCAACGATTAACTGCGCTCAGTAGGTGTTTCGAATTTAATAGTGGCATCATTGTAGCAAATCTACAATTTTGGTACCATCAAAATTGACTAGGTCCTGGCAACATTTCTAACATGGCCGCATGTTGAACGAAACGATTTTCTTTACTGTTTGCCAAATAAAATAATATCGGCTTTTTGAGGGCGGATTTATGTTTTACGTATAGCCGGAAAGACTGAAATTGTTTTTAGCCAAACAACGGTAAGGTGGTTGTGTGATATTGTGTTTAAGTATGATTTGCTGTGTAGCGGTATTTGTTGATCTCGTTTGTTTTTGATGAAGATTGATTCGCGATGATGCATCACCCGAACATGCATCATCAGCCGATGTCGGGCCACCCACCACAGCACCTTGCGGGTCATCAAGCGATGCCCGCGCATCATCAAATGCCGCCCCATCAAATGCACAGGGAGAACAGGCACGTAACTTTAACTAGGTAACGTTTAGCTTTTTCTATTTTATTTGCTACTTATTGTATTAGAAAACAATTATCACCACATAATACTTAATGTTTTCACCGATTACTTTTTACCTACAACCCTAGTGACACTTAAAATATCTAGCATAACTTGATGCGTTTTCTAATTGTTTATAACTTTTGTTTTAACTGTGTCATCATAACTTGTTATTTATTCACTTGATGAACTAACTTACATATTTACCGTAAGAGTTTGGTGCTTTAAAGTACATCAAATAACTTAATAAAACATTCAACAATTTATCTATATAGAAATATCACACTGCACATTTTTATAATTTGAACTTTCACCACTTTATTCATGTCAATTATTATGTTTTTCTATTTTTATATGTTTTAATTATATTAGTGAAGCCACTGTAAATAGCTGCAGTTCTACTATAGTAATTATGATAAAGTTTGTATTTTGTGGTTTGGCAGTGAATCAAGAGCTAATTTATAGGAGCAGTAGTTATATATAACATTCAACATTTATAAGTTGCATATTGAGTAATTTCTATTTTATTTCTATATTATAATAAGAAGCTATTAGATTGACTTAGTAAGATAATATTATTATTATTATATTCTTTTGAATATAGTACACACATTAATACGTTACAATTACATTGAATAAACTTAATTTCATATGATAATTTATGTAATGGTAGATTAGGCAGTGGGAAGTAGTGTTAAGCTGGGTTTAAAATTTTTTCTGCACTCCATAGAGGAGAACATGAAAAGTTTTTTTTTTTATTTTGTCATAGGAATTTTGTCATGAATTTGAATTGGAATTATTTAGTAGACTTAAAAGGTTGGTTGAAAAACCATGCTTTTACATTTATAAATTTTATAATTGTAATTTATTTTAAGATTTAATTTGCAAGGCAATTTTGAATTAGAAATAAAACCCAATAGTAACATAATAATGGCATCCTATTGACAAAAATGGACAAGTTTTATGATATCCATATTAATTAGGTTGGTAAAAGATTTTTTTTAGTAGAATAAAACCCATAATTATTTTCCTTTTAATTTTTTAAAATGATGGTGCCAATTAGAAAATTTCTAAACAGAGTATTGTCTAATTAAATTCTTCAATTGTATCTATTTCTATAATATTATAACATTTATTATAATAAATTTGCAAAATTCACAGAATTCCATTTATGAAATTAATAACTAAGTGAACAAGACATGATGTTGCTAGCAAATCCTGGCAAGTTCACTTTCATATTAAAATAATGTGGCATATATTTGGTTTGGTCATTGCAAAGGTTGGAAATGTGGGTCACTGGTTTGCCATCTGCCTTTTAAATTAATTTTTCATGAATATTTTCTATAAAATGTTCAATAAACCTAGTTCTTACATATTGTGGTTTAATGTTATGTATTTTTTCTTACCAGTTTAAAATCTTTCTTAATATTTTTACAATAAGATCATATTACACATCTTATAAGAAATAATACCAGGTACACCAGAGTAACCACTCTTGACACTATAAAATAATACAGTTATGTTTTATTTGGGATTTAAGCAGACTACATTGATATGCAAATGTTGTGTAATTTGTTGATATCTCGAGGGTCTTTGCGGCGCCCTTTGTGACTTAAACTGGTCATGAATGGAACATATGACAACGGCTTTGATACAAGAAGGTCCTATAATGACCGTCCGTACTTCGTACTGAATACATGCAGTCTGTATCCTCTGTTGACCAGTGGCAGTTGTAATAACTGTTCTGCTGTATCTTTTATTCAAAAGATTATTGTTAACAATTGGATATATTTGTGAAATTGTGCCATGTGCTGTTAAAATGTTTAATTCTGGTAATCTGTGAATTAAAAATGTTATATAATTTAATATGAATGAATTTTATTGGTTTGTGCAATAAAGGTAATTATGTTGTAATTATAATCTAATAGCTGTCCGCGCTGAAAAAAAAATCATAAGTTGCCTATGTGTTCTTCCAGACTCTACATCTATGTCAATTTTCATCTAGATTCGTTGAGCCATTCTGGAGATACCTTCAAACAAACACCCATGTAAATATTTGCATTTATAATATTAGGACGATTAAATTTTGTTCACCTCCTTTTAGTTAAAACATTTTATCAATGTAAAAATATTATTAAGTGTGTAATATTTTTTACCTCAAATCCAATTTCAATAACCCATTTTGTAGATTTGATTACGTAGTGCACCACTATTTTATTTTACTGTCATGTAAAATTCAGCACCCGCCTTTGTTCCATTTCATTTTAAGTTTTATGGGTAACTACAGTGTAGTTTTGTGCTTGTAGGATGGCGATGGGTCCGACGGGTGCGCACGGGCAGTCGTTGGGCGGGATGGGCGCGCTAGGTGTGCACCACGCGCCGCCTCGCGCGCAGCACGCTCAGCACGCGCAACACACCATCCGTGCCATGACCCACCATCCACCAGCACAACACCACCCCATACAGCCGGTATAAACTAGATCTACTTTCACATTATCCTTGGAAAGATTTACCCAATAATTTAATATTCATTTAAATCTCTAGATAAACATGATTCATTTGCACATTGGTTTTATCTGTGAGGTTAAAATTGTTGAGCAAAACATGTGTGGCCTTCATTAGAATTTATAAAGATACTTTACTTACTAACCAATAGTGAAAATGTAATAAGACTGAAGTAAAATGTTATGTAAGATGAAGCAAATGCGGCGGCCGTACGCTGTGAGTAGCGGCAGCGCGCACCAGTACGGGCCGAGCGGCGTGCTGCCGCAGTTCGCAGGCCTGCAACCGCACCAGCAGTCTCCCGCACAGCCCGCACACACCCCGCACACCGGTAACTAAACCAGCATTTATCATAATTATCGTAGGTTTTACACAAATTAATGAAAGGAAATTAAAATCATTCTGGCCACAAACATTCTGGGTTGAGCAATTTAAATCAACCAATGCGATGAAAAGAGTTCCATCTCTTGATGGATCTGATGAGAGAACTCTTGTCCTCAAATGGTTCAATGTAAAAAAATGTCGGACGCCAGTTATTATTTATTTATAAAACGTCTATAAAATGGTACAATTAGAGAATGAATAACATAATAAATAATAAACTAAATTATTAGAATTAATTGTGTTTATATGACTTATGTGTCAGGTCTGTGCCGACCTTCCTCACCTCTGATGGGTCAGTCTAAACTAAGTAATTTTGGCCAGTATGATTCAAATACCATAAAAGGTATGTTCTGTGAGCATTATTGAGTGTTTTTATGAAAAATGCTGTTTTCCTGTAAAAATCTTTTTATTTTTGGAACTTTGGATGTTTTCCCGTTCGCTTAATGTAAGCCTTGTTTTACTTTTATGCTTATTGTATATTTTATTAAAGTCATATATTCGTTTTATATGATAAGCTTAAAGAAAAATTACTTGGCATTTAAATGTTTATGACACACATGTTTTTAATTGAAAGAAAAAGTTTTTTATGTTGCTTACAAAAATGCACATGATGCTATTTGTTTTCACTTTCTTGTAATGTAGTTGGTTGTGTTATTTTATTACAGAGCTAAATAGACATTGTTACATCATACATAGTATATAATATACAGAAATAAAATTTATTTTAAAAACCAAACATGTTATTAGTATTATTACTTAATTAATATTTCCCACAGTTTTTATTCCACTTTCTTTAGACACTGTTATTAGGTGTTTTCAAATCCAATGTGTAAGCTAATAAAAGATCCATTTTTTTTAATTTCTTAGTAATTAAATAATTTTGAATAAAGTCTGGTATAATAATGTAAATAGTGGTGACAGTGGCGTCGGCGAGCAAAAACCCGGCAGCACACGTCGGTAGCACAGGCCGGGAAGGAGAGGAAGGCACGGCCAAGGCGCCGGAGGCGGAGCCGGGTGACGTCCCCGCCCCTGCCCCCGCCCCGCTCGCACCCGCCTCTGCCTCTGCGGGGCCTGCCCCCGCAACAGTCGCCGGCCCCGCCCCCGCCTCCGCCAACGCCGCCGCGTCCGCCGCGCCGCCCGCCGCACAGGCCAACAGTAAAGAGAAGACACCAATGTGCCTGGTCAATGAATTGGCCAGGTACAATAAGGTTGGTCAACTGACTGGTTTCAGTCTTCACTGTCTGGACTATAAACGAATGATAAACAATTGATTTTATTTCATAATTCCAGATTAAGCATCAATACCGCCTCACATCGGAGACGGGGCCCGCTCACAAGAAAGTATTCACAGTAACACTCCGCCTGGGTGAGACTGAAGAATACACAGCTGAGGTTAATATACATTATTTTATATATATTAAAAAATACTATGTAACAATTGTTGAAGTAATCTGTGCGGTTGTGATTTGCAGGGGTCATCGATAAAGCGCGCGCAGCACGCGGCGGCGAGCGCGGCGCTGGCCGGCACCACGTTCCCACCCCCACCACCGCGCATCCCCCCACCACACGCACCCCACACCGCGCTCCACAGACATGCTGGTAACTTCATACAGACACATACAACAACATATCTACAAACACAATAATTCAATCAATGGTATGATGTAAATTTGTATAATGATATTTGTGTGTGTACAGGTGCGGTGATGCCGACAGTGGAGCTGAATGCACTGGCGATGAAGCTGTGTCAGCCGGCAGTGTATACGACGCTGCAGCCGCTGGCAGGGGCGCCGCGCGCGCGGGTCCGCCCGCCACCCTACCGGCTGCCGCATGCACCACTGCCGCCCCACCCCTCACTGGTGCCCCCCGTGCCACCCGCCTACCCCCGCCTGCTCGGACCAGGACTTATATACAGGTTGGCTGCACTCATTGTTGTGATTTAATCACGAAGCAGTTCAACAGTAACTTAAAATGATAGAATTAAAACAATGCATTGATACTGAAGTGTGTTATCAGAGTGCGAGTGTGTGTGGGGGGTCGGGCGTGGCTGGGCGAGGGTGCGACCCCGCAGGCGGCGCGGCACGACGCGGCGGCGCGCGCGCTGCACGACCTGCGTCCACATCCCCCACCAGATCCGGACGCAGACAACGGTACCCACCCCCACGCCGACGACGGTACTGATCCCAACTACCCTCTCCCCCTACCCTTTCTCCTCGAAGGCGACTGCTCCTTCGCCGCTTTATTCATATTAGCTTAACTTCGCCATTATATTACTCCTGCTTTAAAATGTTCTATTATTTAAAATGTATACGCTGACCGCGGTCATTGCTTTCCGTAAATACTCTAAGTTTGGTCACAATCACAACAAACTGTAAGCTGAATTTAATTTAGTTGACGTTTCAGGTGACTCGGGCTCGGACATCCTGAACTCGGAGGTGAAGTCGCCGGTGTCGCTGGTGCACGAGCTGGCGCTCAAGAGGAATCTCTCTGTGCAGTTCTCCGTCAAGTCGGAGCACGGCCCGCCGCATATGCGGGTCTGAATATATTTTCAATGTTCCTGTCTCGCATTATATGATAGCATGTCTAATACTAATATGTTTGTTTTTTAATCGTGTAGGTGTTTGTGACTGTGTGCACTGTGGGCGATATGGAGACGGAGGGTGAGGGCAATGGTAAGAAGGTGTCGAAGCGTCGTGCTGCGGAGCTCATGTTAGAAGAGATGCGGCGCCGCTGGCCGCCCGCCGCTCTGCGCGCACGACCCGCACAGGACCGACGACGTCCCCAACCCGCAAAGAAACGCCCGCGAAACCTCATCAAGGTGATAAACGTCCTTTATTCTTTACTAAAATATTTTTTTTAATACAGTTGCTCAAAAAGTGGCGTATTGCAGGGACGTATAGCGTTCGGGATGTGGGCTAGTATATAATCGTGCTTTTTCTTTACCTTTTCCGAACACGTGCGTTCTTTTTCCCAACTGTCAAAATAATGTCTATTTAAAGGGAAAAAAACCAACCACGAAGTTTTACAAACTCTTGCAATGACAGGAATATACTATTACATGCTTACACAACACGCTCATATAGAAGACAATACAAGACCATTTCATTCGTGACGACGTATTATTGTCTGTCTGTTTATTACTGACACCTACTATGAAAAATGGCTGTTGATCTTCCTACAAAGAAATAAATGATTAAGCTAAAGTTAAAGTTAAACGTTTCAGGAGAATAGATTCGGTTGTCCGAATGGTAACGGCGTGGGCGTCGGTAATGGCGCTAGTGGTAGTGCGGGTGCTGCTGCCGCCGACAACCCCATATCTAGACTGGCGTTAGCGCGTCATGCGGCGAGAGCTCGCTCTCCGCAGTACCGTGTGGTGGAGGAGCGCGGTGCGGCGCGGCGCAGGGAGTTCCTTGTGCAGTGTGATGCACCTCCACATCGCGCCACCGGGCTCGGACCCAACAAGAAGACCGCCAAACGACGTGCTGCACAGAGTTAGTACATTCACGCTTTTTTATATATTACGAGGTGGCAAACGAGCAAGCGGCCACATGAATTCGCCGAAATGGCGAAGTGACCGTTGCCCATAGACATTCGCAATTGCAGATGCGTTGTCTACCCTTAATCGAAGATGGAGGAGCCGCACAAAAAGAGAATATTTAACCTTCCTATGCATCTCCTCCTCCATCAAATCATAAAAATAATTAATAGTGATATAATGTGTACTTGTTTATTTCAGATGTGTTGTTGGCAATGGAGATGACCAATGGCGGTGAGACAGTGGCGCCCGCCGGTGACAATGTTAAAGCGAATAGCGCCGTCGACACCAAGCCCAATATCGATATCAAACGAAAGGTAAAACTAGTAAATTACTAGTAGATTTTTTTCAATTTAACCTTATTTGGATACTATTTATATTATAAAATTCAAAAATTTTTGTTAACAGGAAAATGAGTCTGTGGCTAGCAGTGTGGGCAGTGTAGGGGGTGAGGTGCGACAGCCGGTGCCTGGTGTGCTCATGATGGACTACCACCAGCGCTCGGCACAGCCACACCACAAGGCCAATGGTAACGAAAAAGAATATATTTATAAACAGTTTTAGTTTCTTAAGAATTTTATGTTAGAAGGAACATTTCTGGTTCATATCTCAGTTCGTTTTGAAAATAATAATGTGTACATTTTCAGGCATGAGCGAGCCAAGCGGTACGGGTACGGGTACGGGTGCGAGTGGTGCGGGGGGCGCCATGGACCAGCTGATGTACCTCTCACAACTGCTCGGCTTCACCGTAGAGTTTTCTGACTTCCCCAAGGTATCACATACAAACTAATAACAACTAATCTTTCAGCGCTTTTTGTGGAAAATTAAAGTGATGGAAAGTTAAGTGTTATGTTTTGTATTTTGAAAATTATTTTCAGTAATTTTTCGTTTCCTGTACACATTAATATTGTATGTTTAGCGTAACCACGGTGAGTACCTGTCGCTGGTGTCGCTGTCGACGGAGCCGCCGGTGATGTGTCATGGCGGCGGCGCCAGCACGGCCGCGTCACACGAGCAGTGCGCCCGCGCCGCACTACGCTCCCTGCGCCTTCTCGGCCTCGAGCCTGCCGCGCCCACAGCCACCACTGCGCCCACGTCACACCACCAGACTAATGACACCAGGTAGACTCATCTTCCCTTCAACATTATTGTTCAAAGCTATTTCAAAATATTACTCAAGCTGGAATTGAAGCTAAGATACAAATTACCTAATTTTGTAGGTTTTAATATCTTATCCTGTCACATTGAGCCTATGAGTACTTCTGTGAAACGTTCTATGCGTTATAATTTGTCGAACCATATAGCATTTATTGGATACTAGCTTTTACCCGCGACTCCGTCCGGGCGGCTTAAAAAATAGAAAACGGGGTAAAAATTATCCTATGTCCGTTTCCTGGTTCTAAGCTACCTGCCCACCAATTTTCAGTCAAATCGATTCAGCCGTTCTTGAGTTATAAATAGTGTAACTAACACAACTTTCTTTTATATATATGGATATAGATTTAATTGTGAACCCTACATGATTACTATAGTCTACGTCAAATTGTTTCCAGCAGAATGCAGAGTATGGCGGCTGCGGGGCCCAAGGCTGGTGTCATCAATGGCCTCGCTGAATGAGCGCGCCGTCCCGCGCCCACACATCACATTTTCTCATATTTATCTCGCAATACTACAACATTATGTGAATATATCACAGCGTGGAATTATAGTTCGGGACAACATTATGTAAATCTAAGATGTATTGTAATGTTTCCAGCTCTGAAATATTCACTATCATTATCATATCTCGATTCGTATATTTATTTCATTATGAAGGTTATTTTGGTTGATAAATATTTTTATCGCGTATGCATGAATTTATGTTACTCGAAACGGCAGATGTTGCAATTTTTTTCTTACTCTTCAAACATTTATCATTATCATTAAAGCTAGCTGTACTACCCTACTAGAAGTAATGTATTTATATTTGTACGAGAAAAATAATTAGGTTTAGTAATTAAGAAGTCAGCCATTTTGTGCTGAATAACGAAACTACGAATGAAACGGTGGAAAATAGGCTGTGAAGCCAAGCCAAATAAGGTTTGTCCGAGACGCGGCAGAGATTCCTGTCTACGTACTCTATGGTATGAGTCATAAATACGCACCTCTACCTTTGGGAGAGAGATAATTTGTAACGGATTTATAGAGCGTTGTCTATGTCCACTTGACCACAAAGTAGGAATGAGCCGTTGACGGTTTTGCAGTCAATAATACATTAATTTGCTTTTTTTTCAACTAGTTGATTAAATTTTGACTGCTATCTAAGCTTATGTTGAATTCAACTATGATTAAAAAACGGTTAACGGTTGAAACGTTGAAGGGGGATCAACGGTTGAATCTACGGCCATTTCTACGTAAGAGACGTAGACGGGTGTATGCCGCGGCGAGGACGCGTTGCATCATGCGGCCATGGTGGAACTGTAGGTTAGTGTAAGGTAGACGCCGACGTCCTCGTCTCCGCAGCGTGCGGCCGCGGTGATGAGGACAAGTGGCCTCGATTTCTAACACCGCTTTATTAGAAGCTTCCCACTTCCCGACCCTGATCTATGAAATGTGTGATTTTAATATAAGTGTAAGATATCTGATAAATTTTGAACGACGATACATTTCGACTAATTTACGTTGATAAGAAAATATCAAACGTACCTATAATTAACCCTTTAACCGCTTGGCATTTTATCAGCTGCCGTGCCCCCAGCGCCCAGCTCGATACAACAGAAAAAAATACCTACTACAAAGAGGGTTGTATGTAGTTTACCTATTAAAATATCGATAAATAATATCGAAATTTGTTGCAGCGCGATGTTAATTATAAATCTGTGCTTAAATCCAGGGCAACATTTTTTTTACTTTTGGTAGTAGAAAGAATTGAATGCAAAGCCATTAAATATTGTTAATGATTTATTAATTCTCAATATAAAATCAGTCCAGAAATCTTCTTTTAATTTCCCAATAACAAATATATACAATAACAAACTTACATAATAATTCAGTCGTACGTTTATTTCCTAATCAGCCTGCAGTTGTCGACATTTGACAACTTATTTGCTTATTTTCAGAAGAATTCAATAAAACTATGTAGAACTATTGTAAATAAATATTTATTAGTAATTAATTTATTTGTTGTTCTCTGAATAAGTCAATATTAAGAGAACTGCTTTGATGTACATTTTTTTTTACATGTTACTCTTTGAATAATGTCCCAACACTAGTGTCGGATTTCTCCGACGCGGGCGTTTGGCACTAATGAAATTACAAGAGAATATTATCAGTTATTTCACCGAACTTCTTACTTCTTAATATGGCTTTTTAGTACGAACCAAAAGTGTACGACATTACAAATGATTGCTTTATGTATTAAATCTTCATATAATAACATGTTTAAGGCAATATAAAACATGACGAGTCGGAAAAGCCACTAAAAACAAACACAGCTATTTTGTCGGATATATACGACCTAGGCGAAATGGACACGATAACATTGGTCGGATTAATCCGACTCTGGCGGTTAAAGGGTTAAACGTAACTTCATCACTACAAAAGACATTTTGCCCGCTATGAGTGTTTTTTGACATTGTCAAATGTGACACTAGAAAGATATTTTCCAAATTAAACTTGGAGGGTTTTACGCATTTTTTTTTATTTTTTTTCCAAACGATTAAATGTAACATTTTTTGTGACAACTATATGCATGCATTATTTTTTTTATTCCACTTTAAGAAATTTTTAATTTAATACCATTTTGAGGTAGCTATGGATTACATTTATCATCACAAATTTATTTTTTAGTTTATAAATTTTTATAGCCTTCACATGAAATAAACGGCTCCCAAAATATAGTGCGTGTGTGATCCTCGTGCATTTTATTTTCGAATCTTTCTCTAACAAGATTCATCTAATTTATACACAATTGAATAGAATATAATTTAAAATAATTTTAATTTTAATACATTTACGTATAAATAAGTTTTGTTTTTTGAACTTTGAAGAACTGCCAACACAATTGACATCACAACTATGTATTCTTTATTCTAGTATACACTAGGCTAAGTTTGCTTGTTTTAGGATATATGACGTATTTTATGTATTTTATCCATGATTATAAGAAGTATAAATAGACTTAATTCACATGTTACTGTAATATGTACTGGGTCTTTATACAAATGATCGGTAAATTGTATTAATCCGATCAATTGTACGTTAAATGTACTACCACGATTGTACATTTCATTGTAATGGGTCAAGTTTATATAATTTTAATTACTTAGTGGTAACAGTGTCTCGACTTGTGTCTGGGCTTGTCGATTCGATCGCTCTTGCTCTTAAGTAAATATTATATTTATATAATCTAATACGGATATGTTTGTCTCTTTTTTTTGTTGTTGAAAAGATTATGAATCGAGGCCATTGTAACGATTTCTTGATGTACGTTGCACAAGAATAACAACGCATAAAGAAAAAAATATTGGATATATTGAGATAGCCAAAAGGGCATTAGAAGTGTTTTATTTATTTTATTATAAGGAACTAATATTTCATATTATATTATGGGTGAGGCGAGTCCCAACTCAACTTCGTGCTGTTGGCTATATATTGTAAGGAATAATAAAGTTGAAAAACCGAATAAATTGTTTTATTTAAAAACAATAACACCCGGGCTTTTTGCTTTGTTTCACTCAGAAAAATTTGCCCTTTTCCTTGAAGCAAGACAAACTCCCCACCTCGCTAAATAACCCTTTAGGTCCTGTTATGTAAACCCTTCATACGCACAAAATGACAAAAGAAAAAGGTTATAGGTCTTTATATTCTGCCATAGATTTTGCGAAAGTAGACAGCTTGACTTTAATCTTAGTAGGAAGAAATAAAACAAAAACTATTTAGAAAATAAAAACAATGTTTATTCAATAAAAAAATAGTAGTAATGCGTAACAATATCACCGGCGCCGCAGCGCCCGAGGTAATCATCAGACTGGTATTCTGGCTTCCTGGTATATTTACAATTAATACTATTTTCAATGAGCTCGGTGTACTATTTGCGGTGGAGTTGCATCACTTGACGAACTTGAGGCCGAGAGTCTCCGTCATAAAGCAGAGGATATCTGTGTGCTCCTCAATCTGCAATTAAACATACATTAGCATTCATTTTCTCAGTAATTGCTACAAAACGTTGGCCTTTTTTACCGTCTATAGATTTTTCATCTTTTTGAAAAACTAACACTACCTCAATTAATATGAAAATTTCATAACTTGAATCTCATATTTCATGGACCACTTCATCAATACATCATCTAATGAACTACTGAACTTGACACAAGGTAGTTTAAAAACTACCAAAATTAAATGTACAAAGGACGGTAACTGACCACTTTGGCGGTGGGTTTTCCTCCGCCATGTCCAGCCTTGGTGTCGAAGCGCGCCAGCAGGGGGCGGTGCTGCTCGGGGCTGGTCGCAGCGGTCGCCTGCAGCGCCGCTATGAACTTGAGCGTGTGCAGCGGCACCACGCGGTCGTCGTGGTCCGCAGACAGCACCAACGTCGCCGGGTACTGCGCCCTGCCCTCTGCATCATACATACACAAATATTAAAACATACACATTCTTAAAAAAAAAGAATTATGGGAAATCAAATACAATTCTATAAAATGTATTAATTTTAGTTCTTCTAAGTTTACCATTGTCAGGTGGCCGTATGTTGTGCAGGGGCGAGTACTTGAGCAGGTACTCGAACTGAGTCTTGTTGTCGGAGCTGCCGTAGTCCGATACCCAGGCGTGGCCGATCGTGAACTTCTGGAACCGCAGCATGTCCAGTACACTGCAACACGATACAAAAATCGTTATAAAAATGTTGATTTACAACTTAGATAACTGGTATTCATGGTACGAAAATTCGTTCATTTAAAAATCGAATGTTACCGGAATTCTCAGAATAACGTCTTTTTTAAACATTGCTCGAACAATCGCTTTCACTAGCACCTTCCTGTTGTTTGACTACATACATACCCGACTTGTACGATGGCTGCGCCGAAGAGATCGGGCCGCTGGTTGATGCAGGCTGCAACGAGAAGGCCACCGTTGGAGCCGCCTTGTGCAGTGAGCAGTTCAGGGCGCGTGTAGCCTTCAGTCACCAAGTACTGCGCCGCCGCCTGGAAGTCGTCGAACACATTCTGCTTGTTCAGCAGCCGGCCCGCGTTGTGCCACCGCTCGCCGTACTCCCTGCATACATACAGAAACATTAATGTCATCATCAGCTCACTATATGACCCCACTGAGAGGCTCAGAACCTACCCTAATTTAGGGGTGACTAGGACATAATCAACCACACTGACCCAGTGCGGGTTGACTTCACACATATCATTGAATTTCTTCTCAGATATGTGCAGCATCATGATATTTTCCTTCACCGTAAGAACATCGGATAAATGTACATATGTAAATCGAAAAACACATTGGTACATGGCGGGATTCGAACCCAGGACATGCACATTGCAAGTAAAGTGCTTAACCCCTGAGCCACCGACGCTCCACCGAAACATTATGTATGATCATAAAATTTGAACACAAATTAAATTAACAGAAGGCAATTACAATAGATATTGCGCAAAGGAATTGACTGAAATGTTTATACTAAAGTCACAACAAAGACATTTTGAATGACAAATAAAAATGGATGGTCGTAAATCCTCTCTTTTAAACATCATCTTTCTGTCACTTTCTCATCTATATATATAAAAGAAAGTCGTGTTAGTTACACTATTTATAACTCAAGAACGGCTGAATCGATGTGACTGAAAATTGGTGGGCAGATAGCTTAGAACCAGGAAACGGACATAGGATCATTTTTACCCCGTTTTCTATTTTTTATTCTGCTTGGACGGAGTCGCGGGTAAAAGCTAGTATTGGATATAAGTTAATAAGTTCAACAAGTATAAAATATAAAGCAAATGTGTTATTCCGTACCCGCCGCCGCGTATGTTGGGAATGGCGACGACGCCGTCAAAGTGCTGCATGAAGACGAGCCGCGTCACACTGAAGCTGGGCTGCACGTTGATGTTGAAGCCGCCGTAGCCGTACAGCAGCGCTGGACGAGACCCATCACGAGGCAGATCCTGGTACATACGGTAAACATTATTATAGTTTTTCCTACAGCTCTAAATTTCTTTTTTTTCTACATCTCTAAATTTCTTTTTTTTTTCTACATCTCTAAATTTCTTTTTTTTCTACATCTCTAAATTTCTTTTTTTTCTACATCTCTAAATTTCTTTTTTTTCTACAGCTCTAAATTTCTTTTTTTTCTACAGCTCTAAATTTCTTTTTTTTTTTTCTACATCTCTAAATTTCTTTTTTTTCTACATCTCTAAATTTCTTTTTTTTTCTACATCTCTAAATTTCTTTTTTTTCTACAGCTCTAAATTTCTTTTTTTTCTACATCTCTAAATTTCTTTTTTTTTTCTACATCTCTAAATTTCTTTTTTTTCTACATCTCTAAATTTCTTTTTTTTCTACATCTCTAAATTTCTTTTTTTTCTACAGCTCTAAATTTCTTTTTTTTCTACAGCTCTAAATTTCTTTTTTTTTTCTACATCTCTAAATTTCTTTTTTTTCTACATCTCTAAATTTCTTTTTTTTCTACAGCTCTAAATTTCTTTTTTTTCTACAGCTCTAAATTTCTTTTTTTTTCTACATCTCTAAATTTCTTTTTTTTCTACAGCTCTAAATTTCTTTTTTTCTACAGCTCTAGTTTTTAATAACAGATGGCGCTGTACACCTTGATTGCTGGCTCTTCAGTATTTGAGGATTATTTTTACTTACTTTGTCATTATTAATTATATAGAACATAGAACAAGAATTCGTTCATTATCATGTCTAAAATAAGTAGTTTTTTTTTATAAGAAATTAATACCTTTTTGGAGACAATAAACATAGGAACTTTGGTGCCGTCCTTGCTGGAGTAGAATATCTGCTTTGCTTCATACTGCGATGCATTAAAACCTTTCACTTTCACTTCTCTGAACACCTGAAACATTACAACATTGCATTGAAAGAAAACCCGTGAAGTACGATAGACAAAGCAAGCAGACAATAGTAGACGTCAGTAACAACATCAGATGCACGAATTGTCCGGCTCGCCCGCTTCAATACCACGACCTCACAGAAGACAGGCGTCAAGTGGAAGTAATTCCAGGTACAGTCTGATGAGTGTGGTGCTGGAGGACTAATCTTAGTCCTCTTTCCCTTCCCACCTTTTTCTTATAAGGAAAGGATGGGAAGGGGAGGTGGATTTGATGGAGGAGATGCAAAGGAAGGTTAAATATTCTCTTTTTGTGTGTCTCCTCCTTCGTCGATTGAGGTTAGACAACGCATCTGCAATTGCGAATGTTTATGGGCAGCGGTCGCTTCGCCATTTCGGCGAATTTATGTGGCTGCTTGCTCGTTTGCCACCTTGTAATATATAAAAAAAAATACTATCTAGAAGTAGTGTTCAGAGAAGATTAACTTCTTAACACTTTGAATGCTACCGATTCGACTGGCAAGTTCACTTTCCTACAAGAAAATCGTAGTAGCTTTTAACGTGTTAACTGTTTTTACTCACAGTGGGTTTGTAAGGCTTCTTAGTGAAGTCGACATGGTAGATGATGCCTGGAGTGAGGAAGGACATGAAATGGTAGAAGATCTCAGACTGCTTCTTTTTACCGGAGAAGCCCACAACAGAGCCCACGTCCAGCTCAAATGTCTGGATCAGTTCACCTGACTTCATATCGTGCAGCTGCAGGACACTCTGGAAAGAAAAAAAAAATGAAATTTTAAAATCTAAAGGACAATCTAGTAGTAAAATATTATTCATTCCAGATAAAATTAAAAACTTCTGGGTCTATTTTCAGTCATTACAGCATAAAATGCAGGAATATTCAAATAATATCTGAGGAAAGTTGGGGTTAAATTACTAGTCTTAAATTATTAAACAAGGTCTCTTACCTTTACATCTCTGACGTAATGAATTACAAGTTTATCATTGTCTACTGCCGAAGCCCAATCCAATACATCTCTAGGGTGTTCCTGCAATAAAAAAAATAATTTATTCCCTAAAACGTAACTGCAATCTGTATAAATATAAAATAGAGCTTAATAATAATTAAAACATTTATGTATTAACTAGCTGTCACCCGCGACTCTGTCTGCTCGGCATTAAAAAACTTAAGTAGCCTATGTGTTCTTCCAGACTATGTTCTACATCTGTGATAAATTTCATCAAAATCTGTTGATCCGTTCTGGAGATATATTCAAACAAACATCCATCTATCCATCCAAATTAATCCAAAGATATACAGTAAAAAATTTCTCGCTTATAAAAGTTTCTCTCTAACCAAAATTTCTCGCTTATGGAGGAAGTCCGTCCATGTGTCCATGTGTGAATATGTCTAAAAAGGGGGTAAATCCAGATATGACGGCTGATAGAGATGTATGGAGGAGTACATACTGTGACGACACTAAGAGATAAGGTCAGGTTGATGATGATGGAGGTAGTCCGTAAAGACTGGATAATAACTCACCCTTATATAAGTTTCATATTTAATTAGGTTCAAGTGTAAAAATTATATAATTGAACTAGCTGTCGCCCGCGACTCCGTCCGCGCGGTTAAAAAAAAATGGGAGGGGGTATGAAAAATAGATATTGGCCGATTCTCAGACCTACTGAATATGCTCACAAAATTTCATGAGAATCGGTCAAGCCGTTTCGGAGGAGTACGGGAACGAAAACTGTGACACGCGAATTTTATATATTAGATAATAAAAAAGAATTATTTAATTTAATAGAGTGTAACTTACAGGTATTAAAGTCTGCCATTTCTCCTCTGCGGGGTCGTGCAAGTCTATCTTGATCAGCTGATAGTTTGGTGCGTTCTTGTTCGTACGGAATATACACACAGAGCCTTCATTTGTGATGTACTGTAATACAAAACATTAAAAAAACTATAATAAAAAATAAAGTAATAACCCATCGAAGTGGATTAGTAAGTTTTTGTTTATTGTTTCAACATGTCGATATGTCTACCTACAAATAAAAAACAACCTTACGTTACAGTAATAGAGTCTAAATCACCTCGTAGTCAGCTTCAAATTTGTGCACGATCTGTGTGAGTGGCAGCAGACCTGTGATCTCTGGATGCTTGGAGAGGTCCGCAAAGTACAGCAAGTTGTCGCGACAATCTCGTACCGGAGACACCAGCAAGTAGCGCCCGCAGTCGGACACCTCCGCACCACTGTACACATACAAAGTTCCTACATATATGTAAGTTACACATCAGCGCCATCTAGATTATTAAATAAGTTAAGAAAAGCGCCATCTATTGTTGAATAATTTAAACTGTTCTTTTTTATAATCTAATATATAAAATTCTCGTGTCACAGTTTTCGTTCCCGTACTCCTCCGAAACGGCTTGACCGATTCTCATGAAATTTTGTGAGCATATTCAGTAGGTCTGAGAATCGGCCAACATCTATTTTTCATAACCCCCCCCCATTTTTTAACTGCGCGCGGACGGAGTCGCGGGCAACAGCTAGTAATTTAAATTGTTGAACGTTAGCTTGAGAATGGATTAGTTAATAGAATATTAACTTTCAATTCTGTTTGTTTAAACATATCAAATTATAGAAATAATCTAATGATTAAGTAAATATACATATACTAATAAAAATATATAAACACGGTTTTTTTCCACTAATTAAAGTAATTACCATATGTACATAAATTTTAAGCACAACGCTAAAGTAATTAGCTATGCATAATTATATTTTACAAGTACATACTGATTTACAATTATGAAGTACTTTAAGAAACTATAAATAGAAATGAACCTACGAGCGTTTCTCTTGACTCCGCATTTGCGTATTTATATCTCTGTTGACAACAGGGTAATATGTATGCAAAAAATATAAATAAAAGGTAAACTATGACATATAAAACGTTCTTGACATACATTTCATGTCCTAATTAAACCATTTTTCCACTAGCTTCATGATTATTACTTGAGAACCTTAGTGGAACTGAACCTGTCACACTTAAACAGTAGTTAGAACAATTTTTTCTTACTAAATTTTCACTTACATTCTCCAAAGTGGTTCCTCAGGGAATTCCACCACTACGACGTCTTCGGACTGCGGTGTGTCAAGACGGTGGTAACACAACTTCTGGTCGCGGTTCACCTCAGTCTCGGAACCGTCCGCTTTGCCCGACGCGTCCGGATACCGCTGAAATAGCACCGCAAATAAATATATTAAAAAAATCAATAACGGCCATAGTAAATACATGCTATTTCATATCAAGTTTTTATAGACTTGTTCGTAATACTTACAGAATAGAATAATCCTTTGTTGTCTTTTGTCCAGGACATGGAGGCGAATTTAACTTTTTCCAATACTTCAGGATAGTCCTCACCTGTAATATGTAAATCAGAATTAAGTGTTTCTTATCACTAACAAATGACAAGAGATCAAAGTTTTGTTCTGTTTATAATGTTTAAATTACTCATTTTTATTGTTGGTGTATTTTTAGAAGTTATTTTAAAGTATTCAGCCCATATATTCCTATATAGGGTTGGAGACAGACAGACAGCCTAACATAAAAAATAAGCTAAAACATTAAGGTTGAAAAAACCTTGTGCGTCCCAACTGAGTGGGATAAGGCCTGGAAGATGATGATGATATTTTTAATAAGAAAGAAGATGGGTTTGTGCCGGACACAGCAAATGGTATAGACAGTGGGACTAAATTATTGATAATAGTTGTTCACTAACCGGTGGCGACATCTTTGATGTGTATGGTGATCCAGTCGGAGCCGCTGGCAGAGAGGCCGTACGCGAATGTGGAGCCGTCTTCGGTGAAGCGGCTGCCGGACAATGCCACAGTGCCGTCCGCTGACAGCGCGTTAGGATCGAGAAAGACGCGAGGCTCACCGTCCAGACTGTCTTGTACGTACAGTACACTGACCGAGAACAGACACATTCCTCACGTTACAAGTATGAAGGGGATGTTTTGTAGAAAGATAAGTCGCGGATCTCCATAGAACTCACATTCGCCTATATCTTCATATTTGTATTCTTTATAGGTTTTTCTATGTGAGTTACCAACAATATACGAAATAAAAAAAGACGGAAAGGAAGTTTACGTTACGTTTGTAAAACCGACAATATCAAGAAGGGGTATCCCAAATGTATATGGACCAGTTAGACGATACACTTAACAAGATATGTGTTAAATATAATACCAATAAATAAAAATTAACAAAACGGTGATGTAAGCGCTAATATACGGATGTGCTGTTTTCCGCAGTCATGTTTTCCGCTTGTACAAATTGGAAGACTGTGCGTGCCGATCGGATTATACGTGCTTGCGATAGAAAAAATGCTAGACAAACACTAATTAATTCTAATTTAATTTGTAAATGCTTAGTCGTTAATCTATACCAGACTGTAATATTTTATACTACCCAGCAGATTGATTTGATACTTCGAGCAAAACAGTAATGCTACTAATATTATAAATGCGAAAGTTTAGAAGGATGAATGGATGTTTTTTTGTTTGAAGGTACCTCCAGAACGGCTCAACAGATCTTGATTAAATTTGGCACAGATATAGAACATAGTCTGGAAGAATACAAAGGCTACTTATTAAGCTTTTTTTCAATTCCGCGCAGACAGAGTCGCGGGCAAAAGCTAGTCTTACAACTGTACCTCTTCATATGTATTTTTATTTGAATTTTCATTTAATTCAACACCAATTTTAAGGGGTAACGTAGGCCTACTTTTGATACTAGGTAATTGGAAATTATCTAAAATTAATATGATAATAGTCTGCAATTAAGTAGCTATACGACTGTGAGATGGACTTACTTCTGGTTCTGCAGGCCGGTGTTCTTGTAGAAGAAATACCTATCACCCCTTCGGAAGGGGCACGAGTACTTAGGGTAGTTCCAAAGCTCAGTGAGACGGGCGCTGATGTCCGCCTTAACGGGGCACGCGTCGAGGAACGGCCGCGTTATCTTGTTCTGCGCCTCTATAAACTCTTTGGTCTCATTGGAGTCAGGATCTTCTAACCAACGGTAAGGGTCATGGATCTGCACAAGTTAAGAAATAACTAAATATAATTAGTGAAAATTTACGAAACATACTTTGACTGTTGAGAGATAATTTATAGCTTGGGCGCTTGCACTTATTTTATTATCTCTTGAATTATTTCTTCTCTTTCATCTATATATATAAAAGAAAGTCGTGTTAGTTACACTATTTATAACTCAAGGACGGCTGAATCGATTTGACTGAAAATTGGTGGGCAGGTAGCTTAGAACCAGGAAACGGACATAGGATAATTTTTACCCCGTTTTCTATTTTTTATTCCGCGCGGACGGAGTCGCGGGTAAAAGTTAGTTATCTATATATATAAAAGAAGGTCGTGTTAGTTACACTATTTATAACTCAAGATCGGTCGAACTGATTTAGCTGAAAATTGATGGGGAGGTAGCTTTGAACTAGGAGACGGACATAGGAACTTTTTTATCTTGTGTGCATTTTTTTTATTTCGCGCGGACGAAGTCGCGGGTAAAAGCTAGTACGTTAAAAATATTATCAATAGATGATAGACTAACACAGAGATTCATAAAGTTTTTTTCTCGTTGACTCCTTTTTAAAATTATACTGGTTTCGGTGAACTGATTGTGTCTTATTTACTATGTTCAATTCTTTTAATGTAATAAATAGAGCAACCATTGTCTATTATTGTTAATATTTGTAATAAAAACTTTATAGACAAAAAGCGAGTGTGATTTCGAGCGAAGTTATTTCTAGGGCAGCAGTATTGTTCGGTACAAAGCAATGTTCAATGAACGTGAAAATGAAAAAAAAAATTACAATTGCGAAAAAGGTTTTTTATTGTATGAAATTAATAAAAAAACATAAGAATTATATTAATACTCGCCGGTCACTAACAATAATTTAATGTAATCCATGCACAATGGTAGATACATAATAAAATGGATCTCATTTCTACATATGCTATGCAGTTATTTTAAATAAAATAAAAATAGAAAAAAAATATCTATAATTAATATTATAAAGAGGAAAGATTTGTTTTTTATATATTGAAAAAGCTAGCGCTTGACCACGATCCCACCCGATGAGGTGATGATGTCGTCTAAAGATGGTATGCGCTAGCTTTGTAAATGCCTATTCACTCTACTCTTGAAAGCCTCCACGTCGTACTTGGACGGAAAAACTGACACCACAAACTTATTCCAATCCGTTGCAGTACGCACAAGGAACGATGATTTAAACCTTTTCGTTCGAACGCGTGGCACTTCTACTACATAAGGATGGATTCAAGCCGTATGTCTGAACGTCCGATGGTAGAAATTTGATTGTATGTATTGAATAGGCTCCGAAACTAATGAACCGATTAGAAAAATTATTTTACTGTTCGGAAGCTACACTATCCCCGGGTGATATAGGCTATATTTATTACTCTTATTTTTTTTTCATCCCGCGCGGAAAGTCGCGGGCAATTGTTAGTTACAGATTATACTTCGATACATAACAAAGTATCGTCGAGTTCGACTCCTCGTTCGTTCGTGACAACAATACAATTGACGAGTGAACATTTTCGACGAGTTTCGCATACTGAGTAGCATATAGGCTGCTAAACCCTTCGCTATTCTGTAAGGTAAACAAGCTTCGTATGTAAACTTTATGCATAATGCCAGGAAAAATCCTCGATATAGTGTTGCAAGGTTACTTATAACGACAAGATTTTATATCAGTATTTTAAGTTAATTGACAAGGATAAATGTAACATGACGTTTATTTAAAAGTGAATCGAGATTGTAAAGTGTAAACATATTGCCTTACTAAAGGTCACACACGACTTTGTTATCGCAGAATTAAAAAAGTAGCCCTATATTATTCCCGGGGGCATCAGCTACCTTGTCGTCAAAGTCTCGTCAAAATCGGTCCATTACGTCGTCCATATCTGAAGATTACCCGGAACACACCTGGCCTGGAAAATTTGTTTTTCGTTCTCAGAAACGCGAATACTGAGATTTTTTTAACTTTACGAATTCATGTTTAAAAGCGCTAATTGATTGAAACCATAGCAAAATGGAGTAAAATTATAAAGATCCTTTTATAGAGAACAATTGCGGAAAAATAAATTTTAAGCAGTCAAGCAAACAAGGCAAGTAACATGTGTTCATAGTAAATCTTACTAATATTATAAATGCGAATGTTTAGATGGATGTATGTTTGTTTGAAGGTATCTCCGGAACGGCTCAACGGATCTTAATGACATTTGGCACAGATGTAAAACATAGTCTGGAAGAACACATAGGATACTTATTACGTTTTTTTAATTCCGCGCGGACGGAGTCGCGAGCGATAGCTAGTTGTTACATAATTATAATAAACGTAAGTAAAAATAAATACCACATTGGTTAACTTTGAAGCTAAATGCTTTGTTTATACTGTGGTGATTTGCAAGCCATGTATTAATTATTAGCTATAAACTATTAACTAATTATAAACTATTATTATTACCTACAAATACATTATTGCATACGTATTTTAATCAGCCAATAATCTTGTTAGATACGTTTACATTTTTTTATATTAATTTTTATAATTATTATTTGCAATCGTTACGGATTATTCTAATGTTCAAGTCAATCAATGATTGTATAAAAATAATGTAGAAATTTATTGCTTTCTATGATAGTCGCATCCAATAAATATTACGAGGCAATTACAAGAAACAGGTTTGTAATTATAATATTCTGATATTCATAAAGGTAAAGGTCAATAACAAGCTGAGGTTTTTTTTATTCTTTCGCCATAGTTTTTTTACAGAGACAGTTCATCGAACCCGGATACATGAAGTTATTGCAATGATTTTGGATGATCATCAAAAATGATCAGTTTTCGATAGGCTTTTTATGTAAATATTGCTGTTTTTTAAAGGTGATAAATAACTTGACACTTTTTTCCTAAAAATCCTGTGGATCATGAAAGTGTAATATAATAATACTTTAGCTTTAGTATAACACTTTAAAGGCGGGTTTCCACAGCGCGAAATTGCAGTCAGTGTGCAGAACACGGACGTTGTTCGATCCGCACATCGCCATCCCCAGAAACGTGTCGTGGAAGCCTACTTTATATAAAGTTTCCTTGCTTGAATACATGATAAAGATTAACATCGGAAGGTACCATAAATATAGGATTTATGGTACCTTCCGATGTTAATCATTAGTAAGCACCAGTCGTCTCTACATCCGGAAACTCTACATTAGGTAGGGACTTCCTATCGATTCAATCAAACAATATTGTACCTAATCGTTTTTGTTAGGCTTAAGATTGGTCTCATCAAACACATTCTGTTTTTTGTTTTGGGCATTCGTATTTAATTTCTAAACAACAGGACAATATAAAAGCTCGCACAAACAACTTGATATTATTATTTTATGTAAATAAATTTATTGGAGTTGTGTTGAAGGAATTTTGTTAAGGAAAACGTCTCAAATCAGACGAGATTACATTTGAAGATGCATGATATAGTAATAATTGTATATGAATGTACCATAACTTTTTTTAATTCCTCATGCCACTGCCTCGCTTCCTAGGTTGTTGAGTTTTATAGGATAAGACGGCGCATCTTCTAGAGTATTTTTATCTTTCCTTTTGCGGTAACAAACGGAGACTTTACTAAGTGTGAATGCGAAAAAGAGTACTTTATAGTACAAGAGTTTTATGTCCAGAAATATACTTATAAATGTACTTTTTTTAGATTGAGCAGAGTATATTTGTAAAATGATCATAACATCTCATTTCAGTCATAGTCCGCCTATTATAATTTTCAAAGCTGCAAAGAAAAATAATTTGAATAAACCGATTTGAAACATTATTTAACGCTCTGCTAGCTGTTAAATTATTAAAAACCACACAGCAGAAGAAACGAAGAATTGTATAAGTGAGTAGCAAAAACATCATAAGAGTCGTAGAGCCTACAAACAACGCAAATACCACGACGAGATTTGACGGGAGAGGGAATGGAACGGTTTTTTTTCTGTTCGTCACATCCTTTTTATGTAGACAATGCATCTGCAACTTAGCGCATTTCCTTGTCACAGATGCATATGGAAAGCGGTCACTTAACGATCATTTTAGATGACCCGCTTTTTGGTTTGCCGCCTTCTATCACAAAGTCTATTAATGGGAGGCACGATCGATAAAAGAGTAAATTAAAAGCGAAACCGTAAGCAAAAAATTTTCAGTATACTGTTAGTTTAACCAGTCCAGAATATTAATAACTAGCTTTTAACCGCGACTCCGTCCGCGCGGAATAAGAAATAGAAAACGGGGTAAAAATTATCCTATGTCCGTTTCCTGGTTCTAAGCTACCTGCCCACCAATTTTCAGTCAAATCGATTCAGCTGTTCTTGAGTTATAAATAGTGTAACTAACACGACTTTCTTTTATATATATAGATATTGTTTTTGTATCCAAAAGCTGCATTGAGATCAGAAAAAAATTATGATGCTTTGCCGAAAAACCCAAATCGTCGTAAGTAGTTTCAGTACCTCAAAATAAACATTGAAAACCTAACCTAAGTTACCTGTCTATTATGTCTGATTAATGTTAAAAATAACTCGCTATTTGACCATCTCTCATCGGTTGTGACGATCTACGTGTCTAGATTGTTAAAAGCTTATTACAATGAATTTTTGTGAATCATTAGAGCATCGAACTGCTTACCTTGGTGCCGTGGTAGTCGTCGACGACGGACTCGTCCCTCCGCGCCACCGGGTACACGAAGCTCATGTTCAAGGGGGACCTCGAGGCGTGCGCGCACTGCACCACCGCACATGTTGACAACACAAGCACAACATAAACATACGGAGACATTATCAGACCGTGCAGACGCGAGCGAGCGTCACGGACTGACTGCTTCCACGGCCGCAGTCGCTTTATATTTAGAGAGCTACAGACAGCCAGCGGGTTAGCTCTCGCCATCCAAGCTTTTTTCATTCTTTTTACTCTTGTGTCAGACAATTCATCTTAGCTGCCAGTGTTCAGTGACACTTTGAATTATTACGAGTATAGATAATAAATTTTATGTAACAGTGTTATTGTTTACCCGACAGTTTTTCTTTGGGAAAGTTTCAGGAAATAAAATTTTATATGCATATTGGTTCTATGGAAGATTACCGCTATCCCCAACTCTACGGTAACTTGAGAGTTTATTTTGTGGAGTAAAGTTCAACTTCAATGATTGATTGATGAAAGTTCAAAATATATTTATGGTAAATACTCTATTCCTGTGAAAATATTTAGTTACCTGTAAACAGTAATAAGGCGTTCAAGAGTACAGTGAAAAGGCTTAAATAAACCGCAAACCATCTTTCGACATTGCCACTTAACATCAGGTGAGATGAGATCGTGGCCAAGCGGTCGTTTTTTCATTAAAAAATCCTAAATATTGATTTTGAAAATAATCGATCATCTTTGATTTTAAAAAACACAATCCATAATTGCATCTTGTTTTTTTTTACAAAAAATAAAGTTTTAAAGGTCAGGGAGATGTCAAACAAGTTTCAAGTTTCGCACAAAAATATTCCTTAAATGGCTTCGAGTTTTTTTATAACTACCTAAATAATATACATATGAAGAAAGATTACGAATTATTATTTAACTTTTCCATCGTTCTTTCGCATCCTAATAGCTCAATATCAACCGAGGTTGCTACTTGGAGACCGAAGTTTTGGGTTCGAAGTTCAATGGAAAACAATAATAACAATAGTTTGCAAAACTATTTTTGATGTGTGTGCGAAATCAAATTTTGATTACATTAAATATCTTCAACAATCGTTATAATGTAACTATTGACAAGTATTATGTATGGTTTTAACGAGGATGTTGTTACTAGAAACGTAAACTTCATTTCGGTACAGGCCAAATGAGTAGGTAAAAAATTTTTTTATATGATCATTCCGGGTACGGAATTATGCTGACTTACTGCCGAACTCAGAAGTTATTGATTGGCTACTATGGTCACCCTTAGTGTCATTTCTCATACCAAGTCTAAACAGTGGTAGACGTCAGCTACACCATCGGTTGCACGAATGGACCGGCTCGCCTGGTGAAATATCACGACCACACAGAAGCCGTCTTGTGGAAGCAATTCCGGGTATCGTCTGATGAGTGAAGTGCCGGAGGCCTAATTTTAGTCCTCTTCTCTTCCCACCCTTTTCTTATAAGGAAAGGATGGGAAAGGGCAATGTATTTGACGGACGACGGGATGCATAGGAAAGGAAAATATTCTCTTTCTGTGCGTCCCCTCCTCCTTCGATTAAAGGTAGACAATCTGAAATTGCGGATGTCTACAGCGGTAGCTACGCTGTTTCGGCGAAGCAGGTGGCCACTTGCTTGTTTTCCACCTTATAATATAAAAAAAAACTAAGTGCGAACACTAACGAATTTGAGAGACAATTAAAGTTATAATTTCATAACATTGTTTAGCGCGGACTGTCGATTGTTGGTATGGGGTCGAATTGCATTTTTTATTATCATTTCTCGTCGGAAAGTTATTTGAAACTTTGAAATGGCAATAGCGTTGGATTAGAAGTGTGTGCACTTTAATCTACATCTGTAGATTAAAAAAAATTTTAGGACTAAAATGTTTGTAAGATTATCGCGTTTGTTGAGTCAAGTTTGATGCATTTGTCGTTATATGAAGCGCATAAAATTGGCATATACGCAAATTATCAAGACGCTGAATGCACTGCGAGAAAAGAATAGTATTTCTGTAAAAAAACATATTGACTAAATGCACGGCCCACGAGAAACTGTTCCGTCACTTTAAAAAATTACAATTGCATATCCAGTCAAGTAATGTGCGATTTTTTTTTTACCATAAAATACGATATACATACTTCGGATGTTTACTAATATTATAAATGCGAAAGTTTAGATGGATGGGTGGATGGGTGTTTCAAGGTATCTGGAACGGCTCAACAGATCTTGATGAAATTTGGCACAGGTGTAGAACATATTCTGGAAGAACACATAGGCTACACCTTAAGTTTTAATTCCGCGGGGACGGAGTCGCGGGCGACAGCTAGTGTTGAATATCGATAAGTCAGTGTCACCTAGAAATTCAATGCTCTACATAATTTCTCTTGTTAACGCATCCATTATCGTACATAACGTGATTTGTTGTCTATTGATTTATCTTATCATATTCTCTTTGTTAGACTTCGATATGAAATATGAGACGCTATACAAGTTATTCATAGCTATTGAGATTTTCAAAGTGATAGCTTAGTGGCTAACAAAATGATACTGGTATGATGATAGCTAAGTGGTACTGAGGTTCGAATCTCTATAAAAAATATTTTAAGTTGTACACAACCCAGCTCTTCTGTAATTTTTTAAACGCCGATTAAGATTTTATTAATTTCACTAATCTTACTAATATTGCAAATGCGAATATTTGGATGGATGGATGGATGGATGGATGTTTGTTTGAAGTCATCTCCAGAACGGCTCAATGGATTTTGTTGAAATTTGGCACTGATATAGATCATAGTTTGGAAGAACATATAGGCTACTTGTTATGTTTTTTTAATCCCCTCGGACAGAATTGCGAGCGACAGCTTGTGGCTGTAAAAAATTAAAAATATTATAATAACATGAGAAATTTTAAATAGTATATATACAACATTGTAATGTTTTCAGTTCTACAGCAGTGTAAGAGAACTGAAAATGACTGAATTATATGTATTAATATTTCACTATTTTTTTTTTCATTTTTTAAATATTAAGTTTTTATGTAAAGTAACTTCAGTAATTACATAATATTGTATATAATTTATATTAAAGTAAAAAGTAAATATACGCATTATTCAAACAACGGCAAGTCTTATCTCATTTTATCAATTTCAACTGTAAACATTACATGGTGACATTTTGCAGATTTAAATTATTTTCAAACATTTTGTTCAACTTTTAGCATGTAGTTATAATAAAATATTAAGTAAAATTTGTAGTGAGAATGATATAATACTCGGTTCTTGAGTTGGCACTTCGGAAAAAAGACTTACTTGTTCCCGAAGTTACAAACCTGAAGGTTTACTGGGTACTATAAAATTGTTATGACTCTGTATGCTCATCATTTGCATAAACTGTTAGCGACACATTTCTTTAGTATATTTATACATCTACTTGATTTATATTTTATAATGAAGTACAAATTGAACTGGAACTACTCAATGTCACTTTAATGCTAAGAAACCCTTTAATAATGTTTTATTAGGAAAAGTGGGTAGATTTATAAGATTTACAGTAAGTTTAGTGTTCTGTCCTTATTTTAAAAGTTAAAAGCATTTATTTGCTTCAATTTGTTACAATTTTCCACATATGACCCAAGATTTAGATCCCTTTGCCTTATTTATATGCTGTGCTATATTTAATTTCACTTTAATGCAACACATAAACTTTTTCTAAACCATAATTCCAATTTGAATCTATCTAGGTACTGTATGCATTATTTGTAATATTGGGTTCTCTTAAATTTTCTACACTAAAATACCATAAGTTTGAATATTAAAATTGTGATATGTACATTCTGAACCGTCTAAAATACAGTTGTCTAATTAAATTCTGACGAAAACTGAATAATACTTTAGATTAATCTGTTAGGTCTAGTTAGATTTATATAGCCGTGGCTTTATTACAAGCCAAGTATATAAAATACTTTTAGTTATAAAATATACATATATGAAGTAATGATATCGTTGACTACTATTTTTCATTGAATAATGAAATTTATCATTATAGTTAAATATGGCTCCAACGTGGGAATCTAAAGGCGACTTCAATTAACATTTATCATTTATTAAATTTAAATGTTCATGCAATTTAGCACTCGGTGAAATGATTAACAATTACTTAAAATACATGAGATTTAAATAATTTTACTTACCAATATTTTAGAAGTTTCGACAAAACTGTTTGTCTGTTTCTGTAGTAAAGTTTTTTTGGTTTGTTTACACGTAATTTTAGTAGTATTTGTGTAAATTCTGCAATGATAGGCAGAAAAGCGACGCACCGCCATAAAATTTGACATTTCACGCAATGTTGTCAGATGTCATGTGTCAGGCAAATACAAATTTACGGAGAATGACAGAAATTCAATTTTACCAACGTATTTTATAGCTTCAATGTGCTTTGAGGGAATTGTGATAAAACATAAATAAGTGTTTACTGAAATTATTTAAATTAATGTATCGCGTTCGCTTGCAGTTATAAAATTAAACTTCATACATGTAGGTATAATCAACACATGAAAGTAAAACCAGCGCTGTCATTTTTCTTACCGTGGAATTCTACTGCCGTAATATTGTTCTCTTTTTTTAAGATAAGAAGAGGGGAGGAGTCAGTAGTTATCAAACAAAATGTTTGTTAAGGTGGCGAGGTCCAATTTTTCGTTCTGAATGCATATTTATACGAGCAATTGTTCGTCGGGATCAAAGGTTGCAATCGAATCCTTACGACGAATATTTACTTGTTTGTCTATTGAATCGTACTACGTGTCCTGAGGCTATTGATTTCAATCGAGGTCCACATTCTGACTTGTTTAAGTGCGAAATAGGACTTTACCTTGCTACACTACATCGTCAGTGCTTACCGTGACGATACATTAGGGCTTGCTTAGAAGAAAGGCTGTTGGTGATTCAGAAACTAAGTAGGAGCAAAGGGCGCACAATTAATACAATAACACTATGAAAGTATTTTTGTATATAAAGCAGAATCACAATTACATTAACTGTTCGAGCAAATAAACCTTCTGTAAAGCACTAATCGATACATGCAAAAAACTTAGATAAACAATAGTATTGTTCATGACCATTTAATTAATTTAAAACAAGTATGTATCGATATTTTAACAGAACTTATTCACATAATTGGGCACATATAACATAAATGTATGGAATAAGCCATCTATAATACATAATAATTCATTCCTTATTGGGAAAGGTCAAATATAATTTGAACCCAACATCGATATGTTACGATTTACATGATATATGGATTCCTACTAACATTACTAATATCTGAAAAACAAGTTTAAGGCTATAAAGAAATTGCATATAATTTTTACTCGATTCATAAGAAAATATTTAAGGTATTGTCATAAATACTGATACAATTTAAGCTAATCATAAGAGTTTGGAATATATTTTGTTATTGTGCAACTTTTGAAAGCATTTTATATTCTAAGGGGAATGTCTATCTTAAGTTTAAGGTTCGTTGTTTTGTTACGGAAACTTCTAACGGTGGGTTTCCACTGTTGTAGCAACTGTATAACAACATAAATAGGAATAGTTATTTTAACAGTTGAAATTCACAATAACATTAGTGAAATCAAAGTTATTTTCACTGCCTATTATCATGTAAATTAACTATTGAATCTTATATTGAGAAAACAGAGTTCAGTGGGTCTAGCATGAATATTTGCGACAAGCGACTCGTATCGTCAATTATGTCAAAATTAGTATGAGATTTTTGGTGTACCTTACTTTGTCGATGACTATACGATGGCGCATGTCACAAATATTCGTGCTAGGCGCACAGTTCAGGTTCTACTTTTATTTCGTAATAAAAATGCGTTTTGGTTGTGAATATTCTTAGGATTATAAGTCATTTAAAACTATCACATACATTTGCGAAGCGAAAAAATTGTTTAAAAACTAATAAATTTATCTTTTCGGTATTTTTTTTTAATTATGATAAGTTCAAATTCACCACAACAAGCATTTTCATCTCTCTTTGTTGGAAGACAACACATCAGCGATATAATAAAAAAATACATAGCCCATAGTGTATTTAACAAACAGAATGTCCTAAAATATTCTTAAATAAAACAATAAAGCCTACATTTCTATTTGTTAATTACTACTATAGAGTATAGTATATTGCCTTCAACAGATTTTTTTTTTCATTACAATTCCGAGTACAATTCACCAGTTTTTATGAGGGTCGGTAACTTCGCTCTACATTAATGATATAAATTTTACACCAACTTTTGCACACTAACTCTATAAAGCTCATCTATACCATAGACATCATGTCTGATGTTAAGTTACTTGGTTTTTTATAAGTTTATAATATCCTAGTATAATTAATTTTAGATTAAAATAAGTGTTTTTTTTTCTCTAATTTAGTTGCGAATTTAATACTGATTGTATTTGAAAAAATATTAATTTTTAAAATTAACTTATTGTCTATGTCTACATCTAGCTTTGTAGTTTGACAAGGATCTTGTGGCGGTCGGAAAATGTCATTTTGACAGTTATATTTTGACCAATGAGGGAGCGGCAGCTGCGCGGGATAATGTTGCCATTTTTCTATTTTCGAAATACCAAAAAATATAACTTGGGACTAGTTAACGTGTATTAGGAGTTTGCTGAAGCTAACATAAGACTAATCGTTATTAATGATGAAAATAATTATTAAAAATGTAAATTTACCTCGTTTAACGATAATATCTTGAATCCTAAAGCTTTAAAAATTTATGTAGATTTTCAATTTAAAAAGTAAGCAACTACTAAGGACATCCAGGTTATAATAAGTTGCAAATAATTTCCTTACAATTAGATTTTGTATTAAAAATTGTCAAATTTCAGAAATAATTAGGTTATGTTAGGTTAGCATCCCTTTGCTAATGTCAAAAAACTGTCAAAAGATCCTTGTAAAACTATGAATTTACGCCCACGCAAATTACAATATCATTTACGTAAAATCAAAGTCTAGTTTAAATTATCAGGTAATAAATAATACAATTATAAAAAATAACTAAATTACAAGCCTCTACTATTACTAAATAATACTGTTTTCGTATACATAATTCGATAATCAACAATTTGAATGTGATCACAAAATTTTAAAGAAATACATGTAGAATAAATGTGTGGAAAAATCGACGTAAAACATAGAACATAGAATAGATGTCAAACTATGTGTTGTTTTAATAAATATATAAGCAAAGGTGGGCATTAACTCGTTAATCCGTTCATTAACGAAGTTAACATTTTGCTTAACGGATTAACTTTTAAGTTAACTTCAAATAGTGTTAATGCTTTTGTTGCCTTCCGTTAATTTAGTCCGTTAATCTTAGAAACTTGAGATACAAATACCACTAACAGACTCCAGGTTCAATTGCAATCAAAATAGTCAAGTGTGAAAAGACCGAATTATTGTGTTAGAGAATGTATAGTGAAGAAAGTGTTGCCACAAGTGTGAAATTGTAAATTCAATTTACAAAGTCATCAAAAGATCTACTTTTTACTTGTTTTACCTATTTCTCTCATCCCCAAAAGCAGTATAATTTTGGTCTGGTTAACTTTTAACGATTAACGAAGTTAACTTTTTAATTAACGAATCAGCGATTAACGAAGTTAACCTTTTATTAACTATGTCCACCTGTGTATATAAGCATACAGAAAATAATAAAATTCATATTTACAACATATTATCTAATTACATAAGTCCGAGGGACCAATAAATAATACTAACAATTCATAAGTCCAATCAGTCTCTACAAATCCGACACTTTCGTCCAATACATATTTACTATCGTCTTCGTTCTTGTTTCGTTACTTGAGTTCTCATTATACGAAACATTCACATAAAACATTATGTTTCCTTCGAAAAAATATTTTATTCAGATATTCTGCTATCATGAAGGTATAATGTACGTTATTTATTTATGATCGACAAGTGAATAAGCGGTTTATGGCAAGTATTGTTTTCACATATGTTAGCGGCCTAAGTTGATCACATCGCACTATACCCAACATTGTGAGCCGCCAACATATTTGAATACAATAATACCGCTCTTAATAATAGACAACCATAAAAATCAGATGAGTTGTTTTTTCGTTACAATGTTTTTTTTTTTATAAACATGAAGAAAGATATAGAAAGATGAGACAAAAGTAACTTCAATTGACATTTTATCTGTAAATCATTTGATAATTACTTGTATGTAAATGTTGTATCTATGAATATGAAACCAACATACAACATGTCATCTCTTTCATTAGTTATATATTTAAGAGAAGCTATCCTGCTCGCACTCGTCCCAGCTGTCGCAGTCATAGTGGTCGCAGTCACAGTCAATGTCGCAGGCGGCGTGACCGGTCGCGTCAGAACTGATGTCCGTCAACGCCGCATCTGACACCGGTTTCGATGATATATCTAATATCTGGAAATATTTCAATTGACTTTAAGAACTTAAAAATTTTAAAAAAATCTTTAAATTTGATATCCATCTTGGTAAAATTTGATGACGATGACCAGTCGTTTAATTTGATAATAATTTAAGTCAAAAAATCATTAAAACTTTGATTACTGTTTGAAATTCTTATAAATTATATTTTGCCATTCCTCTCATTTTCTTACGTAAACTGAAAAAAATTACATACAAAGTTAATTCTGACATTACTAAGGCACCGAATATGCTAATGGATGGATAATTACGGATCATTGTCCAGAAATGGATATAACATGCAGTACAGTAGGACAGTGCTGGTCTGACATGGACTGTATAAAGCAGTTAATCTCTATATTATGTCAGTGCTGATTTTGAGCGCTGTCCTACTGTACTGGCATACTGTAAAGCAGGCATGTGTAATACTGACATCAGCGGAGGATCGCAGGCTGTAGTTGTCAGAGTGCGCGTCTCGGTCTGCGGCGGAGATCGCGTGCAGCGCCAGAGAGCTGCGCTTGCGCTCCTCACGAGACACATTGCGTACATCAGAACGTATTATCTCTGACGGGTTGGAACGTTCTGGAATAATACAACGTGTCATAATAGAAAAGAAATAGTCGCAAGTTGTAATAATAGAAAAGTTACTAACCGAACTTCAATAGTAAATAAATAAAAATAAACACATCTCACACCTTCGCATACATATACACAGGCATACATCTACAGAAATACAATACAAAAAAAAACGATAATTTTAAATTATTTTTATTAACACATATTGAACAGTGTGAACGGGTCCTTATATTTGAATATAATAAACATCCGCAATGTTCCATTGAATGTATGCACTCTTTTTAACTACCCAAATTGCTTAACACTTTTTTGTTGATTTGTAAGGTATTTATATTGAAAAAAAACTTGAGAGGTGTCAAGGGACACCCGGATGGAACGAAGTTCCTTTCTTTTAATTAGTGAAGGAAACAATGTTTACTCTATGAATAAAAAACTTAAGTCTTCACAAGAAGTACATTTTATTTCTATGAATTTTCGTTATATATTGTCACGTCGTTGTCATGGTGAAGTAGCGCTCATTCGTCGTTATCATACTTACTAAAGCAAAAAGTGTCGTGACAACTTTTCGTAAGATTTTTTTCCGTCTAGCCCCCTTTCACAACGCGCAATAAGGAACTTCGTTCCAAAACAAAAAAAAAATGTATGTTACGGAAGAACAGAGCATCCTGCTACAAGTATTCTATACTTAAAGGATGCTCCAACAAGGTATGTAATATGTATAAGTGTTTTTATTCAAATAAACTATTATTATTGTAATATAAATATTGTATAAATATTGTAACGTAAAAGGTTATTTCAAAGATTTAAAACATAAAGATACATAATGTTAACTATACCTTTGATCTGTGGATCAGCGAGAGAAACTGGGGAGCTGCTTTTAGGCGATCCAAGACTCCCACTGTAATACATTTCTGGATTTGCTTCGTGACGATCTGAAAAAAAAAAACTTATGAAGAGGTAAACTACAGTCTATCTTAAAACTTATTTCCATTTAGTGACTATATGCAAGATAGACCACAGCTTTCATTTTGTATATAAAATCACCGTCGCAAGTTCAAATAGGATACAAGACTCCATACAAAAGCGACCAGCCACTTAACCAATTACCAAATGGAAATGGACTACGGAAAGTAGACTACTATCACTTGATAGCAAAAAGAATTTTTTATATCTGGCAAATAAGTGATCGGCCACCCAATGGAGGAGAGGGGCGCACAGAAAGAGGTATATTACCCTTCTTATGCCCCCATCTCCTTCATCAAATCTACTTTCCCTTCCCTTATAAGAAAAATGTGAGAAAACAGAAGGCACACAAATGACGGAATTACTTCCATTTGAGGTCTATCTTCTGTGTGGTCGAGGGTTGTTTGCGTCTACTACGGTTAAAATCTGACATACCACAGTCAATGACTTCGTGGAAGATATAGTTGCTGATGTTGACCGGCTGCTTGATCCATGGGTGTGACATAAGCTGTGGCACACTGCAGCGGTGTGCCGGCTCCTTGCACAGCATCCACCGCAGCAGGTGCTCCATGTCTGAAATAATACAATTGTCACCCTCAGCGTGACATATTTCAATATAAAATGAGGCGCCCCCTGGCGATACGATAATAAATTAACTTAAAAAAAAACAATTTAACCTTCAGACACCATCTGTGGAAAGGCGAGAGCGCCATGCACGGTGTCCTCGATGTCGGAGAATGGGTTAACAAAGAATGTCAGCACATACAGTGTTATCCCCATTGACCACATTTCTAATTCTGGACCAGCATATCTGAAAATTGTATAAAAACACATGTTAGATAGTTGCGTTGGTATTTTGAAATGCGGTCAGATCTCATGTTACAGTGGTCGCATAGTACATACTTATTGCCGGTGAGTACTTCAGGGCTGCAGTACTCGGTGGTGCCGTAGAATGTGGAGAAGAGCGTGTCGGGGCTCATGAAGGTCGCGGAGCCGAAGTCTATCAGCTTCACGTGGAACTTGTTGTCGATGATGACGTTCTCGTCTTTCATGTCTCGATGCAGGATATTCAGCGAGTGTAGATATTCCACCGCCTGACCTATCTGTAACAATGTAGTCAACTTTCATAAATTACTGAGAAGAGGCAGAGATAAGAGCATTAACAAATAATTGTGAACGTTTTAAAAATTTACAACTTAATTGTGCTTTGTTAAAAGGTATTGTAGTTGAAGAAGATACACAAAATAATACAAAAACGTCAAATAAAAAATCATTCTTGCTTTTTGTCATAAAGTCACTTTACAACATTTTGAGTGCCGGAGGCCTATTTTTAATCTGCTTTCCCTTTTCATGCTTTTCGTAAAAAAGAATGGGAAGGGGAAGAGAGTTTGGTAGGAGAGGGAACGTTTAGTTAGGGGAAATATCCACTTTCTGTGCGTCATCACTGTTAAAGGTACTCAATGCATCTGTATGCGGTTACTTCGCTATTTTAGCGAATTCCAGTATCCACGTGCTCGTTTGTCATCTTATAACATATAAAAAAAAATAGGCATTACAGTAGGGAAAGTTGCATTTAACAATTTTGATGTTTTAAAATTAATTTGCAAATTAAGTCGGTCACTGAGTAATAAACAATATGAGATAATACAGACATAAGTGTGTACCTGTCTAAATATATAGCTAATGAGTGGTTCATCAAGCCTCGGCCTGCGCTCTATGAACTCGAACAGGTCCATCCCAGCTCCGTGCTTCTCCATCACCATCTGGTAGTACTTGTCGTTCTCAAACACGTCCACAACGCTCACCTGGAATACAAATAACTTTATTAACACCTGTAATTAATGCAATTGCAAACAAAGAAAAAAAATACCTAAGACTCAATTTTACTAATATTATAAGAGCGAATATTTGGATGGATGGATGGATAGATAGATGTTTGTTTGAAGTTATCTCCAGAACGGCTCAATGGATCTTGTTGAAATTTGGTACACATGTAGAACATAGTCTGGAAGAACACATAGGCTACTTATTAAGTTTTTTTTAATTCCGCACGGATGGAGTCGCGGGCGATAGCTAGTAGAGACGATGCGTGAACTTTTCCTAAGCTAAATACAGGAAATTAGAATTAGTCTAGATCTCGATCGTTTGTATTATTTGTATTAAAAATATTTTCGAAAATTCAATATTAAGACACGATCTAAATTTCGAGGCACCAATGACATTTTCAGTTGCCTTTATCGGGGTGTTTAAACTTACAATGTTGGGATGTTTGAGTGTGGTGAGCAGGCTGAGCTCGAGCGGCACCTTACGGCCATCAGGTCCATCCACCCAGAAGTGCGCGCCCACCTTCTCCTTCAGGATGAACTTCGCCACCGTCAGCAGCCGGTCCGACCGCCGGTACGCCATCTTCACACAACCGTACGCTCCTTTGCCTGGACACAACATTGATCCTCAAAATGTATTTCCTTTTTCCTTCTTCCCAGCCTTTCCTTTTAAGAGTTGGAATGAGAAGAGATGAGAAGAGAGGATGCAGTGGATTTTGCAAATCTTTCTCTTGTAATGGGGGAATTATCTTCTAACTCCCTCTGTCGATTAAAAAAGCGTAAAGCATCTGCTAATACATATGTCTATGGGCACTTCGCTATTTTCGCGAATTTAGGTGGTCGATTGTTCGTTTGCTGTTTATTTGAAATCGTAAGAAACATGATTTATTTTGTATGACAACTGACCAATCTGTTTGAGTGTAACGTAATGCTTGCTGTACTCTCCGGCGAGCTGCTCCTCGCCGCACTGCGACATCAGCGACATAGACTGAGGCCGGCTGCTCACTGACTTGTTGCCCTGAAATTATTCCCACAGACATACATTAAGGAAACAATTTATTCCTAGTTTTATAGTTGTTGAAAATATGTATATACTAATTGATTCACCTGAAAAGTAAAACATTATAATATCAAAATCTTACTAATATTATAAATGTGAATGTTTAGATGGATGTATTTTTTAATATATCTCCAGAATGTCCCAACGAATTTTGATGAAATTTGACATAGATTTAGAACATAGCCTGGAAGAAGGAAGCTACTAATTAGGTTTTTATTTTAAATTTCACGCGGACAGAATCGCGCGATTACTAGTGTTGAATAACCTTTAAATTCGGGGATGTAAAATAGTTTTACCTAGTACAATATAAACAGTATGAGTTAGTATTGTTACATATGAATTTTTATTGCCAAATTAGTATAAAAACATATCGTTCACATTCTCTTTAAAAAGACAAAGACGATATGTATATGTATGTGTTTATGTAATGTAAACTGGTGGTGAGACAGACCATGACTAGTGAGTTATCTGCAGTAGAGGCGAGGCTGGACGCGAGTGTGGCGTGACGCGCGTCCTCTCTCCGCACGCCGAGCCACACGCAGCGCACACGACTACCTCCACACAGCTGCATCGTCGACACCGTGTACACCACGTCTGTACAACGTACACATCGTCACACTTTTTATAACAGTGGTAGACAGCAACAACATCAGTTGCAAGAATTGTCCTCGCTCAGTGAAATACCACGACCACACAGAAGACAGGCGTCAAGTGGAAGTAATTTCGCATACAGTCTGATGAGTGTGGTACCGGAGGACTAATTTTAGTCCTCTTTCCCTTTCCACCCTTTTCTTATAAGGAAAGGATGGGAAGGGGAGGTGGATTTGATGGGGGAGGAGATGCATAGGAAGGTTAAATATTCTCTTTTTGTGCGTCTCCTCCTTCGTCGATTAAATTTTTTTTCGATGCATTGTAATGGACATTAATCAAATATGCTTTATTAAGAAATAAAGATATACCGAGAAATTAACAGTTCTGTTGAAAACAATAGTGAAAGTGTAGCTGCAAATACCATTTTACAGATTAAATTAGAAAAAAATACAATAATGTTTTTGAAATAGTAAATACATACGGAGTTCAGTGCCGTCCTTGTGCAGCACGAGGCCGCGGTAGGCGCCGTCGCCGCAGTCTGCGGGCGCGGGCGGCCGCGTCTGCTGCGGCGTTGACGTCGTCACCTGACTCCTCAACAGTCTCTTTGCCACGCAAGGAGTCTCCGGAGTTTCATCTGTAAATACACATTCTGACATTTGGATTATTCAAACAATATACAAGTTAGAAACCCGTAACAAATCTTACTAATATTATAAATGCAAATGTTTAGATGGATGTTTGTAAGAAGGTATCTTCAGAACTGCTAGACAGATCTCACTGAAATTTGGTATAGATGTAGGGCATACTCTGGAAGAACACATGGGCTATTAACAAGGTTTTTTAAACCGTTCGGACGGAGTTGCAGGCGACAGCTAGTTATGACAATTAGTTGAACATATGTCATCAAATACAAACCTTGCCCATACATATTAATATAATAAAAGTAAATCTAAATATATATTTTTACATTCAGAACCTACCTTCAAATCTCTTTCTAGGTGCCGATTCAGTTTGCGTCTCCAAATCGATGTCGTTACTCAAACTATCCACGCTATCATTACCATTATGTTTAGGTAAATCCTCTATCTCACATCCCGGGGGAGGCATCTCATTGATCGGAGTCAAGAAATCAGCACTGGTCTCATTTGAATCACAGAAGTCTAGAGATATACTGCTCTTGTCTTCTTTCCCTTGGCTCACTTTCACAGATTTGCATTTACTTGAGTCAAAAGACAGACGTAACGAAGGATCATTCAAACGTACTCTTGGAGTATTCCCTGTCGGAGTGACCTCTTGAGAATGCTGTGACGTATAGTAAATGGACTCCGACTTTTCTGAAGGTTTAGATGGTGTCTGTTTACTTTGGTTGCTACTCTGTTCTGAACGCAGAATGTTCTCTGACCGGGACTTGGAGATACTACTGTGACAATAGTTTTCATCATCAATGGATATTCCGGACATGGCTGAAGTGACATCTGGTAATGCTGATATATCATTCCTCTGTTCAGTCGTGCTGATACTGGACACCATGTCTTGTGTGGGTGTGGGTGTATGAGTGATCATACTGCTCGACTTGTCGAGACACAATGCACTAGAAGACTTCTCTCTGGTGGTAGATATGGATTGTATGGATTGATGGACATTGAGTGACATGCAGGCTGATTTCTGACTACCATTGAAAGCGCCACAAGAGTCCTCGTCAGTATCTGAAGCTGTGATGACAAAATTAAAAGAAAAAAATTACCGATATTGAGAGAAAAAAATCTCGTAAAAGAACATTCAATGGTTAACATATGTATTTAGTATCAATGTAATTTTTTTTTTATTTGTTAGTTGTCCAAAAAAAAATATTAAAATAGACAAAGAACCAAATTTTAGATGTAATTTATTTACACAATTAGAAATCTTTATCTAAGTAACATACCTGATGCATCATCACCATTATTGACAGGTGACAAAGTCATATTCCTATTTCTGTCCCCCCCTTTGAGCATGTCAGCCTCACGGCAGAAGTTGGGTATGACGTCTGTGATGTGGTGACCGATCACCTCAGACTGGGACTTGCCAAATGTCAACATGGCAAAGTGCTGATTACATGCTGTTATTATACCAGCTTCGTCCACCACAAGTAGACCACTTACGTTGAAAGTTACCTATATAAGAATAAAAAAAAATAACACACAATTTCAAATGGATTGATATTAACTTATATTGCGTTTATTATACATAATAATATTAGGAGCCAAATATAGAATAGAAAAACTACTTTGTGGGATCATTTCTTTAGCAAGTTCGTGAGACTTTTTAGCCTTTGTATAACCTAAGAATGCTTTAGATCAGTCATGTCGAAAATACGACCTACGATCTCAATATGTCACAGAAAGAAGAGTCATGTTTTTAGAGCTTTTAAACTTCATTCGATTCTAATTTAATAAATAAAATGTTATAATTAAAAAAAAACTTGGTTCAGTTTTTTTTTTATTTTCAATTTGGCCCACCTACAAATTCAAAATTTAATGTATCGCCCTCTGCAAAATTGAGTTTAACACCTCCACTTTAAGGCCTATTACTATTTATGTCTATGTCACTTGCTAACACCTACGATTAATTTAATACTTACCCTGACATTTACAATGTACACAGGTTTCTCTCGGTTGGTCTTGATCCCTGTCCACGGTGAACATTCAAGACTTGTAGTTTTAGATATCCACAAACACAGAGGGAAGGAGCCACCATCTAAAGTCCTGCCTGAAAAGGTTAAATAAAAGCCTTCAGAAATTGCAAAGAAATTATTATTAATATTTTGTAAGTATGAGAAAAAAAAATAGTGTAAATAAAAATCGAAAAATTATCCTGGAAAAATGTAATTATTGGTCAATTGTATTGACCAACTATTAACTTGGAATAATATATTCCGCACATTAAAAAGTCGCAATTGTATATTCCCCGCGCACTCACTTCACCCTTCTACGGCCTTTTTATTTTCACTTATAAAATGACTCATAGTATTTTCTGTGTAAAAAAATTTATGTCCATGTTTTATTGGATTTTTTTTAATGTAAAATATAAACTTTAAGGATATATATTTAATAATTTATAATATGTATTCTACGTTAGCTTTTTTCTGGTAATAATATAGCCATATATAAAATCAGGAAGACACAGATATATTGAAAGTAATATGCGATTGAGGAGATCAACGGCTGAAATAATGATTTGAGATATGAAAATTGTTATGTATACCTGTAGCCTTCTGTTTGGAGATGTTCTTAGATATAGGCGTGTCATAGGAGGGCAGATGTATGGAGGGTATGAGCGAGGCAACAGGCAACCCCACTAGTTTGTCTGCGGAGTCTGCCTGGAAGAGCAGGGCCGCATCGCCCCCATCACAAGACACTATGATACCTGTCTCCGCATCCACTGTTAACTGGAAACATATTTACTTACTGCGGAATAACCCTAAGTGTGAATTCATCATTATCAAAAAAAACAGCTTATTAACCAAACATAAAATAAATTACACTTACAAAAGATATCAATTAAAGAGAAAAAAAAAATAGTTCTTGCTAATGGGAAGAAGCTCAGCTGATGCTGCCTTCAGTTTGTCACTGAAGGCCGGGCTGGTATGTATTACTGGTATTCAGTACATATCTACATACTACAACCAGTGCTAAGATATATAAGGCTATCTTTTGTAGCATTTATAATAGTGACAGTAAAGTTTATTCCCATTAGCTATTGCTAAAAAATATTTACTAGCTTTTTTTATAAATTAACTTTCTTACCAGGATTTTTTCTTTAATCAACAATTAAAGATATCTTATTTTTTATTGCTAAGAAAGTAATAAAATTTCCATATTTGTTCTGGATAAAGTATACTACTTACCACTACATTTTTACAGCTGACAGGTTCTGCAATAACTAAGCAAGGCCCGTCATTGTCTAACTGTCTTATCCATAGAGACACTTGAACAGATGTTCCATCTTTAGTCAGTAGTTCTACCACCTGCAAGTAAAATTGAGAGAAACATCATTTTTCTACATTGAAGTTTAGTCTTTTCTATCTTTTAAATAAACATAAATTCTAATTTACCTTCCCGCTAAGTAAGACAACAGTTCCATCTTCAGAAGTGTCACCTTCCTCATGTTCATTTAGACTGAATGTCTTGCTGCTTCTATTATGGATTAGATCTGAAAACCGCAGACCACAAAGCTCCCCCGAAGAATAACCGAGGAGGGAACATGCTTTATTGTTTACGATGAGTATCTGAAATTGCATTATTTAATTTTATTTATACAAATAATCCTAGCAATTGTTGCAATTTAATATCAAGTATAAAAGACAAAGTACCATAGCATGGTTGATTATTTCACATTATTTCATAAAAAATAACACACAAGAATTAAAACATAGGCATCAAAGTGGGCAGGCAGAGTTATGTAATATTAGATAAATCACAGGGTGGTCAATTGTTTAGTAGCACTATTAATGTAAACAAAGCAAATTAAGGTAGTTTTGTTAATGTTACCTTAAATGTACTAGGCTCTATAGTAAATACAGCCTTGCTTGGGTTGATAGCTTGCTGTAAGCGTTCTGTTTGAGATTGTGCTGATGACCCAGGAACATCACCCACTGCCAAGGAAGCGTTGAAGCGGAGACCATTTGGACCATCAACTAGAATCATTAAAAACTAACTTAACTATTGATATATTACAATTTATTTCTTTACTGTAAGAATATAAGAGTTCATTTTAAAGTAACTTTGCTGTCGGATGTATGGATTTATTTCTCAGCAATCTTACCTCTTACTAAATCGGTTGTCTGTTTAAGTTTAGTTGGAGTCTCTGAATCCATCCTTATTGGACGTACTTTGCGCCTTATACGAGGAAAGCTTTGATTGCCTTCAAATGAATTGTTCCAAACATCATGTAATTTACGCTGAGTATTGACCTTCCTTTAAAGTTAAGAATAAAGTTTTAATATAATATTACAAGTAAACATGGTTATATAAATCAATACAAAAATGAGAATTTGGACTACATTGCCATTTTATTTCATAATCTTCAATGTTTTTGTTAATTGCAAACCTACCTCCATATATTGTCATATTTTGAAGATTTCTCAGGCGTAACAAATTCTGCGATTTCATTACTTACTCCGTTGAAATGGAAACGTTTTGTCTGCAATGTTATAAATTGTTAATAAAGCTAATTTGATGAAATAAATAAAGAATTTAAATCACTTACTATTTTTGGAGATAAATTAAGATGTTCGGGCGAGTAAACATCGGTGAATTTACCCAATCTAGGTTTCACTGGTGTCACTATTGGAGTATCCGTTTCTGAATTCCTGCACAATATACAATTTCTCTACTTTAGATTTGCCGAAAACATAAATATATTCGTGCACCGGACATCTCCTTTATGATTTATTTACATGTTAGAAAGTTATTTTGGTACAAAAATCAATACATTACAGCGCGCAAGTTCAAATATCAAAGTAAAACTACTCTATAACTTTTAAATTTTTAAGTACCTGTTAAGATTGAACACTCCAGAATCTTCCATTTCAAAATTAAGTTTATTTTATAACTACAAGATAAGTTGGAAATCGTCTTGAATAGTTGCAAATAATTGAGTCGTTTTAAATTTTTGAAACAAAAGATTGCAAACCGAACCAGTGAAACCGAACGGTTATCGACTTGTCAAGTTTAAATGCGTTCAAAATAAAGTGTCAGGAAAAAATTGTGAAAGTAAAAAAAAAACAACGATTGAAAACAAGTCAGTGAATTACAAACTTAGAAACAAAAATAATGCATAAAGATAGAAATAGACATAAAAACATTTGTTCTAGGTAATTACAAGCGCCATCTATATATGAAAATTAAAAACAATAAAACAGTTGTTGCAGATGTTTGTTGTGTTGAGTCTTCATAGAAGCTAATCTAGAAAATAGTAGTAAGTATGGAACTATGAATCATAGTGGCATAACAATAATATTATTCCAAATAAGATATGACCTAAAGGTGTATGTTACCAGGTCATAAACAAAAAAATCCATAATATTACCATGACAGTTTGAATTATCTGCTCCACAGATAGTCTGCTTAACCGGTGCTTAATAGATTGGAAAGAGAAGGTGAATTGGGAAGAAGATAGGAAAATATAACCTGTATTTATATACTTTTCATGTACTTTCAGTAGCTTGCTTCCTATGTGTAAATTCAGGTACCCTGTTCGTTGTACACCATCTGCAAAATTTTGCTATTCCAGATGTCAATTTGTATCGGTCACGGACTATTTGGTCAATTGTTTGCTCATTTGCCAAATTCTCGGATAAAGTCTTTTAATTCATAAAGATATCCTTTTAGATTTTTTTTATACAAAATTATAAATAAAAAGCTTTATCCGCATAGAATTACAGGCATTACTTACAGTTAAATCGTTCCGGTTGTCTGTACTTTCAAACATCAAGGTCTTTTAGATGTCCTTTCGTAGTGCACACGTAGCACGTACGCCCAATAAGGGAATTTTAATATTTTTTTGTTACCATTGTCATATTTTGAACTTTGTAACCCATATTCATAAGATTAGCTTTATCCTGTTACATTGAGTTGCGGAAAATATTGTTGCTCTATTAAACGTAATTGATGATTGTAATAGTGGAATGAAGTTGGATTCTGACTGGACTTGATTGTAGGGCGGTGTTATGCATACAAGGTTTTTTTATTTTAATAATCGACTCTTAAAAGTGAAAGTTGAAATGAAATATTGTTATTTACATGTAATCTAAAGAATTCTGCTTTGTTTTGCAAAAAAAAAAATATTTGTATGATGAAATGTATAGTATTACGAATTTATTATATCATTAGCTTTTGCCCACGACTTCGTCTGCGAAGAACTAAAAAAGTGAAATGTATTACTCGAGACTGTTATATATACGAGTATGTGTCACATTTCTAAGATGTGTTGAACCGTTGCGTACTTAACAAGTTAATATGTGAATCAAACGTAACTCACGGGAACCGTACACATTTCCAGGATTATAGTTAGCCTATGTGTTCTTCCAAATTGTGTTCTACGTCTACATCAAATTTTATCGAGATCCATGCAGCCGTTCTGAAGACACCTTCAAACAAACCTCCATCCATCCAAACATTCGAATTTATAAGCACCGCATACGTTTTTTGGTAGACGAGGCTTGATCATACAGACAATATTCTTTGTAGCACCTTGTTTACCATTGAAAAAACCTCAGGGTTGGACATCGACGACCGACGAATCATATAAATTGACCTGAGGCGGAATGATTTCAGTTAATATAAGTAATTGGACTGGTATTCACATATATTCTGTTATGGTTGAAGACACCAAACATATGCAAGTCGGAATAAATACCGTAACGCAATCAGCTTAAAGCAAAAGCAAGTAATTAATTCACAGGCGTAACGTTCCGGCGAGTACGTGTTATTGCAAAATGAAATAACTGCGCTTATTTCTTGGTTTATCTGATTTAAATGTAATTTATAAATTACACCACTATCATTCGTTTAATTAAACACCCAAACATGTATGCAAAATTTGTATTACTGGTATTACTGAACACCTCTATGGAGGTACAGAGTCCATTACTTCCACATGTAGTAAAAAGCGCCCTCTACCGCTCTTATCCTATAGGCTCCCTCCACTTTGACATTACAGTCTGTTCACCTGGTAGGTCTACCTACACTGTATCTTGTACTATTGTAAATATATCAAAAGAACAGTATTTATCTCAGTGACTGCAGTGCAAATATCACGTCAAAGACAATGGAGCACTAAACATGATATAATTGTTGGCGATCGTTGGAACAATCGCACTAGATATACATTCGGTATCAGGCCAAGGTTTCGAATTGAATGGAATTTGAGGTTTATTGTTTCACGAGTGACGCGTGACGGTCAATTCGAAGTCTTTAATTACACGTTTGTATACAAAATTTCCTACTGTATGTACCGTTGATCAAGGTTTTACGTGACTAGTAAAATAGTGCTTGAGCAAAAAGTTTTCATTTCTGACTTTGATTTGGTTCTATTATAATCAGTCGACATAACGCATGTATGTAAGCTTTGGTCGATCGAATTGTTGAAGATTCTCTCTTGTTTGTCGCTACTTTTTGGAATTTACACAAAAAAGGTCTTTTTATAAGTATTTTACATACTATAAAACTAAATAAATAAATATACATAATTAGAAAGAAATTTAATAGACAGTTATGAAAATCAATTGCTTTCATCAAAAATTGCACACTGTGTGAAGCTACTATGTAATTTGACCATTGTTCCATACAAACGGCAACGTATGCCTGTACAGATTAAATAATAAAATCGCAAATCAATAAAATAAAATCGTTACCATTGTATGACGATAATTCATGTTTAATGTATTTAAAGAAAACAGGCAAAAAAAAAACAAGCGACATTTACTTTGCTATGCCTGTCGATGAAACATAATAGTCGAGAATTTGCTTTTTTTCCAGAGTTTTCTTTTATAATAACAGTATTTAAATACAAATATATTTAACTACATCCTTATAGTAAGAATTAAACTCCTTCTTTTTGAAGTCGGCTAAATACGACAATCATTAGAAACAATCATTCAATTAGGATTACTGCTGTAGTGACAGATTATTTTACATTTTTTTACTTACAGTTTTAAAACCTCCAACGCGGCTGAAGCAATACAAGTATTTGGCTAATACCTAAGTGATATTTGTATATCGTGTTATGTTTAACAATGAAAACGCTACATTGCCAGGCAATCATCGCGAGTAGGAAGTAGTGTTATTGAGACAGAAAGTATTGTGGCGTGACTGATTTGTGTGGTAGCGAGAAAGTGCGCAACACGTGCCGTCATTGATGAGTATTAACTATGATGATTAATTACATAACTAAGAGTTTTATTTTTATAGTATAAGGTGGCAAATGCTGATGTTGCATTTTCGACGTCTTCAGTTTACTTCAGGTTCGTTCACTATCTTCAGTGCACAGGGAAGAGAATATGCTGCATAAGGATATTTTCTTTTCCTCTACATCTTTTCCATTATTATTAGACACTCTCTTTTATATCATAAGGTGGCAAACCACCTAAATGCGCCTAAAAAGCGAAGCAATCGCTGCCCATACACATCCGCAATTGCAGATGCGTTGTCTACCTTTAATCGACAGAGGAGGGGGCCTTATTAAATTCACTACCCTTCCCACCCTTATAAAAAGAGGATGCAAAGGGAATTCTACAATCAACATTGAAATATAGGCAAATGAGTGGATTTTTTTTCTCTTATATAAAATGAATTAAAAAGAAGGTAATGTAACTGATGGTTTGTTTAACTACATCCTGCCTCCTGAGGTTAAGTGGTATAACCACAAAATGTTATCTTATTATTTCTAACCTTGTCATTTAAAATATTAGATCCGTTGACTACACACAAACATTGATACATAGAATTAATATAAAATGGCGCACGTGTAACAAGTATTCAATCCGGTAATAACTAAATGTTAATTGCAATTTCCAGTTGTGATTTATTGGTTATATGTTATTAACACGTTTATAAGGAACTGACGCGTACGTTACTGCGTACTACAGGAAAACATATTTGGTAGTTAGAAAATCTAATTTTGAAGCTAAATACTTAATTTATTTTCGTATATTCTAGATTCTTTAAATTCAATTTCTTTTGCTTACATTTAAAGATTGAATCGGTAGCCATAAAAAATCTTGTCTAATTTAATGAATCAAATATGTTTATAGAAACGTGACACCTTTTACTAATTTTAGGTATCAATAATGCAAGAAACAAAAAGGCCTTGAGCGTAGAAGGGCGGATACGAGTTATTCTGTCACTTCGCGTCTCATAGTCCGTTCGAAATTTACTTAATGTATAGATCTAGTCTATATATCGGTATATATTAACTAGACCCTTGACTCTAATTGGTATAATACAAGTGGGCGTGGGAAACACAATCTCCTTCGCAGATAACATTAATATTGTTATGTATTAATTCCACCGTAGCAGTGTTAAAATCGTTATTAATTATTCTGAGTCAGATCTCACATTTATTAGGAGTTTTATGTTTTAACTGGATACTTATGAGATGTAAAATATCACTATTAACTGTTGGTTTCTATGACCAAAATATCTGTAAAAACATATCATCTTGACAAAACAGATATAACAATATATTTTAAACATAGATTTTTGTCTCAGAAACCTTTGGTAATAAATTTCAAATGAAAAGCGAGGGCGGTAGAGGTCTAGAGAGGACTGCTTCAAGCTGTTTACACTGCCAACATTAAACGGTTTGCGTTGGATAATAACTGGGCCTTGCATGAATATTTTTAACAATTGCCTTCGTATCGACATCGTCAATTATGGGAAAATTAGTATGAGATTTTTGCTGTACACTCAAAAAATTTAATATAAATTTTGTCGATGACGACTCGATTGCGATGGTGACAAATATTCGTGTTAGGCCCACTGTGGATATTCGCCATTGTTCGCCGTACACTTTTTTTTTAAAAAATAAAGGCTACAGACTAAGCACATTTAAACTGGCATAATTTAAAGACTTCATATTGTCCTTGTTGAGTCATTTATGTTAATTTTATATAATTTGAACGGACAATTAGCCCGTTGGCATATAAATGTAGGTATTAATTTGAGTAGTGGGAGTTCAGTGTGAATTGTATTTTAGTACAATAAATCTCAATCTAGATAGCTTTAAATGTTGCTTGACCTTTAAAAGACTCGTTGCGAAATCGCAATGACAAAATTTTATTGCAACGCAAACAGATCATGAACTAGTTTCTTGAAAATATTAACACTTGGTAACTAGACTTGGATAAGAGAGCCTGTCATACCTCCATCATAACTGTTGAACTTCATTGCAGAAATTAATGTACCAAGCTGACATTTCGTAGTTGTCGTTTCGGTACCGGTGTAAAAATTAAAGTTCAAAAATCAATCACCTTTAACTTTTTTTTTAATGTTTTTTATTCACGTCAAAACGCATACGTAATTTGTATGTTGTAACTCTTTGCGGTTGGGTTAACAATATGTTAAAAATAAAAATAAATATAGCATGTATTTGAAAAAAGAATCGCTAAAAATTGTTAGATGCAATTCAGACAGCAAGAATAACATTATTTTTGTGCCACATTAGTCTTAATTACTGATTAGTTTTATGAACATTTCGGTTATATACACAAGGGTAATTATTTTTCACAGTATCTTTGTATGTCCATATTATACAGGATATCTATGTTTATTATAAAAATGGTGCTTCGTTACCAGCAATGTTCGTGTCCGTTTTTATCAGTTTTCAAAGACGCCAATGTCATAAGTTAACTAGTAAAGATTTTAATCCGTAATTCCTTTTTTATTAAAGCATTAAATTTTTACAATAAGTCATTTCGTAATTGGTATTAATAGTAACGTATTAGGGTGTATTGTGTTTCGAGTTTCAAGTATCTTATCTAATTAAGAAGGCGGATATATCCACATAAAGTATTTCTTGACCTCGTCATAAAAGCCATGTTACAAGGTTATGCGTTATTGAGAAGTGTTATAGTCTTTCACCTCATTCGTGGTATGTCATATTAATTAACGAACGAAATAAATTTGTATACTCTTGTCATTTCAGAATAGATGCATATTTTTTTCCTCTATACGTCAATATTAATACGAAGTTCACACAAAACATACTGACTCAAGAAAACAACGATGTTTTCACAAAGAGATCGCTTAAGTGACCATACGAATGTGAGTCGAGCAGTTTAACAATACAATTTGATAATTTAATTTGGTAATAGATTATCGTATTTAACAAGTTTACAATTATCTTTAACTATACAGATAAATAAGAGTATGATTTATTTGGAGCCAGTTGCTAAGAGTAATCGACATTCAATAAAATAGTCCGCGGTTGATAAGGCGGTTGCGTAAGACCTTGCTCCTTTCACAATTGTTGTATAAGTGTTTGGAACGCAGCTCAGTGCGCAGGCGCAGGACATAAGCGCTGGAAACAAGGCCGGCCATTACTGACATTTGTACCATTTGTGCAAAGAAGGATATACTATTAATTTTTTATAATCTGTTTTTTCCACTAGCACGAATAGCCGCGTTGAACTGGCCATGTTCAATTTCTATTTTTTTACTCTACAATTTTTGCTTGACTGACGGAAGGGTAGTTTTTCGCTTTGTTTTACTGGAAACAGTCTTCCAAACAGTCAGTGGGTTTTTTTTATTAATTACAATTTGAAAGTTATAAATAGTTTAAGCTAAGCTAGTGAATTACTGGAGTTTACCTAGTAAGATTAATGAAACTATCCATTATTTTCCAAAATTAAACGCTATTTCTTTATAGATAACGTAGAATTAGTAGCTTCGTGAACAACATTTATATTTGAACTTGTTCCGTAATTCCAAATATTTATTCTATCCGGCTCTAGTTCCGGAATAAGTTTTTGGAACGTTACACAATTAAATGTACCTCGAAAGGCACGTAGTTAATCTAAATTAAAAGTGACAAAAAATACGTAAAATTATAATAAATTATGCTTTAATCTCGTAATTCTGTATTGTTTTATACATGCAATGAAAAATATTGTAAAAGAAATTCTAGATCAAATGCCAGTAAAATGTCAGTCTTTATATAGGTGAGGTACTGGCTTATGGACAACAATCAATATAAAATGCCTAAGCATATTTTTTTACGAATCTAAGAATTAATTATTATATCTAAGAATTTGTACCGATGATTTATATTTTATACTTATATCCTTATAGAAATCACTTTTACAATTACAAATACATTTGAGAGCGCATTAAACGAGCTAGCCATTTAAACTATAAATGAAGACAAGTACGAATTTTTATTGTTTCGATTTACTTGCCTCAGACAGAGGAATTATTTTTAATTCCACAAAAGATTTAACGTTATTTATACTTGTAATGAGAATGGACAATGAATTATAGCAGTCGCTATTGCCTATTGTGTGTAATGAAGTGCTAATTTCATTAGCGGAACAACCTTAGTGAAGAGGTCAAAGTATTATGCGATGCAGCCTCGCCCCACCACTACCTAGATAACGCATTGTTGTTGATGTTACTGGGAAATATACAGATGTGTACAAACATGTACACACACGTTCAAACAGAAGTCGCAAGTACTTGTGTGTAATATGTAAAGTATGGGTTAAGATTATACATTATTACTTAAGATTGTGTGTACTAATTAAAGATTCATTTTAATAATTTTTTTATGTCTAAAATTGATCAAGTATTTTTATCCATCCTGAACTTGAAAATTTTTTATGTTTAGAAGTTATTTAAAAACAAAACAGCAACATGTAAAACCATTGAGTGGTTACTTTTGCCATTGCCTTTACATTAATTACATTTGTAGAAAAAAAAGACAATGAAAATTAATTAAAAACATTAACTATTACAAAACATACGTACGAATGCAATTAACTTGAAACACTGTATGGTAATTTTTCTTGCATATCGCATGTCAAAATGTGCCAACTGTCCATTGTCTTGGTTCTCGATAGGTTATACATTAATTACAAAATGTGAGAACAAATCTCGGTTGTGGCCTTGATTATCGATATTGTTAAATATCGATACATAGTCGATATATCGTGTTTATAATCGATGTTGAATACACATCGGTTACGCTCGTGACAAGAACGACATCGGCATTGTCTTTCGGCCCGGATTTACCCAAATTTTGGTTTAAGTACACCGTCTATCAAGACCATACAATTTTTTGCGACAGGTCGTGGCTTTATTTTTTATGTGTTCTTAAACTTAAGACTAGATTAAGGTCTTTTTGTTCACATTTGACACCGGATGGAAAGACGGATATTTTATAAAAATTAGATACTAAGAAGAATAAAGTAATTTTATGTCATAATTGCACTAAATGTTGTAGTTAAAAATAAATACTGTCTATTTTTTATTATTAGTTACCCGAAGGCTTAAATTCACAATCACATGATATTACTTCATTTTACATTCATTTATTTATACTCCAATTACGTTTGTGATTGCAAAAAAGCACATATCGTATTCAGTTCACGAATATAATGTAGTAATAGGAATGGTACTCTACATTTTAAAAACTGTAGGAAACACTAAAACAGCTCTCACTTAAAATATTTAAGTTGTTAGCGAATTGCACCATTTAATGTGTTAATATGAAACGTTATTTTCATTTTAATGTCTTCATTTTGTGCAATGATATAAAAGTATTACTAAAGATTTTTTATTATACAACAATTACATGTGTTTTTAACTATTTTTACATCAATGAAACGAAATTAAATGGTTTACCGTGGGATTACATCGATCTTCAGTTAAAACTTAGATTTTGCTCTCAAACTCATCAAAATATTAGTTATTAGTTTTAAAAACCAAAACCTTGACTCATTATCTTTATTAGATGAGATTAAAAACAAACAAAAAAAAAATTCAAAACAATTGTTTTTTTTTTAATTACAACATGTAAGTAAAATAAAGAAACTGCCAGTTCGGATAAGAAGACGAATCGATTAACTCTGGGCGACTGGACGACTCTGGGCCGTCAGAAAGGACATATTCTGACGGCCCAGAGTAATATCCCACAGACAGAAAAACAAACTTACATATGCGCTAAAACATTACCCTCTTATGAGTCGGCTAGTCGGGTGATAATAAATGATTTAAAGTACTGCGATATGTATGTAAAAGTCGACCCTTGGTACTTTGAAAAGCCTGTTAAGAAAATTTGATAACATATTATTTTTAAAATCAAATTACTGTACAACTTTGTTTACCTAATTACAAAATATATACTCACGAAAATATATTAATCTGTTCCATGTTACATTGGTATGTATTTCCATATAAGGTTCGCACTTTCGGACTCTTGTTTTCAATTATTTAGTCTAAAGATTACATTCGAAACGTATTTGTGAATTTGACCTCAGTATTCTATCTTAATTCTTACGTATCATTGAACTTGTAGACTTTTGATTTAGTTGCTGTTGTTAGTTGTGTCGAAATATCACCGTTCAGTGTCAACTGTCAAAGGTCGTGTCATGAGTGAGTTTCAGTAAAAGCAAATCTCCACTGTCGTAAAACTTGTATTGACACATAATGCCGTCCCTTTCATTTTCTTAAAAAAAACTGTAATAGCAATAGTGTTCGAGAACAAATGCCACGAATGTTCCCGATAAGTGAATTAGATGTGTTGTGAGAATTTGTCGCTAAATGTTCGTAGGGGTGTGAATAGGGTTTCGAAATCAACCTTCTATCCAATGAGGGCTGTGTAATAAAATTGAATAATTCTTTTAGCGTATGTTACCAGATGTTATGTCTAAGTCGTGTAATGCACTTTTCATTGCATTGATAATTGACCTGTCCTTGTCATTTTTTTCGCTTGTAATGTCACATTTGTTTTTACTATTTCATTTGTTTAATTTTAGAAATGACGTCATATTTATAAATGTTAAGTTTTTGTGTAACTTTTGACTTTAAAACTTACTTATTTTCAGATTCTTTTTGTAGCTTATGTTTTTTGAAGAAGAAACACTATTTATTACAAGTTAAATTCGCACAAGAACAACTGAGGAATAAGAAATGTTGGTAAAGCGTTTTCATGTCGAGTTCCTATTGTGTCGATACCACGTTTTTGTATTATGCCGCTATTTCCCATATTCCAGTGAATTGCTATTGCGTGCGAGGTAATTATGATGAATGAAGTATTATCAAACGTTTGTAATAAGTGAATATGATGGATGACGTAACTCAGTCGCTGGCTATCACCTGGAAACTATTTGTACACACAGACAATGCTGACGATCTGTTTACACAATGAAGTGTTTCTTTAATAGTTCATGAAATTTTTTAATTAAAACATTACATCGGCAAATGTAACACCTACAAACAACACGTGAGATAAAACCGTTGATGTATAATTAAAATTTACATTTCTAAATATGTTTCCTGAAACACGTGAATATGAGAACAGAAAACAAATGCGGAATATGTGGAATTGTTATGTAACTTACTTAATTAATTTACGCAATTTACTAATTAAACGCCATTCATTTCTGGACCTTTAAGCGGCCAAGAAAGGATAGATTTTTCAGGCAAAATGTTTTTTGCAAATTGATTTTGTTTCTTGCTAAGAAACGGCCTAAAAGGATATAGTTTATTAGATACGTAATTTAAAATGTTTTAGCAGACAACAGCCGGTCTAGGTGAACGGCGGGCCTTGGCCGGCTGCGTATGGAATGTCACTCTTCCAATTCCAAGCCGTCAGTGCAACGTACAACAGGCGCTTTTAAAAACAACTCTTCGCTTTAGTTGGTTTATTTCCATCGGACAAATAACCAGCGACACCAGTTGCCTATTTCGGCATACGTATTTGTGTAAATAAAAATCTATTCCATTTGACAGGAATGGTTTTACAGTTTATGTTTAGGCGCTTTTTAATGAATTTAATATTCCGCTCTACTTTACGACACAATAAGATAGTAATTAAAAATAATCATTTTACGTCAATAAAACTACAGTGAATGTTTATAAATATCTTACTAGTAATGTTTTAATTTTTATAACCGCATTTTTAGAATAAGGAAATGAAATGTAGTTGCAATAAAATAAAAAAAAATCCAATACTTAAATGGTACACATATTTAACTGTAGACACTGAATATTTTCAGTACTTTTTATACCTTAAGAAATGACCTAGCAACAACAGCTATCTATATATTATACATAAATATAACACACGAAAATAATAGTTCCCTATACTGCTTCAATACCTAAAGCATTCAAAGATTTAAAATACCGTTTACCAGGAAGTCATGAAGTTAGGTACAACTAATTAAACTAATCAGTTACTAATGTGTTTTATTTACACAGATATATTCTAAAATTGATGAGATGTTTGAGATTTTCAATTAGACCTTGTCATCATCATCTCTGTGTTTCCGATGGACTGAACGATGCGCCTTTACCTTATATAGCGAATATTCTAGACTAAAAATATGTCATCTCAGTAGATATAAAGCCATGTTATTTATACAGATAACTAACTAAGGTCATATCACTTTAAGTGACAGGATAAAATCAACATTCGATTCAAACTCGATAAACTTGTAAGCATTTAATATGGAAAATTTTATTTGAATTTTTCTAGAAGTTTTACAATTTTATTCTTAAGAAGGGAAAAGTAATGTTTTTTTACTACATTTGAGGTACAAAGAGGAGAATGGAAAAATAACGAGTTTGTGTAGAAATACTAAAAATATGTATACGTTTTATGATAATGTCAGATATTAATGTTGAGTATATTCTGAACGCTAACCTACAGACTTCTATTTATTTACTCAGGTGATTAGCAAGAACATATGTATGTGTATGTATGTGTAAAACTTAAAGGCAAAAATAAATTAAATCTATATAGAAAAACTACTTTTAAACAATTAATTTAATCTATGGTGGCGATAATCTAACAAATAACTTGTTTTTAGAAGTGCAAACTAAATAATTGTCCGGTTGTGAACGGTCAAAGTAATGAAGTAATTTTGCGTTTAAAGGTCATTTGACTGGATTTTTTTTACGAAAATTAAGAACGTGGTGTTCGAAATTGACAAATTGCTTCAAGAAATATGTTATTTAATATTATAGGCACGCATGTATTGTCGAATACTTCGTTTTAAAGCAATCCAGTTAAACGGAAATGGATATTTCCGTTTTTTAAAATGTCATAAGTACAAGTAACATTATTCATTTGAGCTATTTGTCGTTTTTGTGTGCGAGACAATAATCTACAATTTAGAAATCGAAATGAGATAAAATTTTAATATGAAATCAACCATTGAATGAAATTCGATCCGTCTATTTAGCAAGAGTTTTATTGCGGCGACTGAAAATTGAATACGCAACTTTTAGAGTATTACAATGGGCAGTGTTGCAAGGTTATATTATCATAACATATGGCTATCTAAAATCTATAAGACCGCCAGTTCCGCCTTCCTTAGTGTTAGGTTGATATTGAAAGAGATTAATTTTGAGATAAAACACATAATTCAGTGTAACACAAAAAATTACAAGCTCATTTAACGTGGGGAAATGCCTAACCCATACTTATCTCTCTGGGGAAAACAGACAAGTTAAGTCGGGTTTGCACCGACAAAAACTCCACGATGGCCGTCAGCAGCTATAACAAGGGTACGCGGGATCTCCATACGGATCTCCTCGCATTGCTACACAACTAGCCCAATTCCGGATTTACTGTGATCCGTCCTGATTGTAGACCTCAAGTCTGCACAAATAGTGTTCAGGGATGAAAGAATACCTATTAACTTTATATCATTTTATTGTATGTACATAATATATAGGTATAATGTTGAATAGAGCTGGCATTAAACAAAATAAAATTAAAAAATAATAAAGCATGTCTAAAATATTCCTCTTTTGTTTGGTTTCTCTAAAACTTAAAATAGTTCACAGAATCAGTTGAATTCATAGAATTAGTAATGTGAGAGAGATAGAGATAGGAAGTAATTACATACATTAGATCTGTATATTAATCTAAAATTATTTCTTGCTCGTACATTTAATGCGAACAGGTATTGAATGTCAAGTGCCTTATGTTGCGCCATTAAAAGGCAGTTAAAAGCAATTGAACGCAAATCATTTAAAAATGGACCAGTATGCGATTTCCTCAATGACTCATATAAATTAAATATTATGTATTCGGAGGCATGAGAAAAAGTTTCAGTGTTGCCAGAAAATAAGATAGAAAAAAACGTTAGAATGCTAAAAAACTTATTTAAATAAATTTTGGAGTGATTTAAAAAATGTCGCTTATAAACCATTTTAATTTAAAATGCAGAGACTTATATGTTTTATTGATTTAATTTAAGGAAAAAAATTGTTAACGTCAATTACTTCGTATTCTATTTCCTTCATTAATTATTCTAATTGATTTATTTAAATTAAATTAAAATATTAATATTTTAGAACATAAAATAATTTTGCTTTTATCTTTGGACGGAAAAAGAAATTTAAAAACTATAATAATTCAAGTAACATTGCGGATATTATTTGGGTAGTAAGACTTCAACGTAACAAATTTTAAGTCAAGTGTGTATATTTTAACACTAGTGATGATAACTCAAGAAATTATACTAAGGGATTTTTTAACATACTGTAGATATACTTTCGTCATACTATAAAAAAGCCAAACTTAAAATAGGTCTGACATTTTAAAAATGAAGATTTGGTTCCATAACTTAAATGTCGATGAAAATTGCAATACACGGAAGTAAAAGGATAGGTCGAGTTTAATCTGCCTGTGAAAGTTAAAAGTTTTTACAAGGTAATATTCGGTAAATAAAGGATGTTCAAAAAAATAAAAATTTAACACGAATTTTATTGTCTTCTTTTAAGTTCAACGTTTGAATTATATTCGGCATGAATCACTCCCTTACAATTAAAACTATGCTTATTCGAAGGCCACTGCTTTATAAAAATGCGTTCATAAAACTGACGAAATTAAAAGTTTTAACAAAATCGTGGTATTTCTAGTAATGGGGATTAGTGTCGAAATCGAGTCCAACCGTGAAGGTCGGTTTAACCTTTGTTCTAATTTCCAGTTTTGAGCTACAAAAAAATAACTAAACATTATGATTTTATTTTATTACCTTTTATTTAACTTAATTTATTTAGGCTTAAATTAAATCGCGTAGATTGCGATTTAATTTATAATTTTTAAGTTTTAACTGGCTGTTAATTATTAATTAAAAGTTTTAATTTTTTTAATCTTTTCAAAAGGATAGACACAGAACGTCTTTCACAAATAATCATGTCTTTTTTATCAGTAACTAACTTTTACCCGCGTCTCCGTCCGCGCGGAATAAAAAAAATGCACAAAAGATAAAAAAGTTCCTATGTCAGTTTCCTGGTTCTAAGCTATCTGCCCACCAATTTTCAGTCAAATCGATTCAGCCGTTCTTGAGTTATAAATAGTGTAACTAACACGACTTTCTTTTATATATATAGATAGATAGATAAATCTAATAATGGAGATATATTAAATACCTACATACAGATTACGCAAATAATGACAGTTGTTAGCGCAGTCAATTTTCATGTCCGAACACAATCAAGATGGTGGTCACGTCTAATTTTCAAGGTTTCCTTACAAGGATTTGCGGTTTAGGAAAGTAGTAAGTGTAAGTGGAGTAAAGAACTCATTATTTAAATTACAAGACAATTTACTCTTAAAAAGGTATCCTTTGAGACGTAATAGCGTTTTGCTGCCTCATACAGCTAGTGTTATTGTCAGACTTAGAGACAATTTGTCTTAAGAAATAACGAAATTGTTACCTTGGGACTGAGCAATTGTGTGAGGATAAAGGACTTTTTACATTAGACGGTCATACGTTGTTTTATTTTTAAATTTAGCTCAAGGTGTCCTTTATTATTATTATGTCTGCAATGTATTATTATTATGAGCATTAACTAGTGCGCATCTTAAAAATGCAATAATAGTTTGACGGGATAAAAGGTGATCGATCGTTCCGTTTTCGTTTATTTAATTATTAATTTAAATTTAAATTTCGTTTATTTAATTAATTTCGTTTATTTAATTTATGAGAATTAACACTTAATTTACCTTATCACTTTATTTTGTTTGTGTTAATATTATTAAATTTTTGTTACTTATTTCCGCCGATCACTGTAATTGATTTTTGGCTCATATGTTTTACTGTTACTTTAAAATTATTGTTTTATCAAATCAGTTAGGACTCTTTCAATATTTATCAGTTGAAAGTACAGTCTTTAGTGTTGGATTTCTACATCCTTGTTACTATAAAATTGCCTCTTTCGGTCATAGATTATTGCGTTCAACAATCTCTTTCTATATACCGCACGTGTAAATTTTAGATACAGTATGTATATAAAAGACATATCTACGTATGTATACTAAAGAAAAATCAATGACGTGTTACATATATGTAACGGAAATTACCAATCAACGTCTAAGTTGCGACAATGGAAATTAAATCTTATAAATAGAGTTAATGGTTTACATTTAATGAATACGTATCATTGCGTTTAACGTATGCGTTCCGAGAGTGGGTAACAGTTGAAAGGGTTCAATGGTTGACGTAAAGGCCGTTCGCAAGGCTGTTGCGTGTCCCCGACGCAATGCCCGAGAATTATTCATGATGTGATAGAAACGATCACAATCCGTGTTGGGAATTTTAAAAATAACTCCTTTAATGAATAGATTAAAACCGAAAGTTGTAAGAACATTAGTAACTTCATTGACTTTGGAACTACATAGATATTCTTCTACGTTACAATCTTATTTCGTCCTCTTTCATATATAACGGTTTCAATAACCTGGAATATATTTTGCGTCTGTTCGGGAAGTGATAATTTAAATATCATCTATTCGAATTTTCCTTACTTATAATATGTTACGTCTTTCAATACTATACGATAAGCGATCTCGCGGCACGAACATGCATTTTGTGTGTGGTCGTAAATTTCCGCAGGCGTAGCATTTCCGCGTGGCTGACGGCGGGGGTCTATTCAGATACTACGAAGCATATTTTATAATATCCTACAACTACATGGACACGTCACACACACACACTTTTTATCACCAATAGAAGTTGGATTTTTTGTTCCCGTAGCGTAAATAGTTTTACTAAAGAAGTATTCCGAATTCGACAACATTTAAGCTTAGTATAAGTAAAAAAAACTGTGACTGCGGATACGTAAAGTGACGACAACATACAAATGAACAAATTCAAAAAATGTAGTTAAATAATCATCTAATAGTACCCGTTTATGTTTTCGAAAAAAAAAAAACTGATAAAACATTTTATTTAAAGCAGGAAGTCCAATAATTTTGTCAAGCTAGTAAAGCTGTATAAATAAATTAAAAAAATGCGCTTGTGGTTTGTTCTATTATATAATATTTTATAAGCATTACGTGTCGTCTGAGATAGGCCCCTTTCCGTGGTCATAAACATATTTTTGCTTTTATTTCTGACGTAATGTTTCTTAATTTTTATCACTGTGATCTTATCTTTTCTATTATATTTTATACGATAAAGTTAAGTTACAATTATTTCATTGTTGTTTCAAATAAAATTATATTTAATTTAAAGGTAACTTTCACTACATCTCAAATTGAATTGAAACAAAATCGTCTACATTGATTTCTATGCAATGATTATATTTGATTAAAATTAATAAGATAAGTTAGCTGTAAAATAAATGTGTTAAAATATTTTTAAGAAACAATTTAAAAAGTAGAAACTTTTACATTATTGTTTTTTATTTATAATTCACTATGAAAATCTGAACTAAAACTGGAATAATCTATAATTAATAATAATTCTAAACAGTAATTTTCTATAAATTTTCTAATAATCATCATCAACCTGCTCTTATCACTATAGAGGGTCGGCACAATATGTACTAGACATCCATACATCTCTATCAGCCGTCATATCTGAATTTACCCCCTTCTTACGCATATCCTCTTTCACACAATTTATTCATACTTTCTAGACAATAATAATGGTAATTAAAATTCATTATAGTGTCTAAACAGAAATAGTTACCATGGAAAGATTACACATACGTAATTATTTACATGTGTGACTACTTAAGCGTACGTAGAGTTAATACATTTAACCTTAATAATTAAAACCATTATTTACAAATACATCATTAAGTTATTGTTAACCTACCCAACACGAAAATTAACAATAACTTATTTTATTTAGCTGTCGGCAAGTACATAATCTTAGGATTTGCTAATTCTGTTTGCTGATTACTATTTTACTTAATATTGTTTTTAGCTTCTAGTAGTATACATATTACAATAAAACCTATCATTTTTTATTCGTATTAATTTAGATTTTACTTGCGAAGTTCTGCGTTGGAACAAATTTTTGAAGAAATTATGATGAAGATTGAAATAGTCTTTGGTTTTCACTTTAAGTAATACTTCATAATTGTTTAAACTTTCGTGAGACATAATAATTAATTAATTAAGAAACGGCTTAACTCACGTGTGACCGTCCGGTGACGGCACCGACTAGTTTCGGACCTATCGGGGGTCCATCTTCAGGGCGAGTGTTTATTAAGATGGACCCCCGATGGGTCCGAAACTAGTCGGTGCCGTCACCGGACGATCACACGTGAGTTAAGCCGTTTCTTAATGAATTAATACTTCACAAGTCTTTATCTTAGTGTGACATGCGTATATTAACGTCGTTTGAATTAGTAATTACAAGGTTTGCAATCGTATCAAATGTTAGGTGAAGTTACTTGACATGAGGCTGTATCTAATATAATTATATACACTGTACGTTTGTCGAAATATGACTCGTAAAGGTTCGAAATTTAGGTTAATGGAACCGGTCGTTTTGAAATCATATTCGTCCTATCAAAGGGCTTGCAATTTATGTTTTACGGAGATGTGCCTTACATATTCATGTGGCATAATAAATACTCTTTTGAATTTATATTATTAAATTGTATATTAATAAGTATTTATGAAGATTGAATTTTAATATTAATTCATAAAAATATTGTAGGAAAATTTAGACAATTATGATTGGAAAAAATATTAACGAACTATTTTTCTTATTATGTAGTATTGCCATCTAAATCTTAGTTAACCATGCACGTATTAAAATGAAACAACAGAATATTTACGAAATACGTTGCAAGAACCATAAGACAAAAGAGGTCTTACAATAAAGCTATGTGTAACCATTAGTATTGTAAGAGATTTATTATAGTCTTTGTATTCTGCTAACGTTATTTATGTACAGTATTATTCGTTCATCTGTAATTAAGTAAAAGGAATTTTATTAATTCAGCCGCAAATGAAAATTTGGATACAAATAAATATTACAAGACTTTGTGACAATACCACAACGTATAGACAATCTTATAGAGTAAATCTTACTTTAAAAGAAATTCACTTTTTAATATACCCCAATACTTTTAAGGTTAGAATTTTTATGTCATATTTATGACAAGGATATTTAATCGTAAAATACTTTTTAAACGTCACTGATACTCATCGTATCTTGTTTGATTCATTGTACGTCCATAACACTCGATCATTCGATTGTAGCTTATGTTATCGTATATGGAAGACTTGGAATATTACTAATAAAAAGAACCATAAATAAAATTTCTGTAAAGATAATGTCCAATATGACTTAACAAATTCTCATGTTGGCAGAACTGTAATAAAATATTCCTTATATGTATTAAATGATAACACGTCCTTCTTTGCATGTAAAGTAGACACTGAAATAATGCTATTTTCCCACGAGGGCAGAATAGTATGGCAGAGCAGTAGGACATTGCAGTACTGCTATAGTTTAAATGCCCACTTACTGTGAAAACAGTACGTTTTTTAACTCATATCGTATAACTCAAACTATAGCAGTTCTGTCTTGCTTTTCTGCCTCGCTGTTTCTACCTCGTGTGAAACTGGCATAACTGCTTGATTTAAATGTCATCTCACGTGTTATAAGGCCAGTCGCCCACAACCACGTAAGCTTCAAAGCTGCCGTAACTCGCTTGTTATCGACCTCATTTTTGTTAAGCTCACGTCCTGATTCCAGATTACCATTTGAAGTTATGTAAGTTAAAAGTCCGAAAATGTATACATATAAGGACCATGGTTGCACTTGTTTAATATTATATAGCTAGATATGTCTTTTATGTACGTAGTTGTCTTTGAAATTTACATTTATTATTTCAAAAATTAAAAAGAAAAAGATCTTGGAATACATAATATGATTTTCTTTTGTGCATCACATCACATTTCCTCTAGGTTTTTACTTGTGATGTCTAAGAAATCTAAATTTGAAGGCTGATAAGTAACATCACCACACAATTTTTGCTTGTCGTAAGACATACAATAAAGTTTTAATAATACATCATCATCAGCTCACTATTTGTCCCCACTTAGGGGCTTAGCGCCTACCCTAAGTAAGGGGTAACTAGGCTAGTCAACCACGCTAGTCCAGTGCGGGTCGGTTGACTTCATATATGTCTTTGAATTCCTTCGCAGAAATGTGCAGTTGCATCACGATTTTTTCCTTTGCCGTAAGAATGTTGAATTAATGTACATATATAAATCGAAAATCGAAAAATACATTGGTACATGACGGGATTCAAACCTTAACCCTCTTAATAAATACGAAAAGGTTCAATATTACACAACTTTTATGTTTACGGCCACAGCACTTTACTGTTATTAATGGTAGTAAATGAAACAAACAGATGTTTCACTTTTATTTGATCACAAAAAAGATGAATTTCATGAAAATTGTAATATTTTAAATGATTTTCATAACACCTTTTGTACCTCAATCTTCACAAGTAGTTGGTAAGTTTGTTTTTGGCTGCAACTTAAAATAAGGAGTTATCATAAAGGCAGATATCGTAACTATAAATACATGATATACAATCATAGTAAATAGTCATAATTTAATTTTAACAAGTTGTTGATGCAATTATACTATGAAGTCTAATATGAGTGTACACTACGCGTAAAATTTATTTATATACTAGCTGTCGCCCGCGACACCATTCGCGCTGAAATAAAAAACTTAAATAGTTGTCTTTGAAATTTACATTTATTATTTCAAAAATTAAAAAGAAAAAGATCTTGGAATACATAATATGATTTTCTTTTGTGCATCACATCACATTTCCTCTAGGTTTTTACTTGTGATGTCTAAGAAATCTAAATTTGAAGGCTGATAAGTAACATCACCACACAATTTTTGCTTGTCGTAAGACATACAATAAAGTTTTAATAATACATCATCATCAGCTCACTATTTGTCCCCACTTAGGGGCTTAGCGCCTACCCTAAGTAAGGGATAACTAGGCTAGTCAACCACGCTAGTCCAGTGCGTGTTCTATAACCTATGTGTTCTTCCGACTATGTTCGACGGTGTTCTGGATATACCTTCAAACATCCATCTAAACATTCTCATCTATATCTATATATATATAAAAGAAAGTCGAGTTAGTTACACTATTTATAACTCAAGAACGGCTGAATCGATTTTACTGAAAATTGGTGGGCAGGTAGCTTAGAACCAGGAAGAGGACATAGGATTTTTAAATTTTTACCCCGTTTTCTATTTTTTATTCCGCGCGGACGGAGTCGCGGGTAAAAGCTATTTATAATATAACCAAGACTAATATTTATTTATTGGGACAAACCAACAGAATACATATGTATAAAATAGTACCATTATAAAATTCTTTGAATACTGTAGTGAGATAAATATTAAACCTGCTGTAATTCATTAAGCGAGCCTAACATTTACAGATCTGATAACATAGTTACTAAAAGTGGAGCAAAACGTCTTATATAATATTAATTAAATCTGTATCTATATATATAAAAGAAAGTCGTGTTAGTTACACTATTTATAACTCAAGATCGGTCCAACTGATTTAGCTGAAAATTGATGGGGAGGTAGCTTAGAACCAGGAAACGGACATAGGATAATTTTTACCCCGTTTTCTATTTTTGATTCCGCGCGGACGGAGTCGCGGGTAAAAGCTAGTATAGATATATAATCTTGCACTTAGGGTTATCGATATTATGCCGTATGTAGATCAGTAATGCGGGCAATCGGTCGCTGTGCGAAAACGAAAGTGTTATACGGCCTACTTGCTGCTTTTAGGCTATTACGTAAGTCGGTGCAATGGTGCATCGTTTTGTATCGCGGCATTGGATTATGTAACAGCTAGAGACATGGCTATTGTTTGTCCAATCTATGGCTGGGCTAATCTACATTGTTTAATTATTTTTTTTGAATTAGGGGCCCATCGGTTCCCAAAATAGGATTGATAAGTGTTAAGTGTCGAGAAGAAGTTGTTTGAGAAGTGAGCCCTTTAAGTACTCGTGTATGAGAGAAGTTCACAATATTATTATCATCTTGCTGCATATTTTACGTTATCATGTTAGTAGGAAATACGTGCAATTTATAACGTACGAAAATCAAGTAGAGTTTTATAATTTTTAAAAGTCAAAGAACTTTACCTATATTAATAGGTAAAGTTCTTTGGCAATTATTAAGTTATAAGTTAGTGATACATTGGTAAACTTGAAGATTCGCAATAATGTTCGAATAAAACAATTGAAGAACACATTATTTATTGTAATAATGATTTCAGTTCCAAGTATAACGTCAATATTGATAATGTATTTTGAATCTCGGCAGAATATTTTCCTCTTGCAATCGAACGAATACTGAGTTTAACGAATACTCGTATATCAATTTGATTAAATGTTAAGTTTAGTTTTCTACCCGAAAATGCAAATTTTACATAATAATAGTGCATTGTTAAAATTTTACTTTTTTGTTATACTGACTCCGATTCACAGTAAACTTTTCCTAGAATTAATTTTACTACATAAATGACATAAAAAACTTTATAATCTTAAAATAATTACCCCTTGTGAGTTTGTATATCTCACGATATGTTGAAATGTAGTATTAACACCGAAAATGTCTTCAGGAAGTGTTATTTAGCAGTCATTTCATGAATGCTCAATAAATGTTATGAATAAGAGGAAGGTAACTTAATTCCCATGCTCACACACAGGCTATAAAGGAACTTAATGTTGAAATTCTCAGAATATCTAATAAATGACATAAGCTAAGTGGCTGAGTGCCTGGTAAATGAGCAGTTAGTGATTCGTTTATGTTTTTGGATATTGATGTAAATTAATATAGAGGTAATAAATATTGTAAAGGCAGTTGTGTAGATAGTAAAGGACTCTAGTTCGGCAGATAAAGAATAAAATTTTTGTGCAATTTTATAACCAGACTGATAATAGTTAATAATGGTAGATTTTAACATGGTATATAATTTTCCTGGTATATATATATATATATATGTATAATTTGTCTCGTTTTTTGTATAAACATATTATTATCACATTATAGTTATATTATATTTATTAATTCGATAGTTAGATTGAAAGATAATTTAAATTTTCTCAGCCGCCTTGCACAGAGCTTATTCGCTTGGGAATTTCTAGTAAAAGACTTCAACGCGAGACAAAGCGACCTTACATTGCTATTGATGCGAAAATATCAATTTAATTTTTTAAGAAATAATTATGTGTATTTTTAAAATCATTATTAAATATGTTTAAGATTTAAATAAAGATTATTTAATAACTGTTTTAAAATGTTACATTTTACCTTATAATAAAATAAGTTGAATCCTGGTAAATACTTAAGTACCAACTTAGATTTATGAATTGATTTTAGTAATTTTCTAGATTCTGAATTTCGAGAGTTGAGTTGGTTGGAGAATTGGAAAGAAAAATTGCATCTAATATTAAATTCGCCATCCGTTCAGTATCCCTGACATTTTGTCAGCTTCCGTAACCCTATGGACCTTCAGGTGTAAGAAATGTACTGACGACGGCCCCACCACTGCTGTCCGCTGGTGAGCCAGCGTGGGCGCTGCGGGCCGTTTGACGCTCACTCTCGTTGCCGCGCTGAACCCGCGCGCCGCGTCGACAATGCGGTGGTGAGCTGTGCAAGTGACTAGTGTTGTACTCAGACCGTGATTTTTGTGTATCCTATCGATTCAACATGAGGTCCTTCGGACTAGCAGCGCTTTTCGCTTTCGCGATATTAACAGGTAAGCGTATGCCGAAGATAATTATTATCCACTTTTTTATATTGGGATATTGTATGAATACATTATTTACATATAATTGATAATTAAATATGTATTTTAGTTTATTATTTTAGTTTTACATTTTATTATTTGAGGAATAACTTAGAACTGCATAAAGGGATTGAAGACAATTATTTTTATACGTAAAATTAGTAGTTATTTTTAATTTATATTTGCAAGACTTAATTTTTTAAAAAGTTATTGATTATTTTAATAGTTAAAAGTCAGAAAATATTATTTTTATTTTTGAAATATTTGCCGTTCAATAGACGACTTTTATTTATTGAAACAAATATTTAAGCAATAGGTGTTTGAATCGAGAAGAACTCTTTATAATCAAAAGGTCAGTCAACTTGACCTGTTGCATTTCAAATGGCTTACGAGTATCAATTGCAAATATTAAAAACTTTTTAAACGAATGATCTTTAATTTAATAAAAAAAAAAAACTTAAACATTGAATGTATAAAATTTTCAGTCTTCCGAATGTCGTTGAACTTTATTAAAGTATCAATATTGCGCGCATCACGTTCGATATATCTCTAATGACAAGGCATTTTGCACCGAGATGAGATATTAATTCGAGAAAAAAATAACGGAACTTTCTTTTGAACGTGTTGTGTAATAATGAGTTATTACTAAGTTTAAATTCATATTTTGCATAATAACCATACACTATACATAAATATGCAACAGCTTTACAACGAATTCACGAAGAAAATAGTTGAATAATTGAATTTAATAACATAGTACGCGCACTGCTTTCATTAGGACAAATTAATTAATTTTGATATATAAATTGAACATAAGGTATCAACGGTCAATTTGTGTTTTTTTCGTTTTTTGAACCGTTAAAAAAATGTGTGACCAAATAAAAATAATGCTAATGATGTGACTTCTTACGACTTGATGCAATGTTTTGCTGCAGTCAACAAGCAAAATTAATCAATTCGACCATCGTGATTTTAAATAATCAACTATCGCTCGCGACTTCGTCCGCGTGGAATAAAAATTGAGTCAATGGCCCATACGCTATTCCAGATTGTAAGCAATCTCTGTTCTAAGTTTCATCCAGATTTTTTGTTATGGAGTCATGTGTTAACAAACATTTGAGTTTATAATATTACTAGCAACCCGTGACTTTGTCCACGGAATAAAATAAAAAAGTAAAAATGTAGCCTATTGTATTTTTTTAAATAAGTTCAGTAGTTTCGGAGCTATTCAGTGCTAACAAACTAACCACTAATCATCTTTATAATGCTTATAGTAAGAAGTAAGATAAAATAGCAATTTCGATATCTATATATATAAAAGAAAGTTGTTTTAGTTACACCACTTATAACTCAAGAACGGCTGAATCGATTTGACTGAAAATTGGTGAGCAGGTAGCTTAGAACCAGGAATAGGACATAGGATAATTTTTACCCCGTCTTTTTTTTTTTTTTTTTTATTCCGCGAAGACGGAGTCGCGGGTAAAAGCTAGTTAAGTATAAATTAAAAGTTATTAAAAAATACGTTTGTATGTAAGTTTAGCTATTACTAACACGCTAGACGTTTTCACCTTCGCTTTCTGTAAGAATTTATATTCCTACGGTACCTCGAAGGCTCGATTGTCAGTGCAGTGAGAACTACGATGACAAAAACGATACATTTTCTTAACAACTATTATTATAGTGTTTGGGAACTGGCGTTAATTGTGCATTATTGTTGAAAAAAAAATGTTTTTCTTTAAGTTATTTACGCTCTTCTAATTCTAACGGGTTTTTTGATATAAAATTTATAGGATTACATTCAACTATTCGGTGCTGACGCCCGCCACATTAAATACGTTCTTAGCCGCTTTTAATTAGTAGACATTTTGTTCTAGATGTTAGTTATTGATTACTCTACTAGGAGACGTTACCTTAAATATGTTTATATATCTACATATAATATGATAATGTATATTAATTTATTTTCGCGTCGTCTCTATAATTTCGTAATCCGTTGACCCTGGATAATGCCACAATGAGTAACGAAGATGTTTTTGGAAACACAACACGATGACCGTTCTCTTAATTTTCCCCGTGATTTTCCTGTTAAATGGTTAAAATATCATTAAAGGCTAATGCAAGTAGAATTAGCTGCCGTACAAAATATATAAATAAAGAAAAATAACAAAATATAGAGGGATAACTACATATTTACGTTTTACTACTTAAAATAATTTAATATACGATATACGGTTATGGGATTGAAAAAAATCTATTTTTTTGATATACGTTTGAAGTTGGTATAACAAAAGAACAGCTGTTGACCTTTGTTATCTAAAAGAATGTTATATGGAAGACATATTACTTTTGCCAAATCCGTCTGCATCGTGAGTCACGTCGAATCCTGTTAGAGTCCGTAGGTCGTTGTTTTGTCATCTAATAGTCGTCGTAAATTTTACTAGTATTTTTCTAATTTACCCGTTATTATTATTTACCGTGAGCAAAGCATATAATAAAATATTTATCTTCTACTAGTTTTTGTCTGCCACTCTGCGTGGAATTAAAAAAAAAAACTTTTTGTCACGTCCCAAGGAAACGGATTAAAAATTATCCTACATCCGTCTCCTAGTTTTAAGCTAATTGTCAATTAATTTTCAGCCCAATCCGTTTAGCCGTTATTGAGTTACAAATAGTGTAACTAACACAACTTTTATACCTTGTCATGTACATGTATAGATTACTATTTATTCCTTATACTTTCCTTTCTTATTCTATAATAATCGTAAATAATCGCACTTTGAAAACAAAGCTGCTTTCATTTTCAATTTCCCATAATAAAGCTGTATCGCTCTTTACCGTATCAAGTTGTAAGTTTTAATATATTAATAAAAACGTCTGTCCGTATTTTACTAAGCCGTTTTTTAAAACCAGCCTGTTAAGGTCGTTTGCCTGTTTTTATTAACTGTTATTTGAGTCGCAAAAATATAACACCTACGACAACGAATATTCATAGAACATGAGTGAGAAAAAACCCACGCATGCATACATAGAAACATTAATATTATTTAAAAGTGATAAGACGTTTTTGATAATAATCTAAAACTTTTAGAATCCGAAACAAAGTAAATCTTTTTATATTGTAACGAAGAAATGAATAACATTAAGTGGTGTCCGTTGCAACTTGGTAAAATTAACCTTATCAATTTAAAATAAAGTATAATATAATATATAATATTTAATGTTACAAAATAATAAATGTCTTATTTAGAAAGTTCTTTGCACATCATTGTAAGTGGTTGAAGTACTATGTTACTTTTTCTATTATTATTCATTTCATTTATAATCTTCAATAAGCTCGACTGCTTTCAATAAGTTAAAAGAGATGTCAGTATGTATGTCTCTCAGATTTCATAATAGTGTGATACAGAACATCGATATGTCATGGCTGAATCGCATTCGAGTCACAAACGACCCGGCGACACGCATTTTTCGACTAAAATAGAGTACAATGCGTCTACAGTTACTAAACAGTCGTTCAATGATTCGTAACGCAGCATTGTTATGTAAACAATTTTCCAATTCCACTTCGAAATTGAATGAGGATCGAGATCGTGAATTCGTGGTGCGGACCACAATTGCAGATTTGCGGCGGTCACTCTCTAGTTGGCCAATCGTTTTGAGTGACCTTCTACTATTCATGTATATAAAGTAGATTAAAATAAACCTATTTAGAAGAGAACCTCAGTCATCGAGACACCTTATATTGTCTAGTATATGACAGAAAATTCGATTAAAGCCCTTAAGCCAAATCAAAACTCTTTTAGAAATGTAGACGCATAAAATCACATGTCTTACTAATATTATAAATGTTAATGTTTAGATGGATGTTTGTTTGAAGGTATCTCCGGAACGGCTTAAGAGATCTTGATGAAATTTGGCACATATGTAGAACATAGTCTGAAAGAACACATAGGCTACATATTACATTTTTTTTAATTTCGCTCGCACGGAGTCGCGTTCAACAGCCAGTACTGAAATATATATCAATCACGTATGAATCATATTATATATATTTGATACTAGGATACATACAAATGATGATGACAACGTAAGTATTCCATTACCTTGTCCATTACTAACGGTAACATGGTGTTACGATGTTCAACTTTCCAACCTTGGTGTTACATTACGATATTACTTTCGTTCGCGCTGCAGGTCCCCGTTTAATTACAGGGAAATTAGTCTTTTGTAATGCTTTGTACGAAGGTTGATAATCGCTAACATGTGAGTTAAATGTTATAAAGAAATCAATTTTAAATATTAATTTTATTTTTATTTTACACATGTATAAAAAATTTTTGGGTCTCAAATATAATTTATATTTAAGTTTTAACTCTCTTACATAAGCAATGATATAAAGATATCAATTTTCATGAATGAAAAATTTAGCATTATTTCACAAGTGTATGTACAAGAATTCGTCATTCAACAAGACAGGAGAATCTCGGCCAAGGCTCTAACGGCATGTGTTTCACAAACATCGGAATTAGTGATTCTATATGCATCTACGCGTTCCACTAGGCCTAATATAGACAACAAAGAGTACAAAACTGTTTTAAAAGAGTTCTAACATTTCGTGTTGTCCATTGGTTTATAGTTATTGCTGTTTCACGCTTCATTATCACATCCTTATTTCTTAAAGTAGTCTAACGGAAATGCAAATACAGTCAAAACCGTTTATAGCGACATCGTTTAGAACAACATACCGGTTAAATTGACCAAAATCAAAGGTCCTGGCTGAATGTTATTACATATCTTTCCTATTAATACCTGTCACCGGTTGTTACAACTATCGGTTTTTACGACTCAATATGAGTAGTCCCTTCGATGTCAGATTTTGACTGTACAGATTTTGACTGTAGATTAGTTTATTGAAAAATAACTGCCTCTTTAACATTAATTTTGTTTGTTAACAAAACTTAAATGAGTTCTTAATAAAGTAATACGCTGAGTTTGTAATAATTTCACTATCGGTAAATATATGTTACGTTGGGTTTATGTTCATGTTTTGTTTCAAGATAAATAGTAGATGGTTTTTGTATAATATTAAATACTTAAAATAAAAAAGGTTATCACTTTAAAACGCGTAATACAGTGGCAAAAGTTTTTTTTAACCAAAAGAGACTACAACACTAATAGTATTATGCACTAAAAAACTTCGATCAATGGTAGAATTATCAAATTTGATAAAATTGGGATCATTGTATCTCATTTAATTATATACTTATTTTGTATTTATGATAATGTATATAATGCAGTTGGAATGTGGTTGTATACAAAAGAATTTCAATAATAATTAACATATACGATTGGCATTGGACCGGTCTCAGATTTGTGATGTTTTCTTTATTCATGTGTGATATGTTTACTTTCAATTTTTAATAGAATAATAAATTTTTAATCAAAATAGAGTTCATTTTTGTTTCTACCTATTTATAGACATATTTTTACTAATCCTGATTCGAATAAAAATTTTTTGTTAAAAATCTTACCGTCACGAAATAACACTCTTTATTAACGTTTCATATTGATTTTTTTTTACTTGGTAGAGTCTATTAAAATGATATGAAAGTGAAACCAATACAAAAACTGAAAGGTTACCAAATCTTTCAAAGCTTTCAAGGCTGTTTAATTGAAGGACTTAATTATGAGTCATTTTATTTTATAAGATTTTGCATGCGATAAAAACTTTTTAAAATAACGGAAACAAACATACATAAAATTCTAGTTTAAATACTGATTAATTAAAGATGTTTAAGCTACTTCTGGAAATCTGGTTTTATTGTACCGTAGGTCAAGGTTTCATGTTAATTTAATAGGCTCGTAAGGGAATTAGTATGAATAAATAGTTAATAATGATTCAAATTAGCGTTAAAGCTATATTTTGTATTCTATTAGCCATAATAAATCACGCCTACTAATTCATACACTGTCATAAGTATTCTATTAAGTAAAAAGGTTAATATTTTTATTAAGTGGGATAAACTTAAATGTCTTAGTTTTCCGGTAGTTAAATACGGAAACATTAATATTGAATTTGATAAAGATTGGTAAAGAATATTGTATGTACATTTATATGTTACGCAATTAGTAAATAATTTGTACTAATTAATAGAATATACAAAATAATATTAGAGAACAAAGTAGCAAATAAAACAACACTAGTTACAATAAATATAGAAGCGAAATAACAATACGTTTTAGTAATATTTAACAAGCAATAGAATGAAAAGTTTAAATGCATCGTATAAATCGTTTCATAATATAATGCATCATCTTGAATGGAGTAACATTGTGTTGACCTTGTGGCGCAAAAATTAAGAAAAATTGCGGCGGTGTTTATGATTACAGACTACGTTTTAAATAATTTAAAAGATGACCTACGAATATAGCTAAGGAACGGTGTTGTTCAAATTAAATTGTAATGTGTTCTGTCAAATCAATTCATTTTTTAATTCCATACTTGGAAAACTTGTGCAAACGTACAGCAAACGTTGCAATCTTAATAAAAATAATCTGAAAACGAAACTAAAATTTAGTTTCATAAATTGTTACAAGTAAACTCGATCGATGTATTTGAATTTAAATATTCGCGTTTACATTTCTAGCTCTTCTATTTTTATTTAATAAAGCTACAATTCATTAAAAGACAGCTAATGTCATAGTTTTTGTTTAATATCCGATGTAATTATCGACAGAAATGTTACGTTGAAACAGCATTTATTATATGAATCAATACGCTGTTAAGAAAACAGTCAGAAAACGTGATTTTTGTTTGATTTTTATGGCGTATTGTTAATAATCAAATATCACACATATTGGAGAGACGGTGATCATTTATTTGGCAATATGATAGCATTTTATGCGTGTAAATTTCTCAATATCATTGACTTGCTATGAAGATGTCTATAAAAGATGTTTTATTGTGAAACCTTATAAGCATAATCATCGAGTAAATCACTAAGATATGCAGACAATGCCAATTTTTGTTAGGTCCGCTAGATGTCCTTGGCGTACTTAAGAGCATCATTTATAATTTTCACAATCATTGTATTTTAAATTATATTACTATTGCACAATCCATGGAAATATTGAAGAAAATCGACAGGAAAAAAAATTACAAAATATGCAACCAATGATATGGATACTCGTATATGTCCAAAAATTAATATATAGAAACAATTGAACGAAAAAGAAAATGAACGAACGCAACAATATAATACAATTTCATAACACGGATAGCTTGATGAACTTACTGTTATTTGTACCGTCATTTTAGGTAGTAGTTTATTAAAAATGTATTTCATATTTGCGAGTAATAAAAGTAAACTCAAGCTCAGCAATATCTTGCGCACGCGCAACGGATCAGGTCATCTGGTGTATACAACGTCTTATCCAATAGGTCAAAGTTTACCCAACTTTTGACAGTTTGCATGAAGATTGGTTCATTAACTCGGTCAAAAGGCGCTCCCCGATAATATATCATTCAGACGAAAAATCTTCGTTGGATTATTATATTAATTTTGGCATACACATTTGGACATTTTATCAACGCCTAGATTGCACAAGAAAGGATTTCTAAAGTGAATATTTAAGTAACTTATGCATTTGATTACAGCAATCGTGTTTACATGTTTACGATTTTATTTAACTGCATTTTGTTAGTTTATATATTCCTATTTCATATGTACATAAACTATGGTTTAACCGAAGTAAATATAGTGGACTTAATTTTAGTCCTCTTCTCTTTTCCACCCTTTTCTTATAAGAAAATGATGGAGAGGGGCAGTGTATTTGACGGAGTATGGAACGCATAGGAAGGGGTATATTTTTCATACCTTATATAAATGTCAAGTTTCAAATCAGAAGCGTCCTAATCAATGGAAATGATATTAATCAGTCCCATTGCATTCCGTTGTTTACAGAGTTAAATAGTTAGTAAATATAAAAACGTATAAAGTTGTAAGATGAAAGGTATACGTATTCTGCTTTATATTCTTTCTACAAATTCTTGAATAAGTACTTTGACGCATAAATTAAAAGCAAAGAAAACTAAATGTTTTCTCTTAATTCACGTAAACATTGCGTATAATAGCGCCACTTTCTTTGTCTATTCTATAAACAGTGTTGCCAGTTTTTTATTTCGGAATTTATAATAAACAGTTTTAATTTTTTTGAGATTTGTTGACTTATACAACATTTATCAGTTTAGATCAATGCTGCAAATGTTCTAATTTTAAAAGACGCATAAATTAATTATTTTTTATTTTTAAAATGGATTTGATGTAGGAGGACGGTGATTTTTAGGCGCCAATTTCCTATAAAAGGAAGACTTAGTTGGAAGATTGCAGATATTTTGTTAAAACTTTCGAAGTCATGCACAGCGTAAAGAGACTTTCTTTGCGTCGCATTATGTCAAGTGTATTATAACCTTTAGTAGACGTGTGACGTAATTTCGTGACACTGGCCGCTGAGAAAAAACTTGTAATTATACAGCAATGAAGATTTTAAAAACAATAGCTGGCGGAAATACAATTGACGAAAGTTTGCCTTCGCAGAAAAGAGGAATTTTACGTAAGGTATGTTTAAATGAAATAAATATTAGTTGTTGTTAAAAATTATCTGAAAAGAGTTAGGTTTCTTATCGTGTTTCGATGCATAGCAGAATTCTAGACGTAAACAAAACAAGAACTTGTCTACCTCATACTAATGCTCTTTATAAATTTCTCCGTTTTAATTTATTATCAGAATTGTTTACTCATCACTTTAATTAAATTGTAGTTTGCGAAAATGTCATATTTAATTAATTTAAATAATGGAATTGTGATCGTTTTATAATTATATTTTTTATCTATATATATAAAAGAAAGTCGTGTTAGTTACACTATTTATAACTCAAGATCGGTCGAACTGATTTGACTGAAAATTGGTGGGCAGGTAGCTTAGAACCAGGAAACGGACATAGGATAATTTTTACCCCGTTTTCTATTTTTTATTCCGCGCGGACGAAGTCGCGGGTAAAAGCTAGTTTTAGATATAAAAATAACAGGTTTGTTAATTTTCTGAAATTAATAGGTTTCTTAAAGTATTAAGATGTTTTTTAATTTACTATTTTTTTACGTATCGTTGTTATTTGCGCTATTTTCTAGGTTTATCATTAAGCATAATAATGTTCATCATATTTCCATATTCACTGACGTATCATTAAGTGAAAACATCGGTTTATTGACCGCGTAAATGCAATTGCACTTGACTACATATGCGCTCATATGAATTAAAATAATTTTGGCATAAAATGGTTATATACCTACAGGTATATAATATACTATGGCTTTAGGTATATAACACTAACTTTAGGTATTATTATATGTCTAACCTACCTATATAGTTCTTTTAAACATTGCACTGTTCTATTGTTATGTTCGAAGGTTATAGTTAATTACTACAGTTTTAGTTAAAGAAAAGATTTGAAATCGTTCTATTTATAACTTCACTTAAATCGAAAAATAATTTATTAGCGTACTCAGATTTGTTTAAGAGTTACTCTTAGTGTAGATTTAAAATGAGATATACACTTCTCTAGTGATGGCGCGTGAAGTTTTAGTTCTCGTTTTGCTTATATGTTTTTGTGATCGATGTAGTTAATTTATTTAATCCATGTTACTGTATTGTGAGGTAGGAGCTGCTTAGTAATCAGATAACGGACTATTACGCAACAGTACGCGAAAGATGCGAAAGTCTCGTCCATTTCTCTGATTTGTATGAAACTCGATTTCTCACTCGCATCGCATACGACCAGCGAAAACGACTTTGGAACGTTGCTTTAACTATGACATAACAAAAATAACAGTTAATTTCACATTAACCTTCTATCTTCATACATATAAATTATAAAATCACATTTTTATTGACGAAATCCTTTGAAAACAGACGTTGAAGTAATAATTATCATCAAAAACATTATGTTTGAGTACGTTTTGGTATTTTAAATTTTGATTAGCATACCAAGATTCATATTAACGTTAATTTTCATAAATTTAGCGTAATTTCGATGATCATTGTTAATCTTTTTACTGAGACTTAAGGAAAAAGTCACAAAACAGAGTAACAGCATGTAAGATAAGGAATGAATGTTGCTTCTTTAGAGTTTATTACTTTAATACTTGGAATCCAAGGCAGTTTTAAAACAAAAATTATGTCTGCCTACAATAAGCTGAACTAAACATTGTAACTATGAGGTGACGTCATCTTACAGTTATATGAAATGATGCTGACTGCTATCAGATGATACAACACGTGTCAAACGATCCAGTTTAACAGGTTTTAACATGTTATACATATTGTACCTTCATACACAACAAAGCCAAACAATTTCTGATAGTTTTGTATAATATTTCAACCATTTAAAAACACTTAACATAGAAACGGCCTAAACACAGCTGAGTACAAAAAAGAAAACTTTTGTTTTGTTGAAAGAAATCTACATTTTATCCCATTTTCGACGTCATTGTATTTTATTAGCCGACTTCAAAAAGAAGGAGGTTATCAATTCGACTGTAATTTTTTTTATGTGTGTTACCTCGAAACTCCGCCCCTGGTGCTCCGATTTTGATAACAGATATTTCAATCGAAAGGTAGTGCTTGCAGATGGGTTCCATTTTTTTATTTTTTTTTAAATAACTAAAATTCGTTGCGAAAATTAGGGAGTTTTTTGCTTTCAGCGCTTACGTAAGCTAAACTATAGGACCTACATAAAAATGATGTATGGAAGAATTGTAGCTCTTTAAATGTGCTAAATAATAGTCTGTTTTAGCATATATCTATCTTTTATAGTTTTCTCACAATAACTATTTCTTTCTTTAGAAACATATCAATTATATAATAAATATTCAAAACACGTAGTTTTTCGTAACATTGCCACAGTTTGAACAAGTACTGATCTAATAGCTGAGAAAACATTTGATTTGAGTCTAATCAGTATGCAGACAAGGCGTTTACTGCCGGATTCGATAATATGTAGGAAATTCCGCATGTAATCATTGACTCAAACGACTGACTTATTGCAAGTGTATTGAAGTATTTAAAGTGTTAACACATGCGACAATGATTTCATTTTTAAAATGTATTAAAAATATTACGATGTTCTTAGAAGATGCAAGTGAGTTTTATGAGACATAGTATCTGTTTAGAAGGCAAGATGAGACAATTATAGCGTTTGTGAACATTATATTGCAAGAAGTAGGTTGCAGAAAGTGAGCCAATCAATTAGAGGCGTGTTGCGACGCTCGTACTAACTCTTTGTACCATACTCCCACACTTGTTGCGAATCTTCTGAGCAGCACTATCGAAAAAGCCTAGTCAAATCTTAAGGTGTGTCCACATTGTTGTATAAAATTAATTCGTACAAAATTCCCTTTAGTTTGGCAGAATTAACTATTGGTTGAATACTTTATGGTCACTGTGAACAGAACACTTGTACGAGTTACCTAACCGTATGATTTGAGCTGTAATGTCAGGCTTATGAAGACTTTATTGTTGTCTAAAAATTAATAAATGTTTTTGTGTTGTTTTTTTTCTTTGAATGCATTTAAAATTATTTTGTTTTTGTTTACAGGTAACTATTCCTTGATAGTAGAGCGGGATGCATATTATAAGGTATATATTCACTAGCCCATTCTTAAATCCACAGCGGCCTTTCTCACGTAATAAAAGAACTGATTATAATCGTTACATTGTCACATTTACATACAAAATGAGTCGGTTTTGAAACTCAGTAATGTGTTGGTACACATTTTCCCAAGCAAAAGGTTAACATTATAATTCGTCTCCTCGTATTTATCACGGCCGAGAAGCGAGCTAATGCGCCATCTGTTATGACTTAATGTACCAAGCTAATATTAAATCAAAGGTGTGTCTCTTGACGTAAATATGATTTATGTACCTCGTTCGTTTACCGAACTATTAATTTACAAAGAGAACAGAGCGTTAGAAGCTATTTTTTTTTAATTTAAGAGAATTTATCACTTGAAATTATTACGTATTAAATATTTAGTATAAATTTTGGTATGACATCAATAGTTGAAATAAAAATAATTGAGTTACGTTTAAAATAATTGCTATCCAATATCTAGCAACTTAAAAAAGAAGCTTCACCTTTTAATGTAAAATGTACAAAGTGTGAATTAATCAAAAGATTACTGTGCTGTGCATCGTATCCGTGTAATAATTTGAATAATCATGAAATAGTAAAAAAAGGATATTAGTGACATTCATTTTTTGCAGTCGCTCACGAGACCGAATAAGGGTCGCCATATACGGACAGCTCCAAGCTTATTTCTAGTGGTAACTACAAACTGTGTTCGGTTTACCGCGAAAATCTACTTATCTATTGTTACTTCCTCCTTGGAGTACTCCGTGTATGGCAGCTTTAATGGACTGTGTCTCGACGATATGTTTTTTTATGTTTTATTTTTATAATATTTACAGTTATAATGGCAACGACACTAAAAATATTCTCGGGACCAAAGTTTGACCGACACGTAACGAGTAAAACTAGTTTTTACATAAACAATCCGATTTATCACTTGAAAGTACCCTAATTTGCATTATAGTATGTGGCATAGTCGTGATGTTGTTTTTTTTTATTCTTGTAATTTCGCTTTGAGAATTTATGTGAGTGTTATTTTATGATAATGGATATGTTTATTGTGTTGTAGAAAACTTAATAATTATTAGCGCCACCTTTTAACTTTATAAATATCTATTTAAGATATTTACGAGGATGTTTCAAAGATATTGGAAAATATCGTAAAATGTACGTTACCATACTCAGAATACGCTAAATTATATAACGTGGTAATAAATATTATATAATACTTAGTATTTAATAATAGTTTTAGCAAGTGCTCGCAAAACAAGTACATTAGAGTTGATAAACAAAACTTTAACATCAGTTGTTTGTCTTAACATCATTAGATCGTCACAACACCTAACCGATTTATCATGTAAATTTTATCATATCAACTTTACTAATTATTTATTTAATTCATATTATGGAACGTGCCTAAAGCAGAAATATTAAAATTTATTTAATATTTTAAAAAGTTAAATTACATAACTTATTTCATAAGTACAGCTAACGGAAAATTCGTCACTAAAACCGAGATAATGAATGTCTTAAAAAGGACATTTCCTATTGATTTAAAACCAAAAGCACAAACAAAAGATATGCTTTTATAGATTAATGAAATCAACTAACAGACAAATATTACGTAATCAATATTTTTATCGATTAACTCATCCATAGAGCTAAAAAAGGTGTTTGTTTGCTAACTTTTGATAACTTGTACGTAAATATACAGCATTGTGTAAATAAGATTTGACCCGGGGTGTCGTGTTATTGTCGCTAATTGTATATGCAAGTTGTCACGAGGCTTATTTCGTTTATTACTAAAGGCCAAGGTATTTTATATCCATATATGTCTTTTTAAAGCAGCGTTTACTTTTCTTTAACATATTTTAAGTCAATAACCTCATACGATATTAAACATATAGTTTTAAATACTTTTTTTTGTTTTGTTAATTTTGAAATTTTACATTAACAAAAATATTTATCTAACTTTTTTAATAGTAGCATGCATTTGAATAGGAATTAGTTTATATCAATTTCCTCCACATATTTCCATGTAATTTTGAAATTATTTTGTGATTGTTACAGATTAAGTAAATCACAAGATTTTGTATTTTAAGCCTTGTACAATAAACTATCTTATGACCAAATTATCCCGGTATATCTTGGTACAATTCTTCTTATTATTATTGTAACGAATTTTAATTTTGTGCAATATTTCATTATTGCCTAATGAATCGATTGACATCCGTAGAAATTGTCTAATTTCAATTGAATAATATTTCGTAATTTGTCGGTCTATTTCTCCTATGCCTACCGTCGGTCTTTTTGTCTAAAAATACAAAAAAAATTGTATTATAAAGTCATTAGTGCTGGCGAAATATGCAACTAGACCGTGTCGTTAGCGCAGTCTTGGCGCAGATCTTGCGGTGTGTTTTATTTAAATCTCGGTGAAAGTGAACTAATCAATTTTTTGTTCTTACAAATCATTCGGAAGTTAATTTATGACGTCATTATTATATTATTAAGAGTAACTTATTACAATGTCCTAAGACTGTTGTGATCAGAACGTGAAAGTCAACTATATAACTATTAAATAAAAGAAATGTATATAGAAAACTCTATATTTCGTAATATATATATTAGAAATGTTCCGTACTATTGTTTATGATTATAGCATGTGATGAAAGTCATCAAAAAGTGGCGTGAAATGTTCATACGCATGTCTTTGTTTATTAAGAAAAGATACGTAACCTGTTTCTCATAGAAAACTATGGCAATTTTTTGCATTATCTTCCTTCCGTCTACATGAGATGGAATAATTGTTTATATGACAAAGAACGAGTTTGAATAACTTCTTCCTTCCTTAATGCGTGTTTTGCATAGTTGCAATATGTAATAGATAGTTCCCATGAGCAATAGCACAAAGTAATGTCAATGTAGTCAACTGTTATTATCGTTTTTTGCTGCCGTAAAATAAAGGAAAAATTATACGATAAAATTTTGTGCACACATACATTATTGCATCACCAAATCGAATAAAAAAACATCGATTAATTTTCTATCATTCTTAAATTTAAACATTCGAAATATACTATTGTCGTTTCAAGTTGTAATAAATATCTATTATAAATCATAACTACAACAGTAAAGTTAAATTCGAAAGATGCGTCATAATAAAATATCATAAATTTGTATAAAATAATTAAACACCGCACATAAATAAATCATACGACTTTTGTGGGGTTATAAATATAAGCTTGTTATTCATTTTTCAATTTGGCACGGCCTGGTCATCGCTCCGGATGTACGTGTATGGTTTTATTTTGAAAATATACATTGACTAAATATTCAATAATTAATTGCAGCCATTTATAATCAGTTTACAAGATCTTAAAGAGTTTCTGTTATTATTATATGTATAAAATACTAATCAAATATACTTTAAAAGTTGTGATTTCACGCGTTAGGGATTACAATTACAGACTTTTTATTAAAAAAGGATTATCTTTTTGCTGTAGCAATGACAGAATGTGACAGCAAACTTGATTTAAATAATTTTAATCGAAATCTGACCGTTTAAATGTTTTTTTATACCACATATTAAGATTTGATTATTATCAGAAGTATGCAATCAATAAATTGATTGTCGATCACGAAATCTCGTGCGTCTCACCCAAAATAAAAATATTTTCCTGCAATAGTGTTTTTAAAATTAATTAACGTTATTTATGATCGTTTATTTGGCAAAAGAAATATTTAGGAAGAAAAAAATGCTTTAAAATAATACTGTTCAAAACATACTCGAGCCTGTTTTTGTTCTTTACATGCTAAGTAGATATTATCCCTAAAATATTATACACATTTGGTATAAAGTTTTCAGATTTATTGAATTGATATAGTTTAGTTTTTTTACCTATAGCGTACTCTATCAAGTATTTTGAATTTATATCTGATTTTATTTACTTTACATTTAATATAACATATTATCTTCAATAAGATATCAATATTTATGAAACGTTTAATTCGGGAAAACTCTGATGTGTAGGCGTAGGTTTATGAGCTTTATCATATTTCTCGGAAAATGTACATAAACCTATAATGATGTATATTATATCCGTTCTTTGTAGAACTAAAGAATTTATTCACACATGACAATAGTTATTACCTTTTTCTCGTATCAAATACGTGTTCGCAGGTGCTCACTATATCTCTCAGGTGCTTGTATTTACGGAAGTCTCGTGATTCTATTGCGTGCACTTATATCGTTTTTTTTCTAAACGCACGCAATTATAAGTGAATGTTATTATTGCACATTCATTGCTGTCATTTAAAATCAAGCCTTAAAACCATGCAGTACAGTTTAAATTGTCTTACTAGTGTAGTTTGAACAATTTATAATGTGTTATTGCAAATAATATCTTATAGATAATGTCCTAAGGTTTACATTTATGTACATAGATGTGACAAAGTTAAAGTTAGAAATTATAGTTTCGATAACAATATAGAAGACATTTTAATAGAGGATAGTTGATAAATAATGAAATGTTCATTGAAGACTCATTTTTCACACTCATATCAGGCAATTTTCACTGCTCAAATAACTGCATAAAACTTATTTTGCATCTTTGTTTTTTTTAAAGACAATGAAAACGGATGATAATTTGTTTTTTCAAAAATATTTCGGCAATGAAAAACCTGGACATAAACCAAAAAACAGCAAGATTCTCTTTAATACTTAAAGCAATCATTAGTTTCATTATTTTATTTCATTTTATATCGTAATTAATTTAAAAACAAATACAACTAAGAACATTTTGATTGGATGTAAGAACTGTTGTTTTGATGCCACTGGTTGCTGATTGTACCAACACATTACAGTTTCGCAACGATTCCCGGACTCGTATGCTTGTTGTTGAATCGCAAATGTCAATGGGTCACTGAGCATTACATACAAAATGCTATTTTGTATACAAAAATTACAATTTAAACATTAACATATTCAATACAAATTTTTAACAGTAGCACAGTCACGCACTAGTGGTAATCGTTATTTCGGTCAATAGAGGTAGTAATACTATTACCACAGTAGTATTACCAGCACCTTACAGAATTCCAAAATAAATGAGTATATTATGCTTATCTATGTCTTTGTTTTGAGGCCAGTTACACAACTTCAGTAAAATATATGTGTATACAATGTGACAATCAATATTGTTTTAATATAATTGAGATAGTATCGTATATTTGCAAGGAAGCTCTTCAAGTTTTAATCTTATCACGTCTAACACATTTTAATTTCAAAGGGAAAACCGCGTTTTATTTTTTCGAATAATAAATGGTCGACCCTAAATTTTATTTTAATTCTACATTCTAAAAAGACATTTAGGTTCCTGAGAAATCTTTTGACGTCCAATTTGAAATGTGAACCGGCTAAGGGATCGGGTGAATGACTTATTTAACAACTCTACCTGCGACCGAAATACCTACTGTCATACTTTTTTATAAGTTTAGGGCCCCAGTGACCTCATGCTGTTTCCTTTATAAAACACTTTTTTATATCCCTACGTTGTTTTTTGGCTTTGTTTACAAAGATAAGATAAAAGTTGTTTTTATATCGTTTTGCTACTGTTCCCAGTATTGTCAATAGTCAACAATATAAACAAAATAAAAAGGATTTGGAACTACTTAACTTTTTTTGTAGACTGTACCTTAAAAACTGCTTCAAATATTTGACAAACATTCAAATGCCGTAAATGTGTTGATGATCTTATAATAGCTCCAGTTTTACAAGCTCGTTGTCAATGCGGCGAACAACGGCCAACATTTATTTGTATACTAATAGCCGAGACCAAGATTCATCGAAAGTGGTTTACTTCGAGTATTACAACTTACAGACCACGTGGACTTTCGATTTCATTCGGCTTTATGTTTATTGACGTAAAGTGTTACTGTCAGAGAAATTATTTTTTTCACTTAGTTACTCTTTGTCTTGTTTGAGTGTTGGACGGTTTAATTCGTATTTTTTGTGTACTTTAGAAATTGTTTGATAATTTGGAGGTCCAGGATAATAGAAAGGAAAATTCTAAAACTCCTTTATGCGTAGAAAAAGTTAAATTAAAGCAAATGAATAAGCTATTTTTTATGCTTTTCCGTTTTCTATTTTTTTTTTGATAATTTTAAAATACTTCATCATTATTGATCATTGAATTTAAAATGAGGTAAAGAGAATGGCTAAAGAAACGCGGAACTAGCTAGATATTGTTCCATCGACAAGGACGCCATAGTCCTAAAATTTTCAACAGCTCTTATGGAAGGTCATTGCTGCTTCTTGTTCGGAACTATAGTTCTGAAACAACAAGCCACTTTTTCGTGAGTAAGATCAATATTCCTTGACAAATAATCATTTTAATCTTACGATTTCTAGATAATATTAAGAAAACAGGATACATTCGAGGTTGGAGCAATCTTCCCTTTATACCTATTATAACTTGAGTTTAATTTTTAGATTACATTAACCTTCACGCGTCATGCACAGCTGCATAATTTTGATAGCTCCTTTCGCCCCTGACACGATATGTTAGATCACGATACTATCAGTTATTGTAATGCATGCAAATATATAGGCCCTGCGCAATGTATGTGCAATTATTTTTTGATAGTATGATAGATAAAGTTTACTAATGATACGTTATGATGATGAGCGATGATAGGAATATAATTATTATAGGTTATGTTACAGTTAGTGAATACTGGTATTAATGTGAACGGACTAAGGAACACAAGAGTATTTTTTCTCTGTAAGTTTTATTGACGGTTAGAGCATCGCTGGTAAAGTTGTCAAGCGCATGTTACCGGACCAAAATCTATACGCCCAGTTTCGATCCCCGCCTTTTATAACATTGTGTTTTCATATTTTCGAATTGTATATGTACATTTATCTGATCTTTCCTGATGCAACCTGCACTTATCGGCGAAGAAATTCAAAGATATATAAGACTTACGAAGTTTTATTGGATTATTTGTAATGATTTATAATTAAATTCAGGTTTATCAAATGATAGCGGAGGATGCTCTCTCTCTCTGTTAAAACCTACATTATCAGTTATGGTTCGAGCGTTATTCGTAAATTTATTGGTTCATAAAGTATGTTATGTACTTATTTCATTTCCCTTGCACTGTAAATGCTTAGTTACACGATGATTGTAGGAAGTTCTTACGTCGATTATCCATTACAAAAGAGATCGCGGTTTTGTACTACGAACTATACGTAATGGAGTAATGATCATGATTCAATGAACTTCCTTTGTACTGTAATCATTGTAAATGATAGAAGCGTGTTTAATACTTCGTATATAACGGAATAGCGCCATCTAGTTAGAAAATTTAGAAATTAATTCACTCGTTTTTATTTATTTTCACATTTATCAAAATAGGACATGGATTTTATTATAAATGATAAGTGCTTAAACTAAACGTTTGGTTAATTCTGTACACATATTCGAAATTGTGTTGAAAATAAGCGCCATCTTGGAAACGCAGTTCTTAGTGCTGTGAAAACGTATTGCGCCGTTAGATTACCATCGTGTGAGAAGATTTTTGTGTTCTTGGACCAGACTTTGATACTTGTTATTGTTATGTTGTAAGCTTATTTTATGAAACAATTAATAAAATTATCCAAAATCGTACACTGAATCGCGCGTCTTGCTAATTATACGATAAAAGAAACTTAAAGTGAGACTTTTGTTTGGGATGATCGCATTGTCGTTCAAAAGTTGCACTGTCACTTCCAATAAGTAACGTTACCACTTTACGAAACGAAATTATGTTACACACTTTCTCAAACTTTTATCATTATATCTTGTGATTTCATATTGTTGTTAATTTTGAGAAATAAAAAGATATTTGTATAAATGCTTTTTGTCGTTCGTTTATTTAAAACTAGCTGTCGCTTGTCGTCGAATGTCGCCGCAAAAAAAAATATCAGTAGCCTATGTGTTCTTGCAGACTATGTTCTACTTAAATGCCAAATTTCATAGAGATCTATCGATCCGTTCTGGAGATACCTTCAAACAAACATCTATCGATCTATACATTCGCATTTATAATATTAGTATGATTCTATATATCAAGAGTGTGATTTTAAAACGAAATATTTATGTTCTCTACTCAGCTGTTCCGATGACTTTGTTACCCAATTGCAACCGTGACCCTAACTCTACGATCAATGCTTTACAAAAACATATTGAATTAAATTAATATATTTCTTAATTGGAAACTAGTTTTAAATTCGAAAATTAGTATCTAACAAAAACCTCGATAGTTATTATGGCGTGTATGCAAATACTGTTTATGGATTAGTAAAATTGTAGACGAAACTTGTTCCAATGTAAACAATTATAGCTTTCGAGGAATGCAGTTTTTACATGCAATGATGTAATCAACAGGAGACGTGGTAAAAAAGTGGATAAGCAATGGCTTATTTTAAAAGCAATTTATTTTGATTTTTATTTTTTATACCGACTAAAATATTTTTATAATTAAAAAATCATGATTAGGTCTTTCAAAACGGATAAATCAAAACGTTGTAGGTGGCTGAAGGCGTCATATCTTACAAAACCTCTATAAAACTCTTATGGCAAATTGTTTGGATTTTTCTTTTTTAATAAGAACATTGAATAATCCAATGTATGGATTAACGGTCTTTTGTGCAATAAAGGGTAGGTTATTAGAATATTTAGAGTAGATACTAGGAAGGAATGGGAAGTAAAAGGGAATAAATAAATCTTTTATATTTTCAATAAAATATACCATAACTACTTACTAAGACTAACATAAGTTAAAAAAGAAATCTGTGTGTGTCAATACGGTGTATAGTATATATATTATACTGCTAAAGCAATATATAAATCTAAGAGCTCGGTGGCATCCCAATCCGGTAATAACAACGAAGTAACAGCCCGAGCCGAGGCTTCTGAGTGAGCCCACGAGCCTAGTTACTTTTAAACGAGGTTTAGGCTAAGCGCCATCTGCGCCCGGCCACCTCAAGCCCGGTGAAACTGTTAATGCCTCTTCAAGGCAAACAATGAGTACTTAGTCACACAAAAAGGCAATATATAAAACACATTAAAGCAATTTATCAAAATTAATAACCCGATAAATACCGATCCGATAATAAATTATCACTTAATAATTGCTTTAAGAGCTTTACTTATATGAATATTAACTTAGATTCATTAACTTTACACTGTAGAACTATTAACTAGAAACATAAATTACAAGTAGGAATGTAGGCGATCTAATGATTCTACGGCCTCTGTTATGTAATAAGTCGGTAGAGTAAATTTATATTACAGGAATTAGTTCATAGCCATTGAGGTGAAAACACTTAATGTACTACGTAACAATATTAATCTACTATTACGAAAGTAATATTAACAATGTTATCTATGTTGACTTGTGTAAGTTAAACTTATATTTTCTTATTTTTTCGCGTTTACCTAAAGTAATTTTTAACCGGCAGAGTCAGGACATTTTTTTTATATTAGTAAATTTTTGTCAACATTTCAGGTAAGCTTTAAAAAGTATGTATTAGCATATTGTTGCGACCTTCTCACAATGCCTCGCAACGACACGAACAATTATTTGCCTGTTCAAATGGCACTTAGTACGTTAATCGTTCGGTAACTTTATGTGAGGATATCAGTAAAAATAAACACTTCACTTCGAGGAGTACTTTTATTTGCCAACACAACCGTTCTGGTCGGACTCTGGCAAGCGAATGCCCGACCAAGCCAAGTTTTTCGATACACCACGACACAAGTCAAATAAGTGTCTCTGAATATATTTCACTACTTCCTGTCAGTTTGAAGGCAAGTGTCAAGCGAACATCCCTTCAAACTGGCAGCCAATAAATAGTCATTTGACATAATAGAATAAAATAAATATTAATTATAATCGATAAAATAAATTATGTTATATATTATGTTGGTAACAGCTCGGCCATCCGCTTACTTACGAGTCCCTCGTAATACAGTATAAATTAGTAAACATTATTACACACTTCGATGTACATTAATTGTCAATACAAAACCATTTATTGATAACAACCAAAACAGAGAAAGAAAAAAAAATTGTTTATTTTATTTTATACATTACTACTACATAGGTATTTAGTTAATCAAGTAGGTAGTACATTTTCTCTAATTCATTTGATTCGTAATATCTTATTTCCAATCTACTTATCGTAAGCAATCTTCAACATTCGATTAGGCTTTATTCGTGACAATGATAAGCCAATCCTAACTGATCCATGACACTGATCAGTGGCCTAACTGATCCTTGACGTTGATCAGTACCCTAAGCTGATCCATGACGTTGACCAGCGACCTAAACTGATCCTTGACGTTGATCAGTACCCTAAGCTGATCCATGACGTTGACCAGCGACCTAAACTGATCCTTGACGTTGACCAGTACCCTAAGCTGATCCATGACGTTGACCAGCGACCTAAACTGATCCTTGACGTGGACCAGTACCCTAAGCTGATCCATGACGTTGATCAGCGACCTAAACTGATCCTTTACGTTGACCAGTGACTGACATTAAACTAATAATTACATTAATCAGTTAACGACCTCTGAGCTAATATGATTTATTTACGATATACGAATTGCTAATGTTCGATCTGCTTATTTTTACTTTACAGTAATAATTAACAAATAATAACAGCTTGACAGTTGGTCCATTGATCTACAAATCGTAATGAATTAACATAATATCGAAATTAACTATACAATCAACTCCATAAACATTGTAATATCAAACTGCGTAATTCGACTTACAATTTATTCTTAATCATAATATTTCGTAAAAATATTGAGATCGTGACAATTTCCCTGTTTGACCTCTACTCATTTTCTGGCGCACTAGTAGATTCAGCGTCAGAAGAAGCCTCATCTTCGGACATCGGACGTGAAAAAGTGAGCCACGGAAATATCTTGTCAATAGCAACAATAGATTCATAACGCCTCCCCTTTCTAGTAAGAGGAGTGTCCTCGATAACAAACCTATCATTAGGAAGAATCTTTTTAATTCGGTAGGGACCTTGGCATTTTGGTTCGAGTTTCTTAGACTGTCCTTCTATGCCAGCCGCCGCCCTTATAACTCTAACAAGATCCCCCTCATGGAAAACTACATTTTTGTTCCTATGCCTATCGAAACGCTCCTTAGACCTTTGTTGTTGACTTTGGATAAGTTCGTTAGCTTCCGACCTCATCTTATCCAAGTTTTCCTCAGTTGACCTTGACCCCGAATTCGAGATAACGTCATTTAATTTACCTTGTGATGGGTTTGTAACGTTGCAGCCGAATAATAGTTCGGCTGGCGTCTTTTTAGTTGTCGCGTTTATTGTAGTGTTGATACCTAGCTGTATATCCGGCAAATGTTCATCCCATTTGCCGTTTGGTTCGTCATGATTCATAGCTCCAAGCGCGGCTAAAATAGTGCGGTTGTACCGCTCTACTTGTCCGTTCGCGCGAGGAGTAGCGACGGCATTGTAAATATGTTTAATACCTGTAGACTTAATAAACGATCTAAAAGTATTGCTCGTAAAGCTAGTACCTTGGTCGGTAATTAAGCGCACTGGCGTCCCAAAATAGCTAAAGTGCTCTTTAAAAACTCTGATGCTCGTTGAAGATTTTGTGTTTCTTACTGCGAAGAGATTTATAAATTTCGTGAAAGCGTCAATTAGTACGAGAATATACGTATTTCCTCGTTTTGATCGTATGAACGGACCCAAATGATCCGCGTGAATTGTGTGGAAGGGTTTGTCGACTTTCGGAATGGGGTGTAACTCACCCGCTTTAAGTCCACTTGGGGCCTTGTGATGTGCACACTCAAGACATGAAGCTACATATTTTTTTACGAAACGCCTCATTTTGGGAAACCAGTATGACGCTTGAATACGAGCTAGCGTTTTATCTACACCGAAATGTCCGATATCGTCATGGTTACTCTTCAGTATTTGCCACCTAGCACCCCTAGGAACCACCCAACGTTCATCGTTGTCGCCGATAACACGGAAGACACGGCCATTCTTTAATTTGTAGTTCTTATAAATATCTACAACGTCTTTAGTCTTAGGGTCGTTCAAAATATTAGAAATAACCTTTATTTCCTCATCAGCTTGTTGTACTGTAACGAGCCAGTCGTCCGTGTTAACCGCGAGAACATCTATGACGTGCTGATCATTACCCGGCCTATAAACGGGACACCTACTAAGTGCGTCAACATGGGCCATTCTCTCACTAGGCCTATATTCAATTTCGCAATCAAATTCCAAGAACTGTACCCACCAACGTGCAATTCTAGGAATCAAGTCTCGTTTGATCAGAGTACTTCTTAAAGCGTTACAGTCTGTTATGATTTTAAATTTTATTCCTAGTAAATAGACCCTAAACTTAGCTAACGATGCTATGACCGCAAGAGTCTCGAGCTCAAATGAATGAAGCTTTTGTTCGTCAATACTAGTTTGTCTACTATAATATGCAATTACTTTTAATAAGCCTGTCTCATCTTTCTGCATTAATATTCCCGCTACCCCAAATTTACTCGCGTCAGTATGTAATTGTGTTTCTGCTTGAGGATTGTATATAGTTAGTATAGGTCGTTCTATAAGATTTATTTTTAAAGCCTCGAATGCCCTAACTTCATCATCACCCCATTTCCATGGTGTGTCTTTTTTCAGCAAAGCAGTGAGAGGCCGGGCCAACAAAGCGAAGTTCTTTACGAACCTTCTAAAATAACTTGCCAGACCCAAGAACCTCCTAACTTCATGAACGTTTCGCGGAGCGTTAAATTTTGATACTGCATCGGTCTTATGGGTACCTGGCCTAACACCTTCGGAACTAACCTCATACCCCAGATAGTCGATTTTATCATAGAAGAACTTGCATTTGCTTAACTTTAGTGTTAGACCATTTTGTTTCAGCAATTCAAGGACTTCCTGAAGGCGAAGCAGCCCCTCATTAAATGTGCCAGCGGGGATTAGTATATCATCCATATAAACAAGTACATAAGAGCGGACTGATGATTTGTTAATGATCTTATTTATGGTTCTTTGGAAAACCGACGGCGCATTTACTAGACCGAATGGCATACGATTATATTCGTATTGACCATCTGGTGTTACGAATGCAGTTTTGTCGCGAGACCCTTCGGCAATCGGAATTTGGTAGTAGCCTGAAGCCAGGTCTAGACTGATATATAAGGAACTACCCGATAATAGGTCAAGCTGATCTTCAATCCGTGGTAAGGGATAGTGTTCACGTTTAGTTTTTTTGTTTAGAGCTCGATAATCTACGCAGAGCCGTTTCTCACCGGACTTTTTGTTTACTAGCACGATAGGAGAAGCAAATGGGGAACTGGATTCACGTACTATTCCACTATCTAACATTTCTTGAACCATTTCACGTACACGCTGTCTTTCTGTAAACGACAGGCGATATGGGCGGTAAACGACCGGTTCCGAGTCTTCCAGATGAATCACCATTTCTGTTTCAGTTGTGAACCCAAGATCTTTTAAACTGTTAGAGAAGCAGTCCTTATATTCTTTCAAAAGAAGCTTTAGTTTATTTTTATTTACATCGTTAATACCATCGCCAATATTTAATGTTGATTCATCTGTAAGTGGCTCAGTAACCGTATGTACTTGATTAACTTGAAGGCATTCCTCTAACTTTATAGCACGAGTGATCAAATCCCCATATTTAAATGTCATATCATTCAATCCTATATTCTGTACAAGAATAGTCCCTAAGCCCTGATTTACAGAGTATTCACCCGGAAATAAGTAATACGCCATATTCTCGCAGCCCCTTACGGTCCCGTTAATATAAATCCTACCCGTATGCGGTTCCGCGCTAGTAACGGGGACAGCACTTGTTTTTCCACTGATGATAGTAACATCCTTAGCACAATTTAATACACATTTATGTTCGGCGGATTGCTGTATCTTTTCAAAAATTACGTCGGTCTCAGTTTTGGTTATTTTTATGCTAGGCCTTTCAGTAAACGTATGTCCCAGCATGACCGGTGTGTTGATGTAAGTGTCATCTACTACTAGAATTTCGACATCTTTTTCCGTAACCCCTTGAATTTCAACTGTCGCGAGAGCAGAACCCAAAGGGCAAAAACGAATGTTACCAAAACCTGAAAGTATTGGACCATCAACAGGTTCCCATTTGAGTCCAAGACTATGAGCATCACTACGACGAATAAGAGTACCCTCACAGCCCAAATCGACTAAGCATTCTGAAATCTTGTCGTTTATTTTTAATGGCATTTTATACTTCAGACTAGAGTCACGACTACTTTCGATACGTAATACTTTTTTGCTTTCGTTTTGATTACTTTGCGTCTTTTTAGGACACTCGGACGCCATGTGACCCCTCAAGTTGCAGAGAGTACATTGGCTCCTTGGTTTTGTGCATCGAAAAAATGGATGTCCGGTTTCATTACAGTTAAAGCAAACTAAATGACTATAGTTCGATTTTTGCTGTGGGTTACTTCTGTTATTTAATGGTTGGGAATTTGAAATACTCTGCTGTGTACGTTTATCTCTATCCCTACTCTTTATATCGACAGGCGTATTCCTATCTTGTCCTACCTTCACAGTTTTAAAGAACTTGAGGACCTGTTCCGGTTCATTAAACTCTGCGCCTTGCGCACCTAAACGTATACTCCTATCCTCGATGCCGAATATCAAGCAATCAACGGCACGTTTACCTATTATTTCACACCGATTCAAAAGATTCATTTTTGCATAATAATATAATTCGAGTGATTCACCGTAACGAACTTTTTTACCTAACATTTCCGTAAGAAGTTCAGCGTAATTGTCGCGAGAGGGAAAAGATTCTCGGAGTTTGATTTTCCATTCAGGCCATGAGTATAGCAAAGACGGTAATCCCTGATACCAAGTTTTAGCTACCCCAGTTAACTTAGGTAAGGCGTAATGAATCATATGTTTTTCGTCCCAGTTATAAATCTGCGCGCATTCCTCTATTTTGTGCAACCATGAATCTATATTTTGCTCTTTACAGAACGGGTCAAACTCGGGTATGACATTGTTAAGAACAGGGAACTTGTCACGCTCATTACTACTTCTATCCTTAATACCTTGCATAACACTAATAAACTCCGCAAAGAACTGTTGCTGCGTATCCCCGTACCTCGTGTCACCAGTGGCACTGCCGTCATCGGCCCGGTCCACAGCAGTCGTCCGCGACGGAGGACCTCTGGTACAGCTCGGCTGCTGCTCGACGCTCTGGATTACCGGTGGAGTGCACGCTCTCGAACTGCGAGATCGCCGCGACCTCGTAGACCGCCTGCGATCGTTGCGATCGTGATGTCTCGATTGATGCCGGCTCCGATGACCACTATGCGACCGCCTCTTACTGCGCGGCCGACTAGAGCCTCGCGAAGAGTCACTTCCAGCCGATTCGGCCCTTCGCTTACGTTTGGGCATTGTCGCGGGCAATCTCGAACAAAACAACAAGCAAAGTTAAAATTATATTATAGGAACTCGTAAGATATCTAGAAAACCCAGGTGTATTATGAGGCTAACTCGTATACAGTTGTGATCGCCATTATCTACATATTGCAATAGTGCGGTTCATCTAGAAATCTAAGTTATTGTAGTAGTAAACTCAAAAAGACAGAAGAAAGAGAGAGAGAAAAAAAAAAAATTGAAGTCTAAATAAATCGTTACAATTTGAACGCATTTCTTCATTCTTGCATATAATTCATACGATACCGTATAATTATGCCAAAAGAAAATTAAAGCGGAATGGCAAATAAGAAATAAGAATATAAAGGAAAAAAAAAAGTATGAGGGTAACCGATAAACAAAGAAAAATAATCTCGATATTGTTCAAGAACGTCAGTTCTCAGTATCGTTACATTCGTTAGGGAGAAAAGCTTTGAAACACTACCGACTAGTTACATATGTACTTACGTTTTCGTTACGTTCTTTAAGTCGCTTGATGTGGGCGGGTGGGATCACACCGAGATATCGGAACAACTCAGTGCGATCCCACTTCTGAGATGTTGCGACCTTCTCACAATGCCTCGCAACGACACGAACAATTATTTGCCTGTTCAAATGGCACTTAGTACGTTAATCGTTCGGTAACTTTATGTGAGGATATCAGTAAAAATAAACACTTCACTTCGAGGAGTACTTTTATTTGCCAACACAACCGTTCTGGTCGGACTCTGGCAAGCGAATGCCCGACCAAGCCAAGTTTTTCGATACACCACGACACAAGTCAAATAAGTGTCTCTGAATATATTTCACTACTTCCTGTCAGTTTGAAGGCAAGTGTCAAGCGAACATCCCTTCAAACTGGCAGCCAATAAATAGTCATTTGACATAATAGAATAAAATAAATATTAATTATAATCGATAAAATAAATTATGTTATATATTATGTTGGTAACAATATTGTTCAAAACAATAGTTAGACAATAGTTTTGAACCCACGACATCTAGATCTGTAGTTCGTACCCCAAACCAAAAGAGTGCGGTTACATTTGTCATAAAAATTAATGATAATACAACTCATCGTAAAAATTAATGATAATGATATTTACAGAAATCATTATTCACAAGTAAGTACTAGAGACAATCGCTGACTAGCGACAGTCTTGTGTTTTTTTTCCAACCAGTACATACCGTAATGTCACTTCTATCGTCTTCGTCTTTCTATCTTTACAATATAAATCACTATTTCTCGTATCTTTGTGCAATAGGACATCTGTTTGTTGGATACCATTAGTGTATTCACTGAGTTAACGATACAATCTATTAACGTTTTTGTCTAATACATCTAATGTTGTGCATGATAATCTATTGCAGAAACTTACGTAGTATGGGTGTGAATTACTTACATTCACATGAAGACTTCGCTTATTGTAGCTAAGTGGCGATGTGTTAAGATTCAAACAGTCGACATTATCACTGCTAAGTACAACATGTGTAGTTGTAGCTGTCCGTTTACAGCAGCCTTTAATGGTCATAGCAAATGACGTATTTTATCAATTGTATAATGTTTACCAGTATAAAGTAATCCGTTGTAAAAATGTGTAAATGCTGACACAATTTTTATCAATTTCTTTAATCGATTGCTACAATCAAATTGGCGCTCAGTTGTGGACAATGGGATTATTGTGGGATGAAATCGATTAAACCGTTAACTGGGCCTTTCTGTGCTATTGTCTGTTTTATATTGTCATGGTTTGAACGATTCTTTTTTGTCCTTTTTAAACAATATCTAACAAAACTTTTCTTTCTTTCAGGTAACGTAACAATGAAGGTATATTAATTTGTAGAATTAGTTGAAGACATTTACGGCCTCCATGTCTTTGTGAGTTTGGAAAAACTGTACGTACGTAACTGTATACTTCATTTCATTAATATTACTAATGTAATAAATGCGAATCTTTAGATGGGTGGATGGGTGGATGGATGTTTGTTTGAAGGTATCTCCAGAACGACTGCATGGATCTCGCTAAAATTTGGCTTACATGTAGAACATAGTCTTGAAGAACACATAAGCTACTAATTAAGTTTTTTTTTTATCTCGCGCGGACGGAGTCGCGGGCATAAGCTAAAATTAATCAATTAAATTAACTGAACTAATTGAATTCAAGTAAAAGTCGTATCACATTCGTAAATACTCTCGTATTTAGGACATTCATCTCGTTATGTCGTTCGAGCAACAAGTTAATATTGCCAATATTTAGTGCCAAATTATGTAATTATTTTAAAGCAGGCTCTCTTTCATTATTCTCTAGATTATCATTAACAGTACCACTTAAATTGTATTTTAAAGGCACTTTTAACTATACGGTTGATTTTAGATTTCGTACGAGAGAATTATCATATTATGTTATTTATTGGACATCTATCACCTAAAATACTTACAAGTCTCTTCATGTCATGAATATTCAAAACGTTTTATCATAATCTATTTTTATACTATACTAGCGTTCGCCCGCGACTTTGTATGCAAAGATTAAAAAAATTGTAGTAAAAAAGTAGTTCAAAACATGCTCGCGTGTATCAGCTACCTTCCTGTCTATGTCTCGTCTAAATCGGTCCAGCCGTTCCAGAGATTACAGATAGACAAAAATTAAAAAAAAATGTTTTTCTAAAAATGCATCATGTGTATGAAGTTTCTTTTTTCGATAATACATTCAGACACTCCAATTTTATTAATATGTGGAGATTATATAGGACTCACTCGAATTATTTTCACAATATTATTAAATCCAAACTATAATTTATAATGAGTTTGACAATACGTCAAGTTAACTGTGCCAATGTCACGTTGCAAAAACGTTTGCTAAAGCAACATTAGTAGTCTAATCTTTTATCTTATAATAGATATAGATAATAAATCAATTCTTAACATTCTTAAATTAAATAGTCGGCCGACATTTTGTTGACCGATGTAATTGGCAACATTAAATTAAATACTTGTTTTACGATTATGAAATTATTATGTAGGCCAATCGAACATGGCGCCAAATATATAATAAAAATAGTTTTGACGAAATATTTTTCACTAAAAGAAAAAATAAAGATTTATTGCTTTAACACAAGATTAATCAATTTTAAAATAATTTTAGTAATCAAGTTTTATTTATACAATCAAATAATTTAAACAACTTCAAAATTATGTTAGGACATACTTACGTCATGGAAATCAACAAATATTGTTGATATATTACAGTTATAGTGAAGATTAAAAAGCTCCTATAAAACCATAAAAGACATGTCTCAGAACTCTAATGTGGATGAAACTTGACACTTGTCACATAAAATTATCGTTGACACACGACATTATTGTCTCTGTCATTATCGCCTCACTTGTTGTCAAGTAGAAGAAAAACAACTGGTTACTTATCATGATATACGTGACCTGAATTTAGTTTATTTATAAAGTCCCACTTTATATTGTCATTAAATCTTACTAATATTACAAATGCGAATGTTAGCTCATCGGATATTGATGAAATTTAGCATAGATGTAGAATATAGTCTGGAAGAACACATAGGCTACTTATTAAGTTTTTTTTTAATTCCGCGCGGACGTAGTCGTGGGTGACAGCTAGTGTGTATATAAATTGGAAGCTTAAAAAAGCGTTTTTCTATTTTTCGACTCTTACGGCGAAGGAATACGTCGAGAAGTCAACCAATCTGCAATGCATAGAACGTGGTAGACTAAGGCTTAATCAGTGTAGGCTGGAGCTCATCGATGGGGATGGGCATGACTTCAATATGTAAAATAAAATAAAAAACAGACATTATTAAAAATCGATTATTGAAATTGATTGAGTTATCGTATCTGCTGACTGTACTATGAACAGGAGATTTGCATTACTGCGGCAAACAAGTTGTATTTGCAAACTGGTACGCACTCGGAACAGCAATCCAGTTCATTCTTAGGATACCTGACAGTTTGCAGGTCGTTGCGAAACACTAGCTGCTAACAAGATATCACCATCTGATTAAACAGTCAGAGTTGTATTTAGAAACGCCTAGAGTCAGTCGAAATTAGCCCTGAAAAAGTCCTTATGCAAACCAAGACTTAGAAATGGTTTATAAACCATTTGTAAATACCATTGTCAATGTAAGTCCTAAATATCCTGGAATTTTTATAGTATTACGTTTGTAAATTTTATATATTTTAATTATACCCTGAGGTAAGATTTGTGTTTTCTAACACATTTTTCAATCTTAAGATTTCCGATGCAGATACGATGATTTGGTCACTTGCCATACAAGTACCTGAGTTTGAGTTTATTGCAACTTGATATCGAATAAAGTTGTTTATGTAATGTTTAAACTAGAGCAGTTGCCGCACTGAAAACCACTTGTTGTCACTAAGCAAGAGTTACATTTTATTAAGAAAGCTTTAAACCGGCTCAATTGAGGTGGTCATTTGAGATTTTGTAATTAAACATTACAAAGGAAATGCTATTGCATTATAACACGGACCTAGAACATTTAATGCTCAAGCAATAACGATTAGTAACTGTCTTTTGGAATTATGTGCTCCTATTTTTAATATCAATAGTTTTTTTAAGTACACATCGTAGTACTCTTTCTCTCAAAGGTAACGCGTCTGAATTTCAAGTCGGGGTGAAATAGGATCGTAGATATTTCGGTTCATAAAGTAAATTACATAAACACATATTCCACTTCATACCTTCGGATGGTATACACTTTTATACGTGGCTTGAGCCACATTTAAAAGTAGTTTGTAACTAACAAATGTAACTGGTTGTAAGTTTAGTGAACAGCCAAGTTTTAAATTTATTTGAAAAATCCTTAACGTGTTTATAACACCTACTAATCTATTCGACCTTAATATTAATTGTTACGCCAATATTGTGACTTTTGATCTGCACTAAAACGAATATTGAATTAATAAATAAATTTTATAACGTGTTGTGAATCACACCGAATAAAATCATCATAAAATAATTTGACATTGAAATATAATAAATATTTTTATGCTTATTAATAATTTTCTAATTTATACAATACGACTTAATCTCCACAATGACGATATGCATATCAGGAATACAGTTGTTATTTCAACGTTTAATTTTTATTTTGGTCATATCTCATGAGATTTAAAGATGCACACATCGTTACACAGTTCGACGTGGATTTTTTTTCTAAATTATGTCTCACAATATTAGATTATTTGTATTACTAGCTGCCCACACAGAATTAAAGAAAATGTAATAAATAGCCTATGTGTTCTTCCTGATTATGGTCTACATCTGTGCCAAATTTCATCAAGATCCGTTTAGCCGTTCCGGTGAGACCATCTCACAAATATTCATCTATCCATCCATCTAAACATTTGCATTTATAATTTTAGTAAGATTAGCAAAATATATGCCTATTTGTGTAATATTAAAAAAGATACGATTATGTTCGCTATTAAATTGCAAATCATGTTTATTTAATGTGGATGTGGCTGTGACAGATAAAGCACAAATAACTCAGAAAGCATTGTTTAGTGACGCTCGAGTTAGATATTTACAATCATTGTGATCATTGATTGATGTATTACAATTGTATGCAGAATTGTAGAGCAGACGACTGTAGGAAGGACTTTGACCCCATTCAATACATTTATTAAAGAAACGAATGTTGTTAGCTTTAGTCGTGATGATTTCATTTTATGGTAATGCAAAATTATTATGACGCTGTTTTTGACAAAATATTTATTGTTCCTGCTCACGATTTTGTTATTAAACATTTGTAAATTAATTTGCCAAAAAAAAAACGTAAACACGTGCGGTAATATACTTTGGGTAAATTAAAAAAAAATAATTTCAATTTAATTTTATAATTATTGTTATGTAAATTGTTGTACAATTTTGTAAGATAATTGAATGTAGAATAGATTTTCAAGTTACATTATGTAAGTTACAATTATATGAAGTAAATACTAGAAACATATTTTACACACAAACACTGTTTATCTGGTAGTTGGTATCAATTAGCAAAATAAAGGCATTGCAGTAAGGGGTGCTGCTGGACTTGTCCTTGTTGAATTCTTATGTCACTACATTAGATAGGAGATTGTCTGTCTTAAATTACCGCCTTAAGTAATATTATTATAGACTTATACACAGATTATATAAGTGTTCTTAACATAAAGGACGTCAGAATAATACAAAATTTTTAAGACAAATTTTATTAACATTCTACTGCCCGTTATTCACGTGTAGTTTACTATGGTCTATTTCTTTTTTAAAGTGATCTTCGCTTGAGTAGAAATATGTCTCATTTGTTTTCGGAACTGTACCAAAACCGATGAGACTGTGCAGATGCACTTTCGCTATTGTTTTCTCTGAGCGCCATCCTTGAATACGATTTGTTAACAAAAGCCTTTGGAAATGTTTACTAAAAACTCATTGTTAATACCATCTTAAAACTAGTTGCAAATAATTTTCGCAACAAACAGCCGCGCTTTGCGATAATTATTCCCGAGTCAGTAGCAACGACTTACAAATATGCGTATGGGAAATTATGCAATATGTTCCTTTTTTGTAACAATGTATTTATATTTAACATAAGGCTAACTGCTCAATTGTCTATTTCTTGGAAAATTTTTCAACAAACATCTTTTTAAGTGTATAATAACGTCTCATCAATTACTTATTATAGTCGTGATGTTTTTGTTGTGTTTCGTCGCTGGCGTGGTAGGGGGCGCGACGGTGCGTGTCGAGCCGCTTTCCGCCTCCCTCACGCGCGAGGAATGCGTTTTCACTGATGTATCTCGATACCGTTCTTCCGTGTTAAGATCATGAAAATTCACAACGAAATAGACTCGTATTATCCGCTGCATGTATTTCAAGGAAGAGATAAGTTAAAGCTGTCATTGAAATTTTATTTAGATGGTGTTACAGAATAAAACCGTATTTGTTATCCATTTAGCATTGATGACACACCTATTTTGTCCCCTTTACTTTCGTATAAGCCTATGATAATACGTTTAATACTGCCATTCTTTAATTTATCATAAGTCCGGCTTAAAGAAGTTTTCTACGACGTCCTTGATCTGCAGTTCACTTCGATATTACTGTACATTACAGCCTTAGCCAAACATATTTTTATCACTTTAAATCACGTTATGAGATAAAATGTCTACATAAATTTTCAATAATAATAATTATTATATCTATATATATAAAAGAAAGTCGTGTTAGTTACACCATTTATAACTCAAGAACGGCTGATTCGATTTGACTGAAAATTGCTGGGCAAGTAGCTTAGAACCAGGAAAAGGACATAGGATAATTTTTACCCCGTTTTCAATTTTTTTTTATTCCGCGCGGACGGAGTCGCGGGTGAAAGCTAGTTTTTCAATAATTTTATGTAATAGTGTAATAGTGTCATTTAATACGTTTAATTTACTAAATCCATATGATTTGTAATTTTAAACCTTTCGTTTTAAAACCAAAGGAGTCGGTTACATTGGCTGCAATCTGCAAGCAACGAATGTTAATATCAAGTGTCGATATAGTGGAGTATTACATGTGCTCTCATCTGTCGCAAGATCTCACCTGCTGATGGAGTGACCGACTTACCGTTCATTAGGCATTTTGCATACCGCATACTGTTAAGTGCATTTAAATTATATACATATAGGACTTTAATTGATATTAAACGATAATTAATTTAGATCGTAGATTGAAAAAAAGAGTTAAATATCTCTTCTAGTGTGGTATTGGTATTTTAGGGCACAGTTTTTAAACTAAATAGTACTTAGTAGGTTACAATTATCTCTCAAGAAGTATGTTCTTAATATCAATTGTAATCTTTACTTTGCTAATATCAATTACAAAAAAAATATTCATTTTAACAATAAGCGAGCATATATAATTAAATGCCGGCAACGTATCTGCAGTTATTCTAGTAATGCGGATGTCCATAGGCGTCGTTGATCACTTTGGTGTTCCCGCAGCTCATTTGCCTCCTTCTCTTATAAAAAAAAACAAAAAAGCACATTTTTTAGAACAACTTTGCCGATATGTTGATCAAATATTAATTAAAAATACGTTCAATTCTTTTATTTTTACTTTATGATGAATTCAATATTTTTATAGATGGCAATTAATAGCATAAGTTGAAATAACAATGAAATAAATAGTACAAATATAAAATAGTTTAATAGTTCTTGATAATCGAGTATAACTTGTTTATTTTAATGTTATGAAAATTGATTGCCTTTAGTGTAAAGAGACAAGAGGAAGCGGATGATAAGTACTACTTCCGATTATTAATGTGTTCCAATATTAGGAAGCAATGAGTACGGAAATACGGAAAAATAATATTGAAAGAAAACTGGAACAGCCTGTATACAAGCAGATAATTCTGATTAAATTATATTGAATTTCGAACAATTTGATAACAACTATGAGCAAATGAATTAACTGATTTATATTTTGAAATGTAATTTCTCAATATCTCTCTATATATATAAAAGAAAGTCGTGTTAGTTACACTATTTATAACTCAAGATCGGTCGAACTGATTTAGCTGAAAATTGATGGGGAGGTAGCTTAGAACTAGGAGACGGACATAGGAACTTTTTTATCTTTGTGCATTTTTTTATTCCGCGCGGACGAAGTCGCGGGTAAAAGCTAGTATTATATAAAGTCAGAGTCAAATTATGAAATATGTTTTTTTAAAAAAATTCTTTCATATTTTTTATTATTACATTTAAAATGTTACGTCACGTTGTTAATATCTGGATCAGTTATTAATTTTCTAAAAACCATACTTATGCCTAGACAGATTGCAAATCTGGCGAAGTTTAAAAATGGTAGGTGACATGTGTGAGTAGTTAACATCGTTTCACAAGTGATAAGTATCTGTTAATTGGAATCGACAATTTTCTTCTAATTTGAGGTCGACAACTTAGTAACTTTATGACTTGACAAACTAAATTTCATACTGGTTTATATTGATTTATGTAAGACATGGATTGGAAGTTAGATGGAATTACGACTAATATATGTATGGGAGATGCCGAAGATGGGAGTGAGTTATTTTGTAGTCCCAACACTACCACTACCTTTACTTAATCCTTAGGTATTGGTAGTGCTGGTGTAAAGATAACTTGGCACTTGAAATTTACCTACATACAAATTTATTAAGGTACGGTTATCGTGTTTTTTTTATTTGTAATCAGCAATATTTAAAAATCTGAAAAAAACTTAATATCATTATTAATCTAAACTCATTTTAAAGTAAGAAATGCGTTTTTTATTATCTTTTTGTTAATTGATAGTTATAGCAATATAAAATATACGAATATAATTTTTTTGTAAAATCATTACAAATATAATTTACAACGATTTATTCAAATTTTAATTAATCAACTTAAATCATAAAATACCTAATATTTTTCCAATCAAAAGTCCATAAACTAATTATTAATATGGCAAAGGTTATTATGTTATATTATTACTTAGTCACGATCGAGCTACCGTGAATAATAACACAAAAAAAACTGTAAAACCACACCAATCGATAAATAATAGTTCATATTAATATTAAATAAATTGTGGTTTAAACAACAACATTGAAATAATAAATAATAATGTACTTTGGCTTATATATTCCAGTACCTCTTATGGTCGAGTGATATTAATAAAAAAATAAAGTTCAGAATTCCAGACGTATAAAAGTAACAACACGGAAGGCCTCGAAGTGAGTTACAGAAAAAATTAACCGGATCTCTTCATAAATGTCACACGAGTATAAAGTCTTTGTGTAGAGATGAAAAAAATTGTAGAGACATTTCTGTAGTTACAGAGATTTCAATTGATAGAGACTTATAAATTTAAAACAATTTAAATACAAGTCTTCATAAACATTTAATATATACGAGACATTTTTTTTTTCAGCGTAAAATCTGAACAGGAGCAAATAAATGTAGTTCAAGTTTGCGATGTACTCCTTGTTTACATTGATACGAGAAGCCTCATATATTGAAATAAAGGTCTGGGTTAAAAAACATATTTTGCCATTCTTAGTCGAAATACTAGAAAAAATTATTCAGATTCTGGAAGAGATTGACATGAAGTGATGTATTTCAGTTTTCTATATTATTTCATAGTATTGATGTTTTCATATCTCTTAGAGTATATTTATAAGTTTTGTGGGAGTATTAACTCCCACATATATGTCAAAGGGGACATAATAACCTTGCTAACAATAATAACTTGAGTACTTATTTAATGTACTTTATCTCGCCTGTTGACAGAATACGCCTCCCCCTACGGCGTAGCAAGGTTGCGGAATGGTGACCGGTTTGAAAAGTAGAGCATTATTAATTCCACTTATAATTCAAAGTTAGATGCAATAATTTGTTATATACATACAATGTAAGATGAGATAGCTAATGAAATACTGCTTAGATTTAGTTATCAGTTGCAATGAAGAGTTATGAAAAATTAGAATCCGCCTTTAATCTTGCAAAAAATATATTTAATGTACTCAAGAAGTATCATATAATTTGTTTATTATTACATACTAGCTTTTACCCACGACTCCGTCCGCGCGGAATAAAAAAGAGAAAACGGTAAAAATTATCCTATGTCCGTTTCCTGGTTCTAAGCTACCGGCCCACCAATTTTCAGTCAAATCGATTCAGCCGTTCTTGAGTTATAAATAGTGTAACTAACACGACTTTCTTTTATATATATAGATATTTAAAATCATTTTGCATCGTCAATGGTTTATCTGTTAAGTGGTTAGAGCAAGTTAAATATAATATCTCAAATTAACAGATATTTAAAGAATTAAAATAATAGTTCTTGATGTGTTTTTGTGACTGAATTGCCACTGTTTGTCTAGAAAACGCATTTACAGCTTCAATGGGCTTGCGGTGGCCGAGCGCACATGGTTCTTAGCCTAAACCTCATTTCAGGCTAACTGCCGTTACTTTGTTATTTTTACCGGATTGGTTCTTGACATGTTTACTTCAAGTGTTTTTATATTACTTTGGCGTAAACAACGTTTGTGAAGTAGAGTAGAACCTACTGTTTAATACATAATGTTAACTGAGTTTTTGCCATATGTTCTGAAAGGTCGAATCGTGATCACAATCGAGTGACAATCGATTTGGGTTAGTCGTAAATAATAGAGTACTTGTTGCATCGGAATAAGGTTTAAACTGGGATATTGATATAAATGCAAAGAAATCGCCGCGCCATCGTCACGTCAAGAGGTCGTCGTGTGATGCAAGGGCGCGCGTTCGGAATACAAGAGAGACGGCCTACTTAGTGAAATGTCAACGTCATGTTACGTTAATATAATGATAACGTTTTTTTTTGTTACAGGTAATTCATTTCGTTACCGAAGCGGTGATACGGCAGTATCGTGAGTGACTTTTTAAGAATCGACTAAATACTTCTTGTTGGGGAAGACACGATTGTTTCCGAATAGTAAACTCGTATTTTATATAACAGGATGGCTTTTATAGTGCATTTTATCCAGCAAAATGATTTTCGTGCACTTTCTTTAAAAACCACCAACTGGTATACTAGTACACTACTATTCGTTGTGGTTAAACAATACTGGCCAATCATCGTTACATACAAAGAGATAGATTGAATTGTGAAATACAAGATATCTGTGATATATAAAAGTAAATTTATCACATAAATTAGTTTCTACGGATTTCTTTAGTTACAATAAGTAAATGGAAGACGCGAAGTGAGTTTCAAGCAATTTGTTGTGAAAGAGTGTTTTAGATGCATTTCGGATTTCGTTCTTACTTACTTAGGATTTTGTTCGGTATGTGCAGAATGTTCTAGATCGTTGTTTACTTGCCGGTTTTCTTTTTCGATGTATACTGATACATTGCCGTTACAGTCTACGAGTTGTTAAGTGACTTTATAAAATTTATTGTTGCAACAGCCGTGCGTTTACCTCATGTATGTGCCTACGCGGAAGTAACTACAGGTAATGCTACAGATATAAAGACCAAACGACCTTCGGCTATCGAAGGTTGATTGTAGAATAGGTCGACCATATTTTAAGTATTTGAGGACAGTATGTAATTTTTCTCATAATAAACGATTTATACATTTTGTAAAGTCCCTTTTTTACGTTGCAATATTTGGTAAATCTCTTTGTGATAGTTACTTTATAAATTCGGTTTTTGCAACTCAATAAGATCAATGATCTTCGATTGGTGTTTTCTTTGTTAATTTTGTTTTTTGTTAACAATTATTACAACAAAGTAGCGAAATCTTAACACACATGATAGTAAATATTGAATTTACATTCACGTAACGACACGTGATCGTATTAAATTATTTAATTATTAAATTTAATTCTGTCGAAATATCTTGATATTCGATTAATTTCGAAAAAAATTAATGGTAATATGATTTATTTATATCTTCATATCAATGTGATTTATTTTTCAAACAAATAACGCTGATTTAAATTCTGAGAAAACCAAAAGTTTTTAAGTATTCAAGAAGAAAAAATAAAAAAAAAAAATTTGTGAGAAGACTGTCCTCAAATAGTAACATGTGTGATGGTGACACTACACAAAATTCACCTCCACCTTTCACTGAGCTCATTCCGCTGAGCTCGTTATAATTTGTAATGAATTTATTGATGTTGTCTCAAGTATGAAGATCGAGTGTATTTTTTAATACAGAAACACTCCTTTTTCTGCATTGTTATTGTCTTTAATATCCTGATAAACAGATAAACTTGGTCCTTTAAAAAAATAAACGTTAAACGTAGCCTAATATGTAATGTAAAAGTAAACGTTTTTATATTGAATCAAATTGGATGGCAGATGTACTTCTGTATTTGTACAGATGGACTTCTGTCCATGGTCGTCGTTGTACACTCCGGTGCTCGTTTGCTAACTTATCTTATAAAAAAAAATATTAATTAATCCCATATTGATTGTACAGTATTTTGGAACCTGAAACAAATGTTATCACGTCTAGATCATTCTCAAATCAATGTGAACGCGTTGTAATAACAACTGATTTATTTATTCTTTAATTAAATCTAGTTATATTTTTCTTGACGTCGATAATTTTTCCGCGCGGCAACCGGCCACCCTACAAGGCGTGGTCAGGCAAGGACACTGGTGCCATTCACTTGCGTTTTTATGTAGTTCAGATTGCCCGCAGGTGATCGTGCGGTTAACTAAATCTGCTAGTAGGGCTGCTAATTTTCATTTAACGCAAACTCAAAGTCTGTTGGAGATATTAAGAACCACCATTGACCACTTTTCAACCCTTGACTCTTTGATAGACACCGAAATAAAGTGACATCAGTAAATGAATCCGATCCGAAATCCACTCCGATCCGAAGCATCTATATCAAAACCGTAGGCCGAATTTGCACCGTGCAAATCTGCAGCTTTCGGTTTAAATGCAAAGGTGACAGCCCTATCTGCTGCTTTGCAAATAGACTATGATCATTGTAAAATATGGCACGTACTTATTACGTTGAGTTCGATGTTGTAATGTAATTGTGATACTTATTTGATTAATAAATGTAAGGTTTTTGAATATGGGTTATAATATATATGATTGTATATTTCAGCCACGTGTTTGTTACATTTTGTTTAAAAATACGAAAAAAAATATATCAAGCATATTCCATAAATGAATGTTATATTTTCCAAATGTGTGACGTATCAAATATACAAAGTTATTCTTTTTAATTATTATAAATCAAGCCAAGATAAAATAACTAAACATTAAAATAAAACGGGTCATGTTACGCCTGTCAGTATAAAATACGCCCGAATCAAAGACCGATATAAATTAGTGTGACGTGTGTGGGTGTACATCAAAATTGAGTTCAAACAAAAAAGGGTTTCTTATCGAAAATGAATTAATTGGATTCTGTTTGGTGCATTGATACAGATATTGTTTTTTTAAATAGTCAGTAGACTTTTCTAAAACAATTTATACATTAAAGATGTTTGAATTTAAAAAAAAATTTGAAAACAGAATCAGGAAAACATTTCTCAAAACTGTAGGCACTTGCATTCGTGCAAAAAATTTGAGGCTGTTCTTAAATGCTGCTTAGTGACGTATCTCAGGTTTCCATTGTTTTAACACGTTCGGTCTCTTAAGCCTTTGATAATTAAAATAATTTCATATAATGTTTGTTTCTACTGGACAAACAGTATGATACTGCTGTTTATATAACAGTGTATGTCTAATGCATATAAAGTACTCTGAATAAATTTAAAATATATTTTTGGTAACCATGGAAACGAATATATAAATTGTGTTTTTACAACTAAATAATGTATAGATTGGTGTTTGAAATAATAAGTACGAAATGGCTACACTTTATTTAACCATGTCAATTATTACGTATAAAATAAAACGGATGTTTGTCAATGGTATTGGCATTTGAATGTATATTTTTTGCCTATTATAATTGAATCTACCAACATTCAGGCGACATGTCAGACACGGCCATAAGTTTTTGTAAGTGTCGCCTCAGATAGTAATGTAATTCATTTGTAAGATCATTATAAAAAATAATCTCAACATAAAACTAATTATTTCTGTTTCATATTGTGAGCCTAAATAAGAAATGATTTGCTTTAGCTTAGTTTTTTGTGTGACTGTAAAAAAGAATTAATTATAACGAAAAATTTTAATAAAAACTACTATATATATTTATAAAAGAACAATAATTGCGTTTTTTTTTATCTTATGTAATGCCGCAATTTGTGCAGACCATTTGAAATACTATAATGGCAAATTACAGATTATAGTCAACTAGAATAAAAAAAAATTTAAACCTAGCTCTTTTACAATAATATGCTACGGACAAATTGCTAGACCTTGTCAAATAGCGCTTGGTAATATTAAAGTAGGTACAATCACGTACAATGTGCATAGATAAATTAATTTTACATTTACATTTACATAAAAGGAACAAAAATTATACTTTTATTCACAATTTTAACGTAAGTGTTCGATATGAATCAAATCTTTATAATTTGTGTAGGGAAATTACAAGTAAGCTGCATTCTGCAGCAGTTGATGACAAATACATATTCAAAAAGCAGTCATAAAGATGAGAAACGGCTGTCAAATACAATTACCTTGTATTGAGTACATCTTTTATAAATTATGTCATATTTAACAAATATTAAAAAAAGAATTAACTATCTTATATTTACACATTTTGATGCTGACTGTACATTGCGCAAGACTTTAGAACAATTCCATATAATGTAGAGGAGAACGGTAGGGCATGAACCGATTTGCCTGCGCCGTAATTCGCTTGTCACGAAATAACATTCGTTTCATGAACGTCTGTGTTTCATCTAAAAACTAGTTGCTACAAATAGGTCTGCTTTGACAATGTAGACTTTGAGATATTGTTCAAGTTTTTAGTATATTGTTGTATCTCTTAATTATGTTGTGGGTGTCTTCTCATGGTTAATTAACAATCTAGCCTGATATACAGTCAAGTTCCCTCAATCTAGATCTTAGGTTGTGTAGCTTTATACCACATTTGTTCTGAAATCTATCTATCTGTACGAATATTAGAGTCCAAAATGTTGAAAAATCTTAATAATGAAGGTAGTTTTTCAACACAATGTTAAGACATTTTTTAAGTACTATAATTATATTATAAATATTTACTATCAAAATAATTAACCTAAATTAAAAAAAGCATCTTAATAAAGTTCCATCATTAAATTAAAATTTTAATCTCATTAACGAAATCTATGCACGATAAGTGTACAATTTGTACGAACGTTTTAGTATTAACATAGTAGATGATTGCTAATGTATTATGCATACGGTCACGAACGTTGGTCAGTGAAGACTGATCAAGGTCAAGTATCCCTTTCTCAATAATCTCTTTAATTTTCCCCAAGGTGTTGCAACTAGTGTTGGCCTTAATCGGTCACGTCTCCTATACTCTGTCTTTATTGGTCTTAGCTACGTATTATTTATACTAGTACGATCATTTAAATTTTTAGATAGCAAGCCTTCAGGCACGTCTTCGTTCGTAGTACGGGTTATGTCACGCTGTGTGATTGCACAACTTTCACCTTTGACCGCGAGATGAGCCCAACGTCATTGAACTTGACATCGAAATGAATAGACACGTCAAGCTGTCTGTGTTATCAAAATATACTATCATTATCTCTTTTTTTTTCAAAGAGAATGTGAAAGACGACAATATCTTATTGTACAGATGTTGGAAACACCTCAAATATAATATAGAATAATACAAAAGCTATTTAAGTGGCGACGTATCTGCAACTTGTTCGTAATGTCTATGGGCGGTGGTTACTTCGCTCCTCTAGCGAAGTCATGTGGCCGCTTAGCCACCTTCTACTAATAAAAAATAATGTTTTTACTGTGATATCCAGTGATTGTAGTTTGAGCAGTATGTAAGATATTGTTGCGTAAATAACATAATGAGTTGGCCTTAACCAAAGTAATTTATATAATACCGAGACAGTTAACGACAAACTGATTGTAGCAAAAACATACCCTTACAATATTCCCATCATGAATGTATCTAATCAAATGGTTTCTACTCGGTCTAGAACATTATTCATAATCAGGCGTTGATTCTTTGAATCGATCCTTGATGCGAAACTTGTAATCATTCTTTTATGCTTCGTTAATCTTTCGCTTTAAATATTTTTGTTCCGACTGATTAAAGTCTAAAGTCTGTCAAATGGTCAAACAACTTGTCAATTCGTGGCTGCAATCCGATCGCCTTTGTTCTAGATATTTTGAAAGTGAATATTAGAGGTCACAGAAATAATAGATTGCAAATATTAACTGTTTAAATATCAGTATCGGTTGCCTTTCATATCGACACACGTTTAGTTTTTATTCAATTCAGACTAGGTTGAAAATGTCTTTGATAAAGTTGAATAAAATGTTTTTAATTTCTGTAGTCTGTTATTTCATTCATAATTGTCTCAGTGTGGACTGAAGACAAATTCTTACGCAATGTTTATTTGTTGGCGCGTTAAATTAGACTGGAGACTTGTTTTTTTCATCTTCTTCACAGCGCTGTGATTGTAGGCATCTGTATTCGTTATGCAATGACGCTAATGACCTATTGTTTAAAAAAAGAACGGAAATTATTAGGTAGTTCCGGTTCCAGTGGCAGTAAAGGACAGAATTTTTCATTCAACGTCAGATGCTTGTTGCAATCCAGAGGTTATAAACATTTTTATGTATCGGTTTATTAAACAAGCAACTAATTATAACATTTTTTTAAATGTTTTGTTTAAATTGATTAACAAGTAATAAAACTTTTGTTTTCTTTTTACAATGGCACAAATATTTTCTGTAAAACACTCTTGAAGATAGACATTAAAATCTGCTTACAGAATTTATAATCTATATATATAAAAGAAAGTCGTGTTAGTTACACTAATTATAACTCAAGAACGGCTGAATCGATTTGACTGAAAATTGATGGGCAGGTAGCTTAGAACCAGGAAACGGACATAGGATAATTTTTACCCCGTTTTCTATTTTTTTTTATTCCGCGCGGACGGAGTCGCGGGTAAAAGCTAGTTAATAATAAAAGCTATTAAAACCATTTTTCTTTAGATATAGTTTAAGTAGACCAAGCGATGCTAGACAGTACTAAAAAAAAGTTGCAAACAACTGAACATCAATTATTACCGCCCGTCATTCGAGGAGTGGTTGTTTTGTTATATTGTATGCGTTTGTTAGGAACAAGGTATCGTATCAGGATATCGCTGCGCGTTCAATCAATGCTATTCACCCGTCCAAGGCGTCCTCGGCTACAGTTTCCTCCGGCATTCTTCAGACAGCACAATGTACTCGCGGTCCGTGGTTGCAACAATTGACTTTATCATAGCATCGAATACCGTCTAAGGCATGTAGATTGATAACCGGAAAATAGTGAATAGGATGCGAACTATTCAAGTTACATGTACTTTTTTGTACAATTGCATATGCAATGCACAAAGCGACCTAGGGTCCTTCAAGAAGCGAGCATATACGAGTATCTTTCTTAAAGGCCGGCAACGCATCTGCATTTCCTCTAGTGTTGCGGTTGTCCATGGGCGTTGATGATCACATTGTTTTCCCGACGCTCGTTTACCCCTTCTGTTATAAAAAAATTGTACCTTACCTTAAAGTTTACACAAAATAAACCGTTGCTTTAAATTTATTCTTTTTTTAACTCAGCCAATGTACCGTTATCTTGAATTCTGTTACGGGGATGTTTTTTAAAACATTTCTTTTATTTATACCACACACATTTCAGGTACCGTTGCCACGTCAAACCAATGTTTATATACTGCGCACGATTTTTTGCGAATCGTTTCAAATAATTCCAAGTGGAAGTATTAAAGAGGAAAATGTTTTACCGTCAGACGGTTTGTTTAGCGCTTGAATAAATATTATACAACTTAAATATCAGTTCTATTAAGGTGGAGTTATACATATTTAGTTTGTATTATAGCATATTTATATTTAAACTTTAACGTTTTATATGTTATATATTTAAATTGTTTTATAAGCGTGGTTATATTTGTTAATCCTGTTATTTTATTTTGTTATAGTTGTATTTTTTTATCATTTTTTTTCTAACATTTAGCATATATACTTATTATATATACTTTAATTTATATAAAACTAGCTGTCCCCTGCGACTACGTCCGCGCGAATAATAAAAAATACTTTATATACTTATAAAGTATTTTTTATTATTAGTATATATTTCGCGCCTGTGTTCTTTCAGACTATGCTCTACATCTATGCCAAATTTTATCGAGGTTGGTTCAGCCGTTTTGGAGATAAAAGTATTAAAACAAAATACATATACGTATTTATCATGTTATATATGTTCGTATAACTTTTATATTCTATCCAAATTATGTATTTCAGATTCCATAATATATTTAATTATATAACTTTAGTCTAGCGAAATTTTTATTCATATGTGATATTAATTTTAATAAAATATGTCTAGTAAAGTCAATTTCAAATCATTACAGTTTACAATCTTTTTTTCTTGTGTCTTGTAATAAACATTATTAATAGATAGTATTATGTGGGTAATAGTTTGTTATGTACGCGAAGCGAAACTTGTGCAACAAGATACGTGAGGTACAAATTAACTATACATTGAAAATGTATGCCACCTTTTTTAAACTAATCTCAAATCTTCAGACGCTTTTTGTAAAATGAACAAGTATTGTTAAGAATAACGTTAAATTTAATATTTTATTTGTTACTTATACCGTTGTTTTTACCGTTAAAATTTTATTAATTAGAGATTTTCTAATCTTTAAATATTTCATTTCTTTCATAGAATTATTATTTTTGGATAAACCTTGCCTTTATAGAGAAAAAAATTCTCACTTTCATTTTTCATATTGTCTAGAAAATTGTGCAAGTTGTTTAAGTTATTTTTTGAAGACTCCTTGCTATATTGCAACATAAATCTGTCTTAATTTTCTATCAATTTAATGTTAATGAATAGTTAAGATATTTCTTCTATATTTATCAAAGAATTAATTGTTTTCGTACGACTATAATCGATTCTAATCTATAAAGTCTCTGCATCAATGTCCATTGCACCAGAGCAACGATTGCCGCAATCTTAACTTTCACCTAATGCAACGCTGCACTTTTAAAAATAAACTGTCGACGCTGTTACATTAATTTTTTAGATCGATGATAAAAAACATCTCACGCATGTCGATGTAAATTTGATTATCGATTAATAATATGGTGCATTATCTACGGAACATCAAATGTTATCGAATTAATTATAAACACTTCAATAAACTTACATAGTTTTCGTACAATCATCAGAAAACTTGACATTCTTCATATATTGATTGAAGTTTAAAATTTAGTTTTTTTAAACAATTAATACGCAACTAATTTAATAAAAAGTTAATAAACAATATAATAGTCAAACTGAAAACTGATGAAAATTAAAATATTATTCATCGGGCAATTCGAGATGACCCGTCGAAAGAAATAAATATAATAATACACAGTAGTTTTAATGGTGATGCAAACACGAAAGTATGTCGCATCCGCGCGCCCCGCGCTTCCGAGATGAGGTCGCGGATTGCTGTTGGGTGCACGTGCGGCCGTCGCACCAACCTCGACCTTGTTGATTTACTTACGCAATACTTAAGATGCTACAAAGCTGTGTACTTTGTGTTCTCAACTAATTTCTGTAGTCTACAGAAACAATATGCAATCGAATGACGAGAGTCACGAAAAACATTTAGTTCGTCAATTCTTCATGTTGCGAAATCTGCAATGACCCAAAGCTATCAATCAGTTGCAACTAGATTCCAATCAGCGGTTCATTATTGACTTGACTTTTAACAAAATGGCTTCTACATGCCGTATCCGATTGGGGCATATACAAATAAGGCAATCATCGTACTTACATTCCTAATCTGATCGTATAGTTTAAATTAACATTGATAGAATGAAAATAAACGATAGAAAAAAAAAATATCGAAAGATGAAGGTAATCTTTTCATTACTTTTTTGTTCTGTAGCTCTACAATTAAGTTAAGCGCTCTTCTTATGACAAACAACGTTTAAAATCACACTTATGTTTTTGTTGATGTCTTGAATTACTTACTTTACTTATGATTGCTTGTATTGAGTTCTATTATAAAAAAAAAATTAATTAAATTTATTAGAAGCATCATTTTGAAGTTCTTACTCTAAGTAATATAATATCTGATATGTTTGAATTAAAGCCTACCGCAAACAACGTCTGACCGCAAGGCTGTGATGCTGTGAGATTGTGAGGCAACATGCACCGCACTGAGTCCGACCGCAAAACATTTACTAGGGTGCAATGAACTTGACGTGATGATTTGTTGCAAGATGATTCTTGGTTACGTTAACTATTATTTGTTTTCATTCATTTTTATTCATTCGATTATGATTGAATTACATAAATTTCAAATACAATGATATAAGTTCATCTAATTTTGATAAATTTTGCCTTGAACCTTTTTTCTATTCTGTAAAATGTAACGATAATAAATAACGATCAAGAGTTAATTTATCGTTGGTAATTTATACAGTTTCCATCAAGCGTTATTCGGACGCTTTGATGTGTTTCAACGCCCTCTAATTACGTATTAAAGTTACGACATATAATACGTATCCAGTTCAAATAATTGCGATGTTACAGCGCATAACGTTTAGCTATGTAATTAATATCTAATGGATCATTACACAGGAAGATATTGTTGTTGTATTGTTTTTGTTTAACTTGAATTTTAGATAATCTAAGTTACGGCACACAATTCATAAGTTACATTTCCTGTGAAATTTTAGAGACTTTTGTTGAAAAAAATGGTTAACGTGATAGTGAGTTTGGATTCAAGCAGAGTTTTCGAAATTTCACAGTTATATTATTCTTCCTACATTTATATCTATAGGCACTAAATAATCAGGCATGTCTCCTATATCTCGCATAAGTACATGGCTACCTTAGCTTTCGTTCAATATCGCCAATCAGTGTCTACCAATCCGAACGCAATTAAGAAGACAAGTTGGTTACTGACAATCCCGCTTGTGCTATTGCACTTAGTCTCAGTTCGAAAGCGATAGTGGCCTCGCGCCCGGTTCCATTCTCCATGTTCCAATGAAGGTGAAAACTGCACGCACCACTACGCTGGTTACATGTCCGGGTGGAAGCCCACCAGGGTCATATTTCTAATTGTGCAAGATTATATAAAATAAATAAAAAATCTATGTTTCTGAGGAGATATAACCTTTATTATTCTTGTGAAAGATATATCAGTTTAGCGGATTCTGAATTACAAGAAAAGGAATACATAAGTCACTAGATTTGCATTGTCAATATTTTTTTTAAACAATAACTAGTTCTGTTATTAATTTTCTATGAACCGATTACTATTATTATAGACGGTTACAAAAAGCAGAGACATGTAAATGTTTGAAATTAGATCGTAGATTGATAAGTATTATAGTTGAAATGTGAGGAAACGTGCGCTGGCGAGTCGTGATATAGCCTACATTTATTGTTGTCTTATAACGCAATACAACTTCTAAATAGAACAAATAACAACACGTTGTAGATTTATGTTAGATTTCGTTTAGTTTATTAAATGCACTCAAATGTGCTAACCTGTGATTCAGATTATCTAACATTTAAGGTTTATTATTTTAGAGATTGATTAATTTATCTAAAGCAACAAGTAATCGAAACACTATAAGATCAAGTTGACAACATTTTACATTATAAAAAGCTTATTCTATACTATTTTTCTCATGAATCTTTTACCGTGGGCTTCTGAGACCAAAATCTCTGTATTAAACGTATCGTCGTCCTAGTCATTATTTTTGACAAAACAGAGATAACAATATGAATTAATTGGAGATTAAGGTCTCAGGAACCCAGAGCTAGTGCTATAGAATTGTGAGTTCAACATAATGTTTATTTTTTCAATTTCAAAGGCGTGTCCGATGAATTAATAACATAATACATTTGTCTAAGACTGTGGTATAATAAATTACGTATGAAAGTTTCACAAGAGATCGCGACGGATGACTGCGTCGGAAATGTATGAACATTAGAATTAATCAGAATCATTGGAACGCCCTGCAGTGCGCCGGCCGCCGTGACGCAACCGCACACGTTACGAAAAAATGTACGTAGCTAGTGAAACAAACCAAAAGCATTCTCGTATAAAATATAATATTAGTCAATAAAAACAAAAGAGATTCACTTATTAATTATGTGATATTATTATCTAAGGTCCTATAACGTTAAGATTTATCGATCGCTTAAATTTTGAAAGAAGTAAGGCGTTTGTAACATCAGCCCAAAAATCTATAGTAAAATTTTCAGTCGATTCTGCACTTGATAAGAGTAGGATATGGATTACGAAAGTATTTTGCCTTCTTTTAATAAATAAGGCAAAATTACCTTATGGTGCCTAATAAAAAATTAGCCTATACAAATATTGTTAGTTTTTTCATGCGTATTCAACTAAAAACAAATGAACTTGATATGCAATAAGAGTTTGGACTCGAAGTCGAGAACCATGACCTGGTATTCATATATTCCGTATTAAATCAGGCAACAAGTTTGTGTATTATCTGTACAATTTTTGATGCAATCTTACTAATATTATAACAACTAGTACTTAATAAATATATCTTATGCACGCATTTTCTTTAGCTCGGCTCTAATTATTAATTAATTTTTGTTTATTTAAGATATTGTCCCTTTAAATGTAACCTGATTGACTATCAGGTGGATATTCTTGAACGCGAAATATAAAGGTTTAGCTTTATGATATAACTAGCTGTCGCCCTTGACTCGGTCCGCGCGAAATTAAAAAAATTGTTCTACATCTGTGGCAAATTTCATCAAGATCTGTTGAGCCGTTACGGAGATAAACAAACATCCATCCATATAAACATTCGCATTTATAATATTAGTAAGATTATATATACCTACTACTTAAGTATCTATCGATATAAAAAACTTCCACCGTAAGATCTAAACTAAAAACCAGTAGGTGAAGCTTTCGCCGACGGTCAATGCCATCGGACATCGTCACACCGCATTGGGTTGCATATTAGATAAAACTACAGAATGCTCGAATGCAGTATGACCAGTCACAATTAAATTTATAATTTTTTTAAATATGGAACTGAAAGTTTAGAAACTGGTTTAATTTCAATTTTTTTAAATCTTTTTTCACTTACCGTGGGTTTCTAAGACCGATATCTCTGTTTTGTCAAAGACTGACAGGGATGACGTTATACTTGTATAGAGATTTTAGTCTCAAAAACCCATGGTTAATGACACTGAAATACTAAATTCGCGGAAGATTGAATAATGTATTTCTAGTTCAGTTTATAATATTTTTTAAATGTAATTGAAAACACATTTTGAATGAAATATTTACGTCCTTAACCTACAGATGAGTAACGTATTTCGATTTCGTATTGTCCGTATATGTTTTTTGTATGTCTCCATAAATAAGTGGGCGTCTTACATCATATTATTGGCTTCTTATATATGACATCATTAGTTCTGGACAACGGGTCCGTAATCGCATCAGTATTCGATGTATCGCACTTGATACTTTCACTATACGGAGTATAATTCCCGAACTGTACCGCACTGTACCGGCCGATAGAGACGTCGTGAGTTGAATCTGATAACAACTAGAGCGGAACGATTGCGACAATATGACAATAACACGATAATTCGCAAAGAATATCCGATAGTTACTTAAAACGATTTCAAGTCACTGAGGAAATTGACGTAATATCCGCTATAGTTTAAAATCATGATGCTTTTATAATTTATTATTTTTTTAAAGTGTAAACGTCGAATACTTATGTAAGCGATTAATCGTGGGTTTTTGAGATCAAAATTCCCGTTTAAACCACATTGTTGTCACTGTTTTGTCAAAAATATTGAGAGGGATGACGATATGTTCTATACAGAGATTTAGGTGTCAAAAACTGGATTTAAATATACACTTATTTTTAAACAAAAATACGACCACTCTAAAGTCAACAGCTGCAATTAACAAATGAACGAATCGGCGGGTCCACCAACTCGGTAATTAAAGTAAATGGCTCAGTATTATATAAATGACGGAACTAGACAAAAATGTTTCATAGAAAACTAACAATTGAAAATAATCTCAAACAAATTGCATAATGTTGAGCACGCCTATCTAATTTCGGTCACCGCTGGCGGCCTGCAACTTGTAATTAATAATTATATAGTATCAAAACTATTACATCACCTCCGATAACCGTTTACATTGGTAACTGCGCCTATATTGGTATCAAGAAAAGTTGCACTAGATTAAGCAAGATGAATTGCAAATTGTTTCTAATCACGTATTTAACGTATAGATTTATCCATCTATCCTTCCGTTACGGTGGCTTTCTCTGCGCGTGAGTGCAATCACAAGTGCGTGGCGTAACATGTGGCACTGCCCTAAGAGTCAGTACAGTCCGGTGCGTAAGTGTGTCAATGTTTTAATTAAATTGCGAAGGCGACCATTAATGTTGGCACTCAACATTGTTAAGTAATTCCTAGCTCGTTTATGTTGGCATTAATGAGTGAAAATGAAATCTGATAACACTCAATTTATAGTGTTCATTGTGGTAGTTAGTTTAATAACCTTGAGTGGTTGTGAATGTACCGCATTTGCGTTTTCGGTGAAGTATCGTTAAAATTTGTAAGTAATATCTCATGTTATGTTCAGTATCGATTTCGTGGTGATGATGTTGAAAACTGTAATTCAATACAGTTCTGTTAGTGAGTGAGTAGTTGTAAAACAAAAAGTACATGATTGCCAGTTAGAATAGTTTATAATGTTTAATAAACAAAGAAGTTGTGCAAGTCGAATCGTAATAGAAAATTGTTTCCTTAACGCGAAATTACGCCGTGGTATTCCACTGCAGTCGGTAGTTGGGAGTTCGGTCGGCAATTTGAACGCCACTCGTATGTAAGCGCTGGCTCACGACTCCCCTTTGTGGAAATTAAACTAATAGAGCGTTACACATTATGCAACTGTTTTCTAATTACAGATATTAAAGGCAATGGATTAGAGGAAGGTTCGGTTCGTGTAACTTTCGAGTCTTAGCTTTAAGAAGGTTTAAAATTGTTAACTATATTTTCAAATGTTTAAATATACTCGATATGCGTTGAACTAAGAAGACACTAAGTGGTCCTTTAGCTAAGTAGTATTTAAGATTGCAATCTATCTTTTTATTCAACTAAGTACAATAAAGTTTTAATTCTGTTGCACGAGATTGTACATTTGATGCGTGTCTACCAAGTAGATCGCAGACACTCATCTTTGTAAGGTTAATGACTTTGAATAAAACTCAAGGCGAATGTTAAGCAAATCTTTACATTAGACGATAATCGATTTGTCAACAGAAATAATTAAGTGGAATTTGATTTAAATTGAACGAATTCTCTGGGTTTTACTTCATCTTAGAGCTTGGATGCTAGGGTTTTCACTTCTTCGGCTTTGAAATGAATTCCTAAGAATTATTGTACAACCAAGAATGTACCAAGCAAACGCTAAGGTTATATTAGGGCTCGGATGGAATGATGTGTTTTTGCTTCTTGTGTATGTTAATAAAATGGTATACTAAGTTAACAAATGCACTTAAGCAATTATTTCAAAATAGACATGTACCTAAGAGTATTAAGTAACGTTGAGACAAAGTAAGTGACCTAGTTTGATAGCACGTTCGCGTTTGGCACAGTTCTCCAAGGTCCCTCGTGTATCCAGACTCCAGATCTGCTTCACGTTGCGGTGACGAAATCAACCGCAAGCTCCTTCCGCCAATACGTGACCGAAACAACCACCACTTTAAATTAAATGTAACGTGGGAATATGTTTTTTTCATTTTTTTTGTCTGTTGCATATGATCGTGCAACGACAGTTATTTCATGCAAATCTAGTGCAAAATTAAGTAAGTTATTTGCAATCCTATGTTAAGTTTAGCAGAGTTCTGATTGTAAGTGAATGTATTGTAATATCCTTACACCAGCGCCTATGAATTATAAATCTTAAAAGATTTACGCAAGCAGCAAGCATGGCGGACACACGTAACTAGTTCTTGTCGTAAGGCGATCTAGCGACTGAGATTGTACCATAGTTCTATCGCACTGAAAGGACTATTGAACGGGCTATAAAATATGTACAGTGTAAGTTATGAGAGAAAAGCGGATAATTTATTACAACGGAAATTGCAACATTTTATAGCTTGTTAAGGATTAAAAAATAAGTAAAACTTGATCAACCAATGTATAACTTTTGATAAAAATAGCGCATGTTTTAGCGAAATAAGTTGCATATTTTCAAGAATTTTTTTAAGTAACTTCTTAATAACAGAACTTATTTCTAATTTTGTAGTTTCGTTGTTTTGTTGATCGAGTTGAGAACATATCGTTGCGGAGATATCTCATTGATTCAATTGTGAAGGCATTTCAGTAATGAAGAGTATGAAAAAGTAGGAGAGTTATTTTTATCGCTATTACTTATTCCTTGTGCCTTCAGGTATCGGTAGAGGCGCGTGCGGCGAGCGCGTAAGCCCTTATCAGATGATCGCATAACAACGCTCCGACACTCTGCTGCTTATTTTAATGGTTTCTGTAACCTCGCAATACATTATCGGAATGCGTATTTTATTTTTAACATGCCGCTTCTATTTGGTTCGATTTTATAAGTTTCTTCAAATATAAAAGCCGGTCGAAAATAAAATTTCATTTTAATTGTAACAAAAAATTCAAATATATATGTGAATTTCCGGGAAAAACAGACGGAGACGCGGCTCACCACCCATCACGATCCGTGTCTCGAAATGGCCAAAAGTGGATTGCGGAGGTTCGTTTGGCTACGCCAAATGGAGGTCCGTGGTCTCTGCCTACCTGCCTGTAATCCAGAGGGGATTACAGGCGTGAGTTGTGCGTGTGTAACAAAAGTACCTAATATATTTAGTTACCCATAAAAAAATGTATATTTCTCTTATATACAATAGTTGTGCGATAATAATTATTACATTATTTGATTATATCGAACGTAATGAAAGTAATTTAGGAGCCATGCAATCCTATTATGTCAGTCATTAAAATAGTGTTAGTAATGCTTCCATTGTAACGATGTCCTACATTCTGTTACATGATTTGATTTGTATTAAATAACATTTGTGCATTAGCTTTAATATAGTTATTTTCATTCGCATTATAATTTATTTAAAGAAAGCATAAGTTGCCAACATTTTCTATGCAGAATTAGCAAAAAAAAGGATTTTTCCAAATTCAAAATTAGACTTGCGTACATAGATGGAAAGATTTTTTCATTTGAATTACAAGTATGTTTCAACTAAATGTTGGTAACGTTTGGATCACTAACATAGATAATTGTTTTTAGTCATTACATACTGAGAGGTGGCCGCTATGGTGATTTAAATCGCGGTTCGTCTCAGCCTGCAATTTACAATTAGATCGTGAATGAGCTATTTGTTAGTTGCGTTACTATTATTATATTACACTTTACCAATTGATTTTCTTCGGTGTGTTGCCAGTTGCTTAAGTTTTACGTAATCCACGCTATTCGTGTCAAGAGGACGAAGCGATTTGTTTGTTGATGCAAGTAGTGTTTATCTGATAACGTATATTAGGTTTTTGGGTAATTTTGGAAATGAAGTATGATGATTAACTAATATAAATCGATAAAACTCCGGTTGGTTTCTTAAGATTTATTAATTATGTGAAATTTGTCATATAGATATGTTTTTACAGATCTGTAAATTACCTAAATCTTCTTTACATATTTATAAATGATTATATGTGAAATTAAATAGTCAGTGATCGTAAATATACCTGTTCTTTACTAACAGACTAAATTATATAAGTCGTCAATTCCTTGATCTGCCTTCCTAGATCTTTAATAAGAAAAAAGTGACATTATAAACCTTAACTTGTACAGTTACGTGAATTTAATGGTATACTATTTTTTGTAGTATAGATAGTATTTCGATTGTAGATAGGATTTCGGATCAATTTAAAGATATTCGCAAAATCACGGAAGTTTAAAAAATTTTAAAAACATATATTTTACTCTATTCTACAATTCATAGGTGTTTCCCGTTGAGCCGTTCGGCCTATCGATCATTGAGTTCAATGGTATAATATTCCACTGGGCTCAGTCTGTAGGTTAAGTCCATATAATAAAAGAAAAATTCTCTTTGGTCAATGATACCATGAATTCAATTGAACCAATAGGTAACAAATTCCCATTGAGCGGTTTGATCGGCCCAAAGGGAAATACAACTCGCAAATAATCGTGAAATAGTTGCCCAAATTATTATCAAATAATTACACCCTAAATAAAATAATTCAATTAGTAATATGAAATTTTATTTGCAATGGAAAATTTAAGATTTTATGCCAAAGAGGCATAAATATAGTCAGTACATGTACTCGTAATATGTTTAATGCAATCCAATAAAAACTAGAAGAAAATTATAAAGAGTAGTAAATATCAGAAGCTAGGATAGGCGATTGAATAATTCATAAATATTTAAGAGTGCTTTGCACCGACATAGCGGCCGATATATTTATTGACCACGGACACAATTCTCACGACACGTTATCCTGTTACACTCGTGTGCATTTATTTCATAATATTTTTCATTTTATGGTGTTTTATACGATGTGTCTTTTACTTATTTATTACTAAGACGGTACATGTGGTATACCAATAAATATCCATTGTACATTTGATGTTTAGACGAGCCGCTGAAATTTTAATTATTTTTGGTTTTTAGTCAACACTTACATAGTATAGAGTTATAAATTTACTAAATTTACTCAGCATTATATTAATATTTTGCTAGTATAACTTGATATTCATATTATACGCCAGTTTTTCGTCTTCCATTCTCATATTTGAAAGATGTAAAGTTACAGAAACCTTTATAATTACATTTCAAATTTTGTCTATTACACTGTCAATTTCATAGAATTAGAATGGTCAAGTATAGTGGAAGTTAAATTGGTTAATATTAAATTCCAAAGGGTACGATGTCGTGACGGGCGTTGGCTAAGCAATGAAAACGCGCAACCGATTCGAATGGCGTTCGTGTGCCGGATATGCAACCAGGTGCCCGCTTGCACAAGCCAAGCTCGCCTATCTCATGTTATACTGACGCGATTTTATCCTAGCATATATCAAATGCCATTACTTACCGGCTTAGCTACGATGACCTACCATTTACGAGGTTCGGAAGATATTTAAATCATTTAATCAAAGGAAGTTTTCAATGGTATTACGGTAGTGAATTCAGTATTTCATTATTTCCTAACTGGGTTATTAAATCAAGGTCTATTTTTTTAGAATTGTAGCAAAATAATTTGAAATATTTTTTACTTTGATATACTTTGTAATGAATATAGTGAAGTAAACATAACAATGGAATTCGAAAAGGATTGTGGACACCGTGAAATGAACAAAAGATATGAAACTCATCGAGATAAGAAATCGCTTCACCGAGCACAAATTATAGCGAGTAATTAATTTAAATAACCTTCAATTTGTTGTACTGATTACATTATTAATAATATGTTTAGTAGAGCTACTAGCTCGTAGCGTTTTATGTAACTGCAAAGTACACACTAAGGTTTATGACAGGTTTTTGTTACGTAAACTGATTAAAAGATATTTTACAAAGGTACCACATATCTAGTCGTATAAAGACATTTATTAACAATCGCTTTGATTGATGTTGGCCTTTATAACTGAACATATTTTTAGGTTATACAGGAAGTGTAATATTTTACATTTAGTATTGTTCGGTGTTTTATGTAATACCTATTTTATTTGTAAGAAAATAGAATTGTTTTCGTTTTACAATTGACAAATTGGTTTGAAACTATTTACGTCCAAACACAGGTGCTTTGCCCTAGTTCAGGAATCAAGGCTACTACATAATTGTGTATATGAGTGTTACAATAAAGCGATTATTATTATTATTATTAATCTCAATTTATTTTATTATTTCTTGAAGTAATATAAAAAATCCATAAAATATTGACTGCATTAATCATAATTTTAACGTTTAAAATGTACTTATTGTAACTATTAACTTCAATTTGAATAATTGCTAATTAAACAAAAAAGGCGCTAGTTTTTGTCCGCATATATCTAAGGAATTATTCGATTAACATACAATAAGTGAGATTATTATGTGAGTATTACGTCATGTAACCTACGACTTATTGACCGACTGCTGGCTGATGGGTCACATTCAATACATCACGTCTCGATATAACAAAGCAATACTAACATTTAGCTAAAGGACAAGCAATTCATTAACAATAATAGTTTATTAAACGGCTTATTATTTGAATATGTAATCTCGCTTTTAACCTAAATCTTGATAATAAGCACTTTTTAAAAAGCTTACGTTTAAAAACTCATTGCAAGTAATATCATCTCCGTCACTTTTTACATTTATAAGATGACAAAAAACTTGATTGATCGACTTGTTTGGGCCACTTTACATTATCTGACTTGATTACATTGAAAATGCGTTGGTAAATGTATTTTTAACTCCTGTCATAAAATCAAATAAGATTGTTAGAGTACATTTGACATGTTTTTTTTAGAATTTTTTTAATGTTATTCGTAGATATGATAGTATTAGTGACATTATTAAAACTCGAGAAAAAAAATGTAGTCTTTACTTTACTTTATACCTAATGACGTATACTTTTTCAATTGTTTTTCTTCATAAATATTGTTAACTAAGTTCGTGATTAACAAATCGTGTACAATACATCGGTGTCAATGTTCAATGTCGATGTTAAACATGTATTTATTATGTAAATATAGTTAAGATCGCGTAATGTATGTTATACAACTAAAAATAATAGTTTTCAATCAAATCGGCTTGATAAATTTTGTGAAATAGAAAAGGTTAGTAGGACCCCAATATATATTACATGAAACATTTGATATTTAGAAAATAATTGACATAATACTTTATTTATGGTATTAAAATAAGTATAAAAGGTAATAGAATGAACGACTCGGACTCTACATGAGTGGGATGAGGACAGGAAGATGTTGATGGTGAGACAGAAGAACATTTGCTTTTTAGATCATTAAAAATAATTGAGTTTTAATTCAAAGAAAATGTTTTAAAGATACGTTTTAAAGCTATTTTGTTTCGAACTATTATGTTTAAAATATTAACGCTTTTATTAACTTTTCAACTGTCTAATTTATAAATTTAATAATTTGTTGTAATTTAATATAATGGGGCGTGAAAATGACCTTTATTTTTAAAAGTATACTTCTACTAAATGCTTTTATTCTTCATTCTTAATTTAAAAGTGTAACTTGCAATTAATGTTACAAAAAGGTAAATACATAAGCGTTATATAACGGATGCTATAAACTGCTTCAATTAACCGTTCATGATGCCTTTGTTTTTGTTACGATTCGTGCTGCCTGTTTAAATTACACAATGAACCTACTTCCGATCGCCTTATGTAATCTGAAAGCTATATATTTCTTATCATGAATATTAAGCAGTCACGTTTTGTTTTTATTCGTGACGTCTGAAGGCAGATGTAATTATAGCAGTTAAAGTGTTGAACTGTAACACATTTATAAACAAGATCATTCAATGATCGATAGATAACGAATATAATAAAATGTAACATGTCTCATATAGGTTGCAAAAACTTTTAGAAATTATGATTTATCTAAAATATTGTAATCATAGATCGGACTAAACATTGAAATGGTACTTCTGGCTTTAGATATCTATATATATAAAAGAAAGTTGTGTTAGTTACACCATTTATAACTCAAGAACGGCTGAATCGATTTGACTGAAAATTGGTGGGCAGGTAGCTTAGAACCAGGAATAGGACATAGGATAATTTTTATCCCGTTTTCTTTTCTTTTTTTTTTTTTATTCCGCGCGGACGGAGTCGCGGGTAAAAGCTAGTATATTTATATCTACCACTTTCCATATTACTATATACAAATAATCCTTTTGTTATCATTAAAGCTTTTTATGTTATCTTTATTGTTAATCTTTGACATTTAAACTGCAATTATAAAAGGAATCCAATAAAAATGGAGAAGTTTGAGATATCTATCTGAATAATGGATCCTGAATATATAAAAATTTCACGCTCATCTTATATATATAAAAGAAAGTCGTGTTAGTTACACTATTTATAACTCAAGATCGGTTGAATCGATTTGACTGAAAATTGGTGGGCAGGTTGCTTAGAACCAGGAAAAGGACATAGGATAATTTTTACCCCGTTTTCTATTTTTTATTCCGCGCGGACGGAGTCGCGGGTAAAAGCTAGTTTCTTATATAAAAGTTAATAAAATAAGCGGTATTTAGTTAAGTATTAAACATGTTTACAAATTAATATACATGCAGTTGCCCGCGACTTTGTCATCACGGAGTTAAAAAAAAGTAGTAATAAATATTACCTTTATCATCCGGGAATAGTGTAGCTTCCCAACAGTGAAAGAATTTTATATATAGCCTCTGTAGTTTCGGAGTGAATTCAATGCAAACAAACAATTAAATATATCCTCTTTATAATATTATTATAGAAAATAGGTAGGTCAAAATATGTAGTACAAAAGTTAACATTTGTGGCTCATGTATAAGGTTGACTTGTTTGTTATTTTTTAATTGAAATAACTTAAATTTAGATCACAAATTAACTTTACACGCCTCTTTCGAGTTCAAATAGCTTGTTGTTCGTTAGTATTTGACAGGTCTACACCATATGCGGGCAGTATTCCATATGTGCAATATGGTTTAGTTTTTTTATTAAATTAAATGTTGCCTGGTGTAACCAACGAAACCATTTATAAGTTTATAGGAATTTATTAAGTTTACTTTCAGAATACTCGTATTATACATTAAATATTGATCATTACATTTAATATCTATCTATATATATAAAAGAAAGTCGTGTTAGTTACACTATTTATAACTCAAGAACAGCTGAATCGATTTGACTGAAAGTTGGTGGGCAGGGAGCTTAGAACCAGGAAACGAACATAGGATAATTTTTACGCCGTTTTCTATTTTTTATTCCGCGCGGACGAAGTCGCGGGTTAAAGCTAGTATATATATAAAAGAAAGTCGTGTTAGTTACACTATTTATAACTCAAGAACAGCTGAATGGATTTGACTGAAAATTGGTGAGCAGGTAGCTTAGAACCAGGAAACGGACATAGGATAATTTTTACCCCGTTTTCTATTATTTTTTTCCGCGCGGACGGAGTCGCGGGTAAAAACTAGTACTTAATAAAATATAGGAATAAATCTATAGGAGAATAAATAGATTTCCAAAGAAAAGACAATAAAAATCCGACACAACCTTACTCAGTTAGTCCCATAGTGTATATTTAGCGAGAGAAATTTATTTTAAGGGATTGCTTAACCACTATATGACTCTGATTATGAGATATTGAGAGAAAAGATGTGTCTATTCTTTGTGAAGTTGAATAAATTATTATCGGTACTATTCATAAAATAATTGTTCGATTATTCGCACAATATTGCGTGTCCATTAGTGTTTGTGAGCAGGTCACAGCGGGCTGGTGTCATATTGCACCGCATTGCACCGCACTGCGCCCACTTGCCTCGGAAATGTTCCAATTACGAAATACAAACGTCGATTCCATTTCAACGCCGGTATTTCTTATATTGTGTCTAAAAACGCTGCGGTTACACGAATGGGCGAGAAGCGTAAAGCGTATGACCTTGACATAAAAGTTTTTTAGCGAATCTCATTGAAATGAAACGGATTATGGACGTACGTGAGTCGTTTAAGAAGTAATAACTTAATTATTTAATCTTCCAATTATTTATCTACAGTTATTTATTTTGAATCATCATCGCGCCTTGTTAAATTATTCCGTAATTACTTAACGAATTGAATGTTGTTAGAAATATTTTACAACTGAGATTTTATTAGGAGTTATAAAAAATTAGACAATCATATTATGTCTTAATAGTATTTATTTACCATTCTTCAGTTTCTACATAAGTTTCTTATTAATTACTAGCTTTTACCCGCGACTCCGTCCGCGCGGAATAAAAAATAGAAAACGGGGTAAAAATTATGCTATGTCCGTTTCCTGGTTCTAAGCTACTTGTCCACCAATTTTCAGTCAAATCGATTCAGCCGTTCTTGAGTTATAAATAGTGTAACTAACACGACTTTCTATTATATATATAGATTTTCGCTAATTTATCACTACCATGGCCTCTACCTTAACGTCCATATGTTGAAAGAGCAAAGACATGCTTCTGCGTGGATTCGAGAGTTTATTGTGTCCCGCAATGCCCGCCATGTCGCAACTTCGACATTATAACGTGCTTTATTGCAATTTATATCAAAGTATATTTGTATATCTAGATGCAAAGTGAATGGGCAGGCTGAGAGCACGCGTTTTGAATAAGCTCCGATTAAAAATTGATAACATGCAATAAAGTTATTGAACAATATAATTTACGAACATTTAATTTCATAGCTTAAATGTCAAATTAGCGTTTATTATAAATTGAGATGTTACTTAATTATCTGATCAATTGGTAATGATTTATTAAGTAGAGTTGAACGTGTAAATTAATTCGGAATGTATTTAACAATCGGATCATTGAGTGAATCCACTTGCAAACAATTGTGGCAATAACATATTTTTTCTGTATAAATGCTGTTGTGTTTTTTTTTGTAGCCCAGTTAATACCAGTACTAGGTAAAAAAATTTACAACATTTTTAATGGTATGTATTAAGAAACTTTGATAGATTGCCAGCGAAAAAACTACCAGTGGTTTGAATCTTGACGATAGAGCCGCAAGGCAATGTTATCATATGCAGTTACAAAACGACTATTTCCCAGGCTGTTTCGTAGTAAAGGTTGAACAATGAAAAATAATTGCAACGCAATTGTTATCTCCAATGAGAATTCCCTACGAAAATCGAGAATTTTGTAGTGAACATTGTACATCTTAACGTATCGTCAAAAACATTTAGATTTGTTCAAATATTAGATCAATAAAATCTACCTCTACGACATCATGAAAATGTCCACTGTTGAAGAAGATTGCTATAAAATATCCCGAAAATCGGTCTAGTAATTGTAAATTTTGCCTTCGGTTATTGTCCATATTTATTCTAATATGTTAATGGTTGGTACAAACAATGTCGACACTTAATTATAATATTTTACTCAATAATAATAATTACCCTGTCCTTATCCCACCACCAGGTCATCATTACCTTCTTGAGCATGTCACCTTTCACGCAATCCTTCCATCTCTTCCTAGCCCTTACTCTACTAGTGTACCCCTCCACACTCGTAATATTAAGTTTAAATAAAATAAGGTGTACATTATTACGACACAAGGTTGGTACGAAAATGATTGGCATAATTGTTAAGCTTTAACGTAAACTATTGCCTTAACGTAAAGCTCACATCTTTAAAAACGTGACTAAGTTAGTGACGGGTGCCCTTTGCAAATTATGAATGTTGTACTTAAACTTTAAGTTAGGAAATTGTATTGTTTCTTGCAAGATACAATGTTACTTGCCAAAGGTTTGTACTTTTATAGTCCGTTTGTAACAAACTTTAATTGTATGTTGTGATTTAATTTTTAATACATACCTACTTATATTATGCTATGCTAAGAATGCGATACATGCTGTATAATACACGATAAGCGTAAAAATAATAGAACTGGTTTAATATTATCTTTACTGTGCGTTTCAACAGGCTGTAATAAAATCATTTAGCGTTATTTACACCCACTCCCTAGTTAAGAATCATGACATTTCGTTAAATATTCAATAAAACTTTATCTAGTAATATGTAGGCGTAAACTGTATTAATCAGTATACTGACTAATCTTTCTATAAATACCTTTAAGTTTAAATACTCGAATGTATTCTAAATATTAATCTACATTAAGAGAAGCCCTAAGTAGGCACTTGGCATCTCTAAGTGCGGCGGTTGAACAAGAAAACCGATTAAAATGTTGCGAAGAGAGACTATAATTAGCTAAGCAACAGATCAATCACAAGCTTACTATACGTCCCCACCGAGGGGGCCTACCCTAAGTTAGGGATGACTAGGTCATAGACAACCACGCTAGCCCAGTGCGGGTTGGTTGACTTCACATATACAATTGGATTTCTTCACAGATATGTGTAGTTTGCATCACGATGTTTTCCTTCAGCGTTAAAACGTAGGATAAATTTAAATATGTGAATCGAAAAACACATCGGTACATGGCGGGATTCGAACCCATGACGTCTTAGCCCATGAGCCACCGACGCTCTTAAGCAATAGGTATCAATAGTACATTATTGAAATTGATTTGTCTTTCCTTAGGAGTGTTAAAATTTATTTATCAGTTCCATATTGTTGACCACGAATGTGGGCGCGGTGTGATTGTTTAATGAATCGTTGCCGTCAATCCATGAGAATATTTTAGCCTTTCGTTTTAAAGGCTCATGAACGTTACAGTTTTACATTTCAAGTACAGAAATAATTTATGTCAATTTATATCTAAATGCCAAGGTTTTCAAGTTTCAAGTGCTCTATATAAAACCTCATTTGTGTAACCGACTCTATATAATTGCAAGTACACGCTTTGTTGTAATGCGGAATGGTTAATGTGGGTTTTCACTGTATAAAGAGACAAAAATTTGTTTTACCTAAGTATCACGGTAGTAGAATTTCGCGGATAAAATAGTATAGTTTTAAAGTCTCCAACTATACGAGAATATTCTTTATGAAAATTTCATCAGTACGTTTATTTGTCGTAATTATTGAACTAAGTACAAAATATCTGCGTAAATCTAAATTTAGATGTTTAGAATTATTAAATATTATGGGCTTAATTATAAAAAAAAAAATAAAACAAACGTTACAATTACATTTTACAATTTACGCCAACCCTTTTGTGAGATTAGACACTAATAGATCATGATTATTGCAATAATAGCTATCGCCGGCGACTCTGTCCGCGTGGAATTAAAAAAACTTAATAAGTAGTCTATGTGTACTCCCAGAGCCGTTCCGAAGATACCTTTAAACAAACATCCATCCATCCATATATCCATCTAAACATTCGCATTTATAATATTAGAAAGATTTATATTTAAGCTTCCGAAATGCGATCTTTATAAATAAATAACAAAGTACAAAGATCAGGTGATACATATCTAAGGGTAAAACACACTCTTTCATAACCACGCTGAAATCATATAAATCAGCTATGACATAAATCAGCGGCGTTCAAAGGGTTAAAAGAAGTGTTTAAATAAACAATGTATAAATGTATTTTCAAAGTAATACAGTAATTCTTTAGTTATATGGGGGCCACAAAATCAGTCTAAAGTAGACCACTTAGACCGTGCGAGGTCGCGAAATTTACAGCAGTAGTAAATTGACTAAAAAAACGGAAGGCTATGTTTATGTAAATAACACATTCATAAGTAAATTAGTCTGACGAAAGACTAGTTGCTTGACTGTTCCAGTGAAAATACTTACAAATATGAATGTAAAATTTCGTACAACCTTGACTAAGTTTCATTGTGAAAACACGCATGTAACAGGCGTAAAAAGTGAAAAGGCAATTATTGGTAGCAAGGTCGGTAACGACGACTTTAAAAAATATATTAACGTTAAAATCAGTTCCTTCAAGGTCTCTGTTGTAATAACATTATTTGGTTATTAAAGAAAACGTGGTATACTTGACAAAAAATATAATTGGTCAACAAAATTGATTTAATCGAGTAACTACCTATATTTTTTCCCCAAGCATATTAAAAAAATCCTGGAAAAAAAAACAGTCCTTGATAATGCAAATTCTTGACTTAAAATTTGCTAGACCGTTGACCGTAGACCTTTATTCCACTAGCGTGATTAAGGTTATTTCACATATCTAGGGCTCTAAAGCTCTATTTTCTCATTCGAATAACAAAACAATAATTTAACAACACCAACCACGAATCAACTGTGGTTTAGATAGTTTGCAGCTTGTTGCAATATTCGCAGTAATGATGCGGAAATTGATGTAATACTCGATTGCGTTGAGACAGATTTACTTTACTGGCGTTTTATTCTGACAGCAATATTACATATTTGAATTATTTCATATTATATACAATTTATAATATATTATTTGGGGCCGCAAAATACTGGAATGGCGCCACGTACAGGTCGACGCAGCGTGGGCAGGCCTCCCGCAAGATGGACCGATGATCTGGTCAAGGTTGCGGGAGTATCCTGGATGCGGGTTGCACAGGACCGATCATCGTGGCGATCTTTGGGGGAGGCCTTTGCCCAGCAGTGGGCGTAACGAGGCTGAATGGATGGATGGATATACAATTTACAAGGAATTTGTAACTAAACAGTTTGTTATTTGGGCAGTATTCCTAAAATGGTAAACGAAGGATGTAGGATTTATCCAATATAATAATAGATTTGAACTCGCTTACCCTTAACTTTCACATTATTACATCAATTTTTTTTAAATTTCAAATAAAAGCCTCAAAAAATGTAATTTATGTACTCACACGAGGTAAAAGCTCTTTTCAAATTGCTTATTTATCAAGTACGAGCAATAAACTTTCATACAAATAATAAATCATTTCATCACACGTTGTTACCAAGGTTACTAGTTATAATATTTAATATTTTATAATTAGTTTCCTTTAGATATCAGTCAAGTTCGATCAACTGACAGCTCCAAATTGGACTCCAATGACCGGCTTGATTGTTAGCTATGCCCACGCTTTTGTTACTCTAATAAATTCATTGTAATCGAGTACTGCAAGGTCGATTGCTGTGTACATTATGATAGATAAACCATTAAATTGGCAGCTTTGATAAGTGATACAGATCGTAAGAATTAAAACTAAAAGGTCAATACACTAAAGAGCAAGTCAATCTGTAATTGTAGTATTGTTCCAATGATTTACTTATTCATTGCGAATATATTTTGACTGTAAGAACTACAAATAATGAATATGAACCGATAACTAGTAACCCTTGCAATCTCTCTCTCCTCTGATGTTTTAAAATAAAATATGTTATTGCTAACTTTTGCAAAATGTAATGTTTGGTATTTGTCGTCGATGTATCCTCCACATGTGTACAGAATTTTACTTTTAAATCTGTACTTAATTATCCTTAGTTGTGGGTGTTAGTACTTCAAGATCAATATGCAATGCTAATTCCATTACAAAACTTGGTAAGACTAGGTTCTTCTCCGCCCACAATCTGTACAGTAGCTTCGTAAGAGTAGAGTTGTTTCTACTGTCGAAAAACAATTACAAAAACATATAGATACCTCTGTTATCTTCGAAGAGAATATAAGAGATAACAACATAGATGTTTTTGTATAAGTGTGGCGTCATTGAAATCCCAGGACAAAGTCTTGTTTATTGTAAGCACAAATATGGAAATGCAATCGGAATAATTGAGAATCGTAACAATGTTGAGGTCATTGGTCCGGCTTGGGTAAACAGATGTTATCTCATAGTGAACATCGCTTGAATAAGTAAAATTTGCAATTCCTAGTGCAATAAAGTTTTGTAACATTATACAAAACTTTATTGCAATATACCAATGTTGAGATGTTAAGATTTTCTCACATATAACAATAATATAATTAGCTTAACTTACAACCGACATTATAGAAGCTTGTGCTTTATAAGCATTATAAAAGTAGAGCTCAAGAAATCGAATTTTCAAAATGATATTTTAGAAATTTTTAAATTTCGACAATCGACAACTACTACTTAGGCTTAGGTTCACATGGATCGTCTCTTTCCGTCTTCATTTAGTTTTGTTCCAGTGCCTTTACTGCCTGTTATGATGTAGAAAGGGGTATCTTAGCGAACCACAGCGCGGCTCGCGCGATTCTCAGTTTTTGTTCGCAAAGTGATCAGTATATCCTGCATGGAACAACATATTATTAATTTGAAGTGTTCCGTGTGAAAATTTTAAGTAATCATTGTCAAAACGTGCACGAGAATTGAAGCCAGTTCCAAATCCCACAATAACTCGTGACCGCAGCATAAACGTGACTTAATACTCAGAGTTCTTTCTACTTTAAATTAACATTAGAAATTCTTTAATCACGAGAGAGTGAACATATTATTTAAAGAAAAAAGAGTATTAATATTGGGTTTATTATTTATGAATATAGATCTTAGTAGAGTGGTACTTGCAAACAGAAGTATTGCAACCGAACATTGTTACCAACAACGATATTTTTCTTACTTACGGTATTGTTACATTGGTCGATTAATATTAACTAATTATTTATACTGATGTGTTCCTGAAAACCAATTCTCCAGTAGCGTAACTAAATGGGTTATTTAATAAATACTTTTGTGCAATAGATTATCATTATCTACAAGTACGGGAAGTATTGCAATTGTTCTAAATACCTCATGTGAAGCTATAAGAGCTTCTTCTAATTAAATATGTAGATCTTATCATATCATCGCGTAATCTCCACCAGTGATTTGCCTACGTATAATCTTGTAGCAATTGCGTATATCCTAACTACTTAATACCGATATTAATAGAATCAAATTTTAAAGTTTTTACTGCCTGTAATATAGGTGATGTAATTTTTTATGTGACCGAAATAAGATATATTTTTGGGAGTGAAGATTTTAATTTTACCAAATTGGATTTGTAGGATGTCTTGGGGCGAGGGAGCGTTCCCGGCAGCGATCGGGGCCGGCTCGCAGCGCTCCCGCCGCAGCCAGCATCAAGCGGGAGGTGGACTTCGATTGCCCCGAAGAGTTTGGCTACTATCCCCACCCCACCGATTGCACTCTCTACTATGTGTGTGTATTCGGTGGCGCTTTGCTGGAGTCATGCACTGGTGGTCTCATGTACAGGTGAGCTTAGAGTAAATCAGATGAACAAAGAAACAATTCTCTTTAATGCCAGATTTTCTAAAATTCTTATTCGATTGTTAAATACTAACTGAAGTTGCCAATAATTTTTCAGCCACGAGCTCCAAACATGCGATTGGCCGCGTAACGTTGGCTGTGATGCCACCGGTGCAGTCATCGACAGGGGAGAAGAACTTGAACGACTAAGCGAAAGACAAAGAGATCCACCTCCGCCGCCGCCCCCGCGACGCACGCCTGCCCCGCCGCCGCCGAGAGCCCAACCTAACCCTGTCATTACATCTAGGGGCCAACCTAAATATAATAGACAAGAGTATGAAAAGGTAAACATAAAATAATTCTTAATGAAATTCGTAATTTCACAAAAAAAATACTCATTTTCTTGTTTATAACCTTTAGCAACAACAGTTGTATGCAGAAGTAGACGATTTACCACCCGTTGAGGAATTGGAAAGCGACAGACAGCAACGGGTTTACCGTGGACAACCATCCACCATCGGACAGGTTCAAAAGGATAGGGATGGTTATAGAAGTGAATCTATTAGTTCCGGAAGAACACTCAATTCTAACATTATTCCTGCATCAATTTCACAAAGTAGTGGCAAATTTGGATCGTTTTCATTCGGGACACAGGTAGATGACAGAAGAACTGCAACAATTACTCCAGCTCCTCAAACTTATAGGTAATTTAATTATTCTACTTAGTATATATTTTCTAGTTACTTTGAATCATGACGAATAAATTTTCAATATTTGACTAATAAGAAATGAAACTGAAGAATTCAATTAACTTTATTATTTCAGAGTTGACAGTGACATTTTTGACTCTTCTCAGGACAGAGACAAAGACATCGAGACAAATAAAATAAGTACTGATGACAAAATAACAAAGACACTTGTAAGAAGAAAAAGAGACGTTGATAGGACACAAACTAATTTGACAATTGCAGACAAAATGTCTGAAAAAAGCGATAGTGATGAAGTTATTGAATACGTTGACTATAACATTGAAACAAAACCAGTAAAATATGACAATGGTGATGACCAGATTATGACCGATAGAGATAAAAGACAAGTTCGTTATATTTTAAAAAATGGTTACAAACCTGAAAAACAATTTTTAAATTTACCACATTTTAGTCAATATAATCCTAATTTACAAAGACCTCGTTACCACAATACACAAAGCGACAATTTTAATACAGGAAGTCGAAAGCCCTATTCTATAGAAAGTAATTTCTTCTCAACTGTAAGTCCCTTTTTATCCTATCCAGCCGAAGATTCACAATCCCAGAGACCATTTAAACCGAGTCTACCCGATCCATTTAACCAGAAATTTCGTCAAAATCCTGTAAACACTCAAGTTATTACAAAAAGTCCACCCATTTCGTCGTTGAATAACAAGGAAAATCCGTTTTCATCTTTGTCTGGTGGTTTTTACAATAATGCTCCTAAGGGTCAATACAACAATAACAATAATCAAAATAACGGCCAATATATTACTCAACCGCGACCATCTTTTAATCCTACTATGGTCACAGATTCTTTTCAATTACCAAGTATAGCGGTTACTATGAAACCAATTCAACATTCCACTTTTTCTCCGAAATATCGGCATCCTTCAAATCAAGAGCTACTCGTACATAATCAACACGTTAACGACGAAAGACATAATAAAAATCATCAAGATAAAGACCGCCCACAAAAACCATCCCAAGAAGAAGATTATGAGGACAATTATGAATCAAATGAAAGTGACGAAACGTCTGATGAAGAGGATGATCAGGAATTTAAGCATGATTTTCCAGATCCGCCGTACTATTTCACACACCCCAAGAATAAATATGCTAATATAGAGAATCCCTTCGCTAGGCCAGACTTTGACTTCGATACATATTTAAGTAAATTACAAAATGATCATTATTCAGCTTTAGGAGTGACCTCCGCTAAACCTAATAATATTCAACCTAGTAGCTACAAAACCACTAAAATGCCTTTAGAAGTAACGACCTTACCATATAAAAATTCTATGAGACATTCAACTACACTGAATTATAAAGGCGTCAATACCCCTCGTCCCTTCACCGTTACAAATATCCCCAAAAGTACTAGCGGCTTTGTTAGCAATTCCAAAGAAATCGCACAATTTTCACAATTTACAACGAAACCACTTCTAATAAAACAAACTGAAAAACTTCCACTTAATGAAAACTTGTACAATAGGGACATTCGACCATCTTCACAACCTGCAGGAAATATCCTTCCTAAACTTAAGCCACCTAATTTCACAGACGAGCGTCAATTGCCTATCACATATAGTTTTAGTAGACCAAACGAAAGTAATAATCGTCCATATAATGTTTCAACATACCAAAATAACAATTTAGTTTCACAAATTCCACAAATTTTTATAACTAGCACTGGATCGTCTTTTAATTTCGATCAAAACGAACGACCACGAAAACCTGAAAATTTAAACGTACGACCTATTTCAACTGTTACTCCTTTTACAATCACAATACAACCTACTAGGTCTTACAATTCAGGTATGAAGCAATCTACGCCTAAAACTATAACGACCGCCAAGGAACAGCTGAACACCTTACAACAATTTTGGAATAATCCAGTAAATGAAAAATTTGTTGTTCAGTCGACTTATAGACCAAGCACGGAGTCCTTATTACACGATATACGACCGTTGCAACCTAATAAAATGTCAACTAAATTGCCATTGAAATCTTATACTCTATATAGTAGTACACCAAAACCATTCGTAAGTAGTACAATTAAAAGTCCCAGTAAACGTAGGCCAATTCCTAAACCCTCCCCCGAAATGAATGATTACTATTACGACGACGAAGACGAGCAATACTATTACGAGCCAATTGTTAAACCTAAATACATGCCAAGCTCTGAAATCAAACCACGGCGTCCTGCGATGGCCCAAAACTATCATGAATATGAAGACAATTACGACGAACTTTCGTCGAATTTAACACAGGGAAGACTTGTAACAAAACGTCCGATTAAATATGCTATGTACACAACGGAACCGGCACCAATAAATCAAAATGATATATCGGCGGTATCAAAATCGCCATACAGAGAATCAGATAAATATTCGGTGGGTAAAATGACAACTTTTCCACCACGAAACCAAACTGTGCCTTTGAGAAAACCGATACGTAATCATAATGGACCTTCTACAATGAGTCCTCCAAAATATTTAAATCAGACTACGTTGAGACCATACACAGTGAGACATAGATTAGCTAAGCCTATGGATAAATACAATAATTTGGACCATCAAAAGAATGCTAGGGATAGACATCCAAACATTGTAGCTCAGATGCTTACCACACCCCACGACAGCTACAACCAAGAGACTAGACAAACAAAAACTAAGCATGACGACAAATCTAACAGGTAAACGAAACAAATTACGGTAGACATTAACTATTTTTTAAATATGTCTATTTTGTAAATAGCGAAATAAAACTACTAACAAGAAGAAAACTTCAACTACTAAATCGAACTTCTTTCCGACAATATACTGACTTTGACCGTTAGACAAAATTATGACATGACTTGATTTTTCAATCTTGCTTTCAACTCAGAGAAAGAAATAAACTATGAAAGATTTTTTTAGCTTGGAACCAACCGAGAGTATTACCCCGTCATCTTATTCGCCAAGTCCACGACCTAAAATGCTCTACAATGGATCACAAAGCTATAGTCCAGATCAATTTGATCCTTTCTACGCTGTTTACGACGAAGATGGCGAACTTTACAAAGATACAGGTAAGACTTGAGTTTAGAATTACAATATTTAAGATTAACTAACAAACAAAAAAAAAACAACATTTATCACAAAAAACGATCCTCTAATACTGTTATGAATTACCTTTAATCAAATTTATCTATAATTTTTGTCGACAGATTATGTTCAACAATATAACACTGCATCTATACGACCTGTAGTGCAGCAAACGTACCGAGGTACTCCTCCGCCGTCTCGCAGACCTGTCGAAACTTATACAGCCAGACCTGTATCTTCTGATGATTACGACGATGCCCTTATTCAAGGACAGGTATAACTTTAGAACCACACAATAAACAATCTTGTGTAAATTGATTTTAATTAACTTTTACATTGCAGATAAATACACAAAATCAATATCAACCACCCGTTCGTCATTCGACAAGGTAAAGTTTTTTTTTTTATTTTGCTTCTAATGGACAATAACCTTAATTTTAATTTGACAGTAACATAATTTAGTCACACTCTATATGCTATTTAATTAAAACGATTCAGGGGCGAAGGTAATGAATTGGGCTACGAACATAACCCGAGCAGCGTGCGGACGACTGTTTATGAAGCTACTTCTAAGCGCACTCCTCCTACTACGACTAGCACTACCACAACCACGACCACGACTACCACGACTACCACCACAACCACACAACGCCCTACTACTGCACTCTTCACAGAAGCAATGACTCCGTCTCGATTTAGTTCAAGGTACTACAAAAGATAAATAAAAAAGAAAGTTAATATGCAATCTATTTCATGCTTATCATTGTGTTAAAATTCATTAATACATTCATGTTTCACTTTTAGTTCATTTGTACATTGTAATTAATATTTGTTTTCATAATTTAAAATGCAACCTTTGAACTGATGACTAATAACTAACCATTCATTAATTTTCGTTTACTTACATGTTTTTCTTCTTGTTCTTCCTCTTCTCTTTCATAATTCTATGTATGTTTGAAGGTTGTGTTGAGGTAGTAGATAACAAATATCTTTCTATAAATTGAATATATATATTTATCCAAAATTAGTCGACGTTCCACTGCAACAAGCTTTTGTGGTATCTTTTAAATTTTGAGTGCAACACTATGTATACTGTTTTAAAGTTTGTTTAACAAAATTAATACTTTTTAAGATTTACTTTCGACATACAATTTTATAAGCGATAATTAACACATATTAAAATTTAAATCTATTAGAATGTAAGCTTCTTGTATTTGTACACTTATTAACAATAGTTATATTGATTGGTTTCTTAGTGAGCTTATTGGCAACTGATGTTGTTAGAGCTTAAATCAGATAGTTTTCTTTTGCTTTGTATTCAACAGATTATCTGCAGATGAACGTCCCGTTACTACCTCGTCCCCGAATACCTTAAATACAACCAGTACCACTTATCCTACTCCTCCACAAGTCATCAATTTTTCATCCCGTGCTAAACCTTTTCGAAAGACTGATAACTCACGTAGGTTCGAAGACTCTTCGGCGACGACTGAGAGACTGCCGACGCGTAGACTTTCTACTCCGAGGACTAATAGCAACAGTAAGGATGATGTCAAGTTAGTACGGTTAAATGATAATAAAAAATCGTCTACATTAACAACAGGATTTTCTATCAGAAGAAATACAAATAGTAGTAAAAATGCGTACACTCTAACACTTATAACCAGACCTTACGACGATAACCCAACTTCACAAAAGGTGATTGATTACGAAGTTCGCCCGAGTGAAAATGATTCAAAAAGATTTTACTATAGTACTAATAACGACAACATTGCAGAGCCAGTCAACGCAAAAGTACTAGTTGATAGCTATAACGTTGAAACCACTTCCATTAATCCATCAAAAAGTAGAAAAACTAGGTTGCCCTCCGTCAAAACTAATGTAAAGGAAATAAACGATGACGTCATATTGGAACACAGAAACGAAAGGCATAGAATAAGAATAAATACTACACCTGTTACCGTTGAGAAAACAAAATATTACCTTAAAAATGCTAGACGGCCGGTAACTGTTTCCTCAACCTCAGAAACATTTAAAGAATCTACAGAAAATGCAATAAATTACAATGACCATAGTAATGATGAACCAATTATAGCTAATGACACAGTGCCATTTCTTACTGAAAATGTAGACAGTTTAGTGGTTGAAGATTCTCCTTCAGAAGTTGTTGACGATAAAATTGAAGAACCGTTAGTGTCTCCCTACAAAAGTTTAGATAATTTAAGGAACTCGTATGTAGATGATTCTATAAATGATTACACTTCTAGTTCGACATCAACCTCGACGTATACAACTACACTAAAAGACTTTGATCAAATAAAAGGTAGCATAAACAAATATTCGTCGCGGAACCCATCTTATTATAGTTATAATTTAAACGACGAAATTGTACCAGACCATACAACTGAAGTATTTAGCGGCAAAGTAAGGAATGTAATTCAAGCATTCTTTAATAATTTAGCGTCTAATTCAAGAAATACAGAAGAAATATTTTCCACAACCACCAAAACCACAACTACACCAGAAAACGTAGTTAATATAGGATATCAGAAAAAAGTATCGAAATATATTGAGGATAAACCAATTAGAAGTAATATAAAATATTTGCAAATTTTAACGGAACCAAGTGTTAGTAGATTCATTCCTCCCAGTGTCGCTGCACTTTCTTTTACCGAATCTTACGACAGTATCCAAAAAGATTCATTATTAGATGATATTTCTACAGCATCTTATATTACTACTACTCCAGCATATCATATTAATCCAGAAACAACAATTAAAGAAATAGAAAATATTAAAATAAATAAGAAACCCATAGATTCGAAATTCCGAAAAATTGTATCTAGTTCATCTCCCTTTGATAATTCTCATAAATATAAAGACATTATCAATGGAAGGCAACCCACTAAGGAAAGCGTTTTTTCAACTGTACCAAATATCGATCTTGTTATGGAAACAACTAAACCTACACTAATAGACGAAGAACCAATCTCCACCACAACTGAGACAGAGCAATATCAACTTTTACCGGTTCTACCTGATGTTGCTTCAACGACAAGTACTACTAAATCGACTACGACCGCAAAACTTGTGACGAAAACGACTACTAAAAGCTTATCCTTCCCGACACGAGCCTCTCGTGTTAATCCTGCTATAAAGTTAGCCGCGGCAAATCTTGGAGGTGGGCGCAGGAGTTACCAATCGTCGACCAATTGCTCAACAGACAACAGTCTGCAAGCCAATCCAAAATGCAACGAAATCAAATACCAGAGGTACATAGCTCGCCGCCCAGTAGTCAATGCAGCCTGATGTTTAAATATTTACCTGAATAATGGACGGTGGAGGCTTTGTTTAAATGTCCTCATTTTCTGCCTCGCGAAGTAACTAGCATGAGATTACAATATCCTTTAAAACCGTTTAATGGCACCTACTGCTAAATTCTGTCGCTTGTCATTCTATTCTCATTGGGGGACTTCAAACTGGTTGAATTGAATTTGTATCATTTGAATTGTTAACTCCTGACGTGGCCATTTCCGTTCTGAGGATTTTAGTCAATGTTTTACATGTTTTGTTTTGAAACTAGAATGTATTGGTAGTAATGATAAAATGAAATGTAAAAGTTCCTCAATGCCTGTATTTGCACCTCATTGCATTCCATTCATTAGATGATTTAGTTAGAATATGCACAGTATCACAATCAATAATTATAATCCTAGTTTGCTGAAAGTTTTATGTTCTCATTGCATGAACAAGGAATGTTTAATACCATCAAATGGTTACTCGATCCAATTACCCATGTGATTGATCGGCAGTAACTTATATTTACTAAGCTTAGATTAACTTAAGTTTTAAAACTATACTGGAATATAAAGGAAACGAATGAAGAACTAAATGCATCAAATAATGATTCCGATTGCTTCTCTTTAAATTCACGCGTACTAATGTCGATGTATTTAACGAACAACTGATTGGATACTTTTAAATTTGACAGACCTAGCAGCACGCGTGGTCGAGGGTCGGCACATTACTCCACACTGAGCGGCTCTGAGGCGCCGCAGCAACAAACCAACAGAGGAACACCACCAACGTTAGAACGAATTCATTTTCTTATTAGTCTTCCTGTAATACATGCGTTTATAGTCAAAACTCTCCTTTATTCCCTTGATATGGAACGACAATCTATACCAACTAAATTCATATTTGCTCATTAAATTTCATAAAATAATATGATAAATACCTCTCTAATAACTAGCAAGGGAACGAGGAAAATAAGTATACGTAAGTGAAAAATCTGAGAATGAGAATTATTGAAACATTGGATGGTAAGTCGTCCTGGATCAGTGATGTTTTGCCAGATATTACTACTGAGGAACATCAACTAATCACAAAGTACTTGGTCGTTGTTGCACATAATTAAAATTCATATTGACGAAAGTAATTAAAGTATAGAAATCTTTATTACCTTCATTTTTATAATGTATTAATATGTAGCTAGTATCAATATATAGCTTTTCTTTTTTCTTGCTAAAATTTTAATTATCAACATTTCCGAGCAGCCGCAGTCGCCCGACCCTCAAACCCTCTACAGCAATCGTTTCCGAAACAAAGTTTGTTGACATCTACGCGTACCCTGCACGCCGGCCTGCCCCAGTCTACCCCCAGCCCACGCCAGACAAGACCGCCGCCAAGTGCCGCAAAGACGTTTGCCTCTTACCAGACTGCTCTTGCGGTGGCAAAGACATTCCTGGTACGTTATTCGTTAAATGTTATTGTGTTCAGGTTTCTTATTTAGTCGAAGTTTCTAAGTGTAAATTATAAAACATCATTAACCAAATGTCGTCCACTGCTGGACATCTCCAAAGAATTAATCACTAGTCCATCTGCCTGTTTCTAAGGACACTACTTATGTCCTGGGGCAGTTTACGTGATACGATAATGTGGATTGACTAAGAGCCCTATTATTTTTGTTTTATTATGATGCCCACTGTGAGATACCACGCTTCTGAAATTAAATTGCACTTCTTTTAAAATTACTGGCTACTTTAGGAAATTTACCCGTCGAGGAAGTGCCTCAAATGGTTCTTATCACATTCGATGACGCTGTGAATGATTTGAATAAGATGTACTACGAAGAGCTTTTCGAAAATGGACGGGTCAATCCTAACGGATGTCCGATATCCTCAACTTTCTATGTATCTCATGAGTGGACCGACTATAGCCAAGTACAAAACCTGTATGCCGATGGCCACGAATTTGCGTCACACACAATATCGTAAGTCTACGAGATCTACATCTACTGGGCCTTCTGCATCTTGGTTTCTTCTGCAACAATCTAAAAGTCGAACATTATTTGAACAATTATGAGTACAGAAAATGTTTGGCTTTTCAACTACACTAACGATTCTTGGCCATCTATACTGGTACTTATATATAAAATAACTAGTTTTGTTATCAACAATGTTTGGTTTTATTCTAATTAATATTTTTCTTTTGTTTTTCTTTTCCTTCCTCTATACCTATCGTATATTACCTCTTCCTGGCACTCTCGGTACCAATAACCAAATGCACGATCATTTACCTACACCCCGCGGCGAAACAGGTGACTTACCGGTGGAGAGTGTGCCTCAGATAGTCCTGCTGACATTTGACGATTCCGTTAACGACCTGAACAAAGTTCTGTACTCGGATCTGTTTGAGAAAGGTCGCGTAAACCCAAACGGTTGCCCGATTAGTGCCACATTTTATGTGTCACACGAATGGACCGATTACAGTCAAGTACAGAACCTTTACGCTTCGGGACATGAGATGGCATCGCATACAATCTCGTAAGTTTTGAAATATAATAAATGCACCATCTCGTAGTAGTTGCACACATTTTATATGTTAATATTATTTATTTCTATATACTTCATTATAATAGCTATAAATTTTCCTTATAATATTAACTTTCATTTATTTCCATTTTAACCGCATACTAACTTTTGTCGTATTTCAACAACGGAAAATTAATAAGCTGTTCCCAAATTTCAGTCACAGTTTTGGAGAACAATTCTCTCAAAAGAAATGGAACCGAGAAGTGGGAGGACAAAGGGAAATTTTGGCGGCTTATGGTGGGGTGAAATTGGAAGACATTCGTGGTATGCGAGCCCCCTTCCTTTCTGTAGGCGGCAACAAAATGTTCAAAATGTTGTACGACTCAAACTTTACTTACGACTCGTCGCTACCAGTGTATGAAAATAAACCGCCGAGCTGGCCGTACACTCTTGACTACAAGTTGTTCCATGACTGTATGATTCCGCCTTGCCCCACTAAATCGTACCCAGGTAAGTTTACCTTTTTAATTAGATTCTTCTGTATTTTACCAAAAAACTGTAAAAAACTGTCTAAGTATTTATAAGTAACTTGAATACTCTTCTCCTAAGAAACACACTAATTCGCTTCTTTGGAGATAAATCAAAAATTCTAAAAGCAATATCTGATTGTATTGAATTTCAGGTGTTTGGGAAGTACCCATGGTGATGTGGCAGGACCTGAACGGCGGTCGGTGCTCGATGGGCGACGCGTGCGCCAACCCGCCCGAGGCCGAGGGCGTATACAAGATGTTGCTCAAGAACTTCGATAGACATTATACTACGAACAGGTAATGATATTCACTGAAAATTGTTTAATGTTAACTAGTAGATTTCTCATACTAAATCTGTCGTAAGGGTCTTGGTCTCTCTGAGTGTGGCAGTAAAAATTCGAATTAATAAATAACAAGAAGCACCAATAGCCTAAAGGTTAAAGGTACGGACAGCCGACCTTCTGGTCGTGGGTTCTAGTCCTTGCCATTTGACAATTATCATAGACCACGTAGCACAAACCCAGAGCTTAGTTGAAATGGTTAAAAGAAAAAATAGTAAATTAAAAATTATCTGCCAATATTTTATACAAAAAACTTACGTATTTCAGAGCTCCATTCGGTCTGTTCTACCACGCGGCGTGGTTCACGCAGCCGCATCACAAAGAGGGTTTCATAATGTTCCTCGATTACATCAATAAGATGAAGGACGTGTGGATTGTGACCAACTGGCAGGCGTTGCAATGGGTTCGCGACCCCACGCCCATCTCTAGACTCAACAACTTCCAGCCCTTCCAGTGCAACTACCCTGTAAGTAATACAAACAAGTGTCAACCAAAAAAAAAAAAATGGTTTAATTAGATTAATTTTTATAGCGATTGTTCTTCACATGAGTGCAAGTCCGTAGAAGTCATACGGACTCCATACATAAAATTGCAGATAATTTAAAGATACAACTACCATTCTAGCTACCAGCGAGCTCTACTTAATCTCTATTCTTACATTTTAGGATCGTCCGAAGAAATGCAACAACCCAAAGGTTTGCAACCTCTGGCATAAATCGGGAGTGAGATACATGAGAACGTGCCAACCGTGCCCGGAGATCTACCCCTGGACAGGCAAGACTGGCATTAAATCATCACGCATCGACAATGAAATCGACGAATAATTCAAACGTCGTAGCTTAATAGAAAAACGAGTACGTCCTTGACAAGTGATATAAGTAAAATAATAAGCCAACGAGGCAAGGACATTCTGTTGTAAATTATTTGAAAATAGAAATTGTTTTTTTAACAGCTACAGAGTGCCATTTAGATTTCGGTGGTCACAAAAATATTTGATCCAAAACAATGTAATTTGTGTTATTCGAAATACATAATGGTGTAAACTCGCTCTATTTTAGCTAACCGTTGTGTTTTGTATTGGAAACTGTGATATTATGTGTTTTCAATCATCCTGTATACTCATGTATCTTTTATTCTAATTAACTATGAAGTTTAATTTCACAAAAGTTTGTAAAACTTTGCCAATTTTATTTCTCTTTTTCTATAGATTCTTTGTATCAGTTTCATGAAGATCTGACTGTTCGTACGGAAGCCATATTAAAATTTAGAAAATAATTTTCTAATCTTGCCAGCTTTGTAGTTGACACTGCCTTTTTGAATTAAATGTAAATATAGTATTAGTTTATATTTAGAGATAGAATTAAGTTTCATATCTAGATAACGGCGTGTTGAATATATGATTAAATATAGGTTTACGCTGATCTAAAGCAAGACATTTGTAAATAAAAGGTAATCCACGCCTTTTACGCTTAAATCCGTTAATTTCACACATATTACCTTTTATATTTAAATTCATCCCTATAATTTTCGCAAAATAAAAATAGAATTAAAACATAAATTAATGAAATGACTTAAAGCAAGCGACGTTTGTTTGTCTTGACTTGGAAAAGCGTATTATTAAAATTTCTTTTTACAAATATCTTAGCATTGCGTAGACGTCTGTCTACATCGCTCTGATGTAGCACATGTCTACGCGACAACTAAAATTACATATTTATTAACTCAACATAATATAATTATTCAAAAATAATAATTGTACCCATTTTGGAACCACAAGCATACGCGCTAAAAATTCCTAATTTTAGTTTTAATTTTAGCTTTGGTATGCTAAAGCAACTAAAGTGGTTAAAAGCGCTTGCTACGAATCTATTTAAAAATTAGAATTTTATTTTTTTATTTAGTACTATTATTGTAAATATAGGTTTAGTATTTAAAATTGGATATACCTTTTTACACTTTGATGTACGATAAGCATTATATTTGATATGTACCCGGCTATTTCGATTTATCTCTGACATGACAATTATTGAGCCCAGTGTCGTTTAGAGCAAGTGGGTATTGTAATTTGCTATCGATTTATTAATATGTTTTCGTAAAAACATTATGTGATCGATACTAGATAATAAAAGCTACAAATTATCTTCTGTTTCAATGATTTCCTTCCTTTAGTGAGCTTAACATACGCAAATACAACCTGATGATCCACGATTTTTATCTTTGTCTTTTGAAATAAAAAATAATACATTGTGTTCTTATTCATTTAATATTTGGATATTCAAAATATTTACCGATATAAATATAAATATATAGATATAAATAGATTATAATTATAGTGTAATACTACATAAGTGATATAAACATTAGTAGCAAAGAAATTTCATTTCACATAGCGGCGAAACAAACTAGATTTTTTATGTAGTGGTCACAAGTTTTGAATTACAGTTTGATTCGTGTTACACCGTACATTGAATGTCTTTGATTGTTGCATATTTCATAGTTCATACAGTCCGAAGAATTGCTTTTTGATCAGTTTTTAGTATTCATGATCGAAACGATAGCGATGAAGTCATAAAAAATTACAACTCAATCATATCACCTGACTACTGATGTATTATGTATCAAGGTCTAACAAAACACTACATAAAGGTACAACGAGGTTTTATTTCACACATTTCAATATCCACTCTCGATGGTACAGAATGAAGTTTTTAGACATAACATTTTTGATTACGTTTTGTAGCGTAGTTATCAGTCAGCAAATAGAATTCTACGCGTCTCAGTCACTATTAACAAAAAGTAAAATAAAGCATGTTATGGATCAAAGGTCTGCTGGGAAAGACAAACCTATCCAAGGAACGGTTGGAAAATTTAAAATTTATTCCGATTGGAAGCCTTTTCAAAATGATAATAAGACTATGAATAAAGGTCCAGTAAAGAGGGCAGTAGATCCAGTGTTTCATGGAAATCCTAAAACAAAAGAAGAGTTATGGCATGAAAACTTTTTAGGAGAAATGAATCTGAATGATCACAGACCTTCGCTTATATCCTTACTTCATAATATTACACTCACATATTTAAAAGATTGCACTCCCGTTATACTTTATGATAAAAAAGTTAAAACAGAAGAGATTCATTTATTCGAAAATTTCTTGAAGAATTTTCCTATATCCTTTACACATGGCTATATTGAAGATAATATAAAATTAAAACATCCAAAACTTTTAACAATTCGCCAATATTGTCTGCATTATATAGTATTTCTATCCGATGTGAAAAGAATAGCGAATGTATTGGGCAAGCAATCTGAAAGTAAGGTAATAGTGGTAGCAAGATCATCACAATGGACTGTACATGAGTTTCTCGCCAGTCCTCTCTCTAGGATGTTTATCAATTTACTCGTAATTGGACAAAGCTTAAGAGAAGGAGACAATAAATCGGTAACTTGATACACATTCATCTTATTGGAACTTTATGCTTGGATTTGTGTATTATTTTTATTTGTGCTTTATTGCATGAAATCACGTTTGCATGGTTTTGTGTTTTCTACAAGTATTTATTGGCTTCAACAGTTCCAGGAAGCGCCGTATATTTTATACACACACGAATTGTATACTGATGGCTTAGGTGCCAGTAAACCCGTTGTGCTAAACTCTTGGTCTAATAATAAATTTTCTAGGCAAGTGAATTTATTTCCATCTAAAGTGACTAAAGGATACGCCGGTCACCGATTCACTGTAGCAGCTTCAGTTAAACCACCTTTCATATTTAAAAGGTAATTTGTATAATTATACGAGTAGAATAACTTATAAGATAGCTAAATATGATATTAATTGTTAAATATTTAGGATCATAATCGATCCCAAGGACGGTAATATTAAAACAACTTGGGATGGAATTGAGATGAAACTTCTGAATTTGTTAGCAAAAAGAAATAACTTTTCGATCGAGATTGTTGAACCTCGTGATTTAAGCTTGGGGTAAGAACAGTTGTAATTATATTATATTTATTTATTATATTTGATATATTGATACAAGAAAATAAAAATTCATACAATTTAGACCAGGTGCGGCTGTTGTTAAAGAAGTTATGATGGATAGAGCGGACATTGCAGCTGCAGGCTTGTATGTAACGAGCGAAAGGTTGTTTAATTTGGATTTAAGTTTTCCACATTCGCAAGATTGTGCAGTTTTCATAACACTCATGTCTACTGCTTTACCAAGGTATGAACTTCATCCATTTTTATTAGGCTTTAACTACTTTTGAGATTTTGCGTTTTATTTATGATAGATAATGGCAACAACTGCTATATTGTCTAAACCTTAAGACAACCAAATCATCCATTAGTCTTGTTTCAGATATCGAGCAATTCTAGGACCATTCCATTGGCATGTATGGTTAGCTCTGACGTTTACCTACTTGATCGCCATTTTCCCTCTTGCTTTTTCTGATAAACATACTTTACGGCATTTGATTAACAATTCAGGTGAAGTAGAGAATATGTTTTGGTACGTTTTTGGAACTTTTACGAATTGTTTCACTTTTGTGGGTAAAAATTCGTGGAGTAAGACGACGAAGATAACTACAAGACTACTTATCGGTATAACTTTTTTACTGTATTCGAAATTTCTTTTTCTTTTTTAGCCGACTTCAAAAAGAAGGAGATTATCAAGTCGACTGTATTTTTTTATTGTAATAATTTGTTTTTAAGGTTGGTACTGGCTGTTCACAATAATAATAACGAGTTGTTATACTGGATGTATAATAGCGTTTGTCACTTTGCCAATTTTCCCAGATACTGTTGATACCATAAAACAATTGCTTGCTGGATTTTATAGAGTAGGCACTTTAGGTAAGGAAAAGTTGTCACTTATAATGAAAATCCTGGGTAAATATGCTTCGAAATATTATTTTTTAAAATTAATATTCATTCACAACTTCGTATGTGTGTAAGAAATGATGAATAGTTTAAATAATGTGAAATACTGAGTGTATCCCTCGTAGGACCGAATGACTCGGTCCAATGAGAAACACCCAAAATATTAAATAACTAAGAATGTGCAGCAAATCCTTATTAATTGGTAATGTTATAAGTAAATAAGAGGTTTATAAAATTTTAATAAATATATTAGCTTATATTGTACTATCTAAAATATGTTTTCTCTTTACATTTTACAGATAGGGGCGGATGGGAAACATGGTTTCTAAATTCTTCTGACCCTAACACAAACAGACTTTTTAAGAAAATAGAATACGTACCAGATGTGCAGTCCGGCATCAGAAATGTTACAAGGGCGTTCTTCTGGCCGTATGCATTTTTAGGATCACAAGCTGAGCTCGAATATATTGTTCTGGCAAATTTTACTGATATGAGGCATGTTTGTGAAGAATTATATAACAGTAGATTTTTTTAATTAAATATTAATAAGGTAATTTTTAACACGGTAGTCGACAGTTTGCTAATCATAAGCTCTCCCAGGGTCTTAAATGTGACGCATTTGTAATCAGTTTCTGTCTTTTTATGGAAAAAATCGACTTCTAGGTAAAAAAAAGCCATTGAAGTCTTCCTGATGGTATTTATCTTATGTCATGTTTGACAATGTTCAAGTAAGTCCTGAATAAACTAATTGGAATTTATTGGTCAAATAAAGTTGTCGTTGGTGTTTCTCAATCTCTCAATAAGCTAAGAAAAGCAAACTATTTTGACAGGAAGTATTATGAGTTAGTTAATTTATTCGTTATTTATTTATCTTTACTTGGACATTGTGAAACAGGCCCTTATTCTTCTAATTGACAGTTTTAATTTTCAGTTCAAAACGTGCCAAGCTTCACATATCAAGTGAATGCTTTGCGCCGTTTCAAGTAGCTTTAGGCTTTCCTCGGAACTCCGTATACTATGACAAGCTCAGCAGCGATGTTCATAGATTATTGCAGAGCGGAATCATAAATAAAATAGTCGATGAAGTCCGCTGGGAAATACAACGGAGTTCCTCTGGCAGATTATCGGTATGAAATCGGTTGTTTTAAGTTCATCCTAACTAGTTCAGAAACATCACAAGATACAAGACCACAATAGACTATTATAGATTTAATTATGACGTAAGAGGGTTCAAATTTATTGAACTACTTCATTTTTTCTACATACATATCTACAACGAATAAAAAGTGACTTGCACATATAGTACATAGATTAAGGCATGATGTATTTGAACATTTCAGGTTGGTAAAGTGTCTCAAAAAGTAAATTCAGTTCAAGAGAAAGGACTGACACTAGAAGATACACAAGGAATGTTTCTTCTTCTTGGCGCTGGCTTCTTAATAGCTGGTGGGGCTCTTTTAAGTGAATGGATGGGAGGTTGTTCAAGGAAGTGTACAATGAAACGAACAAAACCTACTTCAGTTAGTTCAGAAAATTTAATACCCAATAATGCTTATTTTGGTATCCGAGAAAAAGGTTTAAATACTAGTGAATCCACAGATTCATTGAACGGTCAAGTTATCAATGTTTCAGAAGAAAGTATTACTATACATAATGAGTTTAATTTATTTGAATTTAGTTCGAAATCAAGTTCTGCTGATATAGATAAAGAAGTACAGGACATATTTGAAATGGATTATCGGAAAGATCAAGAATCATTTGAGATTGAAAATGTAAAAACAAACACTGCGTTTGGAGAATTTGTGAACATTTAGAATTAGATTGTTTGTGATTTTTTTTTAAATTACAATTAAGATAATTTAGAAAAATTTAGATGTAAAACCTCCTTCTTTTTGAAGTCGGCTAAAAAATAAATGTGATTGAAGTTTAATTGTAGACTTTTTCAGTATTAGTACTAGGAAATAAATCATGTTTGATTTATATAGTCTGTAGTTTGCGCAGATAGTCGTGGGTGTAAAATGATATAAGTAAATGACATACAATCTTGACATCCAACTCTTTATTATCGTTCGAACAGTCATCAAAATAATTTATAACAATTTTCTAACACTGTCCATTAACATTAAAATATCAATCAACCACTGAGATGTTGCCGATGTTCACAATTCATACTTTATACAGGGCAGAGTCGGCTGGCTGACTGACTGGCTGGCAGGTTTGCTGACCGCAGACAGTTGCCGGCCGACTTCATCGTAATGCAATATTTGGCCCGGCCTCACACTTACAAAATAATTATACAATATGACTTAAATTCCCAAGAAACGGTTCCGAAAAGTCGCAACCGCTTCGACACTAACAGTAAAATATCGAATAAAATACAACAAGATTTCGATTTGTTGTAAAATCAAACGAAAGTATACCTAATACCTACCTAAGCATTTGTTACATTACGTATTGCACGACTGATGTTACGAAACAAACTGTGAAATCGACTTGAGTATTCAATAAGGATATGTATTTATAGGTACATCTAAAATCTATTCGGGTCGTACATAAGAATGGCTGTGGAGCAATAGCAAGAGACGAGGCGGGCGTGGCTTCAAACTACCGCGCAAAATCTCAAGCGATCTCCAACAATATACACTTATGACTACCTTTTATTAAATGCAACAAATTTATCATTCTATAAGCTGAACGGAAGGTAAATAGCCCTTTGCTATTGGTACACAGCGGAACGATCAAGGTAAACATGCACAAATGTAGGTACATCTAAAAAACAAAACGAGCAAACCTTTTTTTACAATAACACACAACACGGTTGTGCGTCCAAATGAATAATATTTAAATATTAATAATTAATTAAATGTGAAATCATTCCCGATAGCAAAGCTCACAACCTCGGAAATTATGCTCCCAATACCAGCTTACTGATCAAATATTTTATACAAGAAGTTAACATATATTATGTGCTGTCGACAAACTAGCTAACGTCATCTTGAGTTACCACTGAAGAAACACTAGTACAAAAACATAGTTATCTCTGTTTTACAAAAGAGATTAAGAGAGATGACAAGATTTTAATACATGTGCTTCAGCAGTGAGAACCTGAAGTTAATGACGCCTTATGTTTCTTACGTGAAGAATTCATGTACTTCGATTAAGATGAGTCACATCATTTCATTGTAAATAAACTCATCTGTTAATCGACGCTATTTCTAAGTAAATGTATTAACACCAGTTTTTACATCGCTTAACAATTTGATCAGTGCATCAGAATCTTTGATAGGTAGGTAACTATGTATTGAAACAAGCTACTTAGGAAACGAAAAATTCAAGGCTCATTTCCAAACGATTTCATACGACCAAAACTTAACGTTTGAGCAATTTTCTAGAATGCACAATCTTTGTAACTATAGAATTTCACTGCCGCGATACAAGTATTAGTGTATGTTGTATTTTGTTAAAGAGCAATGTAACAACAGTGGAATTCTACTGCAACAAATTACTAGGAACGGATAACCGAAACGGAGGTAACGGAATTTTTTGAAATTTTTAGAATTGTTTTATCACATCAACAATTTTATTCTAATATTTAAAGTGTACATGAATTTTATATAGTTCCCGCAATAGGGAAAAACGTCGATTACGTTCAAGTATTAAAATACTTTAATTTAGATTTTACAAAACTAATCGTGTATATTATTTTACAATGCGAAAAATACATTTTATACTCGTTCAGACTTTTGAACATCAAAACTGGTTACATCCCTGTACAATTTTTAACTAATACAATATTAAAATTTTGTTACTGTGATGTGAAGTATTCGTCTAATTCATGTAAACATTTTTTAAGATTTATATTTTTAATATTTACAAAGACAAATTTAATTTCGTCCGAACTAACAACATTTTTGTATAACGACGAAACCACGAAGACAATGGTATTTAATACATTAATAATTTAATAATGACACCAATTTGGTGATAACAATAACATTGTACATTTTAAATTATCTGGTATTTTAAAAAAAGATTCAAGCAGTATATATAAGTACAAATATCGTATAAAATGGTCACATTAGGCACCGTGAATAAGGCAACTACAGTGAACAGATACAAGGGGTCAATGATAACACGGAACAAAACTCCATCACAGGATTATTAGTTTTATTTAAAAAAAACATTTATTTTTAATTCTGAGATGAATTTTTGTAGGAAAAGGAGGACAAGTGATTCAAGCGACATCAATAATGATGCAAACAATGATAATAAACAATTATATATATCTATATATAAGCTGTTTAACATACTTGATATATAACTACAATTATTGTATGATACAGTGATTACATAATAATTTCTAAAAATAGGGCGGACGTGATTTTATAGTGCTGTACCAAAATAGGTTATTTTTCGTGTGATAAATATATATCTTTGTGTATCTGTGTAAAGCTATATTATTTGACATTGTATATCATTAGCTGGATATATTAATATATCTTATGAGTTAAATAAAATCGATACAGCTTCAGATCACATTAACAAAATACTATGTTCTAACAACAAGCTTTAACTTTTCACATAGTAACCGATTACAGCTACTAAATACTTACATATGTACTTTCCAAGTACGCTATTACAATATATGATATTCAAAATTGACTTTGATTTTTGGTCTGACAATGAGTAACGCCCGCACCTTCCTTCTGTGTATACACATTTTAGTGAGAAGTTTGTGTTTGAGCGAGAGGGCAAAGTCAGTTCAGTTGCAGGGATCTAGTGTGTTACGACTTACGATACAATGTAAACGGTGTTTGTTCACTTACGAGACTGCTTACAGTGCGAGTGTATTCATAAGAATTTTAAAGCTTCGTGTGGTACCTCCATATCGACTCTAGTTAACATTATCTACTTATGTATATTACATAACATTCGTTCCTAACGGGACTTGTATACATATTATGTAAATATTATTATGTTCTCATGTATAAATATGTCTATACATACAATTTCCAATACATATAACTTATTATCTTCAGTGATGACTACGCTTACTTAATTTTACAAAGATTCAAAGTTCGGATGTCACACTATAATTATATATTTAAAATGGCACAAAAAAACTTTTAAAACACTAACACAAATGTCAACATTCTTTTTTTAGTCTGTCACGTACTTGCACACTGTTGTCTTTGCTATGCACTACGTCGCCAAGTCGCACTACCTCGGACTACGTCGCCACTTCGCACTACCTCAGACTACGTCGCCACGACGCACTACTTCGGACTACGTCACTCGGCTGCTCACAGACAGTTCCCTCACTTGAACCTCAGTGTTTGTCTTCACTTACTATTACTAATTTTAAATTGACTAAATTTTAAGCTAAACAGACAATGGCACGGATTGTACAAATAATGTTTTCTATTTACATGGGATACAGCGATCTAAGTATACGTTATGTACGTTTATAATATTACAAAAAAGTTGTTCAAGAAGTTTGCATTTATCTGTAACATTGTACTTAAATTTAACATTAAATCTTACTCTTTAGTGTACTTGCACGTGCAGTAATAGTAATTACGTATTAAAGAAGGGTTAAGCATTTCTTATGTTTCAACATCGACTCGTTCTATGAAAGGATACATTTAGCATCGGCTCCTTTCCGACGGAGCTTTTGAAATTTAATAATGTCCAAAACGCGAACCGTGCCATCAATTTTGAGCACCTTCAATTCAGATGCACCTTACCATGTCAGACTTTTGATAGTTTAACATTGTTACACTTCGAATTCAGCACCGAGGGAAAGAGCGGGAGTGGGTTGCGATATCGAACGTAGGACTGCAGGACGGTACCGAAGGTCGGAGGCCGGGGCTGGGCGCTCAGCAGTGCGGGTGCAGGGGCCTCGGACAGGGGCCGAAGGCCTCGTAGCCTAGCTATGTGGCCCAGCCCTCGATCCGCTGCCTCTTCGTGTGCGGCTGCTCGTAGTCCAGCGGCACGGTGTTCGCATGCCGCATGTCCTGCCCGGCCGGCGAGCCCATGTTGCTTGATGTTACTGAACCTGAAACGAATATGTCTAACTCTATGGGAAAGTCTAACTGAAAAAGTGATTCCTTGTCGAGGACGTAACAAACAATGCTATCATACCATTGGCAATCATAGAATACCTCACATCTTTCTCAATTACCTCTAACGACCTTTCTAAACGACGAGGAGAAAAAGGGCAGAAAAAGGATTTATCCCTTTCCTATGCGTCTCCTCCTCCGTCAAATCCATTTCCCCTTCACATCATTTATTTATAAGAATAGAGTGGGAAGGGATAGGGGACTAAAGTTAGGCTTCCGAAACGCACACTCATCAGACGAAACGCGGAGTCGCTTTTATTTGACGCGTTTGTTCTATGTGGTCTTGGTATTTAACCTGGCGAGCCGCCCCAGTCTAAATAATAGTCGGTTAAAGTATTCCTAGGTTAGGTCTATGTATAGTTATTGTTAGGGGTGTTATGTGTGAATTGATCTCACCATCGATGACTCCAGAAAGATGCGCAGGCTGCGGTGCGGGCGCGGGTGCGAGCTGTGCTCGGTGCAGGTGGTCGGGAGCGCGCGGCGGCGACACCGGTTCCGCTTTGATCTTCACGTTGCTAGGTGACGGCGCGGGCGGCGGCGTCCCCCCACCTCCCAGTACCGGCAAACTGCGGGTTAAACTTGAATCTTAATCGTCTTAAATGTATAGTGCTAAAAACATTATTTAACTAAAGTAACTTGAATTAAAACAGTTTTTGTGTTAGGTTTTACGTTAACAAAACTTAATTTCAAATCTCATTGCTTAAATTGGATAAAGTAATTGCTTTTAAACAAAATCTGTTGTGGTTTTTCGACAATGTTTTCGTCTAGGTTTTAAGCAAAAAATAATCCACGTAACAAGAGTACTCGAGCGGAACGCGTTTAACCTCAATAATACTAAAAGATCGGAAAATTCAATGTACAATTACTGGCTCCGATAGCCGTGATCGTCTAGTGGTTAGGACCCTACGTTGTGGCCGTAGTAACCCAGGTTCGAATCCTGGTCACGGCAGCGAAAAGCTATTACGGCGGAGCCAACTTTTGTTGGTTTTTTAATTTAGATTTAAAATTTTGCGTAAAATAATTATGTTTCATCATATTCCACTCGATGTAGGGTCGGTATATTTGTTATAATTTTTTTTAATTTAAGATGTAAAAAAAATCTTTATTCCCGAGCTTTTTCTAATACTATAATGAATATATTTTCATGCAATGAATTATGTATTAAATGAACTCGATGAAAAGCAGCTAAATGAGATAATTTTATTTTTGTACAGTATTTCACATGTAAATCGGTATAAAGTTACATAACGTTGGGTACATTTTTCAAATGTATAGATATTATTCGAAATGAGAAAGGTAATGTTAATTATTGTTAACATAAGAAATTACAAAAGTTCTTATTGGTCTCATTTTCTTACAATATGTGTGAATAACAACTGAATAGAGAAATGGATTGTAACCAGCTGTCCCTGGATTAGTATGAATTTTACTGGTAAATAATAACATGAGGTATGAATCTGTGCGTTGGCTTTGTGTTAATGCATTACGTGATCATGTTGCGTGATATTTCAAGAAAATCTCATGTTATTTTGCACGCGTTGTAATAAGCTAGGAAAGCACGTAGTAATTAAGCTCTTTATGACTCACCGCTTTTTAATGAAGATGATTATAAGCGTGATTAATGGATAATAGTTATGTTGGATATAAAAAGATTGGGCACAGACATGTACCTGTTGTGCTGTAGTGTCTGCAACTGGTGCGCGCCCCAAGATAGTCCGATTCCCATGTCCGAGGTCATGCTGAAGTCCTGTGGTCCGAAATTGCCGAGTCCTGAGTAGCTGAGTGGTGTCTGGAAAAAAAGAGAAATAATTTAAACAATTAATATGGAATAATCACTATGGAAAGACAGGATTCGAAGTTGACAAAGAGTATAAGGATTCGCCTTGATCAATTTAATTTGTTCTGATTTGAAATTTTGCAAATGTTTAAGTTCACTTTGAGTTTTTCATCGTAATAATATACTATCAATTCACCGTTACTCAATATACCCTCTTTCCTTAATTTACTTCGTTTACTCTAACTTGATCCCATTTACTCTTCTATATCATCTAGTCAATGCTTTTTCTCGACTATTCCTCTCGTTATCACGACTATTTATATTCGATTTCGTTTTGTAGGTGGTTGTTAGTTGTCTCACCTCTCCGGTGTATGATATGTCATCCTGCGGCGGCGGCATGGCACCGGGTATGACGACGCGCAGGTTGTTGTGTCGTGGCGAGTGATGCGGCGCATGGTGCGGCTTGTGTGCATGCCGGTGCGGCGAGGGCGCCGGCCCGGGGGAGGGCGAGGGCGTGCACGCCGCACCTAGCGGCGACGCAGATCCCGGGTACCCGTTTGACATCTCCAACATTCCTCCGCTGGGGTATACTAGAAATTGCAGGGAATTTTGAAGTTAGTTTAGTGAAAAAGGAGATACGAGTTTCTTCTTCATAAAGGCAGAAAAAACAAAATAAAATCTCAACCGATTGTATTTTTCTATTACAATAAAATATTATAGTCATAGGAAGAAAAGACGAGTGAAAAGTATATACCAGAATCGGTTTCCGAAGACGATGGCCGTGGACTGATAGAGGTATGCATCTGGGGGCTGGCCTGCAGCATAGACTGGTCGTAGCTGCCAACCGGCACGCTCACGGGCAGGTTGTAGTTGGCGCCCGTTACTCCCACGCCCACTCGGCTGCCGTTAAGCTGATTCCTCTGCATCATCATTTGGAATTCCTCGTCGATCTTCGTGTATTTGGCTTCGGTGCGCGGTGTCAGGTTGTACTCGGGCTCGGCCTCCGGGCTGTCCGGTGACATCACTCCGTTCTTATGCTCTTTCTTCGTGAGTGCCTGTAAGTGTCAGCGAAACCAGCTCAGGTGGCTTGACGAGCCAAGATCGTATATACTATATGGGTGGGTTTTCGCATGCATTAATTAGAAACACCCTCTATACAAACCATATTAGTATTTTTATTTCTACGACAATCGTTCCACAATCGAAATAAGCTTTGCTTATTGCTCTATGGATGTAGTGAGGGTTTAAGAGTGCTTCAAATAAAATTAGAAAAAAAAGTAAGAAAAATTAAATTACACTAAGCTCTAATTTAATTGTACGTGAAATTTTTTTAGCGTACATATGTGTGTAGTGTCGAATGCAATGATACAACACTGACTTTACCCTTGTATCACATCACGGACTCGTGGTAGGTAGGAATGGTTAATTCAAATAAACACAAACATATTTACAAAACCCATGCTGAACAACGAAAAAAAAAACAACATAAACATTTGGGGTGTCTAGTCGTAAACTGTTAGTACGAAACACGAGGGTCTGGTGTTTTGGTTTGGTTTTTTCTTTTTTTTTATTATTTCTAACAGGAAATAAACTGGCATGCTGGTCGGTACACTAACGTATACGTGATTAACTTAATTACTTCATTGGAATACACGGTAGTGTGGAGATATACGGAGTGTTTTTTTTTACTATTTTTTTAGTAATAAATGTTGAATATGCATTAGGTTTGTTTGTGTAAGTAAAAGCGCGCGGTTAATGGGATAAGTCAATATTGCATAGACATTGCATTGCGATCACGGGCACACAGATGACGCCGTACTTAATGTACCTCGATGATGTTCCGGTTGGTGAGTGACTCGTGCGGCTCGTTGTATTCCGTGTACTTGAGAAGAACCTGCAACCACACAACAGCACCCATGAACATCATTCACACGTCATTCAAACCAGTAATTGTATTGTGGACACTTTTAGAAGCCCCTGCATATGGCGATTATGATCCGACAAAAGACGTGCGTATAACAAGACTGACTCAAAGAGGTTCGTTTAAATTTTCATTGCATAATATTTTAAGTACAATATTTATTAAAAAAAAATAGTTATATTCACAATTAACTCTTCGCAAACAAACAAATCTATCATTTTTATTTATATGAAATAATATTATAAGAAGGATACTCTTAATACTATTAAGTTCATTTTTGTTATTTTTATTTTGTATCTCAGTATTTGTTCGTAGAAGAATTATGCCCTATCAGGGTAATTGACTCGTTAATTAGCAATTTATTTGGAAAGTATCCAAAAAGGACAGAAACAAAATTATGCAAATGCATTTGTCGTGTCAGTCCGAATGTCGTTCTCACGTCTGGAGACTTAAGACCAACCTAAAAACTACTATTTAAGCAATATTTTATTCTTAATAGTACTATATTATAGTATATATAAAGAACCAACTTTATTGATAACACAGTTTTTAGTGATATCTTTAAATGCGAATTTCATGTAAACCCATACACGGCTAAATTGCTATTATCATTTAAAAGTTAAATTATTACTTTAAGTATTGGTAGCATTTTTATACATTACGATTTACTTAGACGATTTAAATTGACTTGAAAACCGATACCTTGTAATTTCAACCAGTTATTTATCACAAGATTTTCTTAATATTATCAAATATAATACTTCGTGTAACATACTATAAATAATCGTGATGCAACTTGCACATATCTGAGAAGAATTCAATTATATGAGTGTAGCCAACCCGCACTGGGCCAGCGTGGTTGACTATGGCCTAGTCACTCCTAACTTGGGGCAGACTCCGAGCCTCTCAGTGGGGACGTTTAGTGAGCTGATGATGATGATAATACTTAATTTATTTAAAGTTTAATAAAACTAATGCTACCTCTAATTAAATCCTTAAATTAAATTTAATTTGAGTTTCTTACGTTTCAAGTGTTCTCAGTTATTTTGTGTGTTTGATCGATTTTAAACACTGATTCGTCATTCGATTTATTCTTTTCTGAATTGTCCTATAGTTCGATTTTTAACTTTATTATCTTTGACATGTTAACTTTGGTTACTGAGACTAAAATCTCTGTACAAAACATATAATCATCCTTGTCGTTTCCTTTAATAAAGAAGAGATAACGATATGTTTTAAACAGGGATCTTGGTTCCAAAAACTCAATGTAAATAATTTCGATTATTGATCTTGTTACCTTGTCCATATCGGTGCTGGCATACTGGTAGAGTTTGTTGTTTGAGCTGAAAATGATGAGAGCTATCTCACAGTCGCACAACACACTCAGTTCGTACGCTTTCTTCATCACGCCGAATTTGCGCTTGTTGAACGTCACCTGGAAGTATGAAAACATTTTGATTATTCTCATCTGATACCTAATAGTAAGAATTCACAAGCCCAATAAGAGTTAAATGGGAATGTATTCAGTAAGCGTGACTGTGTTAAAAAAATGTATTTAAGTGATAAATGAAAAAAGCATCTACAGTTTCTCTGGTGTTGCTGTTATATGGGAATCGAATATAACTTCGAAAGATCACACTGCTTGTTTACCTTTTAATTTAAATACCTATATAAATACTGCCAATCAAAGAAATAAGTGTAAAACTAATAATATTTTTACGTGATCATGATATCATATTTTATGGAGTTTATCGATTTAATAATTGAGGTACCTAACTATCAGGTAAATATAACCTTAAATTTTTATGCTGAGTACATTTGATACTGATCAAAAAATATAATATTTTTAAATATTGATTTTAGATAAGAAGTTTGTTAAAACTTTTATGACATGTTATGATACAAAAATTCAAAAATTTATAAAAATTTTAAAAACCACAAAATTAATTATATGTTATAATGTATATTGAATGGAATATTTTTTTAGATGTAAAGATAAAAATTACTTGGACATTAATATGTTACTGAACATTAAATAACAATGTTAACATTATAACAAAAATTATGTCCACTTCACAATATTGAACATATAATTTTAGTCTATATGTGTTTTTTCAAGAATTTGGAGGTAGTCGTAGGGTTGGTATCAGGCAGGCGACCGGCCGTAAAAAATGAAGCCAAATCTTTAAGGTTGTGCTGACCCCACGTGAGTGGGATAAGACCAGGCAGATGATGTGTTTTGTAAACTTGTCTATAAGTTTCTTAAATTCAAAATTTCTTTTTAAGATTTATTTAATGGCAAAATTTTGCCACACATAATCAACATGTACCAAAATATTAACCGCTATTCGCGAATATTTGCCCAAAATCTCCATTTTCAGAAATCTTTCTACACAGCTTAATAAGCATGAAAGAAAATATGCAACCTTATATGACATTAAATTCCCACGTTACTTTTATGATTTGCAAAAATTCGCGACAGTATTTAACAAATTTATACTCTAATAAAACCTTTTTAACGAAATGCGGCATTTAACGGCAAAAGTTTATGAAAATAATAAAACGGTTATTCAGTTTTTATTAGCGTTACATTCTTTCTGGTTTTTATTTAATTATGATAAAAGGCTACGCAATAATTGTTGACAAAGAAAGTCTTTATACAGAAAGTTACTGTAGTAATATTTATTAGGTCAAGGACAATTATTAAAATTAATGAGGATCTTTATTGTTTTTCGACGCATTACGATTTAAAATTCAACATTAGCACGCAATTATGCACGTTGGTGATACCATTTTGTGGTTATTTACAACCAATTAATTTAATATTGTCTTGTTTTCCTCAAAACAAAAAGTCGATGCAAACCGCTGTTTTATCTCTTTGGCGATGCGTTATTTTGTTGTCAAGGTGTTGATAAACTTTTTTTAATTCGTTATGTTATAATTAAGTGTTGTATTATTTTTTTAAATACGTATAATAAAAATGATATAAAATCAAAGATTAATTCATTCTAGTGGCACTAAATACCATCACACATTTATAGTAAAACAAAGAAATTAATAAATATAGATAATCACTAATGAAAATCTTGTAAGTGCCACCTTATGGACAAATATTTTTTCCGACATTGTACCTAATAACGAAAACTCTCATAACACTTTACATGATTATATAATTTTTAACCCTTTTCAAATAGAGTTCACGTTATACGAGCTTCATCTACGCTAATACGTATGACATTGTAATCAAAAACATAGTATGACTACGATGGAATAGTATACATACGTAAATTCAGGGTCAAAGCGACCGTCAAAATGCAAATATGACCTTCACAACTATAATTTCAGTCTGACTCCCCTATTACAAAACCATTTAACACAGATCCTCTTCGCCGTCTGCGTTCAGTCAAAACATACGAAAATAGGGATGATTATAACAGGAAGAGAGGTCTTTGTAAACTTGGTCTTTAATACTGTACAAGTGTAATCGTATAATTAATAAATTACTAACGGGAGCGGTCATTGTCCCTTGGCGATAATGTTTTACAGTGGGAGAGCGGACCGCATCTGTTGGCGGGACGCTGAGGTCACATTACCCTTTGCAACCTTGTATGTTCGTTTATATTCCCCAGATAAAACTTTGCGCTTAAGTATTGTTAATTGTCATGAAATAGTTGCACTAAATGTTTAATTGTTACATTAGTTAATTTTAAGGTTATTTTTTGTTTTTATTTATTTTTATCCATCAATTTATAAATTAATCATCAGTTTATATAGGTAACTTTTTTTTTCTCGCTCGAAACTCGAAAGGATAGTCTATCCTAAGATAGGGGTGACTAGGTCTTAGTTAATAAGTTAATAACGTTGTGAAATTCTTCGCTGATATATGCATTATACCATGTTTTCTTCATTCTAATAACGTTGGTTAAATGCACATATGAAAATTGAAAAACTGATTGGAACAGATTGAAAATCGAACTTGGCACTGTAGTTTCACAAATCCATATCTTAACTTCTGGGTCACTGAGGCTTTGTTTAATTTATAAATTACCATAACGATCTTGTTTAACTTATTAATATTTAAATTTGTTAATAACTGTTTCGTTATCAATTTGGCAAAATGTATTTTTTAATGAGTGTTGACATGTTTAAATTGATAAGATGATCATAAATGGTGCTGACAAATTATTGCTAAAATATTTAAATTTCATGTAGCTTTTACAGCATGGTTAATAAATACATATCACTTGAGAGATCAAAACTATATAAGTTAGTAGAATATAATATTATTAATCGAGATACGAGTATTTATCGTAAACAAAGGTTTGGAATGTAAACTTGAAAGCTGAAACTTGTTGAAACTGAAACAACCTAATTGACTTAACCCATATTTCTACTTCAGGATGAAAATCAAACCTATCGTAATCATAGAATCTATCTACATAAAAGAAAGTCGTGTTAGTTACACTATTTATAACTCAAGATCAGTCGAAATGATTTAGCTGAAAATTGATGGGGAAGTAGCTTAGAACTAGGAGACGGACATAGGAACTTTTTTATCTTGTGTGCATTTTTTTTTAATCCGCGCGGACGGAGTCGCGGGTAAAAGCTAGTATATAATAAAATCTAGCAGCTCACAGCTGAAGTTATTGAAAGAGCTACTTTCAATAACCTCTCAGATTTAATCTTCACTAAGGAAGGCTTTGTAATTATTTACTTTTTAACATAAGATATTAGTCAGTGGTTCTTAAAATGGTCCAGATGGACTCTCTGCTGTCCACGGAACACCCGGCTGGGTTCACTAGTTGCAGTAAAGAGGTAGTTGGTAAAAGCAGTGTTCACCTTTCCTAGTAAAATTTTGAAAGGGTCTATGAGAAAGTAGTTTGGGAATATCTGAAAGTAAACAAACCTGCCGATTCCGTTCGTCTGTGATCCGGGATATTTGTATTTTCTTCCGACCCATGGTGGCAGCAATCTTGAAGGGGGTGTAGGGAGCGGGGCGAGTGATACGTGGCCGGCTAGCGGTCTGCTACTGTAGACGTCAACAGCTGCTATCTGTAAACAATAATAAAAAAAAAAATTACTTTTGGCATTTGGGTCCCGTAACTAGACTTTCAGAATCTTATCAATCGTAGGTTCATCTTAGGTCTTTTCTGCTATCTTGATATCTCATTCATTTGCATTTATATGTTTGAAAAAAAAACCTATTTTATGATCTAAATTCTAAATTGTTTTCCAGATGTAGCGGAACGCATATATAGGTTTTATATTACGTTTTGAGTCATTGAGAGATGAAGTGTCGAATACAAGATATTTTAATGTTGGAGAAACAAAACCAATCACCGATGCCGTATGCCGATTAGGTAAAAAACGGGGTCATGTGGGCATATAGTGGGGGTCATTATGCAAATCTGTGCCGCCGTGTGTACCGTCTCGTGCGATGTATTATGTATAGGGTAATGTTGACAACTTGCTACTGTTCGATATGTTTGTCGAATGAATAATGGTCTCGGAACTAAGTTCTGCGTCGCCGAAGAAAATTGTCTCGACTTTTGTAATTTACCCATAATGGTTTTGCCCTGGCGTATTTATAAAACTTTTATTGACGCATTTATTGTTACGATGGCAATATGGATATTAAATATGATTTTTTATTTGATATTGATAATATTTTTTGTATATCTTTAGATAATGATGTTATTTTGATGGTTTTTTTAATTGTTCCTAACGATATAACACTTAAATAACAAATATACCTACTAATCTTATATATAAAAGAAAGTCGTGTTAGTTACACTATTTATAACTCAAGAACGGCTGAATCGATTTGACTGAAAATTGGTGGGCAGGTAGCTTAGAACCAGGAAACGGACATAAAATAATTTTTACCCCGTTTTCTATTTTTTATTCCGCGCGGACGGAGTCGCAGCTAAAAACTAGTGTTTAAATTAAAATTACCTTTATATAGTTCTAGCATTTTCTAATATCACGCTTGGATATTTGTCAACTTACGTGACATAACGTAGACATACATGCAATGTCTGTTAAATAATAATTCGGAAAGGAATAATTAACATACGCTTTAAATAATAAACTTGTAATTTAGATGTCATATACACCTGCTTCCCTTACAGTAGATACGTTAAACCTCAACTAGACGCACAACACGCTACGTCACTTGACTGACAGGAAAATAAAAAGGTACACCAAGTTCTTTTAATAAAATATTATCACTAATTGTCTTCCATGGATCAGTATTCTAGTTACTGGTATATTGGATATAATTCATATTGGATATTTTAAATACATCATCAGTATACAAATTTATATGTTTAAAAAAAATATAATATTTTTATTCTGAGCGTTATAATAAATATGATAGTATAAATTTTACAAAATATTTATAACATTACCGTTTTATAAAAGGTAGCACGCACATGTGACGTCTTTCAGTTTCTATAATTAACATAATTATAAAAATGTTCAGTATTAAAAATATTTTATATTAAGTACCGTCAACAGAACACAATAACAACCTTTGTAGTTCAAGATTATTTATTACCTAGTTAAGCTATTTAAATGCCCTCCATTTATTTTTCTGTTGCGATAAATCAATTACATTATCGCTTGCAACGCCACAGAATCTGTTGCTTTCAGTGTGATATGGGGTAGGTAGGGGGAAATACGTATGCAACTGGAGTTTGTAAGTGTAACATTTTTCCCCGTAAAATACCAATGTGTGAGTGTGAAGGTTTCAGTACACGAATGAAACTTGTACTGTAAGTATTACAAGCAGGTCGTTGTGTGCGTTCTTTGCCTGTGGGGTTTGTCCCCTGTGGGGAGGATGGGGCAGCAGGGTGCAGGGTGCCGGGTCAGTGTGTTTATAGGTGGCTCGTTCCATAGCACTTGCATTTAATCAAGCATTACCATTTTCCCGCCCTATGAGTAATAACAGGTTAACTACGTATGAATTAGCAGTAAATCACAGTATAAAAAAATATAGTTGCATTTGTAAGAATAGTACATTATTAGAATATCAAAGTATTAAATTAGAATAATAAATACTAAAATTGAATCGTGTAGTGTTTTGTTTTTCGAGTAATATTAATTTTAAAATTAGTAGCTAACAGTTTTAGTTTTTCGATTGTTAAGATAATCCAGCAGCTAGTTTATTGCGTTCATATTTCATACATATTATATAATAGTAATTCTTTTTTAAAAAATTGTCGTTTAATATTTGATTTAGACACAGTAATGTAACCGTATCGCCTCTGCGTTTACGGCTCATTGTATTTTTTCTTGCGAGTATAATTTAAGCGTGGAAGCGTGAACGGTCGGGTCGAGCTTTGAAGTAAGTAAGCAGAAAGTCCTTTTACGTCATATGGGAACGCCAAATTAACGTTATTAATTGATTATGTAGACAAGGAATTTTTTTTTTCAAAGTATTTTAAAGGACAAATTCAAAGCCCTTTGAAATTCAACCTTACTAGCAAAGCTTAAATTAATCCTTTTAATAATAAGTTACATGATTCGTTAAAAGAAACTGTACCTTATTATCTAGACTACGAAAGAGATGAGTTTCTAGAATGGAAATTTTTGTCACATGCGTAGGGGAGGTCAATTAAATTACAGAATCACAACACTAGTTTGTTTAATAAAGGTATAAAAATTTACGGTAAATCAATAATGACATGTATATATTGAGATTAAAGCATAATTCCGTAGTTCAGGTGACGTGGGCGAGTTCCCGTGGACGCCTACGCGCCCACTCGGCCGGGAACGTTGTTGCGCAGCCAGGTTCGATCCATTCCTCTCACGATTTTATCAATTACCTGATGGATTATTGCAAAACTTTGTGGTTTAAGATAAAAGCAAAATTGTGAGTTTTTACTATCTAAATACTTATATAAAAACAGAGGGATGTCAATATTTTTCACTATAAATACTATGTTCTTTGGTTTTAGTTTATCTTGTGTTGTATTATATTTAATAGTTTTCAAAACGGATAATTATAAAATATCTTACATTAAAAATGATTTAATTTAGAGATTTAAAGATACAGAAATGTATATGACAGTAATGGTATTGCAGCGCGAGACCGCAGTCAGTTTCGTCCATTATCAAATTGCTTTTGTCTGTCTGCCGACAATGTTTTAATGTTGAAAACAAAGGATTAACCCCGGAAAATTTTACTTTAATAAAATATCAAATAAATTATCTTTTTAGTACAGTGTCTTTTATATTAAATATTAATTTGAATTCAGTAAATGTGTACATATTGAGTGTTCAGTATATGTGATTTCAGGACTCCCTTGGTCACAAATCTTAGTGTGGCAGCTAGTAATTGAATTTAATGAGAGCTCTGCAAAAATTTTTATACCAATTTGTCTCGCAAAGAGGTGAATGATGTACGAAACAAAAAGATTTTGCGGGCTGAACCCCTATGCTATATATTACCATTGACTTTATCAGCTTGATTGTCTTGTTAGGAACTTTTAGTACTGAATCTGACTGAAAAGTATTTTTTGGGCTATCAGAATTTTTATCAGCAAATGGCGAGACAGGCTCTAAGTTGTTACATTGCAAAATATTAGCTTTTTTCCAAGGCAAAAGTTTATCAAGTTAGTGTCTTATAAGAATCTTTTAAAGGATATTAGATATTCGTCTCTCAAATAGTCTAAGTATGGAAACAATTCGTAGAAAAGGTTTCATCGACAGACAAGAACCTCTTACGACCTCCTATGTTAAATTAAAATACTTTGTTTGATGTATTTCACGAGCATTTACAAGTTATTAGAAATTACGACTGAAACTACAATTGCTATAAATACATCGACTAAGGTTAAGTAGAGTATGTATTTAAAAAAATAATCAATTAAATATAACGCCTAATTATCTAAAATACACGTGGAGATATATTCAAGATATGTAAAAATAAATTGTTTAAAATGATTTTGTGGGACGTAGTGTTAGATATTTGATGCAAAAGTATTTTAAAAGAAATAAACTAACAGCGAAATAGTGAATTTAACTCTACTTCTAAATAATCCTCGCAATAGTATAAATTCAAACCGAACGTAAGTAAACAAAAATGTAACAAGAATGTCAGACGTTCCGCAATGACGGATGGAGAGAGACTGCCTCGAGCAGCAGCGCACGCTTCCTTATAAAACCTTTTGTGAGACTACCCTCAACAGTCCTAACACACTTTTAGAGAATTATTAGTCAAGATCATCTCGAGCGAATTGCGCGCTAAAGTTCCCCAAAAACAAGTGACAGATAGCTGTAGTGAGGCGACGTAAGCGTTGATATTTGACATGTCTAGTGCTGCGCCGATACACCGGCACAGTGTTGATTTTTGTCTCTAACAGTTCGGCCATCCTGCATTTCCTTCGTCCTCGAAGGAGTATTGATCCTTGCTGCATCGTTTTACACGCTGTCCCAAGCGCCATGAAGAGCCAGAACACCTCCAAGAAAAAGGACCTAAAAGCAAATCAGCCCCGTAGGCAAAACATATAGCCCTGTAGGCACAACTTAGCCCCGTAGGCAAAACATATAGCCCCGTAGGTAAAACACAGCCCCGTAGGCAAACATATAGCCCCGTAGGCACAACTTATAGCACATTTTGTATCAACCATGTATCTGAAATAAAACTAATAATAATTGTTATTAAACATACGCCCCGTAGGCAAAACATACGCCCGGAGGCTAAACATACGCCCGGAGGCAACATACACGCCCGGAGGCTAAACATACGCCCGGAGGCAACATATACGCCCGGAGGCTAAACATACGCCCGGAGGCAACATATACGCCCGGAGGCTAAACATACGCCCGGAGGCAACATATACGCCCGGAGGCTAAACATACGCCCGGAGGCAACATATACGCCCGGAGGCTAAACATACGCCCGGAGGCAACATATACGCCCGGAGGCTAAACATACGCCCGGAGGCAACATATACGCCCGGAGGCTAAACATACGCCCGGAGGCAACATATACGCCCGGAGGCTAAACATACGCCCGGAGGCAACATATACGCCCGGAGGCTAGACATACGCCCCATAGGCAATCTTTGATTTTCTTTTATCGATCATGTATCTGAAATAAAAGTTTTATTATTATTACCAATCATACGCCCCATAGGCAATCTTTGATTTTCTTTTATCGATCATGTGTCTGGCATTCCGCGCACCCTTGATTCGCGAACACTGGTATGATTCTGATGTCGACTCAACTTACTGCGACTACAACGATTATCACGGTAACGTTCTGACATTTTTCTCTTAGCCTTTATTTTCACGAAAATACAAACACAACCACAGAGTGAGCAAAGTGGATAGAATCACGCGGATCCTATCCCACTTCTGATGTTAGATATTTGATGCAAAAGTATTTTAAAAGAAATAAACTAACAGCGAAATAGTGAATTTAACTCTACTTCTAAATAATCCTCGCAATAGTATAAATTCAAACCGAACGTAAGTAAACAAAAATGTAACAAGAATGTCAGACGTTCCGCAATGACGGATGGAGAGAGACTGCCTCGAGCAGCAGCGCACGCTTCCTTATAAAACCTTTTGTGAGACTACCCTCAACAGTCCTAACACACTTTTAGAGAATTATTAGTCAAGATCATCTCGAGCGAATTGCGCGCTAAAGTTCCCCAAAACCAAGTGACAGATAGCTGTAGTGAGGCGACGTAAGCGTTGATATTTGACATGTCTAGTGCTGCGCCGATACACCGGCACAGTGTTGATTTTTGTCTCTAACATAGTTGTATTTCCAAGGTTAACACTGTAATAATAATAAATAAATAAATAAATAATCTCCCGGACGATTGCTAGAGAGTACCTATATATTGTGTTCAATAAAAACTTCAAATAAAATTATTAATTTACCCTTTCCGTGTGGTAACGTAATTATAATTTTATCAAAAACGAACTCAGTCTGGTGATCGTATTGCATTTATAAAGATGGTTCCAACTGTCATCTAGCTAATACATTATTGTTTTGGCTTTATTCCCTTACAGACACCTGTTCTATCAGTCTATAGACATGTGACCTTGCCGGGCGAGGGGCGGGGGCGCCTACGCACACTACGTCACACCACAATGCATACACTCGCCCACACAATCGAACTCACACACACGTGTAGCTGTATTTCGCTTATTTGCAGTGTTGCCGCATTAACCACATTGTTGTGAACTTGTATTGTTTCATTTTATATAAAATAATTGATAGGCTCTGTGGATTTGTAGAAATTATTAGTTTTTTCATATTTATTATTAAATACTAGCATATTTAATAAACAATGTCGCCTAAGATGTTTTTATTTTAATTTTAAAATGAGTATTTCAAATTAAAATATTTGCATTTCCTCATAGTTTTGAGTTTACTTGTCATTATGAAATGATAATGCCAGTTACTCACAGTATCCTGGTAAAATTCTCCAAAAATCTTTAGTGAAATCACCCTGTATCAATAGGGAAAAACCTGATAAACCAATCCACTTTATCATTATAATACGTGAAGCATCTTTATCCTCCCAACACGTGAAGGAAATTGCGCGAACGGAAAAACGTGAATTTTGACACAGTTATTATGGAGAAGTCCACAAATTTATTTTTAATTAGAAAACAAATATTTGAATTTGAATTACGAACGAATTTCAACCAATAGGCGACTATTCGTTTCTTTCATTTGACGACTTTTATAGTTATAAATTGGATGGACAGAATAATTTATTAATCGGTTTTCTATATGTCCTGAAGGCACATGACCGGTTGAGGAAATGCAACTTAAAAAAAAACATAGCTTGTGCTAGCGTCGTGTCTTTCTATTCATTGTTTTCTTTAACTTTGATGAGATTTTACAAGGGTTCAACAAACAGATTAGGAAAGCAGAATAGAGTTTTAACTTAGTGTTCGTTTATTTATATTTTTAGTATACGTGATGAAATTGTAAAAGATTTATAAAATATATAAAAGCAACAGTCTGCCGAGTAGACCGCACTGCGGTGATACACAAAAAGTACTTCAAACACTTCTGCATCTCAGTGGAACGTTTTGTATGTGACAGTATGTTTTATTCCTAACTTTAATATATTTATCTAACCTTAATTATTTTGTAAAATCATAATTAAAATGTGCTCTTAACGAAATTTTTGGTTTCCCTTATGAAGACCAAGAAAAATGGGTACCTATGTGTAATTGCAAACGTTTTAGTTACTGCCTCTCGTTGCTCAGACAAAATATAATTATTTGACTTCTAAGATGTAAAAAAATGTTATGTAAGTTAATTTTCTTACTAATATTATAAATGCGAATATTTAAATGAATGGAAGTTTGTTTGTTACAGGTTATCTCCAGAACGGCTGCATCGACTTCAGTGAAATTTGGCGTATGTAGAACATAGTCTGAAAGAACACATAGGCGACTTATTAAGTTATTTTTTTAGATCCGCGCGGACGAAGTAGCGGGCGACAGCTATGGAACAATATAAACACACATGTTTGTGGTCGAGGTCCAGTGTGTGGTGGAGGTTGACGTCAATATTCTTATTTGAAACGAACTTTATTCCATTAATTACATACTAATCTTAATTAATATCATTATGCAAAACTTATGTAAAATATAAAATTATAATATAACTTCGTAATGGCCTCACGCAGACGCCTCTATAATTTTTTTTTCATACATATTTATGTATATGAATATATTCTATTTTAATCCGTTAAAAGTTAGTTGCAAATGGAAGCAAGGAATGTTAAATAGACTTTAGACACATGATTTCGAAAATAGAATAAAGATGATTGGCTGAACGTAAGATAAGATTTATAAATTATTCTAAAGTTAAAGTTTAAGTTCATTTATATCATGTCCCTCTCCTTTTTCCTACAGAAGGTTGACACATGTTGTAATTACTTTTCCATGTATCTCTATCAATCGTCATAATGTCCTATCTATAGTTAATTCGTTTGTATCAGGAAAAAAGTTTACAATCCAAATAATGTAATTAAAAAAATAAACAGTGGTAATTAGTAAATGCTTCACAATGTTTTTGCACTTACTGTTTTAATATTTTCCTTACCAGAAAGAAAGGTTTTAAACTTTACGATTTAAAAATCGTGAAAGTTAAGTGGCAAACTTGTATCTGTCTGAATTTGTAAACATACCGAGTACTTTTATACCTTGATACTTCCACCAATTACATGTTTAAATTACAGCCTGTAGAGATAAGCGTTAGTGGGTTTTAAGATCATTGAAGAACGGATTTCTTTTTATTTAAAGTAAACAACTTTGTTATTACTCCATGAAAAGTACTCAAATAAGTTTAAAGATTTATTGAAAAAATAGCTGTCGCCCGCGACTCTGTCCACGCGGCATTAAAAAAAACTTTATAAGTTGCCTATGTGTTCTTATAAGATCCGTTGAGCCGTTACGGAGATACATACATCCATCCATCTAAACATTCGCATTCATAATATTAGTAAGATGTATACAGATATACTTTGTCTCGTATATTATAAATCTAATACAATTATAAATAAAAAATACAGCATTATCAATTAATGTTTTATCATTTAAATTCTTCCAGCGATACCCCTATAATTATATACATATACGAGTATAAATAATTAATTTTAATATACCTTTGTAAATGTTAGAAGAGTCAAGAGTTGTTTAACTCCGCAGAGGCGCAGGTCTGTGCGCTATTTCAGCACTTAGCGATGATGTTAACAAAGTATTCAAATGTATAATAAACATTAACTTCTTGTAATTATAGGTAATACTACTCATTGAAGAATGGTTAGAGGATTTAATCCAAATAAAATATAATGGGCTCTACGATTTTTATCGCTGTGTACCCACACTTTAGTGTCATGATTAGAGACTTAATAATTTTCTTAGCAATTAGGACGTAATAAATAATAACTGAATAGTAACCGACCAAATTGCTACAACGAGTTGATAAGCGAATGCGTTATCTTAGAAAAATTCAACACTATCACATTACTGTAATGATTTTTTAAATGTTTCGTTTGATGAATTCAGATTATGGCGCGTCCGTAGACGAGACAAGAATAAGAAAATTGTAACAAATGACTCTATTAGCCGTGATTGTGATCGAAAGGCGAATCCTCACACCGATCACGTCCGCAACAAACGAACAATCGGCAGGATCGATTACTTCTAGGAGAGGACTTTAAACTCTATTCTTGTTCTGTTATTACTGTCATTCTTTCTTTATGTATTAAGTAAGTACACACTCAATATATCATTTGTTCAATATGAACGACGAATCATACTGTAAATTTCAACCACTACTACGAGTATACCAATGTTTTCTTTTCATATTAAAAACATTAGCAAAATGTTTAAAGCAATTTATGTACTTATGTAATATATGTTATCTTTCTTGTAACCGTTCCAAATAGGCTTGAAGCGTGATAAGATATTGTTTACGATAATAGTCGAGTTAGGATTTGAATCCACGCTCACAAAATCGGTACTTCGAACGGTATTAAGCTACTCGCGTTTCAAAGCATTATTGCTTATCGTATGTTTGTTAAACAAAAGTTGTAAAACAGAGAAAAAATACTTAATATACGATTTCAGTTCATTCCAAATTTATTATAGGCCTGAGTCCCTCGGTGGGGACGTCTATGAGCTAACGGTCGTACAATCGTACTTTCAGTTTAAACACACCCAATCGACCAACATTGTCGCCTTGTTCCGCCACTATTTTATGCTGAGGGCGCCCGGTGCGATTCTTTGGAGATCCAGGGACTCTCGATGTCGCACTTGAGGCCACCGAGAAGGTGAGTTTGGTGAGTAGAAATCCCACATAACCCCATACGCCAAACGCAGGTTATGCCGATAAAAAAAAGCTCTACCATTGGAAGTGACAACCCTACAGACTTGGTTAACAAGTTCAATGCCACGGTTAGTTGTACCGAAGATAGTGATAAGTTATCACCCAGCTTGCAAATGGTAATTACGATTATTGCAATTTGCAGGCAAAGACAGGTCTATTAAAAAATTATATTTATTTTTCTTTTACATCACATTTATAAGGTAGCTTTAACTATTAAGCAATGCTACGTATATTTCGGAAATTCCTGTACAGGTTACGTTACAATGCTGACTTTCGCAGTATTAGTATTTGAAATTTACAGTATGACTAATATTTGCATTAAAAGTTGTTTATGACGATGTTCATTCTTTGTTTTGTTTTATTTATTTGTTAAACCTGACGACACGCTCTTTGAAGGTTAAATAGTTCTAATTTTCCTCTATAATTTTCTTGATACACATTTAAATAATGTTTAATTTTAAGCTTAATATTTTCAAAAACTGGAAATTACCAAGGTAAATATAAATAAAACGTTTTTACAAGTTTTTTTTGCTTCGACGCTGAAGAAAACAATAATAATGCAGCTTATTTTAAATATAATAATATAAGCTTTTAAATATTTTTTCCACGGATTTTAACAAACATTTAAAGTTACACAAGCTATAATGTTAACATTCATGAAATCAAACGGATTTTGATGTTTGAATAAAATAAAAAGCAATTTATATGGTTTTCTTAAATTTAAATGTATTGCGTAGCGCGCGTTCTGTTGCCGCGCAACGCGTCATCGTCGCAAGATGGCGCGGCTGACGTCAGCCGGAGCGTGGAGGGGGAGGGAGCAAGGTCTTGAGCCGAGCGTGTCACTTCCCAATGAAAAAGAGGCCTGGGACCCGAAATGAGGGTTTGTCCTTGACGCTTTTTTGCGAAAGGTAAAAGTTACAATATACTATTTACAACAAGAAGCACTAAAATGTCTAACAACAATGTAAAACGATTATACTAATGAATTAAATCGATACAACAACGAACGTAGAATTGTTGATTAGACATCCGATAACAGACAGCGTCGGTGTACAGAATTATTGTACGAATGATCTGTCTAATGTCAAGTTCATCGAGAGAGAAAGTTGTTTCTATTAGCTACATTATCTATGTCAGTGTTATGTAACCTTTATGTTTATATCAACTTTATATTATGTTTATACATTTATTTTAACTTCTTCTATAAAAAAAAACGATAGTGACGTGCGTGATGACATATACTTATTTATTTTATTTTATATTATTACAGATTTAAGAGGGAATCGAAACAAGTGTCTGCCTAGTGAGTCTCGTTAGCCGTGACAGCGGTGACAATGCATGACGTCACCGTCAACACGACCGCCGAGCCGAGCCGCGCCGCGCCGCAGCCAGTATTGATAACGCAAACCGCAACCGCGTACGTACACAACACGTTTGTGTATCTGTCAAGTTGTGTGTGTAAAGATTACGCTTCGTTTAACTGTCTGTATTGTAAATTATATGTTAAAAAATATAGTTTTAGCAATTAAATCGGAAAGTTTCTTACGCGCCGGCCATGGTTTTGATATAAAACTAAATATTTTATCATATAAATAAATTGGAACAACCTAATATGGTTCTACGTTTAGTTCATTTAAGTTTGGTGCCTCAGAAAAAAACATTTTATAACAATTCAATTTGATAAGGAAAGGGATTAGACAAAACTGCATAATTTTTCATAGTTGTTTTGATATTTATATCAAAGAAAGATACATTTCATTTTCTTTCAACTACCATATAAATATTAATTTAAAGTCCCAGAAATAGGGATAAAAACACGAGGAAAACCAAGCCAATTTTTTCTGACTTTCATCTGTTGAGTTACCGTGCAGAGGCCAAATTTTAGTCCTGTTAGGAATGCATGGGAAGAGGGAGTGCATTTGACAGAGGAGCGGACATAGGTACAGGAAATATACTGTTTCTGTACGATCCCTCTTTCGTATATTAAAGGTAAAGGCAACGGTCACTTCGCTATTTCGGCAAATTCAGGTGGCCCCTTGCTTGTTTGCTTGCCACCTTATAATATAAAAAGTATTTTTGTAAAAGATTTCGACGATCGAATGGAAGGAGACATAAAAATATCAGTTAGAAAAAAAGTCATAGTAAATCGAATTATTTGCATAGAAAAATTAACAAGACATAATTTATAGATAATTTTTAGTAAATTATAGACATAAAAAATGTTACAGATTTGCAAAATAACTTTATTAATTTATTAATGTTGTAAATATATCAAGTTATAAATTTTTCAATTTTTAAATGAGTGTTTCTTTTCTTCAGTAAACATGTCAGGTCTTATTGAGTGAAACTGCGATGTAAATCGCAAGAGAATCAAAGGATTTTGAGTTCTTCTTACTGTGTAATAAAGTCTAAATTGAAGTAGAGGCAAGATTTGCGTCGGTAATAACTGATAAGAAGATGTCAGGTCAATCCTTTGTGTGCATTACAATGTCGAGTAGGGATCGGGCCCGTGGCTTCTGTTCGCATGTTAATAGCGACAACACGGCGCCGTATCGGATCTTATCAACACTCTTTAAAATTCATAGCGTTACAAATTTTGAAGTCCCCGACACCAGGAAGCTGAAATCTTTTAAAATATATATTTTTTAAAAGAGTATAAATAATATTATCGCAGTAAACATTCCAGATTGTCAGGCTTCTTAGTATTTTATAGCACGATATTTTTTTTTAAATACTTATTTAAAAGATTTACATTAAGGTAAGTATTTATCCTATAATACCTACTTATTTTTTAATTTGCAAATTAATTTTTAGTGAGATCGGTATCGACGGTGTGTAGCCAATATCGTGTTTTAATTCTTTCGGATAATGTTAAAATTTGAGTTTACACGATGTGGGAATAAGTTTATAAAATTTGAATTGAGGTAAAACCGGAAATGCACTTTAAAACTGTAAGTTGGTTCGACTGCTTTTATTATTTAAAAAATAAAAAAAGTAAATAATAAAAAAGTTAGCACCAACTTAAAATAAACTTTCGTCAGACATTAGAATAAAGATTTAATTACTAGACTTTGGTATATATCCCACTGATCGTGGGTTTCTGAGGCTTAAATACCAGTTTAAAACATAGTGTTTTCTCTGTTTAATCAAAAATAATGAGAGATTTTGGTTTCACAAACCAGTGGTAAGACCACTACTACTGACTCGCATTTCTTTTCTCTTAACAATATTTTACCTTTGTTAATCTGAGGCATGATTTTAAATATTATTTTCACATTCGCCAAGATTCGCTATTTCGGGATGAAGTTTTATAGGAATTGGAAATATGTCTGTGTTTAAAAATCGTCTGACTTATTGTAGATGTCTACGGCAACGGGTACTTAACTATTTTAGTAATTTCATGTGCACATTGTTGTTGTTGTATGTTTGCACATTGTTCTATACAAAGATAATAATCGTGTGATGCAGTAAAAATCTCTTTAAAATTTATTTGTGATAATTTTCCAAGATTAAAATAAATACTCTTTGCAAGCTCTTGATAATGATTTCTTTGACGTCAGAACCTAGTTGATATTTAAAATGCACAAGCAACTTTCTTATAGGTACCTGTTAAGGGCATGTTTTAGCAAAGTACAAGTAATTTTTTCAACGTCACTACCTTTATAATAATAAAGTAAGTTTGTTTGAATTTCTGTAAGAGTTTTTACTTAAATTGCTTGCATTAGTATTATTTCATTTTACATCAAAGTAAGAAGATTCTTTTTGTCTAGAAGTACATGCATTAAAAAAACATAAATTTGCATTTAAATACGCAGCATGCTCTTTCGTTGCCGTTTTCGTATATTATTTTTCTAATGTCTTTCCTAAAAAACAAATTAAACATACACCTAGATAGACAGATATAGGGAATATTGATAAATATATAGATAAGTGGCTTAATGGTACAAAGGTCGATTTTTCTGCCGAACACAAGATGTTGCAACTAGCATTTGTTTACTGGGCATAGGCACCCATCTGACCCGAAACGTGAATCTGTGTCAAGCAGTTTATTCAATCTGCCGCATCTCAGGCCTCGTGCAAACGAAAGAAATTTCTAATACTTGCTATGTAAAGTTCAAAATTCCGGAAATAGTTCTTATGGAGTAAATGACATCGACTGAGACGTGTATGGTTTTTGTCCTTGAATATGTGGTGAATTAAAGCAAGAGCAGTAAAAACTAACTAGTAGTGGAAATATATTTGTAGTGTTAAATTTAATTATGCATCTGTACATATGATAATTATCTTTATTGAAAAGTATACATCACTTCAGTTACTAGCGCGTTATCTTTACGTATATTGGCAAATATGTTTAATGCAGAACAATTATGTTTGATTTCCCTACTCATTTAATTTACCACATTAATAATAAGTACAGATAAAGTGAAGAGTTTTTGAAGTATCAATTATTGATAAGACATTTTGCAGGTCTAACACAATATTGGTTCTTTCGCAACTCTATAGATATATAATAGAGCCCGGTTATTGAAGATTATCCTAGCTAGTTAAATACAATTTCATAAATAATGCCATAACAGGAAAATTAGCGAAAAAGTATTTTTTTTAAAGTACAATGACAAATCTTATAAAACATTTTGTCGATGACGATACGAATATTTTTTCGCAAATCTTCCTGTTAGGCCCCCTGGTAGCTATAATAAGATTAACGGATATATGAAAAGCTCATCTGTATAAGTAATGGCTTAGGAGCAATGAACTGACAAAATGTAACTAGAATAAAAGCAACAAAGCTATTATATTTCTGATAGCAATATAAGATAGATAGAAAACATTAAATGGTATGAGAGGTTCAATCAAGTTAGTAACAAATAGTTCAATGAATACTAATAAATACTATTAGGTAAAAAAAATGCAAGTAAATAAATTATTGTAGAAATAATTTAATGATAAACGAAAGGTTCAAAGTCTACAAGTTTGCAATTATATTCCTTGGCCAATAAAGTATTAATACAATGATTAAATATATAAATATTTATACTATTGTATTCGAATGAATATGAACTGGGAAGTGTGTTGAAACGTCACATGGTTTGCCAAATAATTGCTATCAATTTTTAAAGTTTATCGGAGGCCAGAAACAAATCAACTATTCTTATCAGATATCACCTACTAGTACTATTATCTTATCTTATTACATATTAGCTATCATCTATACTACAATACGAACGAATGTTTGTTTCGTTTGCATGATTTAACTTTAAATTCAAATTAAATCAATTTAATATAATATTTTACATTTTATACTCTTTTATTTAAAGATAATTCTCGACACTTTTCCAATCCGAAATAATAAAAATATGCTGGATTTACAAAAGAATAAAATTGTTTATGTATTATAACTATGCAAATTTAATATGTTGAAAAAAGTTTTTTTTTTTACAAAATATTATCCTTAAACTCAAAGTTGCATAACAAGATGCCTTCTATATAAAAAATAATGAAAAAAAGTAAAAGCGAACGCACCGCACGAAGTCATGCTGGCAACATTGAACGCGCGAAAAAAAAAGCAAATGGCCGCCGTCAAGGTCACAAGAAGCTGTCCTAGTCACGGAGGGCATTTACATTTTTTATAATCGCTTCAGGGGCTTGCAAAGAGGCATTATATTAAAAATATTTGTGATATTCTGAATTTCCTCAATAGATTGAATATTTATTAGATATTTTCAAAGGAAATAAACTTGTAACTATGTAATTTAAATGCCATTATTCATATATGTTGATAATATTTATTTTCATATATTAAATATGATTAATGGACTTTATTAATTAAACATATAATAATACTAGCTGTCGCCCGTGAATCTGTCCGCGCGGCTAGTTTTGCCAGGCGTCAGGATAAAGCCGAACATAGGAAGGCTTTTTGATTGCGTGTCCGGCCAAAATAAACGGTGACCGTCTTTTGTTGGGCTTTTTACATTTCGCAAACGAGAGTGACTGAGGGCAGGAGCGAGAGTCGACTGACGGTCATGTCCGCCCTTTCTACCCAAATGACCGGCCAAACTAGCCAGTTTGCAGACCGACCTAATAGCAGACAGACCAGCCGGTCTGTCCAGCTATTAGGTTTGACGACCTGGCAACCCTACGCGCAGCATTAAAAAAAACTTAAGAAATAGTCTGTGTGTTCTTCCAGACTATGTTCTACATCTGTGCCAAACTTCATCAAGATTCGTTGAGCCGTTCCGGAGATACCTTCAGACAAACATCCATCCATCCATCCAAACATTCGCATTTATAATATTAATAAGAATATATTTAATCTTTCCTCAAACTCATGCATTAAGAGACAATAATTAAGTTCTTTTCGGTACATATATAAATTACATTTTGTGTGATAGCAGTTTATCATAATAATTAAAAATAAAATAAGTAAAATAAAGTTGAAAAATATAAAATGTTTAAGTAAAGAGGTTTTAACCGATGCTACGTTGGGAATCGATATTGCGAGTCGCCTTGCCAAACCAGAATCTGCTCATTGTAGACCCGTTTCAGAAAAAAAAAATGAAAAACAGGCGTACTGTATGCAACAACGGCATGGGAACGTCGTAAGCGCATCCCAACAAACTTTTTATGCGCACAATTTGGACCATCGTTCAATGCATTACAGAATATTTTCGATGCCATCTTTAGACAAGTTTAAAAAAGTTGACAAAACCGTAAACGGCACTGCACCTGCCCTAGGCGATGCTAGATTGCGAGTCTCGATTATGGAATTTTATGTGAATTTTTATACTCATCCTTAGGTTCTAACAATTTTTTTATTAAAAAATTAAAAAAAAAATCTTCAATCCCTTGACTGAAAATCTATTATGCTGAAAAATAAGATTGTTCACAATTTTTTATGTCCTAAGATTATCATTTTTTTCTTTTCATGTTTTATAGAATTGACAAAATGTTGATGGACATTTTTGAATAGCTTTTTTTTTAAATATTTATAACTTTTGAATCTAGTGTGAAAGTTGTATGCGCCATCTTATTTAATCCTAACAGTACAAACCTCTTTCCAGCAGATTTTATTCAGGACAATAAAAAAAGATATGTTTTTAATTTATGTTCGCTCATGTATGGTGTAGTCTAAAATACATTTTGAATATTCAAAAGCAATAAATTGGAATTTTTATCGTTTATTTTTGATCTAGAACAGAGTGAAAAAATAGAAATAGGTAAAAAAAATAGAAAGCTGGTAGACAACGCGAGATGTTCCGTTGATTTCTTTTATAATTTTTTTTTTGGTATTTTATGTAAATTTTATACATATGTATAGTTAGGAATATAAATGGACAAAAATATTACCCAATAAAACTCCTCAGTATATACCAGTAGAGAAAATAGGAAAAAGGTTTCTTTCATTTATCGTAACGAATAAAAATTAATATAATAATTGCTAAGGGTTAACAGAGCCCTGACGCTCGTTATACCACGCATTTTTCCATATTTTTTGTCAATTTTTTAATTCCTAGTTATGATCACTGAGTCGAGTTCATCATATTCAAACTTTACATCATTTTAAAGCATTTTGTGTGAAGTGATTACTGCGTTCGTTGTCTATACGCACATGTGTATTACGCGTGTGTACGTGTGCGCCACAGACGCGCACTTAAGGGGGAGTAATATAGTTAATAAGCACTTTTACTGTGTCATTTAATTGCTTCACAGACCGGTCCTGTTCGGCCAGTAGCAACGACTTCAAATTGCTACCCACGAGACGATGCGATGCGTCCGCGCAGGGAATAGCAAACTTGATTGCTGTCATAGACTATATCTTTGTAGATTAAATATAATCTTTATGGATTTACTAACTGTCGCCCGCGACTCCGTCTGCGTGGAGTAAAAAAAACTTAATAAGTAGCCTATATCTTCTTCCAGACTTTGTTCTAAATTCGTGCGAAATTTTATCAAGATCCACGCATGGGTGTTTATTAGAAGATACCTTCTATCCATCTAAATTCTAAACTTTCGCATTTGTATTAGTAAAATTATATTTTTCTTTACAAAATAGTGTTCTGTAAGTTTCTTTTATTTTTAAATAATTAAATATTGGAACTTATTACTTTGGTGACGAATCATGTCAAAATATTCACTTTCATTTCCATACCAAAATTTTCGCAATTTGTTTACTTTGTTTACAAGTATAAGCGCACAACATTTTAACCTAAATTATATATGAGTTTCTTAAAAAAAATGTTATGACCACGTTAAATAATCAAGTAGGTAGTAGCCATTCAACGCCATGAGTGACTCTTACCAACATAAGCAAAAAAAGAGTCAATTTATCCTAACCTATAAACCAATGATGTCATCGCATTCCAAATGTTTTAACAAACAGCGTTCCTTTTATGTTTTTAACGAAGCATTTAAAATAATAACTTTGTTTTAACGAGAAGAAAACATATAATTATTATTTATACTTATATTGTAAAAGGAAATTAGTTCTTCAAAATACTATTACTTAGATTTGATTTAATATTCTCATTGAATATATGGTTTCGTATGTTTTATGGTAAGTAGTACAGTTAGATTTTATTTAACTGTACTGTAACTTTAACATATTAATGGACCATATAATTTTCAATGACCCATAAAGTTTTTTAAAAACAAACGAAGTGCATATAGTCTATTAGAAACTTAACACAAAAGCACTATTATTAATTAAGCATACTGAATAAGTTATTTCTATTTTTATAATTTACCCTTTTATTGCATATTTTTGCTTATTTGTTTTCAATGTTTATATTTATCTCAGAGACTTTTCCTCGAGTGAAGCTAAGTAAGTGAGATCATCATAATCGATCCGACGTAGCCTTCGGCGGTTGTTCACGCACATTTTAATGAGTCCTTTGTAATTTAAATTAAGAATGAAAATTGTTAAGAACGTCCAGCGTCCGGAAATACCATGCAGTTTGTCGTGAAAAGTACAACTAAGTTACATTAATAGGTGAAGCGAAAACATTGATATCCTTTTTAAGGAAATTAAGAAAAATAAGAACAAATGCGAAATTTAACATGGTGTTAGTTTGTAATAGCGTGCATAAAGCTATTCTTTGTCAAAAATAAATGATTTTTGACCATGAATTAATGTCAAATTTAATCCAATCGGCGATCCTACTTGTTATTATTAAAAACGTATCTTTAATTCGTGTTTTTCATTTTATTGTAATAATTAATTTAAAATTCCGGCTTACGGTTGAACCATAGCATAAGTAAGCAATAGGTTGGCAATGAATGATGTCTTTGTTAAGACAAATAGTTCACGTTTGTACTATCGTACCACAAGAGTATTGTTATAGCGGAATATGACGTAACCCCAAATTTGAACATTTTAAAAGACGTACAGATTAAAATGTATCACTACAGGTAATAGGATACCGAACTTTTAGGCTTATAACAACTTAATTTTGATTTCAAAAAATCTTCCATGTCGAAAATTTAATTAGATTTCAAATTTAATTATAATTATTAAGTGCCATGTTTTTACAAACAATACACAATATTGAATTAAAAATATAATAAACTAGAAGGATTGTTATGTGACATTGAGGAAGAAAACGAATCTCACCCTTCAAAATCGATGAAGTGATGCCCATGAAAAAAATCCCTCCAATCACTTGGGTAAGCCGTAAAAAAACCAGTGTCCGAGATAAATAAAATTGCGTAGGTTTGTTGTGTGTTTGTCTGCTCTCCGCCAATTAACATGCGCTGGACTGTCCCCAATTCACCCGATAACAAACAGTATCATTTTAATAACTTTTTATTTACGAAGGTTAACGCTTCGTGATCGATGAATAAAAAAAAACACTTTCGTACCTGAAACAAAGAAAAATTAGAAATTAAACTAATGAATTTTATCAGTTAATTCTACCTAAATAAGAAATTAATAAATATCGCTAGAAGTTAAGGAAACTTATTTGAACGTAAGTAAAAACGTATTTAAAAATTGTCAACCTCAGATAACACTATTGCAGTTTTGTAATTATGCAATTAATTCTACTGAGCCATTTACCAATGCTATTTATTCTTGACAATATATTTGTATGGGTAATGTGTATGTCATCGAAAAATCGACAATGTCATGTCATCCCACACGTACCGTGTACATAAAATGTAATTATATAATCTAAAGTTACAAGATCATAATCCGGCGCAGTGCTAGGGCGTGTTGACGTAGTGCAGTTGGCAGGTTTCCTTATATTGCATCCTTCGCCGGTAGTGCAAATCATATACGCTTACATCATTCACTAACTTGAACCAATTAAATCGGAAATAACGTTTTTTGATGCAGGGATGATGTGCCATGTTATTATCTTAAGTGAAATCTCATTAGTACCCAAAACGCTATCTTTCCCGTTCTTTTTAGGGTAATGTAACGTATGACGTTGGTATTAACGTTTTAGAAATTTTCTCATATCATGCAGATATACTTGATGATTTAAGAGAATTGATTAAATAGAAACATATATCTCTAGGTAATAAACTCATAAATTATCGTTATTAAGAGTTAATGTATAAAAAAAATGAAAAAAAAAATGATTCAAATAAAAGTAAGTTTTGTTATTATTGTACAAGTCACGCAGATTCTTAAGTATTTTTTTAAATTTTTAAACTAGTACATGTTTGAATAATGCGCTAAAACACTTACAATATTGAAATCAAAACAAAAACAAAAAGCGCGGTAACAATCGACAAAAACAAACAAATCCAATATGGCGGCGCAACGTCATTTACTATCGGTCTCGGGCACGTTATCAAGCGCGTAGACGATCCGTTTTTAGAAATATTAATTCAGTAATAACTGCTGTATAGCAAACTATTTTTAGTACGGCCTAGGCTAAAAATATAGCGGTCGTCGCGACCAATGACGCTCACACTTGATAATGCTAATGTTACTCATGTAATGTGTCGTTGACTTGTTGCAGTTTATTAGATCTCTTGTCTATTGACATTCATAGAATATCGTTGCGAGGTTATCTGTGGTCGATGTTTACTAATGTCACGTATCCATACGGCCACAATCGCGCCTAGAAAGTTTACTACAGTTCGGTGGAGTTTCAACTAGTTATATATAAGTTTTAATCTGTAGAAATCGTGCATTAACTAATAAAAAAAATATCACTGTCTTTCTGTTTTTACTGCTTTAATTACTTGATTTAAGTACTTGATTTAAGTGTTTGATTTTTTTACTTGATAGATAGGACCTAGGACAAGGAAACAAATTCAATGCTGAAATTGCAAAACAATCGTAATCGATCGGTAGCGATCATTTGCAACACGCTAAGGTTGAAAGTATTAATAATTTTCCTATTATAATAATTTGAAATACTTATTAGTTGCACATTACTTACATTATTACATCACAACAGTAACACAATTATCATTTTAAATATGGGTAAAGTAATTATTATTACCATAGGAGAAATTTAATAGCCACAGATGAATGGATAATACTTTAAATGTCTGTATTATATGTCCAGTATTACTGCCACTGGTAAATTTTTTAATCGATTAAATGTTATTAGCGTTAGAAAATCGATTCATTTCATAAATCGATGTCCAGTATTCGGACGATAGTCGCGAGACGTGCTCGAGCGAGCCGCAAGGTCGGCCCGTCGACATTGACCGTGAAGTTACGACATAGCGTAAAAAAATACTTTATCATGTTTCCGCAATTCGATATCCCGCTTTGAAATCGAATTAACATAGCGAAAAAATAACGATGGCAAGAAAACAATACAAAAAACTCTTAGATGTCATAGAAATTCTGAAATGTTTAGGTTAAACTATAGAGAACAATTTGGAAGTTAGGAACTATTAAAATACAGTATTCGTGATGATGTAAACTAATCTTTTAGTTTTAATTTTTTATTATTCAGTAGGTTGTAGTTTTCTAGTAGAACTGATATTGCACCTCAGTGTCACAGGAATACACAGTCTTTTTTCACGGTTTTTAAATAACTTTTGAAAAATCAACTATAGAAGTAGTTTTGCGGCATAAGCAAACATTTCTTTAACTTATAATATTTCATAACGTTTGTTTTACACTAATTGTGTGTTGTCCATTTTTTTTTAAATATAACTAACTGTCGCCCACGATGCCGTCCGCTTGGAATTAAAAATTTAATTAGTAGCCTATGTGTTCTTCCAGACTATGTGTTCTACACCTATGCCGTAGATCCATTGAGTGGTTCTGGAGATACCTTGTAACAAACATATATTTTTTTGTAATAATTTCATTATTAGTAAAATAAACACAGGATTGATCGTCGAACTGTAAATTCCAATAAGAATTCGAAATTAATTGTATACTCGGTATTACTTTCACGTCAAGTTATTGTAGTTATTTAAAAATTTTTAAGTGTCAAGCTTTTGGTCGATTGTCGAATTAATTACAGAGATAATATAAGAAAGTGCATAGTGGAGTGGAACTATCCCACCTGACTACTATCACCGTAGGTATACTTTTAAATCACTTTATTGAAACCATCAGACTTTTTAATCAATTTATATTATGCTACTGCCACTTTCAGATGTATGTTCGCTGGCAAATTTGCTCTGTCCATGAGTATCATTAAGTTGTTATGAAAATTATTTCAGTCAATCGTATTAAAACAATGATAATACCAAAAAGGTATCGCCTAATGTCTTATGAGTTCGCATCCCGCCATCCAACTATTGTTCTAATACAAGCTTAGAGCCTATTAGGAATGGAATTTAAACAATTTGCTTTATTTTATTAATAATTTGTCTATCAAGATTCTTTTAATAGTGGTAGACGCCAGCAACAACATCAGTTACATGAATTGACCCGGCCCGCCCGGTGAAATACCTCGGCTACACAGATTTCCGCGTTGCTTCTGTTGATTATGCGTGCAAGAGGCCAAATTTTAGTCCCATTTTCCTTTTTCTTAAAAGGCAGCGCATCTGGAATTGCGGATGTCTATAGGCAGAGGTCGCTTCAGTAGTTGGGCGAATTCATGTGACCGCTATCTCGTTTGCCACCTTACAATGTAAAAAAAACTTTATGAGGGTGACTTCTTAATATTATAGCTTTTAAAAGTTTTGTAAGCAAATAGGTGTTAAGTGCGTTGATATTTTAAAAGTTTTAATATTTAATAATACGTAATTTATTCATTAAGTTAATTCACAGATTAAATATAATTATGTTATCTTAACATCATTAAAATTCCAACGGATTTGTACAGTGACGATTAAGTTCAATGGCATTTATTTAAAATATCAAGCAAGAAAAACGTAAACTGCAACCTCGAATTGCATTAGTGAAATCATTTTGATAACCTAAAATGGTCGCTTTAAAAATAGCCATACTCCGAGCCCTGTCTCGGCAATTGTCACATGGTTTGTGCCAATTAACAAAAATTACAACTATTATTAACATTAATCGTCAGAGCGCCGGCGCCAATACCGCACGAGGCTGTAACTAGTCACACGCGGCAATGGCACAATAGACGACTTTGTAATCATCTTGCAACATGACGTAGTTGTATGATTTGTCTTATATAAGTTACAAAAACGGAACAATAATCATTGAAGTTGAAGGAGATTTTGGGTGAAAATTTTAAACCAATAGCTCTACAAGACCAGGAATTCCTCTTATAAAGGAAGCGTATGGAAGGTTTTTAGTACTACGGTCTCTTTTTTAGGTTATGTTATTTAAAGATAACGCAGCAGAAAGTTACGGATCAAACTCATTGTAGAGTCATAAAAATAATTTTACAAAATGGGTGAAAAATGTAGGAAATATTTCATTATTTAAAAATTATTAATAAATAATGCATAAAAATAATCATTTTTAGTGACATATGGATTTAATAATATTGTTTATCCATAAATTATGTTATGTTTTTTATATTGCAGACGTCAGCAAAATTGACTTTCTCAAAAAAATTGCCCGTGACATTTTGAGTCTTATACACAAAATTAAAATTTCCGGTTTACTTAATTGTATTTTTTTTACCACGATAGAATGTTTTTAAAGTAAGGTTAAAAATACAATACACTGAAATATTTACTTCCCGTGCACCTTGTATTAAATCTATTTTTAAAACTGTTTATTTTTAAAATGTCAACAAAAGGAATTTAGCAAAAAAAGAAACGATCTTTTATGCGATACGATATCTGAATATTGCATTGAACTTTGAAATTCTCACAAATCAAGAAAAACAGAAGCAAAATGGTTAAAACGTTTTATGTTCAGATCTACATTAGCAAGTGATAGTTTTACTTAATAAATGAATCGTTACTGTACCAACAAGAAGCAGAAAAAGTAAGAGACGAGGGAATATTTGAGTAATTTCATAAGAATTTGCATTAATGTTCAAAAACTTACTTATATAATTATCTCATAGAATATGTTAACATTTTAATTTATACCTTGTTAGCTACACAAACTAAGTTAGAAGAGAATTGGGACATCTTTCATTTTTGTCCGAGTTGAATAAATCTCTTTTAAGACTTACCAAGACAAACCACACTCATTTGACCGTCACTTATCAATAGTAACACAGTTGTTGTATCAAGGAATGTGAAGGATGAACTTATGTTTTTGTATGAGTTTTTCGGCAGTGGGAACTGTTACGCAGAACACTTCTGTTTCACCCTTGTCATATAACAAAATGTTTTAAAAAAAAAAAAGGTCCGTATTGCACAAGAGATTTAAGCTGGTTACACATGCAACCACTTAAATTTTAATAACGAACCTACTTCCAAATATAAGGTATATTCGGTCAGGCGTAATTGATTCTTATTACATGTAAACCATTATTTAAATTATTTTAAATTAAAAAAATACAATGCTTTTAAGTGTAATTTGGCGAATAATGAAGACAAGTAACTGAGAACAACAATGGATTAGGTGAGACCTTGACAGACCGTCCATTAAATTAAAATAGTTACAATTATTTGCTTTTATATCAAAAAAATATTCATAATTAGTTTTTTTTTTTAGTTTCCTTCCATCTTTACGTTTAATAAGCTTTTTTTTTTATTTATCTTTTTGTGATGGTGAGCTACTGGACCGAGAAAAAGGAAATTTCTTTTTCCTGTCTCACTCTTTTTTCGGTTTCTTCGAGTCCATCTTATGCTCACATCCTTGATTTTTGCAATTAAGGGCACTGATTTTGGCTATTAGTTTGAAATTCGAACATAATATTAATAATAATAGAGAGGGAATGAGCAAACACTAACTTCGAATGGTTCTTTAAGTCGGAACGAAATCAATGCTGCTACCATTTCCAAGCAGCTACCTGTCCAGTGAATATCTACAGAGGTCAGTGGTTTGTAAGAAGAGTCATTGTAATGAATCCAAATAGTTGTTGTGCTGATCTCGTCGTATCGGAGGCAGTGTGCGTCAGTCAAGGTTAGACGCGAGGAAGTGCCGCACAATGCACGCGCTACGGTTTCCCAACGAGCTGTCTTTACGCGATATAACTAGGGTTGTTACTAATCAACATTATTAAAAAGATTATGGTATTTGGTATTCATATGACCAGTTACACACATAATTAAATCAAAAATATTTTATTGTTGCATAAGTTACTGACCTTTTGTTACCCTTTACTTTTTGGCATTTTGAAAGTAATGAGTTTTTTGTATTTTTTAAAGCAATGTTTCACAATATTTGTATACTTTGAAATTACATTTTTTCAACACAAAATACACGTTGTATTGAGTGTCCTAAAAAACAACGCAACGGCAAAAAAACGCTTTTGTCAATTTTCTTTGATAGTTATTAAATCTGTACTTTAAAATAGATTGTGTAAAGTAATTCATACATAAATAGTTATTTCAGAATGCCTACTAATGTTTTCGTTAATCTACATCTTTTTGATAGAATTGTTAAAGTGGCAACCTTAAAATGTAGTAGGAAGTAAACGGTTATCGTGACATTTACTTAGAGACCGAGGGTATTGAATTTAAATGAATTTTAATTTTTACATACGCGGATGTCACACTTTATGAATGGCCAGACGACTCGAGTTATAATCGCACATTAAATCGTGTTTCATTAAAGCAGATCAAACTTATAAAGTTCTCATCAATCATACTATAAATGCAAAAGTTTGGATGTATGGATGTATATTTGTTATAAAGGTGTCTCCAGAACAGCTCAATGGATCTCGATGAAATTTGGCATGGATGTAGAACATAGGCTACAAATAAGTTTTGTTTATTGCCGTGCCTATAAGTACGCTTTATTAGAAGACTAACTGTTGCCCGCGACTCCGTCCGCGCGGTATTAAAAAAAACTTAATTAGTAGCCTATGTGTTCTTCCAGCCTATGCTCTACATCCATTCATCAATCCATCCATCTAAACATTCGCATTTATAATATTAGTAAGATATAAGGTAACTATTGTTTCAGCAGTCATAGCTGTATGAAAGTTAACATTATTAATAACTACTATTGGAATATATTGACCTAAAAAAATTCGACAAATAAAGAAAGATTTTCGAGTTGTAAATTATTTAAAAATCAGGGATAGTGTTTACTTTATTATTTTAATTTTATTTATGTTTGTTGTACTATCCTAACTCTTATATATTGTTTTATTTATTTTTCTTTTTATATTATATTTTAGATTTTCAATAATCAACGGACTAATATGTAATAATTAATATAAAACAATATTGAAAAATTCAAGTCTCTTCAAATTAACATGATCAAAATAATTAAATTGAATTAATAATTGATAAGTTTGTCTAGCACGAATATTTATGACAATAGTCCTCGTATCGTCAATTATTTCAAAATTTTATGAGATTTTTGATGTATTTTACACCCGATTATCAATTTAATAATACGTATGGTGCAATTTACATAAGTACTTAGCAATAAATACAGTGTGTCGTGGGAGACGTGGCGGTTGCATACAATTATACATGTAAGTTACTTTTACAAACTTTGAAAGAACTGAATTACTAGGTAATAATTTCTTCTTTTTAAATAACAGTCGATTTCGATTGTACTTTTACACATACATTTTGCAATTAGGTACTCTGATGTATTTAACATATGTTTTATTGTTTGAATAGTGCTTTACGTATATTTCTTATCGAAATTTAATACCACGGGTTTTTTTGCTAAAAATCTGAGATTGTCTATTTACAAAAAAAAATTACTACAACATTAATACTGATTACAAAAAAATATTTTAAATGGGGGCAAAGTGAATTGTTTTTGCCGCTATACGTTAAGTTTGTCATAGTCCCAGAAATATCAGTGGTTACAAAATTTACTAGTGAATTGAGGTGTTTTAATCGATAAATATGCAGACATCAGTACTATTTTCACTTACGTATTTTTCATATTGTAAAAACTATCTGACCTAAGCACAAACATTCGCTGAATCAGAACCCGTTAGTAATAAAACAAAGTCACGTAAACTGGTAATACCACCAGTCGAGTTGGCTCCAATGGGTGGCTCACACGAATCAGTTGACATTGAAAACGCACCGTTTCGACCTGAAACAGCCGGCTGGCCGAATTCTAGGGTGGGTTACCAGGCGCGCCCATCGATCCCCGTGGAAACGGGGTCGCGACCCCCTACTACCTCCCTCTATTGACCTTGAGTGCCGGAGATACACGAACCTTTCCGGCAACTGACGATGTATTCCATTCACTCGGGTAGAAACACCCATGGGTAAAATATACATTATGTTTAAATTTCTTTGTTTACAAGTTTCAAAAGTTAAAAAATTATAACTGTATGAGCAGTAGACCACGACTCCGCCCGCACAGAGTTAAAACAAATAGTTTATTAGTAGCCTATGTCTTCTTCTAGGCTATGTGCTTTATCTATGCCAAATTTCAGCGACATCCATGCAGCCGTTCTGGAGATACCTTCTAACAAACATCCATCCATCCGGATGGATGTCGTGGATGATGACGGATGGACATCCATACATCCAAACATTCGCATTTATAATATTAGTAAGATAAGAAGTGAGATGTATGCAGTAAAATATATTTTAATAAAAAATGCGCTATTTAAAATTCTCAATTCTCTCTCTTAAATTTATGTATTCGTTACGAAAATATAATAATGAACAAAAAATACACACAGGAAATTATTCGAAATTAAAGAATGAAAGCAAATAAGTTTATATCTTGAATGAGCAACTTTCATAAATATTTAAGAAAACACAAAAAATAATTCAGCATACTAAAAATAAAAAAAAATATACATAAATCAGACGTTATATGCGGCTCCGCGTGCATTTTTTGCTTTCCTTATTGATTTTATACTTTGATACCACATATCATTTCGATAATAATTGATAACACGTTTGGAGTCTTGTATAAATCACTATAAGGAATGTAAATATTAGCTCAACTTTGTTGTAGTAATCATGAAAAGATAATAATCAAGAAAACATCAAGAAAAGCAATTTAAAAAAATTGTTATGTAAAATTGTATTTAAATTGTTTATGTTCTTTATGTTAATAAATATTCTGCATATCCTATTACATAGTTTGTTTTCGCAACTTTTAACTAATTCATAATGTTCAAATCGGTAGTGACATTTAAAAAACATTTTATTGTGCTGTTTTATTATATACATTTCTAGATGTCGTCCGCGCAGAATTAAAAAAAAATTATAAACAGCCTAAGCGTTCTTCCAGACTATATTCTACATCTGTGCCAAATTTTATCGAAATTCGTTGAGCCGTTACAGAGATACTTTTTAACAAACATCCATCCATCCATCTAAACATTCGCATTTATAATATTAGTATGATAGATACTTAAATTATATGCTATGACGTAACATGTAAAACGGTTAATTATAAAACATATTGTCGATTATTTTTTTTCCTTAAAAAGGGGGGGGGAGTAGTATATGTAGGTCCAAGAGTCACAGCATTCGAAATCCACAGTAATGTGATAATTATTATATTTTAAATAACAATAAAACAATCATTTAGTTAATGATGAAACATATTACGCTATCAGATGTGGAGGTTGTTCTTGATACCGGTATAAGACAATGCGGGGTCGTCTTATCAAACTGTTTCAATATTTACTACGACCTTTGGAAATTTCTGTTACCCTGGTTAACCTAATACAGAAATATTTGCGAAGACTAAGAAGTAAATATGTACCATCTTACAATATATGAGACATGGATTTTCACTTTGAAATATTTTACTGTTGATTGTTTAAATAAAATGCAATTGATTCTTAATATATTCAAAATTATAAAAAAGAAACTATGAAGAAATTAATTAATATTTTTTAGTAACAAGTACATAAATTATTAAGCAGGAAACACATATTCAAATTAATTTAATAGCAAGTTTCTCAAGCGTTATAAAATGGACTTAGACAAGGTTACTTTTTGTTAATTTCACGTTTATATGCAAAATTTTACATCATCAATATAATATGTCTAGTAGCGACTATATCAAATTTACGCTCCAGTAATGTTTTATTTTACATAATTGCTCATAACTGTAATATTCCACTGTTGAAATAAGAGTACAACAAACTTATTGTTTTCTTTATCTTTTCTAATTGAATGACAGGGATGACTACATTTTTGTTAAGATGTATTAGAAATGATTAAGATATTCCGTGCTAAATTCAAGGCCAAAAATAGAAAATTTATTTTATTATCCCGACCCCGATCACGCTGTATTGAAAAAAAAAACTTAACTAGCAGTCTATGTGTTCTACCAAACAGTTCTACATATATATTTCAACCCTAAATAATTACCCTTTAAAATGGCTGCACGAATTTGGATGAAATATACTATAGATATAAAACACTGGTTGCTTTTTTTTTAAATTTTAAATTTATGTAAAAAAGATAAAATTTATGTAATGACAACTTTCAATTTTTTTTTTAGTTTATAAAAACTTTTATTAATTTTAAGATTAGAATGAGCCGTAAAAACAGGATGTGGAAATTACTTATTTCCATTTAGCTCTACCCTTACTTGCCACTAATAAAAAGAAAACCTAACTACCTGACTTATCAATCTACCGGCCAAACTGCTGGTTTCCTTTTTAATTTTTTTTTATTCACATCTTAACTCTGTCGCACTCAGACTTAGGTATTAAATGGTCAGTGGCGTCTCTCAGTGTAGATTTAGTATGAAATAACTACACTTAGAAATATTGTATTGAAAATCGAAAGCCTTATTAATTGCGAGTCCAAAGGAACGATTCCTCAGCTTACATATTACTCCCATACTTAGAATTTAATTTATTAAGTTAATTTTTTTACGTGATTACATAACTGAATAGATCAAGCTTTCGCTTTCGCAAACCCTTTCAAAACTTTATGGTTATGGTGAACTATTTCTACATTTATTTTTCAACTTGGAACCCTTAACTTTATTTTCGCCATCGTACGCCGGGTCTTCCAAGGACCAAAGGGCTCTGGAAGGCTCTGGTTCATTTTAGGATTCACTAAGCTAGATTATATAATAGTTTATTAACGACTAACATTTGATTACTTGCAATAAAGCACTCAACGGAAACAAAATCGCTCAAGTTGATATCGAGTATAAGATGGTCGAGTGTTGGATGACGTATGCGATAGTGAAACAGTCAATATTTGATATGCAACCATTAGAGGCAGATAACGCCAAGTTCACTAATGAGTACAGACAACAAAAGCATGACCGGTTCGAGTTACGATCGCCGGTCAGTCGAGACGCGTATGATTTGTATACAATACTTTGAGAAAAAAAAATGCCAAGTTGCTTCGCAAACGGTTGTATGTACGTTGAATACGTTAATAGCTAGAACAACTGGGCATTTGTTAAGCGTGGTAACAATTGTGAACACATCTTAATGTATTCATTTTAATTTAACATAGGCTCTTTAAAATAATGTTTTTTTTTTTTTTATTACAGTAAACTTTAATAATAATTTTAAAAATAATTACAAATGTTACACTGCGTGAGCACGTCTCTTATTTTTGTAATAGAATTTGAGTAATTTTAGACAATATGAGGCATAGCAACAAGATTGTGTTTGATTTGAACTTTAAATTCCTACAATAATGTACTAAATTTCACCTTTTGCGAAACATTTGGTGACGTATTACGTGTCAGTGTTTCTCAATTTTTTTTTCTTTAATATTGTGATACAAATGACATAAATTTCCATCAAAAAACGTTTACAATCTTACATTTCGTATGCTTATAATTATTTAAACAAGTCGTTGCAAAATAAAAGTAGGTTCAGTTTCGCGGCGGGTCTGCGAGGGGCTGCGGGGCTCTGCGAGGGTCGGGGGAGGCAGGACAAACGACGGAAGGTTATCAGACGTGATAAGAGCTCATCCATCACTCACTGCGTATCTACTACAATGGTACGAGACGGCGCAGGCGCAGCAAGCGGAAGATTTTATATCTCCTCGAAATACTTGTGTGCGTATGTAAAATAATGGCAAGTAAATTATTACAAATTTTAATTTCTTAAGATATAGATTCCAGAGAAGCCACCAACCAACAAATTTTACTTCAATGTTCCGTTACGAATTAAGATACAAAACGTATCAGGTTCATAGGTTTGTAAATACTTGAAACCATTACCTACATATATATTTTTCAAGGAAATAGAAAATAAAAAATAGCAGAAAAGCAAATATCGATCTCAAATCAATGTTTATTAACTGGCTTGAAAAAGTAATAGTTTAATAATACCTTATGTATTTAAACTATTTAATATTTAAGTTATTAAATGAACTATGTTTATTTTAATAAGGTCTAGAGAAGAGGGCGTATTAACATACATGTCTGAAATGTAACGAAACCTTACGATCCAATTTATCATTGTAAACATTTAAGTCCGCGTTGGACAATTGACTCAATTTAAGGCCGACACAAAAAGCACGTGATACTACAGATTACATACTTGTAGTGGTACAGAAAAATTGTATGAGAAAATAAATGATCTTAATATTGAAAATAAGGGTTGTTTCTGTGTAATTTTCTTTGTTATTGTTAATTACACACTTAACTGTTCATTAACTACCACACTCACAGTCCTTTAGTAGTCACGATGACAGTTCCAAATGTAGATTTAGTTAGTAAGGGGTCGTCCAATAATCACGTGATTTTTAGACCCCACTCCACTCTGGTATATGTGGTGAGGTTATAAACTAACCCTCCCCCCCCAACCCAAAATTATGTGTATCTTTAGTATAAAGTGGTACGGAAATTTTCAAAATATTGTTTATTAATTAAAATTTCGTTATCAGTCAGCAAAAAAATACACGTGATACCTCATTGATCCTCCCTCCCCCTCGTGATGTTTCGTGATTTTTAGGGACCCTTTTCCCTCTTACGAGCCTCACGTGGACTGTGGATTCATGGACAGTCTCTATTATAAAACACTAACCGACTGTTTTTAACTAACGATTAATGGCTCAAAGTACGGGTAGTATTATATAATAACCTTTATATGAATATATATAAAATGGACGAATAATTTTCCGCACCATTAACGCCCCTTGTTGCAATGGTTCAGGTAATATTGGTCGTGTCTGTTTTATATCTATTGTTTTATGAAGTCAATTTGAAATGCTGTTTATAACGAGTATGTAGTATGTGAAAGAACGAAAAGTACATTCTTAATCAATGTCTAATCATATGAGTTAAGGCCGTACTTTATGCTTCAAACATTTAATGTCACGATAGCCCAAATTACTAGACTTACTGGGGGGAATGACGATGTTTTAAACCGAAGTTTGGTCTCAGAAATTCTCAGTTAGAGAGATAAGTAAGGACAAAGAAACAATTTGTATAAAATGAAATGTTTCATCATCATCATTATCAGCTCACACAGCACCGAGGGGCTCGGAGCCTACCCCAAGTTAGGGGTGACTAGTACATAGTCAACCATGCTGGCCCAGTGCGGTTAGGTTGACTTCACACTTATCATTGAATTTCTTCTCAGATATATGTGCATCACGATGTTTTCTTCACCGTAAGAACGTCGGATAAATGTACATATGTAAATCGAAATCGCAAAACACGTTGGTGCATTTCGGGATTCGATCCCAGGACCTGCAGATTGCAAGTCAAGTGCTAAACCCCTGATCCACCGACGATCTAAATGAAATGTTTAATATTGTAGAATAAATGGAAAGCGTTTTTTTAAATCTTATAATGTCACAGACATCAGTTTGTTTATTATAAGAAAATAAAGAGGCAGTTACAATTATGTATTTAAAATAAGCAGTTGTAACGTAAGTATTGACCATGATTGTGTTGTTTGCGGTTAAACAAGGGAAGCAAATAATCGTGATCAAAATGTTAACGCGCCCGACTATGTTAATCCACCTTATTTCCCGTCTATACTAGCTACATATTTATATATTCAACTCGTATAAATACTACTTAAAAAGATAAACACGAAATCTAATCTGCGCAAAAAATATATGCTTCAGTATTCCACGTGAAGCCTAAAAGATTGTATGTACCTATAAAACTACGTAATAGCTCGTGATACTAGTTACAATTGTTTTTAATGTGATAAGTAATAAGTCATTTTGTCATTGATAACAATACTGAGTCTTTCACTCAATGTGATAAGGTTGAAAATACCATATCACATCAGTCTAACCACTTCCTTATCTGAATTAAATACAAGATTCTTGATGATGCAGTTTTGTTTGCTTTGATTGTTTTATTTAAATAGTGCTACACACTTTCAATATGTAATATTGGTTCCTTTGTAATTTTCACATATTAGAAACATGCATCATAATTGTTTGATGTCAGAGTTAAATAAATTAAAAATTCATTAATTAAGGCGCCGTTTCCATACTTGGTTACCATTCAAGTATAATTCATTGACGTCTAGCATATTGACAACAAACTCTGACTAACAAACAAACGAAGGTAAGGTTCTAGAAAACTTATGTTAACAGATTTATTTTAATGATAATAATGGTAGAGTCCCAAGAAAGACTTATGCTCTCTATTTGGTTAATCCGTATTCTTAAATATTTAACATCTAAAAAATATATAATTCACTGTAAAATAACTAAAAACCTTTTCGTAATTAAAATTGTAGATAAAAAATATTTACTTGGTAACACGGCGACCGACGATAAAACCGAACGTTAATGTCTAAAGAAAAAAAAAGAAAAACATTTGAACGCATCTTCCAAGCTACGAGCGGCCGACGCGCATACATTAGTACAAAAACGTGTATGTACGCACACACGCAAGCAAAAACTTCGCAGATGTGCTCACACGCATCGGCGGGAAAAAGCGGCCCATGTAGGGTCCCCATATATATTGCCATATTTATTTCAACAAAGATGTTTATAAAAATAAAGGTACCTAGAATAAATTGGACTAGAAATTTTACCAACTTTTCCTCAAAATAAAAAATTATATGCATTGCTAAAATACATGCTTTTTTAACATACTTAAAATTCATTAATGAAACATTTGTATTAATGACAACTTGATAAATATGCTTTTTTTTTTTTCAGCAATTAATTTTATACACGAATAATATGAATATAGATGAAGCTGTTCTTAATATATATTTGTTTCCATTGATTTACATATTTAAATGTTTTTTTTTAATTTGACAAAGTTTAGCGTCGGAATGCTACAACACTGATTATAGCCCAGTATGGCCAACCTAGCGGCGAGACTACATCTTAGCCAGTGTTGCCATTATCATAATATACCCTTCTCTCCACATATGTGTTTACTGTTTACAACTCTCATGAACAAGCTCACTTTTTCATCTGTCTGTGACCGTATTTCTCTAATTGATCAAAATTATATTTTTTTTATTTATTACTGTAATTAAATTAATATTCAAGAAGGTAGTTAACAAGATTGCTTGCGTTTTTTTCAAGACATGCATCGAAGAAAAGAATTTTAATTAGGATTAAAACAATCGATAGTACAAAAGAGAAAGGCGCGCCTGCATTAATTTTTGGGTCCGGTGTAAAATAATTCAACGTTGGAAAAGAGCTGATCTTTTCATAAAGAATATAAAAATCTTCACTATTAGTAAATTTAAAAATTGACTTTTCCGCAATCCAATCTTGAGAAGAGAAAGTTACATTTGTATTAATAAATTGTCATTGAACTATGGTCATAACATCGGTCAGTTGAGGACGTCAATGTCAACGTTATTCGTACATAGTACGATAAACAAATCTGACCCGGTAAGAGAGGTATAACTATCGAGGTTTGTTCTGTAAGAAAATTTGGAAAACCTTCATAAACATTGAAAATTACATTACACTAATATTAAAATGCGAAATTTATGGATGCTTAACGGATCTCAATGAAGTTTGGCACGGATGTAGACCACAAAAACACATAGGCTACTTACTTATATTTTCTTTAATTCCGCGTGGGAGAAATCGCGGGCAAAAGCTAGAGAACATAAAAGAAATAAGATGACAAGAAAGCTTTTGAACGTCATGGAACTTGTGATATTTTTTCGACATTATGTAAAGAGGGATGGACCTAATGGGCTATTGTAATATCGTTTTACTTATGCCCACCGGGTCAGCTAAGTTTGTTGGTTTACAGATATAGAATTGAACACCCGTCGATTGCTGCTACATTCGATTTTTATAAGTCTTAAAAATCATTTTCCGACGATTTTTCTAGATGCTTTATTATTTTAATAAAGTCTTTTTTTGTTTCTAAATAGATAAACTGATCTAATAAAAAAAATGTACGTTTTTGAAAACGTGTTTTGGCAATGGAGACTAACGGTACTTTTAACATAATCACCTTTTTTCTATTTCCAGTATGACATTGGACTTATAAATATAATTTCGAATTAATAAACAAGAAGTTAATTTGTGTAACGGTAAAGTGCTTTTTAGGATAATAAATTTTAATTTTGGAAATTTATTTTCATTTAACTTAATCGGATTTTGTAGAGATATTTGTTTATACAAAACGAGGTCTTATATTAAAAAAAAGATTTTTAACTTTCAATAAATAAAAATATTAATATTAAAATTGGATTCTTATTTGGTATTAACGTTTAAAAAAAGTTATTTAAAAAAGGTCCATGAATAAATAGGTAGGTAATTTGTAAACAACATTTAGTTATAATTATTCTGTGTAATAAACAAAATAAAAAAATGACCATGAATTTTTATATAAAATTACAAGATTATTTAACACCACAGAATAATTTCGCTTACCAATTACGATGTAAAATCGTACAGGAAATTGACACCGTAAGTTATAATTTAACACATAATATGTATGTTACTGACAAGTTCTCGACCTAATTGTCAAATGAAAATTCGCCGAACCGGACAGGAAATAAAAGTCCTCATCTGTGCATATAGCAAAATGTTTAAATCTAAGGTTTAATTAAAGTAAAATAACAAGTAAAACTAAATTATCATTTAACCATATTGTTGACTAAAAGTAATTAACATAAACTGCGTTTTCCAATCGCAGAGAGCTGTAGGGCAGGTCATGGCTGCATGCGTAAACGGATGTGCATTCGATAACATTATTATCACAAATTCAAAGTCCTCCTGGGAAAGAGTAATTCCAGAGGCATCGAAACATATTTATTAACAATATTGTTGCATACGCAAGATATTGTAAACTTCGTATTTACAAATGAGATAAGAAAATCAGTGTTTATTATTTTCTTGAAGGTTTGTCTGTCTGTGGCAATTATCTTGCCGTATAGAGTCGTCTGGCTCCCGGCAGGCGAGTACCAGGCGAGCAGCGGATCGCAGTGGTATCACGTTACGCGCTGGCTGTTGACACCAGCGCCTGATTAATATTTATGATACGGCTGAGCATCTCGCATGGCCGGTTCGACCATCCGATGCGAATCATCTCCATCTCGCTCGCACTCGTTCGATCGCATATGACTATCGCATCACATATGTTAACAGCTCCACCGACCAATTGATTATAAGTGCGAATGAAAATCCAAAAAATTCTTGGTTTTCTTTAGACTTATTGTATTAATTTAAATAACCCAAATATAATATTCCTCACTCATACTGACAAACCGTTTAAGATTCATGTTATTGTGTATGACAAATGTTTATGTATAGTGGAAATTTACCGTGGACTATTTCATGCACGATCTGAATCTGAAAGAAATGTGATTAAATAGAAGCAGGTCGGCAACGCACGTCCCTGTTGCCGTATTACAAGCCGTTTAAAAAAATATGTGGAACAAGCTGGGAGTGCGGTCAGCCGACACCGGACTGCGATGCCTCGAACCTGACCGTATCGAGGTAACTCAACCGGACGGACTTGACTGACATATTATAAATTTGCAATATGTATTAACTATGGTGGTGTACAATAATGTTTGTTATTCAATAAATTATAAATTTTAAAATATTTATGTGGTTAGACATTCGATCCCATTTAAATTCAATATTTCCTCAATATGTTCAAACCAACAAACTGACGGGACTCGTGACGTTACAGTTTATTTGAATTACTCATTGAACTTTATTAGTCATTTGATTAAACAGAGTCGTTTGTCTCTAATTGAAACGCATCCAAAACCGCCATTCCCTTGACTTTGCGACTTCTCTTTAAATATTCCTTTGTAATTGAGTCGTTTAATATTTTGTTCGATCCTTCCCTCGAGTAACTATTAGCCTGTATCAGGTGGTGTTATCATTGTATTTGTCGGGCTGCTAAGTTTGTTTGTCTGGAGCGTTTTGCGAATGCTCGTGCGGTGCGGCGGTGCGGTGCGGCGGCGGAGCGCCGGCCGGCATGCGAGCCCGCGCCTCAAGGTCACGTTATCGTGCCCACTGCTCTCGCCAGCGCCTGTCGCTCGCAAACGATTGCTCGCTGCTCGCCTCCACAATTACTACCACTCTACACATTCCGATCCTATCAACATCAACAAGGCACCGGCGCGGCGGTTGGCGGCTGTCGGCTGACGGCGGTAGCGATCTTACAGGAACTCGGCAATCTCGACGTCGTCGACTCTATTGCTAACGAGCGGACGGGACGGGGCCGGACGCGTTTCTCTAAGTAGCGATACGACGATTTCGAATCGAATTAGCGGCGTGTTTACATTTTATAAATAGAGCGCGTTCACGTGGCGCATGATAAGCGTACGACGACACGTTTGCACTCACCGTGCGCTGTTAACATCCTCCGCGATCGGCTGACAGTTCCTCGGTCGCACTGACACTCGGCGGGAATTAAAGCACTCACAAACGGCGCACTGAGCTCGGCGGCACACGCGAGGACTGCACAGCGCGACACCCACGACTAGAATGCGGGCGAGACGAGCGCGGGGCGCGGGGTGCGGGGAGCCGAGAGCGGCACACAGCTCATACGAAGGCGCGGCGAGTGCGACTGCGGCCGGGCGCGATCGTCCGCCATAAGCCCCCCCTATTGGCTAGACCCGCGATGACGTCACAGCGACCGGCCAATGGCCGCCGGGTCGTTGTTGCCGGCGGCTGCCGCTAGGGGCGCTGGTGGTGAGGAAGTCGCCCGCCCTACAGAGCTTTCTTGAGCTAGGGCGTATGCTTCCTCGGGCGGCTAGTCACGGCGGATTTTATAAAATGTATAATGTTGCTGCGTGTTCATTTTTCCTCAACAACACAATATTTACATGATGCTTATATCGCTGATGTTTGAGTTTATTACCACACATGACTTTTTAATTAATTCAAAGTTTTCACTTCAATTTGGGCATTTGCCAGTCAGGGTGAATATACCTATGAATTCAACAAATATGTTGAGACAGTGAAAAGTAATGACAGTCCAAATATTTACGCACATATTGTTTTTACTAAATAAAGTTAAATACGAGTTAAGAAGTTTAAGAATTCAGTCTTTATTTGAAAATTGTTTCTAACTATACTCGTATATATCGACGCTGGAAAGCGTAAACACTGTAACCCCGAAAGTATGAACTTTACAGGAGAGCATGCGGTATTTAGCAATGTTGTGTAGTTTGTGCTAACATATAATAAAATCATTATCGTTTCATAATGGTTGAAATTATTAACGTGTGAAAAACATATTCGCGATTTCAAGGGTTACAGCGTTTATGCTTTCCAGCGTCGATATGTTGCAATATTAATTGAATCTTCTTTTTTTTTGAAGAGGAATATATTAAGATTTTTACAAAGTCTCCCCATTGCTCTCTACCAGCTATCAGACTTCCTTTTCCATCAACCGAAGAAATAACCACCTGAAGTAGATTTACGTACCCAGATTCAAAAATTTATTTCCCGATCTGTACTCATTAATTCGCTTTAGTAGAGGAAGACGCTATTTAATTAGTATATACATGACTTATCAAATATTATTTATTAAATGTATTGGTTTTATATTTTAAAAAAAAAAAACTTGAGTACTGATAAATTTAATACCGGCGTATAACCAAGATATACTTAATACCATCACTCAGAGTAAGAGCATCGTCATTAGAGCGAGCTGTAAACAAAACCCTTAGTGACACCCAGGGGACATGACAGCTGTACCCAAGCCTCAGCGACCATTAAACACCCACCACGGATTTCATAACAACCAACTGACCAACACACAAAAATACACCTTAACACAAACAGGTAAAGCTAAAATTCTAATGAAATAATGCAACCATTCTGAAATTTCAGGGGTAATATAAATTTTATGGATTATAAATCGTATGCGATTGAGATAGAGTATATATTTGGTAAATGTATCATTTTAAATATTAGCTACTAACACAGGAAATTGTATCCAGCATTTAGGTAAACGATAAGATGCGATTAAAAAGGAAATACCGTCTCTATTTGTACATTAACATTGTGATTACACTTGATTTCCCAAAAATTAAAGAACTTCAAACAAATAAGGTTTTAAATTTCAGATAAAGGCCGCTACAGGCGTGCAGTTCTCAGTGTTCGGTTCGACTGTGTGTAGGCAAAATTTAAACTGTACAGTTCAACTAACAGTTAAAATTTTGTGTACACACTGTTCGATTTTTAAAACTGTCATTTAAAACTGAAAGTGTGTAGCTGGCTGAAGTGACTTTATACTCGTAGTATTGTACGAGCAGTAACACGACTTATGATGTTCCTAGCTATCTCTCTTGTTTGTTGTAAGAAAATGGTTATATAACTATAATCGAACCTTGATAAGCTAGTGTCCTAGGGACCGCGATATTTTTATCGCTAATAGAGGTTTCTCTTTCCGTCCGTCGGATGGACATTGGCGTTTGCTTGTAGAGAGTTTTTTTATTCAGTTCTCACTTATTCAGGATCAACTGCATATACATTTTTTATTTAATTAAGATTAAATTATAAATGTTCATAGAGAATAATACTACAGCTCTTGCACTCCTGCTTTCTGATATTATTTATTAAAAATACTTAATAGAAATAATAATTAATTATTACATGTTTTATTTCTGATGATACTTATACTGAATTTTACAATATAACAAAAACAATTACACATTTTTTTAAAATATAATATAAAAAAGGTGGTAAACTAGTAAGCTGCCACTGCCCATAACCTATCTGCCTTTGGGGCCGTACAGAAAGAGATTTTTTTCTTCTTCATATGCTTCCCATCCTTTCCTTATAAGAAGAGGATTGGAAGGCAAAGGGGACTAAAATTAGGCCTCCGTCACCACAATCATCAGAAGAAACTAGGAATTGCTTCCACTTGACGCCTGTCTTCTGTGTGGTCGTGGTATTTCACCAGTCGAGCCGGCCAATTCGGGCAACCAATGTTATCGTCTGCCACTTTCATATATCGTAACGTCCGCAATGTATGGAACTTGATATATACCTCTGTTTACTTAATTTAGGCTTTCAATCGAAACATCCTTTGTTTCTCGTTACTACTGCATATCGTGCTAAGTTTATTTTCTATTCTTCATCGATAATTGCTATTCAAGAGTCAGCAATTGTCGGCCAAAGCACACAATTACAAAACAACAGCCCTAATGACATACTATTTCCGTGTTGGTGGGAGAACGCCATCTGTTGGTAATGTGGACAACTATAACAATAACGTGCTTTCATTAAAACTTGATTTAGAAAATAACTTTAAATAAAACAAATATTTTTGTGTTCCTGCAATACACATATTTAAGAGCTAATTAAATATTTCAACGGCTATTTGAAACCTACCAATGGATGAATTTATTTATCTTTGTCGCCATCAGTCCCCAATGCCGGTCTTAAAAGATATAATTATATTTAATTTACTTGAAAAGTTCAATTTAAATTTACCGTTTTAAGGTCTATCTGCAATAACAATTATGTTTATCTCTCAATGGAGAAATTTCACGACTTTATTAAAATAAAATTAAGTAATTATAAAATTCATGTCCTTATAGAATTCGGGCACGGATATTGAAATATATTGAATAGTTTGTCTGTGGGAGTAAAGCAATAGTAATATTTTATTAATTTAAAATACCATCCCTTCTTCCTCACCATATAACCACCCCTGTTATTTAGTCAGCCAATAACGCCTGACAATTTACATTCATGAGCTCTTTCATACGGTTCCTGTAATAAATCTGTCAAAATGCAACAACTTTTCTCCACTCTCATACGTTTAATGTGTAATTAAATAATCAAAGAACAAAATAATTCAATGTCTTTATACCTTTTTAAGGGCCTCGACACTTTTAAAATTGTACTCGATTTTAAAACGACCATGTATTTATGTTAGGTATATTCATTTAAAATTCACCTTAGTTATTCATAGTCGTAAATCTCAGTGCTTAAGTGATTAGGCACTTGATTCACTAAGTAAAAACTTGAATGGATTTAAAACCTGTTGTTACAGATAATAATAATGAAGGAGAACGTATAGATTAATTGGCGCGGCTTTAAAAATGTGAAAGTACAATAAATTGTGCTTCGCGTGAGGCAGCACCGATTTCGGCAAATGTATTTTATCATTTCGTCTTTCTGAACGATATGTTCAATATGCCTTTATTAAAAAACATCTCAAAAATATAAGTAGTATGGTAAATAACTTGAATTATTTAACACAAAATGAAATTTACGCACCGAGGTATTGTTGGTCAGTTATTGGTTAAAATCGTCCAATAAACTGAATTGTCTATATTTATGAAGTTATACAAAATGAATGAACCATAATTTACCTAAAACTAGAAAAACGTGCAAACCCTTAAAAGCTGAAAAGAGTCTACATTTCCACGTTGTTTCGATCACTTTCAAGATAGATAAATCTTAAAAATGTATGAAAGTGTTTCAAAAGAACAACGAGTTGTATATAAAGATTGACAAGCGTTGAGATTTCAGTGCATTAAACTCTTGAGCAAATCTACCCGCGGTGCGCACGCGCCGACGCAGAGGGGAGGACGAAAATAGAACAACTACTGCTGGCAGCCGCTCGCCCGTGCCGCCTCGCCCAGCGACCAGACCGGGAAAACTCGAGACCGGGGAAACTAGACTATCGAGTTTTTAAAGTAATAGAAACAAGACAGTAAATTGATAACTCCTACGTAAATAATCATATCCAACAATTTTATGATTTGCACAATATTTCTAGTTTTTTAAATTAACTTGATAGATACTAATACATGTCTTAATCGTGGTCAAGCGCTAGTTTGTCGGTGTAAAACGTTTATCTTACGATAATTTCTGTAGGAGCCATCGATATTTACCTCAAAATCTTGTTTAGTTGGTTTAGGACTTTATTGGAGTAACCTCTCTCATCGATCGACTTCTAAGCCTATTGTCTTATCTCTTATTGGAAAAATCTATGTTGGTTCTAGTAATTTCTAGATTCGTATTCTAGGCGAAACACCACACGTGTGATATTTATTCTAAAGAGATGTAGATTACTATATTTAACAAGAAGGCCAATGAATAAGTTCACTGGTACGTTGATTACGCTATATTCACTAAGTTACTTTAATCATCATCATCATCATCATCATTGTGTTCTTTTGTACATATACATCTCAAATGATCGATTGCTAGATAAGTTTCTGTAAAGTACAAAAAGTTTTTATGAAGTTTTATCTAGTGTCACTTTATCAGTGAAAGTGTTTAAAAGATCTTAATATGTGAAGTAGTAAGAGTTCAAGGCGAATCTTGACTTTCAAGATTAAGATTACGTCTATTATAAGATACAGAAGGCAAAGGGAAGGGAAGATAAAAATGTAATTAACTTTATATCTTTGCTTCTTAAATATGTTTTCGTTGCTGTCAGTTAGAGGAAATAATTTTGAAAGAAGGAAAAATAAGAAGATTTTGAGATACTTTATATAAGAGTTAAAGCATACATTCACGAATTACAGTCAACAGAAACTTTTTAATTATAGATTTAGTAACTTCTTCAACATCACAGCTCCAGCAAAGTGTACTGTAATTAGTAAGAACTGCCCTCGAGCGCCGGCTATCGAACACGTACGCTGCTGTTGTTTTGCTCCCCAACCCATACTGTTTACCTAAACTTTAATAACTATTATACCTTTCTACAACTGTTTATCAACAAAACAGTATATCATCCTAGCTTTCTTCGTACTTTAACGTCCAATAATTCTCCATTATAGAGAGCCTAGCACAAATATTTGTGACAATCGTCTAATATATCAAAGTATGAGATTTTTGGTGTACTTTACGCCCGACAATGGCACAATATTTAATACAAATTTCTTTGATAAAGATATTATAATGAATATTGATGAAAAATATTCGTGGTAGGCCCACAAAACACGAATGAAATGACACTTTAAAAGTAAAAGTCAAGTTGTTGAAGCTACAGGGGTCAATATTTCCTTTTTGTCATTATTACTTTCTATTACAAAGATTCAAAGAAAATGATAAGGCTGACAACTTAGTTTCGAATGAGTATTTCCATATTTGAACTCACAGTCAATTGAGATAAATGTAAACATGAATAGCTATAGAGTGTATCTAAAATTTCATCACAAACATCGTATTCTAATTGTCTACGCACGAGTTTACAATATGTTACGCATAATGCTTAACCTTTCGCCTGTCCCATTGGAGTCTCCCACAAGGTGATACTGTTTCAGTTAAAACATCACAAGTATACATTCTATTTAAGCAATTATGAACTCTTGTGATATTTCAAAAGGTTCATTTTCCATTGTATCGTTATTTATGACATTGAATGCCTCTCTCCTTCAGTTTTTTGCTACGGACCCACGTGGTGCGACACATGTTTCAGACCATCGCATCCCGATACAATCCGGGAGATGGCAGATAACCAACTTAAATTGCTCTCAGCTATTCAAAACTTTGCGCGAAATTGTAACATTTAAATATTTGGTTATTAGAACGCGTGGAGAAAATGACCTCATTTTATTGATATGATTTAAAGGAATGACTAGTTTTATGACTATTGATTTATGTTTCTTTGTGTGTTTGTATTTCATTGTGCAATTTTTAAGGGAATTTTCAGGGACCTAGCAATAGCATATATCACTACATCTAATTCAGTTTTTTTTTATGTGAACAAACAATGTAGTAGAACTATTAAAATTATTAATTCGATGGACACATTACGAAATGTTAATAACATTTCTTATTGGATTACTCTTATCCAGTTATTTTCTATTAACTCTTTAGGCCGGCAACGCATCTGCAATGGCCGGCAACGCATCTGCAATTCTCGTAGTGTTGCGGATGTCCATGGGCGTCGATGATCACTTCGGTGTTCGCGCCGCTCGTTTGCCCCCTTCTCTTATAAAAAAAAAAAAAAAAAAAAAAAAAAAAACTCATCTACGCATTCGCTGCAGTTTGCCGGCAATATTTTTTTGCCTCTGTCTAAGAGGTAAAAAAACTTTAGTGCCCATAACTTCGTGAACGTTAATTTTGATTTCAAAATGTATTAGAAGTGTAACAAATGATTCATCAGATAACAAATAAGTATAATAATATCATAAATGATTAAAAAAGCAAACATAAAGATTAAAGATGACAAAAAGCGATGAATCAGAAATTCTCATGAAGATGTTCCGATGGCGCGGGGACAGATGCGTCGCACATTTCAGGGACCCCCCGTGCCTCCGCCGTTCGGGGTCCCTTCACTCCCTCTAAGGGAATTAGAGAAAAAACCGAACTTGAAGTCAAAACATCAACGTTATAATAATTAATTTAAAGTTCACAGTACTTATAATTCAAATCTAGGGATATTTTCCGTACTTAAGGTAAATTTTGAGATAGACCTTTTTATTCACGTGGATATAGTATTTTGATGATTTAAAAAATTTATAATTTAAAATTTTTTATTTACGCCAATACACCTTCAAAAATAATGAAAGGATAACCTTCATATTTTTGAAGGTTACTTATACTTAATTAAAGGTTACTTAATTAATTATTATTTAATTAAAGTAATATTTCATTTTCGTAAAAACAATGTTGACGTACATTTTGCGTGGATCTTACTAGAATGGTAATACCGTCCAGTGTTCAGTCATAGAAAATAATGGTCAGATTAATATTTACACTCCATATATACAAACTACGCAAGAATCTATGTACTAATGTTGTTTTTGGTTTTAAATATTTTAATTTAAATTTTTTCAAGGTCATTACTTTCGAATACTATGAAATAAATCTTACACTGTTTGTTGGTTCAGATCAGATAAGACCAAGAGATAAAATAATATCTGAAGATATTCTATTGGTATCTTATCACAACTCTAACATATTTCATGTACCATTTCAATGATTAGTTTTCTTAAATTGCGCATCTGAACACCATGGCGGTAGCGTTAAGTGTATTTTCTTTGTGCATTTTAGGTGCTTTGGCTCAAACGCCTCAATTACGAATGGTTACTATCGCCCAAGGTACTGTAGTGGGATCTGTTGCTGCCGATGGTAACTATTATGAGTTTCATGGAATACCATACGCTGATTCCACGTCTGGATCAAATAGATTCAAGGTACTTTGGATTTTATTAACACAACATCAATTTTTCACATGTCAATAAATGAAATTCCTTTGGCGTATAAACATCTATAAACACCATTTATTGTCGTAATTCTTCTAAGTGCTAGTGTGGAAAACCACTATCTCTTATATCAATTCACAATATGATATGTATGTTCATTTTCTAAACAAGAATTATTCAATATTGTTTTCAGGCACCCTCACCGCCACCTTCTTTTCAAAGTATGTTTATAGCTAACAGAAAAGGTGTAAAATGCGTAAGAGCTTTAGGTGTTGGCTATGAGGGTACAGAAGATTGTTTAGTTGCGGATATTTACACTCCAACATTGAATAATACTGATCGATTACCCGTCATGGTGTGGATAAAAGGAAAAGAATTTGATAAAATATACGAACACGATTTGTCTTTTACAAATTTTATGGAACGTGATGTAATTATCGTGTCATTGAACTATCGCGAGTCAATTTTGGGATTCCTCTGCTTAGGAAATGAGGCAGCGCCTGGAAATGCTGGACTAAAAGATATCGTTGCCGGTTTGCGCTGGGTCAAACAAAATATAGCTCAATTTGGTGGAGATCCAGACAATATAAGTCTTTTCGGACATGGAAGCGGTGCTGCTGCGGTTGATTTAGTATCTTTGTCACCTTTTGCTGATGGTCTTATTAGTAAAGTGATATCTCAAAGTGGGACTGCGCTGTCACCATGGGCTGTAACACGAGACAATTTGAAATACGCTATAGAAGTCGCCGAAGCGCTTGGACATACTATCAATAGTATTCATGATGTAACAGATGCTTTTAAAAGAACCAGTGTAGCAGCTCTTATGGCCGTTATCAACGAACTTGACCTTACTGATAATTCATTGGCATTTGCACCATGTCTTGAGAGAGAGGATATAGAAAATGTAGAGCCATTTCTTACAAAATCTCCGTACACAATTTTAACCGAAGGGACTTATGCTCGTATACCGTTTATGACTGGTTTTGTTGATTATGAAGGAACGATACGAGCGGAAGAAGCTTTAGAGGATAACTGGTTAGAAAAAATGGAAGAATCATTTGATGAATTTGTCCAACCAGATTTGAAACTGGAAGACAATGAAGACGGGTTACAAACAATACAAGATATACGGTCATTTTATTTTCGTGATAATATTATTAATGAAACGCAAATAAACAGTTTTCTTTCATATCATGGAGATACTATGATTTTGGTATCAGCAATAAGAGAAGCTAGTTTAAGGGCCTCCTCCAATAGTTCTGTTTATTTGTATCAGTTTTCTTACAAGGGAATGCTAGGGGATCCCTTTGTAGGGCCTATAGAAGTAAACAGTGCTGCTCACAGTGAAGAATTAGCTTATTTATTTTATCATGAATCAGAATCACAACCATCGGAAATGGATTTAGCTGTAAGCGATATATTAGTAGAACGCTGGACAAACTTTGCTAAAACAGGGTAAGTTTTATAATGTTGCAGCTTTATTTTTAAACCTAATTTCTTTGATATTAGTTCTTTAGTTAACAAAATAAAAAGAATCTCTGAAAAGAGATATTAGACTTGGTAACAATAACCATTGCAACAGTGGGTTCATAATATTCTTTGGTTGACGATGTTTTTATCAACAGGATATGGCCAAATATCTGCCTTCTTTTTTTTCAGGACGCCAGAAAGCGAACTCTCGCAAGTAGTATGGAAGCCATTTACTAATTCAAATTCAAACTATTTGAGATTCTTAGACGATGAAGAGGTTAATGAAAATCAAGGAGGAAGCTTGGAAGTGGACTTGCAAAACCCCCATATCGAGACTTTGTTATTCTGGGAACAGATTTACAGTAAGCATTTTGTAGATGCTAAAGGTAGATGGGATCTTGCTGATAGGGGTGAAGATGATGATTCTGATGTTATTATTGACAACGGAAGTGGGGAGGAAGGAAGTGGTGAGGAAGGAAGTGGCGACGAAGGAAGTGGAGATGATGGAAGTGGTGACGAGGAAGGAAGTGGCGAGGAAGATGATAATGAAGACGATACCAATTCTGCATCCAGGCTTGTCGGATTCACTTTTCTAATAGTACCAATCTTTGCACTTTTAAATAAATTCCATATGTCACACATTACTTTATAGACTTATTGCAGTAGATACAAAGCTACTCTAAATAAGTCAATTATTTTTATGATAAACTGTAATATATTTCTATCGCGAAATATATTATAAGACATATTTATAAGAATTAGAAGTGTTAGGTTATATTTATTCTTAAATATTATTTATTAATGATAATATTGTGGGATTCTGGCCGGGTAATCCGCCTTTAACCATACACATATTGTTTCCGAGAAAATAAAGAGTATCTAAAAAAGACGACTTCTCTGGTAATATAAAAATAAAACTATCTTGATAGTTATATAATTTATTTTATAGGAAAAAAAGTAGGGCAATTTGTTGGAAGTGTGAAGTTGCGTGCTGATGAAGCTTGAAAGTTCAGACAGGTCGCGACACTAAGTACTGATACGGAGGTCAGAAGGTTAGGAGGTGCCCTATGCGTTTATGCAAACAAGCGACCGTGGGCGGCTTGAATGTCATGCGGTCACTTTTAGATCCGCTATGCACCTACACTTTATCTTCAACATGATGCTTTAGTAAACATTGAGAGATTTCTCGTCGAATCGAACAAACTGTATAGAATATTGTATTTTTCCCACATATTCACTAAGTACCACGGAATTTTAACTTATAATTAGTTTGTTAAAAAAATATTATTACTGAATTATTTATGCATGTCAAATATTTGACTTAAAATTAATTTTTCCTGCCTTCACTTGTAATTAGGCTGTAAAGATAAATAAACAATTATACGAGTTGCAAATTATCGATTGTATCTAGTGTAAAGATTCTCCTGTTTAACTATTATTAAGAATTAAAGGTTGAAAGTCATATCGCTGTTTTATTTATTAAAAATTTAAGTAAAGTTTTAAAACTATCAAACTTTCCACTTAAAACAAATTTTATAATTACATAATTAACTTATTTTAGTACAAACCTACGCTTAATACCTGATAATATATAATTAAAATTATATCCGGTTATTAATTTCTATAATTAATACTACACCTTAGTTACTCAATAGGTAATAGTTACCATAATAACGGTTAGTAACTCCAAGAAGCTTTTTATAGCGTAAAATAGTGCGTGTGCACTCAGTTAGGAATGTTTATAGGAACTTCTAATATTGGCTATAAAACACTTATAGGGTTGGCCGTAAACTGCAAAAGATTTGCAAGCTACGTAACATTATGAACTTGCAGCTGCAAGCTTAATAAAACTGCACACATAAAATTATAAACGTGCATAATTAAAACAATGTGTACTTCATTATTTCTTTGCTTTTTTTAATAATCTTGACAGCTTTAACGTTTTATTTCTTAGAATAAAAAATGAATTTATGTTTCTTTTTTATTCAACTATTTACTCGATTTCATACGAATAGCAAAGCGTATATTTTTATCTTAATATACCAGCTGTTTACTTCAAATATCATCGGACCTAAATGACTTATTCACCCCAACTACTGTTGAAAACCGTATGAAATACGTTGCATAGTTTTTGAGTATTGCAATCCGATAGAGTGACAGGTGTTAAATAGGTTTTTATCTTTAGTAGTATATAGATTTTTTTGTCAGTTATTCAAATCGATATTAAGATAGTAACTAAGATAATAAACGAATTCTCGTAATTGTAGGATAAACGATTATATGGTTATATTTTGAAACACTTATGCAAACGGTGCTGTGACATCATCGGATTCAGTTATCATGTTATTGTGGGAGAGTAATTGCTTTAAGGATTACGTTCCGAAACCGGAAATGAGAAATTATAACTATATTATCTAACCAATTTTACCTTTATAAGGCTTATCACAGACTTATTAGGATCAGAAACATTTGTTATGTCAATTTAAACACATTGCAAAAATAAATGACATTGTCAGCCGGTGACATGTGTAAATATAAATTCTCACTTCAATTTAATTCTACTATATTATCGTGATTTTCTTTGTTAATGTGAGTATCAACAAGTCGCAGTTGTTTAGTAATAAGTGGAGGTGCATGCAACACAGAGTCATATTTATTTGGCTGAAATTACCGCGCACACGTGCTGTGCCCGTCGATTTTTAACGTTACTTGAGCTTATAAAATGCAAAACATGGACATGCACAATGTAATATTTAAATTAGTTAAAATAAGGTCTTGTGGAAAAAATTAGGTATTACTAGAGAAAATGACTCTCGGGTAAATTACTTTGAATTAGATTATATTTTTTTATATTTAGTACATATTGAAATAATTAAAAAGATAACAAGAATCCTACACGTCTTTATCTGACACTAGGCTATTATAAAATAACCAAGTAATTTATTAATATTAAGTACCATGTGATTTTTCACTGTGTTGATAAAAAATAAAATAAAATCTGTTACTTCTTAAGGTATGTCCATACAAATTGAACGTGTTCTGCGTGTGAGACGGGCGTGCCGCAGCCGCCTCGCGCGGGCCATGTGGCCCACATCCTGCCTCTTGCCTCCCTTCGCCCTCGCACCTTGTTCAGGTTACAGTCCCGACGAGCTTCAATCCACTGAGAAACGACGATTTACGTAAGCAGATTGAAACTTACTATTTACAGTCGAGGACGTTTATTTCCTACCCATGTATATAAAAATCATTTGACTCTCTTAAAGTTGGTTTCTGACTACAAAATCTCTGTATAAAACATATCGTCATCCCTTTTAATATATTTGACAAAATATAAATAACAACATGTTTTAAATGGGAATTTTTGTGTTTGAAAAAATGGCGTACACACATGATAAATTCTAGCTCTTATGTGGAGTTTGGTGTGCGATATTCGAACCAAAGTGGGAAGCGAATTTAATTCTTTGTCTATACATAATGTGCACAATCTCTGGAGAAAAATAATCCTTTATATGTTTGAATAGTATGCCTACATTTGATACTATTGTCTGACCACCTGTAGCTTAAGCTCTATTGAAAGACACAAACATAGAAAGGGAATAAGCTTTTGTAGATGAAATGAAACATGTATTTTCATTCCTGCATTTGATTCCTGCCAGCAATGTAAATAGTATCTAAAGACAGAAATCTTTGCAATCACAGTGGACCATTAGTCTCTGTATATAAGTAATACATAATATATCATTAAATACATACTCAAGCATTGGATAGCACGAAAGTTCCCGTAGGATACGATCGCTTTGTTCTCTTCACGGACGTTCAATTTCCTAACGATGTGTTAATGAGGGCGAAGTGTAATTTTACGATTTGACGCTGAAACTATTTTATGACATTATAAAACTTTTAAACTAAACTAAGTTCGGGTATTTAGAAAGTTAGAACCAAAACAATATCGTTAACTTGAAAGTCGTAAATTTTAACCATTTATTGAGGCGCCTTGCAACGAAATAGGCGTTGATGTGTTTAAGTATGAATGTGGTAGGATAGATTGATATATTTTACACAATGAATTTAATTTAAAAAGACAGGTACAAAATAAAGTTATATAAAAATGTACAAAACGTCAAAACGAAATATGTTAAATAAAAATAAAAATATTTTATAAAAATGTCCAAAAAGTCTGGAAGCAACCCCGAGGCCACAGCAAAGTAAGATATATAGCGAGAAAACTTTGTAAAATTAACAAAATGTTATATTTTAGTATTACACCAAAATATATTAGTTCACCTGTCTTTATAAATCTGAAGGTTTTCTAAAAGGTTAAAAATGTCCTAAAAGTTTTTATTTTTCTAGTTATTACACTGCCAAAAATGTATTCAATAGTAAAAAGTCTATCTAAATCATAGATAAATGAAACATAGATAAATCAGTAAAAACCTTGATAATGTTTCTGATAATAAACGACATACGATTTTTTATCTTTGTCATACGTATATGACGTAGTAAACATATGATGGACATTAAGTGGTCAGACATATTTTTGTATGAAATAAAAAATAATATAAAAATGTGGACATAAATATCTACCCTGCTTTCTATATTTGGAAAAAAAAATTATATATCAAGGTTCACAAAGCCATCTAAAGTTGTTAATAAAGTTGTCAACAACAGAGTGTTCCCCTTGTCAATGTCGAAGGCAATTTCATGTAAATTAGAAAACAATCACCTCGGGTACTGAAGTTATGTATAATATTTATGATTATGGTAGTTGGAGATAGTCTACAGTTAAGCAAAGCATAAAATGTAATCGAAGTACATATTTAATATATAATGTGTTAGGTTTAAGTAATTATTGATAAGCAATTCAATATTTAAAATTGTATAAACAAAATAATCTAAAAGAATTCTAATATTTTCAATGTAATATTAAGACATTATAATAGCAACACTGAATAAATTATGTTGAGGGTAGGATTGAGGAGGTGGGAGAAAAAAGTATAAAAGATGATGTTTAGTCGAATCGGTGCTTTTTGACTCCGAAAATTGTGCAGACTAAGAATATTACTGTGTGTGAATTGTGTCCAGTGGAATAAATTGAATCTCCCATCTATCTGAAGTATTTTTTTTATTATACTTCAGAAGTGGGATACTCGTGCGTCCACAAAAGTGTAAGTACAATCTGTTTCTCTTAATTGTCTATATTATACAATACATTTCTCGTTTTAACTTGGTGTTAACATCGCAATAGCCAAGTGTAGTTTAAAATTGGTGCAATCAATCATTGTTTAAACGTGATTTTTCTCCACGTTATGACTGCCACGTTGTTGCAAGAGTGTTTCCTTTATTAAGTGAATGGTGAGCACCAGTCTTCTTCAGCATGGTACTGGCCTACCTGTTTACAAGTTTCACAACACCTTCGATAGTTTTCCTTACGATGTTTTCCTTTACTAAGTGATCAAGTTACGAGAGTGCGCGTAAAAATTGGAAGTGCCTCATGGCACGTGGCCGTGCTGGGGAAACCTAAAAATTCCTAAAAAGACCATGCGTTTTCCATCCAAACCACTAACTGTCATGGTACTAAGATTCAGACTTATTTTTATATTTTATTCCTCTGTTGTGATGTTTAGAGTTGTGTCTCATTCTTATAGTTTAATTAGTGACGGTTACGGTACGAAAAGTTCAAACTTTATCTGTAGCCGTTTTACGTCCCCGCCGCTGGGACGCAGGCCTATTCCCGTACAGGGTAATGATTTTGGTGCGTATTAGTGAATTTTAAAAGCGTTTTCGAAATACCTACTGCGACAAAAATACATATGTATACATATATATTATATATGTATATAGATAAATAACATCGGAGAGGTTTTATAAAGGGGGTTGAAAATTTGCTTAAAAACGGCCTATCTTTTATAGTTTCCGAGATATCAACCAATAAACATAACTCCGGGTCAAGATCATTATAGCGGCTGTTATTAAAGCGGTTGCTAATATAGCTTAGCTATAGCTTTTAAGACAGACATACCTGTAGAATCGTTACACTATAGCTTCAAGTCTTTTCTTTAGAGTATTACCGATTACATCCTATTGTATATCTAAAGTTGGTATGTAGTACTGTGTACATTGAAACATAAGAAAAGCACCATCTGGGTTAGCGTTAATAATATATCACAGGATTTATTTGTTTTTGCTTTTTTGATTAATCAATGTAGAGTTTTTATGTTCTAATAGATTATTGATTAAACTTCTTACATTAAGAATTACTACTTATTACTACTTAAATATTCGGTTACTTAGTTTTCAATATTAGACACGGTCATATTGTAATTACTTGTTAAACTAATATTTGTTTATGATCGAGTTCCAGGATATGGAAAGAGTCTGAACAACGGCGAAGCGATGACCAACGTGACCGAAGCGGCGAGCACCGCGACCGGGGCAACGGGCACCGCGACCGAGGCAGCGAGCACCGCGACTGAAGCGGCGTGAAAAGCATTTTTAAAGATTTTACTTTCTTTTATCTCTTTTTGTATTAATGTTGAGCGTGTCTCTTAACAAGTTTCTGACATTATCAAGTTTATCATTATATGAGGGTTAATAAAAAGGATACGAAAATCTGCTAATTTGGTGGATAATCTTATATATATAAAAGAAAGTCGTGTTAGTTACACTATTTATAACTCAAGAACGGCTAAGTCGATTTGACTGAAAATTGGTGGGCAGGTAGCTTAGAACCAGGAAACGGACATAGGATAATTTTAAACCCGTTTTCTATTTTTTATTCCGCGCGGACGGAGTCGCGGGTAAAAGCTAGTGTAACATATTTTTGGAAATTGTAATTAACATACATGTACCTTCCTTGTCTGCGAGTTTTTAGACCAAGGACGAGCTGCCAGGACGCTCAAATCGAGACTACAGGCGGCGAACACGGAAGACCGTCGTCAATCATCGTCATCTTGTCGGCAACCGCCGCGAGCCCTCCGGACATCGGGCAGAGCCAGCCGACCGTCGGGCAGAACTACGTGTCAGCGAGTGCCGCGAGTCCTCCGGATATCGAGAAGCCGAGCGTCGAATGGAGTTGTGTCAGCGAGCGTGGTGAGCCCTCCAAACGTCGGGAAGCTGAGCGTCGGGCAGAGCTACGTGCCAGCGAACGCCGTGAGCCCTCCAAACGTCGGGAAGCTGAGCGTCGGGCAGAGCTACGTGCCAGCGAGCGCCGTGACCCCTTCAAACGTCGGGAAGCTGAGCGTGGGGCAGAGCCAGGTGCCGAGCAACGTAGTAATGCAGGACAGAATATAAGGTCATGTAGTCCATCTTTTTCTAAGAACGATCTTGTTAATGTTTAAAAATTGCTGGAAGAGGATTTGTCGTCACAACCACATACGCAAAATGCACAGTCGTCTCATATGGTATACCACCAAAATATATTTCCTAAATTTGACCCTTCAACTAGAAATCAACGTATTGAAATATGGCTGAAAAGGTCAACGAATGTGCATCCGTATATGGTTGGGACTATCGACCTACTACTCACTTTGCCATGCAGAAACTCCAAGGCCTGGCTAAAATGTGGTACGAAAGCTTGAATTCCATTCTTTTCAGTTAGAACGAATGGTAAGATAAATTGATAAATGCACTTTCCTGTGAACAAAATTATGGCCAGACCTTGGAAGATATACTGAAAAGAAAGAGTAAATGCAATGAGCCTATTGAGATTTATTATGAAAAGCTCGCCCTCGTGAATCAATGCGATATAGTAGGTAAGCGTGCCGTGGACTGCGTTGTTCGCGGCATATCAGACAGGACGCTTAGATCAGATGCTTTGACATTACGTTGCAATCACCCCGACCAACTTTTGCAGTTCTCAGTGAGCAATAACATTCGGCGGACCGTGGTCATTTTCATAGTAAACTTTTAGACACTACACATCAGACTTATAACCAAAACTAAGTACCTAAATTTATAGCTAGATCGAGTCAGCCTAGTGGTTGCTATAATTGTAAGAAGGGGCACAGGGGAATAGTTTTCTACATTGTTCTAAAGCTACCTTATAGTGCCAGGATTACTTGTAAGGTTTTGTGTGACGAGTTTTTGGAGAGACCTTTGTCAATTGATCTGACTTATACGGAACTTCCCCATATAGTTATTCATAAAAATGTTTCTGAATTGAAATTCTTCGACAACTGCGATAAATTGTCCTTTTCTGATGTTGAAGTTGAAAGTGGAAATTGTTTAAAGATTCGCGCTTTAGGAGTCCTTTTTCGATCAGAGCCAGCGTTGATTCTACCGTTAGCGGCAGATTTTTCTGAGAAATAGTGTAATAGGAAAACCCAATTAGCAATTTTCTATTTGCGGCGGATTTTGCAATGCGACAAATGGCCGTGTGAGTATATTTGTGATTCCCCATGCTAATTTCTGCTTGATTCCAAAGGGTCTTTTGTTGTCGTTGAGACACTTGAACAAATGAGTGGGTTAGCCGGTAGTAAATTCAATGAAAGTCAGGTTAGCATTTGCCGAAAGGTACCTGATGATACCAGGAATCAATTACCTTGTTTGCTCAGAAAGTATAAGCATTGTTTTGCGTCATTCTTTAGGGATCTAGGTTGTCCTAAGGTTGCTCAAATAAAAATAGAACTAAGCAGTCAAAGTCCCGTTGTGTACCGACCGTATCGATTGTCATAACATGAGCGCTCGTAGGTCCGTTCAATCGTAGATGAGATGTTAGAAGCAGGTATAGTGCGCGAATCTTACTTTCAAATTTGTTAACATTCTCACTCGTCAAATTATTATAAAAAGGTGTGCCATGGGAATGGGGCGATAATCAGGAAACTGCTTTATACCTATAGACTTATTGTCGAGATATTCGATCCATTAGCAGAGCTCAAGCTGCACACTGACGCCAGTAGGGTAGGTATTGAAGGCATCCTAGACTTAAATGTATCTAAATGTTTCGTCTATACTTTCACGCGAAAACCAGATCCTATTGTGGGCAATTATCAACTGAAAAATACTACACTACGCACCTTAACTAATACAACACACCTTGGGGTCGTTTTTGATGCAAAACTACGATTTGATACTCATATAAACACTATTATTAATAAAGTTTGACGACACCGGATATATATATATGAGTGTTTTAGCCGTTTCTATATAAAGTTAATGATAATGTCTCACGAAAGTTTGAATAATTTAATTATTAATAAAGCTTCAAAATCATTAGGTTTCGTTTTGAGAATGTCATCTGAATTTCAAACTATTACACAGGCCTTCAAAATATTATATTGTGCATACGTACGTAGCCACCTGGAGTACGCTTCCCAAGTCTGGAACCCTTGCTATAACACCTACAAAAACCGCATAGAAAACGTACAAAGACGGTTTCTTCGGTTCATACAATACCGTGCTAGAACATTTGTTTACAACTATTATTCTCGTTGTAAGATATTTCATCTATTACCGCTAGAAGAGAGAAGGCGCGTGGCAGACTGAGCTTTTCTCAGCAATATTGTAAACGGCGTGGTCGATTGCTCTGAACTCGTCGAAGAAGTAGGCATCATTGTTCCCAAGTGTAGGCGTCGTTCCCGTGAACACAACGTATTATACACACCGCGAGTTAAGAATAATAGGGAGAACAGTTATTTAGTACGAGCGTGTAGATGTTATAATGCAATCTCCGATCATATTGACATATTTAACATGTCAGCATTTAAAATTAAACAATTTTTAATAACCGTTTCTTCAGTGCATGACCGAGAGTACAAAGGACTTTGTGGATTAGCTAAAAAAAAAAAAAAAAACAACAAGAAGTGAATTTCATTACCTAATTTTAACTGTCCGAATATTAAATAAAAAAAAAAAAAAAGAAATAAAAAAAAAAAAAATAAAAAAATCCTGCTTCAACGTTCGGCTGATTAAACACCCTCCAACTTGGAGATTCAGAACTTAGAATAATTAGGGATAATTTGGATAGTAGGCTAGATCGGAAGGGCTTGCAATATATTAAGGAAAATTATGTTTTTAAGAACAACAATTTTTTTCCCGTTTTGTAAATTAAATACAAGTGATACTAATAGTGAACTCGCGATATCCTCCCTCATAGCAGGCAGGTTTTCTCCTATCGCTTCCCGAAGTGGTAGTAATGTTGGCTTTATTAGTAATAGCAATCAGATAATAGCAACCGAGCAACCCTTGAATCGGAATGATAAACGCGTATTGAATGACCGCCCAAGCCGAGGTCCCCTCTCGGGGGCCCTTGACCCCAGTCACTCCATGGAGCGTCTACCGAAGAGATCTAAGAGCTCGGTGACCTTCCAATCCGGTAATAATAATGAAGTAGCAGCCCGAGACGAGGCTCCTTAGGGAGCTCTCGAGCCTAGTTATTCTTAAACGAGGTTTAGGCTAAGCGCCATCTGCGCCCGGCCACCTCAAGCCTAGTGAAACTGTAAATGCCTCCTCAAGCCAAACAGTGACTGCTCAGTCACAAAAAAGAAACTAATAGTGATAGCGAACAAAGTAACGACTAAATCTTTTGTAAATAAGCCAACTTTATTTATTAGGATATTGATATATTTCACTACAAATAGTGTTTCTGTATTGTTTCAGATAGAGCGCGAGAAGTGATTGGTTCGTGTCTCTATCTTGAATGAAAATGAATGAAAGAAAGAAGAGATGACATACGGTCATGGACGAGAATTGATTGATAGAGCGCGAGAAGTGATTGGTTCGTGTCTCATTCTTAAATGAAAACGAATGAAAGTAAGCAGAGATGACATACGGTCATGGACGAGAATTGATTGGTTCGTCATTAACTATGAATTGAATACACATTGAATATGAATTAAGATTGAGATAAAGTGATTAGAATTGACTAGTTTGGTTAATTGAAAATAACGATGACTATTCCTCTTGAGATCTGCAACAATTGATTGGTTTGCAGATCATTGTAATAATATCCATTTAATAACCTCTATCGATAATTTCACTAGTACTGTACCTATGTGTATTATTTGGAATGAAATTGTTAAACGCTGCGCATTATTGTAAATAAATAATTAAATGAGATCAATTATGTAAAAGTTTAGTTTAGTAAAGTATTAGTTATATCATAATAATTGTGACGTAAACGTTTAGATTTTTGAAAAACTTCTTATTTCCAATTAAATTTGATTTGTCTTAGGTTGGTATTCACATAATAGGATACGTGATATATATTCTTTTTCTGTACTACAATTTTTCATTTTCGAAACCCGATGAGTTGTGAATACCTACCTATCCTGTGTTTATTCAGGCCGAGTGTTAGGTTAATCACTTGATTCGTGTTCGAGGGCGAACACGATGTCAGGATGGTCGAGTGTTAGGTTTAAGTAATTATTGATAAGCAATTCAATATTTAAAATTGTATAAACAAAATAATCTAAAAGAATTCTAATATTTTCAATGTAATATTAAGACATTATGGCTGGTTTTACAGTCACGCGTTTCGGCAGCGCCGTCGGAGCGCGCGCGCTCGGATATGTATTGGGGTATTAGTAGCGTTTCAAATTCGCGCGCTTGAGCAGCGCCGTTCGTTGAACGCGTCCTATTCGCGCGGCGCGGTCGAAGCGCGCGCCGCTCGTGCGCTTCTACGGCCATTGTGCGTTTTAGTCTCACGCCGTTGAGACGTGCCGTTAGGTACTGTTGTGTACAAAATGAATCACATCGATACGGGTCGAGTAATTGACGAAGTGCGAATTAGAAGATGTTTATGGGACCGGCCGATGATTTTTATAAGAATAATTTTATAAGGATAAGAATAAAGATCTTCGTAAAGAAAACTCTAACTTGCACAGTAATTCGTCGAAACTGCTGGTTGATAGGCGAAAATATTTATAAAATTTATAACTATTTTCTCGTAAATCAGAGAAAGATGTTACGTGTTCGCCTCTCAGTAACCTTGTAGCGTTATAAGGATCAACACCTACTGTTCTTCGACGTTTTTGTTGCCTTTTTTTCCATAAAAAGTAAATAGCCAGTACTCTAACCGCATTGCCGTTCATTTTGTATCTGTTTGTACACGACTGTCTCACAGCAGCGAAACGCGCCGTACTAATGTCGTTTTTTGGTGCACCGCTGTTCAAACGCGCGCTGTCCAACAGCGCGCTGTCCAACGGCGCGTCTAGCGGCGTGACTGTAAAACCAGCCTATAATAGCAACACTGAATAAATTATGTTGAGGGTAGGATTGAGGAGGTGGGAGAAAAAAGTATAAAAGATGATGTTTAGTCGAATCGGTGCTTTTTGACTCCGAAAATTGTGCAGACTAAGAATATTACTGTGTGTGAATTGTGTCCAGTGGAATAAATTGAATCTCCCATCTATCTGAAGTATTTTTTTTATTATAAATGTAACCCTCCGAAGATAGATACTTGTATGCTATTCGCTACTTACACAATACATATTTTCATTTAAAAAAAAATAATACATTTCAAATGAAAACCCAGTAAAAGCAGCAATTTTACAATAACGACGCGGCACTTTAAACGGCGTTTTCTACGTCAAACTGTCAAAGGTAAGAAAAATAGCATCTGTACGTTGTATCCTGTTGAATTATAAAGTCGTGTCGGTTCGCTTCGACATGCTTTCAGAGAAATGAACATCGGAACGTTTGTTCGCTCCGACCACGTCTCAGCTACCGTGCTACCCGCCACTTGAGAAATTGCCCTTTCATTCACAATTATAGGTATTATAGATTATGGCTTAGTACTTATTGATACGGATATTGGAAAATTATGAGAGTAACGTAATGCGATATTTAGCTCGACTATGGCGATATGTTCTACATTTATTAGATAGTTTAGGTACATTTTTCATCTAATATATAAAATTCTCGTGTCACAGTTTTCGTTACCGTACTCCTCCGAAACGGCTTGACCGATTCTCATGAAATTTTGTGAGCATATTCAGTAGGTCTGAGAATCGGCCAACATCTATTTTTTTTTAAACTGCGCGCGGACGGAGTCGCGCGTGACAGCTAGTAAAATATATATGTACGATTTGTTTACTTTGATCACAATATCGTACGTAATATCCTTAAAACTCTCGGTGCACATTTAATTTCTGATGTTACATTATAAACAGATTTTACATTTTTAAATCAAACCCGCTTTTAATTGGTTGTAAATAACATTCCATTAAAAATACACAATTCACAGAAATCACAAAATACTAATGTCATAGACAAAATAATTAGTTCAAAGGACGACAGAGGAACTTGTCTGAGTCAGTAAATACTCCTTTAGTTCCTGGAAAATCGAACCACGGTGTGTTAGATTAAAAATGCAAGTAGACGTAACTAGCGCCGTCGTTAGGTAAAACGAAGTCGATTGAAAACCTTATTTGGTGGTTAAATATGTAAAAGTACATAACAACATTAAAACAAAAATTGTAATATTTTTTTCGTAATGTTTATCTATTAATTTCGTGAAGCGTAAAATGAATTACTTAAACAATAAGTTAACCATTATACCAACGATATACATAAGTGGAGAATTATTTCCATATATAAAGTTAAATCTGCTATCAATTTTGTTCTGACTTTAATTAGTGATTGAAGAAAAAGTTGCCGTAATCTTAATCGCAAATTTTTGAAGTCTCTATGCCAAGAATTAGGAAGAGAAATAATTTATCTACATTGTAATTTTAATTGTTATTGGTCAATTAAATTAATCGTTTATCAAACGGGGCATAGTTTAGGACCAAAAAACGTTCATTATAAGATATAATAAAAGGAAATACCGACGATAAATTTTATCATCGTTAATATCTCGGGTTTCAGATATGACATCAAAGAAATCATCCGCAGCATTCGATGTTTCATTTTATCGTCTTCTCAAGTCAACCGTTTCCATCGCTAATTATTTTGATTGAAATTCAATACTTAGTTATATAGAATTTTTTACATCTAATTATGTCTGTGACGTTTATTTAACATAATAATTTCTAGTAATTAATTATATGTACAATTAATTAAATAAAAGTGTCTGTGGGTATCATAAGATTTTACAATAAGGTAGCTGATGTAAGGAACTTAGACTATTTTTTTTATTTCAGCAGCAATAATTTTCTTATAACTTAAAATTGTTTTGTTAAGACGAGAGACTTAAGAGAAAATGTATTTTAACTTCTACAAAGAAGAAATTCTTCTTTTAGAAAGCTCAAAATAAAACTAAAGATGAAAATTATACATCAGTAAGAACTAAATTTAGTCTTGCATACTAGCAGTTTATGATCATTAACGACTACAAATTTTATTGTAAGGTATTTCAAGTAGTACAACCGATAAGCTTTTTTTAGTGGAACGCTAGCTTGTACATAAGTAATCCGATATAAATTTGACTGGATAATAGATTTGTTAGTAGTGTATTTGAGAAGTCCATATGTGAGGTGCCTTAGTGCCCTTCCATTTAATTTTATTTTGTCTGTGCGCATTGTCTACGTTCGTATTATAAAAAGTTATTGTTAACATTGTTGGCAACACTGGTCAAACTACCCGTCTGCTAATAAAGAATAAAAGTTTCATTAAATTTATTGTGATATTTATTTAAAGAATACCGACATAATTTATTGTTTGTTATTATAACATTGGTATGCTTGACAACTAAGCACCGGCTTCAGAGCATACCAGACATGCAGAATGCCAATTTTTTGCGCGAAGAATTGTAACTTTGTGCAGCATGTCTTGCCCGGATGAAAGGAATTCTTTTTATCTCACATTTGTTGATAAATCAGTAGTTATAATATTAAAGTATGTAATGAGCAGAGTTTGTATTGTTGGTCCATTTAGATCGGACTTTAATGTATGTTAACGAATTTGCTACTTGGCAATCCATTTTTCTTATTTACGGGATATACTGTAAGTCCCTTATCATCGTAAAATTAAAATATTTTGGCCTATTATTACAATGTCCTATTATATCCAAAGTTTGTATCTTTACACATACTAGCTGTCGCCCGCGACTCCGTTCGCGCGCATTTGTAAAAATCTTATCAAGGGTATGAAAGATAGATAGTAGCCGATTCTCAGACCTACTGAATATGCATATAAAATTTCATAAAAATCGGTCAAGCCGTTTCGGAGGAGTACGGTAACTATTATTGTGACACGAGAATTTTATATATAAGATATAAAACTTCAAAGATATTGGTTTGTATCATCTTGATACATTTGCATTGACAATGCTAAGTTATTCATTTCTGGAAATCTATTGTAACTTGTTTTAAACTAAGTTACAGAGTCAAAAGTTTCCTTGTTTACTCTTAGTTGTATGTAACGTTCAGCAAACTAAAGTTAAACTTAAATAAATTGTAGGTCATATCCTGACATTTACAAGAACCTAACTCAATTTAACAGTTTACTTGATGGTCTTTGATGGGAACGTAATTATTAGAAACGATTTAATTAAAAATAGAAAATACTACTAAGTATAATTTTGCGATACAAATAAAGTTCTTAGATAGTATATTTAAAATAGAAGATGATTTGAGAGAAGACCGAAAGAAAATTAAGTAGAATATGAAGAAACATTAACAAATTCTAAGCGGCTACTCCAAGCAGACTACTGATAAGAATGATGGTTCTCTCTAGTGTCGGAAGCAAAAAACCAATGGGGTACTAACAAATTCTTTTTATAAAAGTTGACGGTATTACAGCAAAAAATAAAGGTAAAGATAACTGAGAGAGAAATTAATATTATTTCATTATCTACTTCAGAAATGTCTCTTAATTTACGAGAACAAATAAATCTAGAGCTAAAAATCATCTCCAAAAAAAATCATGTTCCACTTAATTAAATTAACGTAAACTTATAACGGCATGAACTCTCTGAACGCAAATATGTTTGGCTTCAAACTATTTTAATTTGCTGTCTAGTTTTCTATTTGTAAAATTAATTTAGCTTTTCGTTTCCACCTATTTCTTTGTAATGTTTCTCAAAAATCACATATTCCGTTAGAAAGGTTCGTCAAGAACGCAGACGTTGATTTAAAGCAATTATTATTTAAAACTTTCAAAGACTTTGTCAAACAATGTGGTTTACTATAAAAGGAATATGAAATAAGTGTTTAAGTTTGATTTAAGTCACGACAACCGGAATTTCAGCATATAAGTTAAAGTTTAACAAAGGTTTTTTAATGTTTGTCACAGCCTTTTCTTTAAAATGTGCATCTTTAAATCAACAATTTTCATTCAAGTGGGATTGTATTTCACATTTAATAGGTCAATCGTGTGATAGTTCTCTTCTTGTACCTACAAAATGTTAAATACCTCGCTACCAAAATATCTTGTCCTAGATTTCTAGATCAGTGGTAAGGTCTGATCTATATCAGGCATGTTACAATGGATGTCGCTCAATTCTCATTATTAAAGTGACCAGGTTGAGCGGTTTTCTATGTTTCGCTTCCAGAAATAGTTCGGACTTTAGCACTGACAAAACTTTTATTTCAATTCGTTTATATTATACCTTAATTGCGATTTAATAATAACTTATTAATTAGGTATATGTTAAACACACTAATTTAAAACATTTCTATTTCTACAGAAATGCTTTTATTTTCAAAAACGTATTGATATGTTTTAAACCTAGAATTTGGTCTTAGAAACCCACGGTAAGCTAGTAGTCGCAGGACTCTGGTCGATAGAGAATGGATCTAATAAAATAAAAAATGAAAAGAAAATGTACGATATATTACACGAGGGATATTACAGACAAATGTGTTTTTGATGCTCCTTATAACTTTTTAACACAAAAATCCCGAATTGTTAGGACAATAAACTGTAAACATATCCATCGTACTGATTTGACCTTGTTAATTTATTAGTAACAATCCTAACCTGTATCCGCAAAACATGGAAATAAAAGGCCAATAGGTCTAAGGGTCATTCCAAGCTAAGTGCCTGTGACATTTCAGCGCTTGCATAATTGGGGACGGAACTGACGTGGCCTCCCCTCCCTCAGCTCTACCGAGCTACCCAGGCCGGGGGGCAAGCGTCGACGTGTCAAGTCAAGAACTGAATTATATATGAGGATTGGAGGATGGCTCTGCCACTTAGCGAAAGCTGAATAATTTAGCCCGCTACAGTAACGGTCTGTACTCCTGGTTGGTTCGTTTGGTTTTGTAGCAAAGCTGTTTTAAATGATGATAATTCTATTCTTTATTTGTGACTTCAGAACTAAGATAACAAATGAAATCACAGAATTAATAATAATTTTTACTATGAGACAAAATTAAAATAAATCCAACATTTAAATGTTACAATGTTTTTTTTTAATTGCACACATTTAAAAAAAAAACAGAGCTACGAAAAACACCACTATTAAATTCTAGAAATGTCTGCCAGGTACCATTGTACAGTCGTGCTATTAATTACCGATAATAACGAAGAATTACCTCTTTGAAGACACTAAATCAATACGAATACCGTTATTTTATTGGCTTGCGAAATTGATTTTATTAAAATATGTTATTACACAAAAATAAGTAGATCTACCGTTTTTTTCCAAGGCATAATTAAAAGTATTAAAACTGAAAAATATTTGTAACAAACCGTAAATTCTCCATAACCATTTATTCATATTCAATCCGTCAACAGTTAAACAAAAAAGCGTCATTACGTAGTACCGTAGAGGAGTACATTAAAAAGCTATAAGTTAGAGGCAGGCGGCGCGCGCGCAGGTGTCGCACCGGATGTCACTGAAACGGGGAAGGGATATGAGGGGAGGGGAGAAAAGAGGGGACGTCGTAAGGAGGGTGAACACTCTGCCCATTAAATCAAATTATGAGTTATGAATGTTGTGGCTAAATTAAATATGATAGCTATTAAGATTATCTCAGACATTTGTTCATTAATTTAATGTTATTACAAAAAGGTAAGATTTCTTTATTATTATGAGAAATAAATAATGTAGCAAAATATTTTAATAATATAGAATGTATATTTTAGAGAAACAAGGAATATTGAAATTATGAGTTATGTTACTGAAGAAAAAATGTAAAGTTTTTCTTTGGCAAGTAATAAATATATAAAACGGATTATTGTGAACATTGAAATACTCACAAATTACAAACCTCCAAAAATATAAAACATTGTACAAGAGGTATTAATTCATCGTAATTAATCCTAGCCGTCAAGAAGTGCCGTAATATTAGAATGGAACGCAAACAAAACCAGTAAATTGATTGTTTAGTTCACGAGAGTTTCCAGGAAGTTCACACGGACATTTAATTGACGGAGAGGAACGACCAGGGCATATTATTAAGGCCTGCATACACTGCGGTAAAACCCGTAATGGCCACCACTTAGTCTTTGCTTTGTTATAGCAGTCTAATATTATAAATTAAATCATTTATTATTCACATTAAAAAAAAAAACAATTGAAAAGTATTACATAATGCGTTTCAGTAATTGAAAAGAATACATGCAAAATGTAAAATTAAATGTTATTACAAAAATATGTTTTAATATAGGATTATTGCACGTCACAACAATTTAATTTAGATCTAGAATTGTTAACATAACACAAGTTTTCAATACACGTAAACACAAACCAACGTAAATTTCATAATTACCAAAAATTCACCTACATACTGACTTGTGAGTTTAATTTTCAGTGATGTATTTAAAAAAGTAAACAGAGAATGGAATTAGTTTTAAATGTACATGCACATGTGAAATCAATTTTCACGACCAGTGTATTATTTCAGAGTCCCATACCACCCCTCAAACTAACACACGCGGCGGCGCTTGCGCATGACGGAGATAAAAGTTGGATTGAGAATTGATTTACAGACAATTTTAAATTTACATAAGTTATATTATTTGTGAGACGAACTTTTTAAAACGATTTACTACAAATTAAAGTTATTTTCCATAATATTCCGGTAATTCTGATGGTAGTAGAACTATTTTGACAATAAAAATATTAACAGTTTTTGTTATTTTTATTAAAATTTGATAAAATTACTCTTATCAATTGGTAACGAAAATATTTAATTTTTAAGAAAAAAATCATTTGTACATAAATCTGAAAAGGATTCTAGATAAAGTTATAAACAGATAAGAGTCAAATCAGACAAAAGATTATGTGTAACGGATGTAATAAGGGCGGGTAGACATTAGTAGGGCGCCGGCATCCGGGTCAACGACCGTTGCGTATTTTTTATGCTTACCGGCTGGGTCCGCTTCCTGTCACAATTTGTCTTAGCTCTTTTTTTGTTTCTAAACACCGTTACGAATAAGTCACCATGAATTTGTCTTTAGAGACGCTTCTTTTCTTAAGTTATAATATCTGATAATACGTGAACTTGATTCTTAATTTAAATAGGATCATCAATCTAGCATACTGTTTCAGACGAAGATGTCGAGGACAATGCAAAGCGGAAGAGACAGTGGTCCTAGCATGATATTTGAGATAATCGCCTTTGTATTAAAATTAGTACGAATTTTAATAAAAAAAATTGTCGATGAAGTCACGATAGCGGTTGTCACAAATATTCGTGCTGGGCCCATTGATTAGGAAAGCCGACCCAAGCACCATGTGGGCTAAGAACTAGGAGAGAGAGAATCTAGCATACTATTTACATTGATAAAAACATATACAAAGGCCTATTTATTTGTGGTGACATACAACAGATATCTAATTTTTTTTTATATATTGCGCTGTTATTTTTATTCTACAAATCATCAGCTTACGTTCCTAGGCTCGGTTCGGAGGCTCGGAGCCTACCCTAAGTTAGGGTACACATATAAGAACGTCGGATAAATGTACATATGTAAATCGAAAATCGAAAAACACATTGGTACATGGCGGAATTCGAACCCACAACCTGCAGATTGCAAGTCAAGTGCTCAATTCCTGAGCCACCGAAGCTCGTTATTTTAAACATGCGAGGAAAAAATATCACAATACTTGGTGTATAATTTTTATAGTAGTAGTAATTTTATAGAACTAAAATATACTCTACTACTATTCTAAATGGAACTACCCATTACGACGTTAACAACGGTAGGTTTCATAAATATACTTAAAAAATAACATTCACAAATAACTGAATAAGGGATATAATTTCAAAAACTCAGCACCGCTTTGTTCTCCATTTACCGGTTGACAAAAAATCCTTTTAAATCCCGACCTACAGCAAGTACATCCAAACATTATAGCTTTAACGTGTTGGCCATTAGGTATTCGGCTCTGCTGCAATCGCTAATTCAAATTGACACATCAGGCCAGTCTGAAATAGACCCGTCTGGCTTTCGAGCGGGCGGTATAAACCCCCTATACCCCAAACCCCTCATCCCGACTTGTTTCCGTAAATGCAACTCTCTGTTGTGATAATGGTTTGTGACAGTGCATATAACTTCCTCTTCATAAATGCTATGAAATTTTAATCGCATTTTAATGGACGTTCATTAAAAGTTTTTGTGAAAATTTTAACAGGCCATATTTGATATACATTAAATTAATAAAATAAAAATGAGATTTCAATTTAAGTGCCCTTAATAGAGTTTCGAGTTTCAAGTGCTTTTTGATCGTGTAATAAGTTAAAGTACCTGCTATGTTATTTAATATACAATATTAAAGGTCTACTTTATAAATTTTGATAGCGTGGTGCTTACGCTTACGATCTTTTCTGTCAGTAATTTAATTTGGAAGCAACTTGATCTAGTGATTTTAATTTTAGACTTTAAGTTATATACGAATCTAAAGAAAGTGATTTTTGAACTAATCACGGATTATGGACTTAGGTACTTTTAAAATAAAAATTTTTAAATGAACCAATTTAATTAAATTAAATGTTGGGTGAATCGTCAAAAGATCGTAAAATCAATCCGTAGAAATTAGTAAATCAATAACCATGCATTGGTGACAAAATAGAAAAGAGGTCCTACGCTCGTAGAATATTGACAGCGGCGTAACCGTAGTTCCGGTGCGGGTGGCGCGGCGGCGGCAGGCGTAGCGTGCGGCGTAGCGGCGTCCGCGCGCTCGCGTAAATCTCCGAGATCAATGTATAAATAATCGTTTACCGATACGTCCGAAAGCACGCAAACCACCGGCCGTAGTACGATATTTCAGGAAGGTGTTCCCCCGTTCGTCAGACGCACAACATCCTATTTATAAGCGTCTATGTATAAATTCACTAAAAGTTAACACCGCAACACACGTAACGAATATAAACTCGGAAAAGCCACTATTAATAATCGACCGACTGACTTTGCTACCAAAAATAATAGTCTAATTGTGAAAAGTTTATGCGCGATGGGTCGTGGACCGGGGCTATCTTGGGGCGGCTAAACTTAGTGGTGCGTGCGAGCCAGATGGTAAAATTAGTGTTGAGTTTTCGAGACGCCGTCTGCTTGCTCCTCGTGACGACAGCGCCATTCACAGCACGCCGCGGCTCGCCGGGTAGCGGACATTGGCGGCGCGCAAGTAACTGCCAAACTTGTGACATTCCGCGACTGTGGCCAGGTCTTGCTGTCTCTGCCAGCACCACCGCCTCCTCATCTAAACGAAGCAAACAATAGGGGAGCATAACAACAAGTATATGAGGATATGTATTCAACAGACTAAATATACTTCTGAGTTGTCATTACCTACATCGTTTAGCCTTCAAAACAGAGAACCAAATGGTTTTTCAGAGTTATAAATACACCGATAGGAATGGTGAAAATCAAGAGAGGAAACTGATAGAGGTATGCATGGTTTGCAGAAGGTTTGTATATGGAAGTTTGTACGAAAACGAGAAATTGTATTAATTATAACAAACTATGCAGACATGTTTAACTTTTAACGGATATACGTATGTTAAAATTAACAAATTAATAAGACAGCAGTAAAGTAAGTTTCAAAAGAAATATCAGTCGCATTTCTTTGGTTTAATTTTCATTAACATAAGATGAAAGCGAACAAAAATCATAGTATATTAGTTTAAAATCGAGAATAAAAAGGGTAATTAAGGTAAAATAAGATAGGACTATTTATTTCTTGTGTCAATTAAGTTAAATTTTAATTCTATAAAGTTATTTATTAATTTTTATCGGTTGTTACGCGTTAAAGAACCTACGAATTTTAGGCTCCGTTGCGTTCGGGCTTTGAACCTTCGAAATGTGTTGGAGCGGCAAGACAAAGGATTTTTAAGGCTCTTGGTCCCCGTATGCGTAATAAGAGGATAATAACGTAAAAGAACCGGTCAGGTTTCTGCCACAAAAAATACGGTGAGCGAGTATTATATAACTAACAATTCTTAAGTAAGTTGAAAGTAACTAATAATTAAAAAAATCATAATAAATTTTTGTCATGATAAAGGTCAAGTACTTTGTAAATGCCTATTCACTCTACTCTTGAAGACATTCACGTCGTTCTTGGACGGAAAAACTGACGCCGGCACGATGCCGCTGTTGTATTTCGTCACCGGAAACTACCGGACGATATCATTATTCTGACAAACATAACTTTTTAGAAGGTAAAAGAAGAGATGCACTGATATTTTATATCCCCATATGTGCATTTCTGTCATAGGGACGACAATAATAGATCATAAGAAATTCAACACAAATCATTTCGAGGCCGTACATTCGTGTCGAAGCAAATTGTAGCTGACAGTTGGTAATATAAATCGCGTAGGTTAATTTGTAATTTCCCATGTTTCATATATGTTTTTATAACGCGTTCGCAGCTCGCGCCGACGCCACGTAGTTGTTGGGTTAGAGCCAACAAGGTTGCAATGACGGCAACTAATGACGCAACTCCTCTGTTACATTTTACATATTATATTAAAAAATTTATGCAAATGTTTTCAACGGTTTACCTCTAAACCGTTATGCATCTTAAATCTAAACACTCAACAAAAAAATTACAAAAAACGTAATAACACGGTTTTAAAATTTAATATTAAACAAGATTTAAAGAAGACATTTATATGTAAATGTATGTTAAGACAAGAACAGGTATGTAAATCCAAAAAATCAAAAGAATGTTAGCTTGATAAGTTAAAAACAACCATACTTATTCTATGAAGTAAGAAATAACGCAAATGATTTCTTATTTAAAATTCTTACCACTGTCTAAAAATAGGTACTTAGCTTACAACCAATAACAGATCCGTAAATGCAGTCAAACAATCCCTTAAAATGTCGGAACATTGGTAGTTCGTTGTTTGCAGGCAAGCAGAGAACTGGCTGTAGTAACATGTATAATTTATTCACAGGTTCTTAAAGTGAACGGCGCTTCAAGACAACTCGCTACGAGTCGGGAGTTCCAGATGTTAGTTTGATTTTGCACTTTGTGACAGAACTTAATGGTTCGTTTGTGTAAATTTCTTAGTATCTTTTCTATTGTTGTATGTGTCTGTGTGTAAGATCTGTTTACCTGTTTAGTAGGTTTTTGCTTAAATAAGAACGCTATTGATAACAGTAGTTAGAAAATGGAAGTTTGAGAATGGATTTTGGGTCAAAAGTATTACGGTCAGATTTTCCGTTTACATTAAAACCTCTTTTTCAGTAGGTGGTAATCGTATTCCACAGAGAAGGTGAATTTTAGAATCTAGTACTTTTTTTTTTCATTAGAAAATTATAGAATTTTATGACCATTTAAGAATTCTTTAGTCTACTACATTTAGAATGATCTACTACAATGGTATCTTTAAGGTTCAAGAATTTATTTTATTTAGACATATAAATTACATTTACCTACGTATTTTCTAGTTGTCTCTTTTCATGTTAAGTTAATAATTTCCCGAACAAAATGACTACTCTAAATTCTAAGAACATCATCATTGAATACACATGGCTGTCATAGTCCGAACAACAGGATGAAAGCCAAGATGTTTGTTGTTTTCAAGCCATGCGAGGTGACAAGCGCGAGAGTTTGGCAGAGCGCGCCTGCGCCGAGCCAACACGGCCCTGAACGATCGCGTATCGATAAATTATCGTTCATTTGTTTGTTTGCCACTGAACGACGGCCAACGTCTGCATTCGTTGTTTTAACGCGCAATAAATTTGGGGATTCAGTAAAGTTTTATACAGGCATACCAGTACACTATAAAATCTGGTAAATAACGTAAGATCACCTGGTTATAGTCATTCTAGGAAAGCATTTATCAGACGTAGACATATATATAATACATATATATAAAGTAAAATATACAATAAATTATAATAATGTTTTTTTTAACTCAAGTTTCCATGCCGGAATAAAATACATTCGAATACCACAAGTAAGGAAACAGGAAGAACGTCGGTGAAATGTATAGTTTCTGAAGGCGACTAAAATTTTATCATAGCCCACTAGACCGTTAACACCGTGAAGAAAAACAACTGGCACTTTATGTGTGTTTATTGGGAGCGAGCCGTACGGCGCGTCTAATCTTTCGTCACAGTAAACGCCTCATTAAAATCCGCCATCAAAATGGGTGATGTGGACTCAAGTAGCCAGGACTCAGTCTCTGGTCTACGGTCAAAGACTAGAAAAAACAGAATGTCTTCTTTAATTATGTTTTTTGATGGTTGTCGCTATTGGCTTTTGTATAACAACTAGATCTTCTCACAGATATCACTCATACTAACACCTTATAAGTTTACAGTCTAGTATTTTGATATGAAGTCTAGTATTTTGATTTTCTGAACAATCCTTTTATCATTTTTATTTCCTCAACAGCAGTATTTTACAAGAGAACGTGTCGTGATCGTTAATAATGCTAAGCTCGTTATAAAACAAACGAAGGAACGTGTCTTCGTGTACTGTTCCATGGGGCGCGGGGGTGGGCGGGGAGCGCGGGCTGGCGGGCAGGGCGGGCGCCGCCCAAAATAGCTCGCACGTGCCTCGCCGCCGCGGCTGCCCACGCGCACCAACATGGCCGCCGCGACGCCTGTGTGCCACTGATTTATGCATGCGATTGTACCATACACAAGCATACAAAGCATACACTCATACACACAACCATATTAAGCATACACGATTGTATACCATAGCACTTTTCTTAGATTACATTACAACGCAAGTCACACATTCCAATCCTAGAGAACTTACGAATTTGGTTTTAATTGCACCTACATAAAGGATATATTTGTATGTACAATTTAGAAATGGAATCGGTTGCTGTTATTGTATTTTATGTGTTGTATTGTGGAGCGTGATTGGTAGCGGTTTTATACGGTAATCAAATCTGAATAGAATAAAAAATCTCGACCACTACCAAAATCATTTGAAAAGAAAAACATGTGTCTACATCAATAGCAATATGTATTTTGTTGCAGATACCTACTGCAGCCATCGTTCACCTAATATAACGTTAAAAGCTTGTCTGTTTGCTACTATAGGCTAAGGGAAGAGATTAGCTCAGGACTAAAAAGGATTTAACTCACATCTACTGAATGTTCTTTGATGCAAAAGATCTCATATATATATATTTCCACAATGCTTCAGTCGTTCGGATTATATCCCTTTATAAGTAATACATTTTCATTATTAATTCAACATCCGGCACTAAATCGTCTAAGCAAAATAAAAACAAAGCAACACCGTGATTCAACCCATCATCTTGGCATAAGCATATGCAAATAAAATCTTTAGCACGTGTGGACGAACCGACATTTTTCAGGAAACCGACATGAATCATACACTGCCGACAAATTAATGCAACATATTGAGTTTGTAACCTTTGTTCAGGAAACACGTAAAACTTGATAGCACGTGTTGACTTTGTTCCCAGATACCGTTCTTTTCAATTGATTTGTTAAAATTAATATAAATACTACATCAAGATGGTGTCATTTTAAGGACTCAATACTACGTACATACTAAAAGAAATGTTCTTACTACTGTATGTAAATATTGAGAAGAAGGTGAGACAGAACTATTCAAAAAGAAAATTCGTTCTCAATAATTGCACCTCGCATGTTTAGATTGGTCGAAATGTCATAAATTTTAAAGACAGATGTTTTTATACGCGAAGAGTCGCATAATAACCTTGTTAAAAATAATTGTCAGATAATGTTTGATTTTAAGTTGTAGACTTCACCATAATTATGCTATTTCTTAATCATGTGGAAAAAAATCATATCATTCTGAACCGAGACTACTGAGTTAAATGAAGTTCAGTGCTCTCAGTTAGCCAGGTACTTGTGTTTGCAGTAGGTACCAGGCGACCAGCGGCGCTCGGAGCTTACACACACACCACAAGGTGAGCGTCATGCACCCCTATGGTGGCCTAGTCAAACATACACGAGGAGACTGTCTGGTTTCAATCTTTAATTCGCACCCGATTTTATTTATTAAAAATCATAAATGAAAATCAGAAATATATATTTATATAAAAATCTATCCCTTTAAAGTTAATAAAGAATGTAAAGAACAGAATCTCAATTTTACCCATCGCAACGTCAATACATGTAACAGCACAGCGTTTGCTTAAATAAGTTCAAGAAAGGGTATAAATCCATTAAATCAAAGGGTATTAAGGGCATTAACCATAAACGAAACGAGTTAATGCGGCCTGCTAGGAGGCAGAAAATAGAAAATTGTAGCATTGTAGAGATGACACGATGACGACGACGAGAATGACAAAACTCTAACAAAAGAAAACCTGAAATGATATCTGTCCATAGGCACCGGGTTTTACGTGCCCCGAGGGGCGCCAGTCATGAATGTATTTTAAGGCGCCACACAAATTTCGCTCCCTGCCCCCTTTTATGGTTACGACTGTACTTACGACTAGCTAAGTAACAGATGCATTGTTTACTTTTTTTTTTGGAAAAGGAAGAGGTAAGTTAATTAATTGTTAAAATAATTCCGTTGTGCATTAGTAACATGTGGTCACTGTGCGCATGCGCCGCCTCGGAGCACGCGTCGCGGCGCGAGCGTTTCTAAATATAGCCCCGCCTCCCGCCGAGCGGCGAGCGGCGAGCCGACAGACGTCGCTGGAGATTTCCAACATTCTTCCCCTTCATTATTGTTTTTTCTAAAAGCCAACAGTGAATTATTCGCATTGTAATACGACGCGACAAATGTCTACTCTTTCACCATAGACCATAAAAAAACTGCAACTTTATAAACGTGGCGCAAGAGCGTGTAATTTATATTATCTTATTATTTAATTTAATTTATTATTTTATGATAAGTTGAGAAATAAATATATGTAAGTAAGGATTTCATGTTGTCATCGTTGGTGTTGGTCAACAAAGAATAAGTTTATAAAGTCTGTCAACTGTCTGTCGACCGGTTAGGTACCTATATATTACAATATTACCGCGCTGTTTGCCTTCATTCATTTATTAAGAATGAAAATGAGTGACATGACGTTGAAATGAGTGTAATTAATATTTTTTTATATTATAATTTAATAAAATGTCTGAACGTTTTTAAAACTTACACTTCACGGTAAAGCCAGCAATAATAGGTATACTTAATAAGACCATAATGATACAACGATTTCAATTATCGATTTATTGTAAGTTATGATTATAAAAATCTTTAAATAAAAGTGTAAAGGTAAGGACCACTAAAAAGTACCTATCTACTTTAAGTTTGACCTGAAAAATACGACCTAAGTCAGTATGTCTCATATCAACGATGTTTTTTAGTAAGTTAAAATGTTACTAAAATATTTACCAGCTATGTTGTGTGTTACATTGAACCAATAAGCTCTGAGGAAACGAGAAAAAAATTATAGAAAGTATTTTACTTTTGATTTGTATGGTTTTAAAATTGTGCCGATTCGATCTTCTGAGACAGATTCTTATCTACTAGTATTTTGCTAAGTATAAGATAACACAGTGGCCGATTATCTGAATATTTTTAAAGAAACACTAACATATCGACATTGACTTTTCTTTAATTAGTAACTCTCAACTGACAAGTCCAATAATTTGAATCCTTGAAAATATTAGTGACCGTGTACCATATAACATGGTAAAATAGTTCCTGATTCAAAGAGGTTAATGGCGATTTTGGTGTGCAATAAACAGTGATTTGTGATGTTCTCTGTGGCTGCGGGCGAAACGACACGTGCGCCGTGCGCAAAGTAAGCTGAGATCCTTTGGCAGCTGCGTCTCGATTGTGACGCGGTGCGTGACTCAGTTAGCCGTTGCCGCAACACTCGCTAACAAGTACGGCTACGAAAAAAAAACTTAAATTTTATTTTTTATGACTATGAGAGGCAAAGTACCACGGTAATGTTAAGTGGCAACTAACATAGCGAGGCATAGAGTTGCAAACGTGTGTTCATCTAAATGCCAAAACACCTAAACTTATGTAGATTGTTCTGCTGGATTTCTTACTCAGGAAAATAAATGCATAAGTATTGATACGTTTACGAACGTAATGTGATGTAAAGACATATCATCAGTCAAGTTAATCGTGCAAAAAAAGTTTATCTGTATATAATTGTAACTGTTACTAGTCTGTACTGTTAGTTGTCTTTCCCTTAAATACTTAGTTTAGTCCTATATAAAATTTGTTGGCATTGTTCGTAATTTGATGCCGAGTAAATTTACCTTTTAAAGAGAGAAAAAACAGTGTCTAATTTATCCAACTCTGATTTATAATTCAATAGCAATAACAAGAGAGCCAAAAGAAAAAGCTGTACATTCAATTGACCCACTCATCGTTTGATTCACAGCAATATACCTATCGAAATATCGGAGCGAGCATTCAACGTGGGAGATTTATGAACAACATAATATTCCGGGAACTTCAAGATCTTTGGGTATTACTTTTATTTTGTATAATGGTTTTAATGTTTGTTATTATGCTGAGAAGATGAAGGAATTACTTGTTACAGTATCTTTAAGAACTGTTTCATACTTTCCTATTCTCTGATTCGCTTCTTCAACATTTCATTATTAATATTGTCAGTCATCAAGAAATTAATGCTAGACCACGTCTTTTTCTCCTCTGACGTTGAAGTAATGTTAGACTGAAAGTGGTCATCGTGTATCAGTGACCTATCTATCTATCTTGATCGCTTGTCTTTTTGCATTAACCCTTGCAGATCATACTTTATCGTAGCTTATTTCGTTTTTGAATATTGTTGTGTTTTGAATATTTATGTACACAATAACGTTTAGTTTACGATGAAATGAAACATCCTGGACACGTTAATCTATTCCATTTAATCTTCGAAAGCTGAAAGTGAACTAATTCAGTTGCACCTGCCGACATCGGTAACACTCCAATACGTTCCGAACTAAATAGATTTAGATAATTTATCCAGAGGGCGAGCAGCGAACGTCAATAAATCTCCTTTCATAATACGAAGGCGCAAACATCTCGTCTATTACTACATAGGTTTCAGTAAAACCACTGCTATAGTTTGGAATGTGTTTCTGTAAGTTCTTGTAAGTAATTCTTGTTTTATAAATTGAATTCATGCAATGTTATAACTGGAATCTGTATTTTAATTATTATTATAATAGATAATCAGGTTATTTGTAATTCCTCATTAATTTCAGCTGTACAAGTACGTTTTTATAAATCCCTGCAATCTGATATCAAAAGAGCAAGGAGAAACTGTATTTTATAATAAAATTTAAGTTTAATTAGATTACAAACAAATTCGAAAAAAATACAAAAGTTAATTCGTTGCCTGTGAAAAATTGGAACGTAAAAATAATGCGTAAGTAGGTTTGTAAAGTGATTTATAAAATATAACAGATGCCCGCGAATTCGTCCGAGCACGATTTAAAAAAAATCTAGTAATAAATATAGCCTGTCACCCGGGGATAGTGTAGCTTTCAGGCAGTGATTTTTTTTTAAATCAGTTTAGTAGTTTTGGAATCTATTCAGTACAAACAAACAATCAAATCTTTTATCTTTATAACATTAGTATAGATTATTTCTGTCTGTGCATTATTCCATCGTCTTTATTATACAATTTCATATCGTTTGAAATCGTCAATTAAACCCGGGCACTGGTTGATCCCGAAGGATAGATGGAGAGGGGAGGAGATAGACGGGGGAGGGGAGGGTGCGCTGGCGCTGTGCCAGGCGGCGTCTTTGGACGCGCGCCAAATCGGGAGCGAACACAGGAAAAAATGGCCGTCGCGCATCTTTGATATGCGTCACGACGCGCGCGCAGTTGTTGCATGATTTTAATGAAAGTTTTCATGGCATCGGAGATATGTTTTCATGACTTATGGAAAATTATGGCGTGGTTACTAATATTTTCCATAACATTATTTTTCTCAAAATGAGAGAGAAATTGTAAAGATAGAGATTTATTACTTAAATAATTCGCATTACCATTTTCCCTTTTTCTCATTGTTTAAAAACACATTTATTTAAAATAAATACACAAATATACATGTGCATGTGCATTTATTTACGATCAACGTTTGAATATATTTTATTAATACAACAAACTTGTAGCTTAAGGATTTTGTGCGAAACAAGTTGGTGAACAAGACGCTCACTAGTTGGTGAATTAGACATGATCGATCTTGCTTACATAACGCAACGAACGAACTACATACGTTACGTATCAAGAGAAAAACACGCATCGTTAATCTTTCATCACCTTGAAAAAAACTTCCTAAAAGATTATCAATATTAAGTGAAAAAATAAAATAATGAAATGAAAAATACAACTTTGATATTATACCTGAGTACCACATTTAAGGATCTTTCCTTTCATTTGAAACAGAAAAGTAAGGTAATCCCATTGATAAACCTTTTAATATTTAATAAATAAATGGAATTAAATTTACTACGTATTTTCTGCCGGAAAGCAACTTTCTTGTAATATTTTTTAGTATATAACATTGTTTATATAAGGTATACAGTTAAGTTCTCCAATGATTATTGTAAGATTCAAGCTCTATGGGGGCTCTTGACTATCTGTGGGTGAATGTCTGCACTGGATACCAGAGGGAGCCACTTTGGGTGTAGGAAAGTGCACGGATGGATGTGGTTCCGTCCCACATCCCTTTACGTCCCGCCGACAGTTACGTTACATTGTGTGCTACGCAGTTTATCTTCCGGATTTTCGAGCCGCCATAAAGTTTGGATAGTACTATACTCTTTACCTATACATTTTACAGGGACATTTGGAACACTTGACGCTGTAATGAAAAACAACCGCGACCGCAGCGCAGCGGATTGGCAGTGCTCCAAGGCGCAACAAGCGACGCCTCAGTCTATGTCACACAAAACTACGCGGAACAAAGTTTTCAATGACCGTAAGTAGGTATAAGAAAAAATATTTTTAACTTTTTCGTTTGTGAATTTGTGATAAAATGTCAACCTACTCTTTATATTTGATGTTTCATGTGGTAATTAAAAAATATATTCAAACAAAAAGGAACATCGTAGAGTTTGTTGAAATATTATCGTTTATTATTTTGACTTTGGTATTTTCATTGAAAATTATTACTTCATGTTTTACTTTAATCAGTTTTATTGATGTTTTAATCGTCTTGTCAAACAAACCACAAAGTTCAAATGTGCTCAAAGGTCGACCTCTTTTTAAACTTATCCTTTAAATCTTTATACATATTAAAATAATAAGTTTTGTGGTTAGGCTTAGCGTACAAAATCAGCGCAAAGTACAACTGGCATAGTGTAAACACTGACTGCCAGTCCAGCGCTACTTTTCTACTGTACTGGTATAATTTATCCAGGTATTATGATCGTGAAGAGTAAATATTTTTACTAAAATTTTTAAAATTAAAATGGGTTAATAAGTACATTAATTTTAATATAACGTTTCACAGAATAATTAAAATTATAGGCAACTTTGATACTGAAAAGAAAAAAGAAAAAATAATCTTGTTCCAGACCTAATTTTAAAATGAAGTCGCACTCTGACACCAGAAATAAATTTATTTTAATTGAAATCTAAGAAATAAATTAGAAACAAGATAATAAAAAAACTGTTCTAACTTACGAAAGTTAAAATGTGTTCAAATCCACTTTTTACAGTAAAATTTTAAGTAAGTTGTGATCTAATATTTTTTTACGATTGACTTTTTAATAATTTTAAACAGAATGAAGCCCAGTTTATTATTATTAATTTGTGTTTGTTTAGTTCCAAAGATATTCTTGGAAAAATTTTGGCCCCAAGGGAATTATTACGATAATAAGTACATTAGTAAAAAAAATATGTTTTGATTAATCTTAAACGTTTAAATGACATAGAGGTTATAAAATTTCACCTCAAACGTGTAAGTAAAGAAAATCATAAAAAATATGAAAGTTGGATATTTTATCAAATAAAAAAGATAAATTTTAAAATGACTATTCAAAGTGTGGCGGTGTCTTAATAAAATATAATACATTCGACTATTACCAGTTTTATTACAGCGGTGGAGTGCTGGAGTCTTGGCGTGAAGCCAAGTACTGAACACACGCGCCCTCTACGTGTACACTCAACAGGCTAGCTAATTTGGGATATATCATCAACAGTTTTCATGTCCGTAGACGGCGGAGTTTATTACTTTGAAGTGGTGGTGTGAATTGTTGGTCTGTATAAATGTATGTATACGTAAGTTATATATGAGGAGCGTCAGAACAAAAACCGATAAATCACATTTTGACAATTTTTTTTTTATTATGATACCAATTGATTGTGAACCACGAATTTATCCATATTTTTACACTTTTCAAAAAAAAAAAAACAATGCAACGTATCGGTTTTTTGTTCCGACGCTCCTCATATGTATATTTGGTATAGTAACGCGATTGAGTGAATTGTAAACTTTCATTATTTGCTTTTCGGGCTTTAACTTTACTTTACTTTTACTGATTCCTACTTTATTTTGTATTTTCAACAAATATTTATGTTGAACTGTACATCTGACAGACATTACTGATAATATTCCGCTTCGGGGATGACGCTTTCGGCAATAATATTTATCTTTCCTCTGCCAAGATCTTGTTGAAGCGTCCACAATATTACCTTGTCGCTTATTACGTGTCTAGTTTATTTATTTAACTTTAAAAAAAATCTTTAATGTGTCAAATATTTAATTAATTTTATCATAAACATTATCATCAAATCTTCATATATAAGTTTAAAGCAATGTATAGAAATCTACGATGAAATTAAACTTAGGATTTCAATTTACATTTCCGTATTGTTCTTTACTTTAAATCAAAAATTTTAAACCATTTTATATAAAACATAGAAAACATAACCTTGCATTTCGTTAAACATTTTACGTTCATTGCACGCCACCTGTGAGCCTGTGACTAACGCCCGCTGAAGGTTAACGGAAGATTACGCGAAAGAGGAAATATTCAACTGAAATTTTAAAACACGTAAAGGGGTATAGTTATATGCATATTTCAAGATAAGGAGTAAAGATTTTAAGGTTAGGAATCACTAGAACCGTAGGCCGTCATACTCTCGAAAACTTCAAAATTTTCCTATCGATTATGAGGTAGAAGGCTAATGCATACGGTATTTTTTCGCTCCGATGAATTGAAATGGAGGGAAAAGTACTTACGATTATATTAAAAAAAGTGAAGTAAATGAAATGTAACCTTTCTCGCGCTACGCACCGCGGTCGGTTGTCGGTGACTAAGGCGCTGGCAGCCGGCCAGTATCTCGACCTATATACCGCCCTGTGTCTTCCTACTAGACTCCTCTACACAATCGAATTAGGTTATCACTTTATTTTATTGCTGTATATGGAATTCCAGAGGCTTAAGGTACGTTTACACTCGAGATTCGATCCGCGGATTTTATTTTATTGATTCATAGATTTATTCTGGTATTTTAAAACTTATTGATATCTTCCATGACTGTCCAATATTTATAACACTCAATAAATAATAATCAATGAATTTATTAATAATTACAATTACAAATCATTGTCATATAAGCACCATTTACAGCTAGATTAGGACTAACCGTGGGTTTCTCAGACCAAAATCTTATATATAAAATTCTCGTGTCACAGTTTTCGTTCCCGTACTCCTCCGAAACGGCTTGACCGATTCTCATGAAATTTTGTGAGCATATTCAGCAGGTCTGAGAATCGGCCAACATCTATTTTTCATACCCCTATTAAGTTTTTTTAACTGCGCGCGGACGGAGTCGCGGGCGACAGCTAGTCTCTTTATAAAATATATCGTCATCCCTGTAATTATCTTTGACAAAACAGAGTTTTATACGGAGATTTTGATCTCAGAAACCCATAGTGAGTAATATATAAAAAAGTTCTTAGGTAAGAAAGGTATCGAAAGTTTAGATTTAATGTAATGAGAGTATTCAAAAATATTGAATTATTCTTCGTCATGTCGCAGCAACTCTACGCTCGGCGCGAGGGCGTGGCTTCGCGCCCGACAATGCTCTGGCGTGATAAGTACAATCAACACGAAAACTGTTAGGCATTCACAAAATATAATAATCCGAAGATATGAAATAGTTACTAAGAACTTAATTGTTTCCGTTATTTTTCTAAAAGAACCTACCTATCAGTTTACTTGGTATGCTAGATTGAAGGGTCTCAATCGTATCGGTACAGATTCCAATTCGAACTATTTATTCGCAAAATAGACGTGACAAATCTCTTTACGAAAATATTTATTGGAATCTTACGTCTATGATAAAATCTGACATTAGTTTTCGTCGTGAGTGTACTGTGGCTGCGCCGACGCACGCCATGTACGGCGCTCTACCCTGCACCCCGCACCCCTTGAGATACGTACTTGGCTCACATTTCGCCATAGATACACTCTTAATTTTAAATACTTATATTAGCATTTTTTTCTTATTAATATCCCTATATGGTATAATGTTACATTATGCACGACTCGTTCCGTTCAACTACATTTTAAATATAACTTACAAAGACGGCTTGCAACTTGGTTATCGTGCCATTTTTAAATTAATTATATTTATTAACGGGTTAAACTACTACATTTAATAATTGTTCCATTTACGAAACACTACAACTATGTATATGTTTCGATTGTCGTACCACTTGTATTAGTACATATCGCCATCTCTTTCAGTCTCAATGATAGAACAGAGATCAATATGTATCAATAAAACAATTGACGCATCAGTCGAATTCCACGGTAAAAATTTGCAGCAAAAAACAATCATTATTAATTTTTAATGCGTACTTAATCTATTTCCTACACTTTCTTTTATCAGATTCTTTCTGTCCCGAATTTGTTAGTGGTAGTTAGTAAGACATGGTACAAATATATATTTTCGCATTCATTTTCATCGAAATTTCAATGAGGCTAAATGTCAATGACCTGTGCAATATGATCATAATTCTTTGTGAAAGCCCGCGCTGCGGTGTGCCTATTTTCGCGTCCGCGCTTGTCACTCGACGCATGTCTATTTGTTTACCGAAATACTATTTGCTTTTTCTTAATAGTAACGGAGTGTACACTTTTACAAACACCTGATAGATTAACGATTTTTATCAGAATTATGATGCATAAAAAACAAAAGATAATCACGTATTTTTTACTTTTTTTTTTCAATGACTTGGTTTACAATATTTCTTGTGCTTGTCTTTGGGCAGTTTAAATACATGATAACAACTTTATCAGTAAATGAATATGTCCAATTAATATTATATGCAAAAGAACTATCTTAACTAAAAGATATCTTTAAAATAGGTGAATGGATAAAAGGATCCATTGATTTATACAACAGGCAAACATTAAAATTTCTGGTCTATATTAATAATGCCTATTCTGTACTTTTCCTGGTCGTCACTTATGATATTCGAAGTATCATTCGCTTTTGAGATATTTTAGTTCTTAAGAGGACTATTTTTTTTAGGCAATCCTACTATAAACCAATAACTTTCTTAGTTAATTTAACATTTTATATCCTGAAGAAGTTACAGTCTATTCAGTTGTTGATTCTCCTAAGTGCAGTTTTATTAGGTTAATCTAAATCATGTTACACTAGTTCCAGTTTCCCAAATGTTGAAATACTGGTCTTCAACCGCCGACATTTGCGTCAGAAAACCGAATCGTTAATCGTTGATACATCCGTTGTTGTTCTCATTCTCGCCGATGGTTTACTTTACTGAACGAATACTGTTTCTTAACATTACTCGGTTAGTAATCAGACGAATGTTGCCATAATAACATTTATTTGGTTGAAACAAATCGATCAAGTGTTGCTCTCCTTAAGAATACAGGAATAATTTTTCTTAGGATTTTGTAACTATGTCCCAATATGTAAGGATTCGAAGATAAGTATCCAAAGTAACTGTACAAAATTCTCTAAGTAATAATGTAAGTTGTAAGTAATTAAAATACTTTAAAATGATCACAGATTTTCATTTGGCGCGGTCCTGACACACCCCTCTCGCTTCTACATTCATACACCTACGCACATCTTAATGTTTATATGTGTTTTTAAATATACATATAAATGTTTTGTTAAGTCGTACTAAAAGTCATCTCCTGTTTTTATCGATATTATGTTCTACATATTAAAAAAAACAATACTAACTGATTTTCTTTGTACATATGTACTCATTTCTAACATCACAACGTAGCGTTCTAGATCATGCGCCGGCGTCGAGTGAAACATGATCCGCGCGCGCGCATTCCCTATACGGCTGTAGTCACTCGACACTGACCAATCACAGAACGTAGAATACACACCCAGCTAACATACTCACTTCTCGAACTTGTACACCCATTTTAGTATTAATAATAAATAATAAGTAATTGTGCGAAAAGCACATGATTAAGAAATAACGACCGAAATGAACATTTGGAGGAAAAAACTGTTGCGCAGATCTCACATAGAACTGGATACAACAGGGACAGAGAGATAATTATTTACTAATTGTTAATATAATCACTAGAAAATCTTAATAAACTAACTTGATAAATAAACACCCATTGTGATGATTTCTTGTATTAAATCCACTAAGTTCCATCCACGAGTTTGAGAAAATTAATAAATTGGTGTTTTAGTCGAATACGTTACATAAAATTTAATATAAATCAATGTTTCATGATATGTTTTTATTTTATACTTATAAGATCTTAAAAATGAAAACGACGTGAGAGCTTTCGATTTTGCAGAGTTACAGAAAGGGCGCATCTCAATTACCTCCCCCAACACCTTACTTTCATCCCCGGACTGCCTCAGCCCACCTGTTGACCGATAACTTAACAATTCCCGGAGCAATCTTGAAAGTAATCCGGAATATTGGTGAAACAGTAATATACATTAGATATATTTTAAACTTGAAAGTAATCGATGGCAGCTTTAAAAAAACATGCTTTTACATTATATAAAAAAATATAACGTAATTAGTCAGGAACAGTATAAAATTTTTCAGTTGGTTTAAAAACTTAATTATATATTTTTTATTTTTTATAGATCTGTCAACGTTTCTCAATGCTAAATTAACACCTATAATAATAAAGTACAAAGTAAGAGCAATTACGGATAAAATTAGCAGTTTAGCAATTTCTGTCCAGTCTCCGCGGGACAGCTGGGCGCCGAAACCACAAACAAGGTCTTCGATGAAAGTTTTTGGTATATATTACATCAGCTTTTATTACGAAACAATTTCTTTCTGTCCCCATTGTTTGAATACCACTCGTAACCAATACGTTATAATTCTCACGGAGTAGGAAGTTCCGCAAGTGTTAAGTAGTTTGAATGTAAAAACTTTCGAAATAAAAATAAATACGGATTTTCATAAGAATTGTATCCGATACTGAAATATCGGTCTACCTTTTCCTTGTATCATTAAATAACTTGTTAACTATCTTGAGATAAAAATAATTAGATTGAACATGATTCAAAGATTCGTGTCTTCCTTTTCACATGTATTAACAGTTTACAAATTTATAAGTAAGTTATATATATATATATGTATATGTATTAAGCAGGAACAAACAATGTAGCACAGGGATATTAATAAAAAAAAAAGATAACTAAAACCTGTGCAGAAAAGAGTACGGACCAAGCGTCTGTAGATGTGATTTTATATAAAAAAAAAAAACAGTTTACAAAGAGTCGCTGTGGGCACTGATGTAGTGTCAGTCCTAGGAAAACATTTCAATTATTATTTCAGTGGTATCAAATTTAAAGTTTTGTAACAAATATAGGGATAACATGTGAGATTCCACCGTATATGAAATAGTCAAATTTATGTTGTAATCGTGAAAATAACGGAAGATCACTAGATGGAAGACGCTGTAGTAAACAGTAGTTGAGCTTCTCAGTGAATCACATTTTCAATCCCTTGTTAATCTGTAAAATAACATCTTGTTAGTATGGTAAAGTAATTTTGGTTTTAAAATTATCATCGAACACTGAGAGATATGAAAAATTAAATGCTGCTTTATTGGATAAATCGTAACAATTAATATGTTCCTAATCAGTGTTAAGACCCAGTTGCATTTATTTATCTTAATTTTACACAAGCTAAGGATACGTACTAATCTCAATCAATAAATTATCCTTAACTATATTGTTATTAAATGTAATTGAAAAATAATAATAAAAAGATAAAACAATTTAAACGAACAGACTAGCTTCTTTTTCAATATCGTATATACTTAATATGTTCAATTCGATAATGGAACGGTGCTTTGGATTTCAAGGTAAAAGCTTTACAAACGATAAGATAATGTTATCATTGACTTAAATTTAAACGAAGGTTATTTTTAGAATGGAAGTATGTCTTATAAATAACTTAATCAGGTTTGTAATCCGCATTTAGTGATTAACGCCTCCTTTTCTGCCTGTCCCGATTCTGTCCGTCTACATAAAACAGCCTTTACTTATTTAATTACCTACTGATTTTATATTTATTCAAATAAACATCGGACAAAGCAAATAAAATTCAGAATTAAAAAAAATATTATTATAATATTTCAAGAAACCAAAGATCATTCAGGAAATATTTAAGTAAATGACAAATTATATATAAATAACGCGTAATATGTACAACAAAATCATTTTTATACATTCGTGCTTATTTATTTACGGTTCCATAAATGGAATAGTTTGTGAGTAATTGATTAACTATAGAGAATTCCTGGGTTTAAAGTGCTAAAAAAATTAATTAAGTGATTATTTTTACGCTTATCAATTTTAGTTCTATTATTTATAAAAATAAATAAAACAGTATTTATTTATTTATTTATTCTCTATTAGGTGCGAAAGGTCATCAACTTTCATTCCATTCGACGCGAGGTACCTATTTGTTGAATCAATCGATAGCTGAGATTTGACGTCCTTGTCACACTGAATATTTCACGTGTCAACACTCGTACATGACAAATACCGAGCATGTTTTTATTCCAGTAAAATAAATATTTATTTTACTAATATTATAAATGTGAAATTTTAGATGGATAGATGTTTGTTAGAAGGTATCTCCTAAACGGCACGGGTGAGGAAAAAGGATTAAAATTAGGCTTTCGAAAAATTTTAATATTAAATTTCGAACAATAGATTTACTGACAATTGCTTTGTGCATATATTTTAACACCCGTTTCATAAATCCATTAGATTTATTATATCCAAATAATTATCCTCAATTTGACATCTTTTACTACAATATAGAGTGACGCTACAAAGAAGAAAACTGTAGCAAAAAAAAAAAATAATTAAAATTAAAATATTTTTTCGCTTTATTTTATATTGTGTCGATCGAATGCACATAAAGTAAAGTAAATTAATGTACAAAATATAGTACAGCCTTAAAGATTTAACCTCAAACGACAATATTATAGTAACAAGTTTTTTTAGCAACAAGGAATATGTTTTAACTAAAAGCCATATTAGGAGACAGTCGATCCCATATTTCACAAGACTTTATTTTTAATCATGGTAACCGATATTAATCTTATATTTTATTAATATATAGTATAGTTAAAAATAAGTTACAAAAGGGTTTAGCGATCAAGTTCTTAATCTCCGAAATCTTCCTTCGGCTACCAATTAGGGGCGTATGCTTGCTCTATCGTGTTATTAAGGAATTGAATAGATAAGCTTACTAAGGCATAGTTTGCTCAACACACTCATTATACCTACTTATTTGAAGAGTATTTGCAACGTGCGAATAAATCACAATAAAAAAAGATTTTTATATTATAAGGTGGCCAACGAGCAAGCTGTCGCCTGAATTCATCGAAATAGTAATGCGACCGCTGCCTACGCACAAGTTCAATTGTAGTTATAAAACCTTTAAAGAACGGAGGAGGGAGCACAGAACGAGGATATTTCCTCTTCCTAAGCGTCCCCTCTTATGTCAAAACCCTTTCCTTCCCATCATTTCAGACTTAACGTGGAAGTAAAAAAAAAAACTACTTTAGTACGACATATGTTTATAATCTTTCTATTTACGATGAAAAATTTCAATTAGTATTAGTGACCTAAGTGTTCTTCCAGACTACAATTATTCGCATTTACAATATTAATAAAAGAACGAAATTAACTAGTGTAAAGCATTATTAAAGTTAAGAGGTTGAAGTCGTCTGTAATAAGAATTTCAAGCAATATGATCCTACGTTGAAAACTTCAAACGGTTAAATTATGTTCAATTTATTTGAGCTCAGACTACGTCATTAGCGAATGAGAGTGGGAGATATTTTAATATGCGAACGTTTTTTGCTACATACAAATAAACAAATAACAATTGTTGAAAATTAATTACAATTTTAGTTGATTTACCACCTCATTATTCTTTCCTTTTAAAGGAAATTGTTTTAAAATTAATTTTAATTGGAGAAATTTTGAGAGAACATAGCGATTGCTTGCGTATGTTGAAAGTGTTGTCTTTTTTCCATAAGATGGACCGCCGATCAGGTCAATATCTCAGGAGTGTACTGGCTGAGGGCAGCTGCCGACCATGTCAAACAGTGATGAATTGGCTGAAGACGATTGGATTGATAGTCCCAGATTTCTAAAGTGATTAAATTCCAATTACAGTTAACTTAAAGTTAAGGAACCTATTACACTAGACTATATATCGGATGGCTACTCCGGTACTCGTGTGCTTTCGTTAATCTCTCGCCGACAAAGAGCCAGCTGTGGCCGCCAGAGGCGCCAGCGGCGGCGCTCGCGCACCTGACCCTCTTGACTCCACTTGAAGTACTTCAAGTTTAAGTAACAGCACCATTATTGGATAACAGCTTCCTTATGATATGGGAAACTTCTATTAAACGTTTATTGATCCAGCCTCATGTTACTTTTCTAGTGAAATTACTTTTCTAGAAAAAAAATACAATCAGATTGGTAATTTTTTAGAGCAATTAATAAGTTGGGCAACCAGTAGTATCGCCATAAACGGACCGTAGTTCTCGCATTAATCTAAAAGTTGAAGCCGAATGTACGTTGACCTAAAGCAGCCAGATCAAAGTAAGGGACTATGTTGGTGAAAGATATCCAAAAAACAATTAAGTCCAAAAAAAATGATACTCGTCAGAAATTTATAAAAATGTACTCTGTAAATGTAAAAAAAAAATCCGGGATAGCGTAAATTGAGGATTAAGTAAGCGTTAGAAGTATAAAGTTAGCACGCGCGGACACGCAGGCTACGAGGCGTGTGAGGCCGCTTTCGCCCGTGCAGCGTGAAGCTTCGCGGGTCATCGCGCGTGCCCAGCGCGCGTGAGGGTCTACCCGACCCTTTAATACACACCCTGTTTCATTATTTTCTTATTTCACCCTGATTAATGGTGATAAAGGAAATAAGAAACATTGTAATACGAACAAAAATAGTATACCATTACCTAGAGTAGAATTATTAAATTAAATCTATACTAAGGGCCTCCTTTAGTGGCTATTAGTCACTCTCAGTATAGTAGTCAGTAAACAGTAGAGACGAGATATAACAATTTATAATGTTGAGATGTGAAATTAAGTAAGTTACTACATGTATTATAGATATATAAACATATAAGAGAAAGTTCTCGTAGTTCCACAAGCTTATGCAATAAACGTTACGCGCAATTCCGCAAGCAAACATGCATCTACCCTACCTCCCCCAACCCCCACCACATACACGAACACACTTCCTATTCAGCGAACTACCGTTTATGCTGTTTAATAGAGTTTGAGGTCCCAAGCAATTTATAGTGATTCTGTGAAGTAAACTTACGTAAGTTCACGTGAATACAGCTTACAGTAATGTCGACTCATATTTATGCTTTATTCCACATGTTTCATGATAAGAAATACTAGCTGTAGCTCGCGATTCCGTCCGCACAGAAATTAAAAAAACATAATAAGTAGCGTATGTGTTCTTCCACACTATTCTACATCTGTGCCAAATTTCATCAAGATCCGGGAGCTGTTTCAGAGATACCTTCTAACATCCATCCATCCATCCATATATCTATGTAAAGTTTTGCATTTCTAACATTAGTAAGATAGATGATTTAGTTATTTTTAGTCAAACACAAATGCCTGGCCTGTTGACAGAGCCGCTGCTATCGCGGTTAGTTCTGTCAAAAAAATAAAAATGTCTACTGAAATTAAATAGAAAATACGAAATACGTACTGTAGCTATACGATAAAAATATATTGACACTTTTTTAACATTGGAGCTAGTGAACGTTCATAATTTAGTTTGCTTTCATAATTTACTTAAGCCCACTGGTTCAGATATATCGATCTATAATTCCTAAAATCACACCAAAAATCTCATAGTAAGTTTGACATAAACGACGATGACGATAGGAAGGTGCTTGTCGCAAATGTTCGTGCTGGGCCCATTGTAGGTAAATACGTCGACCAAACAAAGGTTTCTAACAGATTTGAGACAAACATCGAACTTTATACAGAATAGACATACAGATTGAATAGTTATACATATTTGAATAGGTAAACAACCTATTATTATGTGTGGTAAGTAATATAATAATATATTTTAAAGATACCAAGACATAACATCATAAATCTGGAATGTAAGAGACATATTACTGAACTAAATCTTGTGAGAAATGATAAAAGAAATGTGTTCCTGAAGTGACAAATAACACAGCATTTTAATAAATTTACTCATAAAGAGTAATCATCAAGGGCCTTTAACTTGACTAGAATGTCTTGGTAATTATGCAAAAGCACCTACGACGTCGGCTGCTTAGTAAATACTTCAGTATGTGTTAAGTTTGTAGTTATTTAATAAGATGCAAGTTAGTATTCTCATTAAATAAATCTTTGTTATAAATAAATAAAGAGGTTGCGATAAAAAGTAGTAATTTCAACAAATTACCTATATATTAAGAAACAAATAACATTTTTTGGTGTTGCGAAAAATAAAACATTTACCGAAGACATATTGACAATAATAATGGTTATCAAAGTAATCCATAGTTTAGTAACTAGACTCTTTGTGATCATTCTAACCTCAAATTTAAATAGATGATACGCACATGAAATTCACCATCATCGGAGGATGTGCAATATATCATTGAATTACAGTTCATTACGCGTCGGGAAAAGCCTTCTCGGGTAATTGATTGACTACCTGGTCGGGGCGTAGGCGGCGTGGGCCGGTTGCCATGGCGACGCCCACGCACCCCCTCGCCTCCTCCGGCTCCCGGCAGCTCCGCTCAGCATTGACCCGGGGGACCTTGACCTTCAGCCGACGCGCGCTCCCGGCGGCCGCGCACCAACATTTGCTGCACCGAACCGATACACGCCCCCCAGGCGTATTTTCGATCGCACTAATTTTGCACTTCGCTTTTTAAACTGTCAGATATTGGCGCCAAGATTAGAAAATTACGATCGAGCTGGAGGTTTAGACAAAGTATCAATCGATAAGCGAAATCGTTAATCGAAAATTAAAAAAATATTATTTGTTATGTATTTTTACTATACAATTTGATACATTTTGTCGATTCTACTAACGATAGCGATAATCGAATGTCAAATTATCTAGACCCGCTGGATATGCATTAGGAACCAGTTTAAATTTAAATCTAAAATTAATAAAGCTAATTATTAAAATTTCTATTCATAGCAATCACTTATGAGGCCTTTACCTGCAAGGTCGCTTCTCATTGAACAGAAAATACTATTTAATTAACATTATAGGTGTAGGTAAAACAAAAAACATTGTAAAAGAAGCGATATAAAGAAGCTAGATTTTTTACTTTTTGAAGCTTTGTTACCGACGTCAATTACATTTTAAGAAACAATGGCAATTAACATAGTTATATCGTGTATTTGAAATTGGAGTTTTAATAGGAATGTATGAGACCTAATTAACCTAATTAAAAATATTCAAAAGAAATAATTATATCTGCCATTTTTTTGTTTCGAAAAGTTAATCGATAAAGGCTGTGAAATAAGGGAAATATTACTGTAGAATATTATTTCAATGGCTACTTAGCTTTCATACATTATCATCATCATCATCATCATCATCAACCTGCCCTTATCCCTAGGGTCGGCACAGTATGTACTACTCCATACATCTCTATCAGCCATCATATCTGAATTTACCCCCTTCTTACGCATATCCTCTTTCACCAATACTTTCTTTGGTCTTCCTCTACCACATTAAATCTAACAATACATCTATACAATATAATCATAATCTATACATAATTACTATTTGACCTCTTCTTAGCTGTAGAGTAATTACATAAAATTTATAGTTCATGAAGTGCCTAGTGTGATTATAAATGGACGTGTACAACGCTCGGTGACAGGAATCATTTTAAAGGCTTAACCGAGGCAGTATAGTTTTAGATTTAAAATGTTTTAACTTAATATTAAAACTGGTTTTTTCTTAAATTATTTTGTCTCATTTTTATACCCTTATATTACAATTACTCTTCTAATTACTTTAAATAGTACTCAGGTAAAGATTAAAAATAAAAATTGTTAAAAGTTGCCTTTCAATAAAAAAGTTGAGCAAAAATAAATTACTTTCGAAACGTTAGCTTGCGTTTAATTTCTTAGGAACTGTTTCTTCATCACCGTTTTGTTATACTTTGGACTCAAGTTGAAGAGAACTCTTACAAAGTTAAACTTACGCGACGAAACTGAAATCGTTTTGCCAGTAATTTTTATGGTTGTACGGATAGGGTTTTTATGAAACAAAGAATGGATCTAAAAATAAATCCTGTTTATGTTTTATTCTGTTTATCGCTGTTATTGGAATTTCGAGTCCAAAAAATACAAAGCTGCATATATTAAATATATAAGAGAAAACTTTTATTCAATTGGAATTGATATATTCATAATGACTAAATTAAATAGCAACATAAAAGCTAGCTTTAGGTAACAAGAGTGATTAGATGTGAATTATTATATATGGGTCATTCCATGTCAAATCGACAAATTTTTTACCTGACCCCCTTTGATTTCGCTGAAAATTTCTTTTTCTACCTCCCGAAATTTATTTTTCAGAATTTTTTCAATTTTTTTTTTCGAAAACTACATTTAAAAACAAAAATGTTGAAAAAAAAGTTCCCAAACGGTCAATTTTTGAAAAAGTTCTGGCAATTTAAAAATAAAAGAGCGGTTTTTTTTTCAAAAATTCATAACTTTTTTTGAGTCGGGAAAAATTTGGAAAAAATCTGAAAAATAACTTTCGGGGGGTAGAAAAGGATAGAAAATTTTCAGCGAAATCAAAGGGGGTCAGGTAAGAAATTTGTCGATTTGACATGGAATGACCCATATACAATAGACTCTAGTGTATACTTGAATCATTTGTATACCCCTAGTGACTAGAAGTATACAAATGTGAGATAGCGAGATAATGTTGTGTACAGCACATTAGAAAGTGCTTTTTATGACATTAGAAATGTTTCTATAAACAATTCTTACTCATATCGGGTTTAATCAGTTTCACACATGATCGCTCCAATGTGCCGTAGGCAGTGAGGCAGCGAGGCGGACGCGTATAATTATTGGCTGTCGTCACAACAGGCAGCGAGGTGAGCCCGGCTTCACGGTCACACTCGCACCCCCTGCGCAGGGGGCGCGGGCGGCTCAGGGTGAGTCGCCCCCTACTGAGCCCCCCGCAACGCCGGTGCGTGTGGCTGGCTAGGTAAGAACAGAGAAGTGACAATTGGTTATTAATGTATGTTTTTTATACAAAGTTCCACCTTTTTATCAATTTTCCTTTTTCAGACGGTATTGAAACTGTTATTCAAGCGCTCTATGTTTATTGCAAAAAATATTACGGTGCTTAATTTTACTTCATAACTTTGTATATCTACTTCAAACTAATCGTTTATTTATAGTTTTAAATTAAAAAAAAAACATACATTTATTCACAATATTGTAATGATAATACACTCCACATTAAGCTAGCACTTCATGAGGCTATATTGACGTATCAAACAATAATTACCTGCGTCCGTCTCCGGTTAGCAGGCAGTGACAATTAATGCCATAGAGACAAGTGGACGTTCGACAGCCACACCAGTGTCACTCATACTGCTACATCTACCTACACCATTCTCATATTCATATTTAATTAACATATTTATAGAATGTATTATGTTATTATTAACATATAATTATTTCACATTTCTACGATTTGGAAAATAAAATAGCTTTTTACTAGCGGCGTCTCCAACTCCATTCTTTAAAGTTAAACAACATATTTGCAATTGCAATTGTCCAAGGGCAGCGTTCGCTTCGCTATTTCGGCGAATTTAGTTGACAGCTTGCTCTTTTGTCGCCAAATAATATAAAAAAAAACTTGGAGACAAGTTAAAATAGATGAGATCTCTCAATCTTTTTTGGTATCATACTTCGTACGAAAAATTTTTACGAATAACGTATCAAACAATGGAACTGTTTGATTTCTAGAGACTTTCACAACCTAATCATCATAAGTATTAGAAAAATTAACGGTGGAGCTGACGTAGAGAGATTATTAGGCAATGCTTCGAAGATGACGACAAGATTTTATTCACGTAAAGATAACGCAGTTTGTTGGGAGATATAATTAAATTAAATTCACACTTCGATAGACAACAACAAGATAAAATCAAGAACAGCTGCACAATGTCGGAAGCCTAAGATCGGCGTTACGTCGTCATCCTAAGCTTATTTCTTTTGTTATTGTCACATCACTAGAATGAGTGGTGATACGTCACTTTGGTGACACGTAGGAATAACTAAATTGCATCCACATATGAAGCCGCATTTAATAATGCCAACATGTAGAGGTTTCTCTAATAAATAGTCTCTTTTACTCTACTAAGTAGCCTGTATACAATACGTAAAATTATTTGCATTTTTTAGAAGGAGAAGGGGAGGGTAATGAATACCGGATCGCCTAGTACTTTTTAATTGATTCAAAGCATATGCTTTATATTATAGTTCATAAAATGAATTATGTGACTTTAACAGGACAAGTTGCATTTTCTTGAGTGCTTTTTAGTGACGCAGTAGACTTAAAACTATAAAATACAGTTATGTTTTTTGGAATCAGTAGTCCAAATTACAGATGTAATTATATGCTGTAGATACGATGTATGACAGTACTTAGGTAAGTTGTCGAGAATGTTTTACTCCTTTTAGAGAATTAAAAAAAATGAACAATCTATCGTTGCCTAAGTTTTTGAACATTAATTTGTACGCGAACATTGTAACATATTCGGTGTTTGTTCACTCCGTGTGTAGACAGACCTCGTGGTGGAGGTCGGCTGGCGCTTCGCACGGATCATGACTCGTGCCCGGAGGCGGAGGCGAGCAATATTGCGGCTTCGCATGGATTACGTCGTAAAGTGTTGGTCGGAAGCCGATTTGTGTTTATTAAGTAATGGAAAGTGTTACATATGCATTATAAAGAATGAATTCACATTTTTACTAAAAAAAAAAAAAATGAATCATTAAGACTTCTGCTTCTGTTTTCCTTACAACCTTTATTACATAAATCATTTCTTAAATTAATATCTAATTACACGTAACCTTACAATACGTTCACTATCATTAATTGGTCCTTACACTAAATGCGCTTCGCTCAAGTAACTTAGCTCAATGAGTCTATGTGAGTAACTAGCCACTTGAATTACAATTCTAATCTCAGACGCCGGCGCTGGGCTTCGAGATATAATCTTTTTATTGATCTTGACATGAAGTACGGAGTCGGCTACAAGAAGTGTACCTAATATACTCTGTTTAAATTCGAACAGTTTTTAAAGACATCATCCTTAATCAAATTGTAAATGCAGCTTTCCAATCGATCCGTTGAATTAATAAAGACGACTCTCCTCTTAATTGTATTAATTAATTTATTAATACAAGTAAGAGTAATTAATTTGTTTTGCCCACAGTTAATATTGTCATGTATTGCCAATTCCGTTGAATCGTTTAAAATTTACTGTTAAATTCTCGTTTCAACTTACGACATTAATCTCGTAACGCAGACTTATAGTCAACCTGTTCTAATATAACGCAATGAAAGACGACGGATTGGGTCATACGCCCATGTGATCTAAGTTTTTTTTGCAATATCTACTTATGACTGTTTTATTTGAGTAATTTTTGCAGGTATACAATTTGTATTTGTTACATCGTAGCGAATATGGCGTTCAAAACGGGTTCGGAAGCCTGTGGCCCAAGTCTCTTTTAAGTTCTTGTTGTATAGAGATGACTTACCATCTCTATGAACCGTTCACCGCTTGCAGGCGTGATTATTAAAGTTATTAACCGACTTCGACTTTATAGGATCGCTTATTAACCTGACTTGATTCACGATTCACGATCGATAGGAAAACCAACCGTTTCCATGGCTTGTATCGCAACTAACTTAAATTTTATTGCAAACGTCAGTTTACATTGCTGAAAAACATGTTCTTAGACACATTATCTTCATTTTTCATCAAAAAGAAAGAAAGAGATTTATGACTAAAGTATTTTTTTCACCGATTCATTTTACACCTGAAGTATTTTCGCATAAAATGTCTTGTCGTAACTTTAAATTATAAAAAAAAGTTAAGTCTAGATTTTCAAGGTCTGATAAGTCATTACTTTCCCAATGTTGTTCAAATAAGAAGTAAGGTTAATAAAACAAACATATAAAACATATTTTTTGTTATTTTTTATTTTTGCATTTCACATCTACTGGGTATTGAAGTCGAGGTTCTTACAATAGGAATAATACGTTTATCGATATACATACATCTTGTAAATAGTCACATAGAACATTTCACATAATTCAAATATAGTTATTTATAATTTCTTAATTTTTTATCCTCAATTATTAATCTCAGTTACAGAATTGTCGCGGATTATTTTACGATACGAAATATTCTTTTTTTTCACTTTTACATTAGCCAGATCATTAAAAACAAAAAAATGGTTACTATTTATAAGTTGCCAGTTCGATTTTTGAAGTCAACTGGCAAAGAAATATATATAGTAATGTAAGGATATCTCTACCTATGAGAGGCGCTGCTATCGCGGTAAATATATAAAACCTACTTAGACATAGAACTTGCGACACATTTTTGACATTACGTCAAACGGAACAAGGCAGGAGGGCGCTAGTGAACTATTATAAATTAGTTGGACCTATGTCCCACAGATCATATATCCTTGTCGGTTTATAGATATACATCGATATATATTTTTTACAATAGCGACAATTCTGCAACATTAAGTATTACAACACCGATATGATTCATTATGTTACATATATGTAATACATAGAAAATGTCTATAGGATTAAGGATCAGTTATTTTTGTGCTGTTCCTAGCACATAGTTATAATATAAAGAAATTATTTTAAAATTTTAAAAAATACTTAAATACATAAAAAGACAGATAAAAAATCACGTGCGTATGTATGTGCGATAAGTGTAGAATTTTTTTTTAATCTAAAAAAACAATTTGAAAAACTTATTATTAAGGACTACCTGTAACATTTTATAACTTAAATTACTAAATACAGTGCTGTAAAAGAATTGACTAAAGTTGACAACCTAAAAAAAAAAATACGAAAAATTTACTGTTTTTTTTTTTTCATATTTGTCGGACGTGGTGAAATATACAAGAACCTTACAAGAACATGAAAATGGGTATAGTTGTATGAAAATATGATTTAAATTTAAAAATGGTCCAATGAATTGTTTTCAACACCTGATATTGGAATTTTTTAGAGTGATTGTTTATTTATATTCTAGTAGCTGCCATATTTTATAGTTCAAATTATAGTGATCTTAATATTTTTAATTGAAAACCAATTCACAATTAAAATAAAAAAAAAGCGGTAAAAATATTTACAATTTTTTTCTTTTTGTATATAAATATAGAATCTATATAGAATTTTGCAGATATAATTTTTCATTTTAAATGTAAATTTCAATTCCAGGAGTAAAATAGCTTCAAATAGTTAAAGACATTTTTTTTGTTTAATTACCGATTAAAATTTAAGAAAATATTAAGAGTTTTTCATTTGAATTAATATTTTCAAAACATTTATTAGTCAATAATAAAATATATTACAACAATTCGGAGTAAAATAGTAAGAACCTCTTAAATAATAGATAAATTAACTCAATTTAATAGTAATTATATTTCATATATATATTTATAAAACAAATTAATGTCTCTTTTAGAGGATTTAAAAAAAAGATAATTATAACTAGTTAAAAAATATACCCTTAAATAAATGGAATGTTTAATTTAATAATTCAAAGTTTAATCGTTATTATTAAGTTATAAATGTAAGAGTAGAAGATTTATATGCAAATTTCAAATTAAAAATATATAAATGCGAAATATATTTTTTTAATCAGCCTTTGTATTGGAGATATTTACTTTGAAATTCAAGTAACGAAACAAGTTTTTAAACAAGTGTTTCGACAGTGGAGATCCACAGATACTGGTTGCAATAGCACATTTGTATAAGAATAAAAATATAATATGGCCGCTATTTATCGTTGGTTTCTGAGACCGAAATCACCATTTAAAAACATATTGTTATCTTTGTCAAACATAATGACAGGGATGACGATATGTTTTATAGATTATGGTCTTAGAAACCAAAAGATAGTTTAACGTAAACAGATCCAAAATAACCTTAACAATTTTATATGTACATATATTTTTATATTATATAAATTAATTTTTAAGAAAACTTATTATTTTAAAAATTAACTTAAGCCGTATATATTTGTAAAATTTATTATAAAATATGTATATAAATTAATATACATATAAGTACTCGTCACGGATATTTTTATATCTGAAATTTGTTACTGTACTCGTAATTTCTTCCAATTAAAAAAAAAATGTAATTTTAATTTCTCTCCTTAGTAGGGTTGAATACAGACTGACTTCACATGAGATGATGATCTCTGAACTCGTATATTGCACCGAAAGTGCGAGATAAACATATATAGATATGTGAGAGAGAGTACGTTTCAATTGCTAACTTCAGACACTTCAAGAACCGTGACGTTAATTGTACTTCAAAATTTATTATAATTTTTGGAATCCGAAACTTTGCAAAATAATGAAATAATACTGCTAGCATAATCCAAGATAAATAGTCATATAGAAATCTTAAAGCTATTAGATTACGGATAAAAATATCTTTAATCGAATTCAATGGAAACGAGAAAAAAATTATATATTTTAATGGCTGATAATGTAGTTAATCGTCTACGGATTTAATTTTAAAAAGTTTTATTATTTTAATTTCATACGCATGAAATAGCATTCATTTTTGTTACACAGAAAAACTTTGTTTTATTGTTTACTAGCTGTCGCCCGCAACTCTGTCTGCGCACAGTTAAAAAAAACTTAACAGGGGTATGAACAATAGATAGTAGCCGATTCTCAGACCTTCTGAATATGCATATAAAATTTCATAGAAATCGGTCAAGCCGTTTCGGAGGAGTACGTTAACTAACATTGTGATATGGAAATTTTATATATAAGCAGATATTGCGTAAAATTTTCAATTGAATTCTAACTCTAAAATGACAATGATTGCCATCGCTATTAGTTAAGAATTACCGTTACCATGGTAACCATATCTTTGCTGCTATTGGCTTGTATTTTTTTTTATTTCGCTTAATATTTTTTTTTCAATTTAAGTTTAATGGTGTGAAAATATATAACGTAAAGCGTGTCGTAAGTATAGGGCATTTTATTACAAAAAGAATTACTTTGCCGACGAATTCGCAGGCGACCACTAGTTGATGATACAAACACGTCTGTTTTTAAATTATTTAAACTTTCGTGAGACATTTTCATTAACTTATATAGAAAACGGTTAAAACACTCACATATATTTGGCTAGTGTCGGCATCGACTAGTTTCGAGCCCATCGGGGGCCGTTCATCCGTGAGTGGGATTGGTATTTTTCGCGGACTCGGTCCCTCGCTCGCAGTGAGTCGGTGCCGACACCGAACAAATGTACGTGAGTGTTTAAGTCGTTTTTTATACGTCTGTTTTTAATAAGTCCGTGATTACAGACTTATAAAGGTCAAATTGTATAGAGTGGTTAATTATAATTTGTCATTTCTCTTGAATTCGGCTATATATGTTATTTCTATAGACATAAAGTTTCTTATTTACACATATCGGAGTCCATTTTAGTTTGCCAAGTCGTATACATTACTATGTTAAAACTTTACACTTAAATATTACATATTATGTATTGTTATACATAAAGATATGGTATTTTGATTCGAAATTAAATATATCCTTTTCACATATAAGGTTTCATATTTGTAGTTTTTTTTTTGGAATTTGAGATTTTTTATTCATACTTATTTGGTCTAAAGTCAATTTGTGTTGTATTGGTATTTTTTTTTATTTAAAATATTTTAAGATGATAGTTAAGAAAAATATTTTTTGACTAGAATTTTAGTTTTAAATTGAATGCATTGAACAAAAAAAATTGTGTTGGTCCAAAAAAATTTTCTTGCGACAATTTTAAAAATATATCTACTATATATTAAGTTTAAGAAAATATAGTACTTTACTATTTTAGTTTACATTTTCTTGATAAATTATTTAAACAATATTTTTATTATGTGTTCTATTATTGCCTTCACAATTTTTTTTGGCACAAATGTCTATTTTTCATATCAGATCTTCTATCTTTATGAGGTTCTTATGAAAAGTGTTTATAAAAAAAAATTATACGCGTTAAAATTTTTTTAGATGAAAATTTGGTATATTTTTTATATTTTATTACTCTCATGATATTTATTTGTGCAAAAAATAATATAAAATAATAACAAATAAGTGAGTTACAAGTCTAATTTATCAGATCTAAAAGAAAATAAAGATTCAAATTCATAATTATAATTAATTTATAGATTTAGATTAGATCTAGATCTAAAAGTTAGTTTAGAAATTCCTAATGTTCCTGTTAATTTAGGACCTATCGAAATTGTGAACTTAAACTAACGCCGATGACGTCATAGATAAGTATAGGGGCCAAAATAACAAATTAGCAGAGTTTATTTGCTAAAGTAAAAGGGCCTATGTGGATTTTTTCCTATGGTTGAAACTTTAAGAGCCTCTACTGTAAAGTTGACAATTTTCACATTAACCCTTATTCGTAGAAGTCATTGATTTAATATAGTAATACTCCGTTATAGAAGTCTCATGTTATTGTGGTCGCATAGTATCTTCCTAATAAAGTTTAGATTCACTATTATTTTATATAAATAGGATACAACACATACAAACATATCATAAAAGTAAAATATACTCTATTACTTAGTAGTTAAAGTTGAAATTCTTGTATCTTACAATTGGCTGGCGTCTCTATCCGGTATGAGGTTGAACCCCTCGGGCGCATTCTCCCAGTAGTAGTAGGGGGGTCCTTGAGTGAAGCAGTACTTCCTCTGCAGGGGAATGTCATTCTCTACCCAGTACATAAGGTAGAAGTTGCACATCTCATCTTTGTTTGTTGGTCTGGAAAATTTATTACTCACTCTCTTTATTTGTCAATCAATTTTAATTTACTAATAGAAATATACTAAGAAAAGGAAGAGAAATTTACTTTGTGTAAAACTGTCATTCTCAAAGTGGTACAAAAAGTAGCACTGTCTTTTGTAGGAAATCGAAGGGGTGAGAAAAAAAACTCATTTAATATTATAAATGCGAATGTTTAGATGGATGGATATTTATTTGAAGGTATCTCCATAAAGGCTCTTGCTGAAATTTGGCATAGATTTAGAACAAGTATTCCCAAAGAGGTCCCCCAGAGGACCCCAAGGGGTCGATATTGAACTTAAAGCATTGCTAATTCTCACTCTGTCTTCTATTAACCTAAGTCAGAATGAAAAATAACAATAATTGATTTTTAAAGTAGGTAATTTGGCTTTGGGGGTCTGTGGTTCATTCGGTTCATTTTGGAAAAGGGGGTCAATTGTCCAAAATAGTTTGGGGATCCCTAATTTAGAACATAGTATAGAAGAACACATAGGCTACCAATTAAGTTTTCTTTAAATACCGCGCGGACGGAGTCGCTGGCGACAACTAGTGAATATATAACATGGGATTTCCTTAAAGCAATAAAATTTTGCCTTTCTCAGTCGTATGCTATTGTCTTACCCGATCCTGACAGGGTAATTGTGTGTATTGTTCATGGTGCAGCGCGCGGCGAGGACGTCTCCCTTGTGCAGCGGCGTGGTGTCCGACACCGGGTAGAACATCTGCGGAAGCTGTGGGTCTTTCTTGCCTATCAGACTCCACTTGTCACCGCGAGAGGAACGACGTACAGAGTAACCTGACACCACTTTACCTGTCACAAGAAACTAATATTATAAATGCGAAAGTTTAGATGGATAGATATTAGTTTGAAGTTATCTCCAGAACGGATTAACGGATCTTGATGAAATTTAGTACAGATGTAGAACATAGTCTGAAAGAACATCATCAGCTCACTATACGTCCCAACTGAGGTTCGGAGCCTACCCCAATTTAGGGGTGACTAGGACATAGTCAACCACACTGGCCAAGTGCGGGTTGACTTCACACATATCTTTGAATTTCTTCTCAGATATGTGCAGGATTTTAAAAATTAGCTTCTAAACACCTAAAAAATCAATAGTTAGAGAATAGTCTCTTTGAAACTGTAACCGTTGCTTACTAAGATCACTTTGAACTGTTAAAAAACGCTAAAAAAGTACATTTAAAGGAGAAATTAAAATTTTAAAAATATTAAAATCAAACTCACCAAGAGAGTGAGTGTGTGTGCGGAATGCGAAAGGATGTATGACTTTGTCTTCTATGATGGGGCAGGCAGTCTCCATGTGCTCCACACGGTTAGGTAGAATGTACCCACCAGTACCCAGCAGCAGTACACCTGCTTGACGTCGCATGCTGGAAGCAATGCACTAACATCTCACAATGTTATCTTAAACTTATATGGATAATGACATGAACCAATAGCGATGTTTTATTAAAATTACATCCAGTACATATAAAATAAAGCAAGGCCAATAGGTTTTCTAGTAAATTAATCTTGGAATTATCAAAGATATATCTATATATGATAGTTAAACATACATAGTCTTAAATATAGACAAATGTACAGGATCATTAACTTATATAGAAACGGCTAAAACACTCACGTATATAAATCCGGTGTCGGCACCGACTAGTTTCGAGCCCATCGGGGGCTATTCATCAGGGTGAGTGGGACTGGTATTATTTCGCGGATGGGCTCGAAACTAGTCGGTGCCGACACCGGATATAAATGTATACGTGAGTGTTTTGTACAGGAGAAAAAAAAATAATGAAGTAATACATACAAACATACGAGGACAGTCAAATTAATTAATAATATTAAGAGTAGTGATGCAACGGATGTCTGTTTCCGTTTCCGCAAGTGCGGAAGTTCCGCGTGCTTTTCAACATCCGTTTCTGTTTCTGTTTCCGCAACTTTTATAACGGAGATAAAACGGAACTTTACGAAGGCTGAGGGATCCAAATGCGCGGCGCGAGACGCGCAGTCCGTGCGCGGCCTTTCGTTACTTGTCGCATTTGTTTGTTTACGTACTTTTTCGTGAATTTAAGCGCGTAATATTTTCTGCTGCTGTTTGAAACAATCAGTTTCTCTTGCTGGAGTAAACTGTCTAGTTGTTGTCCATATAAAATTTGACAACTGACAAAATGTGACTATTTCATACTTACGAGTTATTAAATGTACTTTTGAATAAGTGATAACCATGTAATATATCATCATCGTTATTATCATCAGCTCACTATACATCCCCACTGAGGGGCTCGGAGCCTCAAATTAGAGGTGACTAGGCCATAGTCAACCACGCTGGCCCAGAGCGGGTTGACTTCACACATATCATTAAATTTTTTCTCAGATATGTGCAGGCATCATCACTATGTTTTCCTTCACCGTAGGAACGTCGGATAAATGTACATATCTAAATCGAAAAACACATTGGTACATAGCGGAATCGAACCCAGGCCCTGCAGATTGCAAGTCAAGTGCCTAATAATTATATTATTTTTCTAATCTAGATTTGGTGTTTTTGATACTAAACACATTCACTGTTTACAAAATAAAAAAAAGGTAACAGCTGGGAGCCAAAACTTTTTATGGTGAATTTTTATTTAGTATATCTGGGAGTGTTTGAACATATAGATAAATTAATAATGTTTTTTGTATTTGAGCGCTAGGGATCATCATTTTGAGCGCTAGGGATCATCATTTTGAGCACTAGGGATGGCAATGGTTTAGTTCACTAATACTCGTATGTAGATATTTGTTCCACGATCGCATTTCTGTGTACAAATATGTTACAAGATTTTGACAAAGTCAAGTTTTTCATCAAATTCCAGAATATTGAGTAAAACATGTAAGGATACTAATTAAAACCAGCTTTTATCTTCTCGGTTCAAGATATTGAACATTTCATACACACCCAAACATACACACACGTATACACACACACACACATATATAAACATAAACGCATACACACACACGTACACTCACATACAGGACATACATATATTTAAAAAATATACATACATAACAAAGTTCAGCCTTAGCTTCATGTGATATGATGATTTGTATGTTTGCCTCCGTACGAACGTGGTACTAATCACTACAACATTGTAAGAATGAAACTAAAACTCTTTTTCGTTAGTTGACTATGTTGCCAGAGTGGCCATACAAAGCAACATGAACTTGTTTCAAACGCCGGCGGCTTACTGGCTACTACAAAATGAACGGGCCCCTCGCTCGGATCCGAAGGGGAGGCGCCGCTACTAATAGCTCTGCCCACTCGGATCCGAGTGGTCAGCAGTGAATGTATTAATAAAGAAATATATTTGTCGTTTATCTACACTAGTGGTTTGGCGAACATTAATTTGTAAATAGTGTATTTTTGTTTCCTGAAAATAGATAAAAAAAAAACGTATTTTAGCTTATTGCAGCACAGTAAAATATATGTAATATTGAAGGCTAAAGGACACCGATATCCAATGCCTTAATAAATTAAAAACAAATACAAACTGTTCTTACCAAAAAAAAGATTTTGTAAATTTTTTTTTTTTTATATTTACACTTCTGTTTCCGCTTCCGTTTCTGTTTCCGTTTCTGCTAAAATTTATTTTTGACATCTGTTTCCGTTTCTGGTTCCGGTAAGACACTTCCGTTGCATCACTAATTAAGAGTTCTGTCTATTATTAGATAAGATAGCTTTTTTATTTGTGTTTTAAAATTATTGTTTGAGATTTAAAGATGTTATAGTTGTTGAAATAAATGTTAGAATTGTTCGCAAGTAATATAATAGTATTTTTGGCTGCGTAGTTGGTAATGTAATTATGTATATTAAAAAAGTTTACAATTTAACGTTAATTAATACCGATTACAGTAATGAAAGGGATGAGACATGTTTCGTATAGAAAGGTAAAATAGAAATGAAAACACATTCACTCATTTCATACATCATTCACATATTGATTCAATTTGATAATTGCACATATGTAAATCGAAAAACACATTATAACATGGCGGGGTTCGAACCCAGGTCCTGTCGATTACAAGTCAAGTGTTTAACCCCTGAGCCACAGACATTTTTATCACAGTAGTATAAAAATGCGAACCTGTCGCCTGTTAAATGTACTTTGTTTATGTTATTAAATACGTACCGCTCTTTAGTGTACTGAAGATACACTCCCGAATTATCAGTCTTGCCCTCTGAAAATATGAAAAATATAAAATAGTAAAATTAAATACGTAATTACATTTAAAAATCTAGTTTACTTGAAATTAAAAAAAAATTATGCTCATATACTAAATTTTTATACATTTCTTTTCAATAAACTTATTTTATAGCGTGAAATTAACAACTAATTCGGAGGGATTTTTTTAAATGGTTTCCGAATTCATGATAATATTTGATATGAATACGTGTTTAAATACAGGAGGTTAGAAAATCAAGGAGCTATCAAATATATTTGCGATAGATGAACAAACCTGGGAATTTACTCATATAGTGAACTTGTAACACCATGTACTGAATGGGGGAATCCCCGCCGACCAGGAATCCCACATCGGTAGGTAAATGCAGACTCGGCGCGTCGCGAGCCCATGCGTATACTATCTGTAAAGTCAATATGAAAGGTTACGTTATATTAATTATTTTAAGCTTAGTGACATATCTATATAAAAGAAAGTCGTGTTAGTTACACTATTTATAACTCAAAAACGGCTGAATCGATTTGACTGAAAATTGGTGGGCAGGTAGCTTAGAACCAGGACATAGGATAATTTTTACCCCGTTTTCTATTTTAAATTCCGCGCAGATGGAGTCGCGGGTAAAAGCTAGTTAATAATATTTAACTGTCTTTCATAGTTGTGTATACCGTTTGAGTTGGCACGTCGGACAGAAGAGTACTTTTGTTATCAACGTGCCAAATAAAGTGTCAGCAGGCACACACTTGAGTTCATATTTGTTCTATTGAAGGATATAGAATTTTCTAAAGAAAATAAGAGATTGAAGTTAAAACTCGCGATTCAAGTTATATTTACTCTCTTAGAAACACAAGACATTGGTATTTGGTACCATGTTTCAAATAGATACTGTAAGTATACGAAGAGCGTCGCCAGCCGACGATCTAGGTTTTTATTTATTTTTTCCAAATGTAGTGTTTATTAGTTAGAAAATATGTTAAGTAGTTTTTGAGTTATTTAAGTCAGTTATGTTATTCTATTGGAATTATAACTGTCTTAGTGTATCGAAGTAGTACTACGTTTCTTTATTATTTTTTTCCGTTCTCTAAGGAAGGGGGGTGCAGTTACTGCGTTTGCCCCCCTTGGCGACTCTCATGATAAGTACCATGTCTAAATAAGTGTATCTGTATTAGAAGTACATATTTGAGATCCATACCTGAGATCCCGAACTGCACGGATTAGCTCTAGTATAAAGATTATCAGCATCATTGTTTTGCATTTCACCGCAGTTCCTAAAACAATATCACACTGTCTAAAACAATGAGAAGCATACGTCTTACGGAATATGTTATTACAACTATTGCCTTAAGGCTATTCAATGGATGAGACGTATTATATAAGTGTAGTCGATATTCCCTCATCATAACATGACTTTGCCATGCTAACTTTGCTCCTTGACTTCTATCCCACGGAATTTTCATACATTTTAATAGTGGTAGACGCCAGCAACAACAATATCAGTTGCACGAATTGTCCGGCTCGCCCGCTTCAATACCACGACCACACAGAAGACAGACGTGTGGAAGTAATTCCGTCTACAGTCTGATGAGTGTGGTGCCGGAGACTTAATCTTAATCCTCTTCCCCTTCACACCCTTTTTTTTAGGAAAGGATGGGAAGGGAAAATGGATTTGGTAAAAGAGGGGACGCATAGGAAGGGGAAATATCGTCTTTTTGTGCGTCCACTTCACCCTTGATTAAAGGTAGGCAAGGTATTTGGCCGCATTTGCGGATGTCTATGGGCAACGGTCGCCTCGCTATTTCGGCGAATCCAGGTGACCGTTTGCTCTTTTGCCACCGTTTAATATAAAAAAAAAACATAAGATTTAAATAAAGGATAACGGGTGAAATGTACACATTTTCAAATCGAATCTTTAATTAAACCCTTAATTGAATAAAAATAAAGCTTTCTTGGTACTGGAATGGTATTCTAATTATAGATTTGCTCGATCAATAGAGCAGATATTTAAAAGCAGGAATGAGATACGAGATATTGGAAAGCTCGCTGCGTCACTCATGTCGAGAGCTGTATCGATCCGTCATTTAACCTTCAAAGACCCGACGCAATTCGCGGAACGTATTTCAATTGTAATATTGCACAATTTCATGGTAAATAGAAAAGAGTATATGTTAGTAATAAGTTTATGTTTTTTTAATATATAATTTAAAACATAAATTTGTATCAAACAACTGAATAATGGTGATAGATAATCTGTAAAATAACCAAGCGCTGTATGTAAAAAAAATTAGATAAATCGTACAAAACTCACCAAACAGATTCGTTGCCTCCAGGTTGTAAACATCCATACAGCAACATATGATGAGCTGTATGCATTGAAGCTTTCGGTTGGAATCCGACTGTTGAAATAAAAGTACAAATTAAAAATAAAATGTGCGCTTAAATATTTGCATTCCAAACTTAGTATACTATTAATAGTAGCCATAGAAATATGCCCGAGATGAGTTATTATACATTGTTCAAACTAAACTATATTGTATAGAGAGTAAACATTGCAAACATAGCAAATTAATCATTTCTGTTTGTCACATCATTGTTGATTTTAAATAAACAAACAAACAACAAACCTATGTAAAAGTTTGTGCTCGGTGAAATACGTATGGGCGTACAGAGGTACAATTCATCCTGAAAAAAAAAACAACATATAAATACTACACTTGCATTACAGCACTAAACCACTAATAATTTAATGGATATTGATAATGAACAGCGCTATAATCTAGAAATAATAAAAAAAAATTGTAGTCGGTATGTAATAACGATAAAAAAATATCACGTTTTGTACACATAAACTAATTTCAAAAGCTTTGTCTGTCTGTCTGCAAGCTCCCGTTATCTCTGGAACGTCTGGACCGATTTTGAAAACTTTAACGGGAAGGTGGCATATGGCATATTATAGGTTACTTATTTTTAATTTCGCGCAGATGAAGTAGCGGGCAACCGGTAGTGAGATATTGAGATATATAATAAATAGGGAGTGAATTCAGATATGATGGTGACGGTGCCAATTCTCTGTACGAAGAAGGACAGATATATGAAAAAATCTACATTAAGACACTGCTTTATATACATGAAGTAACTTTTAGTCTACTAGTATATGATTATCTTCTCAATAACTTATTGTTCTAGAGCCTGCTACACACCTCAACTTTTAACCATACATTTTTTTCTGAACAAGTCCAATTGTTCCGTTAAAATATCTATTTGTAGGCAACATTGTAAGTGCCAGTTAACATAATGATAAATGTGAGTGATAAATGTTTTAAATAAGTAAAGACTGTTTGGTTAAGATAAAGGTTTTATAATCAATATGGGTTAGTGCAAATCACTTCAGAATGTCAACTATTTGATCTTCAATTAGAAATGTTTACTTTATAAAATGTTAGGAATGTTATCTTTTTAATAAATAATTGAAAGTAAAAAGAAATATTAAATAAAAATCACTAAAGCAACAAAACAAACAAGAATAGTGTTACGAAAGATAATATTATCCTTATAAAGGAATAAACTTGGAACCCTTTATATCTTGGCGAATAAAATAATATTAATATGGAGCATACATAATTTACAATAACACTTGATAAATTTAAATTTAAGCTCTTTTGTCAACCAATTTTAAATTGTTTCCGCTGCTGTAACTTTCCACTAACAAACTATATATAAAAAACTATTGTTATGAGATTTTAAAGAAATTAAAATAAAAATAAAACAATCCTTTTAAATATTAAAAATTTCATGCATTTCAAATATTTTTGCAGATGTAGTATCTCACAGTTAGAGAATATTTCATTTGTTGATATAAATAATTTCAGGCCTTGTTATTTTCATTATACCGACTCGTGTTTTATCAACACTTATGTGAATTGTTCAAGTGAATTTTATTGAATGGAACATGGCAGTAATGTACCATGGAAATTTTTAATTTAACTCACAAAGTGTTTTTTTTATTACACATGACATGATAAATCTGACGTAATGTTAATATAATGAAATTGTTAATTTTTAACCAGCAACAAGCAAAGGAAATATCAATTATGAAAATCTAAATTTCATCCTATTTTTCAAGTTACATTGAACTTTTCAACGAGAGTGTAATCTGAATAAACTATGACTCTTTATTTTTTTCCTGCTCACAAAACTTGAAGCTATTTTCTAGTAATTGGTGCTGCGATTTGATATCATTTCTGAATTAAGTTGTAGGAGCATAATGAAGGTCAAAAGCTGTGTGTACCAATTTACTCTATATTTAAATCTGATCAATAGTTACAGATTAATACTATTTTGAGGTACTTGTTTACTTTTTATGTTTTGAATACTTGTATGTAAATTAGAAGACTAGTTTACTTGGAAAACAGGTTAAGTACGAACATAAATTATAAAAATAATAGTATAAATAATATGAATTTTAACAATTGTTACCTTATGAGGCCACACATTTGGCATAAGAAAATCGTATGTCTCGACTTCATATGCAAACACGCTTGAAGCTAAAACCACCAAAGACGTGGCGACGAGAGAAAAAATCTTCATGATTAGAAGGAATAATATAATGTGTAAACAGTAAAAAGAGCTCAAATATTGAGTGTTATTCTTATAATACGTCGCCTTTTTCAATACATTTGAAGCACTGTTTTATTTATTTTATGATATGCGATAGAAAATTAATATTTTCGCAAACCACACTGCAGCCACTAATTAAAGAATAAACTAAACTGAGTGCGACAAGTGTTTTTATTATTTTCCGCCTTGAACATTTGATCAATACTTCGAAAAGTTGACTAACGTCATCCTTGGGTTGCAAGTTGCAAAAATTGTTTTCCTTACCTGCCTTGAATATTTTTTTTGTTTGGATTTTTTTCTTGGCATGTCATCGTTTTCAGCTGGTCTAATAATTTTTAAATCATTTTGCCAAAGGTTCTGATCCATTGTTTTAAAACAAATGTAAGAATTGCAACATTGTAACATAAAAGGGGAATATCGTAAAAGAGTTGGTGAGACTGAATAATAGATGGCGCGTCTATAAATTTAAGAGAGAGTGTAATTTTTTTACCGTTTTTAATTCAATAAATTTACATTAAACAATAAACTATTGCTATAATAAACTTAGTTTTTTTCAAAACTCCTTTCTAAATAACGTCGAAATGTCTTTGGTAATATGTTTTAGATGTCAAGTTAGTTAAAAATTGGATTTAAAACAAAAGAAAAGAAGAAGTTAAAAAGGCTTTCTAAATTTATATAAATAGTTTTACTTATAAAGCAAATGGAAGTACCCTGTAGCAGTAACATTGTCTGTCAACTTACAAAAATACTACCACGTTCCCCTCTTTGATAAATTTGATTTCGTTTATCAGAATAAATTGGCGCAGAGGGCTAATAGTGCAACCCCTGGTCTTTTACAAGGCGTTGCAGAAATCCAAATTTCCTTAAGCAAAATTGCGACAAAATTTAAGAATCCCATTAAATATTTTGAACGGTTAATAAAAATTAGTCGTAAAACTAAATAAACAAAAATGTATGCAACATTTTATTCAATTTAAATTAGAACATGTTAGGTCGTTAAAAAAAGTTAGTAAGCTGCATTTTGTATCTACAGAACACAGGTAAATTCGAAAAATAAACCTACATAACGAACATAGTCAAAGAAAATTTAATTAAAAATCAATTTTCAATTTCCTTTGTGTATTTCTCGAGTTCAAAGTCAAGTGAATACAATGACCCAAGTAGCAATATGTATTTAGGGGTTGATGGGGAACACATTATATTACACCCCGGGGTTGTATCACAAATTGACGTTTTATTGACGTGCAATAAATATTTCATTCACTCGAAATCAAGGGGCTAAGTTGTTACATATAACGTAAATGCTATTGCTTTAGAAATTTTAAAGGTCTTTCCTTTCGATTAACCTAACGATTAACTTCAGTTTCACGTGTTTGTAATCAAGGAAACATATTCTAATTCCTTCAGATTTTTTTTTATAAAAGAAAGTTAGATTTTTTTTAGTAATTAAATAATAAAATATATTTATAATATGTAGATAGGGGTCTCTTTTAAAAAGATATAAAGTATTTACCTTGGAAATTTATAAAAATTCGGAGCGACCTTTAGAAAATAAAATTTTGACGTCAAATTTTCAGAATCTTTATATTATTTTACACTTAAAAAGATGACATGACGAGAAAAAAAAATTAAAACAAAAAAAAATCTGATTTTCGGCAATTTTGGAATTTTTCAAAAATTCTGAGCGACCTTTTAAGATTTTTTTTTAACCTGTCCTTTGGTGGAGGTTCTTAAAACATAGTGAACTCACATATTTTCACACGAGAATCGAAAAAAACAAAAGAAATATTTTTTTGGGCCACCCTAATGTAGATGCAAGGAAAATATTGTGACTAAAAGTAATTCCTTTTTTGTATTTCAATTAAAATACAGTATGAAATAAAACCACAGAATATACAATACAATACTAGTTAAGTAACAAAATTAAAAAAAATCTACCAGGTACTAAGACTTTCTAGGACAACCAAAACCCATAGAAATAAATAAAAGGAAAATACGCTAATTGATACAATCTGAAGACTACTCTCAAGAGGACCTGAGACGAAATCAATTCGAGAAAATCTACGACGAAGGTAAAATACAGGATCGTATTATTTTTACGATAGCTACCAATGCGAGAATACCCCTATGGATTGATAATAGAATTACAGAATAAATAATCCAGACACGACAATGCCAAACTATGTAAATAAATTATTTAATTTTAATAGAAGTTAAAGCGCTTTCCGAAAGCACCGACATTTTTTGCGATTACGGATGGTCTTTTAACTTCAAAATTCTTGGTAAGCATGATATCGATTAAATTCATTGGTATTATTACGATGCGTTCGTTTTCACTTGTCATTGGGGACAAAATAAAACAGAACATACTTTGACTTAATTTAGATTAAATAGATTTTAGACATTGTCTCTCAGAGTCAACGATTTATACCATGTCTCCTTTCGCTATTGAATAATCTTTGACATAATTTAGTTAGGCAAACAAATCACGTGCAAGTGTATATATCGGGTCATGTGTCAAGGTGCCTGTAACATGCTCACGTAATACTTGGAGATTTACGTGTTAGCTTATTGGGTTTGTAGGTGAAAGGGCATATTGGAATTGTCGCTGTTGGATTCATTTTTATAGGCGATTGTGTACGTGATGTTTGTACATCATTTAAAATATAGCTTTTATATATTTCGAATGTTTACAAAGGTCCTAGCTTATAACGATGTTCTTTTTATTTTTAAAATCTCATAACGTATCGATGTGTTTCTTTAAATAGATACAAAGAACAGTGGTAGACTCCAGCAACAACAACATCCGTTACACTAATTGGCCGGCTCGCCCGGTGAAATACCACGATCATACAGTAGACAGGCGTGGAAGTAATTCTGAGTTTCGTCTGATAAGTGTGGTGCGGGAGGCCTAATTTTAGTCCTCTTTCCCTTTCCCTCTTCTTATAAGGAAAGGATAGAAAGGGGAAGTGGATTTGATGGAGGAGGAGATGCATAGGAAGGTTAAATATTTTTTGTGCGTCTCCTCCTACGTCGATTAGGGGTAGGCAACGCATCTGCTATTGCAAATTAAATCTAAAGTCTATGCGTTGCGAATTAAGTCTACGGGCAACGGTCACTTCGCCATTTCGGCTAATTCATGTGGCCGCTTGCTGGTTCGCCACCTTGTAATATAAAAAAACTAAATATATACGTACAAGCCTTGCTTTAATAGATCGGTATCGACAGCTTCAAAATAAAGGCTATCCTTAATCATAATTATGATCCTAGAGTTCTTTATGTTCATTTGATAAAAACACATTTCCCAAATAAATTGTCCGTGGGAGGTGATCGTTAAAATTGATTAGCGTGGCAAGCGAGTTACCAACCCCATTACCAATATATGTACAGAAATATTGTTTGATTGTTTGTTTCCCCCGTTGTTATTTGTCAATAACAAAACTTCCGTCTGATGAGTACAGCTTATGACAGAAATAAATATTGACAAAATGGTCACTCAAGTTGAAAATTAATAATCTAATAGGTACATTGGCCCTAGTAGGCCGTTATCCCTTGGATGGTCGGCAAAGTATGTACTACTCCTCCATAAATCTCTATCAGCAGTCATATCTCTGAATTCAGATCCTTTTCACGCATATCCCCTTTCACACAATCCATATCCATACTTCTTGTGTCTTCCTTCTAGTAGGCTAGTTAATATGAATCAAAATTGAATGCTCTTTATTATAGACAACGACGGGTTAATCAAAATCGGGAACTTTTACAGATCATCAAGATGAGAAAAGTATCTTACCTCGGCCACGCGTTCAGGCACGACAGATAAGAACTCCTCCAACTCATCTTGATGGGAAAAGTCCCCGATAAAAGGAGTGTTGGTCGCAGAAAAAAATCCTGGTTGCGCAACATCCGAGAGTGGACAGGGGTTACGAGTACCGCCCAACTGTTTCGCCTCGCAAGAGACAAAATAAAATATGGAGAACTGATCGCCAACCTTCGCTAGTCGAAGAGGCACTTCAAGAACAAGAAGAATTATAGACAAAAAGCGAATCATTTTTACGTGTATGCTTAAATGTGGAAGAGGTGCCAGCACCTTATGTTGTTTTAAAGTCTACTCTCCACATCTTTAATAATGTTAAATTTAGACATAGTTTCCGATAGTGACCCGAAAGAGAAAATTGTCACGATAGACATCAGGCACACACCGACATAAATTTATTTAGCATAAATTAGTACAAGTTGTAGCCAATTACGTGTCTAAGTTTGTTGCGCAGACTAATTAAGATGCAGAGAGGTCTCGGCGTTACGCGCGCTTGTAAACTGCGTTACAGTAGCTTCGTGACGTTGATGTGGATTTACTGGTACACCGCTACTGCCACCGCCGGCAAATTGCTCTGTGCATGAAGACCTGTAGGGAAGCAATTTATGCAATGAATTTTATTAATAATACTAGCTGTTCTGCCTGCGTTCTGATTTCACTGTCTTCATTGACTTGTACGTTATTAAAACTAAGATTGTTTTATTGTTATTATTATAAATCCCGACAAGGTATGTACCCCAGGAAAAACTTACAATTGTTAGGGATAAAATGTAACTTCTATGTTATTCTTTGTCGAACATAATCTATGTCTTTTCAAAATTTCATCTTGATACGATATCCGTTTTGTCGTTCTAAAATAACGTAACAAACATTCATACATCCATCCAAACTTTTATAGTAATATATAAGTATTGTTAGAATAAGGTTTCTTTGTATATAAAATTAACTTGTTTCATACATAAATTAAAAAATTATAAATAATTAAAAACTGAAGATGGTTCATTAACAGACACGACAATAGATTTGGTATCTTTCATAATTCACCCTAAAACCTTGGATTCTATATAATACTAGCTTTTACCCGCGACTCCGTCCGCGCGGAATAAAAAATAGAAAACGGGGTAAAAATTATCCTATGTCCTTTTCCTGGTCCTAAGCTACCTGCCCACCAATTTTCAGTCAAATCGATTCAGCCGTTCTTGAGTTATAAATGGTGTAACTAACACAACTTTCTTTTATATATATAGATAACCTTTATGGACTTATCCGTTAATAAAACTGGTTAGAGGTAATCAAATTATATAAATAACTATTTGCTTCTGTCCGTTTTTTAAAGATAAAATTAATTAAGCGTATCAATTCGTAATTAAGTTGGAATTAATGATATCGGTGTTCCGCCATTAATAACCGCTTGAGCTTTTAATAATCATAACTTGGACAATAACTTTTCTTGATAAAAGCCGGTCAAAATTATAATTCTATTAGCGATATCTATACAAATATACTTCGAAGTAAATTACAAAGTACACGGATATCGAAAAGAAATAATTTCTTTCTTTATCTGCTACAGTGTTTCAAAAGTTATCCTTCGCTTTAATTTGTAAGAACTTAAGCTTTTTATTGCTTATACTTGTAAGTTTTCTTTAATTTTTAAGCTATTGTCTTTTGTTATATTTTTAGAAGAAAGTGTAAAACAGTAAAACAAATTGACTGTGAAGTTATTTAATACTAGTATTAAATTTTGCAGCGATATTATTTGGATTTTGTTAAGATTTAAAGAAGTATCATCACTTTAAGTATTAGCTTTTGCCAGCGACTCCGTCCTTGAAAACTTAAAGAAAACTTTATAAGTAGCTTATGTGTTCTTCCAGACTATGTTCTACATCTGCACCGAATTTCATCAAGATCTGTTGACCCGTTCCGGAGATACCTTTAAACAAACATCCATCCATCTAAACTTTCGCATTTATAATATTAGTAAGGTTTAATATAGATTGTATATATATTACAATATCTTTGCTTAGCTTTGTTATCTAAAGCATTGTACAAAACTCATACGTCCCAAGTTAAGTGAAACAGAAAAAAGATCAAAATATCGTATTGTAAACATCCGTAAGTTGCAATCGCATCGTATTCGCCCCTCTTAACGCCCGACTGGGCGGGCGTTTTTTTATCAATAAAGGTAAACGTCTAGGAATCTGCTGGGAGCAGTCGAGCGAGAGAGACGTGTCGGTATATCATAACATTGGGGTCTGAAAATATTGCTTACATTTTATTAGCAGTACCTAAATATTATTTTTAAAAGCAATTTTTATTTTGTTGATCAAATGACGTTGTTGTGCTACTAAAAGTCAAGTTTTTATTATCTATTTATTGCCACAATCTTATTCCAAGCAGATAACGAAGGATCATAGATACTTGATTGATTAATATGATCACGTACAAATATCAAAAAGTAATGTTTCCGCCCGGGATCGAACCGGGGACCTTCTGCGTGTTAGGCAGATGTGATAACCGCTACACCACGGAAACTTGATATCTTGCACCGATTTACTTTATAATTTTTTGATATGCATATTTAAAAAACAAATTGCGTCAATATTTTGATTGACAAATATTAATGCTCTAATGAAATAATTATTTAAAATATAATGTAACAATAGTTTTATAGATGTTTTGTCGGGAATTAATTTATCATAGTTAGTTCTGTTACACAATTTGCTTAATGTAAAAGAATATTTAGTCGCAGTCGCATTCGAATTGAAAATCTTCATTCATTTACAATGCAACTGCTGCTTATTTGTCACTTGTAAAGAATTTTAATTTCACAGACTGAAAAATTTAATACAAATAAAATGGTATACTGCACATTGTAAAACTTACTGTTTGTATTTTATCCACTCTATACCTTATGGGGATTTAAAATGTATCGAGGTTATTTATATGTTTTTCGCGTGTTTGATAGTAATTTTCGTCATGAAGACATCTGTCATAGTGGATTAACTGCTACCTAGTGAGGGTCAGTGGGTTAATTACTTTATTGGAAGGTTACACAGTTTTGTAGGCAATAGGCTGAAAATTGTTTGATTTGAACTTTAAAAAAAATATGTGTATTAATTTACCATTCAGTTCAACTGGTTTACTAAGTGTACTACCTACTAGTTGATCAATTGGTCAATCCGAATACTAAGGTGTTGACCGTCTAGTCAACTTACAAGTTGACCAACTGGTCGGGTAATTATTGCACATGCTTATGGCTTCTAATGTATCGATAAAAAACAAAACATGTTGATGTTTATACAAAGACAATTAAAAGATGTAAGTACATTGTTTTAAAAGTGCTCATATTACAAATAAACAATAAATATTTGAATGTTTAATAGTTAGTAAAATCAATACAAAATATTGTTATTTTTATTTCTACAAACATGTTTATACGAAAGAGAAATTGCGTAACAACTCATAAAGCAACTGCGAGAGCTCTTTGTTTATATTTTCGATAACGTTTAATAAAAACATTATAATGACTTCTGTAGACAATTATGTGAACTCGTCATGCGTTGCATTGCCAAAGACAAAAAAATCTGAAGAGTCTACGATCTGAGGGTCCAGCACGAATTTTTGTGAGAACGTTTTCATAACGTTATTGACAAAATTTGTGAAGTTCTGCTACAGGGCATAAAATACACAAATCTCATACAAACTTTGACATATTTTGTCGATAACGTTACAAAGGCACGTGTCGTAAATATTTGTGCTAGGCTATATGAACAATGTGAAAAACTGACAAAAAAAACGCTGCTGACTTTGTAATTAACAATTGAATTTTTGTCACCACTGAAGTATTTTTTTTAATGTAATTGTTGGGAAATATTTATGATATTGAGGCTTAATTATGCTATCACAACACGGACATATCTCGGCCTGAAAGCTATACTTTGCCTATATTTTTCCTTAACAAGGTAACACGATAGCACCCAGGTTCACAAGGAACGTTGACACGCTTTGGCGATAAACGGTTTATTATTTTATATAAGAGTATTAAGGTGTAAGACGATAGTTTTCGTTACTATCACTAGGCAACAAATCTAGTTTGAAACGCCCGCATGTGAAATTTCATTTGAATACTACTAACGTTTGTTTATAAATTGATTTTAGGGAAATGTTCCAAATGTCTGCTCTATAATTGATTTATTCTCTTTGCTACAAATTAAAGCGTAAGTGTGCAATATAGCTGAGTTGATAGCCAAGTTTTAAAGATGTTGCTACGACACTACGCCCATGATACAATATTTTAGTGCCATAAGAATTGAGAAGTATCACTACAGTAGTTTTGTTATTTATGATGGTGGCTGTGGTGACTTAGTGAGATGTCGGGTAAAAAAACAAAACATTGTCTTAAGAATTTATCGTCACCCGTAAACTTAATGGACGGAACAGGGAAAAACTTTTTGCAGGTTCATCTTGTAAACTACGTTCGTTACTTCACTAAGTAATATTCTAAGTTGCGTTGCGCGGACCCATAAATAATAAAACGTGACTTTAATAAGTTTAACTGAGATGTATTACCACGTACGAACATCTATCAATTTTGTTACATGTTTATTTACTACTCTTGCTAATACTATAGGAGTAAAGTTTAAAATCCTTTAGATTACATTCTTATAGCTGTTTACTAAAATAGTTGTAGTTAATATTAGGAACTAACCATGGGTTTCTGATACCAAAATCCCCATTTAAAATATATCTCTCTTTTTCAAAAATAAAGACAGGGATGACCACAGGTTTTACACAGATATATTGGTTTCAGAAACCAACTGTATATTAGAGATTGCACATTTTAACATTTAATTAACTATCTCTTTTTATATGATATTGGAACGAAGTTTCTTATCGCGCGTTATAAAAGGGGGCTAGACGGAAAAAATTCTTACGAAAAGTTGTCATGACACTTTTTGCTATAGTAAGTATGTTAACGACGAATGAGCGCTACTTCACCATGGCAACGACGTGACAATATATAACGAAAATTCATAGAAATAAAATGTACTTCTTGTGAAGACTTATGTTTTTTATTCATAGAATAAACATTGGTTCCTTCACTAATTAATCGAAAGGAACTTCGTTCCATCCGGGTGTCCCTTGACACCTCTCAAGTTTTTTTTATTAAGATGAATAAATCTTAATATAAGAGACGTCTCGCGATAACAATGATAACATTCAATAAAATCTACTTAAAGCGTAATAATCCGGGACTAAAATATTTTTAATTACATGCACCCGACATTAATTAAGTTCAATGTTTATGCGCAGTGCTAAATGAGAATGGACGCAACGGTTCGCATTCGCTAAAATGTTTTTTTTTTTTAAATATTCAAAAGCGTCATGTTAATCCATCTCCGCTTTCGAGAGATTTAATAAAATTAGACAGGCCCCGGCAAGCTAAAAGCTCGTGTAATAGCGTTACTTTCGTTTTTGGAGCGGGCGCGGGCGCGGGTAAATCAATTATGTGCCGTCTAGTTTTGATGACAGGCTGGATGGCCTATCTTGTTTCAAAGGCTTTATTACTTTAGCCCGCCTTATTTGTATACGTTTTGAAAACATTTTAATAAGGGATACTGTTATGTATTCATTACTTTTAATTAAGTTTTTCATGATTTTGTCATATCATTTTCAGGCTATGGTAGTCCATTGTACGTATGGCTCCACATCGATCGTAGTAAATGTCAACATACTTTTAAGGATCGAGTCGTTACTATCTCGTAATAAAAAAAGGCTGTCAACTTATTGCTTATTTAATAATTGCGAGTAGAACGTACTATCTAAAGCGGGATTGTATAGAGTTTTTTTTTTTGCAAAAAAAAAACATGTCTCCGTCTGCATACGTTCGTCCTTATTGTCATTTTGCGATGTGAAACAGCCTGTTCTTTTGTCATGAACGAGGTTGCTCTGCCGACGTGTGTTTCTCATGCATTATTTTTATTAAACGAGCAAAATAAAATTTTAACAGTAGACGTTATTAATTTCTTTATACCTAAAAATGAAAATATAAAATAATTATTATCTTATTTGTATCACAGAAAGAACCGTTTTTAATAATTGAACCGACTAACCGCGAAATACGAGTACTTCATAATTAATTAAAATAAATAATGCTAATAATAATTTACATAATTATTTATTATAATTAATTATGTAAATTAATAATTATAATTTACAATGAATAAAGAGTTCCGTGTTACAATTTTTAAAAAAGTTGAAAAATTTAAGGCATAAATTTTTCCAGTAATTTAGTGAATTTAAAGTTTAGTCATTAATTTAAAGGAATATTATCATCTGAATTATGACTGCAAAGTTTTTCATGTTTTATACGCAGTCAAATAAATCGCTCATTATCATATTTGAGACCAAATTTACGACTTGGATAGTAAAATAAACTTTAAGATAATTCGAACACTGTTAGAACGCAGAAGTAACAAACCTTCTATACTGAGGTTATGAATAGGAAATATTTGATTGTTTGTTTGTTTGCAGTTCCAAAAGTACTAAACCAATTTGAAAAAATCTTTCACTATTTTGAAACTATCGTATCCCCGGATGACATAGACTATATTTATTACTAGATTTTTTATTTAAGCGCGGACGAAGTCACGGTTAACTGCTAATCTCATAATAAAATTTCACTAAAATAAGAATATTTTATGGATTTTAAATAGGCTAAATTTGCAATATACATACTTATGCACTTGCATATACACTGTTGTCAGTTCCAACTGCCAAGTATCAATCTTCAGTCCCACCTTAAAATTTAAGTACACAGACCGCCAGGTACCATCCATACCATCTGGACGGCTGGCATTCCACAACAGTGCGGTTCTCGCGAAATTTCTTGCCGCGCACGGCCGCTTTGAGGAATGGTCTGTCCTCGGCGGTATTTCCAAACCAGTACGACTTAGGGTCCTTCAAGAAGCGAGCGTATAACCATCTCAAAGGCCGGCAACGCATTTGCGATTCCTCTGGTATTGCAGATGTCCATGGGCGTCGATGAACACCTTGGTGTTCCCGCTGCTCGTTTGCCCGCTTCTTTTATAAAAAAAAACTCACATCCATATACCTATGTGCTACTCTCGTCCGTATAACAGAAATCAGTAGCATAGATATTGTTCAGCCAAGCTTCAAATTTTCGCATTACACAGCCCTAATCGTGAATTCATCTCCGATTTTAATTAATTCCTGCGTAATAATACTTGCTTAGTGATTCCGAGGCGAATTGTATTTATCTCAAGTCCCCTTCTATATTACCCGAAGTAGGCTTTCAATAGGCTCTAGACTAGACACCCTAGGCCAAGTAATTAGCATCCTGCCCGTCTGCGAGATATTTGAATAACGCGGGGTTGAATTAGGCCGGTTACAAAATGAGATCGTTTTTGACTTAATTAAATATTTTAATTAATCTTATGTCTTATACAGTTTTTAATATACTCGTTAATATCCTGCTCAGAAAACAAATGGCCCAATCATATTTAATCTTCGAATTTATTTATATTTGAAGAAAATTACTTATTCCATCTAAAAATGTATTATTCGTCGTTACTTACATCTATTGTGCTATTATAGTAGTTGTAGTTATGTACGTTGGTACATTGTGTGTGGAATTAATCTAACGCTGGTGTGTTCCCAGCTTTATTCTCCGAATCCGCGCTACGTACAGGGCGGGCGTTAACGCTCCTCTGGACACGTTAATTGAAAGTGGATTGGAGGTGACAGTGTAGAACGGGTTTTTGATTCAAACCTTTTTCATCCATCGTAAGGGGGTTGTGTGTTCGCATTTTTTAAAGCATTGTATTACCTCGCGTTCTATCGCTTCTTGTTTTGCGAACTGTTTGGAAATAGGTTTGTGCCTGGAACGAATGGAATTGAAATTGCACATTCACAAAAAAACGCTTCAAAAAGATGAAAAAAGATAAATAACTTTTTGAAGTCTTTTAAATGTTTTCGGTTTTATATAACCTGGCTAGTTTTATCATATAATAACGAGGAACACAAACAATATTATAAATGTGTGCACATATGTATATATAACATTATACATAGTGTTTGTTGACATTGACTTCTGATGATGCATATAGTGCCCTATATTAAAATTAATTAAAAGTTTTACCCTCACAGCCTTCAATATTTTATATGAGTTGCAGAATATCTACGTATTCGTTCTAATTAAAACTTCGTCATATAGTTAAAGTGATCTGAAGATTTTTTAAATTAAAAATTATTGATCATTAAGGTAGATTTCTTATGACCACGATTTCAAGATTTCTTTTTATAATACAATAATTTAAAAAAAATTACAAAATTGTCAGATTGTGACATCCATATAAAAATATAGACAATAGATAATAATCAAACAAAATTCCTGATTACTCGATTACTTTGAAATAAAAAATAATAACGAAAAAAAAACGAATTTCGCCTGAACATTGCTTCTTATCTCACGGTCCGAGGGTGTCGAAATCTTGAAACGATCTGCTCGGCGTCGTTCTTGCGGCAAAATGAGATATCATTGGTTATTGAATGACGGGCGCGAAGCTGTGAATGCGGTTTGAGATATTCCATACTATCCCTTTTCACCACATCGAAATACAAAAGGGCTCGCGTATTGAAGCCCGACCCTGTGCAATACGGATATATGGTATTGTTCGTCGGGATTATAGATAATAAGTTTGTTTATGAACGGAGATTTGTTTGCGGAATTTTCCGACATTTCTTCCTTTACCTACTTACATATTGAATTCCTGCGGTGATTGATTTTTTCTATAACTTAATATAAAAGTTTTTCCAGTTTTTGCAGTTCAAAGAATAAATGTTATGAGGAGTTTTTTTTTCACATTACATTTTTTCTATGGAGTAGAATACTACTAAACTTTGTAAAGTATTTTATAAATTTATCACGTAATACAGTTTCCAAAGTAGGTATTACTTATAGTGACACTTGTCTTGGATACACAAAAAGACGTAGAAGAAGCAACTTTCTAAAACACAAAGTGTTAAACAAGCAAGCGGCCACCTGATGTTCCCAAAATAGTAAAGTGATCACAGCACAAGTTTTAATAGCGGTAGCCGTCAGCACAACAATATCCGTTGCACGAATTGGTCGGCTCGCCCGGTGCTAATCTGCGTAGCATGTGATGAGTGTGGTATCGGAAGCATAATTTTAGTGTTCTTTCACTTCCCATCCTTTTCTTATGAGGAAAGAATGGAAAGGGGAAGTGGATTTGACGGAAGAGGAGACGCCTAGTAGATGGTTGACTATGGCCTAGTCGCATCTAACTTAGGGTAGGCTCCGAGCTCGGTGGGGACGTATAGTGAGTAGATGATGAATGCATCTGCGGGGATATCTATGGGCAGTGGTCGCTTCGCTATTTCGGCGACTTCATGTGGCCGCTCGTTTGTCAACTAATAATGTTAAAAAAGTTGCAGTGTTGCTACAGCGACAAGCGTGAGTACTAGGATTGTATAAAACGACATGGCTTTTAACTTGCAGGCTTGAGTGTTTTTATATTGTTTATCTTTTAATTTATTTATGGTGTCGTGTGGAAAAAGTATTAAGATAATAAATGTTAGCACAAGAGTGGATTGAGGTCGCTTAGTGCCAACATTTCTCATAAATTAATCTGAGATTTTGAGAACCTTAATTAGGTTGAGCACGGAAATTCAACGAGCTCTGCGCTGCACGCATTTACTCTGAGCTTACTGAAATTTTCTCAAATGTGCTTGTAATGTTTGAATGTTAAATATGAGTTTTGGTGTAAAATGTGGGAAATTTTGTACTTATTTATTTGTATTATCAATTTTATCTGGAAAACTCTATTGTAACAGTAAAATTTAGAATAAACCTTTACAGTAAATAAAATTGATTTTTATTATTCTGTATATAATAAAATAAATTAAATGTCATATTTTTCGAATGCGATGTATTTATATTGGTTATAAGAAGATAGATGGAAATTTTAACGGTCAATTTTTAAAATTTTTGTTTGTTTCCGAAACGACTTCACCGATTTTGAAGGAGCCTTTACTGGAAGGAAACTGAATTATGCAGGAGTACTTACTCTATTTTTAATTCCATGTTAAAGAATTCGACAGATAGTATTAAAAATGATTGAATATAAACGTGTATTTGTTCTTTTTTATCGGGCAAAGAATGATGGAACTTATATTAAAGTAACATGGTATATGTATTTCGAAGGTGTTTTTTTTTTTTTAAAGCACACAATTTTTTTATGTTCAAGACACTAGTAATTACTTAAAAAGGTCAGTAAAATTTAAATTAAACTTTATTCTTTCAAACTCGCCATGAGTTAGAGGTTATCCGATATAATCGTAGAGTGATATTTTTTAAGATTATTTAAAATGTTACATAAATTCTAAGGTCATCTTTTTTTTTTTTTTTTTGTGACTGAGTAGTCACTGTTTGCCTTGAGGAGGCATTTACAGTTTCACCGGGCTTGAGGTGGCCGGGCGCAGATGGCGCTTAGCCTAAACCTCGTTTAAGAGTAACTAGGCTCGAGGGCTCCCTCAGGAGCCTCGGCTCGGGCTGTTACTTCGTTATTATTACCGGATTGGGAGGTCACCGAGCTCTTAGGTCGCTTCGGTGGACGCTCCATGGAGTGACTGGGCGCAAGGGCCCCCGAGAGGGGACCTCGGCTTGGGCTGTCACTCATTACGCGTTTAGTATTCCGATTCAAGGATCGAGAGGGCCGAACCTCGGCTTGATCGGTTGCTATTATCTGATTGCTATTATTAATACAGCTAACATTACTACCACTTCGGAAAGCGTTAGCGCTGGGAGAAGAAGTGGCGGAAGAAACTCCAGCAACGCTTCTACTATTAATAGGAGAAAACCTGCCTGCTATGAGGCCGTATCGCGAGAATGATTGTCGCAGCCGACATCGACTGCGGCGTGTGATCTGTTTGTGATGTTTGAGCTTAGCCTGGGCGATAGTAATTGCATCGTCTTGAAAGTCAAGAACGTGCCTAGGTCTACGATAATCCCGACGAAACTTACCGAGCGCGATTGGATTGTAGGTGGCGGCACCTACAACTAGCGGATTAGGATGACCGACGGCAGAGTCAAAATAACGACGCGACGCCAACTTCAGGTGTTGGGCAATGGTGGGCAAGTCCAAGTCTATATGGAGATCGCTGTTGCGCATGTACCACGGGGCTCCCGTGGCTCTACGCATGAATCTATTCTGAATCACCTGAAGTCGATGTATTTGTTTCGGGGCGATGTGCGCGAATACCGGACTAGCATACGTCATGACGGGACGAACTACTGATTTATAGAGTGTCACCTTGTTCAGAAGGGACATTTTACTCTTTCTATTAATCAACGCGGAAAGACGACCTAGGATGAAAGCCGCGCGGTTCCTGACCCGGGTCACATGAGCGGAGAAGTTAAGTTTAGAGTCTAATATGACACCTAAGTATTTAACTTGGTCTTCCCAAGGTATTGGGCTGTCCATGAGTTTAATGGACGGAAGAGCAGCCCCTTTCTGGCGTGAAAAGTAGAGCGCCGCGCTTTTGCTAGGATTAATTTCGATCCTCCATTTCCGAAACCAGGCACCTAACGTGTTGGCAGCGGTTTGGAGACGTCGACATATAGCTTTGGGTGAACGACCAGATGTGTATACGCAGGTGTCATCGGCGAATAGAGCAAGCTCTACACCGTGTACGCGGGGGATGTCGTTTGTGTATAAGGTAAATAGAATAGGCCCTAACACCGAACCTTGAGGCACCCCGGCTCGAACGGGGTGCAATTGTGAGCACACTCCCTCGACGCGGTAGCGGAACGTGCGATTACTTAGGAAGTCTCGTATTATGCATACGAGACGGTCGGGTACTCCGTACTCATATAGCTTGTATATAAGCCCGTTGTGCCATACTTTATCGAACGCTTTCGCTACGTCGAGGAAGATAGCTCCGGTGCTAAGGCCACGTTGGCGTTTGACAAGTATGTGCTCCGTGATGCGGTGCACTTGATTGGTGCATGAATGTTTGGCGCGAAAGCCAAACTGTTCTGCAATAGGCATGCCTTTTGTGTCCATAAAGGTGCGAAGGCGTGCTAATATTAATCGTTCATAAATCTTCCCAAAGGTTTTGAGAAGGCTTATGGGGCGATAAGACGTGGGATTGGAAGGCGGCTTTGAGGGTTTGAGGAACCCTTCTAAGGTCATCTGTGACTCTAAATCCTTTATATTCGCAGAAGTCTAGCAAGATCGCAGTGTATACAATTTGTTAGCTGTCAAAAACATTCCCTCTATTGACGAGGGTCGATGGGGGCTTGTTAGGAAGCACGATCATTTAGTTGACCTCTCCACGTCTAATCTCTGTTAGTTTACCCCTACGGGGTATATCAAATTGCGTTTACATTATAAATATTTAATAAGTTTATCCATGACTTAACAAAGCCGCAAGTGGTTTATTCATTTGTGGTTGATGAATGATATTAGCACTTTGCACATACGACAGTTTAAAATAAATAGGAGACAAGGTTTTATTCTAGATTTCTAAATAAATTATTCTTAGTACGCACTTTGTTCTTTTATCCGAAACAGTTTAAAGTGTCAATAAGAATACAAAACAATTTCCGTGTTTTTATCAATGGTAAGGTCCCACCGAGTCAGGAAAACACAAATAAAAGCAGTTTGTAGCATTTCAGACTAAAAAGCGTTATTTAGAAACGGGCGGAAGTGGAGAGCGGATGTCGCAGTCTGTAGGGGGCGCTGCGAACGTCGAGATATTCGGCTTCCGTGAAGGGTGGGGAGAGGAAATGAGTACGTCTGCCGATTCGAAGATTGTATTGAATAGTCTTGAGGCAATGTCGAAACTTGGTTACAGTTTGAAATTTGTCCTTTGACGGTAGAGTTTCAATGCATGTGAGATGAATCGACAATACTGAATTGACACTAAACTTAATGCTTCAAGTGTCGATTTGGTACAAACAATGTGGGCTTTAATTGGTATACATTTGCATAGACAGAAATTCAGAATATGACAATGATATCTATGTAATAAAAATATGTCTATTTTGAAAATACTACTCTGAAATATTTATTTGTTAACTGACTATATAAATGTTATTGCCAACACAATGTAAATAGCGAAGTCGTTTACTGTGACATTTGTAAAATAGAGTGTGTATTTTCATATTGGTCATTTATTCGTTTGCGCCAAATATTTGCAGTTTAACGCATTTAATATTATAAAGTGTTATAACGCGGCGCGACTGTCGCATTTGCACGAATTAATTTTATCTGTCTAAATTAAATTGATAAGTTTTATTACATGTGAACGCAACAGCAATTTATTCGGTATTAAACGACGTGATAATTCGTATATCGGTTTATTGCATTTCACGTATAATAATTTAAGACGTTTTTATTACTTGTATATAAAGTACAATGATAACAGTGACCATGTTTTTATTTTTAGTTAATAATAATAACAGATTTTGTGTTTTAAATACCGTTAATATTATCCTCAATCTGATATATAAGTTTTATGTTAAGTAGCAACACAGGATTTGTTAAAGACATGAAAGCGTTCAAAAATGTTTCTTTTTAGGTCAGCAGCAGTAATTAAAATATAAGTTTTCATTGCAAAATGACTAATTATATTATATTAAAAAAAACTAATCATTTTTAATTTGAATAAATTCAAAATGCTTTAACAAAAGTAATGTTTCCGCCCGGGATCGAACCGGGGGCCTTCTGCGTGTTAGGCAGATGTGATAACCGCTACACCACGGAAACGTTGGAGAGAGTGACACAAATTGTATATTGGTGCATACATACTACTAGTTCATGTGCAATTCGTACGTGAGGTGCGTGCATTATCTCTTCTACTCATCTTTATCCAACACCTAACTAATTGTTAACTTATTGGGAATCTTCATCAAGTGAGCTGCTTGTTTATCTCAAACTTCTTCTATAGCAAGGGATTTTAAATATTATTCATACTTTTATGCATATGTAAAGATAAACGATTTGATTTGAAACGAGTAACCAAGGCTTAGAGAGTGTAAACTTTGAAACGGCATACATAAGTAGGGTGGGTACGAATTATGAAAACAAATTGATGTTGACAGAGGCATTACACGGAATATTCGATACTAAATACCATTACTGATAAAAGCCTCCGTTGGAGTGTACTCGAAACCCCTATAATCATGTTAAGAATGATCGAGTTACGTACCCGAATCGCGGTTGATCCGCAACGTTGGTAGGGTCCTGTGACGTCACAGTTCAGCAAGGGGAATGGATTGCGCGAAAGGAACGTACATACACATTGGCGTTTTAAAAGCGAAACGGAATCTAATTTGTACAGCACTCTGGACATTTTCAAGAAATTATTTCACAGGATTCAAATTGACAGGTTTCTAATTAAAACGGTTTCTAATAATGTTATTTAGATGTTCACAGACGTTCGGGATCGTTCCGTCTTTTCTGATTAGAAGTAATTGATAGCATCTGCGAGAGTTAAGCGTTATCTGTAGAGCAAAGAAGTTTTTCACTTATTAGAGTTTTCTTTGTAATCGTTGTATTAATTTTCAGACGAGAAAGAAAAATGTTATACTTAATTAGGTAAGGGATTATGATAATCCATTTCCATCAAGAATACTTTATATATTTTATTTATTTATTTCATGTAACATTAGGTATATAAGAAAATCATTATACGAGTACATCAATTCTTTTATTTTATTTTACAATTTAATAACTGTTTTTTTTGTACAATTTATCAGCTAGAACATTAATTTTCCAAACAAACACCGACGTTCCTAACAATTGGTTGTACACACAGACAGCTCGAAGCGTTGAGACCGATCCCGACACATCCCCGTACAGGATCGGTGTCATTTGCAGATCTCGGATAACGAGGGTGGACGTAATTTCTGTACCGGACCGACGCCTTTCCTTGACAAATCCTCTTGAATTTCTCAAACGGGTCCATTCAGGTAGGGGACACGTGCCGCGGTATGAAATTACGAAATAATCTTATTAATAAATTTCAAAGATATATAAAAGCGTAGATAGATAAAAAAGAGAAGCAAGAGAAAAGCATAGATTTATAAAAGCGTCATTAGTGATGAAGTAATTTTCTTGCTTATGTTATTGTAAATTTTTAAATGACATAAATAAAACAGATTAAACAACGTTTTGAAGTTGTAATTTATTATACAGTGAACTTGGGAAAGCGTGAAACATCATAAGTGAGACTCATTGTCCGGTGCCTTAACATCCAGACTCCTGAGAGAAACTCGAATAAGAGGGAAATCTCTATAAGCAAGAAAAATATCGCGGTCCCTTCAATTCTTGCATATCCATGTTTGAACAGATCATGAACAGTTTTTTTCTGTTATACCTTTTTAAGTAAGGATCTTATAGAAGTGGGAGCCCACGGAATAAATTTACAATATTGAATAACGATAAAGATTTTTTAATCTGTGAGAAATTATTTTCTGTTACTCGATGCTGGCAGTTTTGTTAACTAATCATACAATATTACAACTTTAAATTAATATTATTAGTATTTGTAGAGTATTAAATTAATTCAGTTCAATCTAAATGCTGTGAGGAAATGCAATTTATCTGCCATCAATTATTGGTAATGAACGTCATTGACGCGCTGCTACCTGCGCCGACCGGACGGATAATTAAATTTTATGATCATCTCACATTCATTCATATTCAAATTTAATAATTTAAAAACCCACTCATTGTATCACTCTCTTGATTTTAATTAATTTTATCAGCTGTCGCTAACAGTGCTATGTAAAACGAAAAAACTATTTCGATTATTTTTATCGTCATGTATTCTTTTAAAATCAGATTATTGTAGCAATATTCTTACCCTTTTATAGTAGAATCGTTTCAACGCAAATATGTTTCACCACTGGCTACATTTTTATTAACAGTTTACCAAAACAGGTTTTTAATGCGTTTTTCAAAGATCATCAGAATCATTGAATTCCTCTGATTTTTTTTATACTAGAGTAAAATCCACGAAGAATTTTAGATTAAAAACGATTAAACGAAAATTAAAAAAACGATTAAAACCGATTTCAAAGCTTTGAGCTTCACGAAGTTTGTACACAACCGTTGTCTTCTGTCTATTAATATGTTTAAAGAAGTCAAAAACCTACATTAATTAATTATTTATTAACTTTGATGGTGTTTAATAATCTTTGTATTTGTTTGCGACGTGACAATCGAATGCGGGAACAAACGACAGGTAGTCAAACTGTGGAGCGAAGCCGCGGTGCTGCCGTGTGTTACAAAGTTTAATTAGGCAGTCTGCGACAGAAACGTGGTGGTTTGTTAAGGCGACGTACCACAAAATTATTGCTATTTTTGCCTCATTGCTATATTTATGCAATTATACTTGGTCCATTGTGACTTTCTCTTGGCTAAATTAACTACCTATTATGTAGAATCAACGCTGATCATAAAAATTGATAGAATTTAATGCAGTATTTAAAATACACTTGCAAAAGGAAAAGTTATTTAATTTAGCAGAAATATTTTAAACATGTCGTTCTTACAGTTTCATACGCTGGTTGCCGTGCGTGGCAACTAGCTATTACAGATTAGCTGTAATGGACCTAGTTTTGTAATTGATTAAATTATTCAGTTTTTTTTTCAACATTTAAGGAAAATATTTTAACGTAATGTAATAATACCTCAAATAAATTTGAACAGCACTAACCCATCTTTATGTTGCTTAGGTCGAACATAAGACTACAAAAATCGTTTGAAAATGTGTGATGTTTGTAAAGTCTATCTCCTTACGAGAATTCACTTTTCTAGTTACATGAGTTCGCACAGACAAAACTTTCTCATAAAATTCCTGTTATCTTTGTGTCAAACTGAGACCCAGATATATTTTGATGTATGTATTCCGATGGTACATAAGCGGTTACATAAATTTAATATGAAATCTAATACTTTTGAGCAGAGTATCGTACCCTTAACAGGCCGGAGACACGTCGAACATGTGGCGAGTGCGGTGAAGCTTTCATTATTTTGTCTTGTTTGTGTCTACGTACTTTATTTGCATGAATTGATATTATTTCATTATTTATTTTTGTTTTTTTTTTAAAAAAAAAATAAAGCTAATGCAGAATATTATAAATAAGAGCTTTTATAAAGTTTTATTTCGTATCATATTTATTTTGAAATGAAAACTCTTTTAGTAGAAGAAATTAAAATTAACCTGTCCCAAAACACCGATAGAAAGCGGAAAAAGCCTCGTTAACTGTGTTAAAAAGGTAACTGCATTTGATAAAGATAATTAAGGGTTAAATTATATTTTTTTTATAAAAATACTAAGAATTTTAAAATACAATTCTTGAAATCCTTGAAAGTGGAATACCAGTTTCAACATAAGTAAGATTAAAAAAACGCGCAAATTGATAACATTAATTATTACTGAGCGCTCGAATTAATTTGTTTAATAAACTTTACTTTTTTTTTGTTCGGTTTTAATCGTTTTTAATCCCCTTAACATCACACTTAAGACACAATACTAATTGTTGGTTTCTGAGACCTAAATATCCGTTTAAAACATATTGCTAGAGAATTTGGTGTCAAAAACAACGGTAGATGAATTAAAATCGTTATATTTGTATAGTGTAAAACAATTGGTGCACATTTGATGCCCCTTCTTTTTCGTCGCTCCAGTCCGCCGCCTCACAAGCCGCCGCCACTCCTTTGTTGCTCATATTCGTTACCGATTTATTCTTTTTATGAATTTTATAATTTCCTTCGCAGTTTTAGTTTAAATTTACGGAACCCTAATAGAAGATTGCATCTAAAAGAGTTCGTTTGAAACGAACAGTACCTCGTTGCAAGCTGGTCGCTTCGTTTGGCGCGACGTCCGTTTCAAACGGCGCGCCCGCGACACAATTATACTCGGGCACGCGTTCACTCGCACTACGCAATTTAAACTTGTTTGAATCTGAGTTTTTTTTTTAATTTTTTTTATGTTCGTACTGACGTTATTTTCAGGAAAATTCTATTAGAAACTTTGTTTCATTCTTGATGAGTAAGACGGCTATCGGTGCGGTATGGTGTGAAGAAATAAATTTAACCTCGGAAACTAGTTATTATTTAAACTAACTAGGCTGATGAGGGGTTTTAAAGTAGGTGTTGGCCCAATAAACATTAATTAACCTTACATAATTTATTACTAGGTGTCACGTCCGATTACGTCTGCGTGGAATTAAAAAAAAAAACAGCTAATGTGTTCTTCCAGACTATGTACCAAATTTCATCAAGATTCGAGCTTGACCTGTGCCGGGAAAACCTTCTAACAAACATCCATCAATCCATCTATACTTTCGCATTTATAATATTAGTAAAATGTTGTAAAAATAAACAAGGTTTTTTATCGTGTCACCATCAAATTCTAAAAACAAAGGTGGCCGCCGAGCTCTGAATGAATTGAAACTCTCTGACAAAAGAGGAAGTGAATCCTTACTTTTTAAAAGACCTTTTATGCACGTTACGCTTTACCATGCTGTGTTCGTGTTTCCACTTCTAACAAGAAAACAATTTAATAAAAGGTGTTTATTTGACAAAATTATAACATAATGTTCTGTTAGTATAATTGTGGCTAGTATAAAATAAATAGTATCAAATTTAGGTGGACTATGTAACTTGCCAAATACAGTTAAGATAATTTAGGCAAAACTTTCTTTCTTTAATTTTAGACAAACATTCGTCAGTGTTTTAACTTGAAATATTTTCTGGTGAGACCTTTGATCAATTCAGAAAACATTCAGGCGTGCATTTATAATTTCTAAATGCAGCACAGTTTCTTTGGCCATAAATGTAATTTTTATTCGTATAAAAATGTACACAAACATTGTTACATTCTTCACAACTGATACATAAAAGTATTTTTTTTTTGTAATAGTAATGCTATAAAAATATAGATCTAAAAGTGATCTTCGTAAGTTTATAAATGTTTAACGATATTAACTCCTTGTTTGTTTTTGAGCATATTTTGTCGTGTATATATATGTAGTTACTCTTTCGCACACTGGTAAAATCGTATTATAATGAACGATCTGTGACTATCAAATATAATTTAATTTTTTATTTTTTCAAGTTTTATAATGCTTACGTTATTAAACTTAAAATAAATAATAGATAATCCAGTTAGCATGTTTTATATTTCGTACTTGATGTGATAAAAAAACGCCCCGGGCGAAGTACTATACCCAGACCTAATTCCCGTTTCTGTAAATAAATATCAAGTTTTATTTATAGAGGAAAGTTTGGCTTTTTTGCTTGCTTTGAACCGTATTACGGGGTAATAAGTCAAATAAATTATGATACAACGGTAGGATAACGGTATTTTCAAAATAATTTTCCGTCTTAGTTTCTTTACTCAGAAAGAAATAAATTATTATTTGATATGTAAGTTTTGTGGTTTCCATTACTAAAATATGGCTAGAGATACATTTGCTTAATAACATACAGAGTCGGCAATAGTCTGGTGATTTTAACAAGACAGTTCTAAATATATAGGTCTATGGAATATATCATTTGAGTCCCCCAATTATTGTTTTCGGTTGCATAAAAGGTTCTATAAAATCTTTACTGCTTTAATAAAAGATGGCAACACCACAATTCCAATTGTTAACTGACAATGTTATAGTTCATTAATTAAACTCGTAAACTATTATTTTTATTGCACAAGACATCTTCCTCTATCATAAATTGTTGCTTGATCAGTATATTTCATATTATACAAGCTTTATTGCTTCTTACTAATATTCTAAATGCGCATGTTTAGATAGATGGATGGATTGATGGATGGATGAATGTTTGTTTGAAGGTATCTCCGGAACGACTCAACGGATCATGATGAAATTTGGCACAGATGTAGGACATAGTGTGGAAGAATACATATACTACTTTTATCTTTTTTTTTGATTCCTCGCGGACGTAGTTGCGGGCGACAGCTAGTTGACAATAAATGTTAGTTTATGGGTCTAAAAAATATGTCATCACACACATTTGGCCTATAACAATTTTACTTGCTAGTAGTTAAATATTAGATTTAAGTTTTGTTATGCCATTTTCAACATGTAACAAGCGGTTGTTTTGTCCCGTTAATATTTATTTTTACTTATTATTGTAACATTATAATTGCGAATGAATAGATGGTTGGATGTTTATTAAAAGGCATCTCCAGAATAACTTAAGGATTTCAATGAAACTGGGCATAGATATAAATTATAGGCTACTGATAAAGTGTTATTTATTAATAACGCGCGAAAGAAGTAACAAATAAAAATAAAAATAGCCTTTTATTCCATGCATTACAAAATAATAAAATTACAATAATCAAATATCATTATAAATATAATTTACAACTATTTTTAGGATTTTTCAAGTTATTTATAATATTTATATGCATGGACCCCTCTCAGGTGAAGGCCTCCTGCAAAGATTTCCATAAGAGAAAAAAGTAATAAAACTAAACTAAAAAAAACGTCTAAAAATATTACTTGTTTACGTAATTAATCAAGAAAAATGCACAAGTATTTTAGTTTGTAAAGATAAAGCAAAAAACTGCGAATTTGTAGGACTCCAGATTTTGATGGTACTTGAACCTTGCCTGCTATTGATGGGGCTTAGGGTCGCTTTGAGTTGTGTACGAAACCGCTAAACTTGTTAACGTAAGTAGTCTAAGCGTTTCATAAGCAGTCACTCAATTTTATAGGGTAACCCTATTTTCAAATACAGCGCATTGAGCAATTCTTAAAAAGTATACGCGCAATTTTATCCTTTACAGCTTTTACTTATATAAAACGAAGGATTTTCAAGTACTTTAGGAATTAAGATTTCGGAGAAGATCACTTAAGTCATGCATTTTCTGTTCAAAAGCTTAAAAGCAAATTATAAAACAACGAAAGGCTACAATTTTCACTTAAAACTGTCTATTCCCATTAGTATGGGAAATACAATACAAGAAATCGTGTTTTTTTCCGATAGCGCCTGCTTAAATAAATAAGCAATGTTTTAAAAACATTACAAACCATATCTATCTATATATATAAAAGAAAGTTGTGTTAGTTACGCCATTTATAACTCAAGAACGGCTGAATCGATTTGACTGAAAATTGTTGGGCAGGTAGCTTAGAACCAGGAAACGGACATAGGATAATTTTTACCCCGTTTTCTTTTTTTTTATTCCGCGCGGACGGAGTCGCGGGTAAAAGCTAGTTATCCATAAAAAGAAAGTTAATACTAAACTTTAAAAACAAAATATTCCTAAACTATTCCTAAGGGTTAGCTTTCAGGAAATTTTACACATGCATTATTCTAGATTGATACACGGTGGTCACTTCATACAAGAGTTAGGTATAAACTAATGTTATGTATCTTGTACAAACAATGTTCAACACTGAGAAGTTATGTATTAGTAACGAGAAGCATGTTAAAATCGCGTCAACTACAACGACGACAACTAATAAACTAACTTCATTAAATAACGCGCTAGAAACTTGTCCAGTGCGGATGTTGAGCGTTGAAAGACAATGAGGTAATAAGTGAGTTCCTTTGGATGCGTTATTTATAATTATAAAAAATAAACCCAAATTTTTCGGCACTTATAATATTTTTGCATTTATGTAATTTGTAGGACAAAAAGTAAATATAACAGATAGAAATTTGCAAGACTTGCTTAAATAGTAAAAAGCTGCTATATTCAAGTGATAGATTTATCGTTTAACGCTTTAAATAATAAAATTTAAAGAAGTTGTAAAAAAAATGGCAACTTAGTATCACCAGCTTATTTGTTTGTTATGCGGAGGGATGATAATCATATAAACAAAAAAGTAATGAGATTGAATGTGGATGGCTATAAAGGTAGAGGAAGACCAAAGAAAGTATGGATGGATTGTGTGAAAGAGGATATGCGTAAGAAGAGAATAAATTCAGATATGACGGCTGATAGAGATGTATGGAGGAGTAGTACATACTGTGCCGACCCTCCATAGAGATAAGGGCAGGTTGATGATGATGATTTGTTTCAACAAATCTAGTACTATTAACTTTTACCGTATCTGAAAATGATTACATTTATGTTTGTAGTATGTAGTGTGGGAATACCGTCACCTGAAGTTGGAAAGTTTGGCGCAGCGCTAATATGAACCAACTTCAGCGAGAAATTGAATTTTATGAATACATTGAATTTCAAGGAAATAATCATAAGCTGGCTTGTACTTTAATGATGTTTTATTCACGCTAAAGACTCGTGAAAGTAATAAACTGTAATTAAATTTTAGTAAAATGTTGTGAACAGTAATTCTTCGATATCAACAATACGGCCAAGTTAATAATTAGTAGAAAGTTTCAATCAATATAAATTTTTTAATAAAAAAAAATCTGATAAACAGTCATTTGTTTCTTTTGTTTTTTATTAATTAAATGATGATTAATAACTTTTTTGTTTCAAAAACAATACTATAAAAGTTTTACAAAAAGAATCTGAAATATATTATGAGAAACAAGATTATAAATATGCGTGGCTACTGGCTACAGCAAGCTATTCTGTGCACCCGACTATGGTTATTTTCATAAAGATAATAGTTTCTATTACGGCGTACATGGTATCGTCAAATTGCGACTGACTTTATATTGCCTCATGAACTTTTACACAATGGTTTTTACTTAAACCAAACAAGTGCTTCTATTAAAATAAAGTTTTATGTTATCTGCTATTGTAATTTTACTTTTTTTTTATAAAACTTCACGAATTTAATTGAAATAAACATGTAGTATACAAAATTATAGGCAGTAGATTTTTGAATAGGTAATTAATTTGTTAAATATTAGAGCATTGTTTAGGACTTAAGTGCTAGTTTCCCGTGACATCGTGCATATCCAATCAAAGTGTGAAACCAATATACGTAGGTGTCGCCATTTGGCTAATTATCCCCACCCCGCTATCCTATATCATTGTATCAGAAACCAGAATACATTTTAAAATAGGAAGACTATACGTTGGTTTTATTTTCAAAGTTCCAAATCCTCAAACGCCTCAACACTTTTAGTTTTTATGTCAAGCCAAGCCAGTTTTAGTGTGGCCAAGCCATATGTAGCCACACACGCCGCTACAAGCATTTTAAGAAAACTTAAACATAACAAAATAAAATGAATCTTTTCAATGTGAATGTACTTAAATGAACTAAACTTATTGTAATAAATATTGTTAAAGATTCCTTTGTGAATTTGAAATAAGTAAATAATAATGGTAAGATAGAAAAGCCAGTACCGGATCTACAAATGCAATTTTCTACACAGTGAACCCCGGAGTTGCGATCAAACCAGCTTATACGTAGGATTTACTTCGACAGGGACATTTCAAATCGAAATAAAATTTATTTCTTGGCTTCGATTTCGAAAAAGACTGATTTGAGATATTGACTGGATAGCTCATATGGCTTTCTTAAAATCAATACTATTTGTTTAAAATTATAGTTAGATACTATTTTATAAAACTTTGAAGCAAAAGGATGTTCCGATTCTCAAAAATATTTAAATCATCTGAAGACGATACAAAATAACGATCTGTTTTTCCTTAGATAATTCTTTCAGCTATTTTCGTTCATAGCAAATAAAATTTGTGAGTGTTGTAAATTAGTAAGGGCGTTATTTACAATCCGTTGCCCCAATTTACTTATTTACGAATCAAAACATATTCAACTGGAAAGTACTTCTACATAGCTACAAAAACCATAGACTCGTCACATTATTAAATAATGTGACTGTATATTTAATTTTACTGTTTATTTTAAACAAATTTTATTTAATAAGCTATTAAGTATTGCAAGCTTATATCTCTATTCTTAGTGTATTTTAAATTATACAGAAAAAAATGACAATCATGAAAATGTTCATAGAAAATGTACACTGTTGTAAAAAAAATAAGGTAACTTTATAAACACAGTAAAAAATGAATCCAGATAAAACGCACCAAAGACGTTATAAAAATTGGTCCCTACTTTCAGTGGTGTAACAAATACTCGAGTTGTTCCAAGAGGGTTCGGGTACAAAATGCAATTTCCTTTGTAAAGGACCTAAGGTTAAGGCGAAAGTACGCGCGATTGGAGCGTTTGGCCGACATGAGCACTTCAATGTATTCGTATTTCAATGTTATTTGCTTACCATTTGCAATATATTTTCAAGCAGCCACTTTTCATATGAAATAAACTTTCGTTAAACATTTTGTGTACTATAAAATGTTAAATCCCTTTTGCCTAGAAGATTTGACATCGTTTTTAACTTGACCAGTAAACCAGACACTGATGTTTGAATGTAGAGGTGTCAACTAAGGAATTGAATTAAACTGAATGTAATACTCAGGTTGGGTGTTTTGTTCTACATGAATTGCTTCTGATATATAACAAATACTTATAATTGTATTTTAATAATATTAAACTAGAGCCTAAAACATACCTTCGTAGCCAATGCATCTATATATAGAAAAGAAAGTCGTGTTAGTTACACTATTTATAACTCAAGAACGGCTGAATCGATTTGACTGAAAATTGGTGGGCAGGTAGCTTAGAACCAGGAAACGGACATAGGATAATTTTTACCCCGTTTTCTATTTTTTTTTGTTCCGCGCGGACGGAGTCGCGGGTAAAAGCTAGTATTTAATAAATAAATATATTTTGTAAAACATAAAGTATCGCCAAGAGCCGTGATTATAAATCATAACTTTAGTCCGAAATATGTTATTTCTTATTTGACAGATTAAATTATTTTATATACATGTCAGTTTATAGCTCGATTGAAAATAATTCGTCACCTATCGGCAGGCAATCCCTCAATGAAGGCAATCAGCGGTTATTGAACCCTAGCGGAAGGGCTCCGTGATCAATATTTCGGATTTTCATTCCAAATGACAGACACCTATTGGTTAAGGGATTTTATTTTATTTCATTTTGAATATGTTATTTAATTATTACGATGAAAATAATGGTTTTAATAATTTATTGATAACCTTATTTAATAGAATTCGATAAAACTATAAGTCGACCGATAATTGGTATTGAATGAATGGAAAAAAATAATGAATGAATGATATAGTAGTTACTTAAAGTTCGGCTATTGGAAAATAAAAATGAAGTAAGACTAATCGTGGGTTTCTGAGACCAAAGTCCTCTTTTAAAAAATATTGTTATCTCAGTTTTGTCAAAGATAATAACAGGAATGACGATATGTTTTATACATATATATTGGTCTCGGAAGCCCACGGTAAGTAGTCTAACCTCTTCGCTAAGTTGTCAACTCAAAGTAGGTAAGGAGTGTGACTTTCGCGTAACTAAATCCGGCTGGAGGATGTTGTACAAGTTGCAGACGCGAACTAGTTTCAAATGAAAAGTTCTATTATAAAGGTGGAGAGCGAGAAACTGTGAATCTTTGAGGACTTTCTTGCATCGTCGAAATTATCAACGGATGCCTTAATCTAGATAAAGTAATTTTTAATTGAAAATAAGTTTTTTTTTACTACATAACTTATTTTGTTCACTGTGAAGTAGATAGAAATGTCATCAGTTTTTCGATTCTTAGTTTAATACAAATTATTCATGGCACTAACATTAGATGCGAAGTCATCACTTGAACTTCTATATTTGTAGATGAAGTCGACTAAAAACCGGAATCTTACGAAGTACATTCAATTTAAAAGAATAAACCTAAGCACACTCTATCGGGCTAAGTACGTCCGCAAATATTGCCTTAACACACACTTTTCTCTCATACCAAACAAGTCTAGACATGACCATTTTATGTTGACCCTTACTTTTCATTATATATAGCCTTCAATTTACATTGCTTAAAGAATTTGACAAACGTTAGAATGTCTCTTCTTGATGGTCGGATGGCGACAAGGGTGCATCCAGATTAACGCAGAGATCGACAAAGAAATGCAATTAAATGTAAAATAGGGGCTGTTTCACACGACTGTTGACACGGCGTGACGAATGGGGACTGGAAAGTTTCTGTCAACGATTTCCCTGATTTTTAATCTGTTTTATTTAACTTCTCCATTTTGAATTAATTTATTTTCGTCAGTTTGGATAGACAGTACTGGGAATTTTTTTGATTAAATTTTTTATTTAATGTTACATTTTTTATACACTTTATCTTAGAGTAGGATAAAAAATTAAGTAAGTATAATATTTAGTATGTAAAAGCGATTGAAATGTATTTTGTTAGAACTGAATGAATGAATAGAATGATGTAGTCTTTGTCTTAATACTCTAACAATTTCCTTTGTAATGTTAAAATTACTAAGATGGAGCCATCTCTTTCGTTTAAGATATTTGTAAGTTATGCTATCGTCTGTGATTACCTATTCATAAAACGCAAAGTTTAACCCCCGGGGAATCCAGTTAGCGGCCCGACTCAGCCGAGGAGATTTATGCATTTTAAATTACACCTGAAATACGCTGACAGCTCTCGCAACGATACTATCTGCCACGATAACGATACGATTATCTAGTGTAAATAAACAAAATAACATTTAATTTATCTCTGGAATAAAATATAGGTACAAATATTATTTGTACTCTAAAGAAATTTATTTACATGAACATTTTTACCTTTTCTAGACGTTGTTACATATAATTTCTTAATACACAATACAATAACAAATTACTTATAACTAGGAATTACTATACTATTAAATTAATATACGTTACCTATTTATTGACAAAAAAAGACAGAAAAGAAAAAAAAAGTAATTATGTGTTCATTCTTATTAGGGTTTAGTTGGAGGGTAAATTTGATTTTTTTAATTTTTAAAGTATTCTTCTAGAGTGTAAAAACATTAGAGCGAGCGATTAGTGTAAACATAGAGAGCTTTATTAGAAAAGTTTTTATTTTTCTTTTAAATTTAATGAATTCCATTTCTTCTTTTACTTCTTTAGGTAAGTTCTCTATATGATCTAGGATAAAAGAGAAGCCATTCTAATGTTTGAGTTCGTCCTGTAACGATTCGATACAAAATCTATCTATATATATAAAAGAAAGTCGTGTTAGTTACACTATTTATAACTCAAGAACGGCTGTATCGATTTGACTAAAAATTGGTGGGCAGGTAGCTTAGAACCAGGAAACGGACATAGGATAATTTTTACCCCGTTTTCTATTTTTTATTCCTCGCGGACGGAGTCGCGGGTAAAAGCTAGTTTGAAATAGTTGAGTCGGATATCAATGTTGATGGTGTTGAGAATTTTTTCACTTTAATGAAATACAAAAGGTCCTAACCTCTTTTCTATACAACTCTACGTATAAGAGGTTAAGTTTTATACAAGCACTTTAAGTAATTTCTTATGCGAGCTGAGCGTTCAAGTTGAAGCTTCCACTTGCATTCAAGATGAAATCTTATATCACTGAACAGTTAAGCATCTCGTCCTATGTCTTTAGAATTCTGATTATCCACGTTTACCTTTATGGCTTATTCAAGAGTAAACGTAATACGTCATTCAAACTCAAATAACTGATCTTTGTTGTTAGTAATGTCTTGGTATTTTTTTTAATTAAATAAATTACTAAACTAATAACTAATATAAAGCGTCAAGAAATGATAAATTTTTACACATTTGTTTCATTTTAAACCTGAATGTGATTGTCAGCAAAACTTAATAGTATATTATAACTTAATAATCGCCTAAACTTTGATAATAATTGTTTGATAGTTTACTGGTCACTTTATTTTAATGAGGTGCAAAAATTACCTAATTATTTACCTTCTATTATAGCAGATTCCCCCGAAGTCGAACCCGTAAATTAAAAAAAATATCTATGTTACCTGGTGTAACTTCAACAGTGATAGAATTTTTCAAATCGGTTCCGTAGTTTCGGATTCAATTCAATGCAAACAAACAAACAAACATAAAATCTTTCTTCTTTCCAGCTACAATCTTCTTAGTAAAGATTAAAAATAAGGCTTTAAAGTTATTTGATTCAACATAAAAAGCACAAAAAAACTTGAAAATCGCCAAAACAACTATTCAAATATTCCACGAATATAAAGTCGACTGGTACCAGCTGCAGATTTGGTTCCTTTTCCTCTTTATAACTTAGTATTATCTTGTTTTACTTTGATTCGATTACGCAATAAGCTAATGTGTGGTCTGATGGAAGATGTTGTGTGGCAAAGGCCAAGTCTGCCGGCCGCGCCGCATCACTCTTGTGAAGTCGACATCTAATCAATCACTGGTCTCTTGTACTTCTTACATTATGTATGTCGGTACATTGCTACACTTTTATTTACCTGTCAACGTATCAGCTACGATTAATTGATCGAAACTCGTGGTTTAATTTTTAAATGAATTATAAAAGCATGGGATTGTCAATTCATCCATATGTATTATTACCTTATTCGAATTGTACAATAATTAAATATTCGTTATTGTTATTCGTCATGTATTCGTTATTAATGTTTCAGTAAATTTAAAATTATCGACGGCATATCTAATTTAAAAAAATTTGGATGTATGTATGGATGGATGTTGATGGACGGCTACATGGATCTCGCAGAAATTTGGTATAGATGTAAAAGTAGCCTAGAAGACCACATTGGCTACTACTTAAGTTATATTTTTTGCGCGGACGAAGTCTCGGGCGACAGTTATTTATGAAATATTTGCTTAACAACCTTATAAAAATGAACAAATATAAAACCTCAAAACGCCCTTTATGCGAGTAAATAGGTATTTGAATATTTTTTCTTTGATTCAATTTTCTTTGAAGATCAATTTCAATGTTAAAGTCATTTTAGACGTGATCAAAAAGAAAGCAATTAAAATGCGAAATTTTAAGGTGTATTTTACGAGGGGAAGTGATTTTCGTCTGTAGAAAAACAGCCCTCCTTCCCCCAGGTGCACCCCTTGTTCTGCAAGCTTGATATTAAGCGGAGTGAAACGGAGGAAACGCTATCATAATATGGATACGCTAAGTGTACGTCTTTACGATGTTATACTAACATATTATTGATAATACAAAAGGGAATTTAATTAATTCCTATTCATATGCGTCATTAATTTTATAGTGTTGTAGAAGTATTACTCTTCTATTGTATCTTGTTGGTATAGCTTTTACCACGCAATTAGTTGAAGTTTTTTTTTTTAAATAATTTAATCTTAGAATTATAATCTTATCCAATCTATTCTATCGTCATGTTTTCACGTAATGCGGCTAGAATGACAGTTTGATTCACTTAGCTAGTGTTACACAGTATAAACGCGCCATCAAACATCGGGCTGGGGTGGTTTCGTAAACGGGTTCGAGTTTCTTTTTAACTCTACCAGAACGTGTCTCGCAGAATATATGTTGTATATCTTACCGTTGCTTTAGTACATTTCGTTACAGGAATAGAAAAACGTACGCGTGACGTACATGTATCGCACTCTACTCGATATGAAACAAGGTAAAGATAAAGCAAATTAATGATAAACAAATTCGTTTTTTATTTTCAATGTTGCTTATAATTCAAGCAATCAATATCATCAAACATGTATTTAAATAAAGTATAACTATAGTACATATAATAAAGAGTGTAGCAAATCCTCATACACTAGTGTGCATAACTTTAACTAGCGCTCTCTATAAGTTGAGCCACAATATTGGCACTGGGCGGCCGAGCGGGCGAGCTGTCGGGGTGCGTCGGCCGGCGTCGCGCGGTTTCGCAATTTCGCCCCAACAGTCCGCGCTGTCCGCAGGCGACGTGTTATGTGTGCCCTATTACGAATTGTGTTTTACTATGCTATAAAATAATATCTATTATATTAAACGAGAAGTGTAATAAAGTGTCAAAATATTTTATAAACTGTACTCATTTTCAAACATTTGTTCATTTTCCAGGACTCGTTTATTGTGCTTGTCAGTCTTATTTATCTTTATAATTTTGTAACTCATTATTAATAACTGATTTTATTTCTTTCTGTATTTTATGTGCACCAGTCTATCGCGGCGTCCTTTTTTCATTGTAGATCGAGATGGATAAGCGATTGACCTCAAGATTAAGATGATCATTACACGTAATGGACACACCAGTCAGCGCGGCCTGTCCGCAGGCGTGGATCGCTGAAATCCGTCAGCCGTGAAATCCTTTGGCTTAAAGCGCTTAAGCATCGGCTCATCGCGCGGCGGTCGCATCGCTTTTATCTGTTGCGCTTTTTTTTTACCAATGCGTACCGAAATTTAATTTCTATTCAACCCTTTTTGGGGCGGCTCGCGCACAAATTAAATTAGAATTCGATTATTAACGTGACAATTGTTTTGTCCTCGTTTGAACCTTTTTAACGGAAAATTTTTGGGTCGAATTTAATCAGATTAACGTTGGAAAATATTCGGAGTGTGAGAATTACTTCCTTTACGGTTTTAATTAGTGATTTCGTTTAAGAATAATTTCATTTAAAATCCATTTTCTATAGTTTAAAGATTACCAACAGAGTAATGGTTATCGAGGAAACTGTGATAAATATATGGAATGCTAAAATTTATTATATTTCTTGTTAGTGAAGGCTTGAAATTTTAGATTCGCTTCCTGAAACACTTCGCCGTCTCACTTAAAATTTCTTAGACAAATTCACTAAGTGCCTGTAACGCATCAACTATAAGTTGTTGCGGAGTCTTGAATTTCTTAACTCTCAGTAATTACTTAATGTGGAAGAAGTTTGTGAGGAGCTCTTACTCTAGGCGGCGCGCTGGGATCTCGCATTCGAGATCCTTTGAGTGCGCCAATTAATATGGTAAATAACATACGAACAACATAAAGCGAATGTCTGTACCAAGTATAGAATATATAAATATTTATAATATTAAATTTAAGTTGTAACTAGGAATAAAAGTTTTCATCCGTACATAGAATTAGCTACTAAATTGATCTCTACATATTCTCTTTTCTTCTATAACCTTAACTGTAAAATAACGTTTTCATACTCGCAACTTTATAAAATGTACATATGCAAAGAAAAGAGGAGCTCTTTTCTTTAAGTTAATACTTTTTAATGATTACTTTTATTTATATATTTTATAAATATTTCCTTAATTTTGATGTAATGATAAAAATGTGAATGAAAATACTGAACTAAATAAAACTTTTATTTTTTAGAAACGCAAGATGATTTTTATTTGAAGATTGAAGATTCTCATTATACATATATGATATATGATTTTTATAAGCTTTTATTTAATTTCACTTATCCCGATATTTGTCATCTAATCTTGTAAATTAAATTTGATCTACTTGCGGTTACCGATTGAGTTGAAATTTTGCATACATGTATAAATCGGGTGGCAATATATCATTATTATGTGATGACTATTTTTTATTTTTTTATTTTCAAATAACATGCATACAATGAAAATACGTGTAGGGACAAAATACATTTGAAAAAATGTATATTTCACGTTAAGTATATGATATTCAAGCGAATATTCCAACAATTGTCAAGGTATTTGAAGAGAGTTAACCCTCTTCCGGCGCGTGATGGAACGATGATTGATTTCTGTTTGCACTGAGGGTGGCTTGCAATTTAATATCTCATTGTTAATCGCGAAGCAGCCGAATGTTGATTTAGACGCCCGAGTTTGAGTTACGGCTCCGATGTTAATTATTGTAACAAAACAGTACTGGACCCATTCGAACTGTGTACTCCAATTGTATGATTACAATTAAACTTTGACGCCGATGAATGTTTAATATTTACTTAAATAATAGCTCTTTGTCTAAGTGATCGATAGATTATTGAAATAAAATGATTATTTGTCAGCGATTGCGAAAAGTTAAATGTACTTTAAGTACTCTAAAATAACCTACTCATGAGAATATTTCTATTAAAATTAAGCCGTACAGTTTCCTAGAAATAATATATATAGGTACGTACAGTAACTACTATGATATGATTGATATCGACAGTACCTACTACTTGTTTTAATTAAGTTTGTTTGCAATACGATTTAATTACGAATTGAGCAGCAAAGTGAAATTAATTGCTGCGCATATTAATGAGGAATTGTCGATGAAAATCCTCACGGAATATATAATCACGTAATGAAAGGTTTTATTTTTACACAATTTTTTCATCGGAATTATATTTTGCAGATTAATTGCACATTTAATAAAATTTTCGATAGCAATCAATTGATGGCAATCAACTCGTACTTATGTATTTATTGAGTGTAAAAGCTGATGTATTTAGTAAACGGCTTAGATATATATTTTTTCATCTTATTTTGTCGAAATTAATATAAATAGTATTCGTATAATAACAAACGTATAATTATTTGTTTTTTAAAGTGATTGAAATTTAATAATAATATAAATTAAGTACATTAGTTTGAATCTAAATATCTGGAATAAGACCATTAATTTGAAAACTAATTTATCAAATAAAGAAATAATTTAACCCAGATACTTTTGTTCGTTTGTGAATATTTCATAATAATGTTTTAAAATTTAGGCAATATTTCCCAGCAGTTACTTTCCAGTTATATTTAGAATATCATTAATGGGATGTCATGAAAGTCATTAATCTATGTTTCAATTAGCAACTACGGTGGCTTTGATGCTCATCTGTAGGTCGCAAACTTTTCCATTTCTCTGACGGCTGTGACGCAAGGAAACTAATATTAAACGAGTCGATTTGCGGGTTATACGGTCGCAAACATTATACGGCATTTTGTATGTTAAGTAGTAGATTGAATTTGATCATTGAACTTAGTACACATGAGTCATCGGTGGAAAAAAATGTTTTGTACCTCGTTATCGCAAAAAAAAATAATTTTTATATAAGTCAACTGATATACATTTCTAGAATGTAAAAAGAATAAATAGTAAAATGCTACATATTACTGCACCGGTCTGCAAAAAAAAAATAGTTTTGATGCTTAATAAGTTTTGATTAGGTGATTTTAAACCAAAATAAAGCATGGAAACAAAAACAGCAGGTAGTTTTTTAAAAATTATGATGGTTTTCTTGTTTGCAAATGAAATATGCGATTTAAATTTTTTGCCATAACTTATATGAAAGAATGGATTTCCCAGACAGTCTTGTTTACTTGGTAATGGGATACGTTTGCAGTGTTTGTAAATGTACTCAGCTGTGTGTGACGCGCGAAGAAATAATCACATTAGTGTAATTGCGATGCAAGGCGGAAAGTTTGTCCATTAGACCATTATTGATGGATTTTAAATTGCATCCAGTCCATCGGGACTTAGCCCTACGCCAGGTTGATATTAACTGGGGTGACACGAATCATATTTTCTTGACGTATCGATTTATAGTTCAAAATAACAATTTTATTCGTATAATATTCAAAGTGTATATTAAATATTTTTAATGATATAAAACTGACAGACTAAAAAAAAAAACACATTAGAAGATTGAAGCATTGCAGTACTGGTTTACTAAATTGAAGATAAAATTTTTAAAAAGCAACCCAAAGCCTTTTTATTGAGATATATCTGAGTCTATCTTTTGGATATTCGGACTCGACCTGCGGCCATATCATTTATATTTGAACCGGTGCCAAGCTCTGCAATCACAGTCGTAAATAGGCCAAGAGGCTGCAGTATCGCCGGGCACAGTTATAAACAAAGCCTCTATGCGGCAATAACAATAATTTTCACTATCGTACATAAATTAGAAAACACCTGATCTCGATAACTTTGAGACTATTATTAACTGGCAATACGCCTCAGTGTCGGGTAATTTTTTCAATCTCTACAATTATTATATAAAATATAATTACAATATAAAATTATTTATTTATTAGATTAAAATATCACGAATCATTTTTATTTAAGTTTTCTCAGTAATTTTTCAATGTAACATACAATTATTTTTCATTCAAACATCAATAAAATGCAAAAATGAAAGCACGCTGTGGCAAGAGAAAATTCCGAGAGGGTCTTAGCGCGCCAAAGCCTTTTTTATTCTCATATTTGTCGGCAAACCTGTCTCGCCGATCAAACAACATATCCGATGGAATATTTGCTCGTGTCGTTCGACATTCTTGTTGAAGATTGGGTCAAGATATGAGCTTTTAATTTACATTTTTAAAGCTATCGCCCTCGTCTGTCCGCGCGGAATTAAAAAAAAAAAACTAAATAGGTAGCCTATGTATTTTCCCAGACTATGTTCTACATCTCTGCCAAATTTCAGTAAGATCCCTTTAGCTTTTTGGAGATATCTTCTAATAAACGTCCATCCATCCATCTAAACATTCGCATTTATAATATTAGTAAGACAATGTTTTTCTTATCAATTCTTGAGCAGTAGAAATCAAAGAAATTAAATAAACCACATGCGCTGTGGATATCTTACCACTGTGGTAACACTAACGTGGTAATTGTGTTAAACCAATGAAGTTTTAATTCACTTTAAGTCTTATTTTTCCGAAAAGGTTTAATGTGAAATAATTCTATTATAATTGTAATAAAAAATCATACTCTTGTTGTCGCTGTAATTGCATCACTTGGACCAACGCTTCAAGGATCGAGTGTAGTGTACAGAATGTTTTCACTTTTCTACGCCGTTGAACCGAATACCATGAATACATACGGAAAACTTAAAAAGTGGAAATCATTTCAAAGACGACGCTTTCAAATTTTAACATTGCACACAGCAAACGAGCTTTCAAGACCAATGAATATCCCGAGAGAATAACTCTGTTGAACGAGCAATAGTTGCACTTCTATATTATTACTCATTCTTAGTATTATAGCGTAAATTATCCTGGAGTAAGTTGCATGGAAGCATGAAGATGTTTTTTAACGTTTTGGCTTCGATATATGACTTCAACTAAAATCTGTTTATAAAAATGATATTTTTACTATTCATACTCTATTAAATAAAATTTCTTCTTGTTCAAAATACTAACTTTTTTATTCTAAAACTCAGATATTCATCAATCTTTAAGTGTGACAGCAAAGAACGCAACTAGGTTAAATAAGTGGAACATGTGAAGATAAAGTAAAAAGTATATGAATTATCAAATATAAAGTTTTAATATTAACTTTAATTGAAAACAATGTTGATGTCACGAAGCTGTAATAAAACTTATAAAAAGTTCCAAGGAGCGACGCCGCGGACAGTATCTTTCCTTACGGACCAATTCTCACACTTTCCAATTAAAGAAGGGAAGAGGAAAATCGCTACGCTTCGCACATAACAAAGGGTAGTTTCTCTCTATTCCAGCCACTTAGTCCCCGCTCACTTTGTACCGCATTTTAAAACGGCATATTGGCGACTTCTATCACACAGAAGTGTAACAAAAATAATATTAAACAGATCACGACTAAGATATTTTTATAAGAAGATTTTTACATTATCGTTATATTTTATTACTAGATACTTAGAAAATCAACCAGAAGAAAGATTTTTACCTCATTTTTTTAACGATACAGCGCTTAAAAATGTTGATTATCCAGTCAAATTTAAGTACTTAAATTGTATTGTGTACCTTTCTACCTTTTTTAAAAACCTGGCTTGACTTTACTGTGGTTTTTCTTATCGGCAATTTAGAATAGGTATTACTTTTTCAAAATGAACTTAAAACTAAATGTATTCATGTCGGTGTGAGTTGCGGACAAAGCGTAGAATGTGCAGCGGTGCGTCTCGACTCTAACAATTATTTTAGTTTAGACCTGGTGGAGTGGAAAACTTCATGGATTGGCAAAGTTTCAGTATCGTTTGAAGATGACGGGGCGCGGAATAGCGATATTATTTCGTTTGTGTAACTGGAAATGTATTCGTGAAACAACATTAAAATTTAACGATAAACAATAATTTCAGTAACTATATATTTGTATGAAATAAGAATGGAATAATTATTTTAAACATCACATAAGTTTCTTATGATTTTGTACATACAAGAAAACATTTCCACCTGAAAAGAAAAAAAACTTACATTTTCATTATTTTGGGTAAGTTTTTTAATGATTTAATATTCCATATGTTTGTTACTTTATCCATACATACGCCTTTCTACGTTTAACTTTGCTACGAATATAATATACTAGACGCTTGGGAAAATTATTGTCAAAAATATGATAAAGTCATAGTAACATTTATGTGAATTATTTGTAAAATGTTATTAAATAACCAAGTATTAAGTAGAAGTACTGTACGGCTTATGTTAGCACATCATGCTACGGTCTTTATTTGCATGACTGAACACCGTTTAATTCTGCTTCGTGTGGTCCAATTACAATTTTTTACAATTACAACAAGTTTTTGTTAATTTTATTTTGTTGTATGCTACATTTAATTTATCTGTGATGGTTCGTAAAATTAAGAGCAAAATGCTTAAATTTATTTAAAGATCATTTGATTCACCAAAAATCATAGTCTTTCATGAAAAAATTTATTTTTTTACTGACACGAGTCATTAAATTATTAGTACGCAGTGAAATGTAAGGTAAAAGAAAACATTTACTAAAACATTTTTAAGAAATATTCAATTGAAAACACCACGAATGTGTGAGACAGTGAGACTTACAATGCAACTTAACTTATTTAGTTTATTATACTTGCTACGAATTGTCTACGTCGGGGTCTACGCGTTACTACGCTTAAGTTTTATAAAATGTACCACACGTCCGCTTCAATATTAAGTACCGCTTTCTAGGTTTACGACTTTATAACGACGCGCTAAACAGTGAATTATGTTGAAGTATATGTGTCGCACGATTATTTTATTCCCAGTTTGTAAAACATAACATAGAAATATACGTAGGACTGTTCTGCATTACTCTAATATGATGTAAATTTAAATTAAAACAATGTAATTTATAAAGTTATTTTCGCTTTTAAATAAAAAGTAAATACACAGTTGTTTTAAATAAAACTATTTTTTCTGTCGCGTTTCATTAATACATGATGATTTCAAAATCCGAAATCACAAAATCAGTGATCTAAAATTCAAATTTGGAACATTTAGATCAAAATGATAAGGAGATCTAACTAAAGTCGTAATTTAAGTTAAAAATATATCTGTATCGTATCATAATGTAATGTAATAACTAAATACAAAGCAGTGAAACAGAAATATAGCTATTAAAGTAAATGAGCAAATAATTATAAATGGCATTTGATATTCTGTTTGGAGCGGGACGTGACCGCAAAATGCAATCTGAATTAGGAAACCGCTAGGTGTGCCGGTGACGGCCTCTTTACCACGACCTACCCCTCTGTATTTACCAACGAAATTTACGATAAATTACAATATAATACATAATGTTTTTGTAATATAACAGCTGTTTAGTTTATTACATCAACCGAAATTTTATTTTGAGCTGTTTATTTTACTCTAGAATAGAGTTATGGATTATTTTAAAAAGTAAGTGTTTCATCGATAGTAACTTTATGAGCATTACATAAGATCCGGAGTCATGTTTTTTTGCATTTTCATATTTTTTATTCTCTACGACACTCGTCAAATGCTTTTGCGCTTGCTACACAGTACTTAAATATCTTAACTATTCCCTTTAACTAAAAGAAAAGATCAGAGCTACATATATTTATTACCAAGTTACAAATACAATTATCTAAACAATTTTTTTAATCCTATATCCCTACCACACTCCTCATAAGATCTTGAACTAAGACCCTTCACGAACGTACGAAAGTTTCCTAACATTGACTTAATCTGAGTCCGCAACAGTGGGAAGCTGCGATAGTTGACTCGGAACTTTGCATCGTAAAGTCGAAGTTGTCACGACCACTCGGGACCTGGTATCGGCGTTAAAGTGGACTTGTCGGATGCAGTTCCCGTGTTAAGGGAGGATATATCTTGAATTACGGACAATACGCGATTGCGAGGCAAGAGTAGAAGTTGCAGTGCAGAAAGCTTTTGACCTAATTTAATTGTAGTCTCCTTTAGACTAGAAAGGTATATTTATTTATAATAATTATGTAATATGTACAATACAATTTTATTATGTGTATTTGTTTTTCTTAAGTTAGAAGCCGTGAGCTACGTGCATATTGAATCCGTAGATGTATGAAGCGATACAGGTACGATCTCTGCTGTCTGCTATACGATACGATACGATACTCTGCTAAGCCCTTCTGATTATATACGTAATTGTTATGTTATGTTCATATCCATATTTCGATCCTTCCGAAAATAGTATTTACGATTTACTTACTTAAGGCATTTAAAGGTTTTATAAAATATAATAAAAATGAAATATATAGGTTTGTTTTGCTATATTTATGCAATCATTTGCAACATATCTTATTAAAATTGGGCACGCATAGAGCATAATTTTAGTTCTGCGCGGATGAAGTCTCGGGTAAAAGCTATATACAGTAAAGATGAAGAACGTAGTTTACATTCAAACATTAAGTGGTACGGAATACGTAATTTGACAAAATATAAGCCTCCATTACAAAGTACGATCGAGAAACCCATTTACCCGGGAACTTGAGACTCACGCTTAGTATCCGGGTAACAAGAGATTTAGGGCTTCAACGACCAATATTTACCCGGGCCCGAAATATGAGATAATGTATTTGGATTGCGATACCCGCGAATACGGATATTTGCGCGTCTAGGCGCGCCGTGATGAGAAATAGTAAATCTGATTGAAGAACACGATTACATGGATTGTGGTTGGAATGAGATCTGTAGATAGGTAAAAACTTACATGTTTTTAAATATTCGATAAAAGACATAAGGCATTTTATAATCGCTTTGTATGGTGACAAGGAATGAACTTTACATATTAATGGTATGAAAATGTAAAATAAACAAAACAAAATATCGATTTGAATGCAGTTATTTCATTTTCTATATGTTTTCTACAAATGATTTAGGTTGTTGCTTTTGAAATATAAATACAGTATTTCGGGCTCATATTAAATTTACTTACAAATATAACCCACTGTGAGTAAATATAGCACTTGAGCCTCACATCCATGGAGAGATTCGAGATTTGTCTGCGCCTCGACATTATCATAAAACACCTTAGTAAACAACCTCTAGGGTATTGTTACAGATCTCTTAATGTTTGCTCGAACTAAGCAGACGCCTCGAGCTTGTAACTAAAGCAAATCTCCGAAGAGGGAACAGATAACAAATGAATCGCGATCGATGTTCTATTGTCTTTAGATAAACATTGCTTAGAAATCAGTTCTTGTAGTCTGTACGTGTTTTATTTCATGAAACAAAAATCTATATATATAAAAGAAAGTCGTGTTAGTTACACTATTTATAACTCAAGATCGGTCGAACTGATTTAGCTGAAAATTGATGGGCAGGTCGCTTAGAACCAGGAAACGGACATAGGATTATTAATAGACATTTATTTAATCAAACATGCTTACAACGAGCATCGGTAGCAAAGAAACAAATGAAAGGAAATTATAAAATATTAGGTACAATTTTAGTTTGAAATCTGCACGTTAGTTGAATAAAGCCTAGAGATAATCCAGTTTGCAGCGGCACTAATAGTTTGAGCGCTGTTTAAATTACACGGGCGCACATTTGCGACAGAGATTCGAGCAAATTCCACGATATATTCCGATTATTGTCCGGGCGAACAAAAAACTGCGTTCATATTGAACAAAACAAAGCCGCAAACCTGAGCAATTTGCTTTTGCAAACGCTACACCATGCAATATTGTGCTTGTTTCATTTTTGCGCACGCCGCGCCGACTCAAAATGTATTTCGCGCGTAGAAAATATTTGGATGTGAAATTGCGTTGTTTTTGAAAGTGGAAATGTGTGAATTGTTGACAAGCAAAGGTTATGTGCGTTTCCAATAACACCGGGAAGCGGATATTTATTATTTCCATATTTTGCACTATACTTGATAACCTAATAAAATAGGTTAAGAAAATTAGAAGCGTGCTTTAAATTGTCATCGAAAACATCTAAACAATAACTTTAAAACAACATCAAATATTTTTAAAGTATCAAAGGTCTTTGTAAAGTATTTTTATAATTGGAACGAAATTTAAAAATTGCAGACCGTTTTAAAACAATGAGTTTCAACGTCTGCGCCGTCAAAACTTCATTATTCACTCGACATTCAAAAATATGAGAGAAAAAAGACGAGCAGAAAGTTCTCTACATAGGATACTGCACGACTGCGTGAGTTTCTAGAATTTTCCACGAGAGCGCACTTTTGAATGCACGTAGGTGCATCCGTCGTCTAACGTCTGGGAATACATAATGCAAATATGGATAATTATTATGCAGACAGTAGTAATATATGTTATTTTAACGACATTATTGCACCCCAGATGGGAAAATGAAAATTATTAACATTCCAATTTATGGAAATGTCCCAGACAATGGGCGTATTGACGATTAATAACGTAGAAGCTATCTGTTGCTATCTTCATATATTATCATCTTGCACTATCTCTTCTCTTGTCTCTTCTTCAGTAAAAAAAAATCCCTTAATTAGCTTTTTCACCATTTCACTGTAATCTTTGGAGTCGCAATATAAGAGATAACTAAATTTAAACCTTCAACAGTTCATAAAAGAGGATGTAATTCTATTAGCGGATCGTGGAATGGCCTAATGCAAAACGGAAACGCCGCTCCCTTGAGACAAACTCAATTAATTCCTCTCACAACACAGGTCACCCTCGATGAAAGCCTTTTAATTTTTTAAGACTTTCTATTGAAAAACCTTTATACTCGTACTAGAGTAAGATAAGATTAATTTACATGGCAACTAAATTACGCCATTGACACGACTAGTACGCTATTTTTTTGAAAATAAATTGAAAATTATTCCATTTCCTGAAATATCTGAGTGAAAGCTTAATAGTTTTTATTATTTTTTAATAAAGATACCCGTCAGTGAACAATCAAACTATATTAGGTTTTTTTTTTAATTATATGATGTCAAACGAACAAGCGACCGCCAGAATTGGCCGAAATACTAAGTGACCGCTGGCCATAGACATCCGCAATTGCAGATGTGTTGCCTACTTACTTAATCAACGGAGAAGGGGACGCACAGAAAGAGAATGTTTCCCCTTCTTATCCGTCCTTATCTTTGCTCAAATCCACTTCCCATCCTTTCCTTATAATAAAAGCATGGGAAGGGAAAGGGGACTAAAATTAGTCCTCCTCGTACTTCCATTTCACGCCTGTCTTCCGCGTGGTCGTTGTATTGCGCCGGGCGAGCCGACCAATTCGCGCAAGAGATGTTGTTGCTGACGTCTACCACTTTTTAGCCGACTTCAAAAAGAAGGAGGTTATCAATTCGACTGTATTTTTTTTATGTGTGTTACCGCGAAACTCCGCCCCTGGTGGTCCGATTTTGATAAAAAATATTTTAATCGAAAGGAAGTGCTTGCAGATGGGTCCCATTTTTTTATTTTTTTTTATTAATGTACATTTCTTACTAAACAAAAAAAAATGTCGTAATTAAAATTTTGTCTTTAAACATAAAACTTTAGTAATTGGTGTTTTCAAGTGTTTGGTAAGATAAGCCGTAGTTTCAGAGATTTATTAATAAATTTGTCGTATAAAAAGTTAGTAGGGTTGGGGCGGAGTGCGCATGACGGCGAGTAACTTGTTGGTCCGCGGCGTGTATCCGAACGGCAGTGCGACGCGGAGACGCGGACCAGCCGCCCCAGCGCATGTCCCGCCATTTTCTAATCGCTACAGATTATCGAAAACGCGTTCCGATTTTCAATAGCACGTTTTAACTATAAACGGATAAATTTTTCATTGTGTATTTTTATTTAATTATAAAGCATTGATTTACTTTGAAGTTTCGTTGTTATGGTTTAGTTAGTTTTGTTGATAAAATAATTAAGAAAAAGTTTTCTTTTAAGATAGGTAATATTTGGCTTCCAAAATTTGATCAAAAGTAATACATTTTTTTTATTTACTAATAATAATATTTTAGGTATAAAATTTGTTACCACACCATGGATACGACATGACAGTTTATTTAAAATGTGAAAATGTACTGTAAAGTGAAATAGAAATGATCGGTGATGAATTTTTGCTAGCGTGATGGCGACTAGAAGGTTTCTTATCGCTTGGACGATCTGGCTTGCGTTGCCATTGACAACTGGCCATCTTAATGTGCTCATCAGTCAGGCGGAAGTGAAAAAGTTATTGGGTAAGTATGAAGTAGCAGTATATTTAAAAACAATAATAAATAAGAATTTTATTGTATAATATTCCTATATTTTCTTTACAAAAATTATTTTCAAAGGCTAACATTGTTCTTAAGTTAAAACTACGCAATTAGTTATAGTATTTAAAATCTAAGGTAATCTTACTTTAAAAGCTAAGAAAATTAAGCAAAATGTTTTGATCAATTGTCGCCATGTCAGGCTAACATGGTTAGCAATATCAATTACTAACGGCTTTTTGAACATTTATCAGTGTAATAAACCGTCCCTTAACTACGCATTATTCAAAAAGTCTTCAAACGAAGAAAAAAAAACTTCTAATTAGAAACTACAGATAATATCCGCAATTGGTGCTATTTTCAAAGATACCTTTTTAAATGAAATAACAGTATTTAGAGTACTTAAGTTACAGGCGCTTTGAAATTTCGACTCTTACTGTTTTAATATGCACAGCTAATGGTTTGTAATAATAGGTGTATTTTGACACTTAATTGTCTTTCACATCATGTTTGGCCTACTTCGATAAAAATAATCGATTTCGAGCGATGTATCAATCGCTGAATTAAAAAAAAGCAATCGAATACAGTCATAAAGTATTTTTTCTTCTTTGTTATTATAAAAAAATGTTCAAGACACAGAAGTAGAAGAAATGCCAGCTCTGCCTTAAAACTACAAAACATTACTTTTTTCTCGATATTATTTACATTGTATCGAGTAGTCTTTTGTCTTTTTAGCCGACTTAAAAAAGAAGGAGGTTATCAATTCGACTGTATTTTTTTATGTGTGTTACTGCGAATCTCCGCCCGTGATGGTCCGATTTTGATAAAAAAAATATTTTAATCGAATGGAAGTGCTTGCAGATGGGTCCCATTTTTTTATTGACTTTAATACACAGATTGGAATGGAATTTCTTGCACTTGTAAATAGAAATATGTGTATGAAGGCCATGGAATAAACTGACATCAGCTTGATAAAAGAAAAACTGATATCTCGCATTACAAATTTACATTCACTGTATTGAAGATTTAATTAGATATATGAATTTTACATATTTATAGGATAAAGTGCTTCCGAGTAATACATATAGAATATTGAATATTTGCATACGGAATATATTACAGGAATTCATAACGATATTCCTTTTACCAGCGCTCGATCGCTCGTCTTCTGGTGAATTTCGTTTTCGTAAGAGTATTCTGTGCTATTTTTAAATGTTTTCATTAATTGATTTTACATGTAATATTTTGTAACATCAACGAGAGAAATATGGTAATCCTGGTAATATTGAAACTGTTTTCAGCATATAAAATGTCTGTTTTAACATTATTTTAGCTAGAGCGCTAGTTACTAAATCTTACTTTTCTTACTAATATTATAAATGCGTATGTTTGGATGGATGGATGGATGATTGTTTGAAGGTATCTCCCGAACGGCTCAACGGATCTAGATGATTTGGCACAGATGTAGAACATAGTCTGGAAGAACTTTTTGTACATTATTTTTAATTTCCGCACGGACGGAGTCGCGGGCGACAGCTAGTATTCTGTAAATTAGACTAAAAGAGTTGTAATATTTAAGGCCATTACTTGAAAATAAAAGTAACTGGAAATGAAAACTGTAAAAGTATATTATTTTTATTTATTTTATTTCACGAATTGATATATCTTATATTTATTTACAAAAAAATAATAATTTAATTTGTAATTGACCTATTTAAGAACTAAAAGATATATAGAAAAGGACATAACTTTTTTAATCTAATTGATAAGCGACTAGTCAAGACAAATTATTACTCGTACGTAGCGTGGCTCACGCACATATTTCTAAAACATTTTTTGGATCAAATAACATTAAAAAACTTCATTCCGTTCACCAATTACGGGATAGAACTTTAATAGATGGAATCTCACTTTTTACAATTACATGCTATAAATATTTTTTACCCAAATCTACCTAACTCGATTGCTTGGCTGTGAAAAAGTTACCACGCGTTTCTACGGTCAAAATACTTGTACCAAAACATATTGCCATTGCTTTCTTTGTCTCGGAAAAAACAGAGATAGAAATGTTTTTGTACAAGTGTTTCGGCAATGTATATGCCACATCGAAGTCCAACCGGCTCTTCGACCCGCTTGATTTATGACTTTGTCCCCTTAAGTTTTTTACTTACAAATAGTTCAACCCGCAGTTTTTGTTCAGGTATAAATCTAACCGTACGACCTTTTGTACTTTATATACTTTTTGCTGGCTTTTTTCTTATTGTGGGATAGATAAAAATGTGTACTTCTAGTTTTTTTATCTTATTTTTCAAAAACAAGAACAATTGTCACCTTACTCATGGAACTATAAATTTCGTATAGTTTCAAAAAGTATAAATGACACGTTGTACTTAATTAAGCTATATTGGTTTATTATAAAAAATAAGTAATTATTTTTAAATTTGTTACTTGCTGGAATACGAAAAAAAAAATTTTTTATTTACAAAACTCTTATCTTTGACACTATCAAAACATGTCGAATACAAAGACCTTACGCCTCCGCAGAATTGAAGTCATCCCCCGCTTCGAAGATCAAAAAAATGTAATTATCTACCCCTGATCTACCCTCAACCATTTATATTTGTTCTACAAATTTAACGTATTTCGTATACGCAATAGGACTTATTTCCATTGCACAATAACAAAATGACGGATAAATATTGATGACGGACATAAAATATGGTAAGATCTCTTAAAAAGTACCAATATTTTTATACAACTGTCAACAATAGCGACTAAACATTTGAAACTAAGCGACAAAGTTTCTTATCTATTTAAGGTTGCACTAAACTAAGCTCACCTACTAAAAACGATTTATGACTCAACCAAAGACCGTAGTTACTACTAAAGCTTACTTACGGAAACCTAAACTAAGAAAGTTATTTATGGATAAGTAGTTTAGCGATAAAGGTCACCGCACGCGTAACGGATTATCCTTACAACTTTTTTTTATCTCAATACATGTTTTATTTGTCACATTTCAGAAATCAAATTTGTTAACAATAATTTAATTAAGAGTGTTTTTGATTTGACATTATAAATACGAGAAAACTATTTCCTTATTTTTAATTATTATTTGAATTTCATAAATTTGTCAAATCTACCACAGTTAAAAAAAATAGTCACATTTTCCGTGTCGTATAACAATGGAGATAAATTAAAGCGCACATCAAGTAGTTTATTACTTTAGGGAGCACACGACATACAGATGCACGAATTGGGATCTTATTCCAGATAAAGAAACTTACCATCGCGAATTGCATACAGATGAATAGTCATTCTAAATTAACTTATCGCGGGAAACTAACACAATATTTAATTATTTCTTAGGTACAGTTTTCATGTAGGTTATTTGTAAAAAGTGCTAACGTTTTTTGACTAACTGTCAAGAACTTGTCTTTCTCTCAAAAATGCACAACGCAAAAAGTAATTAAAATAACTTAATGTTGCATAAAAATGTTGATAATCCAATGAACATCAAGTTATTCCATTTTCGTCAATCAAGTCGAGTAGTGTCAAGTCTTGCTATCTAGGTCAAATTATATTAAACTAAGTCATTTATTCGATTAAAATACTCCTCGCAAAATATAAATCATTTTTACGACAAATGAAAATAGCTTCAGAAGTAATAGAGGAGTGATAGAAGCGACATCTGTCCATAAGGGGAATTAATGATTGTTCAAACATCAATTTGGACGGTGTCTTATCGCCTCGCACCATGGCGTGGGGCGGCAACTGCCAATGGCAACTTAATGCCTGCATACGGCACGAGATAATTGTCAGCTTTTATATTTACTGTTTGCTGTAATTCGAAGCTAAAGTGACTCCGATAAAACTAAACAGTTGATTCATGTGTTAATTTATGTCGGTAAGTGTAGGTGATGTGATTTATTTTGAATTGAATTTTTGGTGCAATTTTTATTAGCTTTCGATCTTACTAACACATATGTTACTAATATCTTACTACTCTTACTAATATCATAAATGCGAACGTTTAGATGTTGGATGGATGGATGTTTGTTTGAAGGTATCTTCAACAGATCTCGATGAAATTTGGCATAATTGTAGATCATAGTCTGGAAGAACACAAAGATAGGGTCGCGGATAGAGTCGCGGGCGACAGCTAGTAATATTTTAAATGCGAAAGTTAAGATAGATGGACGGATGGATATTTGTTAGATAGTATCTTCATAATGCCTTAAGGGATCGCACTGAAACTCGGCGTACACGTAGAACATAGTCTGGAAGAACACACTACAAAATGAGTTTTAATTTTTTATTTCTGCAATGACGGCGTTGAGAGACAGCTAGTTCTTTAATAATCATGATATATTTTTTGTTAATGTAAATTAAAATTAAATTTCTAATTAATTTTTACTTCTAAAAGTTTTATTTAACAGACTAAAAACATTGTGCAGTATATACATTAGTTTGTCAGCGTGTTCTAATCTTAGACATCAGCTAACTATTGCTCTTGCCACTAAAAGCCATAAATCATAGATTATAAATAATAATCCTTCAAGAGTTAAATGTTAAATGATTTAATATTGTGTTGTCATAAATATCAACAGTGTAACGATTTAATGTTCCTCCATTTGGTTGGTATTGCGTTGCTTTTTAATTGGACAGATTGTGTCCCGTTATTTTTCAAACGTTGGCCCGCCGTCGTTCATCACGACCTATGATTTAGTAGGTGCGTAGTAGATACAAATTGCCATTGGTGCCGGAGTTAGTTAACGTCTCGTGTGTTAATAACGTGGCTCGTATTCTTATTGATGGTATTTGCTGCTTTTAGATATATAAGAATTGATATGTTTTAACATTTACGATAAGATGGCTTAAAAATTAAAATTGTGTCGTACTTTACGTAATTGTGATTGAAGAGGTGTTGTCATATTTTAGTGTTTTCTGGCAACAAATTAAGAAAGAATGGATGGTAATTAAAAAGTCTACAATCATTTAGTTTGATAAATTTAAGAAAGGGCATTACACTTTGAAAAGAAATACAATTTTTAAGATAAAATTTTCAATATAAAGTGTAAAAATGTCTATTCCCTGTTGAAATGAATTGATAACTGATAAAAAAGGAGGCTAAGCAAATATCCTACAGATTGAAAATAATCTGGTCCGAATCCAATGGGGGCTATGTTTAGTATGTTTTGTAATAAAATCTGCGCTGTGTTCGTTATCATATTTGGCTAGTGTTTGCATTCCTCGTATCGCTAGGGAGTCATTTGATTGGATATATCGAATTATCGCAGCGTGAGTAAATCATACCTCGAATATGCAACCTGTAAAACATATGACTTCTATTATAAATGCATAACTGAGGAATAATTTCGTCCGTTTTTGTTGCTTAACCATTTTCGATTTGTATCATTCATTTCTTATTCCTTTTAGAGTCTCATAGATTCACGCAAAACTGTTTATCAATCTTTTTTTATTAGTTGTTCCATGCTTAGTAGAATATTGTTTGCAGAAATTAAGATTAAATAAAACAAAAAGAGGTGTCAAGGGACACCCGGATGGAACGAAGTTCCTTTCAATTAATCAGCGAAGGAACCAATGTTTATTATTCTATGAATAAAAAACTTAAGTCTTCACAAGAAGTACATTTTATTTCTATGAATTTTCGTTATATTATATATTGTCACGTCGTTGCCATGGTGAAGTAGCGCTCATTGGTCGTTAACATACTTACAATAGCAAAAAGTGTCGTGACAACTTTTCGTAAGAATTTTTTCCGTCTAGCCCCCTTTCACAACGCGCGATAAGGAACTTCGTTCCAAAAATAAAAGCTCGAAATTAAATTAAAAGTTAAAGTTAAGTGCATGAAGGTCCATGGTTATAAAACCAATTTTACTGTATAGAGGCAGGCTATTACGACTATTCATTACTTATTCATTAAAACAAAGGATATTACATACTTTATATATTAATAGTATAATAGTGGAAGCCTAGTGTAATGGTGGGAAACATTAGGTGTTCGATGGAATAGTCTTCTTCGAGCTTTCTAACCCTAGGTTATTATTAACTGTCGACGAGACTGCAAATTAAATATCATGTTTGTTTCTAGTTTCTACATTTCTGTAATTACTGCATGAAGAAACTTGAAACAATTATGGTAACCTTTTTGCTTTCATCGTGAGGAATGATATGAAATATAGTGCTACACTTTTAAGCACCTCAAAGCATTAAAAATTATACTCTATAATTAATATGTCCATGCAATTGTTTTTTTTGTAAAACTTTGCTGATCAAAATATTTATGAAGCATTTTATAAATAATTATTTGACAGAAATATGTGTCGTCATGCCCCTGGACTAAAAGATAACGGCACGAAGTTAGACATTTAGTACCAACTTGAATCTCTGAAGTTATGCGACAACCATCATTGAGATGTCAAGTTAAATGAATTAAAGATTGTGTGCTAAATGTAGCAAATTTGATACCTACAAAATAAGTTACATATAAAATATAAGGTTCGAAACAAATATATGTAAAATGTAATATGACTTCGCGTTAAACAAAAACAATTTAACCAGCCTTTGTTTAGCGCTCTCTTGCAAACCTCAAGCTCTTTTCTTGCTTCAACGCCTCCATCAAGTTCCCAATTCACAGACTTTAATCTCGAGTAAAAAAGTTTGTAATAAAGTCGCAATACTTTTTTATCTTTGAAAAGGTTAATGTTTTTAATTTTTTTCGTGTATTATTTTTATAAATTTGTTACAAAACATGTTTTCTTAAAAAAAAAGTAAAGTCTTATCTATCCTAACACGAGAGAGGATAGCATAAAATCAATTCATAATTAGTCAAGTCCTGAATTTAGACATTGAAAAAAAAAACAAAACGGGTGAATAAATCAAATAAGTATCTCTTACGGAGATATAAACAAGCAATAAGTCTGTCAAGCGTGAACACTTCAGGACAAGTAAAAGGTGCACTACTCACGCGGCGGTGGCGCGCACGGCCCGCACGGAACGTAAACATTTCGCAGTTCGTTTACCGTGTTATTCTTGCGAGGCCGAGATTGTTTGCCTAATGCCCGCCACTAATGTTTTCGAGTGGGGATGAAATTGTAGACAATCGCTCATGGTTGTTTTTCTTCGCTGTTACGTGTATATGTAAGGAAATTGGTAATTTAAAGGTAGTATCGCCGTATCACAATATCTATAAATTTTAATAAAATTGGAGTGTCTGTTTGCAATATATGAAAAAAAAAACATATTTCCTTTTAAATTTTTTATGCTTTGTCTGTCTGTCCTCAAGGCCACGTTTATTCCGGGTAATCTCCGGATATGCTGGACCAATTTTGACGGTAAGGTAGTTGATACACGCGGCTTTTTTAAGAATTTAGAATTTAGGCATCTAGCCTTTTTTAAATTCCATCTTACGATAATTAAAGATGAAAAGGGACCAAGCATCTGCATTACCTTTGTTTCTAGGCAGGCATAGCTAAAATATGATTATATAATATAGATATAAAGATAACGGACGTCAATTGTTTTGTAATGAAAACTGCTAATTTTTGAAGATTTATCTTGAACGATGCCAATCAACCTTTCAATATCATGTCCCTTCTGACATTCTGGTTTGTTCGAAGTAATGAATTTATTCAACTCTAGGGAATAGAATAAAGTTATATCAGGATGAACAAAAATAGATATAAAATAATTAATAGTGGAGCTTCATGTTAAATAATGTGATACTAGTAATAAACAAAAGCGTCGCCTTAAATTAATTGTAAATAAGCTATCTTTAAAAAATAAAACTCATTTTGCACGTACAGGTATTTAACTGGACATAATCACTTATAAAAGTCTTATAAGTTGAGGTACTGAAATATACATATTTAGCTTTTAGCTGAGTGAGCCATGTATTTGTTGAGAAGTGCCCTTGGATAGAACCTCTTTAAGAGAAAGTTAGCTCAAGAGCTTCCGCAAACATATCGAGGAACGATCCTATTGGCTTATTTCTGCATTAACTTGTATGTCACTTAGAGTTACGTCCATTTCGATGCTAGTCGTATAAGAAAGAAAACCAAAAAATATACAAAGCTAAGTAGCTCGCAAAATTAGATTTGCTTCGAAATGAATAACAAAATCCAATCACGTATAAGCTTTGGGCGTGCTCATTCATACTCGAAAACATTTAAACCGCAATATAAACTTAAGATATAATAAATAATTCAACGCCCGCTGAAACGTTTATGGTTGATTCAACGTTTAATTTATTTACCCGCAAACAATTCCATACTTAAGGCGACGTTCTAATACTGTTTTTGCTCGGTCACAAGATTTGACTAATGGTACGCTTGTCGCGAACACTCCTGGTTTCCCACGGGCTCTTTGTGTACCGGCCCTGGAAGCAATTTAATGTGACTATGTTGCCTGTGTTACGCTTTTGAAGTACATCGCGGCTTTAATTTTACATTTGTGTCATTACATGTTGTTGAATCGTTTCAGAAAATTGGACTTATTACGAGACTTGTCGCTTAAATAAATTAACAGGACGTTTTCTATTCACGATTTCCTTCATCGATGGTTTAATGAATATAAATTATGTCCGAGTGTTATTAAAAACTTTAGGTTTATAGTAACCAGCCAATATTGTAGTACACAGAAACTCAAACTACTCTGATTCAATCGCAACCTCTTTTGTAATTTGTTCTTTTACAACATTCGCACAAATAGAAATACAAGCTTAGTAATTAATTATTTTACAATCTAAATTCAAAACAGAACATTTCTTTTCACTAAAATTATGTAAAAATAGTATCAAATTAAGAGCTTAAAAATATTATTACGCGTTGACTGTTTTAATATCATTATAATTCATGGAAATGTCTAAGTAAACACGGACCTACCGACGAAATTACATTTTCATGAGCATTAACTAATTACTTGCCAACGTGAAATGAAACCTGCCGCTCGGAAAATGATGAGTCATTTAAAAAATGAAAAGAAAGCGTCAAATCCAGCGCGTGGTAACGAGTTTCCATGGAATATTCAAAAGAATGTCGACTGGCACGCGTCGAACTCAACACCTTGTCGGGTTTCCTGGCAGAATTAATGACAGCCTATGAATTTATTAAAGTGTAACAAATTGGAAACCGCACATTGAACGGTGAAAGGATGTAAGATAAAAGTTTATTACAAAATATAGGTTGAAAAAAATTGGCTATAGTTAACCCTCCGACAACTCAAAGGCGAGAATTGTTTCTTTTCTTATTCTGTATTTTTGTATATAGATTACACATTTAACTACTATCAATTTTGGTTTAAATGACTTTTACATCTAAATTAGTTGTTGCCTGCGACTCCATCCGTGTGGAATTAAAAATAAAACTATAAGTATATGTGTAGTGTGTTCTTTCAGATTATGCTCTATCTCTATACCAAATTTCATCGAGATCCTAGTAGCCGTTCCGTAGATACCTTCAAACAAACATCCATCTATCCATCCATCCATCTAAAAAAATTCATTTATAATATTAGTAAGATGTACGAAAATTCACTCGAGACAGATATGTTGAAAAATGAAACTAAAACCATTTAAAATTCTTAAAAGAGGCATTTGCGAAACAAAGCCGAGAACAGACTAGATAGTGTCTTTTTAATTGCCTTTGAAGCTTTGAGAACGGTCGAGCGCACTCCACTCGGAGAGTACTATTTCACTGCTATATCCGCTACCGAAAATATTTTCGCAATGTATGCATTTAAAACAAAAAAAGTTATTTGCATTAGAACATTAAAATAAATAATGCTCTATGATTAAATGAAAAGCTAGCATTCCAATTTTAAATTCATCAAAAAGAAGAAATAAACACCTCAAAATATCTTTAGGTGTTCATACATAAGCTTTTTAAATAAAGACCTCTTCAAAGCAAAAACTCTACAATTTCTTGAATTCGTTACCTATACACTACTTACTTGTTATTACAGTTATCTTTAATTCGTGTATAATACGCCTGAAATGAGAAGGTATTTTTTATGTTTCATTATCTTATTATATGGAGTTAATCTATTTTGAGTCATCACACATATTTAAAAGGACTACAAGTAAAAAAAGACTCAAAAACACTTTTGAGAAAAAAAAAAGATATTTGACAGAAGTCTAAACAAGACTAACTAAATTAAGACGTTCATTACGTTGTTAAACTCGTCAAAGGAATTTTTTCATAAGGAAAAAGTGATAATTGAAAAGAAACTTTAATGAGACCGTCGCTTTTAATTGTTTTCTTTTCGTTACATTTACAAAGAAATATTTTACAAAAGAAATGAGAATTATCAGTGTAGTTATAAACACCTGTAAAGTATTACATTTCGCAGTTAAATTTGTTATGGCATAAAAAACAAGCAACACAAATAAAAAACGAGTAAGTACTATGATTTTTTAGCTATGGTAATAGTAAATAATGAATTTTATCGCCAATCCTAACTTGAACTGTAGAAGTAAACAATCAAGGAAAACAAATGAATATGGAAGCTCAAGGCTATCTTCGACTTTTAAGGTCATGACCTTTCTTTCATACAATATCATCAGTATTGCCATAAAACTTTAGGAGTCAAGAAGCAGCGGTTACATTGATAAACGTCAACTAGTAGAATAAACGTAAAATAAACACCATATTATTTTTGAATCCAATAAAGCTCAAGAAAACTTTTTATAGCGCATTACTTTATTTATATGTATACTTGAGAGAATAAAATAAAATAAATATGTACTCAACTAAAATAAAACAACAGATATTTCTAAGCAAAGCGTAAGGTTTCTTGTTCAATTAATAAAATAGATGAAGTTAAGGCGATAAAATTGATGTTCGTAGTAACTCTCAATTAAAGGCGAAACCATGAAGTTACCAGAATAAGTATTCTCTCTCGCGTGAAAACGAGGCCGCAAACAAATTCAAATTTATTGCGGCGATAACACAACTTCGAGGAGGCGGCATAAATTTCAGTGGCTGGGTATAACATTTTCCCTTCTTAGTATTTCTAAATATTTTGAAAAAACAAACACGCCATTGTAATTTATTTACAAAATTTCCATTTGTTGCAAAGATAACTTTCGATTCTTTAAAATAATTAACTTAATTTTTCTAAACATGAACTTTGATTATGTGTAATATCATCAAGAAACCGTATTAGAAAATTGTTTAATAGGTCTTCTTTGAACACAATATGTAATTGTGTAATTATCAGCTAAACATCTTTATGTGAAATCCCCGAACAAATCAACAGCTCAACCACGTCTCTCTTATTGACGGATTAATAATAAAACTCCAAAAATGCTGCAAATTCAAAAAAAATCGAAGCAAATTTTTCAGTGGTTTGTTTTTTATGTACCAAATCAGTTGAATAATGTCGCTCGCGTGTGCGCGGTTAACTAACAAGACAATAAATACGCTGTTATCACCATTTTAATAAATGCTCATGGAACCACCTCGGAATATAAACTAGCCGACGCGCAAAGTTTTATCTTGAGAATTACCCTCGCGACGACCGGATGTGAAAGTCTTATGGGTTCTATTTGGCTTGATAATTTAGTACCTTTTGCATATTCATTGGAATTAGTTGTAAAATTTCGTAAATTTCTGTATCTATATCATTCTGTATATCATACTAATATTATAAATGCGAATGTTTGGATGAATGTTTGTTTGAAGGTATCTCTGGAAGCTGTACGGATCTTGATGAAATTTAGTACAGATGTAGAACATAGCGTGGAAGAATACATATGCTATTTACTAAGTTTATTTTTTAATTCCGCGCGGATGCAGTCGCGGGTGAAATCTAGTTTTATATATAAACAAAAAAATGTTATGTCGTTATATAAATAATTTTCTGTTTTAAGTAATGTTGTGAAGAGTTTTAAAACAAAATATCAAAATAAATGAACATATTCAGACTTAAACACATCGATTAAAGCGAACTTTAAAATATGTTTTTTTTTAATGTGGTTACGTCACCTTAGCACCTCCTATACATATTTTAGTGAAAGCTTTTCCAGATCTCAAAGCCGTGTACCTTCACTATCACTTCATGAAACTTTAAAACAACCTCCGCTATACAAAGGGCTACGTGTCTTCATTGTTGATTAATGCCCTGGCGAGACAGGAGCATATGTGCATAATGTAAAGAAATAACTTAGAGAAATAACCTTAAACAGTTTGAAACGAGTAAAAAAAACAATCTAAAGTGTCATAATCTATATATATAAAAGAAAGTCGTGTTAGTTATACTACTTATAACTCAAGAACGGCTGAATCGATTTGGCTGAAAATTGGTGGTGGTAGCTTAGAACCAGGAAACGGACATAGGATAATTTTTACCCCGTTTTCTATTTTTTATTCCGCGCGGACGGAGTCGCGGGTAAAAGCTAGTTAGATTATAAAGAAAAGATGTTGATTTTATTTTTGTCTACATTAATAGATTATATTCGACGTGAAAGATAAAATTAAAATATTGTAAAATGTCTTATGACTGTTGTTTACTCAGTTTGATATTTTATAAGCCGGCATATTTTTTGATATGTTTAAATTATTTAAAATTATTATCTGCACAAAGTTTTTTTTAGTAATCAAAAGGGGAAAGGGTGTTATCACGGGAGAAGTATGCTGAGTAAAAAATAAACAGAGCGTCTTGCTAAAAGCAAGTATAGATGAACTTGAGAAGATAAAATATCGCGAGGCATTACGTACAAAGTAGCTCCGGGGCGATTTCTATAGGGTGTCTGAAGTGTAGGGGTGGCTACATACACCTCGTACAAAATAGGGGTAGTGATTCATCAATTGTGCAAAGTGCCACTTCATATTCAGTCCGTTTCACTGTCGCGTTCGCTTTGCCGCCTCCAAATGAACGCTGATTGGATGATCCGCCATTTTAATTTTAACTTTTTTTTATCACATCCCGATAGGCTTTTAGTAATTTCGAAACGGATCCCGTGAGTTAATATTTCGACAAGTGCTTGCGTATTAAGAGAGGATTTATTTGATGAATTTTCATTCGTTTCCATTTTATTTTTTCGCCAATCAAACGTTAGCCGTTTGTTTCAGTTTTAAAAGGATTATAAACATTTTTTTTTCGTTTATACAGCTGTGTAGCAATTGTTTATTATGAAAAAAGCATTTGTTGTTCATTATAAACGTTCTCACTATTCTTTTTTGTGTAAATAAATTAATTATAACAACAAGTAGGATTTTGGACTTAAAGGCTGCGCCGTACAGAGAGAGAGAGATAGAGAGAGAGAGCATGCATTGTGTATATGATTATATTTTTTAAAATATTTAGTAATAAAATTAATTTTTAAGGAGATTAATTTAAAAAAATTATAATGTCTCTTAGCAAACTTCACATGACATACAATTTATGAAAGTAAAGATAAAAGTATCAAAACTATAACATCGTAGTACTTTTTGAAACACTCCTTTTTTGGCTAAGCAAATAGAGTTACTTGGAAAATTTGACGTCGCTGCCCCGCCCCATGGGAACAGAACTAACATCTGGGGTGTACCCATCCATAAGGACATTGTGCAAGCTCCCAACTGTAATTCGAATTAGAATAATAAGATTTTTCTTTCAAATGCACATGAAATATTGACAGGGAAATGGTTAAAAAAACGCAATGTAAATTTTCAACCATGTTCATTATCTTCATGTTTTTTTAAATAAAAATGACATGACATACATAAAAATGACATATAAAAATGTAAAAACAAAAATCCAATAACCTTTAAGCGGCCAGTAACTATAATTTTTTTGGTAAATTTCACGTGTTTGTTAAATTAATGTTTGATCCTGATTAATCTTTTAAACATCTTAATTAAAGAAATTTGAGTAGTAAATAATAATTTCTACATTAATGATGTATGCCTAGTGTATATGAGCGTTAAAGACTTAAGAAAGTAGGAACAGCCCTCATCTTTAGTAACTTATAGATAATGCATGAGTATTGCCTTATTGTGTAACATATATTATTTGCTTGTTGCAGGTCTAGACGCGGAGTTATACTACGTGCGAGAGGGCGTTGTGAACACGTATGCGACGAGCTTCATAGTGCCTGTACCTGCGCACATGACTGACTTAGAGTTCATGTGGCAAGCGCTGGGACGGAAACCGGTTGGTTTGTTTATTGTTTCGTATTTTAATTTTGGTAGTCTTATCTATGTACTCTACACTTAAGATTTTTTCCTACAGAATTGCTTATTTAATATACGTTTATCGCATCGCATACTAGTACTATCTTATAAGCTAACTAGTACCTACTTGACTGGCTTTTTATCATAATGACTGATGCATTTTTTAGTAGGACTAAATAAGAAGGAGCCATCGATATAATTATAATTTAGCTTTAGAAATATCATAGAATATTTTTGAAAAACAGAACTACCGAGTTTATAGTAAAATGTACGTGTAAACAAATTTTTATGTTAACAGAAAAATCCTAACATTTTACATGTTCTATAAAAAAGTTTGTTTTGTGTATGACACGCGTTTAAATAAAACTTTATTCAGTTATGGTATTTGTTTCAGAAAATTACGATGTTTTTAAATTGTACGGACCGTAACAAAACTAACGCGAGCACTGGCCGTGTTGTCAAATTTGTTTTTATTCGACAAACAGCAGTTCAATTACCGAGGCGGTAATTGTATCTGTTGTCGTCCTCGTACTTTCCAATTTGGCTTCGAAGCGATTTAATTTTGGCAGACAAAAGACCCGGGGATTAAGTCTTCATTTTTGAAGCGCGATGAGTACTCTATTTTAATGATTGGTTTATATTATATACCTATACACTCAGCTTAATTTATTATTTTGTTCTCTGGATCTACATAGGTCACTAATATTTGATTATCAAACAACAGAGTGTAAATGTGTTTTAATATTGAACGAATGGAATTTCAGGTGGCTTATTCATAGAGGTAATTAAGTTTTGTGAATTCGAGTTCCGAAACTCATTTAATATGTGCGCTGCGAGAATGTTTTCAACAAAAGCTGTGGCAATTTTTAAACTCCGCCCGTCATGCTGCTAATGAAGTCGGTTCCCTTGTTCTATTGTTTTGACAGCACGAGGTTAAGCTGTTTGTCAACATCTAATAGCATATTAATCGTAGCTTTTGTAATGCAGTGTACGTGACTTTGTGGTAGAGACTTTCTTCTATTAGATGTGATAGGTTTTTAATATATTACGATGGGCCTACGACATTTATATCCTTCCATTACTTTCAAAGCTTAAGGATGTGGACTTAATGCGTGGTTCATTTGTTTTTAAATTCCTAACTAGAGCAATGGCAAGAAATGAATCCCTTTAGACCCTGTTATGCAAAAGAGGGCCTAAAATTATGTAAATTCTAAAAACAGTGGTCGGTTATTTGGTATCTAAAAATTGGCATTAAAACAAACTTTTCTTAAGTGATTATCATATTACGTTATGTTATAAATATTATAGATAAATATTTTAGGGTAGCGTGTTATCATATAATAAATATTTCAACTAAACTAAAAAAAATAATGTGTCTAATATGTATAAAATCTAAAATCATCAATTTGACGACTGATTTGGGTTACTATCCTAGCTTAGGACATAAAAATATCTGATTATGATGAATATCTTGGACCCGTGCATACGTCACAAATGACACGAATGCAATTTTGTGCACGTCTGTACCATTAAAACGTATTGCCGTTGTACAGTTGGAAGTAAATGACGTGTGGTACATTCACGCACTGCGGGATCGTGTAATCGTTGTTTATTATTCCGCACAGTTGCCGTACGTGATGGGTATAGACTACGAGAGCCGCGGCGCCATGCTGCCGCCGCAGGTCAATATATCCGAGCGAGGATATGTGCCTACTACGCTACAGACGTTTAGGTAAGGTTAAACATTTTTCTTACGCAATGTACTATTTAACAAATCACATAACTGTATTTTAAAATACACATTTGTTTAATGATTAATTCGATACTGTTTTGTTCTTAAAAGTCCCTTTCAATGGACTATACGAATGCAATAAACTTTAGATCTTTACAATGTCATTAGCAGGTTACAAAGTTCATAAAGTTAAGAAGATAGCTTAAAATATTTTATTATACAGTTTGTAACGTTGATGTCAGAATTACAAGAACTGATCAGTTCTTCATAGAATTTTGTATTAACTGATAAATATATTTCAGAGTACGACTGCCGTGTACAGGAACCAGAAGTGCGGAAATCTTAGTGACAATGCAACTCAACATCTCTGCTCCCGATCGAGCTCATAAAGACGTAAAATTGCTCTTCAAAAGAAATAAAATCTGCTTAAAAGGTTAGTGTTATTAATTTATATATAATTTTATTTTTTGCACAAGGATTTATTTGGAACATAATATCCAACAAAATATGGACAAAAGGGAAATGGTAAGAAAAGAATGATAAAGAACAAACCTTTAAATAAGTTCTACTGATAAAGGTTTTTTCGTCTTCATGTTTAATATGAACCTTTCTATAAATAAGAATTTGTATGAATAATAATGAAAATCGCACAATTTATTTAATACGTACCTAAAAGTTAAGATTAGTTTCTTACTTAAGGTTTTCCTTAACTCATCGTTAGTTTCTAACAATAAACATTCAAAATATTTGCGAAACTTTGTTAAACTGAAAAGCAAGAGTACAAGTATCTGTTATGAAACATTTCTTTAATATAACTTTAATACTTGGGTGGAAAACTGGCTGCTACTTCAGGTAGAACTAGTTCTTTAGTTAATATTACTCACGCATAGAAAACTCAAAACTTTATCCCGAAGGCATTTCATATTTAAATAAGCCAGAAACCTGGCCAAGTTCCATCCCGACCCCTCAATAAATCACTTTCCAATAGGTATACTAAAATAGCATAAAGCAATAAAAAGACTAACTTCTCCGGCAAACACTTTGTCTGGCAATAATAATAACAATAAATTTCCCAAACCCGCCGACTAACATCGCTTCAATGAGGGTGTTTCTATCACTGAAACGCTTATTCTGAAAAGCTTACGACTAGCAAATCGTGTCATATCTGGATGAAATTATCCGATACCGCAATCGACTTGTTTTATTATTCGTGAGGTTGTATTTGAATAGAGATTACTATAGCAATTTTTATGTTATTTTCAGAATAAATATTTGTTACATATTCTTGATGAGGGAATGAAACAAACTAGTTAATAGTTTTAGTATCTTACTAATACATATTATAAAGGCGAATGTTTAGATGGATGGGTGGATGAATGAATGTTTGTTTGAAGGTATCTCCGGAACGGCTCAACGGATCATGATGAAATTTGGCACAGATGTAGAACATAGTCTGGAAAATCACATAGGCTTATACGTTTATAGGCTAGTTATTACGTTTTTTTTTAAATTCCGTACGGACGAAGTCGCGGTCGACAGCTAATATATTATAATGACTAGATTTAAAGATTATTTGCTCTAAACTACATTTGTAACTTTAAATGAGCTACATGCGTCTTATTTTTAATATTGAATACAAAAATGTAGCAATCCTATCAATAAGAATAGAGTGAAATTCAAAACAGTACACCACAGCTTACTTCAAAAAAGCAATCTTAAATCTGTACCGGAATGATCTTTTGTTCTTTTAAAATAAAGATTGCTGAATTTCAGAACTGAAAGTATACTGGCAATTTTATTCACTCCACAAATCACTCCCTCGCATTCTTTATTAGCATGTAGACGTTTCCGTAGACGCAACAGGATATTTTGCGAGGGATGAAGACGCATTAGGAGGGTCGGCCGCGGAGTACACGGTCCCCTGTTTAATGTGTTTACAAGGAAGTATCGATTGTTCTATTGTACTTTTATTTGACTTGGAAATTTGGCGCTCCCTTTTGTAAGCGTCAGGTTTATTGTGAGACTTATCAAGATTTTGTATCGAATGGTAACTCAAATCTTACTTATCTTTCATCTGAAAGAACATTTACAGTGACTTATTTATTGGTTTTATATTTCGCTGTTTCTATTTATAACATTTTCTGATTTAGTTGATTACTTAGTAATGTCGACACAAAATGTGTACATACACATATGCCCTAAGAACATATTAAGGATATATGAAAATACATAATTACATACATAACTCAATTCGTCTGACTACATCCCTAGAGTCTTTATATTTGTCCTTGATATTTACTCTAATGTTATATTATTATATAACTTTGTATGACATAATATTTCTTACAAAATTCACAAACATTAACTAAAAGTTATATTCATTCGAACGAATTTATTTCTCGACGTCAAAGTTAATTACTTTAGAAGAGTAAATTATATTTCAAAAGTTATTCACTTGAAACTTGTGAATGTTTTAAGCATTCAAAAATAAAGAAAACGTCTTTAATTTTAAATACACCTGAAGAATCGTTAAACTTAAATGAGAACGGGTTACATGACAATCAATAGGTCAAGTTAATTAGAAATTTAGACAGAATATTACATATGATTAAAAATAATAAAGAGCAAGGATCTCATAATGATATGTTGTTTGCAATGTTATAATTACCTCAAAGAAATTACTAGAATTTTTTTGGCCATTGATTGAAAAAGTTGTAAAAATCTATTAAGTGCCAGAGTAACTACAATTTCTTTTAATTTCAATGATTTCCAACTGAAGCATTTAGATTTATAAAATGAAACAATTAGACCTAATTATATTAGGAATGCAAAGGAGTAAACAAGGTAAAATATTTGTTTCACCAATCTGTCTTCTCAAATTTAATCATTGCAACTCGTAATGGTTTCCGCTTCAAGACACTTTAAAGCGGACTATAGGGGGTGGTATTTAATAAAACGTTGAATCCTGAGTGCGTACCTGGGTTTATTGCTGTTATACCGTTCTCGTTCCCTTCGTATTCGCAGATAAGTTTTTCTATTATCCCTAATATTTCATTTAGTGGGTTTCATCTAATATCATTACGTGTGGGGAGTCTTTGGATAAATTCTTTAAAAGCTGCATTGTTATTACGCGCGGTAGGAGACGTGATGAAATTTTCAAACGGGATCGTTTTGTGTTCATTCGTTCTTATTACGCCTGTCGCAGAATTATAGCGTGGGGAGTGATTTGAGGTTTCTTAAAGAGAAGCTACCGGTAAAGTCATTTTATTCGCATGAAGGCATTTCATAAAGAAGCCGGAGTAACTGAACCTTCAAATATTTAATAGAAATAAACATTTTATAAGTCGATTCCTTACTACTTTAAGTACTATGATTTCTACTGAGTTTATTATAAAATCCCATCGTGTGTCCTAAAGATATTGCTTACTTAATTTTTAATACTAGAAATTCAAACAGAATCAAAGAATTATTAGCCTTCCTATTAGTACCAAAATCAAGGTATCTTAAAACAATTACGCATTAGATTTAAAAATGAATAATTAACAGTATGTTATATTTCTAACTATAATTTATATCCAACAGAGCCCAATAACATTTGTACTTGCCAACAGGTTTGTCTACTGTAGTAACACACAACGAAACGGCTCGTTTAGCTGGCGACGCGACACGTAGTTCAGGCGGCGTGCTGTTCGCGGCAGGTGGGTGTGCAGCCGCGGCTCTTGCGCTGTTGGCGGGCGCTGCGGCAGCTGGCACGCTCTACCGACGCGGAAACAAGGCGAGGCATCACGATTCCATACAGTAAGTAAACTTAAACTAGAATAAAATGTTCTTATTGATACAATTCATGTTTTTATTTAGACGAATATGTAGGGGAAATATTCTCTGTCTGTCTTAAAGGTAGGCAGCAACACATCTGATGTCTATAGGCATCGATCACTTCGCTATTTTAACGAAGTCAGTTTGCCGCTTGCTCGTTTGCCATCTTATATCTATCTATATATCTATATATATAAAAGAAAGTCGTGTTAGTTACACTATTTATAACTCAAGAACGGCTGAATCGATTTGACTGAAAATTGGTGGGGAGGTAGCTTAGCACCAGGAAACGGACATAGGATAATTTTTACCCCGTTTTCTATTTTTTATTCCGCGCGGACGGAGTCGCGGGTAAAAGCTAGTATTATAAAACAATTGAGATATTGTGGAAATCTCTTGTAAATTAAGTAATTTATATTACGTTAACTTTACCAAACTTTCTCTTAGTAATGATGACTACGGAAAGATAAATTATACTCCTTTTATTTAATTTTAATAAAATATGTGTTCTTTTGTTTTTTTTTTTTTAATTTTATCATGTTTTATTTATTGAAATACTACTAGTAATTTTTTTTACTCTGGATATCAAAAACTTCGAATAGTATTGGATAATAATTATAAATAATATTAGATTGTGTACGTTCTAACGAATATTATTATTACATCTTACTTTTTACTAATATTATAAATGCCAATGTTTAGATAGATGGATTGATGGATGGATTTTTTTATTCCGCACGGAAGGAGTCGCGTGCATCAGCTAGTCCTCTATAAAACATAATTGTAGCTATACATTAATTATTTAATGCACTTTTAAATTTCTAAAGTAATTATGAATAATTGAATAGGGAATGATTTAGAAGGAGGAAAGAAAAATTACAGTAATTGCACTTTACGGGGCTGAAATAGAGCTGTCGACGATTTTAAAATTGTCCAAAAAGCATTAAATCAGTCGAGTTGTAATTCTTCTGTAAGTGATACAACAACGTGCCTCGATGAAAATAACAATTGAATACTACGATATTGCAGTAATATAATCTATCTTATCTATATATATAAAAGAAAGTCGTGTTAGTTACACTATTTATAACTCAAGAACGGCTGAATAGATTTGACTGAAACTTGGTGGGCAGGTAGCTTAGAACCAGGAATCGGACATAGGATAATTTTTACCCCGTTTTTTATTTTTTTTCCGCGCGGACGGAGTCGCGGGTAAAAGCTAGTAAGTAATATCACAATATCTTAGATGTATTTTCAAATTATATCAACATACCAGCCACACACAGAAACACACTTATGCATACACACACACTTACGCAGCTAAAACATCATAAACACGGGAAAGGAAAATAGAACTTTTTGATGGTTTATTCTAAATTATTGTTTATATTCATTAAATTTACTGTTTTCACTAAGAACAATGTTATTTTACATAAGGGAAAGTCCTTTGCTCATTATGTACAGTTTTCACTAGTTAAGTAGCCAAAGCAACATTGAATATTGTAAACTCAGTGAAGATTTTCATTTTTATTTTTCACTAGCTTTTACCCGCGACTCCGTCCGCGCGGAATAAAAAATAGAAAACGGGGTAAAAATTATCCTATGTCCTTTTCCTGGTTCTAAGCTACCTGCCCACCAATTTTCAGTCAAATCGATTCAGCCGTTCTTGAGTTATAAATAGTGTAACTAACACGACTTTCTTTTATATATAAAGATTTTCATATAAGACTAGTTGTGGCCCGCAACTTCGTACGCGCGGAATTAAAAAAACTTAATAAGTTGTCTATGTGTTCTTCCAGACTATGTTCTACATCTGTACCAAATTTCATCAAGATCCGTTGAGCCATTCCGGAGATATCTTAAAAAACATCCATCCATCCATCCATCTAAACATTCGCAATTATAATATTAGTAAGATTACCGAAAAAAATGTGTTTGCATAAAACTTCAAATTATGTGGAATGAAACTTTGGGTTTTACAACTTGCATATACTTTTGATTATGCTCAAATAACATTAACTCTGAGTTATGTCTGCTATAAATTTATGACAAGTAACGCGAATAGTGAATACTTTTCCTCGAAAAATTCACATAGATTTACGTAAGTTTATTTTATGTCGAAAATAAATTATGCGAAAGACTTTACGAGATAATTATAACCATCTATTTTAATCTTTTACTTTTGGATGGAAAGTAAATAGTCCATAGAAAGAAATAGTCACATGAAATTTTTATATTATAAGGTGGCAAACAACCTTTAAAGAACGGAGGAGGGGACGCACAGAAAGAGAATATTTCCCCTTCCCATCATTTCCTTATAAGAAAAGGGTGGGAAGGTGAAGAGGTTTAAACTTAGGCCTCCTGACCGCATACTCATCAGACGAAACGCGGAATTACTTCTACTTGACGCCTATCTTCTGTATAGAAAATAGAATGATAGTTATAAAGTTTAATAAAGGGGGGAAGTGGGCAAAGTGTGTCACTTGCATGTTACAAAGTATATTGGAAGCTACCCTTGTCTCTGGCGTGGTTGATGGATGACCGCAGGGGAGGGTTTATCGATAGATAATAAATAACCCGGTGCGGTTTAATTGTCCGCCGCCTCTGGTGTTTTACAATAAAATATTGATGCCTTTAATACATTTTTAATTGCTTCAATGTATATTTGTTATTCGTGTTTTCAAACATAAAATGTTTGCTTTGGTTTATTTAAAAAAAAAAAATACACATAATGTTTGAAACAAAACAATATACCTACGGGTATGTTTGAAACTTGTTACGTCTACTAATCCACTTAGAAATTTTACATATAATCTTACAAAATAAATTTCGATGTTTATTCGTGAAATTAACCTTCAAAAAACTACATTTTTAAAGGCTTTTATTTTATTCTTTTATATGAAAATATTGTTGTAGCACCTCATACACGACTGCAGCGTACGGAAGCCATCAGAATGTTCTACTGAGACTAGATACTCTGGGCCGACCGCCCAGCTCTACTGGTTCCTACGCTACAATAGCCAGCTTGCATAAATTTCCATTCGGTAAGTAATGTTTACCTTCATTATAGCGGTTCCTTATTACAAATTTCTTATACTAAATTACACTATGATATTGTTCAAGTAAGTACTAAACAACTCTCAACAGTTAATTGTATTCGTATACGCCATTAAATATAAAAAAGAAAACGACAAGACATATCAATATAAGAGACGTGCAAAACAAGTATTTTAATTTATCTTATAATCGTAGGTACCGAAGTTGAATGTCATAGTCAGACACTTTGTTTTAGAGTTACAAGTGCATAGGTATAAAGTGACAATAGACTCCCCTAATAAAGTCCTTGGTATAGTAAAGTCAATGTTACTTGAATAGCGATAACTATCTGTCTACCTTGCTTTTACAAAAGGGCGACAGCTCTTCTAATTCGTGAAGAGTTAAGCTTGTGCGTTGTTATTCCCTTTTCCCTTAATATAGTGCAAATACCATAGAGATTTAATAAACAAACCATAAAAAATCTGTACGTGTAGAGAATTAGACAATTAAATATCGAAATATAAAATAAGCAATAATTTCCAATTAGGAAAATGTTAATTTATCAAACTTATCTCCTTGAATTACACTCCTTTTGTATGATTTTTATGACAATACTAAAACATACCCATAACTGATGAACATAAATGATTTCGTGGATGAAACGTAAAAGGTGTTAAAATTACTTAATATATTCTGGGAAGTATTTTAACACCCTTTATGATACGGGTGCTTATTGATTTATTTATTATCAGGCAGTCGACGTTCACCATCGCCGTATGCTACAACACACATCGGAGAGCACGTGTACGCGAAGCCGGAGTCACGTGTGTCGTATTACGCTGCCTCAAACCTTACGCACATTTCTCAGGTACGATCATTGTGATTTGAAACTATGGTATGATTTTGTTTTAATTATATTTTAAGGTAGCGAACGAGAAACCATTTCTCCGTCCCATCCTTAATTATAAGAAAAGGGTGGGAAGGGAAATAGGAGTAAATTAGGCCTCAGGCACTCACACTTATCAGACAAAACGTGGAATTACTTTAATTCACGCCTGTCTTTGTGTGTTGGTGGTATTTCACTGGGCGAGCCGTCCAAATTGTGCAACAGAAAATATTGTTACATGTATTTACTACTGTTAAAAAGATCAAATTATAGAAAATTTATCATATCATATTCGGTCACAGTTTTGCTCAACATGTGTGCATTTGTTTTTCTCGATTTTTTTTTTGTTTTATAATTACTTGAATGTTTGTTTTTGGAACGAAGTTCCTTATCGCGAGTTGTGAAAGGGGGCTAGACGGAAAAAAATCTTACGAAAAGTTGTCACGACACTTTTTGCTATAGTAAGTATGTTAACGACGAATGAGCGCTACTTCACCATGGCAACGACGTGACAATATATAACGAAAATTCATAGAAATAAAATGTACTTCTTGTGAAGACTTAAGTTTTTTATTCATAGAATAAACATTGGTTCCTTCACTAATTAATTGAAAGGAACTTCGTTCCATCCGGGTGTCCCTTGACACCTCTCAAGTTTTTTATTATGAACATTTTAACATACCTATACTTCAATAGTTGTATTAAGTATATTTTATTTCAAGATACAAATCTTAGGACTTCAGGAACCATTCAGATGTCTTCTATCGTTCCAGACAACTAAATCTTGCGTTCATAGCCCATATCGGACAAATTAGTTGCCATTACGTGGTCATCCTTGATCCCCGTCGCTATTCCATGTGCAAGTATAGAATTCAATATGTATTTAAATTGTATATATGTAATAAATATAGTCTATACTACATACAATGATAGTTGTATGTATAGTTAATATCAATTGTTAAAATTATCTATGAACCCTGAAAAAATCTGTTACCAATAAAGGGTAAAATTGTTACCTTCTGAACTCATTCTTCGATCTTGTTTATGATAACTATATAAAATATTAACACGTCTAATTTATAATCATTTTAATCATACTAATATTATAAATGCAAATGTTTAGATGGATGGATGGATGTTTGTTTAAAGGTATCTCCAGAACGGTTGCATCTAATGAAATTTGGCATAGATTTAGAATATAGTCTGGAAGAACACATAGGCTTATTTAGGTATTTTTTAATTGCGCGTGGACGGAATCAGGGGCGACAGCTAGTAGGATATAATCAAAGTAACTTTCTTCAAAAAGGGGGGGCATCTTTATTTATTTAAGTTTCCTTGCTGGAGGTTGAATGCGCATGAAATGAGCCCTTTACCTCGTTAGAGATCCAATTTGAGCGGCCTGCAAGACCCCACCCCGTCTCACCCCTCAGGTGATATAGACGTAATGCAATTAGCGATCTGCTACGACACGCAGTAACAACGCACTGGATGAATCCTTGTTACGTGGATCGTTGTTTTATCTTAAAAATAATTAAAAATGAAATAAAAATGGAATAAAAATGGTTAAAATTACTGAACACTACTCTTAAGACATTTATCTAACGATATCGTAACACATTAGTGTAGACTCGAGCGAGGTCATAGTCGGAGTTAAAATGAAATCTTCATTTCAAAGGTCAAAGTTCAAATTTTATTTTAAGGAATGACGCCTTAAACCTTTGTGTCGGTAACTCTAATATGGATAAAAATCAGATGTCACTAAGGTTTCAGTGATAAATATGTTAACCCTATAGTTTAGCAGACTGCAGAATTGGTTCGCAAAACTAAACTAGACAGCTAAGCCTTACTAAATAAATTGAATTTTATTCAATTTACTTTAAGATAACAAAGAGATGGTTAATTTTATTATACTTGGCACGGTTCAGTATTTTTAATTGGTATTCTTCTTCAGTATATAAATTTACAGGATATCTGTCGCAAAGAAAATATGAATTAGTCTTATTTAGTGAGGGAGGCGCGCTAATGGAACCTAGTGAGGTGGTGTAGGAATCGTAACTAAGGGGGAAACATGAAGTGAAAGAGGGCGCTTGTTGACTACTAATAAACGAGCTACAAATGAATGATTTTATTCCTCAATGAATAGTTATTCGTCTGTTAATTTTAATGTTATTGTTGTTTTAATTTGATAATAAAATTTGTAATTTTATTGACATAAACAAAACACTACCCTTAGTTGTTTGATTTGTAAGAGAAAATTAAAAATTTTCCTTATTCTTTTAAAAAGGTCGAGTCGTTTATCTACAATACTTTTACTTGTCAAAAAGGATACATGTGATGGAATGAAAAAAAAATGTCTATCAGTACTTCTTAAGTCTATAAAAGTAAGCATATTTAATTTATATTAACCGACAAAATCAAAATTCTTCGATATTAAACAAGTAGCAGTTTTCAAAGGAAATCGTATTCTTAATTTATTTTGCAGCGTTGCAAAAGCTTCGATAACTTTGCTAGTTATTCCGTAAGCAAAGTTTGTGTTCCTTATTCAACGTCCAATATAAGTTAGAAACAAAATTTAGCTTCAGAACTCGATTAACGATATCGTTCTGCATCTCGCTACGATCGAATTGAATTAGATGCTCGCACCTGACTTTAGTAAAATTCAGCCAAGATAAACTCTACAGTGGTCTATACCATACTTGTTGTTATAAAATTTTGTAGGACCGTAATCATTCTTAAATGTAAAGATGTAATTATAAAGAATTTGATCCGTAATTTGTTAAATCATTGTATCTGTAAAGACAGATCATTTTATCTCACTCTGTTTTCTCATTTCAGTATTTCATCTAATAAGTCATTCGTGTGTTTCGACCCACAACCCATCCATACATTTTTGCTTCCAGCTATCCGTACCTTGGTAGCCATCAAAATTAATTCTCCTCACGTCTTTATGCATGTGCCCAACATTTCTCGTCACAAGTCCATTCTACGCTAACATTTTCCTTTTAAATGTACTGAAACAATTGTATGTTTTACACATATCCTAAAATCTCTGTGTATCTCTTATTTTGATTAGCAAACGGCGAAGGATCGCATAACGGATCCGTCGGAGCAACTGCGTTACCTGTCGGCGCCCCGCTCCAATATACGTCTCGAGATTTTAGTGCACGAAGGGACGTTCGGCAGAGTTTACAAAGGAGTCTACAAACGCGGTGACATTTATGAGGAAGTTATTGTCAAGACTGTTACAGGTATGTCACATTTTGTAAAATCTATTTAGATATTTCATTTTCTGTTTACTGCACATAAGAAAGAATGTTGTTACAATGAAATGTTCGTATATTTATTCCGTAAAATAAATCACTTTTTGAAGCGTAATTAAATGGTATGTTCATTTCATTACTTGCATGCATATCCTTTTATTTCGTAGTATTGTAAAGAAGTAAATGTAATATTATTTAATTATTTGTCTCATAAAATACATTTTTAAATCGGCACTGAAACGGAGCACGAATAAATGATTTACAAATGTCAATTTTTAAGGTAGGAAGAAATTAATACCCGTATAATTCCACCCTGTGGTGGTTTGACTTAGGTTACCAGAGAACATTGTTCTGTTTCAAGTTTTTAAAACAACTTAACTGTTTGTATTATTTTGTTTGAAGTTTTCAACAATTACTGATGTAAACCAAAACACTATGGCCTTATTTTTTTCTTGTTACCTAGAAGTTGCATCAACGATGCAAGCGGCACTGTTCGTGGCGGAAGGCCTGCGACTCTGTGGTCTAGTTCATGCCAACGTGCTTGCACCGATGGCCGCGTGCGCTGAAGAGGCTCGCAAACCACTTCTTGTCTATTGCTGTGTTTCTCATTCTACTAATCTTAAAAGGTGAATATACGTAATATAATATATAATATTCAAAACATTATTTACTTTACAAAAAATTTACAGGATTTTAAATGTTTTAAGGTTATAAAAACGACTTACAAAACAAACTTGATTTTTTAAATTTTACGTTTACAAATTACTAATTGTTGCTATACAAAGAACTATTACGTAATCAACAATGTCTTAGGTTTCTGACGTCATGTCGGTTGGGCCAGCAGTCGACGCCGGCAACGCGCGAGCTAGTAGAGCTGGGCGCGCAGGCGGCATGTGGTCTGGCCTATCTGCACGTGCAGCGGGTCATTCACGCCGACATAGCTGCCAGGAATTGCATGTATGATAACTCCCAATCACTCAAAGATGAATTACTTTTTACTATCTGACAAACGAGCAAGCGGCCACCAGCATTTGCCAAAATAGCGACCGCTGCCTTTCCTGTTAGAAAAGAATATTTCCCCTTCCTGTGCGTCTCCTCCTCCAACAAATATTATCCCATCCTTCCCTTATAATAAATAGGTGGGAAGGGAAAGAGCACTAAAATATGACTTCCAGTCTGTCTTTTGTGTGGTTGTTGTATTACTCCGGTCAAGGAACAGATGTTGGTTACTGGCGTCTACCACTGTTACTTTTTATTTAAAAAAAAGCCAGGAGTTTAAAAAACGTAAGAAAGTATTATTTTTTTAACTTCTGGCTTTTTTGGCTCCTATTTTTCTTGTATTCTTTGTCAATAAGTAATTAAAACGTTTATGTTATTTTGTTTAGACTGGACGAGAAGTTGAGACTGAAGGTGACTGACAATGGTTTGTCAAGAGACCTTTTCCCCGACGACTATCACTGTCTCGGTGACAACGAGAACAGACCCGTCAAGTGGATGGCGCCGGAGTCACTGCTTCATAACCAGTATACCACAGCTTCAGATGTGGTCAGTTGCCAATCCCATAATACACCACATTTTTTCTTTTGCCTCATAAAAAAAATGTTAAAACGCACATTTTAAGTTTTTCAGCTTAAGTTTACAGTACTGTTGACCTTTATCAGTCTTTTGACTTCATGTTCGTGAACTCTCTGTTATTGTCCTTCTCCCAGTGGTCACTAGGCATAACCCTATGGGAGCTAGCAACGCTTGGCGCGGCGCCGCTCGCCGAGCTGGACGCAGCAGATGTGGGCGCCTTCCTCAGCGGTGGCTACAGACCCTCGCAGCCACATAACTGTCCTGATGAGTTGTGAGTATGATGTCTATACAATTATTTTACGCTGAAACCTATTCAGCGTGAAATAATTGCGATGATTGAAATGATACTATAAATTGTCTTGTTACAAATGTTTTAATATTTTAACATTATAATCAGGTACGGCCTCATGTCGTGGTGTTGGACGACACTACCTTCAGGTCGGCCCACTGCTCCCCAACTCCTCGCCGCCCTCCACGATTTTAGACAAGCTCTCAGCACTTATATCTAATGAATTGTTTTTCTTAACAACCTCTCTAAAGCTCTTTTCTATTTTAACAAAACTTTGTAAATTCTTTTCTTATATTAAAACGAAATGAAATTTAACTTCGACTTAGGTATTCGATATTGGAAATTAACTCTTAAATCAAAGTAACTTCTCAGAATATTACATTATCTTTATCTATAGCTGCTTCCACTTCATTTTCTTCTAATACCAAAGTGCCTGCGAAGATAACACGATTAAATGGGTATAAATTTTAAACAACAAAAGTATCGATAACAAACTTTGAATCCGATCTTTTAATTCAACTATTTAAAACAAAATTAATAGAAACTTATCCGTTAAAAAATATTATTCAGTAAAAAACAATCTTTTGTATGTAAATGGTTGATAAGTACATATTAAGTTGGGTACTGACCAACATTACGCGTTATAATGTAACATGTTACACCGAAAGCATTCATGCTGTTAGTACGTAGCGTTACGGCGAAACCTACGAGCAACATACCCCTTGATCAGAATGTTACATTACACCTCGTAGCATCGGTTAGAACCCAGCTAAAATAAAAATCACAATTACTATATAATTAGTGATTACATGAAAATTCATTAAAATAAATAAGCTACATGTCGGTACATAAATTGTATATTTTTAACTTATTTATTAATGTGTGATATTGTAATTTATAAGTGTGGTGATTTATAATTTTATTACATTTATACTGTAACTTATAACTAACACGTATAAAATGGGTGGGAACATAGGGTTTGCACTAAAGAAGGGAATTCATAGAATTCGTATATTTAAATGAATGTAAGTAAGTTGTCTGATCGCCATGTAAATTATTTATCATTAAATTGTATTTATTTTTCATATAACGATAAGACAAACATATTTATTTTATCAACTGTAGTTTTCTGAAATGAAACGTTTTCGAACTTTACAATGCGTGTTGAAACGAAAAAAAAAGTAAGGTCAATGGCATTTTCAAGACAAGGGAAAGTATACTTTATTTAAATGAACAAATGTAAATAAATTGGATGTGAATGAAAACGTGTAATTTAAAATCAATGTAATTTTATTGAGTCGATGTAATTGAATTAAATTTTGGAAATGATAAATGTAATTAGTTTTAACGTATTTAATATTATAAGATAAAGTATGTACGTTTAGAATAGAGTTCCTGAGGACATAAAAGTCCGTCCAGGCCAGAAAAGGATCAACACCAAAACAGTAGTTAGTTGTGGGGTAAGAACTGAAGTGACTTTGAAAATCTTTGAATTGGTTCATATTAAAAGTTCGAGCGATCTCGCGTAAAAACACCAACTGTCATAAGTGTCTACTCTTTCGAGCCTTCCTCATCTTAGCGCTGAATAGCAAATAAGCAAATAACACTGAGAATTTTTAGCAGAATAGTTTTAAAATTAACAGTATTGGCTCGGGTTTGACGTCTTTTGTAAATAAGTTTCAGATCCAAGCTACTTTGTAGTAAAGTGTCGCGCAGCTAAATCATCTTCACTTGGTCCCTCGTTAAGTCGGCACCAAGATATTTGATTACAAAAAGATCGCTTTTATGAGACATCAAAGATTTATCAAACTCAAACTTCAGCAATTCCACGAATAAAATGTGTCTATTATAATCACAAATTATTCATAGAAATAATAGCATAAACATAATTTAAATAATTTATAGTCTTAGTAAAATATTTTGTACATATAAAGATTAAATAGGACTTTACAATTTTAATCTAATAACGCTGTGGATTATATGATTACAGATTCATCGGTCTATGTTAACTTAATTTTTCTATCTTAAATGAACATTTATGTCTATGCAACACTAGGTTTAACGAAATTAATAATAAAATTTCAACAAATGAGAAATAAACTATTCAAACTTTCGTGAGACATTATCATTAACTAAAATAGGAAACGGCTAAACCACTAAGGTACATTTATCCGGTACATTTATTTTAGTAAATGAGAAATAATTTAAGTGATTTACGCAACAAAAGATAATGTTCAAGTTCAAATATAAAATTTTATTGATATTAACAATTGACAGTAGATAACGTAATTTTTGCACTTATACATATATTCCACTGAAGCTAAAAGCTACATTATGTATTTGGCCTCCGGAGGCCTAATTTTATTCTTCTTTCCCTTCCCACCCTTTTCTTATAAGGAAATGATGAGAAGGGGAAGTGGATTTAATGGAGGAAGAGATGCATAGGAAGGGGAAATATTCTCTTTTTATGCGTCTCCTCCACCGACGATTAAAAGTAGGCAACGTAACTGCAATTTCGGATATCTATGGGCAACGGTCGCTTCACCATTCCGGCCAATTTACTTGCTTGTTTGCCACTTTGTAATATAAAAAAATTGTATGATTGCTCACACTCGACACAAAGTTTAATTATGAGTAATAATAAACACACTACGTTTACAAATTGACTTATTATGACTAACTACATACAGATATGTCATTATTTCCTATGATTAAATAAAAGTATGTCGATTAAACAACATTTAGCAATTAAATTGAATGTATTAATGTTTAATGTAAGTGTCCAATTGAATGTTGTTTTATGTAGTCGATTTAAATAAATGTGCTATGTAATACAATATTATAAATGTTTAATGTAACAAAAGTTTGATCTGGTAACTAAATACTCTGTAACGCTTCACATAAGCCTCTCTAGATAATATTGAGGGTGCTACATTAATATTTTTTAAAGTTAACGAAGAAAAAAATTATAAATGCTTTGCATAAACACTTTAATTAATAAATAAAGAATGGGATTAAAAATGATTACAATAAGTTACATATAACTATGTTTCTTTATGCCAGTTAAGTTATTTAAAAGTTAAGTCATATTCTGTTTTTATTTTTTTTTAAATTGTCTTGCCTAATGTAATTGCAAAATAAAAAGAATAATTTTTTTCTTTCGCTGTCTTTTCAAAAATAATATACGACCAATATTTCTGGTCCAATTTGGAAAGTAAAGTAGGCTTTGAAATTTAATGAAACGCATGTAAATGCCGTTTACATGATTGTATTTAAAAGGCGTTATGGATGAAACAGGGTGGTTACCTAATAGGCATTATAATGCATGTAGCGTTCTTACTACTAATTTATTTGATTTGCAATTAATTTAGCGTTAGCTTGTAAGTTTTTTAATAATAATAATAAACAATCAAAGTACCTCTTACAGTTAATGATAATATTAATCATGTAATTCGCCGTACCAAATAAACCTTGCACCACACAGACGTCGATCGATAATGTGCCCAAAGCGAGATTGAAGCGGTTTTTTGTGTAATATTATTTATACATTTATGTAAAGAAATAGATAGGTTCATGTAAGTAGATACTAAAAAAGATACGCATAGATAGGTCCTAATAAAATACCAACAATTAAACCAATATATTCATAACATGGGGAGTTTTCTTTGTCGCCGCTACGTACGTCTTGAAATCGGCGTTTGTGTGGAGAAGGTTTAATGGATAACTTTGTGCAATACATAGGTCGCTAGTCTGCTTGCAAATGGAACGTTTTTATTTTTTTAAATACATTTGTAAAATAACTATCTGTTAACCATGTAAACAAAGAAACGTTTTTTATTTATTTACAGTAAGGAATTTAGTTAATTTGTACCCAATATCTACCTGATTCTTTTGTACATTTGTTTGATTGTTTTTTTTTTTATTTAATGTTTTTCTCATACACTTAAATAAGGATTCGAAAGTAAGATGTGTCATCTTTGTAAGCACATTTGATCAAATATTTGTCCAAACATTGGTAATAAGATAGAAGGATGATGGATCTGAATGGATGTTACTAGAAATGTGTCATATTGTAATGACTTTGTGTGCCAGATGTATGTGATTGTATGTTATATGTTATTGATGTCTTTAAATATTAATAAATACGTATTTGTTTAAATAGTGTAAGTGTATGTTTGTATTATGTATCCAAATATGGCTTCAGTGACGATTATAAAGAACGAAATAAAATGTTATTTTACAGTACACAAAAATCTTTCTCTTATTTAATACCTTTATTAGATACAATTTAACAAACCAGTACAATAATTATAACATTATAAATAACGACCACACAAAAGACAGAAGTGATGAGGAAGTATTTTCACGTTTTAAATGATGAGTGTGTGTGTTGATATACAAAATAATCAAAACTTTGGATAACAAAGTTATTTTAGTACCAAAATGTATTTGAGACTTGAAATATAACAGGTTCATGTTATCTACGTTCTTAAATACTTTCTTCATAGTTTAATATTAAAATTACTACTTTAATTTATAAATGCATTAATTTATCAATAAAACCTCTACATTTTTATAAAAAAAATTGAACATTTTTCTAAGTATATAATACATATCAAGATAAAAAAGATACATAGTATAGCATAGCTTAAGTCGCGACGGGGTGCTAAATAAAATTGTACTTAACTCGTTTCCCGACGCTACACGCTGGACTGTCGTCGACTTAATAGCATTGGCGCCTCCGCGCTAATTTAACTGTATAGAAATGTACGCCTTAGTCTACTTATGACGTAAGCAGCAGCTTTTGGCGCACAAGTCGTATCTAATATATACGTACAGCTAACGTAAGATTCTTTTAAGAATAAGCTTAATGTTTTTATTTAACTATACGTAGTCGTTATATAACTTTAATGTAGTATGCGAGTAGGTAATACTATTTTCTGTACCACAATTTATTTACGTAACAAAGAAGTATCAATCTTAGTTTACGAGTCGTTCGTGAAGTAGAATTAGCAACAGGTTAGATCTATTATGTACAAAATCAACGTTCTCATTTACTAGAAAATAAATCCGGTAGATTTTGTTATCTTACTAATATTTTAAATGCGAATAATTTTATGGATGAATCGATGGATGTTTGTTAGAAGGTAACTCCGAAATGGCTCAAGGATAAAATATCTTGATGAAATTTGGCACAGATGTAGAACATAGTCTGAAATTCCTCGCGAACGGAGTTGCGGGTGACAGCTAGTATAATTTAAAGATGTGTTCTTTTATAAGCCTATAAAATACTATAAAATAGGATAATTATGTTTATTTTTTGTAATTTCTCCTTGATTCATTACAATCCTTTCACCCCTAAGAAATCCCCGATACAGCCTAGCTTGTAATTAAAGCCGTTATGAAAATTTTTCATTAAAACCTGAACAAACGAAGTTCGTTAACCCGCGGCAATTCGCTAAGCCCGAAAGCCATTTTCTTCGCTTTTGTGAAACTTTAAAAAATTTCCAATAGGTATTTCCGTAGCTAGAAAAATTGCAATTTCTCTCTGTATATAAATAGCCCGCGGGAGGCGGCGCGACAAAGTGGCAATATTCTATCTCGACGGGGCTTCTCAAACAAGGGTACACGAGAGAGACATCAATATGCAATTCGAGTGTTGTAAAAAGGGGACAGTAAGGAGATATTAATTGGAGCGAATTGACGGAAGTTCACGCGGAGCCGTGTTTTTGACAAATTTCGCTTTGATACAGCGATTACTCTCACCTCAACGCTTCGAGGGTCGACTCTTAAATGAGCCGACATAAATAATGTCTCAGACCATCTCAGAAAAAAATCTAGATGTTTATTCACCAGATTGAACGACGCATTCACTGAGCCGTGCAAGAAGTTTGTTATTTCTTTTTAACAAGAGCAACAAGCAATCGAGTTCATGTTGTGATTAATATTATTTAATAATAATCATAGTTTATTATACTTTTTAAAGTTTAACATACGTTCCGATTGATATCTCATGCAATCTCAATTACGTAAAATTAGGTCAGTGCTTTTAAATTACAAAATTATTGTACCTACATGACTAGGATTGTAATATAAAATACAGTTACATTGTAAAACGAACATTAAAGCGTGTATCTTTGTAATTTAAAAACAAGTAGACAACATTTTACAATTAAATGAACGATATCAAAAATGGTCTGTGCTTTATTAATTAAAAATTCGTCAACCGTTAAAACGGATTAAATTCCCGTAATCCGATGATTTGATGTGAATTTTTGAAACAACGAATTAAACTAAATGAATAAACATTCGTCACCCTTCCGTTGTTAGTATTCCCATTTAAATAACATGAAATAAAAAACATTTAATTTAACAATATTATTTTATTTTCAGGCAATTTTCAATTCTGCTACCAAAATTACATTGATAAATATTGCACGAAACTAAAAACAAAATGAATTTTAAAGTGGCCTAAACATTATGAGATGTTTTGCTACATTATAGTAGCTGAACGCGGTGTGTAGTTTTTCGATAAACCAAGAAAACCATAAAGCAGCATAGACGAAGTAATGTCCAGCGTTTCGTGCAACAAAACCGCTCGTATTCAGGCTATTAAGCGAACTTTATGAGACTGGCAACAGTGGACTTTATGACCCGTAGTGGACTGCCGGAATTATTTGATAAGTTCCTGAAGAAAATCTTAACACAAAAATGTTTTTATAAACTGATAATAAGTTTAGATATCATATGTGTAAGTGATGAAAATCGCAGGGTTACCTTAATGCATCATATTCAACGACATCCACTCGTTACATTACAATATTGTGCAGTAACATTCCCAGTTCTAGCATCCACACCAAGTAAGTTTTTTAACGCCGCGTTAAAACTCGGCGTTGGCGGCCCTGAAACACCTAACGCTTTAAAATCATTCGTGTTCCGTTCGAACAGCGCAAAATGAAACACTACGCGATAAAAAAACGTCGCGTTTTAAAAGCGCTGCCGTAAGACCAGATCCATTGAAATGCATTTGTTCTAATTGAACGATTTTTTAACTCGCGATATAAAAGCGCCCGTGCGAATAAGTGCTAAGGGTTCTGCATATTTCGTCGGCCGACTACATTTTTTAGTGGCGACGGCAGATTGTAATCCGTGTTTGACCGCCCAACGAAGACATTTTGAAACTTTTGGTATCTTATTGCTAGAATAAGACCGCGTACGTCGGCCATATATTTTTGCTGACTTAACAGCAATTTTCTTAAGCTTCTTTTGTTTTTTTTGCGATATTTTTTTTGTTTTAATTTTCTAATGGACGAAGAAATCGTTATATGCGGATAACAGTGTATTTAATGATCCATTAAAACGCCCGTGGTCGCTAACTTTCTGATTGATTAGACCCATCGATAACGTTTTGAGGAAACTTTGTAATGTTACGAAAATACTTTATTAATTTTACTTATTGCATCATGTGATAAAGAGGCATCCATATTCTTATTTTTTTTTTTATTAAACAAACAAGCGGCCACTTAAATATTTTTGTAGATGCGTTCGTATGCGTCCAATCCTCCGACAAATTCACTTCCCTTTATCATCTGTTATATCCCTATAGAAAAAGATGGAAAGGGAAAGAGGACTACAAGTAGATTGCAGTATTTCCAAACCAGTATGACTTAGGGTCCTTCAAGAAGCAAGCATATCTCTTTTTCACAGGCCGGCAACGCATCTGCAATTCCTCTGGTGTTGCGGATGTCCATGGGTGTCAAGATCGCCTCGGTTTTCCCGCCACGTGTTTGCCCCCTTCTCTTATAAAAAGCACGCGCCCTTGTCAGGCGAAACGCTACGATTCGGTATTGCATCAGACGAAGCCATTTGTGCAATACACATATTGTTGCTGGCGTCGACTACTGTTAAAATAATTATTATAGCATACGGATGGACTTAAATATGTTACTACTATTAATTTTAATTATTTAATAAATGACAACGACAACTTTCCTATAATATTACATGTTACATTTACTCTTTATACAAAAGTGAAAAAATATCTCCATCAGGTCCCAAATCAGATTTACACAAGTAAATTAAAAAATTATAAAGGAAAATCCCAATTCACTAAAAGTTATTAAGCTGTAGCATTCACGATTCTGCCAAGAATGGGCATTGAAGATAACAGCACCGGGAATCGAAATCCCGCTGTAACAAAGCGTCGTCGTCGGGCGGGCGTTTCAGTTCACAAACAATATTTCATTATAGCTTTCGAGTATAATTGTTACAGAACAAACACGACTCGCGCCGAAGTTGACAATTAAAATGTTGGAGTTAGGGAATTTGTTAGTCGACTTGTTTGTTTAGCTTGTTTCCTTTTATTTTGTTTCTGTTCGTTAAAATTCCAAGCGTTAATTAATTAGTATTTGAAAATTCGGCAAAGCTACGAAAAAAATATTTAGGTCAACAAAAATTAAAAAGGACAGGTGTATAAATTAAGTGCTTTCAAGATATCCACAAAAAATTTAAAAATTAATGTAAACTTGAATCTTTTGGCATTTGGAAGAACTCAATGAGAATAGCAAATTTAAACAGTCTCATTCACATTTAAATGGTAAAATATTTTGTGTTTATGATCAGTAAATAGTCAGTATATAATCAGTGATACGAGCATATGTTGCATGAATTGGTCGGTTTGCCCGGTTCAATACCACGACCACAAAGAAGGCAAACGTGAAGTGGAAGCAATTCCGCATTTCGTCTGATCAGTGTGCCTACTGGAGGCCTAATTCTAGTTCAATTTCCTTTCCCACTTTTTTCTAATAAGGAAACGATGGGAAGGGAAATTTGAACGAGGAGGGGATATATGCTTTTTCTCTGTGTCCCTCCTCTGTCGACAATTGCGGATATTGGCAGCGGTCGCCTAGCTATTTGGATGTATTCAGATTGCTCGTTTTTCACCTTATGATATAAAAAAACTATTCATTCTGCACCTTATTGATTTAAAGGATCAAATAAAAAGGGACGTGGAACAAAAACCCTACGCGCTCTTCGAGTTATCATGATTTTTGCTCACCTTCTTGTAACACATGCTCTAAATGTTCATTTTCTAATTGATGGCAAATCTCTTATATAAAATGGATCAATTGATTATAAAGCTTAGCACGTTTGCATTAAGGTTGTTTTTTCTACTAACGTTTTTCAACAGATTACCATTTTGGGTAAAAATACTGTGATTTCCGTACGATAAATGGTTGGAATGATTCTACGCGCAAAAAATTAGTATTAGTATTTTCCAAAGACTAAAAAAAATCGTCAACCACAATTGTAAGGTACAACAATGTAAAAATTATAAAACTGAGTTTGAGCATCAAAAAACCACTATAGATGCTATGTAACCGTGGGAAGGCATTGCCAGAATTGAAGTGGAATTTAATACAGTCGAACCTGGATAAGTCAGTCCAGGTATTAAGATTTTTTTCCTTATGCTGGTTTTTCTTTCACTTGAGTTTCTCGCTGAGAGAGGTCGTCCGTTGGGACCAAACAATGACTCTCGCTTTTAGAGATTTTTTTCTTATCCCGCTCTCGCTTATCCAGGTTCGACTGTCTGTTCATACAACAAATTCATTTACCTAAAAAATAAAAAAATATGTCGTACACATCGAAAAAGATGTTTTGGCAGAAAAAGTAAATAAATTAACTAAAATTAGATATTATTATATATGTGATAATTTTTTATATTTTTATATTTTATTCCATTTCAATATGATACCCATACATGACGACATTGATAACGACGACATATTGTAACTTAATTATTTAAATAAAACACACAATGTAAGTTGTAAAGAATAAAGACTGGTTTATTCTAAGGCCAAATTACATCCAGTACAATTTATGAGTGTAGCCCCGGTACCGCCATCAATCTCGGTTAGCATCTAATAGGTAACTCATTGTGCATTTGTCACTGACTGCGTTATTACAGCCGCCGTAGAACGACGATGAAAAATACAACGACATCGAAAAGATACCTTTAAAAAATATGCCATGATTTGACTTAATAAGTCACTTTTATAATGTGTTACTTACAGTAATCTTTATCCTTTAAGTTTATATATTTTAACCGCTTGAGTTACTTATATCAATCTTGTTTATTGTAAGAATTGGTGTTTGTTGATACTTAAGAAGTACTGAAGTGATTTAAATTATTGATACTTGTAAAATAAATTACTAATTTATTTCACTTATTTATACTAATCAAGATAACTTGAAATTGAGATGTCCAACCAAATGATACTTAGTATCGCTTGTTTGCGATGTAACTTGCTTACATAAATTATATATTTATGGGTTATACGAAAGTCAATGTATATTTTGAGTGTTTGGTTGCGCTGCAATCGTAGTATAAACTTTACTATCGGTCACAGTCGAGTCGGTTCAGGCAGTATCGTAAAATTCAACTCACGGCAATACTACGGGCATGAATTTAAAACGCAACTGAACTCTAAAACGTTACGCTTACTAAAGTTTATATTTCGCGATACACATAAGAAACAAAGTAAATACATCAAAATATCTTTTCACCTTTAACAATTTGGTTTACTCTTATATAAGATAAAATCGCAGATATTGTCAATTCTTTTGCTAATTATATAAAATTAATGTTATTTTATGTCACCTTTTTGCTTGCACTAACTTATTCTATGCTTTATTCTAAACGTGGCAATTCAAAGACTTCATTTAACGCTTAAGATTATAATGTAATATTTTCATCAAAATATATTTAGGTTTATATATTTGTATATCTAAACAATGTAACATGAAGAGTAATCGATGCGTTACTGAATCGGTATTGACGACACTTTAAACAAAGAACGTCTCGATCTTTTAGGATGGGCCATTAAATAAGCGGATCAAGATACTTTAATTACGACCGACACATTTTTTAAATAGCTGTCGCCCACGATTCCGTCCTGGCGGAATTAAAAAAAATCTATGTAAGTAGCATATGAGCTCTTCAGACTATGTTCTACATCTGTGCCAAATCTCAATAGAACGGAACGGCTCAAGATCCGTTGAGCCATTCCGAAGATACCTTCAAACCAAACTTCATCCATGTAAACATTCGCATTTATAATATTAATAAGATTTATTTATTATGTATTACAAAAAATCTTACAATAATCATTTCGTCCCAAAAAACGACATCAGGAATAGTGAGTGACCTGTGGCAATGAAATTGTGGTACAGGCATCGAGTTGGTAAGTTAAAAAATTACATAATGACGTATTGTGCAGCATATATTTTCATGTAGAGCAGTTAATCAAAGCAAGGTAAAAATATAAATACATAAAACATAACGTAGTAAAAATGCTCAAATGCAATGCTCACACTAAGATTAATTATAAGTTTTAAAATTTCTCCTTTTATAAAATTATTAATAATTTAGAACTGAACTAGGGTTTTTTAATTATTATTTAAAAAAAAATTTAGGTAATTGGTTGATTGCACAGGGTTTCGTAAATAAAAAGTAGATCTCTAGTAATTATTATTTGTTCTGAAATAATTTCTCTTAATACTTAGTATTAGTTTTATTGCTTGTTATTGAAGAAAAATATCTATTTTCGTGGCCCTAAGACTTCAACCTTCATTCAATACGAGATCAAACGTTGCTAGGTCACCAACCATTTCGCAACAGACACTCAACCGTCTCAAATTACATCACCGTTGTTCACAATAATAAAATTTGTCTCCCTACAAATATCTCGGAATTTCACAATAAGATATTATTACAATAGGCATTGTCGTATAATAAATATTCACTTGAATTCTGTAAGAAAATATACTTGACATTTTATATACACGATAAATGATTATTTGAGAAGAAATTATATTAAAGTCTGTTGAAAGAAGCACTAGAAATAATATCTAACATGTTTGAACTTATGATTTATTTATATTTTATTTTATTTTCTGCCAGTATTGTGAACGTATTCCAATCAAAAATCTAAATCATAGACTCTATTACCAATTGCGAATTGAAGCACCAAAAATTCTTTAAAGTCCCCGAAGGCCCTTGTCAATTTAGTTGTTTGCCTAAATTCGCCAATACAAAAGATTACTTGATAATTGCCATAGTATTGTCTATCAAGATAAAATAACTCTTATATGTATATAGATGTAGTTGAAATTGGTTTGATGATATGATAATAGTGTTGTTTACGAGGAGTTGGTTAAAGTTTAATTGAATCTGGGGTACTGCCGAACGGGAAGCGAACCAAGACTTGATGAAGATTTAACGACAATGCTATAAGGCTACTTGTTTACAAGTTTCACAATATATTTCATTATCGCTTTACCACTTTGCTACAATGTTATTATACCAAATATAATTTATGACATCCACTTGAAAGTTACGGACTTAATGTTTTTTTTTCATAATAAAACAAATTTTGTCGTCTTGTGTGTTGGAACTTCTCCAAGTTTCGCAAGTTGTTCGGTAACCTTGAACAATTCCTTCTTATCCACGTTGCTTCGTTTTATTATCACTATGGCCATAAATGGCATGAGCAACTTTGTTTTAGTGACATTTGTAATTTTGAAACTTGTTTAGTTATTTCTATGATTTAAGGAACAAATTATAATGCCCCACATGTTGTTACAATAAACATCGTCTTATTTAAAATCTGTTCCGATTACAGTCAAAATATGCAGCAGTGTTTCCGAATATCAAAGTTATACTCTATAAAATTTGTAAAATTAACTTTATTGGATTTTAATCGTAGTTAATGGATATTGAATTGGAAGCTATTAGCAGTCGCGTAATGGCGATTAAAACTGAAGTTATGGAAATAATAATTGCTTGTACAGTGCTGCTATATTTTGCAACTAGCTTACTGACATTTTTGATCGTGGAAAACGGAAAATGTAACATCAACAAAAAGCTATGTGATGTAATTTTCCGAATCATTTTACTTAATGTGATTTCTTATACATCTCATGGTGTTGGTAACATAATTCTAAGCTGTATACAAATTGCTCTATCCGCGACGATTAACGTCTTAATAGAAAATTACATGCAAATTGTGTCCCGATCGAGAATCAAGTCGCTCTCAATGATGGATAAAACCGGATTTAAGCCGGTTTAAACCGGATTACTCCGCACCGAGGAGGCGTTCATTTATTATGTAAATACGCGACAAATTAAATCCAATGGGTATTTCATTTGACAAACGGTTGGGCTGTTAAATATATTGCTCTGTTTGTAGTTTCCTTTTCCGCCCCAATTCCGTCCCGATTCTAGTTTGTATTGTGTTCATCCTCAACTACAGGTGTGGATTCTATAAAAGAAAAATAAACAAAAGATATTTTCAAGGAAATACGAATATAACATGCTGTTTTACTATAATTAAAATGCTGTATTCTACGTAGAATCAAGCAGTTTTGCGGGGCATGGTATAATTGAAAGTGTAACTGTGTTAGTGTAACTTTATTTTAAATAAAAAAGTAGTCCTATTCAAAATGTAATCAAGGTAGATATAGAAAAGAATAGACTGCAAATGGTAAAAGTAAATTGAGAGATAGCCTATGTCGACTCCGAATACATGCCCGTTAAGTCGCGGTTCAATAGATTCAATTGAAATCAAATCAGAAATGTTTGTAGTTGTGTCCGGCTGTATTGCGTTTGTCCTGTCTCTGTTTTCCTATTCGAAACTGTTTGTTCCTGTATACATCAATCTATACTTCTACAAATAACATGACAAATTGAAAATCTTTTTGGTCCAACAAATGAGCTTTGTATGTAATTTTGTAATTTTTTTTAAATAGATGTAAAGAAAATCGATAATACCGTGCAGTAAACTGTTTTTTTTTTTTGTAATTCGTTATCATTTTTGAAAAACATATGCTTACAAAAATTCAATGCTTAAAAATATTTTTTTTAATACAATGAACCTTTCTCAGTAGAAAGTCAATCTTCTTTATAATTTTAATATTAAAAACATTCATAATATGTTATCGTACTTTAGCAATATTATATGAGAACTATCACAGTAACAATGTTCCACATAATTCAAGTTAGCAGCGCTCGTGTAATGCGTGAGGAGGCGGCAGAGAACTTTAAACTTTAGTTTAATGGACTTGTCGAGTTGTGTCACCGAGAGATTAAGTGGTGCCCGCACTGATGAAGCTTACAAATATTCATACCAAACTTTGACAATGAGGTTTACACAAAATGTTTACGTATATTCCTTGCTTAACTAATCTTATTATACTTTGGCATATATGTATAAGAGTGGCATATTTACAATTATATAATTAATAGTTACAACGAACACGTTACAGGCTAAATAAAGTAGTTTACCTCATACATTTTTGTATTACTTGACGATAGGGTAACCCACACTACAACCTAGTGTTAGCCTAGGGTTAGCCTATCCAGAGGAGCTCTCCCGCGCCCGGGAGGCGAGGAGAAAGACGACCGTGGAGCTCTGGGCGAGTGGCCTAGCGCACGCCCAATATGGCGTGCGCACCATAGAGGCCATACGCCCACAGCTCCCGGAGTGGTGTGAGAGGAGCCACGGCTCCCTTACCTTCCGACTGACACAGGTGCTGTCCGGACATGGCTGTTTCGGACGGTACCTGTGTCGGATCGGAAGGGAAGAGACGATGCGCTGCCACGGGTGCGGCGCCGATGAGGATACGGCGCAGCACACACTTGAAGTGTGCTGCGCCTGGACAGAAGAGCGCCGCACCCTGGTGGCGGCGATAGGCGGCGACCTCTCACTTCCCGGCGTTGTACGCGCCATGTTGGGAAGTGAGAGGTCTTGGAACGCGGTCTCCTCCTTCTGCGAAACAGTCATGTCGCAGAAGGAGGAGAAGGAGCGGGAACGCGAAGGGGATCCCCTAGCGCCCCCGCTCCGGCAGAGAAGAGTGGGGAGAAGGAGGCGGCAATTTGCCGCTGCTGCCCTTCTCCCCACGCCTTAGATTTGAGGGCCCGTAGAGGCCAAACGCAGGCGGGGTCACGGAAGTAAGCTAACGCGTTTCCCGTGGCCCCGCCGTAACGCGTGAGAGGGCAGTCTGGTTTTAGTGGGTATTCCGGTCGCCTTCTGCGGCCGGCGAGTCCCACACTCCCCTACGCCATTGCACAGCCCATTTCAATTTTCATTTTTCATTTTCATTTTCATTTCCAGACTTTAAAAAAAAAAAAAAAAAAAAAAAAGGGTTAGCCTATCGTTTTTGAGAGCCTATTGGGAGTTTTTAGCCTGGCGCAAATAAGCAATATTATTGTATTGTTTAGTTAATTGAACAGATTATAAATATTTCCTTGATAAGCTATCCATGAAATCTTACTAACATTATAAATGCGAATGTTCGGATGCATGGATGGATGTTTGTTTGAAGGTATCTCCAGAACAGCTACAAGGATCTCCCTGAAATTTAGCATTGATATAGGACATAGTTTGGAAGAACATGTAGGCTACTAATTTGCTTTTTTTTTAAATTCCGCGCAGACAGAGTCGCAGCTAGTTTAATATAAACGTATTAAAACTGTATTAGTACGACATAGAAAGGTGTATTGGATATACATATTATACGAGTACATACGTCTCGTCTGTAAGCATGATATGCCTTCAGTACGCGCTGAACCCCGCACCTACCCAATGTCTGTGTTTCAATTAAGCGTACTACCGTACACCTCCGGGGTCCATTCTATCCAATTAGGATTAAAGGTGTGGCGCAACTGCAAGCGGATGGATTTCTTGTACGCATTTATGAGATATATCGCGTTAAATAAATAAAGAATGTTGAATACTTCGTAAATTTGAATAAATTCGTTTTTTTGCAAACATTACACTCTTACGTCTAATGTTTTAGTCAGATAAATTGATGACACCTTGACGGTGTAGGATTTGCTGTGCCACCGAATCGGAAAGAGAGGTATTATATGGAAGAGATCTATGATCAGAAATGTCTTGATTAAGATTAATTTAACAATCGGATAAGGTTAATTTAAAGTCTACATAAAAGCACGTGTTCGTGTAGAATAATTGTATTTTTCAAATATTTATACACTCCACTTTTCTTTAAATGACTAGGACCCCACCTTACTAGGATCTGATCAAGGGAATAATGCCTCGTATTAGTGGGCGGCTTTTTGAAAGGTGTCCGTGATGGGTTTTTAATTATTTATCGACGGAAGTTGCGTGAGTCGATTTAAGAAGTAAGCATTTATTTATTCTTTGTAATGTCAGCTAAGTAATTGCTTCCGGAGGGTAGTTTAAGAGATATACGAGGTAAAGATGGAGTGGGTTGTGTTCGGTAATTTGGAAGTTTAAGTTACTTGTGTAGTTTTCCTCGTCTACGGCAAGACCAAATTCTGAGCTTATAAAACTTTTTGTGGAGACTAGATTATAAATATAAGGTTAATTTTTGTGATGCACGAAATGAAGATCTAAAAAGAAATCCACGTAATCAGAAAAAATCGTGCTTTATTTAAAAAAAAAATTACTATGAAATTTAAAATTATCAGTGACTAGACAGCAGACACTTATAAAATCAAACTTCGCCTTAAACGACTCGTCTGAGAACGAAGACAAAAATCGAACTATTGAAGTGTACTTTTCTTGGATAGTTTTATTCATTTCAGTAGATTTCACGGGTGATCGGCTCGCAAATTGCACCTCTCGCTCCCAACACGGCCCGTAATCGATTATACTGCCATCTGTTGGCAAAATAATGACTCCGTCTGGTATGCTTCTCCTTTGTTTGTGGATAGACTATCGAAAAATCTCCCATAAACAGATTTTTTCATTAACATTAATAAACTAAGATGAAAAAAAATTCTATTTAATAGGATAATAAACATCTTCCGAAACTAGAATATTGTTACATGATAAATTCGCACAAAATTATTTATACATACATAAGTATTCCTAAAATTGTAGAGTATGTATGTTATATCAACAAAAAGCATACTTCGATCTCATGATGTAGATATTTATAACGAAAAGTAAATTTTTAATAACTTTGTGTCTATATGATGGGTTATCTCCGAAACGGCTAGACCGATTTTGATGCGATTTTAACTGGATGGTAGATTATGTGTTCGAAGGTAACTTGGGCTATTATTTTATTTCTACCCTAACGAAGTCGCAGTAAGAAGTGTACAATAAACATATTCTTATTAAAAAAAAAAACGTAATTATAATCCGAAAGCTTTGTGTATTAAATCATGAAAGTAAAATCAGCTTCGGGAAATATTAAAAAATAATGTGATTTTTTTAAATATACTACAAGAAAAACCTCGTAGCACACCAAAAGCCGGCCATAATGAAACTATTTATCTCCGAAAGCACTGATCGGGGCACCCGAGCGAGCGAATGCGCCGATACAAAATACACAAACAGCCTGCCATTACATTGACACCTTGAGGAAATTTCACCCTATCACTCAAGAATTCAGGAATTAATGGAAAAGCTTCTTCTATTGTATTAACCCTTAGTTGCGATAATTGTTAACATTTCTCTTATTTTAGAGATTAAATTTAATTACAGTAACTCAACGATAGATTAATATTTATTTTGATAGTCGTTCTACCGTGATATAGTACCAACAGAACAAAAAGGTATTGTTAAGAAAAATCCATGCATCACAATTGTGTAAGAATTTCAACGCGTTTAACACACTCAATGCCACTGTATTTTTTTCTACGACCAATACAGCGAGTCTGTGGCATTGAATGTGTCAAAGGAAGATCCTTGTATATTTACATAGCGCGTCTCTTCAATAACAGGATAACCCCAACCCTACATCGACGCTATATAAAGTAATGATTGCCGTTTGCCGTTTGCCAAACCGTTAAACAGGCGCCGTTCCCTCGACGACGGGCCGTGAAAAGCCCTGACCCCGAAAACATCAAAGCGCTTTGATCTCACAGCGACAGGAATCAAGCAATGAGTTAATTAAACATCAATTTGACAACCTTCGTCGCTACAAACGTATTTGATTTAGGCGTAAATTTGTCAAGGGAGTGTTAAACGTAGGCGTACTTGCGGTGGAATGGGGATGTTGGGTCTACATACTTTGCCACGAATTTATTTCTACCATATTTAAAATCGTAACCTGAACGTATTTTTAGTAATTAAGAGGGATTTATTATCCATCAATTTTATAATTAAACATACCATTAAATAATCTAAGAATAGGTTCTTAAGACGATTTTTGTTATAATTCAATACAGTTTGTAGATTATGCTGGAGGTTTACCGAGAAAAAAACATCTGAATTTTCAGTAGGTACTAAAAATTCTTCTTCCTGATTATCACTAATTACAGCAGGGCGTCGCTCGTTTGTTAAAATTTCAGGGGGTCGTGATACGGTTCAATAAACTTAAATAGGCCGGGCAGGGGGTGGAGGATGACTGCGATACTTTTTACGAAATATGACGAGGGTGTATTTTATATTCATATTTTTTACTTATTTTCTCAAAGTTTTTTTAGGTCAACAATCTTCTGATGTAACTTCCTTATTTGAATAATGATTTAGTGTTTTATGATAATTTGCTTTAATATTATTTAATGTTAATGACACTATCATTTTTAGTAAGATTCGTTTTATTCCATATAAATTTACAGATTATTTCAATGTCGAATCTTAGTCTTGAAAATCGCACCCATTTATCTAAATAATGACTTAATCTACTAGCCTCCGTCAGAATTCGACACATAATCATTGCATTAACAGCCCTCTGTATCTAGTATCAATACAAATACACTGCCGCGGTAGTGTTCAAGGGGTGCCAAAGTGATACATCATAGTGTACACACCTATTTGAACTACAATCATATATATATATTAATTTATTTATAGGAAATAGCTCAGGCGAAACATCACATGTACCATAAATTTATGTATATGTCAAGTGTTCATTGCTATAAAAAAAATAACGAATTGGTCTTGCTTGCCAATTAAAAAAACTTAAAAAAGATAATAATTGTAACGTAACATACGATAATTTTTTTCAATAGTTTATGTGTTGTCTTACAATAAATAAAATGAACTAATATTCACTAGAACTTACTTTTTCATTGTCCAATTCCGAATTTCTACTACCGATCTCACTGTAAATATGTATATTTAAAACTTTAAAAAACTTAAGTTACTAATAACATGCATATACCAATAAACACAAAATATTTTATGCTGTAGTTTATCCCTTGATACCAGAACAGTTTGTTATCCACAATAGACTTCGTAGCTTGTTTTTAATATCGTATATTCGTCTCCGTTCTGGACACGAGCTCCCACTCGGCTTTGAATATGTAATGGAGCTTGGAACATCGCTACGTGACTCAAATGCTGATATTTATCATGTGTCCTTGAATTATTTCCCAACACTCAACGAGCTTACTTTAAGTTCGACTAGTTTGTAACTAGACTTCACGGATGAGCACGTACTGTGAAATTTTTAACTTTAAGAACAAAAAAAAGCTGGTAACTAATATCATTTTCAATAAGTGTATAAGGTCGTGACCTCATCATTATTCATAGGATTTCTTAGAACCTAATTTACACTGCACGATTAAAATGAAATAAAATATATCGAAGGCTTTTCACCGTGTTTGAAAAATAGTTAAAACTTTATTATCTAAAAACTCTTTTAGAATCCAAGCTAACGTTCATGATATCGAATTTTCGTCATCTTAATATATCCGAACCGAATACAGTTTCGCATGTTACAATTGAACAATTTTTTCATCAAGCACAATAATATTGTCTCTGACATTAAATGAACAAATATAGTATTATAAATATGTAAATTGCCGATAGATTGATAGTGACAAATTAAAACCGCATCCAAAGTGCCTTTGTTGATATAACGTAATTATATTTACTGACGAACTTTGTTTAAAGAGCAAACATAATACCGTTAAAGATATAGAACAAAGAGTCTAAATTCAATGTGATAAAGTTCAAATTGTAATAAATTGATTAGTAAAACAAATATAACAATAGCTGCATTGCGCTTTAATGTTAAGATTTTCATGGAAAAGGAATTTCAAAATTTATTTCCAGTTTTAAGTTTCTGTTAAAGTTTAAACTATGAAATGAATTTGAAGTAAATCAATCATCAATTCAAAGTGACACTTAAATTTTACAAGAAAGACGATTTTACTAATATTATAAATGCGAATGTTTATATGGATGGATGGATGTTTGTATGAAGGAACGGTTCAACGGATCTTGATGAAATTTGGCACAGATAACACCGAACATAGTCGGGATGAACACATAGGTTACATATAAGGTTTTTTAATACCACGCGGACAGAGTCACGGGCGACAGCTAGTATTACATAAAATGAGATTACTGCTTAATAAAAGTACAGCGTTTAATACGTATTCGTATTTTAAAGACACACACACATTTAGATTTGAAAGTGCCATTAAAAATATTTTTTTCATTTATTACAGTTGATTCCCACTTTAGAGAGCCTGAGGTACGTTATTTATTAAAACTGAGGGTCGCCTCGTCGTCGTCTTGCCCTCAGATTGCAATTTCATTGATAGCCTCGGGCCAATCCCTTTTCTTTTGAAGACTGATGCAGAAAATATGATGATATTGATATTGTTCCTTACAAAGTTGTCGGTAAAACTCCCGCTTCATCTTACCTTGATGGGACAGGAAGTCTATTACGTCGACGTTGTTTACATTTATCTTCGTTTCAATTTATTTACAGAAAAAATAAAGGAATCAAGTTATTACATATACATAGGTGTGTTGTATATACCTTCTAGTATTTTATGTCATTAACGAGGTCGTTTCAGTTACAGATTATCATTAAGGTCGCATTATCTTGAAGTAGCATAATGTACCCTAATTATAATATGTAAGTTCTAAGAGATTCACGAACGCCATTTGACTTTCTGCGTTCTCCCTTTTATCTACAACAATCATAAAAATTTAAGATAATCTCTACGGAATTACTCTCGTATGTCATCTTTTTTTTGCTTCCTTCAAAACTTTCGAAAAAACAAAAAACGTAAAAAAAATTAAACATACGTGTGTTACTTACTGAAAATATCAATACAAAAAAAAAAAACAATTTATACCATTTTATTTATAAATATTGTTTAAGTCGTTATGAACTACAAGTTTTAAAATGTTGCAATAATGGAAACTTTGTATCCCAGTGTGAAGATTCTTAATACAGAATTTGTGACAAAAATTAACTAGTTAGATGAAAACTTTTGAACTTAGCTGTCGACCCATTGCAAAACTCAACAAACTAAGCAAAGTTTTTTCTTAAGTAAACAACAAAGTAATAATGTAATTTTAAAATTAAATTGATAAATTTTATTTGACACTGGCAACAAAATAAATTATAAAGAGATAAAATCCAATATTAGACTTATTTATTTTTATGATTCTGTGATTTTTTTAAAAACAAATAATATCGTACCGTTTTATTAAAACAAAGACTCCCGGTTCCTTACGCCTCTACACTACGGCTTTGACAATAGCTTCAGGGCATTGATTTCCTTCAACAAGATTGAAATAAAATTGGAAATTTTTATTGGAACAAAGAGATATCCCCCTCACTTCCTATCGCAATTCCAACCGTCTCTCATATTACTGAGTTTATCAAATAAAGAATGTGACTAAGCAGAAAATTGATATCGTAACTCCTTAAAAATATGTTTTATTTTAAAGGCTACAAAGATTACGTGTAAGTTGTTTTTTAACATGGTCATTGATAATGTCAGAATTGAAGTTTTCGATTCTTAGAGTTTAATTTTACTATCAATTTCTTTTAAAATAAAATTGAACATAAATTTTGCATAATTTCTAAGTTTTATTTAAGTGATATTCCTTTAGTTCTTATTTCAAAACACTCTTGTTTGTTTAGGTGATAATACTTTCACTTGATTTACAATTTACACGGCGTGGTATTCCGCATTGCGGCTCGCCAGTTGGCTGGCCGTTTGCCATCAAATAAAGGTGTATTTAACGCGTATATTTTACACTAGATTTTTGTAAGCTTCCTATTCAGTACCACCTCTTCTGTATAAATGCTACAAGAAGTTTTAAGACGAAATTCTTCTCACAATATTTTTCAGAATAATTTTAATCATCACATTTCGATTTCGATTTCTTTACTCAGTATTTATCGCGCTCTACGTCGTAGCCGCAATCTGTTCGCGCTGTAGCCAATCCGTAGCTATTGCGTCGTAGCAGTCTGCATTAGAAACAATAATATATTTACAACGTTAGTATCAGTAAGATTTTATTTTTATGTGACAACTAGCTGTCCCCCGTAACTCCGTCTGCGTGAACTTAAAAAAACGTAATAAGTAGCCTATATGTTCTTCCACACTATGTTCTACATCTGTGCTAAAATTCATAAAGATTGAGCCGTTGAGCCTTTCCATAGATACCTTCAAACAAACATCCATTCGTTCATCCATCCATCCATCCATCTAAACATTCGCATTTATAATATTAGTAGATAGAGTTTCTTAAAATTAATTGTTTCATTGAAAAATAATGAATTATTTTATTTTACGTATTAATAAATTTATCTATAAATGACTTAGATAAAGTTATGTTAGTATATGAAGTTTTAGAGTATAATCATAGACTATTGTTTACAAAATCGGAAATAGTTATTCAAGTTTCGCCTTCGTCAAAGCGTCGTCGTGATCTACGTCAAGAACCTTTAAAGTTAAATTGAGTTGTGTATTTCAATAACCGTTTTCAGTAACCGGAAATCACAATAAAATTATTACATAATAAAACCTTTAGATACTTATATTAGACGAAGTACGAATTGTAATACATAGGGATTCAAAATTAAAGTTAGAATAAAAAGATTTGCATAGGAAAATATTTATTTTTTAGAGAAAATGTACATATATAATACTCGTGTGTAAGTACATATTAAGATACAAATTTTTTAATTGTAAGAAAAGCAGTAATTGAAATATTTGTCTATCGGTAATTAATGTTCAAGTTGTATTTATTTATTTATCCGTAATAATAATTTTAATTCCATTATTTAACTGCTTATGTAAGTGAGTGATTCAAACTTTATTTCAGTTAGTTACGTAATGTAATGATAAAAGCAAATTGTGGGAACACACAGTTAAGACATTACCGCACAACTGGGCGCGTGATCCGCCTCACAACGCGGCACAAGACGAGTGCATGTGATGCTCTTACTCTCATATCGCTATTACATTTTAATCTACCGCATACTCAGAACTACATACCTATAAGCCTTACTCGTATACCTGTATTAATAGATCTTAATATTTATATTAATCATACGTCTTTACCACGTTAATATTTAACAAAATATGTATTTACTTGTAGTTGTATATACATATGCTCTATGTAATCTGTAAAATAATAAGTGACTCTATTCAATCTTATAAAAACTAGTTTCTTGTTCAGTGGGCCTAGTACAAATAATTGTGACAGTCACCATCTTAACGACAAAAGATCACTAAAAATCTCTTACTAATTACGACATAATTGATAATGACGATACGATGGGATTGCTGAAAATATTCGTCTTAAGTTCATAGGTTTTTCATTTGTTTCTAATATTATTGAATAACTTCGATGTTCAGGATTTATTAAGTATTTAAAAATAATTATAATATCTACTTTCTGCCAGTATTTCACTTGTGTATTTCAGCAAAGCGGTATTGCCAAATTCAGAGTGGATGTGCGCCAAATAATTGAGGATGACGTCAATAAGTTAGTGTTAAGTGTTCAAGCATTTACACTAATGAGATAATTCTCACTTACTGGAGAGTTTTCATTCATTTTTGTTTATTTATAACTAAATTGATAAAATGATCTGGACACTTGCATTGACTGAAATAAAGTATGGACTTAAAGAAACTATTGCTGGGAGTTGCATAGACTTTGAATGTTTTTTCGGTTCATGAAATTTAGTTAAAAAAAAATAAGAATTCTGAAAGCACGCCATTGAGATAATAATTCCACCAAATGAAATGAAAATAAAAGGTCAGCTTCAAATCTCAAAATCCCTTCGACGGTAAATTGGGCACGCCTTCGCATTTATGAAACACAGTTTGTGGTTTGTACCAGCAATTTTAATCGTTACGTACATTACACTTAAAGCTCAAATTTCATTACAAATAACAGCATCACTGCACCTTATTTCAAAAGTGTCGACGGTGTCTTGGGATTTTAAAATAATTGGGTTTTATAGACGATCCGTGAGCATATTGTTATGACGTCAATAATGGCATACGTTCAAAATCCAACATAATATTTATTAAAATAAAGAAACAACCTAATTAGGATTTGATTTAACGTTTATAGACAAAAAAACAAATCTATTTAATTAAATACGCGTAAATACTTCAAGCTTGTACATAATGTCCATCCAATTGCTTGAAAAGTATATAAATTTAAGTAATATATAAACTGTGTCTGATTTCTGCAATTTCTGACAATTTAACTCAATTAATCTGACAGTTAATTTTGAAGCATTAATTAAAATAATTCTAATTAATATTTCATGATAACAAGCAACTGAGAGCGAAGTTTGTTCAAACAAATTTGTTAACCGTTCAAGGGTTTCGTTTGAATAATTTATTTAATGAAATTAGTCAACTTTGAATTGCGATTAAAGTTTTCGCTCGTTAAATATAATTCTTTTTGTAACAAAGAAACATAAGTTAGATTGCTGAAGTTAAATATTTTTTTTATATTACAAGGTGGGAAACGAGCAAGTGGCCACATGAATTCTCCGAAATGGCAAAGCGACCGCTGCCCATAGACATTCGCAATTGCAGATGCGTTGCCCACTCTCAATTGACTAAGGAGGAGACGCACAAAAAGAGAATATTTAACCTTCCTATGCATCTTCTCCTATTCCTATCCTTTCCTTATAAGAAAAGGGAAGGGAAAGAGGCCTAAAATTAGGCCTCCGGTACCTCACTCATAAGACGAAACGCGGAATTGCTTCCACTTCACGCCTGTCTTCTGTCGTGGTATTTCACCGGGTGAGCCGGCCAATTCGTGCAACTGATTTTGTTGTTGCTGGCGTCTACCATTGCTATAATATGAACTGACTTGTGATCTTTTATTTGAAATATATTCCTTATTAACTCTGCTAATGATACAAATATAACCAGCAGTATAATATAGGTATATAAAGGTATATATACTCGTAGTGTTCAACTTAAACGTAACGACTAAGGTATTATTAGCACTACTAACCATATTCTAATTAGAAAAATATACTTAAATCACTTATTATCATGTGACGAAATCTTTCAAACTGTGACGTCCCAATTTCCTATTTACGCCGAAATTCCTACCACACTGGATAAAATATGTACATAATTTTCACAGAGCTCTAAGCAAATTAACGCCAGATGTATTCACCCCTCTGAATCGTTGCTAATAACTGAACCTGCTTCCTTCCTTTTCCACCTTATCGTGTATTCCGACATACGTTAGGGGTTGTTTATTAAAAATAACGAAAATATTTTTCGTAATAGTTTTTATAGATTATTTTTAAAACGTTAAGGTTTTTAATTCATAATTAATAGGCTGAAAATCAGGCGTTAAAAAAACAACTGCTTCTGGGAAATAAAAATGTTACTTTGGACAGTTTTATTCTTGAAACAATGAATAGAAAATATTCGCGAATAAATATCACAATAAGAAAACAATTTGTCAGCCATCGTCTAGCGTTAATATTTCCGCAATAGCAATAAAAAAATCTGCGACAAATCCTAAAATCCCTGCGACAACCAACTAGGCACGCCTTCGAAATTATTACTCCTTTTCAATAGCTTGTTCGTTAATCGATGTCGTTGAATTTTCATCTTTATTACGTACAAATATGAGTTATTTTACAAAGTTATACATTACTTTTTATTTGACCTTTTCGTACTTCGAAAAGGTTTTGTGATGTCATGGCATTTTACGTTACAGGGTTTTGTGGACGACGTTGTACAATGTATCGCAATCTGGCCTCTGCGAACATGTGTCCAGTTTAATGGTCAAACTCACAAAGTAAAGTTTTTCAATAATAATATTAATAATACTTCTACCATTGTTACAAAAACGCATCAAATAAGTTGAGAAAAACAAACTGCCTTACTATAAAATACTTCACGTATTAACAGAAGACATCAAACGACCACACAAAAAAAAACACATTCAGTGGCTTTGGCAGTTAGTTTTAGAAACAAAAACTGTACTTAACAATGTTTACGTTCATCGCTTTAAGATAAAGAACACGCTATTCTTAGTAGCATTTTCCAACTTCTTTGTAGACGTAGCGAATGTTTTATTTTTCTACTAACTAGACAAAAGCTATTTAACGTATAAATAATTTTAAGCAAATGCAATGCTGAATGAATCAAAAGAAAAGGTAGATCCTCTTTTCAGATATTACCTTGAAAAATAGGAATATAAAATATAATCGTAACATAAGTAAATGTCAGGCGCCTCAGTGTCGGGAGAAGACTGAGCGAGGCGAAGTAATTTCCGCTTCATAGACTCTGAGTTCCGCAGCTAAGTGTCTTAGATATTAATATTAATGATTTCAAGGCGAATAATTTGAATATTAATTATAGAAAAATTGATTTTCGATACTTTCACTACCGCATTAACATCACTGGGATAATGAGTCTTTAATACAGGAAAAAGTAGAGGTATTTTTTTTATTTTATTCCATTCTCTTCACACCAATAGTTGAGAGAAAAAGGGGCATTATTTCTTTTATCAGATCCCCTAACTTACCAAACGGCGGTCTACCATTTGAAACTGGTTCATGAATACATAAATATAATCTTACTTTATAATAATATTATAAATGCGAATTTTTGGATGTACGCATAGATGGGTGGATAGATGGATGGATGTTTGTTAGAAGGTATCAACGGCTCAACGGATCGACAGTTTGGAAGAACTCATAGACTACTTGTTAAGATTTTTTATTTTTTATTTCGCGCAAATGGAATCGCGGGTGACAGCTAGTTTACAGATAAAATTCTTTCACAATTACATCGAAATATATAATATTTTAAGATTTTTTGTTACCTGAGAAATAGGTTACTGAAATGCACAATATTATCAATATCTATGGCAATTTTTTTATCGCATTATATACCTAGACTGAACAGTGAGTATGAATTATGCGAGTCAATGCGTGGGGTAATGTGTATATGCTAATTTTGCTTATGTGGAGCGGCGGACGCTTCCATGAACTGTGCAGGGGCGATTCCCAAACAATACTGCCTACATCCTACGTTAAGTTGTATAGACAGTTATGTGTCGACTTCGCTACTATATAATAAAACTGTAGTATACCTATTTAATAAACTAGCTGTTGCCTGCGACTCCGTATGCGCGGAATAAAAAAAAACATTAGTAGCCTATGTGTTCTTCCAGCCTCTGCCAAATTTCATTAAGATCCGTTAAGCCGTTCCAAGAATACCTTCAAACAAACATCCACGCCACCAAACATTCGCATTTTTTAATAATAATAAGATTATTTATGACATTTTTTTCTTAATTTTCATGAGACTAGCAAAAAGTTTTAACACTTGGATTAAAGTGAAGCAATGACAATCTTAAATACAGCCCTGAAGTTAACAAACAAAATATTTCACAGTACTCAACTAAATATGTGGTTTATTTAAATCTTTATCAGAATTAAATTAAATATCACTTATTGGGCCTGAAATGTGCATCTTTGTGAAAAAAATAAATGTAATTTTTTTAAAATTCTAAAGTAGTAACATAAAATAAAGTAATTAAAATGACGTTTAAAAGTGGCGCGACGACGCTGGAGTGGGATTACTCTTGAATTAATCCGAATAAGCGGGAAAAGTAGTGCTGCAATTTGTAATGCGAATTGCTAGAACTAACAGTTAACTCATAGGGGAATTAAATAGAGATGAAGTTTTTGTTTGCGCACCGCTTGTTGAATTTAAGTTATTGTGTTCCGGACAACTCAACAAACGAGTTGCATATACTTGTTATTGTTTTACTGCATAATTATATTAGAGCAAGCAGTGTTAGTAGCAGCCTGCAGTGTAATAAAGATTATGGTTTCGGCCTAATATTGTAAATGTTTGTTTTTGGTAGCCGGCCTTCAGTCATGAAGTGATAAGTCACTTCGATCATCATCATCATCATCAACCTGCTGTTATCCCTATGGAGGGTCGGCACAGTATGTACTATTCCTCCATACATCTCTATCAGACGTCATATCTGAATTGACCCCCTTCTTGCGTATATCCTCTTTCATACTATCCATCCATAATCTCTTTGGTCTTCCTCTACCTTTATAGCTATCCACATTCAATCTCATTACTTTTTTGTGTAGGACAAGTCACTTCTTTCGCAATTTTTTATCTCATAATTTTCTGCCATTATTCCGTCCTCATCTTAAGGCGTCCACAGGATTAGGCATTGTAGAATTTGGGTTTTGTGTTTGGTAATCAAAATGTGCCGAAATGTCGAATTTTTTAAGACAAAGAGTCTCTAAGATTTTTGATTGTAAGTCCTTCTGTATTTTACCGTTTTATTCCTTTTAAATAAGACGTTAAATGTTAAGGTATACATAAAAGTAAATGTTTAACTGAAACAAATAAATAAGAGAAAAATGCAAATGTTTCTTTTATAGTGAAATGCAAATGCAATGTTCATTCTTAGTGTGTTGATTTAAGTCCGTCTTTATGAGCTTAGCTCCTGTATTATTTTACTTTAAACTGCGCTAACGAGTTTCTTGGCAAACCAGAAACTCCGACGTGTTCTTTATAGAGGCTATTTAAATATGCATTAAGAAGTCTTCCGCAGATTTTATATTAAAACATAATCTTTCACGACCGTATTATCCTAATGGTTTAGATCAAAACTAAAGTCTTAGCTTATGTTATAACCGCTAATCGTGTAGCTCTAATATTAGAACGTTGTTTAACATGTTCCATGACACTAAAATTTTGTCATGTCAAGAACTAGCCAGGCAAATCAGTGGCACTTAACGTCGTCAGTAACTGATCTAATTCAGCTTTACCTTCCAACGAATTGAAGATACTTCTATATACACTAAAAATAGTGTTCATAAAAACCATTTCTGTCTTGCGGCTTGCATTGGGGCTATTAAATATGTTATTTTTTTTTTTTAATTCCTATTTTTTTTTTAATTTTGCTAAGCATAACATTACATGTAGATTTCCATAAATAAATAAATTTCGTTTTATTACGTCATCTATCAGTTTTAATGCGGCATTGTTTCTTAATTAGATATTTACGTGTAACATAATCCTACGTATCTAATAAATATAAACGAGTAACAAATCAACCATGAAAACGAAGAATTAAAGCAATTTGGCTACAACTCGAAGACATTACGTAGAATCTTAATAAGGAAATTAATTCAAACACGTTTTTTATAATTTAGGTCACGTTCGTTATGACAAAACAAATATTTAAGTAATTGAATACTTTCATTTTTTAACTTATTAATAAGTTTATAACTTACTAGCATTAGCCCGCGACTCCGTCCGCACAGAATTAAAAAAAACTTTATAAATAGCAATGTGTTCTTCCAGAGTGTCTTACATCTTTGCCAAATTTTATCAAGATCAGTTGAGCCCTTCCGGAGATACCACCAAAAAAACATCCATCTATCCATTCATCTTAACGTTCGCATTTATTAGTAAGGTTAATAACATAATAAATCTATACATATAAAAGAAAGTCGTGTTAGTTACACCATTTATAACTCAAGAACGGCTGAATCGATTTGACTGAAAATTGGTGGGCAGGTAGCTTAGAACCAGGAAACGGACATAGGATAATTTTTACCCCGTTTTCTATTTTTTATTCCGCGTGGACGGAGTCGCGGGTAAAAACTAGTAATAATATATTTAGCAAACTTATTTTTATCAAATAAGTTTTTTCCATTTAAAATCTTGTGAAGTAAATATTGACATAACTATATACTAAACATAATCATTATATGAATCTGTTGGAATGTCATTATTGTTACAAATTTTCCTTACATATTGGATATCGATAATTTTCCCCGCTCTAGAAACTCCGCTCTTAATCCCGCCATCGAATGTCACAACACGACTGGATTCTCATCTATGTGTCTTTATCCAAGAATTAAGTTATACAAAACTAGCCTTATAGATTACAATATACTTTACTTTTTACCTTTTGAAAATCGAACATTGTGATCTTGAAAGTTCATGGTAATTAAAACTCTATGGTCGTTATTTATAAATACTGGCAGGCAGAGGAAACGTTATTTTGCGTTGACTTGCCCTCCACTAAAGATCAAGCGCTCTTTTTCATTAATTGATTCGTTGTTTAAGAAGAAAAAGAGTAATCAAATAGTAAGATAAAAGTTGTGACCGATAGTTTTTATAAATAAAGTTGTAAATTTGAACAACATGTAATTCGTGTATTAAGTGACATTTAATTAAGTTTATAAAACGCTACTCGCTTATGAATTACGGTTTGTAGGATGATGAAACGCTGTCGATTGATTTATTACAATGTTAATTATGCAGCGATACTTGTGACAGTGAATTATAGCCAATACATTCATCAGCACGCGATTAGTATTAAGATCCTGAATTTAAATTAGTGTACAATTTTTATTCAATTAAAATTCATAGTCTGATAAAACGTTTAATCATCGGTTTAAATTAAATGACATGAGTAGAAACATAATAAAAAAACCAGTTTCTTTCACAATAGAAAGGTCATTTAAAAATCGTGGATTAAATCTTATTGCTTGAATTTATAGGACTCTCAAAGAGTTAATAAGATCTAATTAAGTTCGTAAATAAATGCAAATATTTGTCGTTCACAAGACGAAATAAACTTGCAATATTTAATTAATACAAACATAAAGAGCATTGATTAAAATTTGGCACGTTGTGTGTTGGCGTAATCCACGCTTGTTTTGGCACTAGGACCAAGTACAGTCTAATCTTCGACGATTTGGCAGCACTCCTCAGCATTACAAGTACACTCGCGTACACATGCTGTTAATTAAATGCTGACACAAACCAGTTGCGAAGTTGTAACCGCAACTAGCTTATGTTGAGAACATAGAGCACTCGTTAATCATTTCGATCATTTTAAGTAGGTATAGTTCCGTGCGATAATTATAAAATTATCGTTGTGTATAATTATGTAATAATAATATGTATGCGTTTTTACTACGGTTATATGTAAATTACTTCTTGCAGACGCGACTTCGTATGCATTGAAAATGAATTTACAAAATTTCCGCAATAGATAATGAATTCAAGTAATTCTGCATAAATTCTCCCAAAGTCGAGTTTTGAGACCCCGATTTACTGCATTCATAAAAGTAACGTATCAAACGTTAATTACAAACTTGGCACAACGACACATGTGTAGAACGATAAAAGAGTTAAAAACCTTTTGTTTTTGGTGTCAGGAAATGAAAGAAAGAAAAATGAAAGTGAAATCGTGCCCTGTTACAGTGTACCGTGTACAGGGTTCAGTTATGTTGTGCCGGCGGCGGCTCTATTGACTGGACAGGGGGAGATTTTCATAACAATCGTGTCTGGATTTGATTTTATATTCAAGTCTTGCTATTGAAATGCCACTGTGTTTACATACTTACGTATTGTAAATAAGTCCTCGTAACACTCGAATAGAAAAATATTATCCTTTTCATCTTTATTTTGGTAACTATTTATAAAAGTAAATAGTGTTCGATGATTGTCTAAACTATGGTTTGTCTTTGGTTTTAGTTCCCATTATATACAAGTAATTTTTGCAACTAGTAGTTTTTGCATTCTGAGATAGTTTTTAAAAGAAATAAGTGCCAAAGTCCTAATATATTAAATTTAAATTAACTTTCAAACATACTCAAAGATGTAATTTATAACCTCTATATATGCTAAAGACAGTCGTGATAGTGTGTATAATAATAAAAACTCCATTAAAATTAATGTTTGAATTGAATAAGCAGCTTACATTGCGTCCAATCATATAATGGAATTCATTTCATAATCCTCGCATCCTGTTTTGTCGGTTTGTTCGTACAAAGGGATTTAGTCCGGCTAAGTAATTGAATAATTACGTATTATATGTTAAATCCCAAACAAGACAACATTATGTTCAGTGGAATGGAATTGAATCGTGTAAAGATAGGTATAAGATGCCAATTAAATACGTATTTGTTTGAACATTGATGCAACGGAGAAAAACTCAGTTAGTAAATATTAATTTTATTAATATCTCAAGGTTTCTTTTAGAAGTAATTATGTACAGGATCTTTTACATATAGAGACTAGAGCTGTGACGAACACGACAACAAAGCTACGCAAAGTAATTTCCGGTTTTTAGTTTCAAAGTCTTCCGCTGCGCGAGTACTTTACATCCGGGACTTTGAACTGAGGTGAATTAATCTTTATTTAAGATATTACATCATTACATATCATAAAATTTACAATATGAAACCATTTATAGTCTATTTGTAACTAATATATTTCCAAGCTTAGCGTAATAATAAACATATAGTCTAATACACAATACACCTATCCCACGGGAACCGTAAGTATTTCCGGGACCAAAGGTAGACTAAGTGTTCTTCCAGACTATGTTCTACATCTGTACCAAATTTCATCAAAATGCGTTGAGCCGTTCCGGGGATACCTTCAAACAAACATCCATCGATCCATCTAAACTTTTGCATTTATAATATTAGTAAGATTATAAGATATTAACTACACATTCATGACTACTTTTTGAGTTTCTCTCGAACCAATTAATTACAGTTTTATTTAGAAGAGTGCAGAAAAACCAGTAGGTATACATAAATTACAAACACAAAACGCGTAGAAAAAAATTCTCAATAAATATCACTTTACTTAAACAAATCGTACAGCCTTTTAACCGCTTAAACGAGATTGCATTCTCTTGCAAATGTAGTTGTCGGAACAGGAAGTAATCCGGCGACTAAACAGCGGAACCAATTCTTAGTTCATCCGTTTGTGCGGCAGTTCGCTCCGGGACTACTAACGGTTCTCGAACTCGAATCACGTTGAAGAAATTCATCGGACATCGTGATTAACATAAGAAATTTTATGGGGTTGTTCGGAAAGTCATTTCATTTTTCTATTTTCTATGTTTATTTCTGTGTTTATTAATGCCTTTATCAGCTCCGACCGACCTTCCAGGATGTGGTGCATCTTCATCGAATATACACGAATTCTAAGTCCATAAAAAAACAAAATGCCTGACCTAATATTTTCAAACTATGCTCTACAAAAATAACTGGTAGCATAGAAACTAAAACAAAATTAAAAGTAAACTAAAATTAGAATAAAATAGTTAAGGGTGTTTTTAGACGTATTTATAGCTACCAATATGTCTTATTTGCCATCAACTATGAACACTAAACAAAATCATAACGACCAAGACTCATAAAATTACTTGGCAATTTTTTTAAGAGAAGAACATCTGATATGAAAAAACTTTACGACTCTGTTTACTAAAATAATATTAGCATATGAGAAGTTGCTAAGAGGGTGGAAAAGTTTAGAAAAAGCGCCATATGTTAACTCTGCCTTTTCTCAAACGTTATTGAGTGCTATCAAAAACATATTTACCCGGTGAAGGATTCCGGACAGTTTCAAGTTATTTGGACAATATTTTTGCAAGTTATTAGTTTACTTTGGCACAAAATAAACAAATATAATCACATAAAAAATACAACAATTACAAACGATACAACATTTTCGAAATTCTGAATACAAACTATATTATTTTAATTCAATTAATATTAATTTATGAAAATATTTTTTTCAGTCTTCGAATTGATTTCGTAGTCTTGTTTACGAGTCATAAATACAAAAAAAAACTTGAGAGGTGTCAAGGGACACCCGGATGGAACGAAGTTCTTTTCGATTAATTAGTGAAGGAACCAATGTTTATTCTATGAATAAAAAACACTTCACAAGGAGTACATTTTATTTCTATAAATTTTCGTTATATATTGTCACGTCTTTGCCATGGTGAAGTAGCGCTCATTCGTCGTTAACATACTTACTAAAGCAAAAAGTATCGTGACAACTTTTCGTAAGAATTTTTTCCGTCTAGCCCCCTTTCACAACACGCGATAAGGAACTTCCTTCCAACGTTCCAAAAATCGAACGGCGTTTTTCATTTTTGAAAAACAATATTCTATGTTTTACAATACACACTTACGAATATATTCATTTAATTAGAGATCGAAATGAGGGATGCATCACATTAGCATAGCCACACTCAATCCGTTGACTCCAAACCACTTTTGCACGGTCTGACGACTTAACGCCAATCAGGGCTTTGTAACACCCAATACGGTCTGGTGGCGGGATTAATAGAATAAATTTGCATTTCATCCACAGCTTCATCTACATTTGTTGGTAATTATTCGAGTAGTGTGCATATTTTAAGCAAATTTTCATTTAATTGTTGACTCTAGGATGGTCTGTCGTATTTTTGTATGTATACAAGCAAATTCTTCATTTAATAAGGTTAACCTTTTAAAGATGATCTTTTCAGTTATCTAGTTAATAATTGTTATCCGAGAAACCTTACTAGGGTTAAATAAATAAACGTTAACACTTTATTAGACATGTAATTTTGGTATTAAAAGTATTCAAGTGTCATGCAACAATTATCATTCCTGCAAAGATGAGAACCTATAAATGCATTTGGATTTTGTTAAAAAGTACTAAAGTGTAACTTCCGTAAATCTACAATCAGGTCCCTTATGGTCCGCAGTACTGCAAATAAAATACTTTAAAATGACCCTCAATTACGACCTGAGACAGTTTAATAGCGCAATACATTGCTTAGCAGAACTTCATTACGCAATATAAGCCCGATTTAAGCGGCACATAAAATGCAATGTACGCTGATAAAAGTTTGTAACCGTGAAACAAAAGCTAGTACATTATTATTAAGTAATAATTAAAAAACAATTTTAAAAACTCATTAACAATAATTATTATAATTACAGCGGTGTTTAGATGCGAATCTAAATTCGACTTCGTCCAAGACTTCGATGCTTCGTAAACACGTAAATCACTTAGAACGTAGCAATATTTTAGCAACTGTTTGACTAATAGCAAATTATATGTAACAGCATCCTGCTAATGGTACATAAATATCATAGAATCGGAAAGCGGGACGTGAAGTGCGCCACAAATTCATTGAAGTGAGGATTTATGAGTAGATTTTAGGTGCATTTCACAGGTCAGGTGCTAAACTAATTGTCATTTATTACTGAAGCAGACAATGAATACGTGTGAAATACAAACGCGGTATGTTGATTTTATAACGCGTTGGGTTCCTTTTAACTATGCAATTTTAAGTTTAGAATTATTAAAGTTTCAAGACATGTTGATTTTTTTTATATGCGAAGGAAGAAAACCAGCGGCGGGAACACCGAGTTCGAAGTCGATTTGTGGGAGATTTTATAACATGCTGATCTTGTTCTTAGACTAAAATTGTTTGAGAGTTACCTTTATAAATTTTCAGTCTTACATTTTATGTCTACGTCAGCCAGTGAGTAAAATGGAATGTTTAAAATATTTAAACGAAAACATAGCTCACGTTTTACAATTTAATAATTTAATTGAACAGTTTTTTTAATGTTGCGTGTTGCTTTAATTTGATATGCGTTCCCAATTCAAAATCCGATGACATGAAAGCGGCTATGGCCTGCGGCTTGTGGCCTGTACTGAAAATTATGTGACATTTCTTTTAAAACTGGCAATAACATTTACGTTTTGAATAAAAAGAAATAAAAACATTTTTTTTGTGCAGAACAGATTCGATATTATTAAGCAAATGTAGGCCCGTAATTTAAATGTGTCTAAGACTTTTAATTAAAGCGACATGGATTTAGTATCTTGTAAGATCAAAATAGGTTGTTTAACACGTTAGCTGCGAGGCCATTTTGGCGGAACTTTCAGCCAGTGCGTTTGAGGTCTGTTCGTGGCAAAGTTGAACTTTTTTCCAGTGCTATTGAGGCCTCTCCTGCCTCACAAAATTATGTTTTCGAAAAACATTTTTAAAAAATCCAAATTAGACGATATTTGCTTGAAACTTCACTATTATGAACTTAAATATGTGCATAATATGAATCTAGCTTCGCCTGGAGTTAGGACGTTTCGTTAATGAATAAAGTAAAATTAAAAATTTGTCATCGGTTCTGCCTCAAAACGCACTGAAAGGAAGGTCAATTAATGCATCGACTAGTGATGGGATTAAAAGAGAGTCGTAGTTACGATAAATGTTTATTGAGTATTAATCACTGAAAATGTTTTTCATTAAAATATGGTAAACAAAAAGATTTGTCACACTGGACACAAAAAGTCACAATTTTTTTAGTTTTCTTAGCAGCTTGCGTGCCATTCAATGTCAATCTTAATTTTTCGTAGCAACCTACGCAGCGCTTTCTTTGACCACCTCTTTGGAACAAATTATCAGCACATCTGCCGATAGGAAATCTTGAAATAAAATATATATTTTAGATCTCTTGTGTGTGTGTGTGTGCGTGCGTGTGTGTGTGTGTGTGTTTGTGCGTGCGCGTGTGTCTGCGTGTGTGTTTGTGTGTGTGTGTGCGTGGCTTTGTCTGTGCGTGTACTTATCCGTTCATCGATTTTAGGCATATATGGTACAAATTATGCCCTAGCGCGTAGTTATTTTACTATACCTGAAAGGAAAGGAAATTTCCTTTTTTTTAATTTGAGTTTTGTTGTTTATTTTGGATTTCGTAAGTCTTTTTGCGTTTACTTCTTTTTTTTTTACTCACAAGTGTGTTGAAAAACATCGTATGAGGGAGCATGATGATTGTTGGTCGCTCGGTTTTCTTGTAGAGGTCGCTTTTGAACAATGCCACCTCGCACGCAATAATCAACTTTGCTACCTAGTAGCATAACATACTAATATATGTCTTGTTTGCGTTTACGTTACCGCGTAGTACATATGTGAGAGTGTGGGTCTGTGTGTATGTATGTATGTACCTAGTCTTACTAATTTCAGTATAGCAGCCGTGGCCACCGAAGAAACAACTCGAACTTTCCAAAAGAAGATAAGACTTCCTACTATTAAGGAATCTGGAATTGTAAACCAGAAATATAAATATAACATTAAAATATATGAGTAATAGGTACATCAAGACCCATGCTGCAGCATTAGCAAAACAATCCACACTTAAAAAAGGGCAAAATTGCAAAGGGGATTTTTGTTATTGAAATATTGGATTTTAGTCATGGTGTGACGAGAGCAAGCTTTTGCTCTCGTCTCAGCGAATAATCAGCAAAAACATTCAACGTTCTCTGTACAAAAACGATGATCAGCACACAATGGTAAAAATTGCCACTATGGACTAAACTTCGAATGGAACTGTGACTTGCTTAAAATAACAGTGAAGAATAATCCACAACTGAGCACACAATTTAAGGCAACACCCATGTGCAAAACAAAATAATGATGATAATTGAGTATTGTTAGTGGTGAATGTGCGTGCGTGCGTGCGTGCGAATATTATATTAAGTATAAGACGTATTAATCGTGCTATTTAAGTAGAATTAGTTAATAGTAGCTTGGCTATTAGTGTTGTGTTTCTGGCTCGTAAATACATTCTGTGTCCGATTTATGCACTTTTGGTTCATCATAGACATAGGCCACCCCCTTAAAATTCAAAGTTGCAGTAATTTAGGTTTTGTATGGTATAAGTAAAATTTTTACCGAGGTCAATATAGTTTCTCATAACTCCAATAAACATTTTCAAATAAGTCAGATGAGTACTTCATCTGACTTATTTGGTATTATTGGTTTAAAACGTTAAGGATTTTAAAATAAAGTTCTACGCTCAATCTTTAATAAATCCTGCCAAAACGTCCTCGAAACTCGAAACGTTATCGAAATTTTTCACAACACTAAGCTAGGATGCGCGGCGCCCGCGCCGCCCGCGCTTCGTGCAGTGCGGCCATGAGGCCTACAAATTTTGAGATAGATTTGACCTCAATCCGCACTAGGCGTAATTAATTTCTTTTCAGTGCGTTTGGGGCCTGTAGGACCTCATTTTTATCTAATTACGCCATTGGGCTAGATATCGCAAGAGAAACATTTCTATATATTTGACTCTGTCGTACTCATAGAAATACTGATCTAGTAGCCTCCCGCACAGAGCGAAACAACTCGATTTTGACTGCCGCACCAGCGAGAAGTCACGCTTTGGGCCTGTTCTGCCTCAATCCGCAGTTAACGTGTTAAACCTGTAATAACAGCATGCATTTCCATTTATATAGCAAGGAGATGGTATATTATGCAGATTGCGCTGCCGTCTTAGTGGCGACGTCTTAGCGCCGCGGATGACGATCTAAAATTAATATAAATGTGCCATCACTAGGTATTACCTCATTTTATATGTATTTAATCGTCCTATTTAGATCCATATTGTTTTATTCGTATAATTTTAGAAAAGCTAGAAAGATTACATTCTCCTACATAGTTCACAATATTTTTACTTTAAAATAAAGAAATTTTCTACTAAATTTTTTACTTAGCAATTATCTGATAATACGCAAAGATTTAACGTCACGAATTCATTTTGTAATGTCGTGCTAGTAAGACTTAAATTAGAGTTTTATGAAAAAAAAAAAACAAATACATGTTTGTAAATAACAAAGTACGGAAATATGAAGAATACGATGGTGAGATGATTTAATTTTAAAAGGGAAATTTATTTAAAGCAAAGTGTATTTGAATTCTCGATATAATGAAAATCAATTTCAATCAGAATTTAAAATAAATAATACAGGATGGCTTAGTTTATACAAGCAAGCGTAAACGATTCAGAACCAAAGGAATAACATCCAACGCCCCGTTTCCCAAACGGTAAATTACTCACGCACGGAAGAGCGATCAAACGCCAATCATGGCTTCCTAACACCCTGTACTATGGAGAGAATTCCTAAATAAATTTTAACTAACCTTCTTTAACAGTTATTTCCTTGAAAGTGTAAAATTTAACAGTGGTAGACGCCAACAACAAGAACCTCTGTTGCACGACTAGGCCGGCTAGCCCGGTGAAATACCACGACCACATAGAAGATAGGCGTAAAGTGGAAGCAATTGCGCGTTTCGTCTGATGAGTGTGGTGCTGGAGGCCCAATTTAAGTCGTCTTCTCCTTCCCACCACTTTCTTATAAAGGAAAAGCCGGAGATGGGATGGGGATTTGTCGGAGCCTGGGGACGTAGAGTAAGGGAAAAATATTATCTTTCTGTGCGTCCCCTCCTCCGATGAATAAAAGTAGGCAACGCATCGCTATTTCAGCGAAACAGGTGGTCGCTTGCTCATTTGCCACCTAATGATATAAAAAAAGTAAAAATATACAATTATCTAAATTATACTGAATGCAACCTAAAACAAAGCATATTAAAACAATATTAACGAATATTATAAACGTTACGTAGCTAAGAAATAAATATTTATAACAGCAATAAGAGTTAATAAATAAAATAAATGAATATCGCCAATTTTATTAATTTATAACTACTGGCATGAAATATTAAATTAAAACACATGCATTATTTATAAGAATTGAATTTATTACATGTGTGGTTTGAACACATGTTTATGCAATTTTGTGGTTCTCGTTCATAAATAACAAGTGTATTTTGTCAAATTAATTTTAGACCCAAATCATCTATAGAAATTGTTTCTAAAATATTTAATGTATTGCATACAAAAATAATAATTAATTGGCTTAAATGCATTATAAAATTGTGTAAAATAATTTGAACGTTTCAATCAAAGAATGAAAAGACATGTATACGACTCATTTTTATAAGAACAACTTAGTTATAAAAACTACAACTTAATCCTTAAGGAAAATAAATATATGAAATATGCGTGCGATATGACAGACTCTGTCAGGCCGTATATACTTATGTAAGCGTCCGGGACATGTTTGCTTACTCCGGTTAACAAGTTTACACAGTGAGACCCCGTTAGACCTAGCCCTACCATGTGGACATCAAAGCTATTTTGTTACATATATGAATATTAAAATAACCTACGCTAGGTAACGAGCAATCATAGCTTGTATCCCTTGTTAGGTAAAAGCGTTATATATTTCTTTTTAAATATTAATAAAACACTGTTTTTATGTTTATCTTTGACCAAAGCCTTGTCAAACATAATTGTCAAAGATACGAATTGTTATCAAACATAGCTGTCTGACTGATGTCTAATGTCTGAAACCTCAAATGAAATATCTTTATTTACCTTAGGCTTATATTTTGCATATAGCAGTATCATGATTGTCAATAATCATAGGGTCTATAGTACTATCTCTCTAGTCCCAGTTATGCTCACTGATATTAAGTGCATTGAACATAAAGTGTACTGGAATCCCATTAAAGTAGGCATATGTCGGATTTTCGGGGCATTTGCAGCACTGCGTAGCTTCGTTACTGTGCGTTTAATGGCCATTCATTAACGTTTCATGCAACTACACCGAGATCAAGTGAAATACTACTGCATGTTATCAATACTGTTCGTTGTTCTATGAACTTCGTAACAGCGTTGGTCTTATATTTTGTGATTGAATACCGATGACTATAATCATTATAGTTTTGTACCCAGTATGTGTGAATGGTCCTTCATTTAAATAGACTATTTAAGAAATATTTTACATTAGCTGTTATAAAAAAAGAATATTTATTGCCTCAAAATGAGGGGAATAAACTCCTGTTTAAATTTGCTCATCGCTAAATTCTTCGGTCAATATATATAGCAATAGATATTATAGATATTGAATATCTACTACCTACTACCAATATTAATGTTCCGTTTGTAAATTCTTAGAGAAATAAAGTTCTTATCCATCTGAGCGTCAAGAAATCTTTAATCACAATTATATACAAATGTATATTTGTTATACAAACAATAGTAGTGGAAGTAATCCTCAAATCTCTTCATTTAAGCTCGTGTGTGTGCATTAGCATTCAGTGAGAGCTGAGTAGTGGTCATTTCAATTTGAATACACCGTTGCAGGTGCCGGTGAGTAGTGCAATGTTGTGGAAAACGACCCTGTTACAAAACGTTACACGGAAATTTTACAAAATAAAATTTAAAATATGTTTAGTCACTAATTATTATCGGCAACAATGGACCTGTTATTATTGTTGAAATGGTTTACATTGCTTTCAATATATGTTGCAGTTTCTATTTTTTTTTTAAGAAACCACGAAATTATAATTAATATTATAGTTGCTGCCTTTATGGCTGTTGGTTATAGTCACTATTACAATACAATTATAAAGTTTTTCTATTTTTAAGATTATTTCGTTTTAATGATATTTGAATTATACGAAAATGGTTACTAAAAATTTCAAGTATACTTTCTCCAATGAATTCATACAAAATGCGAAAACGTTTGTTGCAGATAGAAATTCCAATAACCTGCATTATTCTAGCAATCTGAGACTCGTGGAATTCGTTTTATCGAATTCTTACAATTTACACCTTTAATTTGCGAAATCAAATACTTTTTAAGTAAGTGTGGAGTGTGTCAATTAAAACTAAGTTTCATAGAAGAAACATCAGTCATTAACTTCGAAGTTTTATTATGAACTAGCTTTTACCCGCGACTTCGTCCGCGCGGAATAAAATGCACACAAGATAAAAAAGTTCCTATGCCCGTCTCCTAGTTCTAAACTACCTCCCTATCAATTTTCAGCTAAATCAGTTCGAGCGATCTTGATTTATAAATAGTGTAACACGACTTTCTTTTATGTATATAGATTAGTTTTTAGAAACTAAATAATTAACGTGACGTTTTAAACCATTTATTTAACTTTAACAATACTTTTACAATATTACTATAAATGTTTCTATTCACGCCTTACCTATATTGTTTGATTATCGCGTTGCCAAATTGAATGATCTACGTATGTATTGAATTGTCTAGAGGCGACAGGGCGTTGTTTGCCCTCTCACGGTAACAAGTTTATATTGCCGTGCCATCGTTAGTGCGACGCGCCTCTCTAAATTATATCGACATTGTGTATACAAACAGACAACGTTATACAAAATTAATAGGCAAATAGCAAAAAAAACTCAAAAGAAATATATAAATAAAAAGTAGCTGCTATATTTTCATTTTTGCTAGTTGAAAGGCGAATGTTTCTTGTTATAAAGGCGAACCAGTAACCAACGTGCTTTTGAATAAAGAGTATGTCCCAAGATAATGCCGAAACGAAATCCGTAATCTCTACGAATTGTTTGTAATAGCCACAATCGAAAATTAGCATTACCAATAGTGACATAATATCTATCAAAATTGGGAAACTGCTATCTTACTAATATTATAAATGCGAATGTGTAGATGGATGGATGAATGGATGTTTGTTTGAATGTATCTCCGGAACTGCTCAACGGATTTTGATGAAATTTGGCACAAATGTAGAACATAGTCTGGAAGAACACATAGGAAACTTCTTAAGTTTTTTTTTTAATTCTGGGCGGACGTAGTCGCGGCCAACAGTTAGTATCATATACTTGTTAAAGGTTACTTTACTTTAAAATCATAAAGTTATGGCATAAGGTTAAGGCTCGAGGAGGCATTCAATTTCGTCGTGCAAACATAATGTAAGAGAAAACATCTCACAGCAAATGTCGGAGGTAAACATGACACGGGCGTGAGCAAGCAATTGCCTTGACTTTAAGTAATATAGCATCTTATGTCACCGATCATTTGTGCTCTTCGTCAGTTTACAATCTGACTAGGCATATTATAAACTGATAAAAAAATGAGTTCTATGGCACAATTATAACAAAAACCTAGATAATTTTCTGGTAATGCCTGGTTGTTGTTGTAAAGATGATAAGTTTAAAGGACAAAAATGAGCGGTTGAATTTAATCTAGTAGAACACAACGCTCGGGGAAAAACAATTACAAAAGAATACAAAGCTCACACTTTACTCTTTATAGCTTGCGGGCAGTTTGTACGGACTTACGAGTTGCCTCGTAGCGACTTAATTGTTACTGTGCACCATTTCTGATAATAAAACGACTTAAATAATTTTAATTTTTTATCACGAAATTGCGACAAATTGCCAGTTGAAATAATAATGTTTTTTTTTTTTTTTTAAATATTTAAATAAATCAGTCAACATTGTAATATTTCATTTAAATCTTTAAATCGTAAGAATAAGCGCAAATTGTTATCTCATAATTTAATCTGAATACAATTTGCATATGAAACTATTGACATGACTTGAATCTTACTTCGGAATAGCTACAACTGTTCTAGAATTCCAGGTAATATAGAGGTAATTACAACGCTAACATGCCGACAAAGAGAAAAAGTTTATTCATTTATTCATTAAAAATTATATTATTAATTAAATATGTAATATTTTTTTAATTTGTTTATAACGATTCAAGGTGACTTCAAGTTAAAAAGAACAATAACTATCTTACCTACTTAAACAACAACTACGACCGAAAATTAAAAAAATGCTTAATCATCAGTAAAAACGCAATATTGGCTATGGCAACCAATTTCACCTGAAGTTTCTATAAGATTTAAAAACAAAGCAATACCCGAATTTTCATCTCAATATTTATAAAAATAACACGTATCTAAAAAGCTAATAAAAATAATAGTAAAACCAATTTTCGTATAAAACATAATAAGAAAATAAAGAATTAAAAGAAAAGATGACTTGAGACGGTTCTCCGCGAAAAGACTGATGTCAAAGAATGTTTGAAGCGGTACAAATAGCGCGAGTCAAACAACACGGCAATAAAGATTCATTGCTCAGATATTTTACCGACTACGAACTTGCAAACGACGCAAGGCACAGGCGAACAAGTATCTAAATAATTAATATTATTAAAAAGTCTTCATATTCAAGACAGTTCCCCTGTTATTATACTTGTAAACAACTTATTGCTTTCTCTTTCAGTCTCTTTTAGAAAAACAGAGACAATACTATCTTTCATTAAAGTGTTAAGATAATATAAATCAATTATAAGAGACATTATACGAATGTTTTCAGTGGTCTATGGTGATTTTTTTAACTCAGATTTTGGTATGTACGTAAGATAATTGAGTAATTATGATAGTTTTTAATTAATATTGTAAATAAAATAATTTATGTATGTCTATTAGTAATTTTATAATTAAAATTTGTTAAAATATTTAACTTGGACCACAATCCAAACACACGAATAAGTTTTCATTTCAATGTGAGATAGCGGAGGCGTTGTCATGGTAACAAAGAAGAATGCGAAGTACCGAAAATAAATTAGGTCCCAATTTGTTTTCATCATAATTTCGAGGGAAAGAAATTAAATAAAAGTATTCGGAATGTTCGTCTGCAATTAAAAATACTAATTTGCAGTCGCTATCATGTTCCCTAGATTAAGTTTTTGAGTAATTTAATCTGGTACAGTGTTTATTCTTTTTATTGTTTGTAGAATTCAAAAGTTTCCATTTACATGCGTTTCCACTATCAGTACACCTGTATAAGAACATAATATTTTTTTTTTCAAATAATATTGTTCATTGCTTTTTAGTGCACTAACAAACTAAAGTAAAATTTCAAATTAAGTCGAATTATATTCAAAAACTATACGTCTATCTACAAAAATGACTAGCAAATAGGACATTGCAAAATCAGAATTCAATAACTAGGAAAAGCACTGTTAAAGTTTTAATTAAATTAAGCATCTTTGTGCTGATAGCATGAAAGCTTTTAGCTTATTACTTATTGAATTAAGCTTTTAAAACATTCAACCCTTTTATGCTGCATTTTATGAAAATCTATCATATCAAAAAAATATGTATCAAAGAATATGTCTAGACAGTAATTTAAAAAATCAGTGGTTACAATAAACTAGGGAATGAAAAAAAGCTTTTTAAACTAATTTGTAAGCATACCAATTTTTCTCTTCTCCTCTTCGTAAATCTCTGTTATGTCTATTATTTTATCCTAGAATCAATGTTTAGAAATATAAAGAAACGTAACTTAACAGTAGAATAGTTCTTAGCTTACTTAAAGGCCATGGTTAGGGGTCCATACTGGAGTGGTATACGCTTGTTACATCAAAGAAATAGCCTCAAAGCATACATTTTAATGGAATACTGTACATTCAAGTCCACTCGTATACTAGCAATTCCATCCCGTGATAACTAAACCGTATTTTGAACGGTCAAATGACTTAATTTAAATTACCACTTTGAGACACCGCGCTCGCTCAAACGCACTGATTAATTCAATTAATTTACATTTGAACATATGGACTGTCTATATTCTACTAAGTACCTATATATCCGTTATTTAGATACAGGGCATAATTTGAATGTATTGAACAAAATTTTATTTTAATGTTCATCGTTCCTTGTGCGTACTGCAAAGGATTGGTACAAGTTGCCGGCGTCAGTTTTTCCGTCCAAGTAAGATGTGGAGAAGAAGAAGACCTTCAAGAGTAGAATGAATAGGCATTTACAAAGCTAGGGCGTACCATCTTTAGACCACATCATTACTTCATCAGGTGGGATCGTGGTCGAGCGCTAGCTTATTCAATATAAAAAACATAGCTAGAAAATTATCATCAATTTTGTATGTAAAAAAAACTTTCAAAATGAAAACCTAATGATTTCAATTATGCTTGTCGACATTCAAGTTTCCGTGGTGTAGCGGTTATCACATCTGCCTAACACGCAGAAGGCCCCCGGTTCGATCCCGGGCGGAAACATAATTTTTTCCATTCAAAATACAGCTTGCTGTTGACTTTTTTGATACCCTATTTATTTTTAAGCAATCATATTCTATTTTAAAGTTATATGCAAACAAAAAGTTTAGTGTTTTTTTAATAAAATGAGAGGAATGTGTCTAGACAGTGGAAACTGACTTACAGACAAAACATACAATAAACATTTACTTCTGGTACAAAAGTCCAATAAAGTTACGTCTTAGGGAAATGGCAGAACAATGTTCAAGGTAAACTTGTTATAGTACGTGAAAGCCGTTTTGAACATGGTAGTGCATTCAATTTAAAAGTCTCTCTACAATATAAAAGCTAAGATATTACTAAGAAAATTTTTATACAAGTAAAATAATACTATTTTGTGTATGACGAAAAAAAAAATATTTAAAGTCTACAAACGAATTTTTTATCATTTAAGTTTTGTCGTAGTAGTTAGTAACTTCGTTATTCAATTGGAACGATAAAAATTAGCAAGAATAATATTAGAAAGTTTATGTTAGCTAGTGTTGTACGTATATAAGTAATGTAAGTTCCTTTCACAAGAGAGAATATAGAACCATACAAAATGAATGTTGTAAATTTATATTGAATTCCGTTCGTGCGACCGCACATTTGTAAAGCGTTGCACAGCGTTGAAAGCTTTACGGTTTGTGGTAATTGCCGATGTTGTGCACAACACTATTTTATAAAAAAATATATATTTAAGCTTATAAGCTTATTTGGAATAATATATATTTTACTTGATAAAAAAAATAAAATTAATAATTCGCTTCTAAATTATAATTTTACCACGTTACTTTAAAATCCTGACATTTATGACTGTACTCTATGTCACTCTATATTTTGATTTACCTCAAATATCCTTTGATCGTAATCGGATTAACATAAACTATGAATACACCATAATTGTTATTGTTATGACCACACTCATTATACCATAAATATAGGTTGGCTGGCAGCGATCCAAATTATATGCCATTATTTAAACATATATTGCATCATATTGCTTGACATGGTTATCTGTAATGACCAGTTAAATTGTACGCTATGAAGTAACACTAACATTAAGTTAATAAAACGTGGATGGCCAAATTATATCTTGTTTTAAATTATTATGACAATTAGTAGAAAAAAATATTTTTTTAACACTAAAAATTAAGGTTGCAGGAGTGCACTGGATAAGGGCGGCAAGAGGACCGGGTATTGTGGCAATAAGTGGGGGAGGCCTATGTTCAGCAGTGGACGAACCCAGGCTGATTACGATGATGATGACTAAAAATTAAGCAAATAAATCTATCGTGTCTATTAATAAGCATCTCATTGTATTATTTTACACATAGGTGACTGGCTATTGTGTTGCTCGAATTTCACCTTAGTTTCATTATGCAGGATATGCAAATTTGCTTTAAAGCGTGCTTTGTACTTTGGTCAAACGTGTTCTCAGTCCGCGCAGTTCTAATGTATGCAAACTAAGTTTCTGATTGACATTTCAGACGATACAAAGCACGCCAAACAATCTATGATGCAGTTAGGAAATTTGATTTAGTCGATTAAATATTTATATTTACAGTAGCCCTTGTTAATAAACAACACACTCAAGCTAAAAGCTAGATAATAATGGCTATAGGCATCACTTTTAAATTTGGAACTATTATTTTTCACAAACACTCAAAACAATAACTCCATTTGCAAACACAAAGCGATTTGTTCAAGCCACGGGAAAGTATTCAATTTCGTCAGGCATAATGCAATTGAAAATAAGTTCGCTACTACCGGAAGTGCTGAAAACAAAAGCGGTGTTTACATATAGATTATTGTAGGTTATATATAATATTATATACATATATACTAATATTATAAATGCAAAATTTATATGGATGGGTAGATGTTTGTTTGAAGATATCTCCGGAAGAGCTGAACGGATCTTGATGAAATTTGGTATAGATTAGAACATAGTCTGGAAGAGCACATAGGTTACTTATTAATTTTTTTTTAATCACACGCGGACGGTGTCGCGGTCGACAGCTAGTATATTATAAGGTGGCAAATAACTAAGCGTCCAATTAAATTCTGAATTAGGCTATAGCAGTGAAAATACGTAAATAGTTAATCAGTTGATATATAAATAAATCTAAAATACACTTTACAGACTGCAACTAAATAAAGGAAACAATTATTGTGAATTATGGCACATCTTTCCGGCCTAGACAAGCAGAACAGCATCCAAATTTATATTTTATACGGCACTTTGTGTGAATTTGAATACTTTCCAGCTGCTATCAAGTATCCTGTATTGAAACTTTAGTGTAAATGACACCATTCAAAATGTTTGTCGTTCCAATAAAGTATAAAGGAATGATTTACATAAGAATGGCTAGAGAACCTAACTTAAATAGAATTGGACCTAAAATTATTTTGGCGTATTAAAATTACTTTAGAAATTCAACCCTGTAGGAGTTTCCATTTAAATTAAATTGGAAAAGTTAGAGACGATACTTAAGCTTATAACTAAGGGTAAAAGAGATAAATAAATCAACTTAAAATCTGAATTAACTTAAACATAAGGCAAAATAAGAATGAAAATAATTATTTACTAAAAATTCAATACTAAGACTACATTTCTCATATTGCTGTGTACCTCTTTTTTATGAAACACCCTGTGTAATTGTTTAAAATATTTGTGCTCGTAAAACTGAATACCCATCATTTTCCTTTCAGTAAATTAAATTTTTTAATTTCATTTCCACTGGAAGCATGGCTGTAATTATGCTCGCTAAACAAATAACTCGCATTTAAATTGTATACCAACTCTAAGCAATTGACTTGTATACAAACGCCATTAAAAGCTACAGTTATGAAAAGCGTTAAAGGTATTGACTGACAACGGCCGTCGGAATAACGAATAATAACTCACTCCCTGAATACGGAGACTTGTTAGTGTCCTCCGGTAACAAATTTTCACGCCTGCCTTCATTAGTGCGCACCGGTTGGCCGAAATGTTCTGCCATTGCACGTAACGTGGTATGAAATATTGTTCCTGCTATATAAATATATAAAATATAACCTTAGTACATAAGAACTGTAATTAATTAGTTCATTAATAGATAGTTCTGCATTTGAACAATGTAAGTTTAAGTACAAAGTTATTTAAAATGGGATATTTTTTTACAGTAACAGATTTTTAAAAGAGCAGTTTTTAATAAGAGTAAAGAAAGAATGTTTTCTAGCTGCATGTTTATTAACAGAAAATGACGTTTTTATGTGAATTTTACGTGACATGGTAATATTAATAATATACCTAAATATCCCCTTTTTTATTTAGAAAGTTTATAGAAAGTAAAAAATATTATAGAGAACTAATTAACATCTTCATTTGTATAAGGATAAGACAAAGCAAACGAGATCTGTCGCTTAGGAAGTGTGAATTGATGAAATCTTGTTTGTAGCCTCTTCGTAACGAGTTTACTCCAGACTACCTTCATTAGAGCACGTTTGTTAGCTTTGCCATATACGAAGCATAGCCCAATGGAACATTTATAATTAAATTATTTTAAAATCTCTTTATAGAAATAAATATAAAGAGAGGAATGGTAAAATGTACTTTACGAGAAGTGACATTAGCTTCTAACTACTAACTATAATTATTAGATTGCTTGTAGGCTGATGTAATGTCCGCTCTATAAAATATTTGACTATAGAAAGGCGCACTATTAAAAACTTATTCGTACCTTTGAAACATTTTCGTTGTAAAGTTGATCTGGAGATAAATGTTTATTGGTAGTTATAGAATTGACATCTATATTAAAGGCAAATATATTCAATGAATCAGGCTATCAGAGCTTGTTCGCTGTCTCAAAGCTGTAATTTACGTTGAGCTATTCGACCGTTCAAACGCAATTTAATGGTTGTAGGATTGGGATTACTAGAATAGCGCTTAAATGAAATATATTTGAAACATCTTTTTACCTTTTCAAGCCTTTACAAAACAATGTTATCATTTTATTTATAGTTAAATAAACTTGGATTATTTGGTATTAAAAAATTGTGGAAATATCTTGTCATTAATGTGTTAATAATTTTGCGTTTATATCATTAGAATATGTAAAAGACTATCCTATTACCTAATTTAAATCCGTATTGAAATATAATACATATGTGCTACAACAAAGTTGTTTAATATTAATTAAATATCAAGTTACAATGTTTCTTTGATGTGGCACTTCGTCGCTACTCTACAATTATAACTGATACAATATTTAAGCCGAGCTAAATTGACGTCACATTGATACGCTTCAATAACTATGTTTTAGAATTATAATTTATACTCATATATGGCTGCCATTACAAAGATATGGTATATTGAAATTTTATTAAGTTATATTAAATCTAATAAAAGCTGACGTATAATAATTGTTTTTAGCAGTCAATACCGACGACTTCAAATGTTGTTGGTAGAACTAAGCAGTTGACGTTCGCATTACACGGATCGTAGTTTGCAGAAATGCAGCCGGCTGAGATTGAATACTTCAAGCAATTAGTATATGTCAGCGAAAACGGTTCTTGTTTTATAAAACTGTCCTTTTTCGTTATTTAAGAAATCCTTCTCTACTATCTCTACTCATCTATGTTTATATAATAGAGAATATTCATCGAACAATTTTGTGTCTATTTTATTTTATAACAAGGAACTTTTTCGCGACATGCAATTACCAGTAGTTACCTCGTTAGTGTCGGTTGTTTTAAAGCGTACTTCAATTAATTCAGTATTCATAAATATTCCTCTTTTTTAATTAATCGCAAGGAAACATAATTCAATTTTCAGTTGTACATCGTACATGTATTTTGTACTTCATTCGTAGTTAAACTAAAACACGACTAATTTATAACAGCTCAAATGCACAAACTAATTTTTTTGTTAATAAAAACAAAATTGATGATTGTAACTTTATGATACCCACGTAAAGTCGAATGACAACTCACTTGTCAAAAACTGTTAGGGTCTGTTCACACAGGCTGGAGTTAGATCAGAGTAATTTTCATCGCAAATAAAATTGAGCTTTATAACATTGAAACAAGGTTTAATTTCACTATGCATGTATGTTCAAGCGCAAACGTAAAAAAGAAGTGAAAATAAATTAAAGCCTTATGTCAATCGTTTAGAGCTTAACTTTATTTGCGATAATGATTTGCTCTGCTCTCCGCCCTGGTGTCTCTAAACCTCATACCGATTAGGCCCAAGGCGGTCAAAATTTAATTGACATACATACAAACCTATATAAACACACACACTCACACATTCACTCGGATAATTATTAATACAATTACAATTGATTTGCTATTATGAAAAAATTAAATAAACACACATATTTTGCTCCTCTTATATAACCTTTAATGTAAAAAGACTTTTCGTTGCCAGGAATTTCAGAACAGTCGTTATTAGGAAGTCAAATTCGCGTCGTGTTCGTATTTTCGTATGCAAATTGTATTCAGAGGAAATTATGAGATAATTTTCAAAAACCTTTATAAAGAATAACATACCTATTTCTTATATTAGAATGTAAAGGTGAATATACACTAGAGTATTTTCTCAAACATTTCTATGTAATGTAAAAGCATAGTTTCCAAAGCACGTCTGGTTCGTGAATGTATGATACACTAGAACATATCATAGAGCGGCTTGTTGTTTTGTTATAAGTAAATGCTCAAGTCTATACCCACCTTAAGAGTGTGAAATTGTTGTATGATGTAAATCCGTAAGCACAAAAAAATTATATTTCATGTATGGGTTTCTGTTTGTGGTTCTTAAGTATTTCTATTGAAGGTGCAAATATAGAGTAATAAAGGTGAGGACCATACTTATGTCTTCAGTCTCCATTCACTTAACAGTTGTTAGAACTTGTTTATTTCTGTTGCAAACAAATATAACTCATATGCACGTACGGGTTGGATCAAATTTGCTAAAGTTTCAACATTGACAGGATGTTGCGCTGGTCTCGTGCAAAACAGATGGGAAGTAGCGTTCCGCTTGTTAGGATCTTAATTAAAGCCTAATTGATACCTAAACAGACAGGACGAGAGATAACCAAATTATCCAGCGATGCCTAAGAGCTGCCTGCGTGGAATCAACTGTAAATGTTATTCAATTAAAATTCATATTCATATATAATAGACAAGCATTTTTTCAATAAATAACTTGTATTTGACATAATTGGAAATAGTAAATTACAATTTAGGTTAATAAGTAAAATTAACTTAACTAAAAGAAAAAAAATCTTATAAGCAAAACCAACCGGCTGAGTTGATTTTTGAATCTGATTAACTGAAGTCAAACTGATAAAAATAAAATCTATATACATATATATAAAAGAAAGTCGTGTTAGTTACACTATTTATAACTCAAGAACGGCTGAATCGATTTGACTGAAGCTTAGAACCAGGAAACGGACATAGGGTAATTTTTACCCCGTTTTCTATTTTTTATTCCACGCGGACGGAGTCGCGGGTAAAAGCTAGTAAGAAATATATCGAAAAATAATTATAAAACCAGCATTGGAAATGTAAAGATTAGTCCATTTATTAGAACAGTAAATTCCTTATCAAGTGTTAGTAATGAAACTAATTAGAGTATCGAGTAAATCCGAAGGCGAAAATCTTTGTTAAACTGTTTAACACCACTCAACCCCGGACACCAAACCTTGCGGTCTAAAATCCTTCTTAAGCCGATTACATTCGCTAAGGCTACGAACAATCTACTAATCAAATAAATGCCGTTGTAATTTCAGCTTTACCAGTACAATATTCTACATCCATAGAAATATATAATAGTGTCCGATATTGCCTTGCCGTCTGTTTTCATAGTATTTTTTTTCTTGTCACTTTTTTATGCGATTGATTTATTAAAATTGTATTAGCCTTCAAATTAAATCGTATATTTCATTTTACTTTGAGTCTAGCATCGTAATAAAATTGTGAAAATTTTTCTAAAGTTACTTAATTTAGTCCAACTTGTATTTACTCGAGGAAAACTGCATTTTAAAAACATTTTATTAAAATTTTGAAACGGTGCTCACACCAGTCTCGTGTTTACCTCCGACATTTGCTGCAAGACGTTTTCTCTTACATTATGTTTGCACGACGAAATTGAATGCCTTCCCAGGCAAGACTAGCCTAGCACTTGTGAATTAAGTCAGTATTCTTTTCTGAAACATAAACGAAAGGGAATATTTCGATAACTTTTTCCATGAAGGTACCAGAATATACTGATTTCTATAATTATATAAAATTATTTAAAACATTACGTTTACTCACCTTGAAAACTCAAATTTTTTATAAGGAAAATTGCAGATTATACATTCAAGGTCAAAAAATTTGGTCAACAATCGTTTTTTTTTTTAAAGAATACCATAAAATGTAATTAAGTTTTATTATTGTTGAGATGTTTATAGGTACAAAATAAATAGAATTATAAGGTATGTACGTTAAATCACGTTTGCATGGTTGAGCAAGCTTACTTCAATCAGTGCCCCGTGACACCCGATACAGACTGGCGGCAGGATTAATTGAATAAATTTGCATTTAATCCCAGCAGCATTTCCATTTGTTGCTTATCACTCTAGTCATCCGGAAAATGTGGCGCGAATTGTCTCCTGTTATTTAAAACCGAGGTGTAAGCTCCGACTGCTTCTGCAACATCTATTATTGATATTTTCAGTGAATATTTTTTTTTTTAAATATTTACTGATATCCTTGAATTTCCACTACCGTCTTGTTATCCTTCTCTTTTCAAAGATAATGTTAGAGATGACAATATGGTTTTACAATTGTTTTCCGACTATAGAAATTTACAATTAAATTGGCTGGTATCATTAATGAAGTACCAGGACAACATAAAATAACGTGTAGTGATAACTGGTTATTACAAGATCATGTTGCATTTTCATGCAGACACACAAATTATGATTTATTATCGATTTTGCAACGCTTCTGTATTTTAATTAACAATGTCACAGGGTTATTTGCTCACGTCAACAAAATTAATTAGCTTTGGTTAGTTCGTGGTCACTGCTTCAAATATAATTTCCTTCTATATATGTTTATTAGGGATTTATACATAATCAAATATATATCAGATAAAGCTAATAAAATACTTCGCTATTCATTTCAATACAGTCTTTAAAATATCTAAATCTGGTGTAGTTGGTGTTTCGTAAAATAAAGGTAACTACATAAAGTGCACTTGGAAGCCATTTAAGTACGAATACGCAGGATTTTCCGGCGCACTGCTGCAGTGTTCCGAGCAAATCGGTCCGTTAGTTTAATGGTCATTCATTACTGTTTCAAACGCATTACATTGAGATCTATACTAACCAATGTACATTTCTGAACAAATCTATAAAGTAAAAGCAAAAAGGACTGAATAAAACCGTTTAAAAACCAGCTGACCAACGTATAATATTACTAAAAGGTAAAGAATAGTTTTCAGTATTTATTATTTCCTTTAAAATAAAGCGTATCACCATCTCAAAGGCCGGCAACGCATTTGCGATTCCTCTGGTATTGCAGATGTCCATGGGCGTCGATGAACACCTAGGTGTTCCCGCTGCTCTTTTGCCCCCTTCTCTTATAAAATAAAAATAAAATAAAGCAGTGTTTAATATAAGCCGTTACCCTGAGTAGTATTTCATTGCTGATCCATGCTTTAGTAATTTGGCGTTTGGGAAACATTACGATGATTGTTATTGCTCCTAAGGGAATTTAGAATCTTTCCTCACTTAAACTGGGGCACTGGATAATATTTGTTCATATACAGTTAAATAATAATGTAAGGTTTTCTAAATATAATGTAATTTTCTTTACGAAACTAAAGCTAAACTCTCTTCGTCATAAATTGAAGCTGATTTAACAATCAGTAAGGTTGGCAGAATTTATTAGAAAACTGTGGGACTTATATTAGAAAACAAAACTACATTTATGCAGCGAGCTGCCTTATTATGCAGATTGCGCCTCGTCGCTTTAGTAGTGAGAGTTGAAGACGAAGTATTGTTGTGCAAGTTATTAATACCGAGGTAGCACAACACAAGAATTATATTTTATCAATGTCAATATACAGCAACCCAAATGACGATCACTAAATGAGTTCGAAATAAATGAAATATGTACATATGTTATCATTAGCTATTCATTTTTCTAGTCTCACTAATATTATAAATGCGAAAGTTCAGAAGGATGGATGGATGGATGTTTGTTTGAAGGTATCTCCGTAACCGCCCAACGGATTTTAATGAAATTTGGCACAAATGTAGAAAATAGTCTGTAAGAACACGAGTTTCTTTTTAATTCCGTGCAGACGGAGTCGCGGGCGGTATCTAATTTATAATATTTTTAAATTTTAAATGAATTCAATAGTACATTGAAAATTTTATATCATAAATAGAGTAGTAAAAAAATAAGGTCGAAGTGATGAAGACTTAAACGATGATTTGATGCGACGAATACTTATGTGAATATAATCAATGAACCAAAACTTGAACCAGACGCCGTGCATACGTTTGATAGATTTTATTATAAGAATTAATAATAATATAGGCTACAACGATATTTTATAGAGATTTTTTATAGATAACTATAAGTACTTGATTACAACAAGAATCTCATCTGATTAATCCAAACTTAACTTACATGTCTCAGTAATATTGTATTATTCTATTCTGTAAATTTATATGTTATGTATTGTATGTATTGTATAAATATAATATTACCACAGGACTTAAGATAAGCAAGTTGCCACCATACAACATCCAACTCAGTTGTTTCTGATAATATGACGCATACCCGGCACAAACTTGCCCTCTGGCGTAATATATCTGAAACTTTATTTGCCACAAGCAATATACAAACTAATTTCATTGTAAATTTCATCAACAGCAAACATATTGCGGTTTTTGTGAAATCGCTTTCAACTACCAATTATTGAACTTTTAATATTACAATTTGAATTTTCAGAAATTTACAAATGGCACAGATGAAATTGTTATTATTTGTACTTATCATTTCTAGGCTGAAGTACTACGATTTTAAAAAGTGACATGACTGAGAAGAAATAGGCTCCCTTCCCCTTCCTATGCGCCTTCTCCTCCGTCGATTAAAGAAAGGCCACGCATCTGCAATTGCTGATGTCTAGGGGCAGCGGTCGTTTCGCTATTTCGACTTATTAAAATGACCGGTTGCTCGTTTGCCACCTTATGGATATAAAAAAGTATATTATACTATCGTAGTAACTTTAAAGAAAGTCTTGTGAAATTTTTGTTTGGATAATTTAATTTATTGTAATTGGATATTATTGTAGGGATTTTTATTCTCCCTGGATATCCTGATAGGTGAGATTAGATAACGTAACAGTTGAAAGTGCTCAGGTGCAATTATCGACGTTCCCAGCATTCCTATGTACCTTGGCTGTGCGGCAGGAGACTCTTATTGGATTCCACGAATGTTCCTTTGGCACTTGATTGTAGGGGACCTTTTGATTGTAGATGCTTTGCAGCTTTTATTCAATTTTTTGCTAGCGTTGATTGCAAATAAATGGGTTTAAACGATTCATATTACTAATTCCGATTGTAATTACTATTTCATTTTGTTTTAATTAACCAGTAATGTTTGTACTCATATATTATAAATTCGTTATTCTACAAATTACTGACTTTTATGAAGTAACTAGCTGCCGCCCGCGACTCCGTCCGCGCGAATTTAAAAAATAAATATGTTCTTTCCGACTATGTCTACATCTGTGCCAAATTTTTTTACGATCTGTTGAGCCGTTTCGGATATATGTACCTTCAAACAAACATCCATCCATCCATCTAAACATTCGTATTTATAATATTAGTAAGATATTATTTTACAATATTTAAGACTCAATTTCTTATAGAACAATTTAAATGGTAGTTTTTTTTTTAATTTGAGGCATTTTTGTGCGCTCTTTTTTGTTTATCATATTACGAACAAGAACAAGATCATATTAGAACAAGTGAACAACATTTCTGTAAATACTATTTTTGTTATTTCATTGAAATAAACAATATTGAACTAAACCTTTTTTCCAATAATCGATCAACGTACTTGAGACATAAAACATCCTTACGAACCCACTTCACTTTTTTGCTTTCTCTTTACAAGAAGTACATTTAAAGAAGTCTACTAAAATTAAGTCTAAGGAGAGCACGTCCGAATTTTATTGTACCTTCAACAATGTCGCAAGTATAATAAAATTCAAAGAACAAACTTATGTAAAATATATTTTATGAAGACGTTTCGTGAAGATATTCAATTATGTGAGTTAGTCTTGAAAACAATTTTTATGAAATTATATTGTGGGATAAAGTTTTGGTGACGAAATAGGGTAAACACTATCTGAATTCATCTTACTAATATCCTGAATGCGAATTTTGGATGGATGGATGAATGTTTGTTAGAAGGTATGACAGACAGACTACAGAATGCTTCGTGAATCTTCGTGAAATTTGTTATAGATGTAGAACTTATCCTAGACGAACACATAGGCTACAAATTGAGTTTTTTTTTAATTCCGCGCGAATGGAATCGCGGTCGACAGCTAGTTTATAATAATTTCCATTTTAAGACTATTAGGATTGCTACAACTTAACGGTGAACTGTAAAAGTCTACTAACATGTCTCCTTCTGGAAGTTCAATTAATTAAAGCACCAACCCAAGATTGTTTGACATAAAAATGGAGAGGAAGAACGTAGACTTTACGAAACTGGTCTTAGTACAATTCATTTCTACATAGATAGGTTCAATAATAATAACATGAAATATTTCTTCCTAGAAATGTTGGTTTCCTCGCTGTTTTACCGATAATTAAAGTTATCTATTCAAGTAGATGATGTAGTAAATAATGTAACGGCAGATATTGGCGGTTTCATGAGTACGTGATGAGGTCATTAATTTTCTCATTACCGGCTTCAATCCAGTGTTTATCTATTGCTGTACCAGACAGGTTGACATAGGGGCCGCTTCTGTTTTGTTTCAGAATGTTGCCATAACAATATAGGTTCACTTCAATAGTAAACTTTGTTATGCACGTGATGTGGGTTATTAAGTTCGATTATATTGACAATTTCTATTTTTAAACATTTAGATATTTAACAAAAAAATCTCTACCAAGATTTAAGTCTCTTACCGTGGGTTTCTAAGGCCAATATCTCCGTTCAAAACATATTGTTATCTTTGACAAAACAAAGATAACAATATGTTTTGAACGGAGATATTGTGATTAAAGATTTTTATACGGAGAATTTGGTATCAGAAACTAACGAATAAATAAGTTAATTATCTCGAACTGTTTATGTTCCTATTGGAGGACTCTACCTTTATTTTAAATCTGTTACTTTGCTTCAAAAATATAGACTATATTTTTATTAATATTGTGTCTATACGTGAATACGTGCATAGATTAAATTTAATACTATTCACGTAAAACTAAGTCGATGAAATCGTTTAATATCTCTTTTGTATTCTATGTGAACGTATACCTCATAAGCTTAGGTTAAATCCTGTCATGAGCCGATTACAATACGCAAAGCTCTTTGTTTGGTTTACCAATTTGTTGTACAGAATATGTCGCTATAAAAATATCTGAACAATTAAATGAACCAATAAAATACAACTTCGCTTTACAAACTATTAATTTTAAATACAAAGACGTGTTTTGGTTGTTTTTATTGAAATGGTTTTGTATATACTTTCTGAATTCTCTTCACATACGTTTAAATTGAAACTGTTTAGAAAATTATTGTATTTTCTGTGTTTTTTTTTCAAATAGAATAACAGTGATCACAAAATGGAAAGGTGTTTTTTTATGGAGACCCATGGTTACGTATAAAATACCGTTTGCTAAATTAAAAAAAAAATCATAATTCAGAAACATATAATATGTATTATAACATGTACCATATATACGTATGCGTATTACTTTTCCCCTTGTTACAAATAAAGCAAAAATATTTTGATTTGGTATATGTTACAGGCATAAAGTTGTAACTTATTATACAAACTCAAAGAGTTGAATTTACATACGATACGACAACAAACAGAACCGGTAATTCATATGAGTTCAAAGTACCGGAAGGAAGGCGCTTGTGCGACGGAACTCTTTGAAACTAAAAACCGGAAATTACTTCATGTCACGTTGTTTTCCATACATACCTTAAAAATACTTTGATGTACATATACTTATATGTTTTAAATTTGAAATAAAAACATTTTAACTGCATTAATTGATTGATTTCTTTAAGATAATGAGATGAATAAATGGCTCTGGAAACACACGGGTAAGAAAACATATATTTTCGACAACTTTTAACAGCCAAAAACTTAGATAAAACTAAGTTAATCATGGTTGTTTAATTTAATTTTAATTTATCTTAGTTTTCTATATTTATAAGTTTACTTTCATAACTGTCACTTTGGTATGTTCATTTTGACGTAACGTAATCACGGGAAAAGTAATCTACGTTAGTTGTCAATTTCTACGTAAAGCAGTTAATTAAGGCAAGCTTTGATGTCACCGACTGATGGATCTTTGATGTATGAAACAACTCAATTAAGAGCACACGCTCTCTGTTAGTTTGGTAAATTTTAATATGTTTGCTTCATTAGAAATACAATTTAAAATTATACATTGTTTGGTAAGGAATTTCTAAATTTATTTATATGAAAAAAAAATCTCAAAAAATGTACTATTATCTATATCTTCTTTGTATGTTAAATTGTCATAAATTAAAAAGGCAACAACCGGATACAAATCCATGCTTATTTGAAATTTACCCTCCGGCTAGATATGCCACTAAAACAGTCGTGACAGAATTATTCCTCGCATTATATTGTTAACAATTCGAACGTCATTTTTTTTTGTACATTTCGAATAACATCAGTATATTTTTTTATTTTCCTATAAATACTATAGTGTTTAATTCAAATTATTAATGTGAATCAACTAACACTATTGAATATTACACAAATAGTATGAAGACATTTTTTTTTTCATTTTATCCCATATGTCTGAAATTTTCTACTTTTCTTTGGATAAAGTTTGTATGGATGATATTTTTCTTCAGTAGAATTGCACAAAAACTCTTCATTACAAACTACTCATATACTAAGAGGAAGACGCGGGCAACAGCTATACTGTAATGTTTAACAGACTATTGAAAATCTTATGTTAATGTAATCACTGGCACTTTTTTACGCGGAGTCCTGCTGCAGAAAGTCAGTGGCTAATGCATAAAACATCCTTTTTACATTGAGTTTAAATTTAAAGTTTTTATTAAAATAGACTTCGCAAATTTGTATATTTATTTTACAAATTGGAAAACACATACTACGTAGTATTTACGTAAATTTTACAAGAAAAGAAAGAAGGGACTTGATGATTTCTTTAACGCTACAATGAATAATATATTTGTAAATATTTTATATATAATTGTCAAGTTTCCGTGGTGTAGCGGTTATCACATCTGCCTAACACGCAGAAGGCCCCCGGTTCGATCCCGGGCGGAAACATAATTTTGTTATAAGTTTATTCTTCTTTCATTAACTTACTTAAAATATCAATGTTTTAGATTTAGTAACAGAAGGTCTTAGAAATAACCATGATTTTTAATATAAAAAGTAAAAAATCTTAATCCCTTCCCAATTTACAAAATCTGTTTATTTCATAGAAATAGACGCGGGCTCAAAAAAGTTAATTTGATTTAGTATTTCAAATTACGTTTCAAGTTTAATAAACCCATTAACACTAACAAAGATGCCCAAAAATCTTTATTACAACGAAATTTGTGGTACCCGTTTCGAATTAAGCCTCTACGCAAGCTCTACGCCGTGGCTACGACCGGAGCTCGGCAATTTTCTTTAATTTATCGCCTCTACGGATGATTTATTACAACTTGTTTATCTTTATTAAGGGAGGTGGATAAAGTTACACCTTAAATTTAAATTAAGATTCCAGTCAACAATTAAACTCCATACATCAATAAGGTTGTGGTGTATTTTTATATGAAACAAATGAACTTTAACTTAAAACATTCTTTTTAGGAAAGTATTTGAAGTAATATATAAATTGACAAGTCTTTCAGGAACTGGTCCGATCAACTTAAACACGCACGATTACAATCTTTTCCATAGAGCGGAAAAATGGTAGTAATGTTCGGAAAACCATTATGTGAATCCTGAAAAGTCCCCATCGATCACGTATTTGGAAAAAAAAATAATTCAAGGTATTAATATCAAACTTGTACAACTTGTCAGCTGTACATCATAAAATTACCTATATAAAACTCTACGTACTTTTTCTGATCTAGGTAACCATTTCGCCAAAAAACGCGAATTGAATTTTGACCTTGAATTTCGCTGAGTTTACATATAATTTTATTCATATCAATTTTCACCTCTAGGCTTATAATTGTTGCTTTATTACCTTCATTTCGCATTTCGCTGAACCAGACCTTAATCACACAAATTTACATTTATAAATGTTATAAATTAATTCGCTATAAAATTCTACTTAACATGTTAAATCACGTTTAATAACCAAGTTATACAAGTAATACGATAAACTTAGGAAAGCCTCCACAAACATGGAGACGTGCCGACCCTACTATTGCGGAGATTTTGAGATTTCTAACTGACCCTTTTATTTACTTTACATTTCATGAGTCCATGAGTATTTTCAAAATTTAGATGATTGATGTTTAATTTAGTTATTCGAGTACAATAAAATATTTGTACTGACGAAGTAATAACAATGATTTCTAAAAAATTACAAGCGGCCACATGAATTCGATGACATAGAGAAGCGATCACTGCCCATAGACATCCGCAATTGCAGATACGTTGCCTACCTCAATCGACGGAGCAGGGGAAGCACAGAAAGAGGATAGTGTCCCTTTCTATGCGTCTCTTCAAGTTCATCCTTTAAATCCACTTCCACGTCCCATCCAGAATTATTAGAGAAAATGATTATTAGAGATTTCTTAAAGTAACTTACGATATTTATTTCTATGAAATTAAATTAAATTAAAATTTAATGATAGATAAATAAAAAACATGATAGTTTGATCATCACATGCACTCGACTTGTGGCGCGTTGTTAAGCGGATCAAGGGCTCCGCCAGAGGTAGGCGCCTCAACTATGGATGCGTACAAAATTTGACAACTGAAGTGCGAATATGAAGTACATTTTTTCTAGTAGTAGCTAGTATCTAGTTTGTTACTCAAATTTCAAATTTAAGAGATTTATCTCAATTTAAAAGTAACATTTTAGTCCAATAATGTTATAAATAAAGTCAATAGAAAAAACTTTTAAAGTGTTCCGAGTTCATTATACCTTTTCATCAGTTAAAGTTATAATTAATTGAGACGGTTCAAAAGTTAGACACTGTTAAGTGAATTAATCCAAAGTATGAAGCTAAGAAGCTGCATTAAACAAACCAGATAAAACTTAATGTTTGACATTAACATAAAGTGAAAGCTTTTAAACTGTTGTTAAAAGTACAGCCATGTCTAATGAAAAGTAATAACTTAATTGAAATTCTTTAGAAGAATTTAAATATTCCAATTAATAAAGTTTCTGTAAGTAAGTTTACTTATTTAGTTTAGCAGGTTGAGGAATAAAATTGAAAATTGCAATGTGAATAATAATAGTAAAGAGTTAAGCAAAGATAAAATTAACCTTTTTAAGTTACATTTTGTTAATTGAACTCTACATTTCGGCAAGAAATCTATCTAGAAGAGAAGTGATCAATCATTTTCTTATTGGTGGTTCTTTTATTACTTTTAGATTAGTTGAACTTGTTGCACGCACTAGTTAGAACTGTTATTTTTGTTTGATATTATTTAAGTTCACTTACTATTCTTGATATATTTTTTGACTATATTAAATAAGTACTTAATTTATACATACATCCCATTAAAAAAAATATATATATAGGGAGACATTATTTATTAGTTGATTAGAAAAAAAATGAACTAAAGGTCTATTTCTTGGCTCTAAAGTTTATTGCTTTGAACGCAATGATTTCCAGAAACTTCCCTTCAGACTTAAAAACTATTTTTGCTTTCAACTGTTTATTTATTATGGAAGATTTAACTTTACGCTAAGACTCTTAGGAGTTAAAGACAAGGAAAAGGTAAACAGATATTTAGTTCATTCAGAGAGTTATTTTGTATCTAACAATAGCAGGCAATAAATTAAGCAACTGAATAGCAAACTAAAAGAGGAGTAGTGTCCGCCAATCGTCAATAGGAATTAAATTTATCGTTTTGCTTCCCCTCTTTTCACGAACAAAATGTTAGTCTTTAGAAGTGCCTAGACGTGTGCCTTCTTTTGGTACGACATGGCAAGAAGTTTCTATTCTCTTAAGTCAAAAGAGATAGCGTTAAGATATTGTTTTAGTTTTAATTTTTGTTTAAAGTAGGGGAAAATTTATTAACCCTTGAATATCCACGATTGTGGATATTAGTAAGATTTTACAAATATTATAAATTCAAAAGTTTAGATCCTGCGCCGTCCCGATCCAGTCCCGGACCTGTAGCTCCCGAAGATCTTTATCCACCTCATCCATCTTGTGAAGTTAAAGTGGAGACTTTTGTTGTCGGAGGCCAAGGCCCACTTCGGGTCACTGCATCAACCTAGTTAGTTAGTTAAAAGTTTAGATGTATGGATGTTTGTATGATGGTATCTCCGGAACGGCTGAACGGCTCTTGGTGAATTTTAGCACAGGTGTAGAACATAGTCTGGAAGAATATATAAGATTTTTTTTAAATGCCTCGCGGAAGGAGTCGCGTTCGAAAACTAGTAACATATAAAAATTTGCATATCCTCTGCGTGATTTTAAGAAAAAATATGTTATACCATGAATTGACAAGAAACGATTACGCTACATTTATTTTATTACACAAATAAATTAAGTGATAACTAAAAAAACTGAATAACTCTAATTTTATTGTAACGTATAGTTGGTTATTAACTGTACATATATTTTAGCAAGAGTTTCGTTGGAAAAATATGTAAAATATTCCGCTCTCAGTTTTTGAAACAGTCCAGACGTTTAAAAAAACATCCGGCAGTAAGATCTCGCTCCTGCTATTAGTGGTAACAAAGACGTGAGTGATAGACGGAGTAAACAATGTCATTTCTATGTAAGCTAAGCTAACTTAGTAAGATATTAAGTTAAGTCAAAGGTGAAGAAGAACCTTTATGTACATTTAATAAGTAAAGCAAAGCCAAATATATCTATTTAAATCATTATTTCATTTTGCGACTAACTATGTCTGGTATCCATAAACGTGATATTAAAAATTTGATAAGAAGTTTTACGAAGTAAAGTTCAATTACGTTATATATATTTCAACCATATATACTTATATATTATGTACTAGCTTTTGCCCGCGACTCCGTCCGCGCAGTATTAAAAATACTTTATGAGTAGTCTATGTGTTCTTCAACTATGATCTACATCTCTGCCAAATTTCATCAAAATCCGTAAGTTATATTATGAAGAAAACTAATATTACGTAAGTTTAAAATATTAAATCCTGCTTGCTTTATCTGTTTGCGAAGTATATTTACGAGAAATAATTGCTACCAGTTTCAATGAAGGGTTACAGTTTATAAGGAATCAACATGGCCGCCGCTATTATTTATTCTCTAATAGTTTGCGTTTCCACAGTACACGAAGGATAATTATTATTTGCTATGATTTTGCTTTGTTTCAATGCAAGGGTTATTTGCATAACTAAGACGAGAAGCTACCTTGGGAACAACTCCTTTGGAGCATCATTTCTTTGTTATGAAATTGGAACAACATATGAAAATAACTTTCGTTACATATCTTTATTTAATTTCAGTGTAAGAAATGTTATGTTAAAAAAAATAACCTTTAAAGAACTTCAGTAGTTTTCAAGGGAGAAGATAAATTCCTTTTTTCGTGGAGAAACTTTATTTGTGAAATATAAAACGTCGTATTCAATATCAAACGATCCAGGCTTACGTTAAATTTATCAAACAATCCGTGAAAACATCTAGGCACTCTCAGAAACTTCGCTTTGACAAACACTACCTTGCAAATTGTGGATTATTTTCTTTAAAGCATTTTTTTTAATAAAAAGAAACCATTGAAATAATATGAAAAAGGTTCTAAGAATAAAATGTTTTCTAAAACAATTTCACAAAGCAAAAGTGAAAATTGCATAAAAATCGGAAATTGCATAATACCATTTAAGTATGTGAGAAAATATCTAAAGCCCGCATATGTGCGTTATTCAGGAGTTAAAAAAATTTAATGTATGAAGTGCAAAGTACCACACTTTTAACGAAGTAGAACATATACGATATACTTACCTCATATGTTTGAAAGTTGAACAATAAATAGCAATGAAACAAAATTATGTTTCCGCCCGGGATCGAACCGGGGGCCTTCTGCGTGTTAGGCAGATGTGATAACCGCTACACCACGGAAACTTGACAATTTTGTCTGAAAATAAAAAGAAACACAAGAACTAAGTACGAAAGAAAATTATACATTGAATTTTCTCTAAAATATTCTGAATAAATAAAAAACTCAAAACTTTTCATGAGACATCTTAAAGTACAAAATTCAGAAAGCTCTGTATTTGTTTTAACGACATAATTTAGTAAAAAAAAATCATGAAAATGGTTTCGGCAGTGGTATCTGCTTTCTCATTTTTATTTCAGTAAAAAAGGCTTATTTTCCTTTGTCATGTCTGTAAAAGTGTCTCTTCAATATTATTACAAGCTTTTTGTTACTATAAAGCCGATTAAATTGGATGCGGGAGTTTAATATTTTGCTATTAAATTCAAACAGGCGCAATGATTTCTTTTTATTTTAAAATAGTGATAACTTTCACTTTACTTTACTTTTATTTGAGTGAGATAATTAAAATCTACTATTCAAGTTTCCGTGGTGTAGCGGTTATCACATCTGCCTAACACGCAGAAGGCCCCCGGTTCGATCCCGGGCGGAAACATAATTTTTGCATCGTTACTATAATAGTCTTCTTTCATACATAACATAATATGAGTAAGTAAATAGATATGTTCTACTTCGTTAAAAAGATGGTGTTTTTTAGTACCTAAATATTTTTTTTAACTTCTGAATATTGCAGATATGCATGGACCCTAGATATTTTGTCATTTATTTAAACCGATTTGCCGATTTGGTGCAATTTTCACTATCACTTTGTGAAATAGTTTTTTGAAACATTTCTCATTGTTAGAAACCATTACACACACATCAGTACATAAAAAACTTAACTTTTTATCGGGAAAAGAAAATTTTACTAGATAAAATAACGCGGGAAAGATGAAGAGCGCAGTAAGCCTTTTTCAGCGGAAAATAAATTTGATAAGTTTCAGCAAACTAGATTTAACGTTGATGAGCGGCGCAGCGGAGTGGTGCGATATTACCGCCGTACCGGCTCTTATGGTATTTTAAACGAGGGTAGTACAGAGAGGAAAGCAGTACTGCCATTGTTGAAACGCACACGACGACAACAAACGATACTTTTTAACCGTCAATGTACATTTTAACAATAGCAGTACTCTCCTTATTCTTTGCCTCTATGTTCTACCCGCGTGTGAAATTACCATCATACAGAAATTTTAATGTAATCTACTTTCTTTGTGCCCAGACCGGGATATCAAAGCCTCTCAATTTTAATTCCTCGAGTATGAAAGCGCTAGATTATGAAACAATCTTCGTACTAAGTACTCTTTGTTTTTCATACATTTACTTTTAATCTATTAACGTAAAGTTTTTTTAATTTATTTTCCATATGTAAGAATATCAACTCTACTTCATTTATATAAGGAATTTCATTTCTACCTTCCCTTAAAAACGTTATGGCACTATGAAAAATGTTTCTTAATCAATAAAAATAAATACAGTCAAAATCTGTTATAACGACATCGAAGGGACTACTCATATTGAGTCGTAAAAACCGATAGTTGTAACAACCGGTGACAGGTATTAATAGGAAAGATATGTATATAACGTTCAGCCAGGACCTTTGATTTTGGTCAATTTAACCGGTATGTTGTTCTAAACGATGTCGCCATAAACGGTTTTGACTGTATTACCAAACGCGTTTTGATACCTTATATCGTAAATGTAGCACCTTCCCAGTCTTAGTCTTTCTTTTAAGGAATGGATAGGAAAGGCAAGTGGTTTTGGCGAAGGAGGACGCATAGGAAGGGGAAATTTCCTCTTTCTGTGTCCTCCTACGATGAAAGGTAGGTAACGCATATACAATTACGAATGTCTATGTGCAGCGGTCGCTTCGATATTTCGACGAATTCAGTTGGCCGTTTGCACGTTTGTCACCTTATAACTTAAAAAAAGTTATTTTTTTGCTTGCACTAGCTAACATACATTTTTTGAGATTGTTAAGACTTTTGACATTACTTTGATATTGCATTTCATTACTAGTCGGCTTCAGAGGGTCTAGCACAATTATTTGCGACATGCGCCTTCGTATCGTCACCGGCAAAATCTGAAACCGAACCCGATAGGGGCGCTATAAAAAATTTTAGTACAAGTTTTGTCGATGGTTTTACGAAAATATTCTCACAAATATTCGCGCTAGGCCCACAGCTAGTATTTTGACACACACTGCCATCCATCGGATAAAGCTTACAAGGCATTCATTGAGGGAAGTGCACATTGAAGAATGTGTTGGTATAAAGTGAAGTAGTTACCTATTTTATCCATAGATGTCGTGTTTACAAATAATATTGCACAAATGGAAACTTATATTTGGAATACTTTAATTCAATTAAATTTTCATTGTCTAATTTCATCTAATTTTGATTACCAACAATTAATAACTTCGTTTGTGTTGTAGTTCTATCTTTAGTCTTAGTGAAAATCCGCTAATTTTCTGGGCTAATTTTAATATTTAAATGTAATTTTTAATATTTTTTATTAATTTGATTTTTTAAGCTAAGATTATAATGTTATAATAACTTTTGCTTCGTTTTTAACTAATCTTTTAGTTCATATAAAATAATATCGACAGAGAAATCCATCATGCGATTCAGCAATCTCAAAAACGAAGAACAAGGAACCATGTTGATCTCACGGTTTTTATTTATCCGAAACAAGGCTAACTACTGAACACTTTGCATATCTAACTATCCGTTCTTTCGTGACCCCTCTTTTGTTACATCATGCGTTGAAATGCGGGGTCTACAACAATTTGATCTTTTGATAAAAGAAAAGGCATTTTGCATTTTTTCACGTCTCATGTAATCATAATATCAAATATAATAAATTTTTCAAGGTTTATTTTCCTGATTTCTCTCAAAGATAATTTATGTTTTTGTATTTATATAAAATTTTGGTAGATTAATTAATTTGCTTTAATTAAAATTAAAATCATTGGACATTGAGACAGCAACTTTCAGTGACAATTTATTGTGGAAAGGTTTGTGTGATAGTAATTTTTTGCCTAAATAAACTCCGATAAAGTTTTTTTGATGACCAATCATTTTACTGATCCATAATTATTAATTAATAACTAAATTTAAATTTAAATTTGAATTTAAGTAAGAAAACCCAAATCATATTTGATACTTGTTCTTATTATATACTAGCTGTCGCCCGCGACTCCGTCCGCGTGGAATTAAATAAAAACTTAATAAATAGCCTATATGTTCGTACAGACCATGATCTACATCCATGTCAAAATTCATCGAGATCCGTTGAGTCGTTCTGGAGATACTTTCTAACATCCGTCTATCCACCCATCTATTCAAAAATTCGCACAATGCGAATGTTTGGATGTATGGATGGAATTATTGTTAGGAAGTATCTCCAGAACGGATTTTACTGAAATTATTCTGGAAGAACATATAAGCTGCTTAACAAATCGTAGGTAAAATAATGAATATTTCTCATATTAAACCTTCACTTAGTGACTACTCTGAGATGCGGGAGTAAAACTAACATAACATTAAGGATTAGGTTTCAAAGCGTGTCAAAAGTACACAAATCAAATTGAAAAGTAACTGAGCGGTGGTAAACCGGATTCCATATGTGAAGGGTGACGACAGACAGACGGACAGCGATATTATCACAAATACGTGTTCAAAACACACAGTAAAGCGCAACGACTCGAATATTTGAATGCATCGTAATTGAATGTGCGAAAACCACAGAAAACGTTGTCTATGCAAATTTTTAGTATTTGAAAGAACCAATTAGCAAGTCGTGGCATAGTTATAGGTATAAAGGATGTAACTCAAATCCTTTCTAACTCACAATTGGATGTGGAGAGTAAAAGGATTTGTTAATCCGGTTACTTTGGAAAATGATCAGTCTTAATATAAACAAAGATGACCTAAATCTGCGAACAAGGCAGCTCTCCAATAGATGTAGACCTTTTTAGTAAACTTTTATTTGGTAGAGTTTTAAATTCTTACAATGAAATATTTTTAAATAATGTAAATACGCAACAAACATCGTATACGCTGATACTATGACTATAACTCTAAAAGAGGTTTAAATAAATAATAATTATTAAAATGCATTTATTTTCGTATCTCCTTGTTGATTTCATTCAATATTTGAGTATATTATAAATGATGAAATCGTTTAGAGACGCGGCGGCATCGGCCTCGACCGTGAGGAGATTCAACGCTCACTCGTCGTCGGACCTTGCTGTTATGATTGATGTTCTCGAATTAAATTAAAATGTTTGGTGAGACATTCAAATTTTTATAATTGTTTTTATTACAACCGATCTCCGTCTTCTAACAGCGTGTTGCGATTTATATTCAAAGGTAATAATAATTCAAAAATACTGTTTACCCAAGATATACAAGTAGTAGACAAGTTCTCTGGGATATGGGTTCTCAATATCAAATGTTCTTTGTTCAACTTCTTTAAATTGTTGTTTTATCAACACACATACTATGATACTCTTAGCCATAACACATCGTAAACGAATTTTATTTACGTGATTGGTGATATGAGTTTCAACCAGGAAGACCTTAATTATATCTATAAATTTGGATAGATGTATCCAAAGACACTTAACTACAGACCCCACAGGAATCCATATTAAAAATCGCTTTTTTCCGCTTTGCCAGAATAAGAAATTATCTAAACGAAATATAAAATTCGACCTTAGCGTGACTCCCGCATTTAAGTACCAACAAAACACGTATGACATTGCAAAAAAAACTGAAGTAAAAACAGACAAGCAGACAAGCATTCTTTGTGTACGTCTAGCCGCTGACCTTCGCAGTGATGGACGACTTTTTAGCGAGAAAAAAAATGGCGTCCGGTGAATTTACCTAACTTTTTGTCGACACTTCTAAGAATATCAGACCTAAACCTTAGGTAATGCATTCCAGGTTCGAATTATAGCCCCGATGTAAAACTTTTAGATGCCATAATTTTAGCGAGATAACGATCCCAAGCTATCGGCGGTCGCTTCGCCTACGCAACGATGTCGCCCTCTATGACAGCTCAACTTAAAAATGTCTAATTAATTAAAAATGTTTCTTAGAATCGGTGAAAATATATTTCTGCTAGACTCGATCGGATAATTTATTTAACTCATGGCATGGGTGTTTCGAAATTCATATATAATCGTGTAGAAACAGAATTCGAATCGTGTAGAACAAAAAAGAAACTTTTATTGATCAGTTTTATCGAGGGATTGATTATATTAATTGAGGACTTATATTTGCACCGATATCTTTGTTTGTTATTTAAATTATTTCTTTGTTAAAGCTGATAGACATTTGTTTTTGGTTCTGTGTTTTGAGTGGGCACATTCTCTCTTTCTGTCTCCCTCCTCCTCCCTCCTTTTCTGTCTAACGTTATGAATTATGATATTTCAATTTTTGTGCTGAATTTATGAATATATATTTTCTAAACAGAAGTCAACTTAGTAACATCACGGTTAATATAGGCAACACAAGTAACATTGGCGTCAAAAATTATTAGTGTTTTCGATTTCAGGTCAAGGTTATTGCGGGCGTCATTGATCACACTCTGAGGCAACGTTCTGAACATTTTGTATGCACTCTACAATATATCAAACATATATTTTAACATTATACTAACTTTTTAAAAACATTCGAGTAGGAAATTGAATACAGAACGGTTCAGCGGTTATTTCGTAGTCATCTACTAACAACAGATTAGTTTTGACGGTCGTTTTATAGTATAAGTTCAGTATATGGCGGTTAAAGGGTTAACCATTTTTGTGCTTCTCATCTTTACTTTTTAAGTTACTTTTTAACCTAAATTTCTCAATAGCATAGGTTAGTGTTAATATAATTTGTGCTGTAGATACATTCTAATCTAAATGATCTTATTATTCTGTATTATTCAAAGCATTAGGAACTTATTCAAGCAAAATACATAGCTCTGTCAATTATAGATTTTAATTGCTGAAATACCATTCTACGAGACAAGTATTGGCATAATTTACGTCATTAACATTGTTACTGATAGAAACAGGTTCTAAAACAGTTTCAGTGTATTATTGTTTACCAGATAAATACGCGTTCCACGAGCATCGGTGGCTCAGGACTAAAGCACTTGACTTGTATTCTGCAGGTCCTCGGTTCGAAACCCGCCATGTACCAATGTAATTTTTCGATATTTGATTTACATATGTACATTTATCTGGCGTTCTTACGGTGAAAGAACCTATGAGGTACATCGTGATACAACCTGTAAATATCTGCGAAGAAATTCAAAGATAAGTGTGAAGTCGTAGTTGACTATATATTTTCTAAACAGATGTCAACGCCCAACTTAAGGTTCGCTCAACGCTCAAGCCCCTCATGATGAGATAAATACATGTTTAAACCCGTGTGATTCGGTTCGTATTCTTACCAAAAATACGAGTATCAAAGGATTAAATTCAGTTTACATATTTCATTGTTTGTATAAAAAAGGATCCTAACTACAAGAAAACTTAAGTAATGGATTTATTACTAAGTACTTTTGTTTTATCTCTTAAGTCCTAACTTGCAAATATACCTATAGTATTGATAATTATTTTCACGGTGTCAAGAAGCACCTGTCAAGCCAAGAAATCGCATGTTTTTCTGCATAAATACCTGCATTTGTTTTCTATCATTAATATATTATGCTTCGTTGAAAACACTTACGGTTCTTACTTTTAACTTGTTTACTCGTTTGTATTGATAACAACTTAATGCATTTTATCGCTAATTGATTAGTACAATTGAATACACAAAATATTTTTAAAACACAATTTATTATTGTCATTAAAAATAAAACGATCCTTTTGAATGTAATAAATAAAGTTTATATAAAATTTTGATTAAATGCAACAATGGTAAAGCCAGCAACAACAACATCTGTTACGAATGTGATGGCACGACCGATGAAATACCATGATTACACAGAAAACAGGCATTAAGTGGAAGTTATACCGCGTTTCGTCTAATTAGTGTGAGTCTTCACCACAGATGCCTATGAGCAGCGGTACCTTCGCTAATTCGGCATTCGAATTTAGATATTCGTTTGGTCGTTTGCCAACTTATAATATAAAAAATAAAAACTGAAAGTGGTTATTTAATACGTATCTAATCTTGGACTAGATACTCAACTCTTCAAACTTACCGAGGGTTACCACTATTGGAACACAAAAACAGCATGTAATTACTATCTCTGTTCTTACAAAGAGAACTATAAGGGATGGCACTCACTCTAAAGTGACATGATTGGTTGATGATGGTTCTACATTCACATACATAAAATTAATCCTAAAACGGAGTTCAAGAAACTTTACAAAACATGTCATGTGACAAATAAACCATCAATAAACCAAACCGAAATAAATGTCGTGACTAATTAATCCATAAATCCAATGTTGCGGCGTTAATACGCTAGTATTAACTGGTGGGTTCTATCCTTGCCTCCCACACTAATTACCTCTTAGGGCTGGCGCAAACTAAGATTATGGGTCTTGAGATACTTTTAACAATGATAGACCAAGAAATGGATTCAATAAAAATAAAGATGAATGATCTCATGGTACATTACCGATAATAAGCTCCTAGTGATTAAGATACACGTAAGAAACTGTTTAATGTCTAACAAAAGCGTTAGGACAAATAGAGCTAACAAAATTAAACAAACAATAGTTCTATTGAGTACTGGCTATGTAATGTTTTGGCTTGAAATACAAATCGAATGATACCTACTCTTCAAAACCTTCAACTCACGCCTGTAACCCAGAGGGGTAGGCAGAGATCATGGACCTCCATTAAGTGTGACCAAATGAACCTCCGCAATCCACTTTCAAACTTTTCAAAATCTATTAGGCTAAATAAGATCTTAAAGCTAATCTAAGTTGGACTTGTTGTTTGTACTAAGATCTGCTTGAACGAAAACAAGACTATAAGTAAAACTAGCACATGGATTCTTTATTACTGCAATATGAATGAGCCAGTCATGTTTATCCTATACGAACGTTATAGGCATTTTGTTATTTATCTACATAACATAAAAATAAATAATGTTATTAAAAAATCATCAAAACAAAAATCATAATTAACAAAATAAAGTATATTTGAATATCACATTAAAAAGTCATCTAATCAACATTTGCTAGAACCTCAAAAACTCTAGGAACAGTATTCTTCACTGCGGATAAAAGTATGTTTTCGCCCGGTCACCTCAAGCCCGGTGAAGCCGTGAATGCCTCTTCAACACAGTGACTACTCGGTCACAAAAACAAATTCAGATTGAAAATGTAAACAAATGAATATTCAGGGATAAACAAACGAAAACTACGAGGGACTTCATCTCCAATGAAAATCATTACTTTAAAGTTTTTATCAAGTTTCATCTTCGTAATAATACCTGTGCTTTTGTATTAATTTTCTGTAAATTTAAGCAGAACCTATATATAACAAAATATTCAATGTTTGTAAAGAGCACAAACCAATTAGCATATTACACATAACTTAGGTTGAAGCAAGTCATAAAACTAAAAGGACAAAACATAAAATTGGTACCTTAGTAGCCCTAAAATGTGAACGAGGTGTGAAATTGACAAGTCGGCGTAAGCGCAAGGCGGCAATTAATCGGAACCTTATAACAAGCATCTTCATACATAATTCAGTTAATGTTTTCTGTCAATCACCGCTATTGTTCGTTAGACGTAAATTGCTCGGCGTAGGCCCTCCTAAGGCATAAAATTAAGACGATTAGCGCACAGAGAAATCCGCGAGCGAGGCCGTGTACGGTTGCCATAGTGTGGATGCAATTTAGTTCATGGAAAACCTTTGTATGCACGATTTGAATCCATCATTAGGGCTGTGCTACATGGATACTAGATGGGACGGTTTCAGATAAATATGATTTAAAAATCAATGGATATCACATGCCACTTAAAGTTTAAAAACAACCCTGGATAACGATCACGTTGAAAAATATTACTATATTAAGTTTTATGAAGACAAAAAAGTAAACTGATAATGAAATAATGTAGAAAAACACGTATCATTTCGTAATAAGAAAAACTTTACAATAACATCATCGAGTTACAATAGAGGAAAAAAAATCTAGTCTCTTTGTTAAAGATTTCCGACACTTTCATCATCTTAGATGACAAATGACTATCAATGTTTAATCCTTGAACCGACAACAATGAAGATAGTTCATACGCCGTGTGTTGCGAAAGAATTACATAATGTTCAAAAATTTTGATTAAAAAAAATCTATTTAATATTCTTAATCTTTAGAAATACTGGCTGACATTAGAATACTTATAAAGCTAGCGGTTAACGTGCATGTGTGCGTTACATTGTAGGTGATGTGAGAACCGCTTGGTCCCAAGGTCCCCGTTAACAGCCAACCTTCCAAGAGGTATTTGTGATTAGAACCGCCAATCAACGTTTCCTAACTCAGGCCTCTTATTTATATGTTTTATTATTTTACAGCTAATATCTTCCACGTGGGTAATAAATAATAAAGACGGATGTAGCGACATTATAAAGACTGTATTCGGTAGCGATGCTGTCTAAAATATTATGAAGGAGATTATTATGAACAAGGCTACAAACATTAAGAAAAGATTGTTTAAGTCATGGGAAAAAAATATCTATACGATTGTTTTTAGAACCTTTTATCTTTCTTTTAATTCATAATTTTATCCTGTGGTTTAATTAACTTTCTAAAAAATTTTGCAGTTTTTCATTTCATAAGTTACTTGTGTTATAGGCAGTAAATTTTTAAATAATTATATCCGTTAGATTGCTCTATATTAGTAATTTTTGGCAATTAAATTAAGTCTATTAAGATAGAGAATCTGATAAATAATTTTTTACATTTGTGTCAGCCTAAAGCCGGTAGCTAAGTATACGCTAACGAAAGTCATTAAACTGTTGTTAAAAAGCTGAAAAGTATGGTATCATCATCTTGTATACGAATAAGTTAACAAGTTTAAATATAAAATCAGTATCAGTACATATACTAATGTAAAAATTCCCACAATCCGACCAACACAAAAGATCATTCGTAACAATAAGATTGCAAATCCTTGAAACAGAATGAGTTATTCGGGGAAATAAAATACTCAGTCTGGATTGAAATCACATGGTCATAGACATAGGTACAAACATTGTTTACAGCTGTATTATACGAATAAAATGAATGTAGAGATTTTGTAGTAGAAAATTGGTAGTAAGAAACTATCTTTGTTGCTTGCTATCAGGCTTCTAGTAACACTCCGATACACATAATTTTATCTGAAATAATTTCTGAAATATGCTGTATATTACTTGTAAGGATCAAAAATTACTTGATAAGTTAGTTTAGTTTATATTTAACGCTGAAGTCACATCACTGAACTACCTCAACGTATTTTATCATGAAAACAATCTAAATACGTCACACCTTTATGTATTAAACCTTACCCATTGTTAAGGTTTAATTGCCTAATAGCATCCACTTTTCTCGCCTTATACCGACTTTCAATGGCGAGGAAGTTGCCAGATCTCATTGTATATACATTTGCATGTCATTAATGCAATTCTTTGTTACTATGATAGAAATCTAGCTGCAAGGTCAGAGGCGTAATAATATTAATTGTGCCTACACTACTTACATTTGTAGAGGCTAGACGGATGATTATCGCACTGCGATTACGTTTTTGTTGATAAATCGTGTTAACTTAATATTCACTGTTCTTGTCAGCATATTTAAATGGATTGATTAAGAGTTCATGAAAATATTATTTGCCTTCATAAGTATTCTTTAAAGTACGATCATCAGTAAAACATTAAACAAATAATTACTGTATTAAATCTCCAGTTTAAAAGAGAAAGGTTAGTCTAAATTTTCGGGACTGGTGTCATAGTTGCTTGCTAAAGTCTAACTTAAGTTAAAATTGAGTTAAATCAAGAAATTATGCTATATACTATCTTTATATTTTGTATTACGGACGTTTAGATGGATGGAAAGATGGATGGATGTTTCTTAGAAGATATCTCCTAAGAAAAATCCATCCATCCTATCAAGACATCTTGATGAAATTTGGAACAGACGTAGTCTGATAGAACACATAGGCAATTTTAGTTAACTACGGTGTATTTTTTGTGATTCCACACAGACGAAGACGCGGGCGACATCTAGTTATTTATAAATGAATATCTACAACTGGTATCTTAGTGATATAATTTATAACCAAGTTAACTATTAAACTACAAAGTTACTTATCAACTTCATCTCCATTTCATAATATGCACTAAAAAAATAATTACAACTTTATAGTTTCCTACGTGTCGAGAGCAATATATATGTATGTTTATGAATATATATTAATAATAAAATACTCCTTGTTTTTACATAGTTATATAGCTCTGGTTATAATATTAATACTAAGAATCTATTTAATCATCTTTTTAATAAACGAGTACTTAGATATTAAAAATATATATTAGACTTGGGCTTTACACAGTTTTAAGAGTCCAATTATTTTGTTTCGTAGTGTAACCACGAATTTCAAGTCATAAAACAAATATTGTTTTATCTCTTTTTCTTTCAAAAAGAATGAGAGAGATGGTAACATTGTTCTAAGACACGTCGTCATGATAGACGTAACTGCAGTGTTAATAATTTTTTGTCTGTTTGTTGACATCTAATAATACTTGAGCTTAAAAGCTATAAACTATACTAATCAGCTGACAAAATACAAACAGACGTTCGACCAATTCATACGTAATCCGGGGCACCAAAAATGAGGCGAAAAATGCCTGGAAATTTTGTTGGAGCAAATTCCCTTAGGGTTGACAATTACAATACAATATGAAATTCTCGATTAGACGTTTGAACTTGTATGAAACATTCCAACATACATATATCTATGGTACGAACATTTATCTCAGTCATTATCAGGTATGCTGACAGAGAAACTCTCGAAACGTACATTACAAGTATTTTAAATTTATTGTCTATCGCTGGCAAATCTAACTAGATAATTGTAACTTATAAGGTATGAAGGATAAATACCTTATATGTTCCAACTATCTAGTCAACTGTACCCATGACATTTGAATTTAAGCTACAGATATTATGTTAAGCAATATATTGAAATTAATACAAGCTGAGAAAATGAAAAACCTGCTTCATAGAAAACATTCTTTTTCCAAACGTTTTGGACGTAGTTTACGCACCAATAATCTTTAAATATATTAAACGTAACTCAAGAGGAAAAGATGTCTCCACAAATAATCTACTAAAATACATTTTAAAATTCGAATCTCGGTCAATTTATTCTTGTATCATAAACTTTTTACAAAGCTTACAATAACTTTGCCAATTATAATAATTGCGACGTATTTCGGCAATTTTTTTAACATATTTCCTTCCTAAAAATAAATCAAAATAATTGTAAAAAAAACCAAGTCTTTTTCTAGCTGAATTCGTCACTTTTTAAACTGGAATAAAATATATCATTCTCTAATGCTGATGCTCATTGAAAATATTTATTTAACTTGACAGGCGTGACATCTAGAGGAATTTCAATGAAGGTCGCAAAAAATTAACAAACAATGACAACCGTCAAAGTATATCATAAATCGTATTACCGGATCGGTCTTGAATATGAAGCAATAACGTAACATATGGTGAGTTTTCACTGCTGAAACATGTACACAAAACTTATTGTTCTATATTTTTTAAATAATTATAGGTGTAGGTAGTTAAAATTATACATAGTATTTCCCAGTCTCCTCACGTACAGAGCCCTCTATTGTCTGAAATAGCCAACTTTAAATACATGTTAGTCCCCGAAATAATATACGTATGTTTAATCCTTTAAACTGTCATATTTTTGGCAACGAAATGTGATCTTTCTTGTGGTTAGTCATCTTTTTAGATTGGTGATGATGGAACATGGATCTTTAACATCTTTGCTCCTGATGATAATATCAACAATAGTGATGAATTATCACTATTAAGATCTATTAAACTAGCATAGATTAAGATTTTCTTGATTTAGAGAGCACTTATGTTTTGTAGTAAATAAGTCGTCTCAAAAAAACGTTTGTTTCAATACCATCCAATCAATCACGCTGATCTCAACTCGATCGACAGGCGGTAATATGACAGGAACAATAAATCTAATATGCATTAATCCTATGAAGTACCGTGTATTGAACATTGTAAGATTAATTTGTCATTTGTATACAGTGCTAAAAAATAAAGGTCATTGTTATAAGCCTATTAAAGTATTCTGATAGGTTTTGTTATAATGAAAAATTACATTTGAGACTTGTTTTTTCTTAAACAATACATGAACATAATCATGTTTTCTTTTTCAAATTACTTGCCTCAAAATGTTCTACTATTTCGTTTTTTTTTTTTTTTCAAAATAGTCGAGAGGTATGACTTCTTTTGGTTTTAAACAAGGTTTTAGACAATGTATACTTTATATTTATACTTTAACTAGCTTTTCCCCGCGACTTTGTCTGCCCTGAATTATAGAAAATGGTGAAATGTATTTCATGTGTCTCTCGACACTATATATAATATGTCTTTCTATATGTGTATCAAATTACGATAAAAAATTTTGAACAGTTTCGGCGTTATCGAGTAAATATTTAAATCAAACATATGAGATCATAGGTAACCTATGTATTTTTCCAGACTGTGTTCTATATCTTTACCAAATTTCATCGATATCCACGCAGCCGCTCTAGAGATAACTTCTAACAAACATCTATACATCCAAAAATTCGCATTTATAAGATTAGTAAGATTCTTCAGGCAATTTCTGTCTAGTTCCTTATTGTCAATAGGTACTGTAGTTTACAATTGTCAAAGCTTTATGTAATAAAAAATATATAAGAAAAACTACTACGTGTCTATACTCGGAATTATAAAAATAGCAATTGTTTCTAAACATCTGCTGCAACATGTTTGTCGTTTTCTCTAACTTGGTGTTTTGATGTTAATAAAACAGCTGTTTTCGCTTAATAAGTTTACACGCGAATACAAGATAAATATAACATTAACGTAAAGTTAGGTATACATCGATGTTTCAACATTGGAGGTTGGAGGTGACAGAGTGGGACTATAAAAGTGAAGTATTGTACAATATTTATTCATAGCGGTTAACACACGCCTACTCCTTTAAAAGATATTAGAAACAGAATTCAACACCCGGCCCTTTTGCAAATCAGCAGTGTGCATGTGGCTTCAAAATGCTATTTTCTTTAAAATATTTCTCATACATATTTCCCTGGGAGGTATTCTTTTCGAGCAGGTGGCATACGAACCTTTTAAAATGCAATTAATGAACTACAGTAGCCAAATAGGTATCTATGAAACATAAGCATGCATGCAAAGCATGGAATACCACTAGTATAGCACCAAAATATGACACATGCGTAAGTATATAATTTGTCCTTCTTCACACATTGTGACAGATTTTTTGTCCTCGTGAAACCGTTAGCCTCCCCCATCTTTCCTAGTTCCTGGTAATCAGAAGAATAATAAAATAAAATTGTTAAATTACCATTTTCCATCAAAAATCTTTGTAAACAGCGACTTAATTAGCGATACTAGTATGATAACAGCGTAGAAGCACAAAACAATCCTAATTTTCCAAAATACAGCCAACTTTAGTTTTTTGTTCAACTGTACTTGTAAAATTAACAAATCTAAAACATTAAATATGTACATACAAGTTAATAATTAAACATGTAACCTAGGACTTTTTATTAATTAGCGTAATTTACCTGAAACTAGGAAATCATTAAGTTTGCAAATAATTAATTACATAATAACAGACTATTGAATAAACTCTAGGAAAATTGTAGTTACAATTAACCACTGTATTTTGATACCTTACCAATAAATGTACAAATTTAAATTGTATTGTTGCAATGATTTCTTAATTTTTACGTAGCTCTTATTACAGTGGTTGAATAGAAATTAGATTTTGATTAATGGTTTGCTCGACCTCAGTTTAAGTTATCTTTTGGAATAGAATTTGTCGGATTTGACTTACCTCTAAATTTAGTTCAGTGTTTGTATCACGTGCTTTTGTTTTGGAACAATTAAATGTGAAGAAAAATTAATACTCCAATGATTGTAAATTATGTTTCATATTTTTCATATTATCGGTTCTAAAATCATTTAAAATTGTGATAAAGAATTATCATGTTTTTTTATATATTTTTAATTTGCTAAGTTTATTATTAAGCTAATTTGCTTTTTAATTTAAATCAACATGTCGCTTATCGACTATTATTTCAATTGAAAAAGTATTTACTGTGTAATACTTTATACACTCAAAATACGAAGTCATTTACTAATTATTAAAGGTATGTTTTAAACAAATGTTAACAAAAAAATAAAAGAGAAGGATACCAATTAAGAGTTAGTAACACCAGAGCATCCGTTCCTTAATGATTACTCGCCTGACAAAATCATGTTTTTACAACATTCATTTTGAGTATGGTACAAGTTGAATTACTTGCAAATAACACGATATATGTTATGGATATCTCGCAAGTTTTCAAATATGGTTAAATTATATGAAGAAAATACTTCACACCATACCTTCTTTTGCCAAAATTGGTCATACCTTTACGATCGGTTGCTTATATTTTTTAGTCCTGATGTAAATCTAATATATAAAATTCTCGTGTCACAGTTTTCGTTCCCGTACTCCTCCGAAACGGCTTGATTTTCATGAAATTTTGTGAGCATATTCAGAGTAGGTCTGAGAATCGGCCAACATCTATTTTTCATTTTTTTTTTTACTGCGCGCGGACGGAGTCGCGGGCGACAGCTAGTATGTTATAAAATTCTTTGTCATGTCTATTCTTTAGTGTAAAAGATTTGTGTATGTGTGTATGTTTGTGTTCTAAATAAATACTCTTCTGTAGCTTCTGATTTGAACCAATCCCTATGATAGTTTCCGTCGGCGCAGGAGGCTGGGGTACCGTTACTTCGACTCGCGGCTGGACCGGCTCTAGTTCGTACTGTTCTTATAATTGCAGTTAATGCTGCGGTATAGGCCCGACAAGTTATTTGCAAATAACAAACATACGACCAAAAATGGTGCACTAAATTTTATGTTTATCACCTGAAACCGGCATTACAAAGTTAAACAATGTCTAATATTTAAATAATAAAAATAATCCTTAATATAATAGTGCAGTCAACTTTCATTAAACCAGAAAAATGTTCTATTTCTTATATTGTAATCGTTTCCAGGCATTCTGAGAATACCTTAAAAGATTTCATCAAAATATCTCCACTGGCTAAGAAACTCATAGGGGACATTAAAAACTGATAATTGAAAGTGAGGATGCACTTTACATTGTCGAATGTATCATACTTAGGTCTAGTCCAGTCGCAGGACACAGGTGTTTCGAGCCGTGGGAAGCGTTCTTGATCTTGAACTACGATTGATAAGTTTTTTCACCTCCATTGCCCATTTACCTTTGCATTTATGGGAGATGCTTTCATTGGCGATTCAAAAGAGTAATTTTGATCCAAATTAATGACTGCATTCATGTACTGTTACTGTGTTCTTATATTCTTTTTGTCAACAAACAAATACCGGTCGATTGTCGGATGGAATACTGGCAATATAATTATATCTCAAAAAAATATCGGTTTCTTAAGAAGTACGCTGGGTACTCTGAATAACAGGATTAAAAATAGAGTTAAAAAAAAATTTAGCTTGAATGGAAAATTTTAGTAATGCAAATGAGAAAGGTAGCCCAGGCAAACTTATAAGTTTGAATAATTAACTGACAAGAATATGGTAGAAGCGAAATATCAGGATCACAACAAATCAATCTATACATAATGATAAAAATTAGGATCTGTATGTAATTTAAAAAAAAATCATATATGAATGTATTCACATTTTGACTTCTTTGTCTGTCTAGTATCTGATGTGTAAGAAAATATTAAAGACTACTTTATTAAAATTCTGCACTGACCAAGTCGCAGGCGACCGCTAGTATCATAAATACCTGTGAGTGCTTATTTATTTTGCATCAACTTATGTGTGCAGTACCGTATCTTATAAGATTGTGATGTATATTCCTAATTATTACTATCATCTTTTTCATGTGGAAATCTTGTTTTATTAATATCGTTTTACAAAGGATAGGACTTTAATGAACTATCACCTGCCAAACCGACGTAGATTTAACACCATACTCTCACGCTTGTTTTATGGTGTTCATCGTAATAGATTAATATATCCAGCAACTTTAAATCATTGCGATAAGATTCCAAAGCATGGATATATGGTACTACGACTGTATAAATGTGCTCATTTGTGTAATTGAAATAAATGCTCACTAACTTCTCCTTTCTTCATTGCCTTTTTTATTCGCATTTAACATTTACTGCTATTGCTCCGAGAGGTTTGACGTTAACTAATTTGAATAAAATTACATTGTTTACCCTTATGAAATAACAAACTACACAATTGTAGGTTTGTTACATTTTCCGTACTATATCTTGTTCGCTGCTATTAGTTCAACGATTAATAGGTAATTTAAGTATAGCGATTATCGTAAAAATATTACTTTCAGGCTTTAATTTCTGAATTATTGTTTTTTTGCTAAAAGACAAGTGTATCATCGTTTTTTCCTGCTTAAACTATCTCTAAAAGTAGAAATTACGTAAGAGTCAAGCTGAGGAGTTCAAAAGTCAAGCTACGGCAGTTCTAAGGTTAAAAAAACAAAACACACTCAAAGTGAAAAAAACTCATTTTGCGTCAAAGCTTTTCATTGTTTAAACTTAAATAGTATACATTAAGTTAAAACAACTTTTAGTTAAGTATGTAAGTGATTGTTTTGTTTTTGTATTTAAAAAAACGGAAATGTGAACGGTGTTATAAACATTTACAGTTTGTGTACAGCAAGTATAAGGTGAGATAAGATTTTTTGCATTTAAGTATAAATTCAACTTCTTATCTGATTTCATGAATTCCGCTCCGTTTAAATGTAGAAAATAAAACTTGTCCGAGCATAATCTTACTTCTCACTAATATTACAAATGCTTATGTTCAGATGGATGGATGGATGGATAGATAGAAGGATAGATGGATGGATGTTTATTTGAAGGTATCTCCAGAAACGTTAAACGGATCTTGATGAAATTTGACACAAATGTAGAACATAGTCTGGAAGAACTTATTAAGTTTTTTTTTTTAATACCGCGCGAACGGAGTTGCGGGCGACAGCTAGTACTATTATAATTTTCATACTTATGACACAGTTATAAGCTTGACCTTTCTAAGCGGTACTTTCATGTCACTTTATCTATATTGCTGTTTCAAACATTACCTTTAACCTTTTTATAGGCCATTAAGTACTTCGGTCGCCTAGGGCAGGCGTACATTCTCAAGTCGTGCTTTAGCCCACTGTGGTAGGACACACTATTGCAAATATATAATAAATTACGAACTTTACCAGTTTAATAAATAATCTTTCACATTTACCGTTTGAATTGTGAAAGTTAAGTGACGTACGAAGTTAAATTCAATCTGGTATCAGTTAATTCAAATAAATTTTTCAGCGGCTATTAAAATGTGGAGTCTGTTGAAACATTACATTAATTTGTTCGCATTTAAATATTTTTTTCCTACTATAAAACTATTCATTCAAGTTAGTTACTATTTAAGTATTTGTCAATGAGTATCACGAAATCTCTCTGGCCTTTTCCCACTCACGTGGGGCCGCCACACAAGGTTTTGTACACCTTAAAGTTTTGGCTTAAATTTTTACGGCCGGCCGCCTTTCTGTCGCCAACATTACTTGTGAAGCATTTCTTAAAATTAAATTTAATGTAAATTAAATAATTCAAAATTACTAATGAGTTTTATGAAATGTCACCCCTAAGTTAGAGTAGGCTCTGAGCCTCTCGATGCGGACGAATAGTGAGCTGATGATGATGATGATGATTATGAAGTGTGAATCAAATTATGTTCTACTACATAATAATATTTTATAAGTATTAACCACCATTCTTAACTATCACTTGTATAACTTGCAGCTATCATCGATACAGAAACTACATTGCCTAGATGACCGTTATCGTCTCTTAATTGCAATGAAACTGGTATATAGCCCACCAGCGCCACCTGGCCGAAGTTCTTCTTTTTGATTCGCTTTCGTGGGAAAAATTCGCAACGCCTGTGTTTAATAAATGATGTTAAACCTCATTTAACACCAGTCGTTATAGAATTCAATTAATAATTTTGTTTTAATATAATACGTACCAATTAACAACAAAACTGTAAGATAACATTTAAGCCATAATTGCCCTAATATGATGCTCTTTTTAAGACGGATTAAATTGCTTAAATAGTGTAAACTCGGGATCTTAAATAGTGAAAAGTATTGAAGATTTTTATTATGCAATGAACTGATCCGTACGTTGTATAGCCGTAGATGAATATTGTATTGGATTATAAATTGTTGCAATTAGAAAAGTATAGCTTTGTTGATTTATTGCAATAAATAGAAATATATCAGCGAACCTGGCCACTAATTTATTATTGTCAATGATATGTTTTTAATTGTAGCTTGAGTTATAACCCTACTGATGGCTTAATTTAAACATATACCGTGTAACCGTGTAACTTTGTTTTTTTTCTCTCTAACTAGCTATCAGCTAATAATTAACTCTGGGTTTAAGATCCTTAAGCAGCTCTGTAACTTTTAGATGAAGTTACAATAACTTTAAAATAGACCCCTTTAAAATTTAATTGGATACCAGCTCTACTACTACTCTTCAGAACTTTTTGTTATGGGTGTAACAGTTTATTTATAACTTTTATTTGGAGTTAGAGAGTTGAGGAGTCAAGCAATGAGTTTGCAGCGGTTACACCTGCTAGGTAATCTGCATCCATCAGTAGAAAGAAAACAAAATTAAATTCTGTAATTTTAAACATTTCAAAACGGGAAATAAATAGTTTATTTACTACGAGTATTTCATTAATAATAATTATAAGACATTTAATACTTTCAATGGTATTACAACACATACAATACAATTAAAACACTAAAAATTTCTATAATAACCTAGATAAACCATCAATAACAAAGGATCAATTGAGGAAATTATATTATCCCTTTGTTTAGCATAAAGGTGGTTCGATGAAGAGTACGTGATGTTATTTTCTATTCCATTCTAAAGGTGCGACACACCAGGGTGAACGTGAACAGTTTATAAAACATTAATGAGCATGACGAGTTTTCATAGTTTTTTTTGTTGGAAAAAGACCGGAAACGCAGATGGTCTGTGGCCATCCGGTGATATAACTTCGACGAATGACATGCTTCATTTGAACTTTAACAAAGCTAATGCAATTTTCACAAGCGATAGAGATATATTTATTTGTTGTCCATTTTACTCGTACTACACAAACAACTTTACTTTTACTTACTTTACTTTTATCAAGTTAAAGTACAACCAAAATACAATCAGGGTCAAGGTCACGTGAATGCCAAATCTTAAACAATGACAAATGTTTGTGACTTTTCTTTTGTTATATTATTTAATAAAATATCAATATTTGGTAAAATTTTACATTAAAAAATATAATTAATATACATACATTATTTTGCTTAACAAAATCGCTTTTTTATGCACAATGTTCGCAGCTATGGCAAACAGCTTCTTCGTTTGATAAGATTAAAAAGTGTAGTTGTAACACTAATTACTGACCATATGTATCCAGTTGGCTACCAATATGGCAGCAAGTCTAAGAACACCTGTCCAAGACACACATATAACAACTTGCTATCACTTTTCTAGTACCTAAACAATTGTCCCTTAACAATAGGTCAGGTACTTATTATTATAATCTACTTGCTGTCGCCCGCTGACGTCCGCGCGGAATTAAAAAAAAATTAAGTAACCTTTGTGTTCTTCCAGACTATGTTCTACATGTATGCCAAATTTCATTGAGATCCGTTGAGCCGTTCGGAAGTTACTTTCAAACAAAAATCCATCCATCCATCTAAACATTCGCATTTATAATATTAATATGTAAGATAAGGAAATATTTGCGATTTCTATTAGAAACACATTTTTGCAATTGGAATTTAATTAATGAAAACAGGTGATCAAGTTTAAGTACATGTTATTACTTTGCCTTTGACAAAAGGATTTCATGTTCAGTGGTAGAGTCCACAGCTATATTAGCTGATGTACTAATGATCCGCATGACTGTTGCAACACCGCGACTACATAAAAGCTTGTAGTGAAAGCATCTGAATTAAAATAATTCAATGTAATTTTAAATAGTATATCAACAATTTTTTATTTCAATTTAAAAAAAACGACAAATCACATCTGAGACATCTTACTTAATTTTATTTAAAATAATAGTTGAACTGATTAGGAATTATTTTTTATTAATGTAATACTTAGTAACTAACTACACCCAACTTAACAATGATTGACTCATGATAAATACAAGAATCAATACTTTCGTTTAAAATCAGCTCGCATTGTATTGAAGTATCTTTGCCTCGGTTCAATGATGTTTCACAACGAGTTTCGTTATTCCCAGTAACAACGTTTTGACATTTACTCGGTCGCTTTTTTCTTTTTAGACGTCGGAGAAATGATCTCGGCTCGTTTCCCCCGGGTGTGCGAGAAATGCGGCCTTGACGGGACATCGAACCTACACTCAATGCCGTTCCGACTTTTTCTACACAAAAATAAAAGTAATTAACAACTACCCGAAGACGCATTAAGCCTTTAAAATGTAGACTTCTCAAGATCACGTCTCTCATTTTTTTTCCAAAGAGTATAATTGAAGGACAAAAAAGTTTTACTATCTGAGTGATGAAGTTCGGGATTGTTTTTAATACTCTTGATCGAATTATATTATCTGTTCAGTTTCTGTTATTGCAATTTACAACTAAGCACTCATAATATGTAATAAAACATAATAAGTCTAAGTTTTAAAGGGATTTGTATCACTTATAAGATCATGCTTAGTATTTACTTTTACTATTTAGAATTGCTAACTTCTAATGTTATATTTCCTACTGTATTTTTGTCTCAATACCTTTAGTAACATTTCTCTCATATATACATGACATAAAAAGCATTTTAATACATCACTTAGACCAATTTGCTTGTATGATTTAACGTGAAAGGCCAATTGCTTATAAATTACCAACCAAGTCGATTGAGATGTATATTGTATAGATGTACACTATTGTATTGACACAACATACATACATTGTAGTCGAACGCTCACCTGTTATTAAAGATAGTTTAAGCATATATTTCCATTCTTTATTCCGTGAAAATAGAGCTTTATTATTTTAATCGGAAATTGGATTCACTTGATTCTTATTTTTCTTTCATTGTTTTTCTATAACAGATATCATGAGGGTATTAAGTTTCGTAGACCGTTCCATATTTAAGATTTAATAAGGTTGAATATAGTTTTTTTTTATTGTATGTCAGACTTGTTAAAAATGCTAATCTTTTTCAACAATTATTATTAGAATACGTTATTAATATAGACTGTAATTATAAGGTTGTGAATACACAATGATATAAAACATTTATAACTGTTAACCAATTAAAATTCATTTAATAAATAATTCATAAATAAACAGTGTTATGAATAAATTTTATTTACTTGAAATTTATTCACTACTAATTAATTCATTGGAATACTTGAATGAGGAAACAATGGTGGGTAAATAAGTACAATTTAAATAACGCAAGAGAAAGATAAAAAAGGCGCGAAATAAATAAATCAGGCGCTTATTTTTTTGTGCATGAGTTTAGTATTTTATGTTATTTTCGGATGAGAAGATACAGCTTTTTTATGTGGAACATAGAAGTCTAAAAAACACCTCACCTTTACCTACTCATTTTATAGTCCAGCAAATCTGATTAAGTAGAACTGTAACTACACCAAAGGATGTCTGTTTCGAGCAACAGATTGTTATCTCTGCTTTTGTCAAAGAAAGTGAAAGAAATAATATTATATTTTTGGATGTTTTGAGCAGTGAAGACAAAAGGTCAGATTAAAATCAAATTTCTAACTTGTAAACCAAATTAAACCCTATAACGTCAAAGATACGAATTATTTTGCTTAAATCTATACATATAAAAGAAAGTCGAACTAACAAGTTACACTATTTATAACTCAAGATCGGTCGAACTGATTTACCTGAAAATTGATGGGGTACCTCCCCATCAATTTTTAGCTTAGAACTAGGAGACGGACATAGGAACTTTTTTATCTTGTGCATTTTATTCCGCGCGGACGAAGTCGCGGGTAAAAGCTAGTACACAATAAAAAAAATATATAAAAGAAACGATTACATAAAAATGTTTGTAAAATTGCTATAATAATTAAAGTAGGAACATACAGGAAAAAAACAAGTAACAGTAAAACAATTGGAAAAAACAGCAATTACACGTTTTGGTTTTGATTTTGCTGGCTGATTATTATTAAAAAAATTATGTTTTATTTTTCTTCAATGTCAAAAGTGAAATAAAGTCTGATTATAATCGTATATTAACCTTTTCGGTACGAAATAATAATTTTATTTTTATCATTCCATCGAACCTTACATTCACGTAGTGGAGAGAACGAGTTACTTTGGTCAAATTTGCTATTGTATGTTTTTTCACAATCCTTTGTTATTTATTTTATAACCTTTTTTTACACTTGCCTGTGTTGGATATTAAAATTATAATTTACTTTTGTTTTTCTTTTTCTCTTTATACGGGATACTGGCAGCTTGTTTTTTTTTTTCCTAAGACCGATGTCAGGATTTAATTTTATTAAAACAGGCGTATTTACGTCCTGCAGTTGTCTGGTATTTAAAGTGTTAGAAATATGCATTATTATATACATCAATCACTTGATTATTGTTTTTTTTATATAGTTAAAAGGTGGCAAAAGAGCAAAGACCAAAATACCGAAGATATCGTCGCCCATAGACATCCGAATTTGAAGATGCATTAACCTACCTTTCAGAGCTGGGCATTAACTCGTTAATCCGTTAATCGTTAATTAACGAAGTTAACATTTTGCTTAACGGATTAACTTTTAAGTTAACTTCAAAAAGTGTTAGCGCTTTTGTTAACTTCCGTTAAACTCAACTTCCGTTAATAAAAGTACGTTAATCGTTAAATTAAAAACTTGGAGACGTGCTGTCATTTTGTTTAAATTACGCGCCACGCCACGCTCGTAAGTTCAGCTATGTTGGGCGACTGTCAGCGACTCGAATGGTGAATGAACGAGTTGATAATTGAAGTGTGATGCATCAGAGCGTACGGGAAAGACGTGACCAACAGGACAAAAAGAAGGTTCGAAATAGTATATTTCATTACGAGTAAAAAGCACGAATATGTAATAGCCCACATTCCGAACGCTCTACGTCACTGCAATACGCCACTTTTTTGAGCAACTGTATTAAAACACTTTTTTACTCGTGCTTTTTCTTTAGCTTTTCCAAGCTCGTGCGTTCTCTTTCTCAACTGTCAAAATAATGTCTATTAAAAAAAACCAACCACGAAGTTTTTACAAAAAAAAAGAATCATTGAAGTTTTTATGATTCATGCAAACATTTCTAAAAAGAAGCTCCTAATTTGTTACAATATCAGAGTTAATGATTTGATTTAATGAATTAGGTTAGGTTTAATTTTATTTCATCTTATTAAATTTCATTTTCATTTCATATCAATAAAAATATTCTACTGAAGACTTGGCTGTATGGCCGTAGTTCCCTTTTCCTGCCCAGAATAGGCGAAGAAAACAAAAAAAATCTCTGCTTATATTATTTTACGGTTGGCGCCATTTACCAAAAATGTTAGTTAGTTGAGTTTATTGTGTTTTTATTATTCTATTAAATTGCTTCATTTTTTCGCAACTATATCTGATATATAAAATTCTCGTGTCACAGTTTTCGTCACAGTACTCCTCCGAAACGGCTTGACCGATTCTCATGAAATTTTGTGAGCATATTCAGTAGGTCTGAGAATCGGCCAACATCTATTTTTCATTTTTTTTTCTTTTTTTTAACTGCGCGCGGACGGAGTCGCGGGCGACAGTCTATATATATAAAAGAAAGTCGTGTTAGTTACACTATTTATAACTCAAGAACGGCTGAATCGATTTGACTGAAAATTGGTGGGCAGGTAGCTTAGAACCAGGAAACGGACATAGGATAATTTTTACCCCGTTTCCTATTTTTTATTCCGCGCGGACAGAGTCGCGGGTAAAAGCTAGTTAAAAATAGTTGTTTAGTACACGTGCGGTACCATCATTACAACTTGTTCCTACTGTCAACCCTCACCTTCGGCTGTGCCTCAGCTCGGGTAGACATTTGTCGGAACTCTTTGCAATGACAGGCTTTCCACACTGTATAATGAAATATACTATAATGCATTCATACTTGTCTCTAATACTAATGTGTTATAGAATGTATAGTCAAATTACTATTTTAAACAAGTGTCGCCACAACAAGTGTGAAATTAGTATGTATAATTTTGGTACGGTTAACTGTTAACGATTAACTTTAACTTGCGTTAAATTTTCGAGAATTTAACGCTTTAACGATTAACGAAGTTAATTTTTTAATTAACGAATTAACGATTAACGAAGTTAACTTTTCGTTTAACTGTGCCCACCTGTGCTACCTTTAATCGTAATTGGGCCTCCAGCGCGCACACTCGTTGGTCACTCCCACTCCCACTTTACGCCTATCTTCTGTGTGGCCTTAGTATGTCTCTACCACTGTTAAAATCATACTAAATCTACACTAAGGGCCTCGCTTAGTGAATATTAAAGGATGAGTGCGGTAACAAGACATCTTCTCTGAAGGTAGATGGACGTATTAATTCCGCTTCATATTAATGTTGACCTTTACAATTTACTCAGGCGCATCTGCCGCTATTTTTAAGTCTAAGCTGCATTAGAGGCATATTCCATCTGCGCCTCACCATAAGCACCTGTGCACGTTTAATTAATGTACATTAGCTTTGTTTTCAGTCGTCGGCCATATTTTATAAGTAATTTTCCATTTCCCGTTCAATACTTTTTTTTTTCGTTTCAACCGATCATTTAAACTTTTTTTTATTTGCGCTGTCGCCTGTGAGGTAATTTTTCTTCGACTAGCGGAACAGAAGTTTCCGCTATAGAATATTTTATCAAAGGTGTCCATTGACCACCTTGTGCAAAAAAAAAACTTTTTAATTACATTTGTATGAATAAATTGATATAAAATGTTGCATACTAAATTTTAACATTAAATAATAACAAGTCTTAAACTTAACTAACAAAGTCAAATTAATTTAAGACTTAATTTATTTTTTAATGTACAAAAAATATATTAATCTTAAAATAAAATATCATTCATAACTTTGTTGGTTATTAGATGTCGTATCATTTTTGGCTTTCGTATCCTTACAATTTGAGGTATGTACATAAAGTTAAAATCTGTACATAAGTAATAACCAAGTTGTATTCAGTTATTTGAAAAGGTCTTCGTCATTAGCATGCCAAGTTTGCTTTTCTTATCATGTTCAGTATTTGCAAATAACACGTCAAATGTCACTGGTTACTTTCAAATATGTGCAAAATTCATACAAGCAAAGTAAAAACATATTTTAAGTTAAATAATTTATTTTATATCTTCTCTCTTGATAGGAGGAAAATGGAAAATTGAAAATTTCGGAATGTAAACGGTTTGAAATTTCCAAAACTTATTTGAAATGTTCGTTAATGAAAAACTTTCTAGTCCATTTCTGCTTCCCAATTCTTCCAATGGAAAGGCTGAGAAGGAGATGTGGATTTCCTGAGAGGGGATGAATAGGTAAGAGAAATATATTTATTTCCGTTCCTCTCTTCTGTTTAAAGGATGGCAACGATGGCAAACAAAAGAGAGGCCACCAGAATTCGCTATAATAGCGAAGCAACTAGTGCCCATAGACATTCACAATTGCAAATGCGTAGCCTATCTTCAATCGACGGTGAAAGGTACACACAGAAAAAGGATAATTCCCCTACCTATCTTTTGCCAAAAGTTTAAACATTTAGTAGGTACACAAAAATATTTAGGTACATCTCGTATAAAATTGGTACAGCTGTACGAAGATTTCCTTACAAATATCTTTTTTCCACACGTATACGGCTACTTTGTTCATTGAGATAACGATGGGCACGTAGGAGGCTCGGTTTTAGGTCAGACTATTTCTAGCTCGTAATCAAAGTCTTAGTAATAGTGCAACAATGTATGTAGCTAGACAATCGAACCTATTGCTATTCACACGAGGGCAGTACAGTGATGCAGAGAACTAAGACATAACAGTACTACAATTGTTTTAACGTTCACACTGGTAAAGAACAGTACTTTTTTGTCAGATAATGTGTTAAAACAATTGCAGTACTATCCCGCCCTTGTGTGAAACTAACATGTGTACTTAGTGTAGGGCAAGCAGAACAATGGGGCCGGGCTAGTCGAGATAGCGCACGTTATTACTTTGTAGGGTTGGCGAATTAACAAAACATGTTATAAAGGAGTCGTATGATGTTTATGTAATCTGTACACAGTATATAATATTTTCCCTTGATTCATATTATTATCAACTGTTTCCTTTGTTTTCTTTTCAAAAGGTATTTTATATGTTATTATAAACAAGGACTACTAATTGGAAAAGTTAAACTTTGAAAGAACATTTTATTTAAAATATACATAATTTTAACTTGCTATATATTTCTCTATTTTAATTTAATTCATATATATGTACTATAATTATCAAGTTCATAAAGTTCATTCGATCATATTTAATTTCTCATAAAATATAATAATTTTTAATGTTTCTAATGTTAACAACACGGAACTATTCAGCCTTCAGATTCATTGAATATCGATTTTTAATTGATCGTAATTTAAAAGTTTGAGCAATTTATTCTTTTATCAACATATTTGGCCTTTGTTTGTTACAGACTAGTTAATTCAATTTGTGTTATTGACATATACAAGAATATCTTAGTATTTTAAATGCGAACGTTTACATGGAAGGATGGATGTTTGTTTGAAGGTACATATCTCCGGAACGGCTCAACGGATCTAGATGAAATTTGGCACAGATGTAAAACATAGTCTGAAAGAGCACATACAGTTTTTTTTAAGTAAGCGCAGTTGAAGTTGCGGGCGACAGCTACTTGATGCTGCATGCATGAGACAGAGCAGAAGTGAAAGTAGTAAGTTTGGAACATTACTCTTTTTTTGAAATCCAAGGCGAGAGCTATTGTGCCTTTGCCTTTTTTACTTACTACACTATATCTGTAACAGTTCCTAGAATTATAGTTTTTCCATTTGTTGTGACAACCCTAAATAATTAAAAAGTAGGTTTAATGTCACTGGTCTATTATATTCAAAACAAGCGTCGCGAGTCGCAACCACTCTAGGGTTGTGTCAATCGCGATAGATCTCTATTACGATTGCAGTTAACCCGCATCAGATTAATCTTTATATTAGACAGGCAATTTGATTACTATTTACATTTGCTATGCAACTGATCACAAGATAATTTTGTATAAAGTTATGTCAAAGATACGGCCTGTATTAATAAGGCCCGAGATCGCAATGTGTCACAGAAAGAAAAATCATGGTTTTTAAAGATTTTAGACTTCATTCGATTCTAATTTAATAAATAAAATTTTATAATAAATCAGTTCATTTTTTTATTTTCAATCTGGCCCACATACGAATTCAAAATTTAATATATGGCACTCTGCAAAATTGAGTTTGACACACAGGTTTCGGGTTTTATCGTGAGACTGTATTAATTTAAAGATGTTTTTTTTTTTTTAATAACAGAGTGAAAATCAATATTGATATTCCTTACTTATAATTGATATATTTAATTACGAGCATAAGTTTGATAAAAAAATTACAGCTATTTTAAGTTGTAAAAATAGAAGGATATAAAAATGGTAATGCAATATAATAGGAGATATCTGTCTTCATTTTTAACAACACTTGTTCGCCTACAATTTTCCGCCGGTTTCTCGCGTCGACAGCTCATTGCGTCCAATTTGTTTACAAGTTGATTTGAATACCGTGGGACGGTGTGCACATTGGTCTGTTTTTTTATAATAGAAGCATAATATTTTGCAAGGTTTACCTATATTTTTAAAAAATTTAAAAAATACATTTTATTTCACAATTTCCCGCTTCTGTATCTAGACCATTTGTATGATTACATTTCTACGCTCAAAGAATAATTTTCTACCTCATACAAAAAAGACAATTAAAAAATTCAATACGTAAGTATTTCTTATCTTCAAACTAATATAGGAATTCAAAAGCTTTATATCTACCTTAACATTTATTCATTAAGTTAAAAAAAATATAGGTAATTAATAATGAAAATAGCATATACTATTTAAATATGTAACATAATTATTTACTCCAAAAAACATATAATTAAAGATAATCATAGTTATGAAATAAATTCCTTCACTCATATATTCAATTATCGTTTATTTCAATTAACTTAAAGTTGATAATTTTAAGGTAAAAAGGTTTATATAATCTTAAGATTTATTGTTATTATCAACTATAATTATTTTTGTATTAAGTAATACTGTTTATTGAGACATATTAATCTTTAAACGAGCCGATACAAAAAACAACTTCATTAAGCAGTGCTAATATTTATCGATAGATGGCAGTAGCAGCAGTATACACTGAAACAGAATTTAAACGTTCGCATAAACTTTTGTATTTCCGCGTTTCTTTTCTCGTCTTAATTGTAATCATCACGCGGATTGAGGAATTTGACGTCCTTATATCATATTCTTATATTTACACTGAAACAAAAATATTTTGCATTTAATTAACGTATATATATTAACACGCTGAAAATTGCCTTGTTATATCAATGGTCAATTTAGCCAAGTAGTGTATGGAGAAATATTTAGTTAAAATACAAGGGATATTAAAAGGAATAAAACCTATTAAATGGAGGTTTCAAAGGAATTTTTATATCATTGATGTATACTATTTATAACTTATATAATAAGAAGAGGCAATAGAAAAAAAGGAAAAGAAAAGGAACATAAAAAAATATTTATATCGACTTATAAGAAAAAGATGGAACTGAAAAGATAATAAAAAGGCACATTTAATATTCAAGGAATGTCAAATTGAAAAGGCCAAAGCGCGGCTCGGACGTTCTCAGTGCATTCAGGACATCGATAGATGTCGCTGCGCTGCGCTGGCGCAGCCCGCCGGCCCCATTCTGTGACATTGCGGTCGGCATTATTACGCCATATTGGTTTACGAATTAGGCCAAATGCACATTCTAAGGAAGTTTTAGTTTTACGCTTAAAATGTTTCTTTAAAAAAAATAGCCCATTTTAATTACGAAATTTTATGGGTAATGTTTTTTGCTTTACATGTGGACTTATAAACAAAAATAAAGCAGGCGAAAGGATGTAATAAAAAGCCTTGTTGTTGTAAAATCGTATTAGAAAACATTTCTTCACATCTAGTGAAATATATTTTCATTCGTTTAAAAAGAAACAACGAAATTCTCACGACATTTTCCTTTATTACCAAACATATGAGTCACCATTTAAAATAGACGCAAACAATTTACACCACAATATTGACTCCAATTGTCCATGTTTATAAAAAGTAATGCTTATGAACAAACTTACTCGTTAATTAGAACGGATACAAATATTGTCTGAATATATAACATTTAGAAGTAGTGATTGTGATTCGGTTTCGGAGTCTAGTATACTTTCTTGTTATATTTACAATATATAATATATTAAGTTTAAAAAAATATAAAAAATTCTACATAAAAGGAGGACAATAAAGACACACAGATTGCACAGCGGTCAAGGTTTAACACACTTGTTCCATTTGTGTGTCCGGACTTAAAATGTAAATCAACAGAAAGTAAGCAGGTATACACGTTAAAATAAATAATAAACAACTAAAAAACTTGTAGGTTTTTTATTGCATGTGAAAATAAAACTTTTATGCAGTGTAAAAAGTCAAGCGAAAAATATTTCTCGTGTTGAAAGAGCGTTTGAAAGTCAGTCTGTTTGGTTCGGCCAAAGACCTAAGTTAATTAGAGATAGGACGCGGTAAGGTCGACACCGCGACGAATATAAGTCATTGTAATTGTTTTGGCCATTTTACTTCATAAAACAATAAATCTTGGATACATAATCGTTATGTTTATCGATTTCAATCGCCTATTAATAGATAATATTGGTCGCCTATTGGTTGAAAACATAATTCTCGAAGATTTTTTTATTATTAAAAATAGATTAATTTTTTTTGTTTAATTTCAGGTTCGCATAATTTTCTTAAAAATGGGTAAAAAGTTGTTGCTCGGCATATTTATGATAATGATCACCGGGTAAATAAAGCAAAATACGGAAACAATTGGAATTGGTTCATGTGTTGCAATAAAATTAAAAACTTTGGACATTACGCGGGGTATACCATGTTTAATCTTTAGTAGTTACGTAGTATTTTATGTTTTTTTTATATTATTTCTTGGTCTAGAATCGAACCGGAGAAACTTATGTTTATTTTACTGTAGTTTATTTTTATAGATATAATTTTTAGTAGCTTTATTATTTTATACTTTTACACAGTGTCGATACAAAGTGTTTAAATCATCATTCTTCTCGGTTATACACCAAATATCGCTTCGAATATTGTGATTGTTTGACTTTTTAGGATATTAAGTGCAACGACTTCTTGGAGAGTATATGAATTTAAATTGTTAACTGCTTATAGTTCGATTGATTAACAAGGTTAATGACAGATCCCAATTTACTCTCTTTTTGCTTTACATTTTTCATTTGTTATCTCTTGTCTTCTCAACTCATGTCTTGATTTATTCAAATATGGTTCGGGAATGTTGGTTTAATTTCTCAATTGTTCTTTTAAAACAAATACAAAACTTTACTAGTAATAAAAAAATTGTTAACACTTAATCCCTTAATAGTACCGTAATCCCTTTAACAAATTACTGGTCGAATCAACAAGTACGTAGGTATTTGTTAACTTATTGGAACTTGTTGATTTTATCTGTCCTTGACTCTGAACCTACAACTTCCGACGTTGTTATCAGTCTAGTTATATTTGGGAAGGCGATGTCAATTTTTTATTAATATTCAAGGTTTTGTTATCACAATAGTCAAGGAGGAACATTGTCGATTAGTGCATCAATTCAAATAGTTAAAAGTATATGTACTAACAATGTCTTAATGTACAGAGCGGAGTTTTAGCGTACATTATTAATATAGGACTTTTTCCGTGGACCTAGTACGGTATTTGCGACAATCGCCTTCGTATCGTAATCGTCAATTATGTCAAAATTAGTATAAGTGTACTTTACGATAGGGACACTACACAAACTTTAATACAAATTTTGTCGATGAAGATACGATTGCGCTTGTCACAAATATTCGTGCTAGGCCCAATGATGTGCCTTCAACTACGTAGTAAAAGATAATCTTTTTAGCCGACTTCAAAAAGAAGGAGGTTATCAATTCGACTGAATTTTTTTTTTTTTTTTTTTTATGTGTGTTACCGCGAATCTCCGTCCCTGGTGGTCCGATTTTGATAAAAATTATTTTAATCGAAAGGAAGTGCTTGCAGGTGGGTCCCATTTTTTTGTTTTTTTTTTAAATAACTAGAAGACTAGTAGATTTTGAATATAGCTTCAAAATTAGCTAAAAAATTAGGGACATTTTTGCTTTCAGCGCTTACGTAGGCTAAACTATAAGACCTACATCAAAATGATGTATGGCGAATTGTAGCTCATTAAATGTGCTAAATAAAAGTCCGCGATAGCATATATCTATCTTTTAAAGTTTTCTCACAATAACCATTTTTTTCTTTACGAAACATTAATTAAATTCATGCCCTATTTCCGACGCTATTATTCAAGTTCAGTATTAACCCTTATGTAAATAAACATGTTCATTATCAAGAGAATTTAATGTAGATTATATTTGCAATTAAAACTATATCATTCTGTCTAATAGTTTAGGAGATATCGTAAGAATAAAATTACGCGGAAACGAAAAATGATACATCGCGTTACAATGAATAGCACAAATTTGCTTTCTGGGCTTACGTAGGTCAAACTATATGACCTACATTAAAATGATGTATGGAGTAATTATAGATCCTTAAATTTGCTAAATAAAAGTTTCAGGTGGCATATATCTATCATCTATGGATGTCTCACAAAAACCATGTTATTGTGAACAAACTTCGATTAAAATGCACACGAAAAACAGCGTCGTAAGCTTACGGCGCTATTATATTATATTCGATATGAATCCTTATCCAAATAAATATGTTTGATGGCTAGAGTATTAAATGCAGATTACATTAGCCTTTAAACTATGTAATTCTGATCAATAGTTTGGAAGATATTAAATTATTAAAAACTACGCGCATTAGAAAAATTCTACGGCGGCGCGCGGCTGGACTAAATTAAAGGCACGCTACGATGTATTAGTTCGTTAATTTTCAATTTGTATACCGATTTTGATAATTATTTCACTGTTTAAAGGATAAGTGGTTATCTGCTGCATTCTAAATTAGTTTTTGAATTGAAGTACACACATATTAAATAGGAAAGTCCTTTTCTTTATTTCTTTCCTCATACGTATTAAGGAAATTTGTGATTGAACTTCAAATTCACTAAAAATTGTGAAATAAAACAAAAATTTTAAGAAAAAAAAATAGCCGACTTCAAAAAAAGCAATCTCAAACAAAATGCACTCAAAAGTAACATAAAAAACCAATTTCAAACAAAATGCATTCAAAAGTACCATAAAAAACAATCTCAAACAAAATGCACTCAAAAGTAACATAAAAAAACAATTTCAAACAAAATGCATTCAAAAGTACCATAAAAAACCATCTCAAACAAAATGCACTAAAAAGAAACAAAATAATGACATGAAAACTTCTTTCTTTCTTTCTTCTCTCTTTCAAAAACCCTCTAAACTCTAAAGAAAGTTCTCTTCTTTCTTGTAACATGACTATATTGTATAATTATTGTTATTTTGGAGTCGGTTTCGGCCTAAGTAGGGACATAAACGTAAGTATGTCTCATACATCTCAAATATAAAAGGTATAATATAATATTTGCTTTGGCCGACACCGACTGCGAAATAACAATAATTATACAATATAGACATGTTACAAGAAAGAAGAGAACTTTCTTTAGAGTTTAGAGGGTTTTTGAAAGAGAGAAGAAAGAAAGAAAGAAGTTTTCATGTCATTATTTTGTTTCTTTTTAGTGCATTTTGTTTGAGATGGTTTTTTATGGTACTTTTGAATGCATTTTGTTTGAAATTGTTTTTTTATGTTACTTTTGAGTGCATTTTGTTTGAGATTGTTTTTTATGGTACTTTTGAATGCATTTTGTTTGAAATTGGTTTTTTATGTTACTTTTGAGTGCATTTTGTTTGAGATTGCTTTTTTTTTTTTCATTATAAATGTAATAATATACTGTTAACCGAATTCCTTACCCTTTAAACGATTATAATAACATCTGATAGTACAAAACCAAATACCAGGAGTGAAGCATTCATCAATTGAGCATGACATGTGTGAACTAAATAACGTCATACAGAGCCTATTTCCACTAGGCTGCTAAACGCTCGAGACCTGCCGCATTTTGTCTTCTACTCTGTACATCAGTAACGGTCGACCTAGTAGATATGGGACATGTTACTCCACACTAATGGCGGTTGCGCACGGGCAGTGTCGAACCGCTAAGTGGAAACAGGGACTAAATACTCCGTGTTACTATCCCGCGAGGTTGGGCGAGGGGAAGGCACGCTGACCCATATCCCGGATCCAGCACAAAGGCCCTCTTGTCCACACGTGCTCACGCACACTATGCCAGCGCTCCAAAGAGTACCTATTATAGACTTCGTTCAATCTATGTGTGCCTAGTACTGTTTAGTGTAATCGTAAGATATAGATTATTCGTATTACTCAAGGGAACGTACTGAATACAGCTATCATCTATCTATCTATAAAATACCTGAAACGGAAGACTCTGCATGTAACATTGAAAAAATGAACATATTCCGCGAACATGATTATTTGCGAACGTTACTTAAATAAAAACAAATTTCAAAATGTTTCTGTCTGTCAGTGTGTCTGTCTGTCTGCAAGTCCGCGTTTTTTCCGGGTTATCCCCGAAACAGCTGGATGTGATTAGTACGTGACAGTAACTGGAAGATTATTTTTGCGAGAGTCACTTAGGCTATTTTTTCTGCGCTGACAAAGTCACGGGCAACAGCTAGTTATTAAATTAGATTTGTTTGTGTACAGTAAAAACTGTTATTAATGACCACCATATCAAAAGGGTTGAAAACAAATGACTAACAAACGATATTAAATTGTTTTAATACTTCATAAAACACATTTGATTAATAACATCACTTCTAAAGTATTTATTAAATAATTTTGACAGTTTATGATGTTAAATTGCAACAAATTTATTTCAGCAATATAACATGCATTTAAAAATATATAATTTGAATGATTTGTTAAGGTTCGGTTGGACTTTTTATCTTATGAATCATAACCCGCAAGTCAATTGATGGAAAATAGATTCGTCTTTTAAAATTGTGATGTAGATTTGAAACAAAACACCTTGTTAAGGGTAGCTAAACTACTCTATGAGTACCTAGAGTCGAAAGGAGATGATCCCTAACTGTAACCAAATCCATTTCAAGGAAAATGTTCAAATTCATTCAATAGTAAGAACAAAAATATTATAAAAAGCTAAAAGTCTATTGACTAATTATCAAAAGTAATTTTATAAATAGAAAAGATTTGTTTTTTCTTTTGCATAAAAATTCTCCAAAAGTAGGTACTCAACTGATTTAAAAAATTCCTTCACTGTTGGGAAGCTACACTATCCCTGAGTGACATAGTCTATATTTATTACTAGTTTTTTCCCCGCGCGGACGAAATCGAGGGCAACAGCTAATAAAAAATATCTATATATATAAAAGAAAGTCGTGTTAGTTACACTATTTATAACTCAAGATCGGTCGAACTGATTTAGCTGAAAATTGATGGGGAGGTAGCTTAGAAACAGGAGACGGACATAGGAACTTTTTTATCTTGTGTGCATTTTTTTTATTCCGCGCGGACGAAGTCGCGGGTAAAAGCTAGTTTACAAATAAAACGATAAAAGATTAATGAACTTAAAAGATAAGTTAATCAATTAACATTGTAACCAATTAATTTTATTTGCCTTTAATAAACTTAAGAAAACGAACACTGCATAGTATTCTAAAGTCGTTTTCTAAAGTGCATATAATATGCCATATGGCAAATGACCAATAGCAGGGAAAACATAATCGCAAATAACACTTTGCTAAGTTGCCACGGACCGTATTAGGTCCATACTAATGGCATACATTTCCATTCAGATAGCAAATTGTGTAAAGAAAAAGGATAGGATCAACGGATTAATATGTAAATCGTTTAGTTGCATTTAAAATGTCACAGCAATAAAACATAGTTGCAACTAAAATATGTGCCGACGGACCGTAGAAAAAAAAATACATAAAAAGACACTTCCAAGTCTTAATTTAATCAGTCTATGTCCCCCCGTAAAGTATCCATCTAGGGTACTAAATGACAGCAGAACAAAATATGTCATACGAATATGTTATGCCACGATAAAACAAACGTGATGTTTAAACCTGGTCGAAGTAAGTCGAAGTAGAACTTACAACAATAAATATTTAATAAAAACAAACGTAAATTAAATATTAAAAACCATAATTATACTTAGTACTCGTTAATATCAGATATTTATACCAAATGAGTAAACATTGGTATAATACTTGATTAAAATGGGTACTGCAGTTATTGAGTTAAACGGTACAACTTAAGCGTTTTTCCTACAACGTTAGTACCTAGATAGTATATAGTAATAAGAAGATAAGTAAAATGGGTACAATTTCATCAAAAAACATCTACCTGTTTCGGAGACACTGATCCCAACAGATGGCGCAAGATGCGGAGAACATTTAACCACTTAGGAATCAACGTATTGTCTTTAGCAATGTACTGAGGTAAAAGCGATGACATTCAAACGATCCCACGAACAAACGCCCCATCCTAACTTAACCCCTATTAGAAATTAAACTTTCTTAAAATGTTTACTGCTCCCAGCTGATGAAATTGCAAATAACAAACCTAAGTTTTCAGTGGAACTTTTAAATATTATGTTATACAATATCATACAAATTCGATAGCTTCTCGTAAATTTCTCTATTGCGAAACAGTTCGAAGTGCAAACCCACACGTGTTGCACAAGCTATTGTCCGAGCTTTTGTTATTCGATCACAATCGATATCTTTTTTCTCCTACTTTTTACAAAAACAATCCCAAACATAAGAATGCTTTTACTTTCTTCATTTTTTTGCCTCTGCTTCTGATCCGAGGAATAGGGTTGTTCAAATAATCACTCTATCGATAAACCCAACTAAACATCGTAAAGTTAAATATGACACTTGTTTATATTTTCTACGCATTTAATACAAAAATAAAAAAATAATTTCACACGATCACAGTCTGTTTACATCATATTTAAGAAAACATAATACATATGAATTATAACTACATACACTAGATACTATATCTTGTAATAATGTCAAGGAATTTTCAGGCATATATATGTAGGCAAAAATTATGTATTTTTTCTTTTTTACTTTTACTATAACAATGTCATTTAATAGATCTAAAAATTACTTTCTTCGCTGGTATTCATATTGATCATAATTTATTATTCATATTTAAATTACTTCATAAATAAACGTTTATAAAGAACATCACTATAAAATCTATGCTTTCGAGCAAAAATTGCATAGTTACCTGAATGTATTCCCACACACTTCATAACGTTACCTTTAAGGCAATGCGCTATCTCTCTCTGTCTCTCCTACGGACAAGGCATTGCCTCTCGCTCTTCATGTATCAACTACCGACGTCATCTTTCACTCTCACTTTCGATATACGTAGTATATGCAAAATTTACAGATACATATTGTTTTTTTTTAAGTAAAAAATACTGACGTTAAAATTAGTTAAGAATCGATTGAATTTCAGAATTGATTGTGGTTCAAAATTTTATAGTTTTGGAAAAAGGTTTTTGTAAAATCAAATTCTTTGGAAGTGAGCAAGTGCCTTAACGATGATAAAATGTATTGTAATGAATCTAACTTTTTTTTTTAATTACATACATCATCAAAAAACTACATCTTATTCATGTTTCTTAATATTCTTGTACAATTTTTCATTGTTTAAGCTTGCATAAAAAATAATTCTAGACACTTGTAAAATATTTTGAACATTTATGAAATCAAATGAAATAAAAATTAAATTTACAGAAATATACATAAATTTAAGAAATAAGTATTGCATCTTAATTTTTTAACCTACTACATATGACGTAAAAATTGTTCTGGCGTGAGCGTGTGAGCACTTTCTTTAGAGCGGGACAGCAAGCATCCGTTTTACCTGTTAGGAAAAGAGATAGAACTACAAAACAATGGTCGGTAAGTTTTTTGCACGATAGTCTGTCGTAATAACACTTTCTTTCAGTTTTTACCTCGAGCTCGAAACGTTGACTCCAATTAATTGGTGAAAGAGAGAGTGATGTCACTGCGCACGCGACTTTCGACTCCCAATGACTGATGTTTTTTCTCTGCTCTTCTATTAATACTGTTATGTTTCAAATGATACGAAAGAAAAACGCTCCTCTGTGATCGCTTTCTATTGCATATTTCACTAAATGGAACTCTATTTCTTTGGCCCCAATATTATATTGAGGAATTTACTTGCGAGTATGTTAATAAATATTATCTATTAATTACGTTGTATTCTACATAAAACGGCAGACCTAAAAAAACTTACGCTATGATTTTATTGTGCAAGACACGCGCAACCTGCGAATTATATTAAACTGTGCGATTTTTTGTATTACCATTGTATTCCTTTTGAAACGTGTTCACACAAAAACCATCAGATATATCGGAATTTCTAAGGGACGATGGATTAAAAAAATATAGAGCGCGAGGAGAAATCGAGATTTTTTGTACAAAGGTCTTTCACATAACTTTCCCTGTAATATAATGGAGCCAGGTAGATCGGATCTAAAAAATAGACCCTTCCCCGGGCACCCAGGTCCTTTGATTGTGACATTTTTATAAATGTCGACCGAAGACCGAGGTCATGCTTTCTGCTTTTATAATTGGATTCATAAAGTGATTTTATTCACAATATCTGTGTTCAATCATACTAATGCTGACCTAACTGCATTCATTCGTTGTAGGCGGAGTTCTAGAGTAGGACTATTTAATTCGGTATTGAAACTCAATGTTTAAGTTTCAGATTTGTCGTAGTTGCACTCATTATATATTAATTGATGCTCAAATCATTAACAAATTTGATTGTATTTATTTAATTTGTGATTCAGTGTGAACGTTTTTATTTTAGACCAGCCGGAGACTCCTTGCGCCCATGACTTCATGTACCTTGTTTTAAACATGTGTCAAATTTCATCAAGAATCGTTGAACCGTTACGGAGATACCTCTTAATATACATCGATCCATCCATCCAAGCATCCATGCATCTAAGCTTTCGCATTTATCATATAAGTAAACGGTGTTACGATAGTTATACAACACATAAAGCAGGAGCACACGTGTACTACCTGCACTTCTATAATGCTTAAGTCTATAATGCTCTCCCTATATTAAAACTACCAGGTAAATCGCGCTGTAAGCGATCGGTTTTTAGAAGCATTTGTTTTATCAAGGTGTTAATCAATTATTTCTAGTAAAGTCATACATAGTAAAGTAATCTTACTTCTTATCTTACTAATATTATAAATGCGAATGTTTGGATGGATGGATGGATGTTTGCTTGAAGGTATCTTCAGAACGACTCGACGGAAATCAATGAAATTTGGCCGTTGAGGTGAAGATGTCTAAAGATGGTACGCGCTAGCTTTGTAGATGCCTATTCAATCTACTCTTGAAGGCATAGATGTAGATCATAGTCTGGAAGAACACTTACTTATTATGATTTTTAATTCCGCGCAAACGAAGTCACGGGCGACAGCTAGTGTCAAATAAGCCAAATTATTTTGACAAACACAAGAAATTAAAATGATAAAACGGTACTAAAAATCACATCAAACATATTGATACAAAAGATAATCTAATTTCGTAGTGCAAGATTATTCATACTTTGAAAATATTTACACAAGTTCGTTTCGCTATTTACAAGTACGAACACGGGTCAAAGTTAGTTAGTGCCATTAAAGGCCGTCATACAAAGGGTCGCTGATAACAAGGGCCTTTTGTATTTAACACGCTTCATTGTGATGATCTTTCTACTATTATTGTTTGTTTGTAACGCGGAAATGATGGCAGTAAACGGGTTAAAAGGTTAACGTTATAAGTGATAAGAACATTGTTACTTTAACTAAATATCTTCACTAGATATTCGGGGTTATTAGAAGTACTACTCTTGACCTTGGTTGAAAGAATACTCCAAAATAGTTACTTATATAATATAAAACACTCTCAGACTAATAAGAAAGCTTAATGAATGTCAGAAAACAAGCCTTTGTTTTTTAAGAAAAAAAAAAATATTGCGACAGAGGCTATAAATTAGGCTTGAAGTTGGATTTAGCTAATAGAAGAGATTTTTTAGTTTTTTTTTTTAATTTTTTTTTCTTATTACTATTTTTTTTTTTTTGGGCGGCGCTGTGCCTCCCTCTCGTTCTCCCCCTGGCGTATTTTAAGCCAAAGACTTTGGGTGTCTTTATTGTAATAATCATAAAAATGCTAATAGAAGAGTTGGAGTACATGAGTCTTTTATACATTTAATTTAGAACCCGATGCGTATCTGTAGTCAGATAAGTCCTTACATACGAAGTCGCTAACGCTAACTAATATAGATTTCCAGATGTAAAAGTGATATAATTAAAAGTCCTACTTTTACACTTTCGTTTCGTGTTACGCAACGCGATGCCTCAAACGTTGAAGATAAAAATAAAAATTATCATAATCAAGATGCGAGCAAAGCGGCCACGGATTATTACGACATGTCTCATGAAATACGATGTGAAAGACGAAGTCATATACTCATGTTTAATGTGACCGTTTATTTCTTAAAATCATGAAACAAATTGAATCTGAGATGTAACTCTATTTTGAGTCAGACTAGTTTTTATTCTATGAATGATGTTTTATTCGAAGCCCATATTATAGACAAATCGTCGCATTGTTAAAGGCTACGGCGTTTTGTCTTGCAAAACGAAAGTTACTACGGTATATTACAGGATATATTGCCCTTTAGGTATGACGCATTCTTACCTAAAATTAAATTAAAAGATTAACTAACATGTCGAATAAATTAATCACCTTACAATAGTTTGTCAATAACAAAGAAAAACATTTAATACTTTACCCACTGGAACAATTAGTCTTAAAACATTTCATTGCCATTGACATATTTTAGTAAGACATTTATATTTGATGAACCCTTTTTAAATAGTAGCAAATCAACTCATTAATATAAACTAGCACATTAGGTCTCTGAAGATGTTCGGTGATTCACACGGAGCTCGTAATCTTTATAATCAAAGTTGGAGCTGTGACCCAAATCCGTGCAACCGTCGAGTACTTTCATTGTGAACGCTAAACTATACTCACACATGCGAAAAATAAACACACTAACTTAAAACTCGCGTAACGACACGCAACTTACGCACACAACAAAAATATTTAACACAAAGAGAGACATTGAATGTCGGATACCGTCAACACACAACACTCACACAAGTACAACCAGTGATAGATAAATGCGTAAAAGACATTTACCATTTGAAATAGATCTATCGTGGTTGAAATGAGCCATTCCACCAACAGTACCATGTCGCGTTATTGGCAAAGGCCAGATGGATATTCAAAATTAAAAAGAATCTATTCAATAGTCTAATACACGTTCAATGAGTGAATGTTTATGTTCATCACATGTAAAGCGTATTAGATGTGGTTTGTATGTGTGCGTGTGACAGAGTACACCATTGTACTTCGGCCGTAGAGCGAGGAGAGATGCATATTATATATCATTTAAGAACTAGGACAATATTCCCGCCTGTTTTTAATTACGTTTAAGAATTTAATAGTTTTAGATTGAACTAGTACCATTTGGTGATCATTGAACATTTGGTGTAAAAAAGTTATATCTATTATTAATTGCTGTTTTTAGCCGCGTGATTATAGACTTGGTGACCAATTTAGTAGAATTAAATTATGGAGGCGAGCGTTTCCTTGATAGTTATTACAGCTGATCATTGAATGAACCGGTTTCTATTTTATCATTTGTGGGATATTCGTGTCTTCTGAATGGAAATACGTAAATTACAGAAACAAAGAGCATTTAGTCCAAATTCGTAAATACAGTACATCACGCATCAGTATTATCGAAAGTGCTTACGTAATCGCGTTCAGCAATAATTTACCGTCTGACCCTGTCTACTTTTAGACACGATATAATTGCTTGTTTGAGGATGTAATTTTGTGTATCAAGAGTTAATTTTGCTTCTTTAATAGCAGCTAAGAGAGCCGCGGGTAATATCGAATAGAGTAATTATGTATTCTTAATTCCTGCAGGCGATGAAGGCAGTAATGTTAACATTTTGTTATTGCATCAATAATTTAATATAGCTAGTCAACAAAACAGAATTATTTACTATCAATTGTAACCAATAGTTAAAAGTAATGAACTGCGAAAAACCTATGAATATTGAACCTGCCATAGGCTGACTATTAAAAACAAAAATAAACTCTAAAAAAGCAGGAATGCCTTTTCAATAGCTACTTTTTAGCCGACTTCAAAAAGGAGGTTATCAATTCGACCTTTTTTTATTTTTTTGTGTGTTTTATACAATTAAAATTTAAGAAATGCTACGAAACATTTCTAAAATAACAACGAAATGTAGCATACTATCTAAAAAAAATCAGTATTGAATTTAAATAACAAAAGAAGAGACGGCGGAAAGGTGAATAGATCACTTTCAGCTATCACTCAAATCAGTGTCATACAAAATAATCATAATCTTCACAGTGTTACGCAATGCGCCGGCGCAGCTCTGACGTAACCGAAACGAGCTCAGCGAAAGTTGCCGCAGCAATTTCACTCTCCTCCGTCTTTCCCTCCGTTGTTTGTCTCTGTCGCACTTGTTGTTGCTATCACTGCACCTCGCCTACCACCCAAACCAGTTTCCACCTCTATCGGTCGCGGAACTTTCGCATATGGTCCTCTCTTTCCACACCTTCTTCACGGTCGGCGGGCTCCATTTTTTCGGTTTCGCACGCGTCGGAGGCGTTAACGATGTATAATCAATTGTTTCTCACTTGTTTGGGCCTCGAATAAGCCTCCAGGGAAAATACTAAACGTTTAATAAGTCAGTTATTACAGATATCCGTTCAATAGCCAATTACTCTTAATTACATTCGAAAATGACTATTTGTTTTGACACGTAATAAATGTTCCACGTGTGGGCGAGTTAGTTTCACACAATTATTATATTTAAGTGCTTTAATATTGGTAAAATAAATATTTTAAAAATATATACCTGAATAATTTCATATATACCTTGAATCGGTTGTAATATTATCTCAAAAATGCTGTTCTGGAATCTCGAGTCAACTTTCATAAGTTAATGAAATATTTTAAGTCTTGTGAGTATTTGCAGATTAAAATTTACAATAATGTACTTGAGAAAAATATGTGGATAGGAAATATGACCTACTTTTAATTAAAATGTTAAAAATATGCCACTTACTTTCGAATGAGTCAGTACAACACTTCTTATTAGGGTGTTATTCGAATTGCAATGGAAAAAAATCAAATTGTTTTATCGAGTGGAATAATTTTTTTTTCAAATTTAAAAATTGTTTTAAACAACATTAAGCGAAAACTTTATACCTTTTTAAGGAAATTACGGAAACATATAAACGTGTTTGAAAACAGTTAAATTAATGTGGAGAAAAAGTGCGTTAAGCTGTTTTTAATAAATAAAATATTTCATTGTGAATTAAAATTTGTAACCGAAAAAACATTGTTATAAACCATACCATAGCAATGAAGTCATGGACATCATGATTCTTTAAGATATAAGGTTAGAGAAATTTCAAATGAAATAATGAAAAATATTAAACCCAAAATAGTTGTAAAGTTATGATGTTTAGTTATCAATAAATCAACGAAACGCAATAGGTAAGTATTTGCACAAGTTTCGGGTGATCGGTGCGCGATGCCGGCGTCCAAGGTTGCAGTGGAAAGTAAACCCGCGAACATTCCACCAACAGCCTACGAGCTTTCGTCCCGCAAGGCTATCCGCTACTGCCTTATATCTAGCCTTATCTCACTATTCACCTTTGAATTCGACCCGCGCGTTGCAACTGTAGATATATTGTTGAAAGTGGGCGAGCCTTATGAGAAAATACTTAGCTTATAAGTATTTTTAAAATCTTTTCTTACTTCTTCCTTCTATCTTTGTAATATTTACTTGTATTTAAGAATGTTGGTTACAATGTAACTTCAAAATAGAATAACAGAATGTATCCGGAAGAAATTTGGAACAGAAATAGATTACAATCTGGAATAGCATGACTAGTTTTTTTTTATTCCTCGAGAATAAATTCGCCGGTGACAACTAGTGAAACGATAAGTGCGGTGTGAACTATAATTTATCAGGTATAATTAGCTATAAGAGAATAACCTAGATTTGAATATTTTCTCAATTTTATCGCCACGGCATTTCGATTTGGACATTTCAAACAACGATTTTACGACTATTATTTATCAAAGAAGAGAGACTGAGACAGATAGCAGTTGAGAAACTCAATGATCATCCGTATTTATTAACAACCACCTATAAATAACCAAAATAACCACTAATAAATATTTACTGATACTATCTCCATAGAATTATACATGTTATTACTTAACTTATTAACACGGCGAAAAGAAACGAACACGGCGCAAACAATTGACTAAATTCATGTGAAAATAAATATCCAATAAGCATCCGCAACCGCGTCTTTAAAAAGTGAAGGAAATGAACTTGCCTTGAAGAACTGTTTTTTTTTTTTTTTTTCAAATTTTATAAGGCTACATATAGCCGGAAATAGAATGATATAGCTGGAATATAAAAATATAAACTTTTGTCTTAAGATTTTTAGTCTAATGGTAGACTGCCTAATTAAATCTTTATGTTAATATAACTTTTAGTAAAAATAGAAAATGTTTTCTAATAAATAGCAAATTTAGTGTCATATGAATAAAATTATGTTTATATTTGCATTTAAAAACAAGTGACCTTTAACGAAAATGCTTTTAAACAGTGATAGTTGTATAAACCTTAGAAAACTTTCAATAAATAAAATATGATTTTAATTTGTAATGCAAAAAAAATCTTTTCACATACCTAATAAAAATATCGCGGTTAGAAATATATTTATTTTATAAACTATTGAATTAAAAAATATGTTTTTTTGTATATATATTAACGAGAAGACTAACCAAAACTAGATGGTTAAAAGAATTAACTCTTTAGAAACGTCATAAATATAATAAAAATCTACACATTAAAGTTTACCACTGTTTAAGACTACAAAATAAAAGTCCGACTAATTCGGGCAGCCAATCGAGTCCGTTTTGGTAGCCTTGTGACTCGAGTGGGCTGTGCCGAACATTTCTTTTATTCTTGTTTTAGGTTCCAAATCGCCGGAAGTACCTATTGAGATTCCTGAACGCCCTTTTGAATAACTTCGTATTATTTCGAAGAAAGAGTGCTGGGTTTTTCCGTTATACTGAACCTAATGTTATGTCTAGATTTAGAATTTTTGGAAGGCAACAAGTGTGTTCGCAGTTTTTTTTTTTTTATTTAACTTAGGTCGTAAAATAGTTTTCTAGTGGTTTGTTCGTATCAAACGCGTTTAGGATTCAATTTACTTTGAGACTGTTGCGTTGATTTTAACTTTTTCGTCATTTTCAAATAACGCATTTCTTTTGTATACATGTTTCATTTACTCAATCAGAAAACAATAAATATAAATGAAACGTTTATTTCTCAACTAAACAGCGCGAACAGTTACAATACATGCCGACTTCAGTAATCGTGTTGCACGATATATGCGCATCTTTCATGCAAAGGGTCAGAGTTCGCGACGCAACCTTCGAGAAGGAATCCAATCAACTATCTAATAAAGTGGCAAGCGAAATAAATTACGCTTCATATCGCGAATAATTCATTATCCTAATACGTTATTATTGCCTTAAACACAAACAAGGGTCTGTTGGCGGAAATTTCCATTTTATTAAATCCTATTAATTGCTTGTTAACTTCCACTATTTGATCAGTATTACCTATGAAACATAACAACATTTTTTTCCGCCAACTTATAGAAAGTTTGCACAGTTGTAATTTTGTGTAAGTAGAGTTTTTTAGAGCGTCGGTGGCTCAGGGGTGAAGCACTTGACTTGCAATCTGCAGTTCCTGGGTTCGAATCTCGCCATGTACCAATATGTTTTTCGACGTACATATGTACACTTATCCGACGTTCTTACAGTGAAGGAAAACATCGTGATGCAACCTACACATATCTGAGAAGAAATTCAATTATATGTGTGAAGTCAACCAACCCGCACTTGGCCAGCATGGTTGACTATGGCCTAGTCACCCCTAACTTAGGGTAGGCTCCGAGCCTCTCAGTGGGGATGTATAGAGAGCTGATGTTGTATAAGTTTTTTACCTTCTCGATACTGTCGGCTCAGTGCTTTCTTGTTTGTTGTGACATTAAGTTGAAGAAATTTTAAGCGCCACAAATGGTCATAACGGCAATGTAATAAAGATAAAATCCCATATCAACTAGACAGGACTGACCTCTAAAGCGATTTCGCAAAACTATGTTCGTACAGGTCAAGTTGCTCTATGGTGTTGCAAGCTCAACAACAAAGGTTGCCACATAATACTCTATGTTATACGTCATTATGTTGTCAATGTGTCAAAGAGCTAACTCATGCAAAAATTAGCTGGATCCGCTGATATACATATACCAAATCTCTAATATTAGGTCCTTACATATGAAATTGGCGTTTTTCGTACTGGCCACTTTAATCACGAATTTCTCCTCTTTGGTAAGGAATTCCAAATTCAAATTTGTACAGCTATAGACTCATGTATTTGTGGTTCGATGACCGTCATTCATTTGTTTTTTTTCTTCTGTTTTTTTCTGTTTGCGTCACTCATTTTACAAAATGGAAAACTTAAAATATCGCATTATTTACGAGTACGAGTTCCGCCGTGGCACTAGTGCTGCGGAATCGACTCGAAGGGTGAATGATGTGTATGGCGGTCGTGTTGCAAAAGAAAACACAGTTCGTTTTTGGTTCCAACGTTTTCGTTCTGGAAATTTCGATCTGCAGAACAAGCCCCGTGGACGGCCTGAGACTCAAGTTGATAATGAAGAGTTGAAGGCTATTGTGGAAGCGGATCCATCGCAAACCACGTCCGAGTTAGCTGCAGGCTGCGATGTTAGTGATAAAACTGTTTTAATTCACTTGAAGCAAATTGGGAAGATTAAAAAGCTTGAAAGGTGGGTACCTCACGAATTGACTGAAGCAAACCGGCAAACGCGCGTCGACTGTTGCGTTACATTACTAAACCGGCACAATAATGAAGGTATTTTAAACCGAATCATTACCTGTGATGAAAAATGGGTTCTTTACGATAATCGGAAGCGCTCAGCGCAATGGTTGGATCCTGGCCAGCCAGCCAAATCCTGCCCCAAGCGAAAATTAACCCCAAAAAAGTTACTTGTAAGCGTTTGGTGGACTAGTGCCGGTTCATTTGTTCATTACAGTTTTCTCAAATCTGGCCAGACTATTACGGCTGATGTCTATTGTCAGCAATTGCAAACCATGATGGAAAAGCTAGCGGCTAAACAACCTAGGCTGGTCAATCGCTCCACGCCACTGCTACTTCACGACAACGCTAGACCACACACTGCGCAACAGTCGGCTACTAAATTAGAAGAGCTTCAATTGGAAAGTCTAAGACATCCTCCGTACTCCCCGGACCTTGCTCCAACAGATTACCATTTTTTTCGAAATTTGGATAACTTCTTGCAAGGGAAAAAATTCAACTCCGATGGGGCAGTCCAAATCGCCTTCAAAGATTTTATTGATTCCCGTCCGACTGGTTTTTTTAGTAAAGGGATCAATGAACTACCTATGAGATGGCAAAAGTGCATAGAAAATAATGGTTCATACTTTGATTAGTTAAATATATTATATTAAAAAATATTCGACTTTTTGTTCCTCCCATACAAAACGCCAATTTCATATGTAAGGACCTAATATATGTACGTCATAAAAAACTAAGATCGTCAATTATTATATAACTGCATATTTAGTACCAAAAAGTATAATAAATTCTTCTTAGATTTATGAACTCACTTGTTTCTACACTCCTGGCACACCTTTCTTAGTCCAAAAAACAAGCATTTTAATATATGTTTGTTGTTAAATTGTCGTCAATCACGGATACTTTATATTGCATATTATGTACTCTTATAGGTATAATATAATAATAGGTACTGTACTTACGTAGCCATAAAACATAAGTACTGAATAGGCTTCAGCCTTTTCTCAGATATGATTGACATCATATCATTACATATTGACACTTGCAAAGAACCTAAACAAATCATTGCGAGAACGCACATGTTCAATTCAAACACATAAGCTGTATGTATTTACTTTTGAGTTATGAAATGACCTTTGCTTGTGCACCACTTATGGTAAGGACAGCGTTAAAATCAAGTATAAAATCTACAAAGACAATGGTCACTTAAAATAAGATAGCAAAGAAATAATAGCACTGCACTGGTAACCTTTAAAGTATAATTGCAAACGTATCTGAATAATAGTCTAAGTTGCTATGTTAAGTAATAAGAAAGTCTTATTTAGGATGTAGTATTGTAGATAAAAAATCAACATCAACATATATTATTACTAGCTGTCGCCCGCGACTCCGTCCGCGCGCAGTTAAAAAAAATGAAAAATAGATGTTGGCCGATTCTCAGACCTACTGAATATGCTCACAAAATTTCATGAGAATCGGTCAAGCCGCTTCGGAGGAGTACGGTGACGAAAACTGTGACACGAGAATTTTATATATTAGATTACTATAATTCTGTAATTATTTATTAACTTTCTTGTTAAATAACCTATGTTTCCTAAACTACTTAATTAGTTGTAGAACTTATAAAGATGTGCAATTGTGTCGAAGGATAACTCCGTTTTATTTCTCATCCAAAACCATTGTAACTAATCATCAAATGACAGGCAAATATTTTTTCCTATTTATAAACGGTGTTAATCAATTGTAAAGTAATTTAGTGCTAACTCTAAAAGCCCGCACGACCATCATTTTGTTTTATAGCAGTTGCTGCCGCGGAAGTGCAAACTGTACATGCGTCTCCATACAACACCTAGGACCATAGTGGAAATGGTATCTAATGGATTATTTTGTTCCTTTTTACTTTCGAAGGCAATATGTTAACACCTTGTTACGATACCTTTCTTTGTCAAATTAGCTTTGGTTTTCTCTAAGAATCATTTTTTTTAACATAAATGTAGATATGATACGTAAGTTTATCCTCTCATCTAACGTATCTAAGCAAAATTGGTTAATAGCTATTTCAAAATTACGCAACCGTCACTGAACTTATTTCGTGAGATTAAGGCCTTTTAGAGGCAGAGGCCCCGGGGCACGTCCGAGACTCGTCAATATCAAGGTATATTAGATCATAAATGCCGATTACCTAACACACTCAATCCGTTATAATTGTTATTTAAATGTAATATTTTCTTTATCTCATATTCATCGTTTTTTAAATGCCTAAACATCACAACTAAATTTACATGTATTGTCGTCGTTCTTATAATAGAGCCCTTTGTCTAAAAAGAACAAACATTTTGCCAACATGTAAGACAGATAACAAAGTTACTTTTAAAGATAAAATTAATTTATCTAAGACTAGCTTTTACCGCGACTCCGTCCGCGCGGAATAAAAAAATGCACACAAGATAAAAAAGTTCCTATTTACGTCTCCTAGTTCTAAGCTACCTCCCCATCAATTTTCAGCTAAATCAGTTCGACCGATCTTGAGTTATAAATAGTGTAACTAACACGACTTTAATATAAATATATAGATTTAGAAAGCATTATTGTTTTTTTCATAGTTAAATCGATTATTTCATATGTTGTTATGTTTAAAAGTAAATCCAGAGCTGGGCATTAACTCGTTAATCCGTTAATCGTTAATTAACGAAGTTAACATTTTGCTTAACGGATTAACTTTTAAGTTAACTTCAAAAAGTGTTAACGCTTTTGTTAACTTCCGTTAAACTCAACTTCCGTTAATAAAAGTCCGTTAATCGTTAAATTAGAAACTTGGAGACGTGCTGTCATTTTGTTTAAATTACGCGCCACGCCACGCTCGTAAGTTCAGCTATGATGGGCGACTGTCGGCGACTCGAATTGGTGAACGAACGAATTGATAATTGATATATGTGAAGTTCGCGTGCAAGTGTGATGCATCAGAGCGTCCGGGAAAGACGTGACCAACAGAAAAAGAAGGTTCAAAATAGTATATTTCATTACGAGTATATAAAGAGTATATAGCCCACATTCCGAACGCTCTTTGTCCCTGCAATACGCCACTTTTTGAGCAGCTGTATTAAAACACTTTTTTATTCGTGCTTTTTCTTTAGCTTTTCCAAACTCGTGCGTTCTCTTTCCCAACTGTCAAAATAATGTCTATTAAAAAGAAAAAAACAACCGCGAAGTTTTTACGAAAAAAAATCATTGAATTTTTTGATTCATGCAAATATTTCTAAAAAGAAGCTCCTAATTTGTTAGAATATCAGATTTAATGATTTGATTCAATGAATAAGGTTAGGTTTCATTTTATTTAATCTCATTAAATTTAATTTTCATTTCACATTAATAAAAATAATCTACCGAAGACTTGGCCGTTTGGGCATAGTTCCCTTTGCCTTCCCAGAATGGGTGAAGAAAACAAAAAAAAAATCTCTGTTTACAAACAGAGATTTTTCTTTTACGGTTGGCGCCATTTTTCAAACATTTTAGTTAGTTGAGTTTATTGTGTTTTTACTATTCTATTAAATTGTTTCATTTTTCGCAACTGTATTAAAAATAGTTGTTTAGTACACGTGCGGAACTGTCATTACAACTTGTTCCAACTCTCAACCCTCACCTTCGGCTGCGCCTCGGAACTCTTTGCAATGACAGGCTTTCCGCACTCGTAATGAAATATACAATAATGAATTCATACTTGTCTCTAATACTAATGTATTATAGAATGTATAGTCAAATTACTATTTTAAACAAGTGTCGCCACAAAAGTGTGAAATTAGTATGTACAATTTTGGTATGGTTAACTGTTAACGATTAACTTTAACTTGCGTTAAATTTTCGAAAATTTAACGCTTTAACGATTAACGAAGTTAATTTTTTAATTAACGAATTAACGATTAACGAAGTTAACTTTTCGATTAACTGTGCCCACCTGTGAGTAAATCAATATAAACTTGAGCGATCAAAGTTTTTGCCCGATCGTAATTCTCAAATGATTTCTTTGTGAATGTAGCGGCGACCCTGAATATGACGGTCACGAGGAAGAAGGAAGCGGGGGCTCTAAAAATTCACAACACACGTACCTATGCTACTAATTTTCGGCAAGCGACGTGTCGGGTGTATCTTCCTTGTTAAGTATGATACATACCAAGCGTAAACTGAAAATTTTATTGTCAATTTTAGCAATGGAATAGATTCTTAGTTACCTACATATGGAAATATTGTTTATTTTTTATTTAAACATGTGACTACTACTTGTCAATCGATGTTTTAGGCTGTTCTTTCTTAGAGAAAAAGCAGAAAATCATTTTATTAAAGCTGTGTACTATTACTAACTGTTGGGTGGCCGCTAGCTTTAAATATAGTAGTACCATATATGCAAAGTTGTACCTCGATATTCAGATATTGAAACAATTTTACTGGCACTTTATTTTAGATTGATACGAAAATATATAAATGGTATAGGTAATAATATCAATGAAATTAAACAAAACTGGCAAGCTGTTACAAGTAGTTAAGTAAGTAAATTAATATTTTTACTAAATTATTCAAGCTTTCATTATCATTTACTAATAGAAATAACGGCTAAAACATTCACGTCTGATGTCGGCACCGACACCGGCAAACTATTCGGTGCCGACACCGGACAAATGTACGTGATTATTTTAGCCGTTTTCTATTTTAGTTAATATTTTTACATATCATATCATATCAAAAATATAATTACATAAAACATAATATAAATCAATAAAAATTAAAAAATGTACTCGTTGTGTCACAGAAGAAAATCCTCGATTGTCTACAGAGGCTATATTACTTGCGCGCATCACGCCGCCCGAGCAAACCGTTTGAATGACAAATTTCATTGGGCCTTGAAGACGAATATATTTTCCTAGTGCGCGCGTGATTCAAATACGAGAAAATATAATTTTTTTGTCAGCCTTTTAACAATGCTGCTGAATACTTATAAAATAATCAAGTCGAATGGTAGTTGTAAAAATACTTGACAAGGACATTCTTTTTTAAGATAATAAAAATAAAATACATATAGTATTGACGTTTCATTTGCAAATAAATTGATACTGTTAAACATTTTATATTCATCTTTTTTCACTAAAAATGTCATGAGATGTTCGGAGACTTATACTTTTGTTCTATACTCGTAATTCGAAATTATGGCAGGATTATGAACTCAGTATTTTCTACTACGCTTACCGTATTAAAAAAAAAATTAGTGATTTTACTAATCACAGCACTATAATACAAACGACTACTAAAGCAAGAAACTACGAATATTTTTTATTTAGTTTGTTTACAATAACATTTTCCAAAGGAATATTACTACTATTATAAATGCGAATGTTTTGATGGATTGATGTTGGTTTAAAGGTATATCCGGAACGGCTCAATGGATCTCGATGAAATTTGGTATAGATGTAGATTATAGTCTGGAAGAACACATGGCTACTTATTATGTTTTTTTCTCATTCCGTGCGGACGGAGTCGCGGGCGACAGCTAGTATTATATAAAATAGAAACAGTAAAATAATTATAATGTTATTACATTCATAAATTCTCTGCATACATAAATAATTAAAATAGACATAGTTTATAACGTCATGATATACTTGCACAGTACTTACAGCTTTTTTGTATTATACGACCATTTACAACTTGCATCGAGATAAACAAGATGTATAGGAATTCTAGCAAAGAACAGTCTTTTAATAGAACGAAGTGCGATTGAAGTTTACTATAATCTATCTTTATATACCTACCAATAAATGAAGCGAAAAATTGGTACCCCTTTTAGTGTACTACTTAGTACCCCTTAAGGAAATTGTGCGGACTTTTGAACGTAAAATTTGACAAGTTTAAGTTATTGTGCAGAAAAATTGTATAAATTTATTTTTAATTGATATTAAACTGCGACTACTTGTATTTTTAATTACGTTTTATTGCAAATAATATTTATTAACACTTACATTTTTTTTTTAATATATTGCACTAGTAAAATTACAAATCCAATTAAATAACTTGATATTAATATAGATAAAATTGACACAAACATAGTAAATAATGCTACTAATCATACCATTTGAGGTAGTTATTTATCATATAAAAACAGTAGTGAAAACCCTAAGATTAGTGCACTTGACTGGTATTAAATTAGTTCCTGAATCAAAACACTCGGATCAAAACTAAAAATCTTGCAATGTCAAATTAATTAGTTGATTATTCCATGTATCTAAGCGATCTCTTTTAACCTCTAACTTCACATCTTTTGTTGACTTGTCAAAAGACAGGTTTATTTCCTTTTATTTTTCTTCTAACTTTATTTCCAAAAAATAGACATTACATTAGTTGCTGTCACGCAATAGGGACGACTGTAAGCGATTGTTGACAATTTTATCGATAATTATTTAGCATCTTGCTCGACAGTTCAAAGATAAATTAAATATAACGACACTAGATGGCATATCGCAAGATCCCCGACCATAGTTCCATTCTCGATAGACAGGTGGTCTTATGTTTACTCGTTTTTTTTACATCTAATTTCCGTTCAGCAAACGTGTTGTTTATAATGTAACTTAAGTATGAACAGGCCACACATCAGCAGATTGTTTAATGATATGTCTTCAATACCATTGATGTATTTATTTTCGTTTTAACTGAAACATATGCCGATGTGTATCGTTTTCAATTTTTATTGTAATGTGTTGAGTATTTTAAAAATAATTATTAGTAGTAACATGCAGGAAATAACTTAATATTATTTCAGGAATAGATACTTGTAGGAGTATCAATATTTATTTAATAATTAAATGTAGATTACAGCATGGTCACTATAATTCCTATTTTAAAATGGAATATTATTAATTAACACGTACATTCCAATCCGATATTTATGTAGATATTTGTTACAAATACTCAATTTGTACGCATTATCGCCTCGGGAGACCATTTTAGGATTATAATGGCGCATACGAAATATTCGTTGTTCCGTTCACGAGCTCTCTAACTGAGCAGCCAATTAAGTGTCTGTAGGCAATGTCGATTAATCATCTTGTAGCCTACGTAACTCTCAACGAAACGTTGTCCTGCCAACGTTAGGTTAGGGCGACCAAAACTTTGGGAAAAATGGGCCTTAGGACTTTGGTCTTATTTTGATTTCATGGTATTATTGGTATAATTATATAAATAAGGTATAATATATTAATATTACGAACACTCTGTATATTATACTGCGTAGCCAGTACAATTTGAAAAAGCGTTGTTGCAATAAGGTTAGGTTAGTTTTGTTTTTATTGTAGAATCTATTTTAACTAAAATCGTGATTATTTATAATTTAAGTAAATTTACAAATATATACCACTAACAAAGTTATATTTTATGCAAGAAACTTACGACGAACTTTTTAAAATATGTCATGAGTATATTAAACTTGAAAGGTTAACAATCATTTACTATTTTTAACAATGTAAAGTATGCAACAGATGGTACTAAATAGTGTCATCAAATTAACACACAAGTGGTAATTTCGTACAATGCACAAACAAATATATTCATCAACAGGCGCATATCAACTTTACATATTACAAATATAACAATTTTTTATTACTGACATATGAAATTGCATCTTAAAAAAAACATCGTGAAAATGTTTATTTACAATTTTTTATTATTTCGTTTAACATATATTTAAAATAAATATTTAAAATATAAATAAATATAAGTTATCTATATATATAAAAGAAAGTTGTGTTAGTTACACCATTTATAACTCAAGAACGGCTGAATCGATTTGACTGAAAATTGGTGGGCAGGTAGCTTAGAACCAGGAATAGGACATAGGATAATTTTTACCCCGTTTTCTATTCTTTTTTTATTCCGCGCGGACGGAGTCGCGGGTAAAAGCTAGTTATTTATATAGTCATTTAAAACTTGAGATTAGGTCATAGGAGAAAGTTAGAAATTCACACTTCAGTACAAACATACTTCTTTAACCTGTGGCAGTATTCCTAACTGCCACAGGTAATGGGGGCTATCCCAAATGGCGTTGAATATATTTATTTCGGAAGTAAAAATTATTAACAAGAAATTGCATTCAAGCACAATTTTATATGGAGTTGGCACTTCCGTATCATATAAGAAAGAGGTGTGGCCAACATTTAGTCAACGTCTGTATTGGCCAACTTCTGATGCAATTGAATGCAATCACCAGTCTCCATTCATTGAAGTGTCAACGTCATCCTATAAGGGACAAGTCCTTACACAAATTGTTCGCACATTGTTTTTGTAGCAACAATCATTAATTATTACTGCGGTAGGCATTCAAGTGGGCACAAACTTTGCATGTTTGCGTACAACAATTGTCCACCCACTAGCTGTATTGATGTTCCGCTCGACCCTGGCTTTTTGATTTTGATGTCACAATAGGGAAAAGTGCGTAGGTCAAAACATCGACGTAGAATTTTACATTGTTAAAACCGGATAAAAGAATTTAAAATGATTAATATAAACATTGAACTATTGTTAAACAGTAGACTAAAAATAAATGACTAAAATAATAATGATAGAATTCTTTTATATACAAGCGTTTTATTATTACAAAGTGTAACTTATGAATAGCAGTTACTTACGAACTACGTCAAAAGCCTTTTACTAGCAATGTACAGGATTCTGTGGAATAAATTACTGCATTTAGACATTAATCACAAGCAGGAAAGTGGAAAGATCAGAGGTTTAACCTATTGAAAGGGAACATTAGAGCCTTTTTCCACTAACAGATAAAGCTACACGACACGGGTGGTCGGCGTTTCCGTCATTCGCTATGTTAGTTGCTGCCGTATACCAATTCATTGATTAGAATTAATAGCAAAGATTCCCTCAGCTAGTTGCTCTAGTGGAAAAAGGATCTTACACTGCGCCAAGACACGCCATTACACAAACAGACTGGCGTCGACAAATGAACTAACGTGTGTAACTCATAGTAAATTTTTCATATAACATTACAGAATATGTAGTAACATTTCTATTCGTTTAAAACATATAAATATTATAAAATAAACATTTACTTATGTACACTCTCTGCTAACTTATTAGAAAAAGACAAACTCATGATGAACTTCAGATTAAAATCCTCTCCGCCGGTACTTCTAGGTAAAGTAAAAGTATTCGGACAATGTTATTCACAAGAACAGCAATAAAAATTACCATCTTTATTAAGTATATTCGAATCCTTGGGTCTTTAGCATTCCCCTAACGAAAATCAATTCACTTCAATTGATCATTCTATTTACATGTACAAGCTACAACTTATTAAATTATTACAACATAATAACATGAAATATGTATATATTTAAATGTCTTGTAACTACTTAATTAGCTTAATACATTATCCTTTAGTGTTACAATGTTGGTAGTAACCAGGGCCGGACTCGTAGGCAGTCGATCGCGTCCGCTAATTACCTCGATGCTATCAACTACACCGCAATTCACACCGCAGCTCAATACGATCGCACGAAGCTATACATTGCGTTTCACGCCGCCTTTCAATTATGCACCTAACAATTTACACGCACCGTTGGTGCAAGATACAAGTCGATGGGAAAACACGAACATACATACGAAATAATTAAGAAGTAACCTTTTATTCTAGATGTTAAAAACAATGAGTATTAGACATTTTTGTGGTCTACGTTCAGCTTTATATTTGGCTAATTTTACCAAAGGAAAAAGTTGAAAAATAGAAAGGAGGTATGAAAAGGGTCTTATATTACACACCATGTATTTGAACTTATAGTCTTGAATTTATTTCACTAATTTAAGCATATCACCGTCTAAAAATAAAAATAGTTCTTATTATATTAATGTAATACTTCCTTCAAACAACAACAACAACAATTTAGGTAAAATCAGAAAGATTCTATAATTCGCTCCTAAAGGAAAATTGCACCAAACTGTAATGAAATCATTGATTTTAACGGTTCACTATGCATAGTAAATATCAAGTTAATCGATGGAACATTAATTAGCCTTTCATGTAAACTATCACATAAATATATTGTTATGCATTTGTAAACTGAAGAACGGAACGGTTTGCTTAATAAATAAATTCAGTAGACAGCAATAAATTTACCAGCATCCATAACAAATCTGAATAATAATTGGTTTTTGACTTGACGCAGTAGTCTTAAATATCACAAAAAAAAGAAAATAAGTTATATTCGCTATTTTTTACTTTAATTTTTCAATTTCAAAGATATGTGAGAATTCACGGGAGAAAAAGATGGCGACGCGGCTCGCCACCCGTCACGTTCCGTCTCCCGAAACGGCGAAAAGTGGATTGCGGAGGTTCATTTGGCCACACCAAATGGAGGTCCGTGATCTCTGCCTACCCCTCTGGGTTACAGGCGTGAATTGTGTTGTTACTTTAAATAACTAGTAATAATGAGATTCATATTAGGTTCATAATAGCTAATAATTTAAAGCAGTAATTACCGGTAAAAATGTTGACGGAGAATTTGACTTCCACAACACTTGTATTGTTGTTTCAATTTTGGCAAATAGAATAAAAGGGATGCCAATATATTCTAACAAAAAGCGTCAAGTCTGTGGAGGTCCACGGTTATAAGTACAAAAGTTTGTGGAAGACATCCATCAAGTTGTTTTGGAGTGTGCTCGGAACGAACGGCTTAGACGTAATTATTTTAAGGTGTTCGGGTATAATGTCGGTCAGATAAACACTATCCTGGCTTACCCGTCTTCTGACGAGGCCAGGATGATGTTTAAGTTGACCGACATGTGTTTAAGAAACAATGTAGATAATTAGATGTAAGGTGTATATATTGGAAGGCTTATGGGGCGATATGGTCGCATTGCGACAAAGCCTCTTAAATTATTAAATAAAAAAATAAAAAAAAGTACAAAAGTTTGTTTAGGATAATTTCACCGGAATTTAAATTTAGATGTTTCGTGCGCAAGATAATATTTAAATTTATGACGATGACAAACCTTTGCCAACACAAACTCAATCGATACCACTTAGTAATCTCTAAACATCGCGTATGATGTAATGTTTTTTAAAAATAAAACGGTGATACACAATTTATTTATTTAAACAATATGGATACCATACAAATGTTACACTCAATGTAGTCTGTCTGTACATTTTATCATATTTTTCAGACTTAATTAAACAAAGCTTGATTAGTTCCTTGTTACCGTATGTTTTCCGTTGTACAGAAAACTAACAAACAAATGGAAATAACAACGAAGTTTCGTAATGCCCTTATCCTACCATCATTGTGGTCAGTGGTCGGAATGTCCAGAATTAATCCAATATTAAACTCACAATAAGAAGTTAACACACCAATTAAAAAGTTCAATGAGTCCAACCTTGACGCTAATAATTTCTAATTCTGAATTTTTTAAATAAACGGAATGTCCATTGAAGGGAAGAGAGATAGTGGTTTTTTTTTAATTTGTTCGTTGAATAAATTCTTACATTCAACTGTTATTTATCTGTATTTACTATTATCAGATCAACACATCTATATTATAGTTCTTAGATGAGTGTTTAGGTCCTTACAATTAGAATCAGGGGAAGTTTATTTCAACAAACACTTTTTGTTAATTCTTGCTCTTTGTCGTAGATTGCATATCGCATAATTTGCATAGAACTTCTGTATGTCACTTGTGCCTTGTAAATAACAACAACAGTGGTGATATCAAATCGGGAAGACACAGGAAAAAACCTTGATATAATTAATTATATTCAGTACAACTGCATACATATTGCACCAGTTGTACCTACTCGTAGATTTTGCTATGATCGTATCAACACGTGGTATTTCAGCCAACACATTAACAACACACGGTAACGTTTGCATCTCATTTAATAGCAGATTGTAGTAGATCATGTAATCCCTTTTTCCGACGTTGTTCAAAAAAACATCAATTTATAATATTCGAATATTTGTTAATTTATATATACCTACAAATAGACGATACAGTCGCAGTCACAAGAAGGACATCTTAATATTGTATAATTATGTATTCTGCTCAGCTTAGTGCGCCTAATTTTAACAAATAGTTAGCGCATCGCAAGGCCATCCTTTGTTTTTAATTTAGGAACTATCTTTACATGTGCATCTCATTAAATATATTATAATGCTTTATCGTGGGTTTCTGAATTAAAAATTCCCATTTAAAACATATTGTTATCTCTATTTTGTCAAAGATAATGACTAGGATGACGTCTTATACAGAGATTTTGGTCTCAGAAACCAACGGTTAGTATTTTATGTCCATACTAAATTAACCAATTTAATTAATTTAACCCTTAATGTGGCAATAATAAATTTGCAAAGAACTGAAAATGACTTTTATATTTGTCTACACAACATACAAACCAATGTTAAAGATGGTACAAACATCCATAATACACAATAACTTTTTATATATTTGTAAGTATTATGTACACTTAATAATAGTACTTAGAGATATGTACCATAAGATACTTATGAAGAAAAACTATCGAATTAATGCGGAATAAAATTGAATTGTATTCATAAAATAACAACAATTGTTAGGTACTTAGACTACGTGGATGTTTTGAAATGAAAAACACCATTAAAATTTGTTATCATTAAAATGCTTATTATTATTTTACATTCATTCTAATTAAATTACTACTGCTTTTCGTTTTCCTTGTAACTGAAGTTGTTAACGACTACCACTTCCTCTCGTCTGTTATTACGACCAACAAATTGGGAGGACTTTGATCGTTTGCGTTCATTTTTAAATTAAATAATGATGTCATTACAAATGGAAAATACAACAGAAATAGTTTAAGTCGTAAACAACTGCTACACTCGATTAAGGTTGGTAATAAATTTATAATCCATTATATTTCACATGCCTATCAGTACTAAATGCAAACTCTTCTATTGTCATGAGAAGTTCCAGACTAAGAGATGCCGTGCTTGCATCCACTTAATATCTCAATAGACTTTGACATTTAAATCAATGTGCTATATAATTTTATAGTACTCATATTGCAATATTTTTAAAAGTAAAAAACAAAGTTGCCAGTATTTTGATAAAAGAAAATTTCCTTCGCAATTCAAAGTAATCAAAACAAAATTACAATAATCAGTTATAAGTCAGAGGTGTAGGGTGAATGCTGGCATGGTCAAGGTAACCTCCACAATAAAAGCAAGCATAAAAGAATCACTTAATAACAGGCACGATTATCCAATCCCAATTAGACAATAATAAGTTTTTTAAAGTATTTTAATGCATAATATGAAAACAAGGATTTCCTTATATTGCGCGTATAAAATGCGTATTAACTAAACGTGATTTAAAAAAGTACTTTATCTGTACTTTTAAAATTGCATTCGTTTTGTTCGACTTTAAGAAATTTAACAAATATTTCAATCAGCTAGAAAACATGGTAAACGTTTACCTCTTATTTCGTGTACCATGATTTGGTATCTAAAGTCCGACTACAAAACGCTTTATATATTATTTTTATTTTAACAATAAATAGTTTTTCAAAAATTAACTTATAATGCGGCTTTAAGTAATTTTCAAACCAAAAAAGGCTTATATCATAAGAGAACAATCCGAACTAAGACGACAAAAATACTAAATTGGGCAAAAAATAGAATGCAAAACAATCTTTATCTTTCGTTATGAGGACATTTTCCTATCAGTGATCTCAAAAGCGTTCTGCATGCGACTGCGACCATTTCGACCGACAGATGTCGCTGATTTGCTAGAAACCTGGTCACGTACAATAACCGAGTCAATGCCGCTGTTATCTCAACCGAAAAACAATTCTAACACCTTACAATACGAACTTTTGTCTCGATTATAACAGTAATAAACAGAGTCGCACATAGACCCGACCTTGGACAGGGGAAGCGTGGCATATTAATAAAGATTCACGTATGCAATCACCGTTCAAGAAGACATAGGCAAGGTGGAAGAAAGGGCATGGAATGTCAGTTGCGATCAAGGCCAACCGCTCCGTATAAACCTACCATATCAGGTGTAATTCATTTACTGAGAGGATCCTTAACAATAGTTGCTCATTACCACTCTCCTATGTTGCAGCGTTAATTGCAAAAAGTAAATACGTCGATGACTGGTCTTACATAGCAAATAAATCTGTTTAGATACGTAAGTATATAATACGCGAGGTCGAGATGCTGCCAGGCTAAAATGTCAAGGGTTCTCTCTACTGTCATTAGACGCCGCGCTGTTAATGCTTACTTCAGATTTCTTGTCCAACAATTTACTGCGACCTTCCACTTCACAATGCTTTTTAAATCATGCTCAAACAATATATATTCGATATAGATTTTTATGCATTGCAACTATTTACCAAAAACTAACTACGTTATTTGATAAGAAACATTAATTTTGATTATTGTTTATATACAAGATAATAAGAAAATAATGTCACATATTTAAGCTATTTTTCTCATAAAATTACTTAACCAGGATGTTAGCCTTATAAAGTTTAATTAAAAATTATCACAACAATTGGAAATAGATAACAGATCAAAGTACCAAAGTTAGGAAGCAAAGAATAATACATTATTTATTTCTACGATAGCTTTATATAAATACATTATCAAAGCAATTTCATATTGTAAAATTCATATATACACAATGCAAGTAATAAAGACCGTAATTACTTAACTAATTACACATTAGATCTGTCAACCTACTAAATCAAAACGGCATCACGATGAGGTTGTTTTCGAGATAAAAAGAAATATCCAAGGAATTTATTATCAACGTATAAACGACAATCCTTTACAAACAGATAAAAAATAAAAATACAAATCACACATGTACAATCGAGGCATTAAGTGCTAAGGTTATTTGCGTGTTACTTTGATGTATTTTATGGACATCTAACTAGTATAGATATACAAATATGGTAGACGCAGGACAATAAAAATATTTTTACTTTGAAAATAATATTTAAAATATCTTTGAATTAACATTACACATATATACCATAACATACCATAACATAACATGTTATTTTAATATTTTCCTACATGTAACCCTTTCTTCACATTTGTCACGAGTACTTTTTATAATGGAATTGTTTGTCAAATTTCTTGTTTTACTAATTGGGCCATGATAGTGCAGTAAGATAGCAACGTTCTATTTCCATCCGTCATTTTAAATCTTATTAATATTACAAATACGAAAGTTTAAATGGATGGATTGATGTTACAAGGTATCTCCGGAACGGCTCAACGGATCTTGATGAAATTTTTCACAGATGTAGAACATAATCTGGATGATTACATAGGCTACTTATTATGTATTTTTAAACCGCGCGGGTGGAGTCGCGCTCGACATCTAGTTGTCAATAATTATCACCACATGAAAGTACACTAAAATAATCAATTTATTTGTAACTCTTTGTATTTGTGTGATGAATTTATAAGTTATTTAGTCGATTTTATTACTTATTTTCATTCTTGCCTTTGTTATGGTAAAAGCTTAGTAATTTATTTATCCATAACCGTACATATAATAAAAAAAGTTTTAAAAATCCGCAGAATCCACTTAGCGCGGAACTGTACTCGCGGTAGAATACGATTGATTGTGGCATTCCAGCATTCATTCTACAATTACGAAGCATTACGTCGCTCCATATCGGCAAGGTCGTGCGTCGTGTGAAGTCAGTGTTTATTAGATGCGTGCTGGTACTGACGAGGAAAGAATTCCTAAACGAGTTCCATCGCAGAACACGAGCGAACAGAAGCGCTCGTCGACCGTCGCCCGTCGCGGCCATGTGGCGAATATTGATATTAAAAATTTATTCAGCTCCTTAATCCGCTATATATTATACTTATAGCATGTAAACCGAGAAGCGAACGTCACAAGTGGTACATAAAAAAATTATATATCTCTACTAAAATATTGCAATGACGCTAAAAGCTCTTCGTCTGAGCACTCGTCTACGTTAATATTTGGATGGTTATAAGTTAGATTTCTTCCTACTTTTAAATTCAACAAGTTCCCACTTGAAAGTGTATTATGTATTTGAACATACAAATGTTGTGTTATAAAACAAAAGAGTCTAGTTTTATTCTTTAGCACATAAAGGCTGAATGCACTCTGGTATTACTGAGACTGAGACAAATAAGTTCACATTTAAAATATACATATGTATTGATGAAAACAAACCTGACTTAATTTTTTAAAGGATAACAAGATAGTCGAAATACTTATAATATTTTTGTAAGCATAAAGAGGTTTTTACGCAACTCAAGAAATTATGGAATTATATAACAGTTAACAGTGGTAGATCCCGCAATAACAATATTTGTTGGGTGCACGAATTGGCCGGGTCGACCGGTGCAATACCACGACCACACAGAAGACAGGCGTGAAGTGGAAGCAATTCCGCGTTTCGTCTGATGAGTGTGGTACCGGAGGCCTAATTTTAGTCCTCTTTCCCTTCCCACCCTCTTCTTATTAGAAAAGAGTGGGAGGGGGAAGTGGATTTGGCTGAAAGAGGAACAGAACCCAACTTTTACTGCTCCCTTACACCCCATTTTCCACCGTTAATTCTACTCATTACTTGAACGACTATATCACGCCTTATATTACTTGTAGCAACATTAGATAATGGTAAGGGTCTATTAGACCTGCTTTATTTATTTCCGCAAAGCACTAGTCTACAAATAGTCCGGTCCGGTTTGAAAGGCGTCATAGGCCAGTGAAAATTTCTTGTCATGACTATTTAAATGTTAATTTAATATCATTCAACAAAATGTATGCAAATAAATACAATACGCTGCATATAAATAAATATTAACCATTAAATAGTCGTAAAACGAATGTTATAAAACGATCTTAGGTTATTATGATACATCTTTTAAACTGCAATATTGTTATTAATCGATAAAACTTTATAAGGGTTGGAGGTTTTAACACAATGATTAAATGCATTTCTAAGAACTTGTTTCGTTTATAAAAAATAAAACAATTTCATATTTTTTATTTCATTAACTTGACCATGTTGGTATATTTCATTGCATCATCATCATTCGACACCATTTTTTAGATAAGTAGTAGCGTACTAAAGATATTTTTAAGAACTAAACTGGAACTATGCCGTAAGCCCAATTTCAGGCTCCTTTTTCCCCTTCCCATCTATCACATTGGTTGTAGATGGTGGTAATCGTGAGGACATTAAACAAACAGCTTGCTTTTGCTATATAACCAAGCTCTAGCAAACTAAAAAAAAATCAGTAGTCAACAATAATACATAGGTCGTTCAAAGGTTACTTTAACTCCACTAAAATCAAAGTATATCAATGTAAAATAATGACGACTTGAACGTTCGTTTTCCGAAATATTTATCATATTATTCGAAAGATACAGAGCAGCGACAGTTCTAATTCTCACGGCCAGCATTGCAAGATTGCCAACATATACAAATCTCATAATACTATTCGTATAATAAAATATACTTCTAGACTTGTCCTAGTCAGCGGACCAAGTTTTTAATCATCACATTGATGTACTCATATCACCCGTCATTTCTGTCGTCACTTATTGCAAAAAAAGTATTGTAAGATATTATTTTTTATGAAGTTACGAGCTTATAAATTATCTCCGCATTTAAATATTTATTTAATAATAACATTTATACATTCAATATTATTTCATTTACAATTATTGTTTGCACTGTCAATAGTGTTTGCTTTACGACAATAAATTTTATAATCACTTTAACTTTGACAGCAAGTCATTATTACACATTTTTTTTTATTGTTTACGTTTAAAACCATACGACTTACTGAGTCCTGATGACAGTACCAAGTGCAGGGAAGGTAAACCAGTGGCACGTGTGCCAATATTTTATGGCACGTCACTAATCGTAAAAGTTCGCCACTCCTGACCTGGTGTTGGTATTTATAGATATTTGAGAATTGATTTAATTTTTTTAGTATATGTATCTAGGTATCGGAGATCTGGGTAAATTGTACTCTAAATTACGTCAAGAAAGAATTAAGTACGAAACAAGATAGGCTTTGATATCGATATGCTAACGGTAGCTTTCCAAAAAGTAAAATTGGTGTAGTTAGTAAATTTGGTAGGGAAAAAAAATTCTTGTGTTAAAAAAATTATAATCAAAGCGACATTATGGTAATTAAAGGTTAAAATAACCAAAAAAACATAGAATTGTAATTGTCGCTTGAGATAAGTGAGTAATTGAAAAGTGAAATATTTTTTGCGTAGACGCAGTCGCGGGCATTTCTTAGAGTACGTTAATACACACATCTACGTCTAAGTAGTAAGAGTGCATCCGGCGTGAACAGTGCTTTAGACGAAGGTCGAGAGATTTACCGCCTTTTGTGTTCACAACCACGCACCGCTAAAGAAACTAACCTTTACAAACAAGAGATGCTTTATTAATAAATATTCACAGACTTCGTATCCACCTGTTCTCAAACTTACTGTTCTCCTGACTCTATATTGTGACCTCATTCGTAGATATAGCCTCTTGCATCATTTATTTCTCCGTATGCATATTTTTTACTCGGCTTAAAAGAAAAAACTGTATAATTACTTTTGATCTTTTGCCTGACACTTGAGTGAGTGGTTTCAAGAAAGATCTTATTTTTTAATTCTTTATTTTAAATTACGATTAATAAAAAAATACTATTGGTATTATTTATTTTATAAGAATGGAAAATGAGTTATTTTTAGATAATTATGTATACGAGAATAAATTTCTATGGCACCTAATTTATCTGAAATATCAAAAAGATTTATTGGAATTTAGATCCATTGGAACAAAATATCTAGTGAACAGAGGCTTCTACGAATTTTTTACATAAATTAAAAACAACTCACGAATTGGCTTAAAGAATATAGTCGTATAAGATTCGCAAAGAGGAAAAAGCCAATTTAATACAACCTCTGTTTAGAAAAACATAATAAGACGTTATACGTTCAGGTAGACAGACGTTTTCTATACGAAATAGCAGTCATTAAGAGATGCCAAAAAAAAAGAAAATCGTAATAGCCGTTCACTGTACACCTAAAGGGTCGAAACGACAATAAAACATTTTGTTCCAAACAAAAGGCGTTGTATGCCCGACCTTGGTGGATAAGTCAAATTCTTCTGATGTGCCAGGCGCGTGGGCGACCGCAAAAACTATCCTATGACATTGCCCGACTTAGTTACACAAAGTTCCAAGTCCTAAGTGTTCCAGTATCATTTGGAACTTTGTTATACTAAAGTTGGATTCGAATGTCAGCTGGACAATTGCTACAACCCACACTCCTCGGATCGGGTGAATCGCTACAGCAAGCGAGAAATATTGCATCTTAATGTCGCGACATCGCTAATTAAACAACTGTCTTACTACGTAGCATTTTTTTTTTGCATTGATGTAGATTTTTATACATGTTTCACACGTGGGAACTCACGATAAGACACCAACTTTCCAAATTAAAAAAAAAACTCAAAAGAATTCTCTTAAATTCTCCGGTTAAAAATCTCTTTAATTATCTAATTTATATAAAGGAAAAATCCAAGTTATTGTAAATTGTATGTAAAATAATTTCGTGTCAAAACAAAAAAATACTTAATGAAGAAACAACACTGAGATTACTATTTCAAACGTAATTATCTGATTTATAACTCGGAACATTTTAAGGTCAATGATAAACATCATTCGACGATGAGAAATACCTAGAGCTCAAGAGCAGGAAACTCTGATATCTCTCTCATCTAGGAAGCGTGAAATTTGATATATCGCACTGTAATGTCATTGGAGGCACTTGATCGGTTTAAGTTCTTGTAACATAAGCCAATGTATACCAATAATACTTTTATTAATAATACAATTTCCAACACTCTTTTTAAATTAACATTATTCAAACACCGTGCAGATAACCAGTAATGTATTCCGAACACATCTATAAAACAGTTTACAAGGTGAGCAGAACTTTTTCCGGGCCTCCGAAGGCGCGTTTAGGTTTTTTGTGAATGATATGGAGTCGTTCTTTGTGATGATTGAAACCTGGTTTGACGATTAGGTTGATTCATTTATATATATAAAAATTATCAATACATAGTATAAAACAAAGTCGCTTTCGCTGTATGTCCGTATGTATGCTTAGATCTTTAAAACTACGCAACGGATTTTGACGCGGTTTTTTTTAATAGATAGAGTGATTCTTAAGGAAGGTTTGTATGTATAATAAATGCATAATATAGTAGAGAAACACTGATAAATTTAAAGTTTTCTAATGTGATGTCGTAAATAAGCACTTTTTTTGCGCTTATATTGCAAACGCTTGCTGAACCCTACGAGATAGACCAAAATAATGTACTACAGTATTGTTCACCTTAAAAAGTTCAACAAAAAAGTCCGCGATGGTATATGTCTATCTCTTAGGGATAACCCAGCATAACCATTTTTATTCTTTTACGAAGTGATTTTAAACAATACAGCATTAATCCTTATCCATTTAAGTGCCTTAAATAAATTGTGCATTTATTCTGTAGTAGGTATATTTTGCATTGCACCCGTGCGAAGCCGGGGCGGGTCGCTAGTTATATATAAAAACTAGCTGTCGCCCGCGACTCCGTCCGCGCGCAGTTAAAAAAAAAACTAAATGGGGGGGGATTATGAAAAATAGATGTTGGCCGATTCTCAGACCTGGATATGCTCACAATATTTCATGAGAATCGGTCAAGCCGTTTGAGTAGTATGGCAGGGAGGAGTATGGCAACGAAAACTGTGACACGAGAATTTTATATATTAGATATGAAAATATTTTAATACTTTTCGATTGGTGATCATTTTACTAACTAGATGGCGCCATCAACTTCATTCCCGTGACGCAAAAAAAACTGATATAATTATTCAAGTAATTCTATTGGATGAAAAATATTTAGATATAAAAACCGGTTTACTTTATTTACGTTTTTAGTTACTAGGATGTTGTGTGTTCTTTTATAAATCAGTTCAATTAGTCAGCTACTGGTTTTATCCATAAAACGCAAGAAATTAAGAACATTTGTAACTCAATAATAATAACGTCTTAATGAAATAATTGGCCATTTTTTAATAGCGCCTACAATATTACCTTAATCGTTCGAGTGCTCGGAATATAAATATTAAAAAAAAAGACTTTAAAGAACTAACAAATTGTAACTGAAAATATTCACATAATTTGATATAAAAACAAAAACTCTCAGGCTTTTTAGAAATATTGAGACTCAGAGTGATTTTGCCTTAAGAAAAAACCTAAATGTTTGATAAAATTATCGTGGGAAAGAGATAGCTATCTTCAACTGCCTTTATTGTCGTTCATTGCAAAAATGAATTCCGCCATTTTGTAATAACCACATTAAAATGATCGATCATAATATTCGCTCCATTAATTGCCTTGAAACATTACAGTATTCAAGCACACATACACACTGTACAAGTTATTTGTAAAGATTGTTGATACCTCACAGTGGAATATCGTCATCCGCCACAACTAATAATTACTGACATAGGGCCGGCTCTGTCGTTAGACACACAATTAACCATTCACCCGTGAAGCCTGCACACAGATAGCTATGCCTTATGCTTATTATAATGTAACTTCAATGCCTAGGTAATGTAGATTTACTAGATAATTTTATACCAATCAGGGACATGCCTAGGTCTTTACACGCGTTCCATGTTTCGTTATGAATTAAGCCGTTAAATTTTGATGTGAATTTAGTAGTTAATTTAAGAGGTGGCTTGGCTATATATTAGATAGTTTTCATGCCTAAGTAAGCTAAGAATTTAAACAGCAATAAGTTTATCATAATCTTAGTACTGTAGCCTACTAAGTTATAAACTGTCATAGATTAGTCAAAAAGGAAATTGATATCCAACTGTTTATCTATACAATTAATAAAATTGGAGTGTCTCTATGTAATATCGAATAAAATAATATTTTGTGAACGTGATGTATTTCCTTTACCAATAACGAAGAACAAATTTTTAAAATTTTTGTCTGTCTGCCTGTTCGCAATTTGCGTTTGTTCCAGGAAAGTTCCGAAACGGCTTTACCGATTTCGAAGGGACTTTCACTGGAAGTGATCTTTTTTTAATTTTGCGATGACAAAGTCGCGGGTGACCGCTAGTAAAAATATACATGCAATGACATTGTCCGATGATGTAGACCTACCTAACGTAGAGTTTGTCTTGAAACGGATAAGAAATTGCGTACAGTCGCAAATAAAAATAAAAATTTTAAGAAAAACAAATAGCCGACTTCATAAAAAAGCAAACTCAAACAAAATGCACTAAAAAGTAACAAAATAATGTCATGAAAACCCTATAAAGAAAGTTCTCTTCTTTCTTGTAACATTTTAACATTGTATAATTGTTATTTTGGAGTCGCTTTCGGCCAAGTAGGGACTTAAACGTAAGTATGTCTAATACATCTATAATATAAAATGTCACCTATTTACGTATAGAAAAACGTGTTATTTATTGCAACACAATTGACACCGTTTACATATGTATACAAACAATTATGAAGATAATGTCAACAAATCGTTTAAAATTTATAATGTGTTAAAACAAGGGCTATAAATCGAGCATCGGTATGCGTTTCCTAGTCGAGAAGCCGTCCCGTCATTAGCCAGCGTCCAACGCGTCGCAATATTTCAAATTAATAGAATTTATAACTTAAAACTAAAATCCATAGGTATTCAATTTAACTGTAATTAAACATTAAAACACTCATATTTTCTATTGGTGAAAGTTCTTGTTGCTGAAAATTTATATTAAAATCTGTTATAATCTTTAAAAAGTAATTTCTATCAACACGCCAACTTCAGACACAAGTTCTTTCATTGAATTATTATTGTAGAGAAATTCTATACTTTAATTTTATAAAATTAAATAACGTTATGACTTATTATGATAAATTATTTAATGAACGTAATATTGTCATAAAAATATTAAATTCAATAAAGAGTATTTATTGATTACTGGTTTCAAATGTTTTTTTTTTTACTTTTAACTTGCTCCTCCGATACAAATGATTGCATGCTTGATATTAATTTATACTTTATTGAAATCATAATTGCCTTTTAGATACATAGATTGATAGATTAATTGGCTCTTTTATCAATAAAACAGAATAAAGTTGAATTCATTATGCTTAAATAGAATCTGTATTTAAACAGATAAACAGTGTAAAATTTGCTTCTGAGGTAGCAATCAAACGCCCTAATTTCTGAGTTGCAAATTTTGAGAGCGACTTAGCAACAACGAGGTGGCACATCGCAAATGTTTCGTAACCACACCTTCTGTTCTGCACTTAGGCCCTCTGTGGTAACACAGTAACGTCCCACTTCAGTCAAGGTTCTAACTAACTCGAATACTGCCTGAGATGATAAGGATATACACGGCAGTTATCGCGTGAATAAATATAGCCCTTAAGGCAATTGATACAAGATAGAAATTGCTGTAATTTTGGGTAGCACAGGATACTTTTCCACGGTGCCGCAAGAGTTACACAGTAAGGCAGTATAAATTATAATGTCTTAAGTCATTAAATTTCATTTTACAAAATTGAGATCTAATCTCTCATTACATAAGGTACACAGATTTGCAGGCGTCAAAAGTCGTAATCAATCAAAAGCAAGAAAGCATTCAAATTATATCATCATCAACCTGTCCTTATCCCTATGGAGAGTCTACACTAGGGATCCCCAAACTATTTAGGACTAGTGACCCCCTTTTCCAAAATGTACCGTTTCCACAGACCCTCATGGCCAAATTATCTACTTTTAAGATCAATTATTGTTAACATTATTATATTTAATTCTGACTTAGGTCAATAGAAGACAGAATGATAATTAGCAATGCTTTCAGTTCGATATCGACCCCTTTGGGAATCCCTGCTCTACACAGTATGTACTACATACATCTCGATCAGCCGCCATATCTGGATTGACCCCCTTCTTACGCATATCCTCTTTCACACAATCCATCCATACTTCTTTGGTCTTCCTCTGCCTTTGTAGCCATTTCTTTTTTGTTTATGTGAAAAGCATTAAAATTATATAAAAACTATTATATCTTTATAAGTAATAACTCCCTTAAAATAATACAATCGTTAAAAAAATCGTATACAAAACAACATAAACATATTAATAAGTGTATAACTTCATTTGAAGTATGTAAAATATTGCTATTGTAAATTACCATCCTGTGTTGAATGTAATTATTCTAATTGAGGAAAATAAAGCCAAGTCTCTATGTTAAAAGATGGAAACAATCCATGATCCTTCGACACACAGCGTCCGCTATTGATAATAACTAATGAGGCGTAAAATAAATATTAAATGAGTAGTCTACAAGAGTAGTTGTTGGTTTCTGAAACCGAAATCCTAATATAAATCATATCGTCATCCCTCTCATTATCTTTGACAAAACAGAGGTAACAATATGTTTTATACAGTGGTTTCCGTCTCGGAAACCAACGATAAGTTACGTTAACTATTTTTTACATTATTTCCTGCACATACAAAATACCTGGCTGATTTTAATATGGATAACAAGCCACATCAAGCTATAAATTAAAGAAAAAGATATCTAGAAGCTTGAACTTATTTATCGTCGTAAATACTTTGAGTTTTGTTAAATGCATATTATAAAAGTTTAAAAAACACTGCAAGAAAAAATTATGTATACTAATAATAAAACTGTCCAAATAAAAAAAATATAAATCTTTCTTCTAATATATAAAATTCTCGTGTCACGGGGTTCGAACTTGAACTCCTCCGAAACGGCTTGACCGATTCTCATGAAATTTTGTGAGCATATTGAGTAGGTCTGGAAATCGGCCAACACCTATTTTTCATACCCCCCCCCCCCCATTTTTTTTAACTGCGCGCGGACGGAGTCGCTGGCGACAGCTAGTATTTGTATGTTATTTCGAAAAAGTATATCATACATTGTAAACATGATACACGTAAGGCTGATAATGAATATCCAATTTTTTAATTTATTTTATGTCTGTCCGCAAGACTGCCTTTGGTCCTGGTAATCTAAAAAACAACTGGACCTACATTGACAAGACTTTGACGAGAAGGTAACTGATGCACGAGAGAATATTATAAGCTACATTTTTAAATTTTACACTGACAAAGTCGAGGTCGACCCCTAGTTATTTAATACAATTGTAAGCAGCTTCTTTATTTTAGAGCCGGTAAATGAGTATCAAGAAACAAACATCTCATTACTTGATTAAAAGATTAGCGTATCTAAGAATCGTTAAGAGTTAAGGTATACTACTTACAGGTATACGACTTGAAATTACTACAGTAATTACCCGCAACAAGCTATCAGTTACTGTCCTATTGTTTCTCAGCTTATTGTACGGATTTCCGTTTCACTACATTGTATTAGTGCTTAGGAAATTTCAAAGGCCCAAATCTTCCCGTTGCCATACTTTTCCAATAAAGCAATGATGATAAAAATCCATGACAAATCCAGAGTTACCAAAATTCAATCAAATATTTACAAAATATTAATTACTGGCAAAAAATAAATGACTAGCAATTGCCGGCGACTTCGTCAGCGTGAAATTACTAAAAAATCTAGTAATAAACATAACTATGTCACCTGGGAATAGTGGAACTTCCCAACAGTGACATAATTTTTCATATTGTTCACTAGTTTCGAAGCCTGCAATGCAAACCAACTAATCTTTCCTCTTTAATAATAGTATAGATAAATGGCCCAATATAGGCGACCATTTGAAAAAACCGACATCTGTCACTAATAAAAATAGAAGAGAATTACTCTACTGAAAGTTTCCACCTCCCCGAATCGTATAATAGTAAAAAATGTTGCATGATTACTCTACTAATAGAAATCGAAACGCCGCAGTCAACAAACGCGCTGCTTCCTATAGAATTGAACAGAGTCCGACCTTTGATGTATGAACGAACATAGATAATTGAACAATGGGCTAAACGTTCATTTAATTCAACTACGTTCACTTTTGCGCTTTTTTTCGGTACAGAGAACGTCCTCGAATGCGTCCGCCTCGCTCCGGCGCGCACTCTGAACGGTGATTGATACATCATCATATTTATCCGCATATACATTTTTTGTCATCACACTGTTTAAAAATTAACACTATCTAATTTCTTATATTTTAAATAGGTTTCTGTTAATATTACTAATGTTATAAATGCGAAAATTTAGATTGAAGGATGGATAGATGAATGTTTCTTAGATGGTATCTCCGGAACGGCTCAACGGATCTTGATGACATTTAACATTCGTATAGAACATAGTTTGAAAGAACACATACGCTACTTATTAAATGTTTTCTTAATTCCGCGAGGACGGAGTCGCAGGCGATAGTTAGTTTATTAATACTTCTTGTAACCATTCCAAGCTCGAAGCTTTGTCGACTTTAACTTATTGCCGCTTAAATCTTATTAAAAATTTAAAAGTAATTTTGCGCGCTTACACTATTTCAAACATAGTTTTAATTATTCAAAGATATTAAAGTTTTGTACTAAATAGGAATCAAATATTAAATATAAAATAACACAATTTTGAGAAATCAAAAAGTTTAAATTATTATTGTAAATCTATATTATTATTTGTCTGTCGTCTTATACTCAGAAAATTATATTTCATACAAAAGGAAACCTTGGGACTGTTAACTGCTATGTTTTACGGCAGTGGCAAGGTGACTTGACACATTACTTCAGCAAAAACTAATAAACAATTATTCAAAGTAAAGACAAAAGGCCTGCCGTTTCACGACAACTATTACCTATGAAAGCAAAAGTGAGCAAAAAAGCAAGCAAAAACTTCTATAAACGACAAAAAGTACACAGACGTGTTCAAGGAAAACTTGTACAGCTAACAATACATATTTACCCGCAAGTTGACGAGTGCTAACTTATCTAAGTCAGGGGCTGCCAATTTTTTGTGGTAAAAATCCTTTTATTTTTTTAAATAAGGTTAAAAAATTATAGAATAATATATACCTATAGTAGTATATATCTAATAACCTAAAAATTAAGAGTCAATTTACTTTTACATATATAAAAAACAAGCTGTCGCCCGTGACACTATCTAACTACTAGGTACTTAAAAAGAACTTAATAAGTAGCCTATGTCATAACCTATTTATTATGTTCTACATCTATGCCAAATTTGATCAAGATCCATTGAGCCGTTGCGAAGATTCCTTCAAAGAAACACCCATCCATCCATCCAAACTATTATAACTATTTATAATATTAGTAAGTACTAAGACTTAGTGGAAAATATTATATATATATAACCTTTAATAATAAATGTTAATAATAAAATTGCAATAGTTAGACATTAGTATAATTAAATAGAACAACATGCGGACCGCAGTGTGATGATTCCTGATCTAAGACAAACCCATTCGGTTCGGCAGATTTTTTCATTTTATTAGCATAGAAAAAAATCTGTTTGATGAGAGGTCGAAGAAAAAAGGGAAATAATTTCGCGCTGTCATTGAAAACACATGCGTCAACTGACCGTCCGATTCGGGCAAGAGTTCATTGTTACTTATTTGCATATGAAAAGACTTAATGTCTGCGACATTGTCGGCTACTTTCGTCTAAAAAGGCTGAAACAACCGCTCGTAAACGATGTACCCAGAATCGTTTTTGCTCTAATAAAGTCGTCGTAAAAATTCATCTAAATAAATGTTCGGAATTTGTTTATAGCGAGCGCGATTTTTTTTTCTTTTGTTCGTGTTCGCTTACAAAGGCTTGTTTGTTTTGTGTAGAACAATATTTTGTTTGTATATAAAATTTGTAAAGGACGCCGAAGGCGACTAAGAATAGTAAACCTTCAATAGTTTACGTAATAATGTCACTTATTGTTTCGTTTGTTGACGACCTCCCGGCTTCGTCAACTGCTAACAACGATATATAGGTACTAATAATATTAGACTAAATTTGATTTCAAGTAAGAAAAGCGTCTGTTTGAAGGAAAAAAACTTGAGAGTTGTCAAGGGACACCCGGATGGAACGAAGTTCCTTTCAATTAATTAGTGAAGGAACCAATGTTTATTCTATGAATAAAAAACTTAAGTCTTCACAAGAAGTACATTTTATTTCTATGAATTTTCGTTATATATTGTCACGTCGTTGCCATGGTGAGGTAGCGCTCATTCGTCTATAGCAAAAAGTGTCGTGACAACTTATCGTAAGAATTTTTTCCGTCTAGCCCCCTTTCACAACGCGCGATAAGGAACTTCGTTCCAAAAAACAAAGAAATAACGCTTTGCTTTACAGACTTAATAAAAGTTTCCACTAATCTAAGCGACTGCTTAAGAACATAACCAACATCTTTGCTTGTTTGTTTGTTTGCTTATTTGTATGTTTGTTTGTTTGCTTGTTTACTGTATTTAATTCAGAGTTCATAAATAAAACAAGTGAATGTAGGTAATGAGCCAATACGTTTATAATGTCACTTTTGGTTTTAAGTTTCGACATTGCAGTGACATTTTAATATTAGCGGAGGTTTGACAAATTGCGATTAAACAAAAAAAATGACAATATTGACAACTGCGTTCAGATCATGCATCATTGGTTAGTGACAGAATAAGAAAAAAAATTAAGTGATAAATATGTTACAAAGATCCTGATAATTTGATACTACGTGATAACATTTTACAGTCACCTTTTTATAAATTAAGTCCATTTTTTTATAATTAAGGTAATACGAACCTATACATTATGTAAAATCATAGATACATAGTGTTTATGTTAATCAAATTCAATTTTACAATGCCTAAAACAACTTTCTCTTGTCCTTCGGTTTTCTTTTTAATTTTTTTAAAAGCTTGTAATGTAAAAAACAAGTTTTTTTTTATATTATAACTACATAATAAAATTACCGGATTAAAATTGTTGGAATTCCTCAAATTTAAAAAAATATACGTTCAAAGACACCGAATGCTAAAAAAAATTACAAGAATAACTTTTTCTTTTTCAAATCGCGATGAAATAATAATATTGCCCTTGTTTAAGGTAGTTCGTATTCCGAAGTGGCAATGTCATTTGATTATTTAGACAATGACTTTCGATTTCTTTAAAGGGCCCGACTTTGTCACGTTGCATAATTACTGCAATAGACACGCCTCCTGCATGTTCAAAGAAATGTGAAAGTGAATGGGAGATGGCAGCAATAAAGTTTTATGCGCTCGCTACTCGGTTTCTTTATTTGGTCCCATTTTTATTGCGCTTCATTTTTACATTGAATTTCACAACTTTCGCTTTCAAACGAAAAGGATAAAAGAGACCAAGGTTGTTTCTTTTGTCTTTAACTTTTTTTTTTTAAGATAATATTTTTAGATTTATTTTTGGCGGCATACCTTTAAGTTTCACTGTTTATAATGGTCATCGGTAACATCTCTATTTTAAATTCAACCGAAACCTTATGTTTAGATTTTAAATTACTTTGCAATCCTTACGAATGAATACGCAAGGAATTTAAAACTCATTAAATTCATATCTCTAAAGCTTAATTTGTATGCTTTACTTTATCTACAAAGCCCTTCATCTTCACACCTTTCAAACAATAATCCAAAGCATGGTTTAACCGAAAACCTTAAGCAAGCCATGTTGTATTAAAAAACCTTCTTTATATAATATATCATAATAATGTCTTGAAAACTAAACCCCTTAAAACTAAGTCAAACAATTTTTATCAAAACAATTTCCTTTAACTGACCTGAATCTGTAACTTAAGATCAACGAGATTACCACGATGGAACGTTTCAGTGTAATCCTATACTGACCAAGATGACATGACATGACGGTGTGGTCACCCCTGACTCACCTTACCATAGCCTTCTAGAGTACACTTATGCGAGTGCAAGTAAATCACTTAGTCATATTATTTCTTAAGAATTGATTATATAAAGGAACAAACTGAATTACTCCTCCCCATAAATTTTGACGTATAACTAATCAACTTATGGATTCTATTAACATGAGTTTTGATTGTCGTACTACTCGTACATAAATTACATTCTCATCTCCTTCATAAACTTTCACAACATAGAGACAGCTATGTTTTTGTACAGATGGTCGGCGTATCTCAAAAGCATGCGTATTAAACGTAGAAGAAACATGTAAGTCATAGAATATTGAATTAGTTTTACTAATGTTATAAACTAACTATAATCTTGAAAAAACTAATTTTACTCGTAAATGGATGGATGTTTGTTTGAAGGTATCTCCGGAACGGTTCACCGGATCTGGATGAAATTTGGCAGAGATGTAGAACATAGCCTGAAAGAACACATAGTCTACTTCATATGGTTTTTTAGCTCCGCAAAGACGGAGTCACGGGCGACAGCTAGTAAGTTATGTTGTAAATTTATTTTTTATTCATTTTTGGAATTTATAACTCGTGCAGTTTAAATTAGGAGCGCTTTCACCATACACCACAAATTATACTAACCAGCACTTGAAATTGCAATTAACAGTTTTATTAGTGCCTGCACCTACACCGAGCGGTAAACTAAAAATTCTTCAAAAATGTATGATCTAGAGTTTAAATAAGACTATTGTAAAAAGTCTATAAGACTGGAATATATCCAAACATCCATTCAGCCTCGTTACGCCCACTGCTGGGCATAGGCCTCCCCCAAAGATCGCCACGATGATTGGTCCTGTGCAACCCGCATCCAGGATACTCCCGCAACCTTGACCTGGAATATATATCTGATCAAAAAAAATACCTTAGTAGTCGGGTGGTTTTTTATAATATTCTAAATGAGAATGTTTAGATAGATGGTTGGATGTATGGGGATGTTTGTTTGAAGGTATCTCCGAAGCGGCTTAACGGATCTTGATGAAATTTGGCATCCATGTAGAGCATAGTCTGGAAGAACACATAGGCTGCCTATTAAGTTTTTTTTATTCCGCGCGAACGGAGTCGCGGGTGACTGCCAGTGTGTGTTAACAAGGAAATATTAGTTAATTATGTAAAAAAGGTACAATATCCATTCTAATTATAAATTTGTTAATATCTTGTTTTTATTACAAAAGCAATAACAACCAGAACGTCCGCAGTATTTCCTCATTCGCCTTATCAAATACTTCTCTTGGAAAATAAATAATATACCTATATGAACAATGTTGCAATAATAAACATTTCTTGGACTTAATTAATTCAAATATGTGTAATTAAATGGAAATTATAACAAAAATTATGATTTTTTTATATAGAATTGAAGAAAATATAGAATCATTTTATTTATGAATACAGAATCAATTGAAGGAAAAAATATATAAAAATAACATGTATGGGGATTTATATAATTCTTTTTGTATAATATATTTAAAGTAATTAAAACTTTTCAATGTGAGAATTACAGTTTTTTTTAAATCTTCTTGACAATATGATATACTGTAAAGAAAATAAGAGTCAAATGCTTCACTACATTACAATAAAAAAATGTTTTTTTAAGCAAAAAATAGCTAATTGACTACTGAGATACACAAAGTAAACGGATACAATAAAGTTGCTTCTACAGAATGTAAGAATAGCATTCGCGAAGGTTCTTCCGCGTCGCACCACTGTCTATTAAAGTTGAAGCTCTAAACATGTTTAACCTCCAGCTATTCGACACAAAAAATACAACAACCTTAATACCGAAGTTTAATTTTTAATATTCGTAATAATGTAATTTTACATGCACTGCGATTCCCACGCGAGCCGAGTCTCGAGGTCGACTTTTTCGTAGCGTATTTAGTTACCTTTTCCACTAATAGTTTCAACGGTATTCAGGCGGAGCGTGACAACTACATATTTCTATGGTAGTCGCGGCCAGTAGAAAATTCATAGAAATAACAATCGTGTGGCTAGTCGCGTTAATGGAAAAGGGGTTTTAACACCTTAGCTGCGGCAAGTAAAATCTTAAACCTTCGTCTGGTGCGGCGGCGGGCCAAAGTGTGCCCCCAATGATTTTTCCGCCAGTGCGTGGCAGGCCTTTCTCGACCCACCAGCATAAGGTTAGATTAAATCGCTATAACTTTGCGAAAACATAATATAGGTGTGTACTTTTTGGACTGTTAGAAAAACCTTGAACCCACCTTCTTTAGAGTTGATTCGCCCCGGGATCTGCCAAACAGGAAATGAGAAATGTACCAGGGAAAGTGGCGGGTCGATATCGACCAGCACCGCACTAGAAAGTATTTTTAGTAGTGATGGAAAGACAAAAATAAGGAGATATCGAAAATGAAATAGAATTGTAGAAAAGAAATGAAAAATAGTTTATTTAATTATTTATTTATGCTTGTCTTTAAAACATTTCGCACAAAGATTTTGTGTGCACATCCTATTTTTTTTTCTCGAAGGAAAATATTTATTTTTTCTTGAAGGAAAATATCTATTTTTTTTTTCTTGAAGGAAAATATTTCTTCACTGCTGTCACTATCACTTTTATCTGCCTCGCGAATTAGTTTATTTTCCAAAATTTGTATTTTTCTTTTGTTTCCTGCCATCGTGAGTCGTTAATTTTACGAAAAGAAAAAACGCGACGTACAGTTCAGTGAGATGGCTCAACACTAACTAGCGAAGCGGGGCGCTCCGTGCGGTATCGGGTCGCCAACTGCCTGTTGGGACGGCGGGCCGCGATAGACCCCTGCCGCACCGAGTTGATATTTTTCACCGTCAGTGCGTGGTAGGCCGATAAAGGCCTGCCGTGATTTTTTATGAGATAATCGTTCCGCACCAGTGAGAGGGACATAGTTTTCTTCGTCCGCACCAGCTGAAATTCCGCGGCAGGTCGATCTAGGCCTGATCCGCAGTGAACGTGTTAACTTATGGAAGAACGAAGCATTAGCAGTTCAACCAATTTGCACCGTACCTCGCCAGCGACAATACGCTTACAACACAAATTGCAAGCAGTGCTTAGTCCCTCACGATTTATGCCTGGGTGTTATATCATACCTGATGTGATACAATATAATTGACCTTTGATAAAGCTTTTAAAGTCTTAGCTTCAGGGGTCCGATATAAAAATGGACTGACATAAGCAAGCTTAGGCAATCAGTATTAACTTTTGAATTTTTCCCTAGAAACAGCCATACCTGCTTTATTTTTTAATTATCATAATTGATAATTCTTGACTTCCTTCTAGAACCTTCTTGACTTATTATTTACATTAGTTCGTACTAAAATAAACTCTTTACGGACAGATTCATGTGAATTTTGAGTGGTTAACTTAAGTTACCAAACTTCTTGAAATCTATGTTAGTTAAGGTCGCATATTTACTGGCTACTTTCAGTGTCATACAGGTTAATAAAACTAATGACGTTATGATTTTTATCACAAGCATTTACGACGTTACGAAAGCTCATAATATGACACGTTAAGAAACTCAACACCGATAAAAATATCGTTCAAAAACAAAACGCTCACTTAAACATACCGGTGGCCATGATTTTTTTTCTCATCTAAACGTTCTCGTGGCTAATAAAGAAAATGATCACTGCCTGCATTACGTAATACGTGAAGCGAACAACCTTCACCTTTCACAAGCTGCTAGGGCTGTCACATTTTCAGTATGCCCCGAATTCTTCGAGTTTCCATAATGCATATACATACGTACATACGAGTTTGACATCTATATCTTCGGGACAGAGTGCGTGTTGTATAATAACTCACTGAATAACATTTTTGTCATCCTTTAAATAGTCAAGGAAGAATTAAGAAGTCACTGTCATTCGTTTTTTTTCCGCCAGTATTCGGTTCTATGTTTATTAAACGTTGGCAACCCTACAGCGACCGAAGATAATGGAGCGAGATGTCGGCGCGAGCAAAGAGCGCGCAATTGAACCGCGCGATACTCGCTGCTCGCTTAGCGATGACATTTACAAGTACTGCTGGTTTGGAGGACTGTATGCCTAGCAATCAATAGTTGAGGAATCTTTGTGCAAGAAGTTCGAATCCAAGGAATGTCTCTAATGAACTACAAAAATTATTTTTTTCGTAGTAATCAGAGTTGTTTACGTTTATCTTATAGATATATACACCTTTATAAATGTTAAACTTAAAATAGTGTAGAGGGATCGACTAAACTTATCCAGATTTAATTTTTGTTTAGCCAATAACTTCATAAGTTTGCTATCAATTTTCTCTGCAATAACGTTGTAATATTTTATTACTTTTAGTTGTACTCAAAACCTGTAGGTGTAGCACGAATATTTGTGACAATCGCCTTCGTATCGTCACCGATAATTATTTCAAAATTAGTATGATTTTTGGTGTACATTACGACCGATAGGGCGACCGATAGACCGTAGGGGGGGGGGCGCTGCACAATAATAACACAAATGTTTGTCACAAATATTGTTGCTATGCCCATTGAGCATTTTTGCTGGTGCTGCAATCTCAAGACACAATTCCCTCTCACTATCTTTCAAAACAGTGCAAAAATGTTTTATACAACAGTGGAAATTCACGATAGAAAAATAACAAAAGGAGATAAAAACGTTATGCAAACATTATTTTTGACGTATAGTTAGCTTCTGTTATCCTTTGTAACTAATAAAAGTTTTTTCTGTATTGTATATCGTCAAGACGGAGGCCCCTTCGGTGTCGAGCGCAACACGTCAGCCTATTGTTCCCCGCGCTACAAACATTTCATGCACTTTTCGTGTCAGTGAATCAGTTCGAATGTTCATTTGGAATGTTTTATGGTGAGTCTTTAGGTAGATTACCTTTCCCTTTTGTTGACAACAGGATATTTTTGAATTGGTTGACTTCAAAATATTCATTAATTGTAACGGCTAACACGATTTAATCCAAGAAAAAAGCACTTACTAAACTACCAAACGAAACTATCTTTAGACGAAATTGTCATTAGATATGCTTAACAGCGGTTTTACCTACTGCAAGGATAGACTATCTAAACTAACAGACATTTAATTTATGTTCTATGTTCATATTTAATGAATTGCTCAATCCATAAACAGCATTAAAACTATCCTTAAATCTCATATTAACTGCAACATTCACATAGATAATAAGAAAGGAGAAATAAAGCTAAAAAGGAGAAAATAAAGTGTCTACGACTAAATTTATGTAGTCCTGTTAGTTAACCCACTAATCGTTGGTTTCTGAGACCAAAATTCCTGTCTAAAACATCTTGTTATCCCTGTTTTATACAGAGATTCTGGTCGCAGAAACCAACGGTAAAATATATCCATTTCTATTGTTTTAACCAACTTCATGAATCACAATTTTCCAACCGTGTAACGTTTATCTACACTCGCACGTTTCATGATTCATTAGAAAAAATTACTATGGAATATATTTCTCATCCTCATAGCTAATGTTTAATTGCAAATCTATAAAACAATTCTAACGCTTGTGTCATATCGTTCACATGAGTCATCTATGTTAAAATTACAGTTATTTGCCACTCTGACATGCGCTGTCCTTACTCACCAGTACAAAGTTCATATTAGAGTTATAATAAATTGATAGATATCAAGAATAATTGAAATTTTAACAATTCTAATTACTAATAATATAAATAATAAAGCACTTTTACTATTTTTTTTTTGTATTTCCATAAAACGTACTTGTTTTTAAAGTTGGACAAAAACACATACACTGCTTGTGGTAAACCACTTTTCATTTGTTAATTATTTTAGAATAATTAATTCAGGATAATTGGTACAAAAAATGTATTTCAGAAATTCCAATTTATTCATTACTTGGTTTACCTCAAAAATTTAGTTATTTTAATAAATCTAAAGGGTAATTTGTGATGTTTAATTAACGTTTTAATTACACGAATTAAATCTTAAACTTAGTATATCAAAAATTCATACATGAACAAATACAATTTATTTCATAAGATTGTTCTTTTTACTTTCACATCCATACATACATCTACACTTGATATAGTCTTTCATTAAACTGTCATACAGATCGATAAAAAAATATTGTTCTTTCTTATCGCCCAAACAAAAATACTTTACATTTGCTCAGTAATTTTACTTAAATTTACCATTAGGATTCCAATAAACATTCTATTTGATAACTAGACATCTTTACCAATAGAATAACAGCCTAATAAGTCAAATTAAGCTTTGAAATTAAAGCTTAATCGATTATAAAACAGTTAAGCTAAATAATATTAATCGCTTTGTAAGTGGATATGGAAATTGACACGTGATTACAATCGATTAAAACCCTGTATAGGAAAAGATCGACTGTAGATAACAGTAACATGCAAATGTTAGCTTGCAGGCAGTCACGGCGTAGCCGTCGACATGTTCCTCTGTTGTTATAATTAAAAAAAAAACTAGAAATTGATATAACCGTATCCTGCTTTGTGAGAAGTAAGGTAAGCTTACAACTTAGATACTTTTAAAAATAGAATAAAAATATGAAATACATTGTGAGTATATATGTACAAATCTGAATACTTTTTAAAAATCGAAAGCGGCGTCAAATAAACTGAATATATATTCGAGTGTCGTTAATGCTTCTGACAATATGAAAAAATGCACTAAATTACATATTTTCAAATAACGTTATATTATACAGTGATGATCATTAAAAACTTTCGTAACACAAATAAAATATTTAAGTCACTTTAGTAACGCTTTACTAAATTCCGTTTTAAGTCGAAATCATTAAAATCAAAAGTGCAAAATTACGAAATGTCTCGATAAATTAAGAGATATGAGATTAACAAGTCAGCTGCTGCAACGTTTGCGAAAGGAAAAACCCTTTCGAATATGACGCAATGTTCCTTCACATTTCGTAGACGTAGACCCCTGGCTGTTTTCATTTTGCATGAAGAACAATTTTAGCTATCTTATCTCTGGCAAATAAGAAATGTCGCCTGATTTCTTAACCGGAAAGTTTATTCAGGACTAAAATTTGAACACAGACACATTTTAGCACAGACATAAAATTTCTGTATTTAAAATTACTGTTATGTAGTTCAATCCTCTTTGTAATAAAAACTTTTTAATTACATATTATCATTAATTGAATAAAATTCGCAGTACCTAATACCATTCTTTTTATGGGTCTTAAACAGTATTTAAAAAAAATCACGCCTTTCTTCTGCGTGGTTAAGATAACGTACCGGTTGAGCCGGCCCATTCGTGCAACAGATGCTATTGTGGGTTCTAACATTGCATATATACCTCCTTTACATTTCTTCCATACGAAGATTTTTTGAGAATGACATCTCAGTATAGTTTATACTCAAAGGTTTTAGAAAAAGGAATTGTTTCCACTTCACACCTGTCTTCTGTGTGGTTGTGGTATTTCAGCGAACGAGACGGCCCCACTCATGCAACAGATGTTGTTAATGGCGTCTGGCAGTATTCTTCGCTGTAAAGTTCTCCTCACTTTGTAGTTGCACACAGAGTCATAAGAGTTAATTTACTCCAAAACTCTTAAATGGCAATATAAAACATAATGCGTCAAGTTTACTAGTCTGGTATTTTTATAATGTAAAATTATGTATTTAAAAGGAATTTATTTCTGGACAATTTAAATGCAACTAAACTTTTAAGGTAGCACAATTATAATTATCAAATTCTGTAACATTTTTCTATTCGAATTCAAAATTAATGGAAAAGATACATAGGTGTTAAACAAAACTTATTAATTGATTTATGCACCCGCTTGCCTCTACTGTATTCCTTAAATAGTGTTAATGCAATATAATTTAATGTTATCGCCAGCAAATCAATCAATTCGGCTAACAAAAAAGTCAATTAAGATTTGATATATACTTCAACGGTGAATTAGCACAATAAAACAGTTGAATAATAAAAATATTTACTATGTTTTAATATTACTTCCAACATCTTATAAGAAGAATTTAAATAACGAAGTACGAAAAGCCCGTAGGCTTGCCTTAAGTCGTCCTTCCTTATTGTATTGTGAATCTATCGAATAATCAAAGACATTTCTTAAGGGCTTTCTTCCAAACTAATGTCTGGTAACTCTTAAACGGTTAAGTTCACCGATGTGATGGGTTCTGTAACACCAAGCCCTACGTTGCTTTAATATGTCGATCGTATTTTAGCAAATTGTTTGTATGTCAAACAAAGGATAATGACAAAATCTACTCATACCTTATTTAATTAAGACATCTTAAAGTGAAATTATATACGATATAAATTATTGTAATTTTCCTAATACTATAAATGATATTGTTTAGATGCATGGATGAATGGATGTTTGTTTAAAGGTATCTCCAGAACAGCTGAACGGATCATGATGAAATTTGACACAGAAATAGAACATAGTCTATACACATAGCCTACAAACTAATTTAGTTTTTTTCATACGCGGAGGGAGTCGCGGGCGACAAATAGTTATACATGTTTTTTAAAGTATCAACTAGTAGTAGTTGTCAAGAATAAAACGGCACCAAAATACATAAAATCAGATGCATCATTGTTCGCGGTGTAGAAAACTAAAATAAACGTTCATAAGAAAAGTAAATTTGACCGGCCATGTCTCAAGTAACACCATTTGAAGCAACACGTAATTATTAAAGGTGACATTTGAAAAGTCGGTGCCTCTCTCACAATGATGTGTGCAAGGAAGTGACTCAGTTTTCGTCTTGTATCACGCGAAGTAGACTGAAAAAAAAACTCACACGGACGCACAAATAGAACCACTGGCATAAGCTATTTTCGGCTTTAATAGCTTTGACATAGGATTAAAAATAGCAAAATAATTTTTAATCTGTTAATAATTGTCTACACAAGTAGAACATTAAAATGTAATACTCGCAACTAATGTGTTAAATGTGTTTAGAACTTAGGTGCAGAACATTTGCTAGGTTTTTTCGGCGAGCTGGATTGACCGAAGTAATTAAAGTTCCACAGTTGTGGAAACTATAGACTCTTCGCCTGATTTACATTATGCCAGTATAAAGTAGAATAGTAGCGCTGGCTTGGCATGGATTGTTTTGGCTCACTGACAACTTTTAGTGTTTACATTATGCCAGTTGTGGGCCAGCACCGATTCGGAGGGCTACTGTCCACTGTACTGGCATAATGTAAACTAATGAGTACTAACATCGTCATTTTTCGCAGACCATTTAAGAAAAATATAAGGGTATATAAACGTTTATTAAAGTTCAAAGTTATCGTATAATAATAAAACTGTCTATTAGATTAATTAAAAAAAAAACTTGTCTTACTTCTTATAGCATGTAGTAGATACATACATAGTAAATCTAAAAGAATATAATTAAATAATTCAAGGTTAGTATAATTCACAATTACTTTTTAAGTCTGAAAACTAATACGAGTAGCGTTGCCAGGCGTCCGGATAAAGCCGGACATAGGTAGGCTTTTAGATTGCGTGTCCAGCCAAAATTAACGGTTGTCCGGCTTTTGTTAGGCTTTTTACATTTGTGAGTGTACCTATTAATACTGAGTACACACAACGAGAGTATACCTATTAATACTGAGACACAATTCTAAATAACACAGGGTGTCCGACCTTTCTACCCAAATGTCCGGACAAACTAGCTGGACTGTCCGGCTAGTAGGTTTGGCGACCTGGCAACCTTAAAAACGAGTGATTAAATCCACTGAATACAGTATACTCCAATTAGGCAAGCACTTTATAAAGAGATTCAAAAGATTGTAATATAAAATTGAAACATAGTCTTTCATTCATTCATTCAATATTTATAACTAGCTTTTAACCGCAACTCCGTACGCGCGGAATAAAAAATAGAAAACGGGGTAAAAATTATCCTATGTCCGTTTCCTGGTTCTAAGCTAACCTGCCCACCAATTTTCAGTCAAATCGATTCAGCCGTTCTTGAGTTATAAATATTGTAACTAACACGACTTTCTTTTATATATATAGATTTCATAATCACAATAACCAAATTACCTTACATTCAAATTTTAACTATTTAAATGTAACACAAAAAGTACAGAATCATTAGTAGCAAAACATATTTACGCTCAATTTAACGCACACGTGTAAACGGGCTGTAAAAATGTATTATAAGATAACGAGCAATAATCAACATAATACGTGTAATAAATTTGCCAATAAAGTGGCAATTAGTCATTGGAAAAGCTTCCAAATTATAAAAGGATTATGTTGTTAACCGATAAACAACTTAGAGACCTTCAAGAAAGGAGCGTATACCTTCCTTAAAGGCCGGCAACGCATCTGCGATTCCCCTAGCGTTGCGGATGTCCATGGGTGTCGGATCAAATAACTTTAGGCGGTCCGTGGCTCGTTTGCCCCCTTCTCCTATAAAAAAAACTTACAAAATAGGAACTTAATATTTTTCGCATTAACTGTGTTTTAGATTTATTTTTTTTTGTGTTAACTGAGCCCGTTGTATACTCTTTATGTTAATACTATAAAGTAACAAATACAAGAAGAAAAGCTACGTTACTAGTAAGTTTATCTCTTAAAGAAGTCTATTATAGTTAACCCCTCATAAGTATGTATACGCTTTAAGATGACACTTTAAGAAGATAAAGATGCTGATAAAAATTTCTATTAGGTATATTTTAAACGTGATATCGAATTTTGTCCACCTCTTCAACAAATTATTTTTTTATTTTCTTTGTCTCGGGAGCTTTTTTCAAGACATGCTAGTTTGAAATTAAAATTTATTGATACAGCATGAAGTAAATTAAAAGGCAAACGTTTGATCTAAAAATAATTGGTAACTTTTAAGAAACCGTACTTGGGATATAAAGCTTTTATTTTAAGACAATAAAATAATATGTCATGACTAATACGTGTATGTAAGTTATATAATATTTCTATGTTGACATTATCTTCTGTGAAATGAAGCAAATTTTCTTCGTTAAATTTCCTGAATCATCCAATTGCTCTACTTACGCACACGCATTCCACAACGCTGTCTAATATCTCGTTTACTCACACTAGGATCATTAAAATTTGTTACATTACTATGACTTACTTCACAGATTAGACACTTTAGGATGCCTAGGCCACTTTAGAATGGCTATGGCTATTCATAAAAATTAAACTTTAGCAATCTCAAGCAGTTTACAATTCCAGTTTTCAACAAGACCGATTTGAAACTGTGTTGTTTTTTTTTTTTCAGTTCATCAATGTTGTTTAGCAACGCTTAGAGGACAAACAAATTATAAATATGTACTTATATTATAAAGACAGAATAAAGATGGGATGGTGATTGTTTTCTGTTCAGTGGATCCGATGGTAGTTCTAATAATGGTGTTTGAAGAGAGCCAGACGGCCAGGGCCGCGTCGGTAGCCCGCACCGCGTGGCGCAACTTCGCCGACAATTTCGTTGCATTGCCCAACATTACCTCATTTCACGTACACTGTATAGAACGACCTAATATAACAGATACGATCTTGCTAAGAAAATTTTCTTCTTTTAAATTTTAAATTATAATAACGTCGAATTTAGAAGACTTAACATTAGTGACGATTCATACGTCATACGTAAGTGTTGTAAGTACGAGTAACTTTACGTGGTTATAAAAATGTTTACTTTAAAATTAGTGATGAATAAATATATTTTCAGGGTATCCTTGGTATATCATTGCACATGTGTCTCTGTCACACAGAACCATAGATAAACTAGTTAAGTACAGTGAACAAATAAATTATCAATATCAGATAATATTTTATATAAATTAAACCGTTTGTGTTTCGCAGGTGAATATTATTTAAGCTCGTAATGATATCAAACTGCTTGCTTTAGATATTTTACAATATTTGTAGCAAGAACTTTAACTTATTCGTATTTATTAAATCAATATTACTGAAAGACAAGAACAAAAATATATTGAAAAAAATAGTTAACGTGGAAATATCTGTAATTGTTGTAATAATTGTAATTGTTTCTGTCATAATAATTTCAATGTAAAGCAAGAAGATATTATGACGAATAAGTTTTGGAAAACAAATTAATTAGTGGTTTTGGGTTTATCAAGACTATGTTATTGAACAAACTATTTATTTTCGGATGTGATTCAAATGTACGCCGTCAAATATAATGGACCGAATATTGTTATCTTAGTACTTTAAAAATAAACAACAGCATATAATTTTCCTCATATGTCATATGTTATTGAATAATATAATTGGATTACGCAATAAGAAATTAAGTACTACTATAATTATGAGACATAGTAAATACGGAGAACAACATAAAGTCATAAACACATACGAAAATAATGTACCAGAAAACAGAAAATTTGTTAGTCTTACTGAATGTAAATTGTTTGCTGAAATTTAATGTAGAGTTTCTCATGCAGATATAAGTCACTAATTCTGTTTTTCTTTTATCATTTGACGTTACGAGCGGAGGATGTCACGGGTAACAGCTAGTACACCATATTCATAGACCAATTAATAAATTAACTTGTGTTGCTAACTGTACAAGATAAGTACAAGTGAGCGCAGATTGTTTATAGCTACAAACTGTTGAATATTTATTTTGTTAAGTCGAGTTTTATCGCACGCTCTCTGTGGGAACTGAGACGTTCGGTGCCGTGGTAAAGCGTAGAAGTCGGATGTAAACGCCGTTGTAAACAATGACGCCCGCTAACATAACAATAATATATATGTAATAAATGCAAACAATTACAGCTTCCATTGAGCGAGACTAAGATCTGTAATTGATAATGCGGCCTCTGATAACAATCTTTAAATTACAAAGCAGAATAGAAACTGCAATGAGTTTCCGTCTGATGCTATTAATAATGTCGGTGTTAATGCTGATAGTCCAATACTCAGAGTCATTGGTAAAACTAGTGATATAGCAATATGTATTCTTACAAAGATAAAAACCTTTAATGTTTATTAACTAAAGAAAATTGTATAAATGTAAACTTTATATGAAATGGTAACGAAAACAATGAAACGGATAATTTTAACTTACTTTTCACGTACAAAAAATCTCAAGATTTATTATCATTATATATATATTTTAATTTAAAATAATTCCACATAACTTTATCATTATTAAACACAAATCATTGGCTATGTTAAAATGTCCAATTTGTCATGGTCGTACTCTTTGTCAAAAGCGACACTTCATTTGGAGTTTACTAATGATTAACGAATTAAACAAACACTAAAGTCATATCTATCATTGAAACAGTCTGTATAATTGACGAAAATAACAAATTTGTAACAAAAAAATGTGTAGTTAGTCATAAAACATAGGAATACGTAACCTTGCGGTGTGGTGGCCACATGTCGCCAAAATAGCCTAGCGGCCTGACCTTGCCGACGATAATGTGGGAACTGTCAGTAAAACCTTTCTTGAATTTGATGGAGTCACGCGCTGTGGCCTAAGGTTATTAAAAAAAGTACTCGGCTGTGATCAATTTTAACATTTATTTTTTACAACATATTAAACACTGTTGATAGTAAAAATCGTATGATGAAAGGTGGTTGGTTTAGACATAGCTAGCAAACCGCCCCAGCTTTACATGACAAACAATGTATCAGCCTATATATTTGTTACTCGTAGTACAGTTTTTTCTTTCCCATTAAAAAGCTAAATATAACATATCTGAAGTTAGCGACTAAAAAAAAAACTCGGGTGTTATTGTTTTCAGATAACTTGGCGCCTGTTAACTTTGTCCAAGTTAAGGTGTAGCGGGGTGTAACAGGATGCGGAGGGAGTGCATTACGCAGCACGCCGATGACCTTAGGCAGCCAAGATGTTTGAAAAGAACGAACACAGAAGACATAAATTTATAGATAAACATTACCTTTTAATCAAGTATATGCACATGTTCTATGCTAGAATTAATTGCTAATTATATTGTAATGTTTTATGTTATCATATAAGCACGAAGCGGCCGTTTAATTATGGTCACGACAATATCTCATAAATAATACTAATAATAATGATAATAATATAATTATGATATGATGTAAGGTTGGGTCCCGTGGTACCAAAGATTGCCTCCTCATTGATATGGCTATTTGCCAACAGGTTAGACGAAGTAAAAAGAACATTTCTATGGCTTGGATTGACTACAAGAAGGCTTATGATTCGGTGCCCCATGGATGGTTAAGTAAAGTGCTGGAAGTATATAAAATACATCCTACACTTCGCACTTTCCTTAACTCATGCATGGGACAGTGGACCACAAGCTTTTCCAATCCAGGGCAGGGAAACCTTTCTACTTCCTCTAGCCGGATTGGAATCCGGCGTGGCATCTTTCAAGGTGATAGTCTGAGTCCATTGTGGTTTTGCTTGGCTCTGAACCCTTTAAGCACACTGCTAAAGAGTTCAGAGCTAGGTTACCGTCTACGTAGAGGGGGCGAGATCATATCACACCTTTTGTACATGGATGACCTCAAGTTGTACGCATCGAAGAAGTCTGACTTAATGACTTTGCTTAAAATTACCGACGATTTTAGCAGAGCCATTGGTATGACGTTTGGTGTGGACAAATGTGCGGTCATAAATGTACAAAAGGGGAAGGTTGTAGCTTCTGAGAATCTACAGCTTACTCAGGATGTGGCTCTCGTTTCCCTCTCGGAGAATGAAAGCTACAAATATCTCGGTATGTCGGAAGCATTAGGTATTAATGACAAAGGTATGAAACAACTGGTGAAAGAACGGTTCTTTTGCCGCCTGAAAAAAGTTCTAAAAAGTCTTTTATCGGGTGGGAACAAGTGCCGTGCTTTTAACAGCTGGGTCATGCCAGTCTTAGCCTACTCTTTTGGCATACTGAGATGGTCGCAGACAGAACTGGATGCCTTGGATAGAAAAGTTCGTCGATTGCTTACAGCATACCGGATGCATCATCCACGTTCGTCTGTAATGAGGTTATACATCCCGCGGAAACATGGGGGTCGTGGCTATTTAAATGCCAAGACCCTGCATAACCGCGAGGTGCACAATCTTAGGGAATATTTCCTTAAGGTGAACGTGGGAATGTATCAAGATGTTGTAGCAATGGACAAAGGAGTCACGCCGCTTTCCTTGGCTACCACGAATTGGCGAAGGTACCGGTACTAAGTGTCTCGGACCGCATTAGTGTATGGAAGAGCAAGGAGTTACACGGTAGGTTCCATCGCGCCTTAACAGGGCCTGATGTGGACCAATTATCCTCCGTGGCTTGGCTGCGCTTCAGCAACCTCTTTGGGGAAACTGAAGGTTTTGTCTTTGCAATCATGGACGAAGTCATCGTAACGAACAACTACCGAAAACATATTCTAAAGGATGGTACGATTGACATTTGTCGGGCATGTCGTCGTCCCGGTGAGTCTATTAGACATATCGTTTCCGGTTGTTCTCGACTTGCGGACGGTGCATACTTGCATAGACACAACCAAGTGGCCAAGATTATCCATCAGCAACTTGCCCTTAAATATGCTCTTGTGGATACTGAGGTACCTTATTACCAATACCAACCTTCTCCTGTTCTGGAAAATAGCTATATCACGCTCTACTGGGATCGATCTATTATTACAGATAGGACTATTACTGCCAATAGACCCGATATAGTAATAATAGACCGGTCTGAGGGTTGTGTAATGTTAGTCGATGTCACTATTCCACATGACGAGAATCTCGTGAAAGCTGAAAAAGAAAAATTACTAAAATACTTAGACTTGGCTCACGAGATTACCGCCATGTGGCGTATGAAATCGACTACCATTATTCCGATAGTCGTATCGGTGAATGGACTGATAGCGAAGAGCTTCGACCAACATCTTAAGAAGCTCTCGCTAAACAGTTGGATTAAGGGCCTGATACAAAAGGCAGTTATTTTAGAAACCGCACGCATAGTTAGGAGGTTCCTGTCTCTGTAGCCCTGACCACTGGTTGTTTGAGTAATGGGATTCCGCAGCCGGTGGTATACTATTTTTTATATAATATATTTTGTTAATTGTTTTTTTATAAAATGTATTATATAAATAATAAGATAATAAATGAATACGATAATAAAATGATATTTCAAATGATAAACTCTTATTTTATCTTAAATGTACAAAGGATAATAATCTCTATTTTAAGTACCATAAAAGTCATATATAAAAATTAGAAGATATTGTAATTGTTTGGTATAATTACATAAAATGTTATTCGGATATTATTGTTAAAAATATTTGCGATAAAACTAAATCGCAGATGATCACGTTTGTATGATAATAATATTTAGTGGCAACTGTAATTTATTATTAATAATTAATTAATAAAATTGGAATGTCTATATGTACTAAATATCGAAAAAAAATCATGAAAACGATGCAGTTGCTTTTTCTCATTAATTAATAAAACAATTCTTAATATTTTAGTCATTCTTTCTGTCTGTCCGTTTGTTCTAGGTAACCTCGGGAGTTTGAAAGAAAGGTAGCAAATGCATATGGCAATATTAGAGGCTACTTTTTAATTCCTCGGTGATGAAGCTGCGGGCGACAACTAGTGTAAAAGCAAGCTATTTTGAACCTAGATTTCTCACAAATGGATTAAGGATTTAATGTAGTTAATTACTTTTGAAAGTCCTGAATATGAAGTCAGTTTATCTTATATGAAGTAAGACGGAGACATCCTCACATGTAAAACCATAAACTGGCAACTATCTTTCATTCCTTACAAAGAATGCCAAACCGATACGTAGTAAAATGTGAGTCAACGAGTCATTTTCGATTCATAAGCTCTGCCAAACAGGTCATACCACAATGGGCTCATTTTATAACAAGAAAGTTTTATTGTATTCTATTATCTATTGTCGGAAACAAACGCAACACTGTGTAAGAAATTATTCACTTAGAATACATAGCTGCTATCCTGTACAGAATAAATTACAAATACGATTTTCAGTATTATAGTTCAAAGCAACAGTAGAGTTCCTTTTTTTAAAAAAAAAACAAAAGTAGATACAATGTATGTACTTATATCTACAAAACTATGCATATTTTAAATGTCATTGTACAATTAAATTATTCAAACTTTCGTGAGACATTATCATTAACTTATATAGAAACGGCTGAAACCCTCACGTATATATATCCAGTGTCGTCACCGACTAGTTTCGAGCCCTTCGGGGGCTCTTCATCAGGGTGAGTGACGACGCGAGTGAGCGAAGGGCCGCGTCCGCGAAATAATACCAGTCCCAGTCACCCTGATGAAGGGCCCCCAAAGGGCTCGAAACTAGTCGGTGACGACACCGGATATACATTATACGTGAGTGTTTTAGTCGTTTCTATATAAGTTAAAGTCATTGTACAATTTTAGTTAATAAAATTTATATGTTTTATTACGTACGTTTATTATTAGAATCTTACTACGATGTTTACAACTTTTCATACATATGATAAGATAAATAAGTTACCAAATATTGTGAAAGTAAAAATAAAGTCTCACCTTACAGTTGATAATATAATAGATTACTTTATCAGATAATAAAACAAGTCAAATAGATATAATCATTTTTTACTACAATCTGTATTTTTACTATCATAATTCGATAACCGTTTATTTATCAATTTTCGATTGAATCTCTATTAAAGTTCAATTTAAAGGAGTTAATTATTTTTTTTGATAACTACGTATATTATTATGTCGTATCACAAATCACAAAAATGATAGGTTTTTTATCCATCATAAAGGTCCAAATTATTTTCGTGTTAAGCGGAGGCCTTCTTCTAGTATATTTCAGTGCTACATGTTTATTGTATCTGATGATATAAACTATTTTACTGTTTAAAACATTAATACTAGCTGTCGCCCGCGACTCCGTCCGCGCACCAAAATAGATGTTGGCCGATTCTCAGACCTACTCAATATACTCACAAAGTTTCATGAGAATCGGTCAAGCCGTTTCGGAGGAGTACGGGAACGAACATTGTGACACGAGAATTTTATATATAAGATTAGCTCTAACTTATTAATTGTAGTTATCTTTGTGATTAATAGACTAGAATACAAGTTCTATTCATGATGTGACGAATGATCTAATCAATTTATTTAGTAGATAGACTTTGACTGCGACTTTGTATGGGCAGAGTTAAAAAGAAAAGGGTAAAAAGTAATGTGATATTCGAGACTAAGTTCTATATCTGATAAGATGTTTGAACCGTTGCGGAGTTATCAAATTAATGTGTAAATTAAACACGGCACACATTTCTAGAAATATGGGTAGTCTATGTGTTCTTTTAGACTATGTTCTACATTTATACTAAATTTCATCGAGATCCATGCAGCTGTTCTGTCGATACCTTTATCAAACAGCCATCCATCCATCCAAAATTCGCATTTATAATATAAAGTAAGATTAACAAAGCTATATAGTACTAGCATCGTCCTTAGACGGGGCCTCTGTGAAAAATAACGCTCGCGAAAATGAGACGCGCACAAAAACTGGCAGCACAGTAGAAAAAAAACACAAACAAAAAAAAAGAAACTATTTCGACAGCATGAAATATTCAAAGATGGCTGTGTTACAATGGGTACCGTGCGACCGTTTAAGCATATAACCCGACTACTTTTCGAGTGTTTACAACTTTTCCAGCGTTTGTTCTAGAACTCTTTATGCTAAAGCACAACTAGAACTAGCTATGTAATAGTTCTCTTTAAAAAAATGGTCGGTGAGATCACCATACCGACCTTGGTTTCGCGCCGCCCGCTACGTGCGTCTTGGATTGGCCTCTGTCAATTAATTTTATTTTCTTTTTCCCAGTTTATCCAAATTTGGTTGTCCCTTGTCGCATTTGGCTAATGATAATGAAGACAGCTATTGAAAAAGTTGTATTTAAAGTTCATTGCCCGATTTACATAGTTTTAATTATAAAAATTGAACTAGTCAATCACGACATAATAGCTTGTCATTAGTCTTACCGAGTTAAATTATTAATACAATACAAATTAAAATTTACAACGAATTTTTTGGACGCTAACATTCGTCAATCGTATCAGTAGACGTATATAATGAAATTCTCGATGTTCCGCGCTTCACTTCCTGATCCGCGACCCCACTACGTACCGTTGTTACAAAAATATTTACATTTTAAACGAAACAAACATTTTAATATTCACTTATAGTGGTTTTTTTAAATATGTGAATATATAACATGTATTTTTCTCTCTCGTGCGCTTTACTCTTGTTACTTAAGGTTATGATAGCATAGGTTATTTACGTTTAAACTATGCTATCTGGCTTAATGTGAATACTTCATATCTTTCGGAGCTTAATTAAAGCAACAGGATCCAACACAGCTTTATACTTACACTTGCTATCACCCGTGACTCCGTACGTTAGTAACCAATGTGTTCTTCCAGACTGTTCTACTTCCATGCCAAATTTTAGCGAGATCCATGCAGCCATTTTGGAGATACCATTCATCCATTCATCTACATTTTCGCATTTATAATATTAGTGAGATTACAGGTGATTTAAAAGAGTGGACAAAACGGGAAATAATAATTTTTATTTTGATTTAAAGCCGTCGTCGTCGTCGAAAAAAAAAATCTACGTTCATACATTGTATTTATGTGATAACTTGATTAAAAACGGAAATCCGTCGCTTTTAAAAATATAACTTGCTCAAAGGAAATTGGTAATTAACATGTAAGAATTAAATATGTAAGAAAATAAAATAAGTTAACATCCTTTGAGAATGAACAAGTAAAAAAAACACTAAATAATTTTAATATACGAAAAGTGAAAAAAGTTAACCTTTAATCTTTAATCGTACATAATATCAGGGCCCAGAGTAAAAACATAAATTGGCAAAAAGATAATCAGGATGCAATGCAAATCGCCGAAATAGAAGGGATCGGAAAAAAAAACTTTTGAATTGAATTAATGAATATTAATAGTGACGATGATTACAGGTTTTATTATTTTAATAGCTTTTTTAATCCGTCATTTTAACGAATATAATTTCTCTCCATTAAATAATTTTGGTAATTCCATGGTATCAAACATAATTATTTTTTAAAAAGTAAAAACTGAACTCACGAACGTACCTATTACGGTTCCTATACATATTTTATTAGTATTCAATTAACCAAATAATAAATGTGTAGAATAGATTATGTTTTGCACTTCTTGCAATTGTGCATTTGGCTTTCGAGTTATAAGTACAAAACTTTTTCTGTAATACGTAATATATCCATAATACAAAATCTCCAAACACATAATAATAAATTCATTTAGAACGACTAACTCACGTATCATTGTCTGGTGACGGCACCGACTAGTTTCGGACCAGTCGCGTCGGGGGTCAGGGCGAGACGCGACGCGACCGCGAATTTCTAAAAATAAACACTCGCCCTGAAGATGGACCCCCACAGGTTCGAAACTAGTCGGTGCCGACACCGCACAATCATACGTCAGTCAAGCCGTTCTTAATTAATTTACAAAACCTCTAATATAATTAAACTCGTTTTTTTTTATTGAAAATAGTTCCTTGTTTCGCAACACTATGAAAAACAAATATTAATTTCATATAACTATTTAAGTACAACATATCAACATTATCAATAATGTACAATGGCATGTGTAAACAAAAGAATTTCTGAATATGTTGCACTTTTAATCAATAGAATTTTATTACAAGAAATTGTAACGCGGAAGTATTCAACAAACTGTTGCAACAAACGGCCGCTTTGTAGAGCCATTAAAATTGAAAACACACGTGTCTCTATATCAACTAATAACCAACTAAATACTCGAATGAATTTAAAAAATATATAGTCGTTAAACTTAAATCTAACATAAAAATTACTTTGGTCACCTAAATTTTGTGACGAAAACATACTTTTTTATTTTTTTAAGTATAACTTGAGAAATTGCAGAAAAGTACTGTCGTAAATAAGATTTGTTGATTTTTTAAATATAGATGGATACATAAGCTACTCTTTAAGTTTTTTTTCTAATTCCGCTTGGACGGCATTGCGGGTGACAGCTAATTATCACTATAGACCGACAAGGCTATCTGAACCGGTGGGCATAAAACAAACTAAATTAGACATTTCACTAGCGCCCCCTTGTCAATGTAAAAAATCACAAGATCCCCTTTGTACTAGCTATCATGTCATGTTTTTCTTTTAATTAATTTTCTATGTCTATGTAGATTTTATACATATTCTGACGCGCCTCTCACACCGGTTCCGATATCCTTGTTTGACTGTCAAAATACATTTAAGATTAACTTTCTTATAATATATCTAAAATTTTAAATAAGTAAAGCAATCAAAAATTGTGTAAACATTTATATTTACCTTTTGCTTTAGTGTACTTATGCAAATTTTTCGTCTACATTTGTAACATGTTTGTTTCAATTTACATATCATCTCAGTGAAATGCTACTGCACTTGGTTGAATATGATGCAAGAAATAACATAACGTCATTTCAGAATGACGTCATCGGTCACGTTCATGGAAACTTTAATAAACGTGAATCAGGATTATGTACATATACTTGATTGCACGAACAGCTTCCTAACAACACTTTTGTATTCATATCTGCGGTATAAATAATTTATATGATATCAACCATTTTCTGATAAACCTTATAAGTTTTGAGCTTTTCTGCCACCTGTGTTGACCTTTATACTGAAGACGTAATACTACTTGGGAATGACCTAATACCTACTTAAGAGACCTAACAACATCTTAAAAAAAACCCTTAATATCTTTAAAAACCATTTATGTGCATCTTATATATATGAAAGAAAGTCGTGTTAGTAACACTATTTATAACTCAAGATCGGTCGAACTGATTTTGCTAAAAATTGATGGGGAGATAGCTTAGAACACGAGACGGACATAGGAACTTTTTTATCTTGTGTGAATTTTTTAATCCGCGCGGACGGAGTCGCGGGTAAAAGCTAGTTGTATATAATAAAAACTCTGCAAATACACAAAAAAAACTTTTAATTATCGAAGCATTTACTCGCTCGTTTCTACTCGGATTGTTATATACTCGCTGTTTATGTATATTATATCAACTAGGTATTCTATAGGAGAGTATATATGCACAATATTTTAAATAGGTAGTTGAACAGTCCAATTATTAGATAAAATGGATTAAGCAGAAAATAATTATTTTCCGAGTATAAGCTCAGAGATTATGATTTCCTGTGTGTAAACTTTTATTGTATAGTAATCCTGTAATGAATAGTAAAAAGGAAAACGTGACAGTATAAAGTTTTAAACATTGAACAACAGCCAGGGACAGACTCTATGCTCGCGTAATATTCATATAGTAAAAGTTCAACTACTGATTGTTATAATATTTTTATTTTTTTATATTATTTTTATATGATATACTTTATACAGTACATATGGTTGTTAATTTGCAAAATGTTAAATTTAAAATGAAAGTAAGATAAGATGGTATTTTATTGCCATTAATACTTTACATGATGATCGTGTCTGGTCAAAGTATTTGTCATCTTAGCATTAACACTAACTTCACACATTGTGCATGACTAGAAAAATAAAATCCATATATAAGTCCGACCCTGGTTAGAAGCTATATACTAATTATGCGCTATGAGGTGCTGGGTCACGTGGCTGAAGTTGTATCGTTTTCAACGAAGTCAATAAACAACGTGCTTGAGAATAGCAACAAATACCTAAAAGAAAATTCTCTATATTACTTGTGATTATTTTTAATCCAAGAACTTTTATAAATTTGTTGCCAGAAAATCGTTTCGTTTCATATCGACATAGTTTAATTTTGTCACCAAAGGAAAAAGAAAGAAGTTACACACATTAGTATACAGTGAATCCAATACTATTGAACGAGCAACGTCAGACAGAACAAAATGAGGATGAATGTGGGAAATTATGGGACTGGTTGCCAAGTCAAACCTTACTGAAGATATAAAAGCCCACAAAACACCTGACCTAGGTCTGAAGTTTGTGTGTTTGTGTGAACTCTGACATGTAGAGAAGCGTTTGGAAGCGTTAAGGAAAATAAAATGATGGCAATTAATAATTAAATGAGAAAGGTGAGTGTATTTTTGTGGTTACGCATCTACAATTTATTTTCCTTGAAGCAATATTGGGCATGTTTTAAATCAAAGACGCAGGTCATTTGACTTTGTCATACTTTGTGCTTCGACGATGACTCGGAAGAACCTATCAAGATTCCATCAAAATGTATGCAATAATTTAGAAACGTATAGAAGACAAACGTTGACTTTTAGATTAGATTATAAACAAAAATAATGTAACGAAAATTAAAACCACATAAACTGTTCCATTATACTTTTTAAATTCTAACCAGGAACTACGCTTTCGTAAAATGCCAGGGTTAAGTGAGTGCAGTGAACTGTTCCATATTGCGGGTTATTCCAATTACTTGTACGGCGTTTCTATATTTTGTTTTTTAACATGTTTTATCACTCTATTATAACACTGCTAATAATTTTAGTCTCTTCTCTCATTCCACCTATCTCTTCTCTTTCTTTATTCTGGACTAATCCTGCAAATTATAAATTTAATGTATAACAATCAATCACCATATTTGGTCTAACAACATACCGATTATTCGTCGTTTGCTCTATATTGCGTAACTCAGCAATCTCGCGGCCAGTGATAGCTGGTTTGATTCCTTGGCGGGGTTATCTATAATTTTGTAACATAATACACTGACGAAGGTTGTGACACAGTTTTCTTCGATTCATATTTTATCTTTAGAGTGTTATTTCAATTGTTTAGATATTATTGATCTACAACAAGCGAACGTACGCTTCGATTTGATAAAATATCGTGAACAGCAATCAATGAAAGTTGTATGTATATTAAAGTGTACATACCTTATTAGCAATTATATTTACACAAAATAAAATGTAGCTGTACTGCTTAGTTTAAAATGAGTCTAAGCACTGAAAGCTCAATATAATTTACAAGTATGAAGTGGGGGCCTTCAAGAGTACATTGAACAGGCATTTACTAAGCTACCATACCATATTTTGACCACATCATCACTTAACATCAGATGAGATTGTGGTCAACGGCTTGTTCCATATATAAAAAAAAGATTTTAGAAAGTTAAATCTTGTAGTTACTGAGTTATCGTGAATACTATGAAACTTAACTAAAACACACCATAAGGGCTATAATGCACAAACACCATGTACCATTGAAGTCAAAAAAATATATTTTATACTTATAATGTGTCAGGTCATAAAATTTTCCACGAGAATAAGTCAAAGCTGTGACCCATATTAAGTCTATAGTTTGTTCCCGAAATATTCGTCAAGGCCGCTACAGAATGTTTGAAATAATGAATTATTTATCTTTTTTCCAAAGGATAATGCGATGAAATATTGTTCGCTTTATCTATACCTATATATAACATTATTTTTTTACTCCTATGGACTTGCGAAATCACAATATGTATAAAATTAACAATTTTCCATGTTACTTCTGTATTTTTATATTTTAACTTTATTAATCAAAATTATAACACAAGTTTGTAACTAGGTTTATAAAATATGAATTTCATCCTACGATCTGGACAATTTTTGTTGTATTCGTAATACAATGACTTTACTTTTGAATCATACTATGTTTATCTTATTTACAAACAATAATTACTTACCAAATTTTGTAGTAATTAAAAAACTTTGGTTGCCAAGGCCAACCGTAGTGCAAAGAAGAGAATTACGTATGCCATTGTGTTGTTAAGTACCAAATAAACTATAGATCCTTGAATAAGTCTTAAATGTATGCGAAAAGAGTACGTGATACAGAGCATCTATGCGTAGGTGTATGAAAGTGGGAAAATTTAAAGGTGTTCATTCGATGCGTAATTTAGACCAAAGTTATTAGTAGTCCAGTCGGCTGTTTACAACATTGTTAATAGCGGCATTTTGACTTACTTTTAAATACAGTCAAATATATCTATATATATAAAAGAAAGTCGTGTTAGTTACACTATTTATAACTCAAGAACGGCTGAATCGATTTGACTGAAAATTGGTGGGCATGTAGCTTAGAACCAGGAATAGGACATAGGATAATTTTTACCCCGTTTTCTATTTTTTATTCCGCGCGGACGGAGTCGCGGGTAAAAGCTAGTTTATAATAAAAATGGGTTTCTTACTTTTCTTCTTCCTTCGTTCTTTCAACTTCAAACTACTGCGTAACGTCTTTTGATTACATCCAATTAACTTTGTCTGGCCTCAAATCAAGCGTAAAAATAGAATAACAGCAATGCCTTATTCTTTGAATTAAGAGATTCCCATAGAGAGATTAAGATCTTCAGAATTAAAAAGTTAACTTTATTATATTTCGAGGAATCCAATAAGTTGTCGTGTATAAGTATTCAGGTTACCTACATTAGAAAGAGAGTATTAAAGTCCCGCGATAAGCATATAGTTTATATTTGAGGTTATCAAAATGTTCCACTGAGCTTCAATTATCGCAATGGGCCTAAAATCGGCTATTTATAACTGAGATCGGGCAACGACTGTTAAACAAATATTGATACATGTGCTAAAGCAATGACAACTTCCAACGGACATCCGAACTCCAAAAAAAAAAAATTATACAATGACAGCCTTTATGCTGAGAGCCGATTTGATAATAAACGCAACTCGAAAAGAAATTAGGCTTTCGATTGGTCTTTACTTTCGGTGAATGCGTGATTAAATTTGACCAAATCACGACAGGCTCGAATGCTACCACATACAGCCAAGTGACAGTGATTACATTTAGTCGATATTAATAATAATGAAATTTTACCTGTTAATAAAATTTGTATTATGTTTCCTGAGATGTCCGAAGTCCTTTATGAGAGAGTACATCGCTTCATTCCTTCCGGTGCGCCCCAACTCACGTCACGTGACAGCTCCGCCAGCGCCACTGCCGACACCAGCGCCTCTAGCGGACCTAACCTGCAACTCCAAAACCCGGGAGCACGCCACCAAGCCACCACCTTGTCATTGTTCGACTCATAACCGAATTATTTTGGTGGAATAACCACCAGAAAGCCCTTGTCTGGACTTCGGACATCTCAGGAAACATAATACAAATTTTATTAACAGGTAAAATTTCATTATTATGTGTTCCGTTCGATGTCCGAAGTCCTTTATGAGAGATCTGTTTGTTATCTTCTGGTGGCTTGTGAAATAAGAACGCAACAATGTGATAAAAACACTTAATTTTTCGTTAAAAAGATCGTTAGAGGTATTTTGATCACTAATCGCAATTTAATCGATTCGGATGATTTGTATTACTAACCCGGAAAAAAGAATATCTTGATAGAAGTAATTAAAAAAAAAAAGCGATTGCTCCAGTTTTGCTCGGCTATGTAGTATCGTCATTCTCGGGCTCGGAGCCCACCGTAAACTAGGGACGACTAGGCCACAGTCAACCGCCCGGCCCAGTTCGGCTTGGTTGACTTCACGCTATCTTTGAAATTCTATGCAGATTTTCGTGGCATCGAATTTCCGTTATGCAGTTGCCAGCACTATTTTCATTACATAAATAAACAGAAAACGTCAAAGTACTATTAGATGCAATTTAACTTACACTCTTTCGACATATTTAGCAAGATAAGTGGTCCTGAATCAGTCTTTATAATAATATATTATCTGAGAAAACAATAACTTACTCAAACAGTGATAGAAGTAAAATCGTTATTTTCTAAGCAACACGTAGCCATGCGTAAAGCTAATTCGTGAAATTTTAGTTACGTACGACTTAACAAGACAAAAAGAAAAGAGAGAACAAAATAAGATTTTGCAATGTTTAAAAGTCAACTGATTTGACTTATATCCCCGTTTTGATTATCTGTTCAAAGAGTAGAATAAACTAACTACATTCAAACTGTTAGACGGGGAATTACAAGATTGTCGGTACTTAGCATAATTTGTATTATGAACAAAAAAATAATTTCAAGTTAAGCGATTTAGGACATTCCACTTTCAGTTAGCTTATTTTAGGTAATGAAACGGCTAAAAAGCAATGAAAACATCTTATCAATATAAGAACACCTATAAATGTATGTTTCTTATATGTACTGAGATCATATCACAAAATAAAGCGACGTTCAATCTATGAATCTATCAAGCGTTACAGCCCTTCTAGGGGCTAGGTTGGCTCATGACAGTGTGTCGGTGAAACTGACCCAGAGGGCAAACCATCGAAAATCTTTTCTTCTTCGGATGCTTGAAAGGTTTCCATCCAGAGGAGTGCCACAACATATAAATTTTTCCGTCACTGTCAAGTGTGTTTTAACGTATGGTATAAATGGCAGCAGGGAAAGCAAAATTTTTCCTGACAAAGTCGTATTCCAAAATCTATTGAAAGAGTCGCGACAACATCTATTCGAGTGTAATAAGTCGGCTGTATTAAAATTTGTTAAGTAGCGAACCGTTATCACCGCATCAGCTTTGCTGTTGTTAAGCTTAACATGCCCTGCGGAGCCTTATTGGTCTGGTGAGCGGTGAGGAGCCGTGAAGTACTGTCCAACTTTGAGGGACAAGTACGGTCTAAAACTTTTTGCTAGAACCGGAAAATACTTTGTCAATCCTGAAGGCTCTACAATTGTACTGTCCTGTTTGAGGGAGCAATACGTGCTATCAGGTCGTTCACCAGTGCAATTACACTTGTCAATCTCTGAAGGTATACATAACGTAATACTGTCCCAGTTTGGGGGAGCAGAACAATATCTAAAGCAGTTCACTCGTGCCAGAAGTACGCTTGTCAATCTAAGACACCTTACAGTCATACTGTCCTAGCTTAAGGGAGCAGTAGGAGCTTCGAGGTGCTTGACTAGTGCCTGAAATAAGCTTTTCAATCGCCGAAACGTCGCGAATACTACTGTCTGGGATTGGGTACTGTCCCAGTTTGAGGAAGAAGTATGAGTTTCCATGCTTTCTTTAAGGAAAAACAAGCGTCTGTCGCGCTACAGTTATTGGCAATGCAACTTTCCCCGTGGGGTGATGAAAGTCGCGGAATTGAACATCCTAAGAGGCAGGGCCAGCTCAAGAAGTCAATTGCCAAATGCTAAGCGATCCCATCTCATCTTGTCCCGGGCAAACATTTTGGAAGTCTTGACTTGTTTTACGTGTCTACCGGAACACCGTAATCGTTTTAAATGAGATTGGCTAATGTTCTTCTATAACTGTCAAAGGCGACGAGTTTAGGCTACAGAGATATTAAAGCTACTATCGTATAAAAGCGCTTGAGCTTGCGCTTAAGCAGCGATACGCGTACGTTACGTAAAACTCTGCGTTTATTCACAATCAAGAAGTCGTTCAGGTATTTTAGTTGACGTAAACCGTGGTTGCGAAAACGGACGACCGGCAAAATTGACAGATGTACACAGCATCGGTGCAACTGCAGACACGTCATCCGCTAACATATGTGACGTAATGGATTAGCAGAAACGAAGGTCAAGCTTCAATGACAAACGTATGTCACCCATATACAACCGCAATGCACAGTACAAGTTCATTACAACGTGATCTTAAAATATTCACCTTAAAAGCCGAAGTGTGCAGTCTGCGCGACCTTAGCGCCATGAAAATATTGAGCCATCGATAGGCGACAATAAATTTGTAGATATCGAGCATATCTGTAAGGAACCCGAATACTTAGTACCACAAACTATTTCGTATCAAAATAAAACTAAAGGTTGCAACTCGATTAATTGACAACATAGTATTAAGATAATGTTCGCTTTGTCTGGTAATAGCGGGTACTTATAAAATTGGAGCTACAATGGCATGACTATCGTTCCATTTTTTTTTTTTTTTTTTTTTTTATATTAAATTCTTACACAAATGTGTTCTAAAACTAGTTGATATGATTGTATCACTTCTAGTACAAAGAAAAATATATATATATAAAAGAAAGTCGTGTTAGTTACACTATTTATAACTCAAGAAAGGCTGAATCGATTTGACTGAAAATTGGTGGGCTTAGAACCAGGAAACGGACATAGGATAACTTTTACCCAGTTTTCTATTTTTTATTCCGCGCGGACGGAGTCGCGGGTAAATGCTTGTAAAAAATGTATTAAAGGTGATTAATAAATAAAAGGTAATTAACTATGGTTGTTATTAAAACTCTGGATTCTACATGGTGAGATTGCGCCAGACAGCCACCACAAATAACCTATAGTCACCTTGTTTTATCCTAATCCTATTTATTGCCCCCCCCCCTCTTTCTTTTTCGATAATGTCAATATTCGCGACTGTTTTGAGTTTCACACTTGGTACGATTTAGAACAATAACTTCTAAAAGGGGGGTCCAATGACAGCCATTAAAGGAATTTTCATGCAGCTATTCTTAGCAACACTAAACCGGGTGGCGACTCATTGCATGGCATAGACGTACAAATAACTTATTTACGAAGGTTAATAATTTGACCGCACTTTGCTAAAGTTATTACTATGCCTCTGTATCAGGCGTATGAATCATTAGACAGAAATCTATTTAACAATACGAACAGCACGTACGCGGAACGAGTTTAAACAGCTACAAGACAAGAATGTGTAGCGAACCTAAGAGGGCGTGTCGTGGTGAGCACTGCCAAAAAGGTATCTTGATACACTATTCTATAGCTTCGTATATCGTAGCACTTAAGGTTGAGTGTAATCGACGTACTAAAATTCGTCCAGTACGGTAAGGATTATCCATTTGAAATAAATGTATTTCAATAAATTAACATCTTGGAAACATATGGCACGTAGAATATATTTAAAAACAAATGACATGTTAACGATCTTAGTTCATTGCAAATTTCGTTATAGACGATTATTACACATGTACCTTGTAATTTTATTTTTATTTTTTGCTAAGACGGTGTATACTTTTTCGGTTTGAACAAAAGAAACACTATGAAATAGCCTTTCCGATTAAGATTATACTGTAAAAACCAAGAGAACAGTGAACTTTTTTACTTGTAATGACATTTATTTAACTAACTATTCTATAATATCGAACTATTTGCGAGGTAGTTGGCTTCGAATTCGGCAATTCGTACGGAGTTTGTCACATCCCAACGATTTCCTGATTGTTACAATACGCTTCAGTAATCTCATAATGTACAAATTGACACGTACGCAACATAAAAATAATGGAAGTATTATCGAAGTATTTCAAATAGGTCAATGAACTAGCGTTCCGTAATGTGTAAGGTAAAAATGTAAAAATGTGTGAAGTATGTAAAACGACATCGATAACGATATAAAATTTCCATTTCCTCCATGATCTTTAGTATGGAGATAGTGAAGCTGAAGCCGCAGCTCACGCAAGGGTCGTGCATTGCTATCGTTAATGCTCGAGCTGCATTTGGGTCTTCGAACCGCACAAACGTCTCGAGGCTCCATCAGAACTTACTCGTTTCGTCCATTTGTTCTGCAGCATTCGGCAACGACGACTTTCCCCGTAGGGTGATGAAAGTCGCCAAGTTGAATACCCTAAGTGGCTGGGCCAGCTAGAGGGTTCAACAGCCGGCTGTTAACGCTGTTATACTCACGACCGTCGAAGTTTTCTTGTAGACTCTTCTAATATCACGTGACGCACTTCTTCAATTTTTTTTTTTTTTTTTTTTTTAACTTATTACTTTGTAATAAAGAACTTTTTTAAAGAACTATTTGTTTGAAAACCTAGGGACGACCGTTCGGTTTGAAAAACGACGCAACAATGACAAGGTGGTGGCTTGGTGGCGTGCTCCCGGGTTTTGGAGTTGCAGGTTAGGTCCGCTAGAGGCGCTGGTGTCGGCAGTGGCGCTGGCGGAGCTGTCACGTGACGTGAGTTGGGGCGCACCGGAAGGAATGAAGCGATGTACTCTCTCATAAAGGACTTCGGACATCGAACGGAACACATAATAATAAAATAGACAGTGTAGTGGTGTGTCGCGACGGTTGCAGTGTCCGCCACGTGCGACTGCGACCCGGTGTGATATTCAATCCGCACGCCCGATGTTTCTAGGGTTACGTAATGTAATGCCAACTTTCAATGTCGCCAGTGCGGCGTTAGTCCCTACCTATACGACCACGTACGTACTACCTATACACTACCTATCCTCTCCTACGCTAATATCTACTATGAGTATGTTGCCTGACCTTCAATGAACGTCTCGTCGATTAATATTTTATTGCAAGACGATTATCCCTTGTATTACATATAATTGTACGGTAGAAAACTGGTACTATTTATTACAAACTAGCTATCACCCGCAACTTCGTCCGCGCGGAATGAAACAAAACATAATTAATACACATAAAAACCTATGTGTTCTTCCAGACTATGATCTACATCTATGCCAAATTTCATCGAGATCCATTAAGCCGTTCTGGAGATACCTTCAAACAAACATCCATCCATCCATCCATTAATCCATCTAGGCATGCATAGATTCGCATTTATAATATTAGTAACATAATAAGATTGAATTCGGTTATGTAATTTTTGGATTAACTTGTTTTTGAGTTGTAACTATTGCAGTTAAATTGATATGTTCTCATCGTTATTTATATTTTCTCCTAGTCCGGTATTCGCGCACATCGCCCCGAAACAAATACATCGACTTCAGGTGATTCAGAATAGATTCATGCGTAGAGCCACGGGAGCCCCGTGGTACATGCGCAACAGCGATCTCCATATAGACTTGGACTTGCCCACCATTGCCCAACACCTGAAGCTGGCGTCGCGTCGTTATTTTGACTCTGCCGTCGGTCATCCTAATCCGCTAGTTGTAGGTGCCGCCACCTACAATCCAATCGCGCTCGGTAAGTTTCGTCGGGATTATCGTAGACCTAGGCACGTTCTTGACTTTCAAGACGATGCAATTACTATCGCCCAGGCTAAGCTCAAACATCACAAACAGATCACACGCCGCAGTCGATGTCGGCTGCGACAATCATTCTCGCGATACGGCCTCATAGCAGGCAGGTTTTCTCCTATTAATAGTAGAAGCGTTGCTGGAGTTTCTTCCGCCACTTCTTCTCCCAGCGCTAACGCTTTCCGAAGTGGTAGTAATGTTAGCTGTATTAATAATAGCAATCAGATAATAGCAACCGATCAAGCCGAGGTTCGGCCCTCTCGGGCACCCTTGAATCGGAATGCTAAACGCGTAATGAGTGACAGCCCAAGCCGAGGTCCCCTCTCGGGGGCCCTTGCGCCCAGTCACTCCATGGAGCGTCCACCGAAGCGACCTAAGAGCTCGGTGACCTCCCAATCCGGTAATAATAACGAAGTAACAGCCCGAGCCGAGGCTCCTGAGGGAGCCCTCGAGCCCAGTTACTCATAAACGAGGTTTAGGCTAAGCGCCATCTGCGCCCGGCCACCTCAAGCCCGGTGAAACTGTAAATGCCTCTCAAGGCAAACAGTGACTACTCAGTCACAAAAAAAAAAAAAAAAAAAAAAAAAAAAAAAAAAAAAAAATTATATGTTCTTACTACAAAATCTACTTTATTGTTGTATATCTAATGATGTTTATATTAAGATCAGATGTATGATTCATATTTATTTAATCTTGTTTAACTATGACTTTATTTTTTTGTAATTGAGTCACAATATAAAGGTTCATTTTTGTTGGCAGTATTTCTTTTTTTGATGGAGTCTTTCCTGATGGAGGCTCCTTCAAATGATTTTATAATTCCTCTCCGTGCAATACGACTTCTATTGAAGATACTTAGCACGTGTAAGCAATCAGTAGGAAGATTACTATTCAACTATTGGTATAATTTAACGATTGGATTCAAAGCATGAACATTCAACTACAAATTAAATTGTGATGATATCATGTACTGTTTCTGTTCCTGTATTTGTCTCGTATCGCAATGCACTCTCATCCGTTCCCATTGAATAGTCTGATAGTGTAACAAAAATATATCTCAAACGTCCTATTTACTATTGTAACTGTCATAGTGACTCAGTTTCGCACGATTCGATCAGGGTTACGCAATTGAAAGTTCGTTTTTATATTAATGTCAACGATAATAGAGTTTTTGTAAGTTTTAAATTCTTAAATTAGTCGTCTACTATTAGTTTTTAAATTGACCTTGTTTTCTCTTTATTGTTGTAAGGTTTTTTCACTGCTGAAACAACCATCCGAAATCAGTGATGTGATCTTATTTCAATGGAATCTGACAATAGCATTAAGTTACGTACTTCAAACACTCATGTCGTTTATCATGAAGGAGTCAGGAAATAAAAATAATAATAAAATAAATAAACGTATTAAAAAAAATTAATTTTGCTACAAGTAATCATGTTAATAGTAAGAATTTTGTAGAGATAGAATATCTTTTTTTAAATTATGATAAGGTAAAAAAATACAAACAAAATATATTAAAAAAAAGAATTGGCCTTAATAAAATTATCATTATAGAAAGTAAAGCAAAGCATACAGAACTTAAAATGTAAGTTACTACTTATTAAGTACAATAACAATAACTCTCGCGTGTATAAATTGTAATCTCAAGTACGTCATGGATTACACAAAATTATACTTCCCAATAAGAAGACATGAGCACCTTGTTTATTTAATTACTAGGCGACATAAATATATATAGAAATTTGATTTCAACGATACATACCTACATAATATCCATTGTATATAGGTAATGTATAAAGATAGACGAAACACATGTCTGCGTTTCAGTACTTTGTTATCTTTAGAAAAACAAACATTTGCCATTATGTATTTATGAGGTCAATAGACTAAATAGCATGCGTTATATTTCAAAATATTTCTATATGAGTTAAGAGCTTTAAAAGGTTAGAAAGCACTTATAAATCCTTTCACTGATTGCTTTCAATAACCCTTTAAACGAAATGCCAAGAACATACACAAGGTACTTTTGTATGTTACATAATAACATTTAATTAATTACCAGCTTAAGCATATTTATTTTTCTTTTTTCTCGTTACAAATAACCGTGTATTTCCACTGCCGGAAAATCAGAAAACGTATTGTTTTATCAGTTTTTAAACGGAATTAGATCAATGAAAATATGTTTTTGTTTTATTACTTTGTGCAGTGGAAAACAACGTTAAAAATTGGTCCTAACTTTGACCATTAATTTAGTCGTTGATAAGAAAATTTATATCAGAGCAAATCCTGGTATAAAATTCGTTGTTTTGTTTATTAAGGAAGGTTAATCATAAAATTGTCTAAATTGGGTTTAAACGCTGAATTCCTCTGCCAAATATGAAGGAGTATCTTAAGTTATGTTACAAAAAAGCAAAACACATTGTTTATTTCCATTCATTGCGAGTGATTCAAGTCTTCGAAGTAAAGTAAATAGAAAGTGATAAATAGTGGGGCGCCTTCGTTATTATCTATAGAAAGTAGATCTTGCAACGAGCAAATTGTACGAATGATAAAGTCTTGTAATAAACGAGATTAAGTAATATTAACATGCCGGAATTATGAATAGCTAGTATGTACGACTAGATATTAAGTCCACGTAGTTTAACTATCCTAAGAACAAAAGAAAGGTACCTTGGTTACAAGTCACTTACACGGGTTTCCTCAGCTAATATAATTGTACATAAGCAAATAATCGTCTCTCTTATTCTTCTCGGACATAGTTAACATGATTTATTATTATTAATTATGAGTACGTGTCTTTCGGCTGTCTTCAAAAATCATTACCTTGTTCTTTTTTTAGTTGTACGGCCCAGAAAATGAATTAAATTATTTCTTTTATAAATAAGTGAAAGAAATCTTAATGCGTTATTATGCAATAAGTATTTCAGCTGTTGAAAGTTGTTTAAAAATTGTGACTTAACATATAAAAATCACTTTTTAACTTCACATTGAACTCGGCAACAAAATATGCCGTATGAAGAAAATTTATATTTATCGTTGTTTAAGAATACCGAATAGTATTTTAATCGACTAATTTTGAAAATCGTATTTTGACTTTCTATAAACTATTGACGGAAGTTCAGAATATCTCATTTTCCGCTTGGTTGCTGATGCAATACAATTCACGGAGTAAAATGTTTGCAAATCGCAGAGAAAACTTATGACTATTTCTGCTAACAAACAACGTTGGGGATTAAAGACATGACATATACAGGTATAAAGAAAATCCATGCACAATACAATGAAACCCAAAAACGGATGTCTTCTTTATCTTTCTTCGACCGTCTTTTTATGTTAATGTGCGGAAAACGACATAGCAAGTGACTTGTAGTATATATGAAAAAGCAAAAACCTAGAGCCGAAGACATTCTTTACTTTCACTGCAGGTTTGGGGACCATTATGGTCCTTTAACCTATGAACTAGTTTCTTATCCTTAAGAACATAAGGAGGCTGAGAACATTGCGCAGGAGTGTCTGGAGGCGACCTTGGCATGTGCGAGTGAATCACTGTGGCGAAAGTGGGAGAAATGTGCCACCGCGCCCCGCGCTCGCCGCTCACTTTTACTTTCCAGCGTGGCGCAACCGACAGCGGCGCCGCGCCACTCGCCCGGCGCCCGCGGCCCGCAGCGCCGTCGCGCCGACTGCCCCCGCGCTCTCGCGAACGTGACTGTGACTGTGCCCGGATTACAGTGCTACCTAGTGCTCACCAGCTCTGGATTCAGTTCGAGTGGACGCCAAAGCCGAAACCGGGTCGCCGATAACCGTATTGTGCAAGCGCGGCGCGAACCCGCGCGGCCTCGCACTCTCCCGGAGGAAGCGTGTCGCAAGCGGGGAAGTGGCGCAAGCCCGGGGAACGCAGCCGCACTCCCGCGCTCACACGCACCCTGGACTGCTGCGACACAAACGTATTTTCGCCTAACATCGTTCCTCGGTAAGAGCTGCGCGCAGTGTTTCTAATTTCAGTGTACAGGTGTAAAATCTCCAGTCACAGCTATGGTAAACTTCGCAACCACCATGGAAACGGGAACGACTGCATCCTACGATAACCTAATCCGAGGAGATTGCAGTGAAAGGGGGGTCGAAAGCTGGAGAGCGGCGAGACGCACGCAAAGCGCACAATTAACGTCACCGCCGACTGAACTTCGGCTCGGGTGTCGGAAACGCAACAAATAAAGAAGTGAAATATCCAAGGACAATACAACTTTCGAGTGATTTCGCGCGCGGCCGACAATAAAAACTTCGTAACGCGCCTGCGCAACCTCACGGTCTCACTTTCGACGTCTACGCTGAACGCCCGAGCTCCGCGGCCCGCGCTTTCGATAACCGTTACAAAACCTCCGGCACCTCGATTTTTCTTTACAATTTCTCATTAGTCGTCCATTAGACGAAAGGTGAAAAGAAATCGATTAGTTATCGTATTGCGATATCTTATTCATCTTGTGTCACGCCCGCGCCAGTCGTTGGCAGCAAATCTAGGAAACCTTGCAGTGTTGCCGTGACAATTGCTCTCTCGCTATGACGAGCACGTAACGACCAATTGTCATCATTTAGTGGAACTGAAAGGGACGCGGTCCAAGGCCAATCAGATAACGAATTTTCGTTTAGTAGTAACAAATGACAGTCACGGTGTATAAGATATATATCGTAAATAAACATTAATGAATTTGCTCTTTGCACATGATTTAATCGTTTAAATCAAATACCTTTAAAAGACATGTAAGAACACATTTAGGACGTAGTTATGAATGAAATAGAACTACTTATAAACGATTACAAAATTCAAATCAGCTAGTTCGATAAATATTTACATTATAAGCAATTTATAATTATAAAAATAACAATGTTTCTTACGAAATGTCTCGTTTTAAATCGACCGACTAATAATCGGGTAAAATTTCAATTACGCAACTTTAATAGCGAACTTTCATTTTGTCAAACTAGTATTATAACGGGTGCGCCGGTAAATATCAAGCAAGATTCCGATTTAAGATTAGTGTAGCGATTTACCATTGACAAAAGTACAATACATATGCTCATAGGTGGGCACAGTTAATCAAAAAGTTAACTTCGTTAATCGTTAATTCGTTAAATAAAAATTTAACTTCGTTAATCGTTAAAGCGTTTAATTTAAGAAAATTTAACGCAAGTTAAAGTTAACAGTTAAAGTTAATTTTGGTTTATATTACGAATATAGGGCGCAAGCGGGAAATGGCCATACGAATAATCTCCGAATCATATGGACTGATTTTGTCAAGACTTTCTATAGAACTTAGGCTATTTTTTTACTGCGCTTACGAAATCTCGGGCGAGCGCTAATCCTATCTATAGTTTAGTTATATAATATACTCAAATAAAATTTTGACGATTGGGGTGATGTACTACTGCCTGTACGATATTAATGACATAGCATGCACTAGTTACACACACTTATATACTTCACTGACAATGATGGACAATTGACCTTTTCAGTCATTTTTTTATCGACCATCCAACTTCACGGAATTAGAGAACTAACTAAATTTAGACAACACAAGTTTTCTATTAAACAGTGAGACATACTCGTATTATGGTAATATTCAAAAGAATATCAATCTCAAATCTCAAACAAAATGCAGTAAGTAGGGACATAAACGTAAGTATGTTTAATACATCTCAAATATAAAATGTCACCTATTTACTTCGGCCGACACCGACTGCGAAATAACAATAATTATACAATAAATGTTACAAGAAAGAAGAGAACTTTCTTTAGAGTTTAGAGGGTTTTCATGACATTATTTTGTTACTTTTCAGTGCTTTTTGTTTGAGATTGTTTTTTATGTTATTGTAAAGGTCACTTGTGCCGACGACATTTCATATATTAATTTTAGTATAACACAATTTAACATTATTTCACTAACATAATTATTTTATCTTTTTCCTCATTCTTTCTCGTTTTATCGTATACTTTTTTTTTGTAAACAAACAAATTATCTTCGCTATTGTCTTTGTGCAGCGCACGTGCATCCCCGACCATTAGAAGGGTTGGGGCCATAAATCCATCGAGTTCGTTATCGCATTCTGTGTGCGGGCTGTCCACTTAATCCTTTGTTCATATTTTTAAAATGCAAAATTATTTTTCGTTGACTATGAAGAAGCCCCAAAAAAAACAAACGACGGTAATAAACACCTTAATCCCTTTTGTTTTTGAGGAATGTTTATTGCGTGCACATTTCGTCTTTCGTGTTTTTAAATTTATTTTTCATTGTTTGTTTCTTATCTACGCAATGACAAAAAAATCCTATTTGTACGCTTTTTCAAATGAACCATAAACGATTTTTTTTTATATTTTTTGCTGTCTTTAAACTTCAATATTAAAATAAACATATTCGTCGCCAACAAAGTTTAGTTGTAATTTAGTTACGACGTTGAAGAGTTATGCACACTTGATTATTTTGATTGCAATTCAACGCAGTGTTTATCTATATATATAAGTGTACAATTATTGTATTTAGAATAAAGTACTTTCGTACCTTATGTTGGTTTTATAACAAAATCATGTTCTAAAAAAAAGTGATGTTAAATAAATGAAAACCAGTTTTAATGTGAATAAAATGTAATATAGACTTTTCGAGATATTTGTGTAAATGTGAAATAATTAAAAAACTTTGAAGGTGTCTAGCGCCTAAACTTCGCAATATTTGATAGAGGTAAGTTTGGTTAAGTCGTCACTATTTTCTAACAAGGATTCTGCGGTACTCTTTTGATCACGTCTTTCCCGGCCGCTTGGTGTATTGTATAACATGCATCACACTCGCTCGTTCTCGTTCACTCTCGTTCTCGGTCACCATTCGACTCGCCGACGGTCCCCGAACATAGCCGAACTTACGAATGTAGCTTGATGCATAATTTAAATAAAATGACAACACGTCAATAAGTGTCTATTGTTACAATTAACGGACTAAATTAACGGAAGTGAAATTTAACGGAAGTTAACAAGAGCGTTAACACTTTTTGAATTTAACTTAAAAGTTAATCCGTTAAGGAAAATGTTAACTTCGTTAATTAACGATTAACGGATTAACGAGTTAATGCCCAGCTCTGCATATGCTTCACTTTCACTCAGAGAAATTGTGACGGGAAAGTGTCGGTGCGGGCTCCGGAGTGGCGCGGCCGAATCTCACGGATGACTTCATACTCACAACAATTCTTTTTCTTTGTCGAACATCACAAATATTTGCATTCTATACGTCCAATAATATTAACCTTAGCAAATATGTCTATATCCAACTAACTTGATCTGCAATGAAACATTTGTAACTTTTTAAAATAATAACACATTTAATCGAACGATCATAAACACTCAAGATTATTAACAAAGTAGTAACCATTAAAATGACGAATGATGGATTGATTTTGAAGACGAAATCCTGATCCAAAAGATGTTGAAACTATTGGTCCGTCTTATGTTCTTAGTTCAAAATATTTTGAAATACATATATCATCTCTCTAAGTGAAATAAGCTGTAAAGGTATATATTTAAAGCCAAAATAAATACATGTATAATGCACGTGGCGAGCGATCTAGGTGGAGCCAACAAACCAGTAATGCGTTTCGAAATCACGCCATTCTATTGGCTTGTCTTTTCGAATTTACTCTGAGGAAATGTTTCCTTCATAGACGCTACAAAGTTCAGCTCATCGCATAGTGAGGAATATTTTGATATTTAAATTTGTATGCCCAGTTTTATTTTACGTGTGAATATGAATCAATAAAAGAAAATAAAGCATATTGCAAATGTCAAGTTAAGTCGAACATAAAAAATAGTCTCTTAAAACCTAAAATTTTGTAATAATAGTAAATTATAAACTTTTAATATATCATCACACACATTTCTATAGTAATGATTTGAAGTAATGACATCTTAGTTTGAATACTTTTTGTTTTTCTTTTATTTTACAGTAGGTAGTAGTATTGTTTCGTCATCTCCAACGCTTCTTTCATTTCGTTGAAATCGCATGATTCACATTTCGGCAGCATTGCGCAAATATGGTCATTAGAGTAAACACGACAATTTTCTTGGTAATTAAATCGAGAAAACGCGCTAAAATTAGACCACAATTTGTGCTATTCATATTTCATTGTGCATTACAATTTGCAAAACACTAAATAGACTATTGTTCCGTATTACAAATGAGAATGAAATGGCCGACGGCTCACTGACGAATAGACAATTCATTTTATGACAGTTAACTATTAATAATTAATAGACAGCTCTATCTGTTGCATCGAGTCGGCGTTATTTGAGAAATACCAAACCATATCTACATCGATACGATGTTTTTCTGTGAATAAAAACAATATTGAATACATAAACAATAGTCATACACAAGAGACGAGACATCAATGTGGGAGCCTCTCACTTTGTTACAGATTGAGGTATCAATAACAATTTTAATATAAAATAAAAGAGTTGAAAAATAAGACGCAATTAATGCGATTCACACAGAAGCAGATCATGAGGCATTTATGTAAGCCGCGGCTTCGGAAGATATTTGCGCAGTTATCCAATCGTGCTCACTAGACAATGAGAGTGTGGAAACGAAAGTGAAATGCTATTACGTTATCAAAACGGAACGAGTCGCTGCTCGCCTCGTTTTACCACATTTTAAATAATGTTTTGTGGCGTTCGCGAGTTTCATTTGAACATTTTAATGTCAAGTAATGAATTCAAATACTCAGTATATCGCATTATAGTTATTTTTTAGTTTGCTTAAGTAAGTATTAAACTGATAATTGTTATAAACTGTTATTATTGTTACATAAAATGTGAAAGTTATAAATCTACATGCTTATTATTTGTGGTAATTTATTTTTTATTAAACTTAAAAATCCATTTCAGAGTACATAACCTTAGTAATGATAGGTATTTAAATTAAATGCTGTTCATGACTCCAAATAAAAATTATTTTTAAAGTAATTGTAGAAAAAAAAAGTGAAACCGGACATTTCAAGTAATATCCTGATTTCCGAATTGCAGTACAATGTATAAAGGTATAATTTACCTACTTATTCACTTAACCCATCTTTCCTTACATTTCTTCACACGAGCTTGCGCAAAACACTTCCTCGCGCGTTAATTTGACCGACTGCCCACGCCCGGAACGTGTCAAACTGTTAAAAACATTATCAACTTTTGTTGCATCACCATTGTCTTCGACAACATTTGTACCGTTTGCGCAGCTGTCATCGTTTGGTAAAACAATTTAATCGCTGTTATACTAATTAACTTTGACTAGATTTACATTTTGTTTTGTCCTCGAACTCCGACGTAGTAAATGACGAGTTTTACTGACCACATAAGTTTTTTTATTGGTTGTGTGATGCGCAAAATGTTCACTTGTTATTTACGGTCTAGGAAATCTTATTGATCGTACGTGGCACACAAAATAAAAGTGTAATATGAAATGATCGGCTGTGGCGTAGTATGGCGGAGAATCAGTAAGTCGGTAAGGCCCCGAGTAGGTACCGGGCACGGCGTAGGCGATGGCGGTACACATTGCAACGTGCCGATTCAACTCCAAGGTCTTTCCTAGTGGAAGAGAACGGAGTTTCCTGCGGCCGCCTATCTCTGCGCACACAGACGCGCACGTGCACACACACGCGCGCACGTGTCGCCATTCTTTGTGTTCATTCTTTCCTAGCTACCGTTGCGAGGCATCTTCTTTTTGTGCCGTCCGCCGGCGTTTGAAGCCGGGGCCGCAAAGCGTTTCGTTATATAGGCGAGGGCGATGCGCGAGCGCGCAGTTACTGTGTCACTGGAGCCCGCGCGAGAGGTGGCCTGCAAGGACTGTGCCGCGCCGCCAACCTTTTTTTCTGTGCGTGCGATGTTTTCACTTTCGTCATTTTGACCGGGCCAGTTTGATTTGACGTCGCTCGCGCACGGACGTGCCTAGGATCGGCCGGTGTGATAATCCTGTGATCGCTGGTGCTTCGTATTCGGATTGTTATTGTTTTTTATATGTTTTTATTTGTGAAAGAAATGGCTGTGATGTGTTAATAATATGTTCGACAGCAACGTCCTTTTGAGTCTATACAATGAGATTGCAAATAGAAGTGCATTACAGTTTGCAAGGTGAGGATTTGTTTATTTACTTTTATTTTGATTTTTTTCTGCGGACGCGTCGTGGAAACGGGCATAGGGCGATAGGGGCCGGGGCCCGGGGACGGCGGGCACAACCTTGTGTTTAATGAACGCACTATTCGACGCCTCATCCGCCTCTCGACTTCGCCTGAGCCTCGCTCGCCGGAGAGGTTAATAGGTTCACATTAGATGGTGGTTTGCGAAATCGCCTGCGCTCAGAGCTGAGCGCGCGCCGCTTTTCCACGCTTAGTTTCGCGCGCATTCGACATGCAAAATATGCTCGTTTCAGTAGTACATGCCTTCAGTGTAATGTTATTCTGTATAACAGTTTACAAAGACTGAGCTGCTTTGACAATTCTTGTTGTAAATAAGTAATATTTTTAGTTTTGAAACCATTTTTAAATACAAGTTTTTTTCATAGTGATACATGAAATACTTTAGCTTAAATTTAAGATGATATTAGGTGAATGTAAATTAACGATCTAATTTATCTCAACGTATTTAATTCAAAATTAACAAGTTATTAATTTAAAAAAAACAATTATCCAAAAACAGGAAAATGTTTTTCAAGTCGTTTCACTTCGCGAATGTAAACATTGATAAAAATCTACGTCTTAATAAATCACATAACAAGTTTGTCAATCACTTTTATATCTTATTTTTAGTTTCTAAATTATCGAGAATTCACATTATCTTTGATGTATTTCTTTCTAGTTATCCGTGGTATCATTTTGCGATATCGTTAACTCTTAGTGTCCCTGTAATCCTGATACTGAAAACATGATCATATACTTACACCCTTCAGTTTTAACTGTACACAGTTGAGTGTAGGTAAAACTGTAACCTGTACAGTTTAACTGACAGTTCAAAATTGCCTACACACGTATGATTTAACTAAACAGTTAAAACTGAAAGCTTTGATCGGATTAGAATCTCAAAAGCTACTCTTATCCGTTTCTATACATACTATTGGCAGGTACCAGGGAAGCATAAAAGATCAGGAGCTTTTTAAAAAGATCATACATATATATTTACTATCAGGCATTATATTATCGTGTTGTCTGCCGTCGCTACCGTTCCGCCACCTTGAAGATTTCATTCTAATCTCTTCGATAAATATTTGTTTTCATTTCACAATAACAAATAATCATAGTAACGGATTTACGTTCGTACGGATTTCATCGAAAGATTAATTATCGTAAACTATTTGATTACAATAAAGTATCTAAGAATGAAGATTGTACCGGCTTTATTTAATTTACATACAGGATGTATTGCTTGACACTATTTATTATATTAAGTATCATGTTTATTTTTAAAACTTAATATTATTTATAAATGCGTTTTTATTTACAACTATGTTTAATTTACTTAATACATTGCAATCTCAATATTAATATTTTTACTAATAAGTATTGAACAAAACATTAAAACAAAATATTTGATTTTATCGTTTTAAAAATATCACATTGCACATGTCAAGGAATTGTTCAATTCTTATAAAAAAAACATGGGACGTTGATGGATATTCACGTTGTCCGTCAGTTACACAAAATAATATTCAACATTTTTGCTACTGGATGTATACTATACTAAAGTATAGTATGTACTTTTATTAATACACTTTCCAAAAAGGTATTAAATCATAACATTGTAATTATTATTATTTTAATCTTTTTATCTCTTTGTCAATCCCGGGACTCTCTCCTTTCGCTTTTGTTGATAGCCACCAAGTAAGTTTTAGTGAATCAAGTCTCACAAAGTTCTGTTTTCCCGCCAGAATAGAATGTAAACGTAATATTTACCATAAAACGTTCCAAATTCAAATCTATATCTACAGTCAAAATCTGTTATAACGACATCGAAGGGACTACTCATATTGAGTCGTAAAAACCGATAGTTGTAACAACCGGTGACAGGTATTAATAGGATAGATATGTATATAACATTCAGCCAGGACCTTTGATTTTGGTCAATTTAACCGGTATGTGTTGTTAACTATGTTCTAAACGATGTCGCCATAAACGGTTTTGACTGTATATATATAAAAGAAAGTCGTGTTAGTTACACCATTTATAACTCAAGAACGGCTGAATCGATTTGACTGAAAATTGGTGGGCAGGTAGCTTAGAACCAGGAAACGGACATAGGATAATTTTTACCCCGTTTTCTATTTTTTTATTCCGCGCGGACGGAGTCGCGGGTAAAAGCTAGTTTAATATATATTAATTGAAATATTTCAATGTGTTTTGATGATGTTTAATAAATGTTACATCGGTGAAGAAATTATTTCACTAGCGACTTCACTAATTGCTAGATGTAGACATATCGAATGTGATAAAAAAATGGCTCCGACAATTAGTTGTTTCTCATTTAATAATCATCTATACAATTGGGTTATACGGTTAAAGAAACATATTTTATTTTAACCCGAATATAACATCTTTTCGTATTAGTTAATCGTAGAATCTACTCGAAAATCTGCTTAAAATGCTACTTAGAGCAAAAAAAAACAATTTGAACTTTCCTCCTTCCATTTTAGTATATTTTACAATCTTTATAAATATGTTAATTTTATTCTTGACCTTTTAAATCTATTGCATTATATTCATCAATAAAACTCTGTTTAATTTAAACTCTTATCTAGTTTTATTTATTTTAGAAAATAATTAAATATTCCGTTCCGTTGATTATTGCGATGTGACTGATCTAATTATTAAATACTAGCTATAGCCCGCGACTCCGTCCGCGTGGTATCAAAAGCAAATTATGTAGTTGCCTATTTGTTCTTCCAGACTATGTTCTACATCCTTCCAACCATTCGCATTTATAATATTAGTAAGATATAATTTAGTACATGGAAATGATTTAGTACTTGGTGCGTACAAACTTAGGTTTTTATCGTTCAAATACTCGGATAAAATTTGTTTTACCTTTACACTTGAATATAAGGTATGACAGTATATTTTTATAGTGTACTAACTGTCGCGTGGGACTCCGTCCGCGCTGAATCAAGTGAATCAAGATCCGTTTAGCCGTTCCGGTGATACCTTCAAACAAACCACCATCCATCTAAACATTCGCATTTATAATATTAAGTAATCCTGATTGTTTCGGTTGTGTAAATTCACCAATAGTTCGGAAGGCCGTTCGACCCAAAGAGAAACACCTATACCTTTGTATTAAAAATCCTGGAATGATGGTTTAAATTACCTTTTACTCACTAACCTACCTAACAATCTTCAATATCGTCCGATTGTAAACACATTGATAAGCAACTTTGTTACTATATCGATAAGAATTTTTGTTACAGTTCAAACCTTAAAAATTCCAATACTTAATACATAACTTATATGTTAAAGTATCAAGATATTATAAGCCTTTAACACACTTACAAAATATCTCTTTTACTTAAACCTTGTTTAAAACAAACCTTAAATTTTGTTTGTTCATTAATTTATTCAAATGTAGTCTTATAAACTGCTTTATTTACTTATACCATCAATTCAGAAAAAAAACTACCGAAAAAAAAAGTAATATGTACTGATTTTAAATTCAAAATGTTTCAATTGATCCGTATTATTTTTGAACAGCTGCTTTTTTGAACAGGCTGTATTTGTACAGCTAATGATATTTTATTTCATTTCGTGATGAAAAACATGAAATTTAATTCAACACTTTACCTTTGTACTACTTTTATGTATGGTATTTATGGGTAAGGAAAAAACTCTACTATTTCGTTTCAATATTATGATATTGTTTTAAATTTGGCAGTCCTTAAATAAATTTAATAAACGACCGCAAAGAGACATATTTTGTTATAATTAGACGGTAAAAATGGTATTGTAAATGAGTTATCTGACAGAAAATTAGTTGGAAATCCCGAAAGCAGTTTAGGTATTCGTATTTTTTAATATTTATTACGTGCAATATTTCTATGTTTTATTGTTGGTGTATTTTTAGAAGTAATTTTTGAAATATTTAGCTATAATTATTTAGTTTATATTATATTTAATTTTAAAATATTCCTCCCAAGTAGGGTTGGAAATAGGTACGCGGCCGGCCGTAAAAAATTAAACCAAAAACTTTAAGGTTTATAAAACCTTGTGTGCCGACCCTACGTGAGTTGGATAATGCCAAGGAGATGATGATATTATTGAAATTGTATTTATTAATTAATTATTTTTAACTAAACGTCGCTTACAAACAAAATTATTCGTTTAGTAATACAGATAGGTGGTCCTGTTAGTTTTTTTTTATTTCCTTGAAAATTTCGTATCCTAGGCTCCTATAAGTATATATTTAATATTTAAATACTTTCAACATAGTTTATTTCTTAAAAAAAAAACAAATTCAGTAAAACTAAATAACCCCATATAATACAGAAACTTGCGTCTGAACTGCGAAGAGACCTTATTGATAGAAAAAAAAGTAAACTTATAAACTTTACAGTTCTAAGAAGCTATTAACAATCATAAGTCTAACTTACAGCGAATGTTTACTAGAAGTCATAAACTATTAATATAAAGGTAGTAAATAAATATAAAACAAGTTTAGTTCAACGGCAAATTATTCCGTCGCAGTAGTCAAATTATAAAGAGCAAATGCGCAACAAGTCTTTAGTCTATTTGTCTGAAATATAAAGATGCATATGATGTGCAAAGACATTAGGCCTCACCTGTCTACTATCAAGGCGCTAATAATAGACTGAGCTGCAACTGACGCCGCCTGTATTCCTAATTTGGATTTGACCAGACCTAAATTGTTAGCGCATCTGCGATCTGTCACACATACCCTGCCATACATTATGACTTTTAGCTTAGAATATCTTAAGTTACCTTTAAAGTTTAATTGTTCATTAAGGAACATTTAACATGATTTCTTATACTAAAATCTCACTAAGGGAAGGAGGGAAAGACGTAATGAATTTAAATGAGGTAGTTAATGTAATAAGAAAAATCTACATATGCTAAAGTATTGAATTAAACGTTTGTGAGTGTGACAGTTTTAAGATAAAAACGTTAAAAAGATAGCTGCCTATTCTTTTCCGACTGAACATTCAAGTAAAATTTCATAAAAATCGGTCAAGCCGTTTCGGATGAGTATTGTAACTAACATTGTGACGGAATTTTATATACAACATTAAGAATCAAAATTTGTAAAATACAATTCTAATTAAATATCTAATATGACTATTCAATAACCCTTTTGTTACACTATTCAAGCAACCATCACAATATTTATTATCTACACGTGCTATGGATCTATTTTTCGCTGTTTGTTTAAACTAATTACAAAGGGTTCGTGTTCAACAAGCTAATCTATCCGTGACAAATACGTACACTATTAACCGCAAATTGTTATAAATTACCAATTAGTACAGTCTATGGCACAATTATTTCATTACTTTCCTGTAAGAGTACCTTCCTAGAAACAAAACGTTTATACAAAATAACATAAAATATATAAGGAAAATTGTTGATTTCAGTAGTATACTTCCGCTTCAATTCGTATCATTGTAGGTTGTTTTCTGTGTTCATTGTCGGTACTTCTATTTGTAAAATGTATTCGTTGCACTTAATTGTACAAAGAATAGAATATTTTGAATAAAAAAATGGTCAGAGTTCTTTCAAATCAATGGCATTTCCCCGCTGCGCTGTGACCCTTTACCGTGTATTCCCGGCCAACAATGCCACGTGCCGTTGGCAATTTCTCAATACGACTACGTTATTTAATATTTGACCTCGACTCTAAAAGTTCGAGTAAAATTAGATCGTATATTCACGTATTGTTTATATTTGAAAGATTTTTTTTTTACATTATCTGTTTTTTATTTCGATATTTGACACTAGCCGGCTAGTGGTAAATCAATTAATGAAATTATAAGAATGCTGTATTTTCCACAAAATAACGCCGCAGTAACAACAAGGAAGGTCATGAAACATTAAAGGAAATATTCAAAGGCAATATAAATAAACCTCAGAATACGAATTGAACGCTCAAAGAAACTAGGTTTACAGCTTCGGAACACAAACATTTCTAAAATTCTAAATGCAAAAGCCGAGTGCTCAATGTTATGTCGCAATCGGCATTTGCTCCTTGCAAAGTCGGCATAAACATTTTCTTGGAACTGTAAAATTAGTCGGCGCTAGTTGACCATCCGGCAAACGATTTGTTCTCAACAAATTTCTTCATATTTATGTTTGACATTGGACTGAATTAAAAAAAATGTTATCAGCGAGCGCGGTCGTCAATGGCCAATATTGTGAAATGTGTTTCTGTGACAATTACACTACGTCTGCATCAACATTTTGTTAACCGAATAATATTTAACTAGATTATTTTAGCTCAATTTTTTTAAAGAAAAAATGCATATACAGTCAAAACCGTTTATGGCGACATCGTTTAGAACAACATACCGGTTAAATTGACCAAAATCAAAGGTCCTGGCTGAATGTTATATACATATCTTTCCTATTAATACCTGTCACCGGTTGTTAGAACTATCGGTTTTTACGACTCAATATGAGTAGTCCCTTCGATGTCGTTATAACAGATTTTGACTGTAGTTAACTAACCAATAATCCAATAACTTTTTTTTATAAATTCCTTTAGTGTAATAAATTAAAAAACAATTTTGTTAAATATTAATTCGTATGAGAAATGATACTATCACCATATATAGTTTCTGATATTAGTAAATCGCATTTTAATGTACAGAAGTAGCTACTGACTGATTGTGACGGTCACCGTCTATTAACACACTTGACAAGTTCCAATTCAATTAGACAGTCTATCGGCACAGAGAGGTAGGTTTGTGGTTACTCCGAACACATTTTAATGATCTTGATACTTGTGTTATCACCGATTATGTTTTATACCTTCAATATTCCAAGTTTACCATTTACTTGTAAAGTATACTTTCACTTTTTATAACTTGTAATATTTTATTTCTGTTAATCCTCAATAAACGTAAAGTTCAATAGTAGTAATTGTTACTTTATTACAAGCCGAAGCGAAGGTCATAAAGTGTTCCTTTGCCACTCGAGTACCGACAGTGCGGGGAACAAACTAGCTCACGAATACAAAAAGATATATTGTGATCTGATCATAAAAGTTTAGTGCGCCCATCGGCAAATTAACTCCCAGCCCTTTCTCGTTCCTGGCGGCACAAATTACCGAAGGACGTTGAAACTGGGTCACTTCGGAAATAGTTTATTGTTATCGGCTAGTCTGCGCGCACGCAATGCTCACACGCACACGTCTACGTGTTCCAAACGTTTACGCACACACTTGCACATCCGTTTCAATTAGGGTTCGCACATCCTCTTACAGATTTTAAATCCTCTATACCAGTTAACCTTCGCTTTTCAATAGCATCTTCGATACCTGCCGAGTGGCGAGGCTGTCCGCGCCTAGCTTCCGCTTTCGTGTTCAATTTGATAAACTCACTTTCTTAAGGTCACCTAGTCAATAAAATTGAAAAGGCGTCGGATTTATATTTTCATAATACCATTTGAATGTTCTTACCGGGCAAAGGCCATGTTTTGATTTGGTATTTTTATTACGGTGTTACCCTTGTGTTTAATATTTTTTCTTAGTAACGATCTAATGCTTTCATTTCACCTTTTCAATTTTAATCTTATTTACGCCATTTAATTATCTTAATTCCTGTTAGGATTGACTTCGTACTATTTTGTGGAAAAACAATTTTAATTAAAGCTCCAATATATATCGAGTTTGCGATATTCCACGTTCTATCATGCGAATAAATATATATGCGAAGAATAAATACGAATGTTTAGATGAATGGATGCATGGATGGATGGATGTTATATCTATAACTGCTAAACCGGTCTTGCTGAAAATTAGCACAGATGAAGAACTCAGTCTATAAGAATACATAGGCTACTAATTTTGTTTTAATTTAAACTCTGCGCAGACGGAATCGCGGGTGACAGCTAGTACTTCATAAACAAAGTACATATCTAGTACTATTGCGCATATTTTACCTCAGAGTAACACATTACATTTACTCATTAATTTGCTATTTTCATGTCAACCTTTGAAGCCTTGACTAAGTCCATAAATTAATTGCCAACAGTTGTCGGCAATAAAATAGCCCATCTACGCATAAATCCTGATTGTTCAAAGTTTTATAGTCAATTCGATCGGCGGCAAGTACTTGTAAAATAACTCAAATGCCTCAAGGCTTCCAAACAATAACGAACACATACGGCACGATATAGGAGCGCTTGTGTGGCGTATAGATAACGCACAGACCTATCGATTTGGTCTAGCACATTCACAGGCTTACAAATCTGCGCTGACATCCGGAGTAGGGCGACAGTGCGTGTGTGTGACACTTACACATTCGCACTTTTGTCGTGAGTCGCTTCGGCGTTCGCATTCGGCGCGCGCGTATATAAATATATATTCACGCACACATTGAAGTGCATCTAGTACTAAAACTGAACGCTCGTGAACGAAAACTCACGTTTCGTTAGTCGTGTATGTATTTTTAGCGAAATGTCTGTGTACGGATAGGTCAGTTACTATTATGACTGAAAAAAATTGATAACACCAATACTGAAATATCGTAAAGAATATTGTGCGAAATAAGCCTCATAATACATACCAAAATTACTAGCCTGTTTAAGTTTTTTTTTCTTATATATTTAAAAAATGATTACATATTTTGGGCTTGCCAAATGATTGTTAAAGTTTTTGTCTTTATTCTTTTAATTAGAAGTGATTTCCTAACAATTATAAGGTAAAAAAAAATATTTATATTATATTTATTTATATAATAATTCTAATTTCCGTACAATGAGTTGTTGTAGAATAATATTTTTTATCACGGATGAGTCAGTGCGGTTTAGCACAAATATAGGAATATTTAGAGTCATTGAAAGAAAGAACAACATTGGATCATTCTCGAATATAGACCATGATTTGTTATTATGATTTGATATTATGTTTATTTGTTATTTATGTTTGAATGCAATTTTGTACTTTTTCAATAAAATCATTTACAATCAAGTTTTTTTAAGATCTTAATATTCAGTAATTAGTCTGGCAAAATTTTAATTGACACTATTTACTTTCGAGTTCTCTAAAAATGAATCGGTTTTATGGAATACTAAAAAAACGTTTTCAATATTTTCACTTATTCTACAACAAAAAACAAAACGAAAATTAAGTTAATTTTTTATCCAAATCAAATATAATTCGAGTTTACTACACGGCTGTTTTCGTAATTTGCTGACGGTATGTCAAACTTGCATAAATATATTTAAAATCAAGTCGTTTCGCCATTTTTCAACCTTAGTGTTAAATACCAAGTGCGATTGATACAAATAAATAAAAAGCGAAAATGTAGTAAGCGTGGTCTAACTTTTAACAGGTCTATATATATATATATATATATATATATATATATATATATTTTAAAACATAAGTTGTTGCGCATTTAATTTCAAAAAGAACAATCGAAGTAGTAGACTTTCATCGCGTTTCAACGCAAAAAAAAATTGAAAAAATATTTTTTTTCTCTTACAACTTTAATAAATGATAAATTGCACAAGATCAAACGAGTATTTTTTACCATACGTTGTAAACAATTTGTAGTGTTGCCACAGTTTTACTTAAAGACTTTCCAAAAACTTTTTTGAATATTGGTTTGTTAAAAAGCGTAAAATAGTGGAAAGCGCCGTCGCGAGTAGCCTTGGCGGTTGGCGCTTGTTTGCCGCTACCGTTGTGAAAGAAGATAACCATCGTGCAATTACAGCACATCTCTCTCACTTGAGCAATATTTACACAAACATTTCATTAAGGGAAATAAGAACAATCGCTGTTCGTGCTTTTACTTGATAAATTTTGTTCTTACAGTTTTAAAAAGATTAACTTTGCTTCATTATTGTGATAAACCTCTCAAATTTTGACCCACCAAATTATCACTTAAATAAAAAAAAACTGCTATCACAAATATTACGAGAAACCTTATACTAAACCGGATAAATATTCACAAGAAAACAAAGCATATAATCACTTTATCACGAACACTGTTTCACATCTTAATGAATGACAAAAACTTACAACAAGATCAATGAAAGTGTACGTAAAACAAATGCAGCTTGAGCTCGAAATTTTAAAAGAAGCCATCAGTCAACGAAGGAGTAAATCAGGCTCACTTATCTCCCGCACCCGTTCACAAGTTTTATTTGAATATTTGACTTGGCTGATAACTCGGAAATTGGGACAGAGATTGTATTGTGACCGGTTGCAACCCGCTGGAGGAATCTCGCTTTGCTTAATCTTTACTTAGATAGCGATTTTTGCGTCATAAGAACTCGTTTCACTAACGTACTTCTTTTGAACATGGTTTCTCACAACCAGTCCGAGTTAAGCCACCGACATTATATATGACGGTCACGATTTTCAACTATTTATCCTCCATATGGTCCACCTCAATGATAAATACCACTGCTCTAGAGAAAATATCAACTGAAAATTGCGATTCAAATAAAATATTTCTCAGAAGTCACGTAGTGGCGTAAAAATGTTTTATCCTTCGTATGTTTATTGATTTACATGTTGTCGTTATACGTTACGTTGTTATTTATCATAAAGTTTTCCATTACATTACTCGTATTTTCTTTGGAATAAATATCACAAACATAGTGTGTTTATATTGGCCAAGTAATACAAGTTGAAAACATAATGTTCTTTTAAACTAACTACAAACGTAGAAAGAAGTAAGTAGGAAATAAGTAAAAAAAATCTCTAATTGAAGAAATTGCAAAACAGCGAACACCAGCGTGAGATGTCTTAACGAGCTAAAATTAGCCCGAAAAAATATCACGTAACAACGATGGACGTAAAAGCAAGGAAATCAAAACCGAGTCGCTACAACAGTTACGTGGTTTTGTTACGTAAAGCCTTTCGTATACTTTCTCTGTCAACAAAATTTAGCGTGAACGTTGTGCAACCGACGAAATGGCAACTGAGTACATTTCATCATTCGGAGTTCCGACGCCGCCGGAGAGAAGATCACCGCGACGTATATGGAAACGAGCGCTGATGAAATGTGAAATGCGAAGATGATTCTTGAGACTCCTTTTATTGGTTCGTAAGGCGATGTAATGCGGCCTGCGATGGGCTTCGTGACAAATGTGCAATGAATCATTTTTATTACTGGCAACATAAATTATTTTCCATTACTTTTTATGACAAACTGAGGCCAGCGGCACTATTTGCGTATCTATATTGATGTTTAATGAATTGTCGATTGTTATTTAATGTATAATTAATTGTTATTTTCTCCAATTGCCACCGGTCGGTTAAGTATTGACGCTTCAGTTTTGTCGCAAAGTGTAGATAAAACGCAACACAAAAACTTTTATCAGCTTGACATAAATATATTAAATTAATACATAGAGCTATATTCGTTATCTGTGGACAGTAATCCAATTAATATGTGAGAAATAATTTTGATATCAATTTAAATTGGTTCATATTAATTTAATAACCAATAAATCTCGGCGACTTTTTAGGACTAGTTGAAATTATGGTTCCCAGCAATTATGAAGTGAGGTGAAATCACACAATCGACATAAGAGTTATCTAAAAATATTAAAATCTTATTAATTTTTACCTAAAACTTGTTCATGTATGAGGTAACTTTCTAAAAACTGCTCGAGTGACCTTGAAATAAAACGCTCTTACAAAACTGCGGCCGCTCGCCGGCCCTAGCCCCCACCACTGCAGCACCGCGGATCTACGCACGCCGCACGCCGCACGCCGCACGCCCACAGCGACGAGCACGCGCACGTGAGCCTGTGTGCAGCACACACATGCAGCGCACGCACACCACGTTGCCGCACGTGCGTTGAGCTCGTTTGTGTGTGTGTGTGTGCGCACAAGACAGTAGAAAGGAGTGGTGAAAAATCTAATCTAATAAATTTGACGCGCACAGTTGCCTGCGTATGTTCATAACGCTCCATTCTATTTAATACCGTTGTAGTAATCTACATGATACTTCTATGGAGAAAGAGTTCGCGGAACGGAATGCGGATAAATCAGACAAATAACTGAGTCATAATTGACGTTTTCACTAGATATGCTGTCGAGAATTTTCTACGTCAAGGAATTGAGGGAAAAATAATAAATACCGCGATTATGGTGTTTTTCTGATATTATTTTTAGGAATGTAACAATTCTACTGCGCATTGCCTTGACGTAGCCTCGCTAACAAACACACACCCAAAAATTCTAGCAGTTTTGAAATCACTGCCTTCCAAATATGTGAAATCCTTGAACGTGTAATGTGGGTCATGATCAGGTAGCGATATGTGTCTCGCAGCGGCTATTAGCATAGAGTGGAACGCCGATCACACCGGTGCGTTGCGCAACTCTGTTGACTTTCATCCCGAAGGTCAAGAGCCATCCTATTTCAAAACAGACCTCGCCTCGAGTCTGGTTCACCTCGGACCATTCGTAGACAACCATTAAATAAACGGAAGAGTCGATCCGATCGACTGTTATTATTATATTCATATTTTTCTATCATCAGCGTTCTATTGCCGTTTTATACTTCGAGTGTCTCGCAAAATTAACAGTGGTCGTTCATGCAGCGTAGCATCAAGGTCAACCGATTTCGCGCCGTGGGAACCGGCCGTATGTAGATGATTTAATTCATCATAATTTGACGTAATTATACAACAAATATTCAAATCACTGGCAACAGACAATCAAATTCGACATTTTCTTAGACACGTTATTTATAAATAATCTTTTACAGACACATTTCTCGCGAAATGTCGGCTACAAAGTATTTAAATATACTAACCGAAAAATCTTAGGTACATAAAATTTTGTAGGTATTAGAAAAAGATTAATATCGACTAAAAAAAATAATAATAGTGGTCACTCACAATAGACTTGGTGAGTTAATTACCTCAATTACGAATAAATTAAACTAAATCCAAATAAATATAGTGAATATCTTACTAACACTACGTCATACAAAACCTAAGTCTAAAGTAAAATTGGTTTTCGCAGAGACGTACTTTGTACCTAACAAGAAAACTGGTAATACCTCTCAGTACTACCAAGACTATTATTGAAGTGCGTAATAAATTTATACAAGTTTATGGAAAAAAATGAAGTTGTCGTTCCTATGTTACAATTAAATTCCCATAACAATCGCATAAAGGCATGTCTATCTTTGATATTTAACTTACTCTACATTGTCATGTTCATAGTGAAAACACGCGTCATAAATATAAAAGACGACATGACGTAAACCGGAGAAGTACATTTTGTTGCTTGAACAGAAAACAAATGAGGGAAGGAAAAAAATACACTATAAGTTTGACGACAAATGATCTCTGAGACGAACACGTGTAAAATATTCTTTTTAGTTATATGATAGTCCAGGTAAAGTTTAAACCTATTAAAAAAATAACAAGTATAATTTGTAGAACTATGGAATAGTGTAGAAGTGCTTTTAAATATCATTGTAATAACAATAAATAAAATATGGTTTGTTTAAAAAAAATTGACTGTGTACTATTATTTTACGCATATGTTCTGTTTTGGCTCTTAAGATTAATATTTATATATTTCATAGTTATGTGTCCGTATTTAAAACTACAAAGAGTACCTACTCATACTGCTGTCTCTGCTTTTTACAAAAACAATGTAATCTCAATAGAATCACGGCTGAGAAGTCCAAAAACAAAAGAACAATTACAATAACAAGTCAACAATTTAATTAAAAATAAGTAAATTAAGTAAAAGTAATTAAAAAAAAGGATACCTATTTGTATAAATCATAAGTTTATGTTAATCCATCTCACCATATAAAAGTTAATAATAATCCACTTTAGTAAAGCAATACGTCTACATACGCCGACGTCACGGCCGGCTGGCTGGACGCGACACAAATGGAATTCAATAATTGATCACATATTTACATTGTATTTAGATTTAACACCAGTAACAGGCAAATGTGTGAAGGTATTTCATTAGGACGTACATCCATTGTTATCACCTTGGATATCCAAGTTATAGTCTTAGGTTGTAAACACATTAGTATACTGTTAGGACTGTTGAGGGTAGCCACACAAAAAAAAGGTTTTATAAGGAAGCGTGCGCTGCTGCTCGAGGCAGTCTCTTTCCATTCGTCATTGCGGAACGTCTGACATTTTTGTGTACTTACGTTCGGTTTGAGTTTATACTACAGCGAGGATTATTATGAAGTAGAGTTAAATTCATTATTTGGCTGTTAGTTTAATTCTTTTAAAATACTTTTGCATCAAATATCTTACATCAGAAGTGGGATAGGATCCACGTGATTCTATCCACTTTGCTCACTCTGTGTTTGTGTTTGCATTTTCGTGAAAATAAATGCAAAGAAAAAAATGTCAGATCGTTACCGTGATAATCGTTGTAGTCGCAGTAAGTTGAGTCGAAATCAGAATCGTACCAGTGTTCGCGAAACATGGGTAGCGTGAACCAAGCCGTTTATTCTGCATGGGAATATGTGGGCAGTGAGGCTCACGCGCTGTCTGTGTATTTCACAGCAGACAGGATTGTGGACGCGATCTATTCAATTTGTACTGCGGTAAGATCGAACCAATGTTTTTATATTTCAAGTTTTGATGCCAAATAAATCAACAATAGACTTTTCAATTAATTTAAAGATGTGTTCTTAACTAAAGACTGAAATTGAATACCTCGATCAGTTTATTAGTGAGGGTCAGGTAAAGCCGAGTCGTGGCAAGATTTAACACGTTACATGCCAACATGATTTTTTCATTTTTAAGTGAACTTGTAAGGCTAGTCGGTTGCGCTGAGCATGTTAAGCCATTACCTGAGTCAGACGTATGTCATTATGTCGTAATAGTCATTGATGCCCTTTATTAGTTCAGTTTGCTATGTCCATGTATTGTCGAGATGCTCTGCGTTGCGTAGACTGCGGGATAATGTGAGACGCTCTGTATCAGGAGATGCCTCTAGGGTATCTTCTGGGCTGACAAACTGCGGGTTGCCATTAATATCATGTAGAGGACGGACTGCGGGACGCTCCTATCGGCAACGGACTGCGGGACGCTTGCCCTACATGGTCTTATGAAGTAAAGTATTGAACGGACTGCGGGACGTTCAGCATCTGACATACTGCGGGCTGCCATTAATATCATGTAGAGGACGGACTGCGGGACGCTCCTATCGGCAACGGACTGCGGGACGCTTGCCCTACATGATCTTGTGAATTAAGGCATTGAACGGACTGCGGGACGTTCAGTATCTGGCATACTGCGGGCTGCCACTGATGTCATGGCTCGCGTGGTCATGTGACGAATGTTTTGAAACCATAAAGAGTTATGATCAAATAACCGAGGACACCATTATTGATATAGATGCAGATTTGGTCGGGTCTTGTGTCCTACTATGTAGCTGTGTTGTGCACCACGCCGCAGCTGCGCGTGTCTACATGCAGAGCGCCTGTCTACAAGCAGCGCGCCACAGCCGCGCCTGCCTACAAGCAGCGCGCCACAGCCGCGCTTTCCTGCAATCAGCGCGCCACAGCCGCGCTTTCCTGCAATCAGCGCGCCTGAGCGGTGCCTGTCTACAATCAGCGCGCCTGAGCGGTGCCTGTCTACGATCAGCGCGCCACAGCCGCGCCTGGCGACGAGTAGCGCGCCAGTGCAGCACCTGTCGCGAGCAGCGCGCCAGTGCAACACCTGTCGCGAGCAGCGCGCCAGTGCAGCGCCTGTCGCGAGCAGCGCGCCAGTGCAGCGACTGTCGCGAGCAGCGCGCCAGTGCAGCGCCTGTCGACGAACAGCGCGCCAGTGCAGCACCTGTCGCGTGCAGCACCTGTCGCGAGCAGCGCGCCAGTGCAGCACCTGTCGCCAAGCAGCGCGAGTGCAGCACCTGTCGCGAGCAGCGCGCCAATGCAGCACCTGTTTCCGAGCAGCGCGCCAGTGCAGCGCCTGACGACGAGCAACGCGCCCGCATCGCGCCTGCCAACGAGCTGGTATCGAAAGACTCTATGCCATTGTTACAGACGAATTGCAGTGTTGAAGATGCTGGAAGAACGAGCCCGAGGACGGTCTCATGTCAGGAGAAGCCGTGTTAGGACTGTTGAGGGTAGCCACACAAAAAAAAGGTTTTATAAGGAAGCGTGCGCTGCTGCTCGAGGCAGTCTCTTTCCATTCGTCATTGCGGAACGTCTGACATTTTTGTGTACTTACGTTCGGTTTGAGTTTATACTACAGCGAGGATTATTATGAAGTAGAGTTAAATTCATTATTTGGCTGTTAGTTTAATTCTTTTAAAATACTTTTGCATCAAATATCTTACAATACAATAATTTTGTTTATTTTTCAAGTATCATATATGTAACCCGCGCATTAATTTCGGAAAGTTTAAGTATGTGAACGACTTAAAACATTACACGTTCCTTGTTCCCCAACCAATTAAAATGAAAAATCTAAAGTTTTTATCTGATACATATTGGTTCCCATGATATCTTCAATGACTTTATTTTAAATAATAACAGTTTACAAAGTTTTTATCTATTGACTTTACGGAAAATATCTATTTATATTGAAATCAAAAGATCTTAGACTTTAAAATATTTAAGTCCAAGGGATCGCGATGTCTTTAACTTAAATAGGTTTCTCGTTTATCCAGGTTCGAATTAGTTAGCGACGGTGAAATAATATAGAGACAATGAACCTAACTGTACTTAGTATACAAATACCTAAAAACTCTTTTATATTTACCACTCAAAAACTCCTCGTAAATTTGTTTACTACGTCCATTAGCAAGTATCTGGCACAAGGGATCAATAGTCAATCAAACGCAAGGCGAGAGTAACTATTTTAGCATCATCGAAGGTAAAATTCATTCGCGCTTTCGGCCCAACTCTCTCACGCAATGGTTATATGTATAAATAAATACATTTGTCAGTCGCCAAAGATATACGCTCATCGTCAGAAGATTCCCACGTCTAGGAAAGTATCAACAAATTGTAGCTACGCCTCGCGAAGGTACATTTTTCAATTATTACTCATGATAGGTGGAACATTGGTTTATTTGCTTTAGAGTACAAGAGGTGTCCACTTGAACGTATGCACATAGAAAGCAATTAGTTTTCAATCACCAATCTTACAGTTTCATGTTCACAAACATGAATTCAATAAGACAAATTGACACCGATTCGGGTAAAAGTAGGTATTTTGAATTGTCGAGTTTGCCCTTCATGTGGCACAACTTGCAAAAACAATACCATTTACGTACATTAAAATTCGAATATTTTTTAAGTCTCTTACGAACATAATCAAAAATTGAAAAGTTCCATTTTACAATTTGTCGCATTTAATACATACAAATACATTATGTTAATAAATTGTTAATGGTGTGATTTACATAATAAGTATTGATATACGAGAGCGAACTGAGTAACAGTTGGTTTCTGAGTACAAAATCTCTGTATAAAACATATCGTCATCCCTGTCCTTATCTTTGTAAAAAACAGAGATGGTAATATTATATTTTAAACGGGGATTTTGGTCTCAGAAATCCACGATTAGTCATCGAATTTGTTTTAAATATGGTAATTGAGCAATAGATACGAATGAATGTAATAATACCGTAAAGCGAGAAAACTCAACGACGACGCGTAAAAACAAAATTATCATAATGACAATGATCTCAGTCGACATTGATTAACATAACAAATTTTAGACAGTTCCTTGTTTTACTACGTAAAGAAATTATCGGTCGTTTATCGTTTCCCACACACGCGTGTAGTAAACAAGATAGCTGGCAAATCGTGGCGAGGTGTAAAAACAGAATGCTATAGCTCGCTGCCCACTGGTGATGCATCGCGCCAGAATGGGCTTATGAATGAGCTGGCGTTTGTTGTGGAGCTGGCTTACATAACGCTTGTGTGTGATGCCGATGCCGCGAGTGCGCGAGTGCGATACGCAACGCGAGCGCCGCCACCGCCGCAAACATTTCGTCCGAAGGCCGCGGTACAAAGCGCGCCGCATATCGCTCGCCACGCGCGCCCCGCGATTTCCTGTTTGACGACTATCGACTTACATCACTATCGTTTTCTGTCAAGCCCGCCTGTTAGAAGCTCGTAAAGGGGTCTGGCCCGTTGCTAAGTACCTTTTCTTCAAACGTCATTGAGGCCGTGTACATACCGGAATTGTTATTTCGTTTTCATATCTCGAAACTCTTCCTTATTGTTAAAAATCAACATCTGAGATTCGCTCGCTAGTCTGGTTAGTTCAGTTGATATTACGCTGTTATGACATGCATGAAATATGCTATCGAGACTGTCGCGAATTTCGACGAGCGTGTAATGAGCGGCGGAATGATATTGGACATTTTAATAGAATCGATCAGTTATGTACTATAAGTAGAGCGTGAAACTGTCGGTGTGTCTGTTGACGCGTCCTACAGGGCTGTGGGATCGTACGCCATTGTACGCATCGAAGCATGCTGCAGTTCTACTCGGCTAATTGTTTTATGCATTCTTAGCTCTGTGATTTATTACTACCACGGCCAGGCCGAGGCGAATACTTGACTAAATGTTCACGTCACTTTGACTTAATTCGATTTTGTCATCTGTGAAATATGCATTCCACATCACGGGCGGCCTCTCATGTAACGACACGTGTTTACGAACTATTATGACTTCATAATTTAGGTCACATGCAATTTAATTACGATTCATTTTTAATAGGAAACTTAAATAAACTATTGCCTATTTAATAGTATTTAACTGTATTATGATACTGATTTACTAATATTTTGAGGTTTTTATAATGTTTCATTTTAGTAAATTTATGTTTTTGCGGATAGACAGTTAAAAAGTAGTTTTACTTAAGGAGTAAGTGAGATACATCGTAAACACAGATCAATTTTATTAATTGTATAGATGGTAATGAATTTGAAAATGCCAATTTAACAAATTAAAAAGCTTCTTATATACACCTAACATATTATCTTCAGAAATTTACATAACGATTATAATTTATACATAGTTAAAGACTGTACATCAAATCTATGAAATTAATGTCTTGATAACTTTATCCAATTGTAAAAAACTTACCTGATCATACAAGCAAGTTTTATAACAATAAAATATAAAATTTTCTTATGTACAGAGCACAATTTAAAGTATATCCGCATGCTTAAACTCTTTTTTCATTTTTATAAATAAAAAACCCGTTTCGTAGTCCAGAAAAACCCTCATTTTTTGTGACTAGCAAGAAGCGGACTATATAATACATTCGATAATATTAAATATAAAACTTAAAACAATTAACACTTTGTTTCTCGGCTTTCGATCTTCAGCATTTATTGAGCAGTAGTACATACAACATACGTCATACACACATACAAACATAACTTTTATTTGAATAAACGCCGTGAAACTATATAACATATCTAAACTATGTTCGCTAATAAATTATAATAAAATAAATCTATCTGCTGTAAATATGAATTGTCGACTTATATTTCAAATTTTCGTAACTTTCAATTATTTAGCAAGAGACGGGGAAAGTTGAAACTTTTTTCCCAATCCTACGCTCCAGTAGTCCAACGGTGGCGGTGTCTTACAACTTCATAGCTTGCAACATCACTAGGTATCGTGAAACGTTTCGCAAACTCGGTTTAAATTGGCGTCAAACAGTCCGCCATTAGACTTAGTTTCCGGTACTGTTCATATCATTAATCTGGCGTGTTGAGCTAATGTGTTTAATTTCGCATTTTATTGTAATCTTTGTAACATTATTAACGAAATGTATAAACCAAAACACATGAGTGGGATTATGTCATGGAGATAATGATGAGTAACTACGTAATTATAAACTACTAGCAATCGCCTGCGATTCCGTCCGCGCGGAATAAAAAAAATGCCTAATAAAATAGCCTATGTGTTTTTCCAGACTATGTTTTACATCTGTGCCAAATTTCAGCGAGATCTGTTGAGCCGTTCAAGAGATACATTCAAACAAACATTCATCCATCCATCCATTTATCCATTCATCCATCCATCGAAACTTTCGCATTAAAATATTAGTAAGATTAGTAAGATTTTAGTAATAAATTAAGTCAAAAATCGGGATTAATTGTTTTCTTATGGAACCAATATGGCGTGGCAACTTTTACAAGAATTATTTGCTTTTCATCTTTTGTTTAAAGAATAAAGATTATTTACCTACAGAGCTATCGTGATACTGTTTGCAATAATTACCGTGGGCCATCGACGGCGCCGCTGTCCTCTCTATTCCTCCATTTACAATGACACGCTGTCATAAAACCCATTAATGGTAACAATCTAGACTCCCTTATGGTTCTAGTATACGGCCCATAACTCAACATGACCATTCTAGGTCGGTACGCGGTACGCGGTTAATTAGTGTGGGTTGAATTATGTAACGCGGCGGGCGTATTTCTTTTATGATATAACCTTGAGTGTACACTTGATTCTTGATCAGTAATTGAGATATTTTTATTGCTTCTTGTTTACATTAACATCTAGCTGGAACACTTCCTGATCGTTTTGAATATTATTTGCTTAGCTTTAACGAGCTGTGGTAATGTTCATTGAAAGTACTTTCTATGTTTAATTATTTGTATCCAAGGTTTATAAAGAATCAAAGTTTTTTTTATTACATTAAGTAAGAATATATTCTGTAACAATTTTTATTACAAACACGCTTTGCGCTAGGTTTTTTTTTATTACATACCTAAAAATAACTTTATAAAATACAAATTAAATTATAAGTTACTAGCTTTTACCCGCGACTCCGTCCGCGCGGAATAAAAAAATAGAAAACGGGGTAAAAAATATCCTATGTCCGTTTCCTGGTTCTAAGCTACCTGCCCACCAATTTTCAGTCAAATCGATTCAGCCGTTCTTGAGTTATAAATAGTGTAACTAACACGACTATCTTTTATATATATAGATTTTGACAATATTAATCAATTCATTGTGCTAACTATTTAGTTAACTATCGTTTAGTTTTACTCGTATTATAATTTATAAATATCATTTAATATCAATTGTGCAACCTTCGTAACCAAATGAGTAAAAGGCGATGTAAGAGATTGTGTTTTTAATAAATGTTTCCGGAATCATGTTTACTGAAAAGTTTCAGTGAAAGTCACTACATTACATGTTACTTGCGCGAAGGCTGTTTTTTACAATGAAAATTGTTACAAAGAGTTAACGAACAGTATTGAAAAAGTATTTTGAAGATTGGATCGTATCTAATTTAAATAATTTCTGTGTAATTACATTGTGCGCCATCTGTGATGATAAGTATAACATAATAGCGCCATCTAGTAGAATTATTGATTAACTATAGTAGGTGGACAAGAAATTTTATATATCCAACAGATGGCCCAATATTTAAACAATGTTCCACTATGCAATGTTTTTAACGCATTGTAAAGTTGTTTTTTGAGTAGTAAATTAATTCGACTTAATTGTTATTTTTTCTAGTTTATTGTTTTCTAAACAGATACTGGACATTCGTACTTTTTAAAACATTTTCAAACACATGACATAAAATTCAGATAGATGGCGCTATCTGTAATGTAGAAATTATTTTCTTACCAATATAATAAATGCGAATGTTTGGATGTATGGATGGATAGATGGATGTTTGTTAGAAGGTCACTGCAGAACGGCTCAATGAATCTCAATAAAATTAGGCATAGATGTAGAATATAGTCTGGAAGAACATTTAGGATACTAGTTAAATGTATTTTCAATTCCCTGTGGACGGAGTCGCGGGCAATTAGTATAATTATAAATTAGAGTCGAAAAAAAGGGTTTTGAAGCCAAGCAAAGGTTGAGAAATTGCGAACCGCTGCTAAGAGCAACCCCGGAGCATAGCAACATGTTATAAAAGTGAGTTGCAGTCACATGTGGATTCACATGAACAATGGCGGGAGAGACCGTCACGCAATCTGCGCCCGCGCCGCCTGCGCCTCCCGCACAATATATGCCATTATGCTATTGCTATTTACCTCGAGTGTACCTACTCGAAGCTAAAATGCTTAAAATTTGTCGATGGAATTTCTGGAATTAAAAATTGTACAACTGAATATCAGTATTTGGATATTATATTTATTCGGTTTTGAATTAAGTCAGTCGATAAAATATAGTACAGGCAGAATACACTTTAGGTTATTTTGAATGAATAAATTTTGGTGGACCAAATAAGATTAAAATTTATAAACATGTGAATTTTATTTTAAACATATGCTCATTGAATACAAGATAAGATAAATACGTACATGTAATGTCTACTAATATCGAAAACAAGTGAAACTTGGCCTTCAATTAGAGTTTATTACAACTTAATCGATCCGGCATCGGTAGAGCCTTAATGAAACGCAAATTGAATACACGCATATCTTGTTTTACTCGACTTGCGTATGCAGAAGAATTTATTTTAAGTTTGCTTTTTGTAATCTTTGTAATGCGGTATTTACCACTATTTTTTATGCGCAGTAGCAGCAATAGTAAGGTTACCCGCCATTATACCATTTTTTGTATTTAAATTCATAAATTATTATTTGTAATCTTGTTGTTGTTCTTTGAGTTTAAGGTTATTGGCTTTCTTATAAAAGAATTTAGGTAAAACTGGATAATGATCACCTAAAATCGGTAAAGTTTCAAAAGTTGTCACACGCTTTTTAATAATTCTACCAAACCAAATGTTGTATTAATTTTATCTGTTAATTAATTATAATTTTAATATTAGAATAACAATTACAAAAAGTCACTATTTACATTCAAACTTTACCACATCAATATGTATTGCAGATGAATCCTTTTAAAATTCAAAAATCATTGAGAACCGAAGAGCGTTGCGAAATGCCGACAGAGGTCGCGATTGAGATCATAGCTCTTTTCTGCGCCGAATACACTTTATCTATGCATTCATCGGCAGCTAACCTTCGCAATTAAATATGACTTTTGAGTAAAATAGTGCAACAATAGCGTCGTTTGCCGACAACAATGAGCGTTATTCCGCCGCAGCCGACCTCAGAGTTACTAAACACTGGCACGACACGAGAAGCCGCTAATCGTCATTTAAACGATCTCTTGACTCTGCGCAACGCGTTATTAGCGTTGCGTTAAGCCGTGTTCCCAAGGTCGCCTTGCATCATGCTTTCTAACATCCAACACCTGGACTACTGTCCCCGCTTAGTATTCCAACAGCGTAGCGATTTAAATTCTTCTCACCTTTTGACCTTTTTAATTTGATTAAGAAATAACCTAATAAAATAGATTCTTATTAGTCATTGTTTTAAGAACTTACAATTGACTTCGATTGAATTTATTTAAATAAAGCTGTCAGATGAAATTGAAATTAACTAAACAGTTCGCTGACTGTAACCTTGCCTTTGTATCGATGAATTTCAGTCTGATATCGAATGAGAGACTAATGAACCGCAAAACATTATGATGGACCTCAATACCAAGTGATTTCACTAGTTTATTAGCGGTTGTATCGTGCCTCAGACAATGCGTTAGCTCACGAACGTAACGCAGAGCTCATCACAGTTGGATGTTACGATCACGAAAAACAGAAACTTGCCCTTGTTTATTGTTTTCACAAACAAATTACCGATTTAATAAGAGCTGCAACGGTAGCGTGTTGATGTAAAAATTGATCGTAATAAGCCAAATTTCAAACATCTTAAAATGGAAATCAAATAATACAAAATTTAATTAGACAATTTTCTTCCAACGTTTGCTGTTTACGGGTTTAGGTATACCCGGTTCATTGGTAAGAATGTATGTAAATTGCCGAAATTAATTAAAATATAAAATTTATAGAATCAATTTCATAAACAAACAAAAATGTCATAAAATTTTTCGTATAGCTAACGTTTCCAATTTGTTGTTCAGTGCTGGAATGATGGGCGAGGGCCTGCTTACGCTGACGTACGGCAAGCACCACGCCTGCATCCTGAACGAGGTGGGCGCGGCGTGGCGCGGCGCGCGCTACTCCGACCTCGTGCTGGTGTGCGACGACGCTGTGCCCCTCGCCGCGCACCGCATCGTCATGGCTGCCGCCAGCCCTTTGATAAGGTAATATCACTAAACACTTACGCCTGCAACCCTTAGACAGGCCAGCGCAAACAGAAATTACACATTTTTTGCTTTGTCTATAATTCCATTTTTCTTTCATTAATAATTATGTGAAAAATTGAAGAGCTTAGTATTTTATTAAGCTTCTAAATCAACAAGTTTTGATTTTACAGAAAAATACTTGACGACACGCCATCAGTCGACAACCCGGTCACGATTCACATGTCTGGCATCAACAGCACGCTCATGAGGCACCTCCTCATGTTCCTTTACAGCGGACAGGCGTACATTGAGGTTAGCTCCATTGCTATGTTCATTATTTGAATTAAGTATTACAAGGTAGAAACAAAATGTGCGTAAAATTATTTTACATGAAATAAAAATTAATCACACTTCTTTCTTTTTTTAATTTTAATTGGTTTATAAACTAATTTCGTCTGTCTTCATTTTTCAGTCTGGAGAAATCGATGATATGCAAGAGTTGTTTGAATTACTAGAAATAAAATCAGACGTTTGGAAATCAACTAAGGAACGGCAACAACAGGAAGAAAGGAACAGATCATGCGAAAGGTTAAAGGCCAAAAGTCTTAAAACAGATATAAACAGTAACGAAAGCAGTAAACATGATGCACCTTCAGGATCTTCACATTCAGAAAGCGACAGAGTGACTCCAAGCGCGGGATACAGTAAAGAGAAAGAAAGAGAAAGAGGCGATTCAGAATCAATGAGTATAAAGAAAGAGACGATGTCCACGAGCAGTAACGATGAAAGAGAAGAAGATGATCCAGACGGAGAGAACAGAGGGAAGGATTGTAGCCGGTTGTCTAGCCGGCGGAGAAGTTCTTCAAATCCTGTAAATCTATCATTGGCAAGAAATTCTGAGAATACCGGTAGCGAACACGACGACTCCCAGGACTTAGATGTTGAAACGGTCGCGGCAAAGGTAAATATGAATTCACTTATGAGTAAAGCCTTATTATGGAACAATCATTACAGATACACAATTTTTAGCCGGGCTTAGCTAACAAGTTATCTTTAATTTTCAGAACATCAATAGAAGAAGGTCGACATCATCCAGTCAAGAGGATCCACCACAGGAAACAGTATACAGAAGACAACTGTTAAATGATCGATTAGGAAAAGGCATCGAAAGAACAAAAAGAAAATCTCACTATCTTGAACCTCCCGAATTGGATTTGCGAACGGTAAAACTAGAAGACCAACTTAAGCCACCTGATCAAGACCTTATGACATTCGTACAAACGTCGCCTGAAAATTATGTTGTTACCCCACATCGAAAAAGAAGGCCCGGTTTTCATAATTCACCATCACAGAATCCACCATTCGTTTCGTTTCCACCGAGCTATTTAGAAGAAATGGCACATTTGAGATACGCACAAGGGCCAGGTGTGGCAGCCGGAGTAGCCGGCGCACGGCTGGGCACTTTCCACCCGCTAAGTGCATCGGCTCCGCCGTATTTACCAGAGAGGAGCGCGACTCCGCCGGTCGCGGCACATGAAGACGCCCTGAAGTACCGCCCTCCCAGCGCTGGCTCGTGGGGCCCCTGGCTCTGTCAACCACAGATGGGCGGAGAAGACAACATATCAACTGAACATGAACAAGGATCAAGTAAACAGGCACCGGTTCGGGAATATCGTTGTGAGTACTGCGGTAAACAATTCGGAATGTCTTGGAATCTCAAAACGCACCTGCGAGTTCACACGGGAGAGAAGCCATTCGCTTGTCGGCTTTGCGTCGCTATGTTCAAACAGAAGGCTCATTTGTTGAAACATTTGTGCTCAGTGCACCGTAACGTAATATCTTCGAGCGAGAACGACGGACGAACTAACACGCCGGGCCGCTTCAATTGCTGTTTCTGCCAACTGACGTTCGAAGCGCTGCCGGAGCTCATCAGACACCTCTCGGGTCCTCACAATAGTTTGCTGCTCAGCAAGAACTTGCACGAATGACGCGCGCCCTCGTGACGCGGCGACGCGCGCGCAATCGGACAATGATATTTCTCTCGCTGCGAGAGCTCAATTGTGATATGTGTTTAAAAGGATATTACTTTAAGTGTTTAGTTTTAAGATTACTGAAATCGCAGAGCGATACTCATACCGGGGCATTCGCAGAAGAAGGTGACTGCGGATGTCGTTACGTTTTTAAATAATTTAAATCGATCATGTTTGCCGCATGGGTCCAAATTGTTATAATTTGTTTAAAAATTATAAACCGGGACCAATAACTTCCGAGATAGTATTTATTTGAAAGATGTATTTCATTAGCTTAATACATTAACATAAAAGCCACCGACACAATAATTCCTTAAGGATAGAAAATAGATGTGAACGTCAAAGAAAAGTTGCGAAAATTGTACAACAGTGAATGTTACGTGAACTACCTCCTAATTTAAATCAGCGATCAAAAAATTGTCCACATCTTGGTGGTTTTATTAGCATTGACTTTACACCTACGGCCAAGTGTTCAATGTGTCAATGTTTCTAGTCAGAATTGGAACTTTTGATGAATCACTGAGTTCATTCACACATCGACACAACTTTTATGTTTCGGTTTAACATAATATATAAGTATCATACTGATATACAAAATGAAACTGGTAATGTAAAGCAAGGATATTGTAAAATTAAAAGTTAATTTAACTCTGTTCCAAGACATATCTGACTCGATGTTTCGCAGCTTTTCACCGACAAATAAATCTCAACATTAGGTTTTATCATTTATGTACGTAACTTCTAAAATAAAGAAAAAAATGTGTTCGTAATATTAAATTTGTTAACTACGCCTTATACTTTCGTTTGTTTGTGCCGATATAAATGCAATGTGGATGAGCACCAAAGATTTGTAAAGCATTGAAAGTGAAGCATGTTTTGGTGTTTACGATTAAGAGAAATTTTAGGGACCTGAAATGATTTTGATTTGTTAAATGTAAAGTAGGTACCAATTAAATAATCTCTCGACTGTAAATAATAACTTTCCTCTTATCTCTAACTACTTCGTAATTCCACTGCGAGCCGTCGTAATAATCTTAAATACCTTTCTATTTTTATATTAATTTACTATTTTAGTATTAATAATGAGCTTACCAAAAGCTATTTTCGAGTAAACGTCTACAGATATAACGTTGTTTAGTATTTTAAGACCTTGAAAACCTTCTCTCGAACATATTTGTATCATGGCCAGTTATAAATACTATTTTAGCTGTATACTAAAATTCTACGTAAGAAATAGAAAGTTGACGCATGAGGCCAAATATTACAAAAAAAATGTGTCAGTCAACTCTACCTTTTTTTAATACTCATTTTGCACAATGCGTATCGCTTTTGAGCACTGTAAAATTCCTTGATGTGGCAATAATGAGACGTGCAAACGTTTATCGTAATTGTTTACTCCAAGAAAACTTTAGTTACCAACGAGTTGTTCAAACATTGTTAACGGCAAATATTGTCGGTACGTCTTAATTAATCATTCGATCGTTACCTATTTACCTGATTTTTGTGTTTTTTTTTTTTGTATTTTGTTTAGCGTCGTTTATTGACGCGGTCTTTGTAATTGGGGAACAATTTAATATTAAGTATTGTGATGTCAAGGTATCATTAGATGTGATATAAACTTGTTTTATTGTAAGCGCAAAGAGAACGCTGTCTTCCATTGCGTTTTCCATATTTTCGACTTTTTTTTTTAAATCTTGTACATATACGTGTTAGGTTAAGTGGAATGCATGACAATAAAGTCGTCCTGATACAAAATCCCTGCCGATTTTATACGTAATACGAACAAAATTAATATACTTAATCGCTATGAATAACTTATAGTGTTTAAGATTGTTGTGATAACCCTGCGTAAGCTGTTTATAAAAACAATGCAACACTGATAGTTTCCTATATTAATCTAATTGTATTTTTCTTTTTGTATTAAACCATTAAAATTGACTGCTTCAAAGCGATATGTAGAAATCAACCATCATTTTTTCTTTTTCTTTAAGTTAAGTACAATTGTGTTATCTGGAAGAACATATTTTGTCTGAAAAACTACACATCGAAAAAAATACATCCCTTATCTTGTATTTTACAAATTCTCAATTTAGTAATGAACAAAAAGAAATTCAAAATGCACAATAAATCCAAACATTTCTGTCCAATACATGACGTTGTTAATTAAGGTTAATTGTAAATAATTTAGTTTGTAAGCGAATGGTGGAAAAAAAAAGCTTAACTTAATCTTGTTGACCTTGAATATAGATTTTTCTGTTGAATGTAAATTAAAAAAAAATGTATTTTGTAAGTTTTCACATAGTGTACAATTTTTTGTAGATATTGTTTAGATCATTAACATTCTGTAAAAAAATGTGTTCTTACTTTAGTAAATTAAAAATAATGAGAATATTTTAGTTACATAATTGGGATGTTGTTTATTTCCTGCATTATCTCCTGTTTCTACTATCGTAAAGTCATCATCATCGCCCTGGCCTTTTCCCACTCACGCTGGGTCGGCACACAAGGTTTTATGAACCTTAAAGTTTAAGCCAAAACGTTACGTTCAAAGTTTTTACGGTCGTCCGCCTGTCTGTCGCCAACCCTTCTTCTTCTATTATCGTAAAGTATAACCTGATATTATATTACGACTTCAACCTATCCATATTTACAACTTAAACGGGGATCTATCACTGCCGAAACGTCATTGAAAAACATATTACTATCTATATTTTTCCAAAGAGAATGAGAGAGAAAACTATATGTTTTCCTTTTAATGATTTAACCAGATGAAAACATTTACTTTAAAAATTCCAAGGAATTTGACCTCAATTTCCTTCAGCCTTGGGAGAGGATACGTTTCAAAACTAAAAGGTAAAGAGTTTTTAAAAATATGCAGAGATTTCATAGCCATTCAGTAAAAATCCTTTTTTTAAGTAATAATAAAAAAAACATATGTTTAATGTAAATGGCATTTTTAATTCAGCATAAATAAATTCTGTAACTTTACTTTGCAAGAGCACTTTCTAAATACCAAAGATTTTTTTTTTTTTTTTTTTTTTTTTATATTTAAAAAGTTAGCGCTTGACCACGATCTCACCCGATGAGGTGAAGATGTGGTCTAAAGATGGTACGCGCTAGCTTTGTAGATGCCTATTCACTCTACTCTTGAAGGCCCCCACATCGTACTTGGACGGAAAAACTGACGCCGGCAACTTATTCCAATCCTTAGCAGTACGCACAAGGAACGATGATTCAAACTTTTTCGTTCGAACGCGCGGCACGTCTACTGCATAAGGATGGATTCCAGCCGTATGTCTGAACGTCCGATGGTAGAAAGGTGCTGGTGGAATTATGTCGTGTAATTCCTGCGCACACTCCCCAAAATGCAGCCTGTAAAATACCGAGAGACTAGCCACTCTACGCCTGTGTTCAAGACTGATTAAATTTAGGTCTTGGTCACCGAACAACTTTTTGGCGCGCCTCTCCACCGAATCTAGTGCCGCGAGTTGGTACTTTGCTGCGCCTGCCCAGATATGACAGCAGTACTCCACACATGGCCGGATCTGTGCTTTGTACAGGGTCAAAAGCTGTCCCGGTGTAAAGTACCGCCGTACCTTTGAAAGGACTCCAAGTTTCCTTGCAGCTACCTTCGCCTTAGACTCTATGAACTGTCCGAAGTTAAGATTCGACGAAATTTCGACGCCCAGTAACTGCAGACAGTTGGTGAATTCGAGGGACACATTCTGGAAAGTGGGAGCTAGGGTGAACTCGCTCTTTTTGGTGGTGAATACACACGCTTGTGTTTTGGCGGCGTTGAATCGCACAAGATTGGCCTGTCCCCAAGATGAGACTGCCTCGAGTGTGCGATTAGTACGCTCTACCATGGCCTCACGTTCAGACTGTACTTGATCTCGACTGGTCCGACCTACCGGTAGATATCTCTCTATAACTGTGCTGTCATCTGCATACCCAAAGATACCGGGAATGAGCAGGTCGTTAATATGCAGCAGAAAAAGAGTTGCAGAGAGAACGGAACCCTGAGGAACACCAGCATTAGTCGCCATAGTGTCAGACGAAGAACCGTCGACAACGACGCGGAGCGATCGCTCACTCAGGAAGTCCTTGATCCACTCTATCAGACCAGGGGATATACCGTAGGCTGGAAGCTTGCTTATAAGGCTGGCATGCCAAACCCTGTCAAAAGCCTTTGAGATGTCGAGAGAGACAGCAATGGCCTCCCCGTTCTTTTCTAGGGCCTCGCCAATTAGGTGAGTGGCATACACTAGAAGGTCTCCTGTCGACCGATTTCGGCGAAATCCGTATTGTCGGTCGCTGAGGAGATCATTCTGTTCTAGGTACGCGATGAGGCGGGAGTTCAATACACGTTCTATAATCTTACAGAGTATAGAAGTGATTGAGATGGGTCGATAATTTGCAGGGTCGGCACGACTGCCTTTTTTAGGCACGGGCTGCACATTAGCCAGCTTCCAGGATTTAGGCACTTTTCCAGCTTTGAACGAGAGGCGATACAAACGTGTCAGAATTGGAGACAACTCGGCCGCGCACGTCTTAAGAACAATAGCTGGTATTCCATCCGGTCCACTGGCTTTGTTCACGTCTAGACTACGCAATACTTTTAAGACCTCTTTCTGCCTAATGCGGATTTCCGACATAATCGTCTCGCAGCAGGGGATTGAGGGTGTTTGAGCATTGCCGATGTCAAGCCGCGAATTATTGGCAAAGAGGGTTGCAAATAGGTCCGCTTTCTCTTTTGCCGTGTGAGCTAGTGTACCATCGGGTTTTACCAGCGGTGGTAGTGAGGGCCTACAGAAGTTCGCCTCTACCGCTTTAGCTAGGGACCAAAAAGCTCTACTACCGCAGGGTTGCCTGGAGAGCTTTGCGCCAATGCGATTGATGTGACTCAGGCGAGCCTTCTGCAAAATCCTTTTGTAAGACTTGGCGGCTTGGTTAAAGGCTCTCTTCCTATCAGCTAAATCCGGTAATTTACGCTGTCGAGCCTCAGACCATGCAAGATACGCCGAATGTTTGCGCTTTTCAGCTGCCGCGCATTCGGCGTTGAACCATGGCCGAGCTTTGCCACCAATGGGGACGTCTTTATAGGGTATGAAATATTCCATAGCTTGACGCACCACATCGGTTATGACATCTGCGCATTCCGACGGATCTTCAGAAGAGAAGCAAACCTGCCGCCAAGGATAAGATGCAAAGAAATGACGCATCTCGTCCCAATCTGCTGCCTTGTATTGCCATATTCGCCGAACTCCGCGTATATCACGGTCTGGGGGAGAATAAGACGACACAGATTTCACCAGACAGTGGTCAGAGGTTCCTAAGGGTGAAGTTACCGCTACAACGTATCTGTCTGGATCGGTAGTCAGCAGAAGGTCAAGGCAATTAGCTGTGTGACCAACTACGTCAGGTACCCTAGTCGCTTCTTTTACGAGCTGGGTCAGGTTGAACGACGACGCAAAATTTCGCGCTTCTTTCCCAGCGTGGTCGGTTTTCTGGTATGGGAACAGCCAGTCTTGGTGACAAGCGTTGAAGTCCCCCAAAAAGACAAGTTGCGCTGTAGGATACCGGTGTTGGACTTTATCAGCGGCCTCACTGAGTTGTTGAAATAGCCGATTCGTCTCCTGGTCACCACTGTGTGCGCGATAGACGCAGGCATAAACGATCTTTTCGATGCCTGTGTCCACCATAACCCAGATTGTGGAAAATGTGGGGTCCTCCAAATGACGCAGACGCTGGAGGCAGATGTCACTGCGGACGTATACACAAACTCCGGCGCGTGGATGAAAATTATGCTCCATAGTATAACCTGGGTAGTCAAGATACGCCGCGTCTGTGGGACATCGAATCTGCGTTTCCGTAAGAAAGAGTAGGTGCGGCTTACTGGTCTCGAGGTGGTGGTGGACCGCATTGATATTAGAGTGCACTCCTCTGATGTTAGTGAAGTGCACTTTAAGTGAGAGGAAGTGCATCCGCTGTAATTTCTTACTCTTTCTTTTTTGCTTGGCCATGAGGAGGGAGTGAATGGATGGAGGAAGGAAGTTGAGCGAGGCAATGCTACAATAACCCCATAACACAGCCAGATATGATGTGCCGATGGGGGCTTGACACGGAGACTGCGGGGACGCCCGAACCCCCCCAGAGATCGCCATCGGGTCCTCTCACCCGGTCGCCAATCGGCACGATGAAGCCACTCTGGGATTTTTCACAGTTGGCGGGGCAGCCTTTCGTGAGTGGCTAACCCACTACTTGGGCCCCCAACTACCTGCGGTCGGCCAGCGGAGAACCGTGCTTCGGATCCCGCTACCCTCCGAGCTCAAGCACCCGACCCATCAATATATAGCGTATCATACCCGGTCATCATTCGCATTGCAACTGCCCAGACCCAACCCCCATAAGGCTTCACCAAACATCACACCGGAACGCGACAGAAGTCGCTTGGCGGCGAGGCTTTGCTTGATGGGTGGTAACCTTGAAGCCTGCGGCGAACCTACCACCGAGATTTGTTGCTCGTTTAGCACAACCCAGGGGACACGTGTAGGGTATCTTTCAAGTAATTCCTACGGACGCGAGCAACACCATCCCCCAAAACAAATAAAATAAAGATAACACAAATAAAAAAAATAAAGACAAAAACCTCATGTTTTATGCGAGCTATATTTACTTCACCATTAGTCGTCAGTATTTTAATGTATCCTAATAAAGAAAAATTTCCAACTATACTAACATTTCATATGGTACTGCATAAAATGCTGCTACGCCATAACTTACCTTAGGTAATCGTTAATTAATACGTATAATACTAATTAACAACTTGGTAAGTTTTAATAAGTATTTTTGGATTTAAGAAATGCGGTAGAAATATATGTATCGAAATAAAACAGAGGCACAAAATCATAAAGTAATTATTTTTAATTATTTGCAACATATTAAATAACGAGTAAACTTACTTTCTGTAATTTATTGTCGATACTGACTAGTTTAAACGTCTAATGACTTTATTAAAACATCTCACTAAAGTTTAAATTATTTTAATACTAGCTTTTACCCGCGATTCCGTGTGCGCGGAATTTCCTGGTTCTAAGGTACCTGCCCACCAATTTTCAGTCAAATCGATTCAGCCGTTCTTGAGTTATAAATAGTGTAACTAACACGACTTTCTTTTATATATATAGATTATAAAATGTTGACAGATTCAGTCCAATTTTGTTAAAAAATTTAATAATGCAAGCAACAAAATGATTGATTAAAATTCAATCGTATACGTACAAGTGTGTTGAGAATGTTATGACAAACATGATCCGAGGTGTGGGAACCGTATATAGAATCGGTGCAGTATTTCATAACAAAATCAACGACGAGTCGTCGAACAATCCAACATGATCAATTTACAAAATTTCTTTAAGAATTAACGATACATGATCAGTTCCTCTTTAGACGTTACCAGGTGAGTATTAAACGCACTTATATTTCACTTTCCGTTAAATCGTTATTATATTATTGTAAGGATTACTTTTATTAGAAGGAGATATGCTTGTGTGAAAGGGAATATGCGAAAGAAGGGAATGAATTCAGATATGAGGGCTGATAGAGATGCATGAAAGAGTGGTAGATACTGTGCCGACTCCTGGATACTTATGAAGATGTCACCATGAATTATAAAAAAAAACACTAAGTATATCCGTGCTGATCTTCTTGTGACGAAAAAAGAAAATTATACAAGTTCTTTTACAAACATAAATACATACATTAATGATTCCGTGCAAGATGTATTGTAACTAACCTTTTGTTTCTGAGAAAAAAAAATCTCTGTATAAAACAAATCTTCACCCCTGTATTTGACAAAACAGAGATAACAATATTTTGGCGAGTTTGGTCTCAGAAACTCACGGTAAGTTACTTTGATCAATTAAAAACATTTACTTCGCGTACTTAGTATATCACAAATAAACACAATCATCTTGTGTACAGCGAACATACAAAATAAAAATAATACAAAACCCATTCTGTATACTTATACACTATTTAAAAATAGATAGGAAAGATAGAAAATGAAAAACAAAGCTAAGTAACCGGTGCCGGCAGATGGCAGTCGTGTCTTTTTGCTACTCGTCTTGTACTACTCTGGGAACATTCCTCAGTACATCTTTTGAGTTTGCGGTGCCATTGGCGTACTGGATGTTGTTAATTATGATCGTATTAAAAACATGATAACGGTTTATTTATATTTATGTAATTAAAATTGCATACGTACAATGATACTCTACCACAATGGAACCATCATTATATAGTTTTTTTTTCTTTCTAATAAACGTGCAAATCTCATAATATAAGTACTATAGACTAATCTAGTACCGATCGAGATGTGTGGAAAAAACTTTATACTCATAGCCAAATTAAATAGGATCATATCTATTAACATTACACAACATCCTTAATTGATAAAGTATGCAAATCCGATTAGCTGTAGTCGATATCCACGTAACTTATATTTTGCCATTTTTAGTCCTAAAGTCTCAAGGACACTTCAATGTTGGTGTTGTACGTACCAACGTTGGTTGACCAACAAATAAATAAAATAGTTTAGGTTACATTTTAAGCATCTTTAATTACATTTTATTCGTACAGTTGAAATGAAAAATATAAGGAGCGTATAAACAAGCGTATTACTTGGTATAACAAAAACTGGTCGCTCTCCTCTTACGAGAATGGATCCATGAAACACGTTCCATAAAAACATAAAATAAATTCGTTCCATTAAGGAACACGTCCTAAGCCCAGTTCCTAACAAGGAGCTTTGCAAAATTCATTGTCAACTAAAATAAATCGTTGGTATTACTAGATAAGTTGGTCCATTAGATGGTTTTTCTTTCAGGACCGGTTCCCGGAGTTGTGAGGGTTTAAAAGCGGGACTCGGGAGTTAGCAAGGCATTCCCCTGTCGTCAGTTCCCCAGGTATCCTGCAACTAGTCATGTGGCGTTTATTCTTCCTAATTGCTGCCGTCACGGCGCAGATCCCCTCCCTGGGATTCTGTCCTGATTATCAGGTGAGCTAGTTTATTTATAATTCATTTAAATTAAGTAACAAATATTTTTTTTTTTAGAAAAGAGATTCTTCTTACTCTACATTCCTTATTCCTTGTTTGAGCAAATAATGATTTTTCCCTGATTTAGTTTTCTTTTTTTCTCTCTTCATTTCACAACACTCATTTTACAATGTATTTCTCCGTGTTTATTTCATAACGTATATGGTGTAGATCGTATATCTATATATCGATATTCGTAGATATATGGTAACTTTTAAATATAATTAAAAAAATCTAACACAATCGTATTTTAAATGTCAAATCAGCTAGATAACAATAATTTTGACTACACCTAAACGTGCACATCTATCTATATATATAAAAGAAAGTCGTGTTAGTTACACTATTTATAACTCAAGAACGGCTGAATCGATTTGACTGAAAATTGGTGGGCACGTAGCTTAGAACTAGGAAACGGACATAGGATAATTTTTACCCCGTTTTCTATTTTTTTATTCCGCGCGGACGGAGTCGCGGGTGAAAGTTAGTTGTTTATATATTTAGTAACACGTAGTTTATTATTCTATTATTATAATTTATAAGCGTAACAATTCTATATGACCTTGACCTATGGATTTGGGTCGCATCAGGTGTGCTATAGTAATTAGTAGGCAACGCAGACGGAAACCGGTCCGCACGGTCATTGACTGTTACCGGCCACTTTTGATTTCGACGACAGACACAATAACTGTCACATAGTCTTTAGTGGATCTAGCGAATTTTATACGCGATTTTTTTTTGATGACGATTTTAATTGATAAAGTTTAAATGGCTTAATAAACGTATCTAGCTCATTGTAGCTGAAAGATTATTCTAGACGACTTAAGCAATCTCGATATTAATATGTTCGACAGCCGATGGCAAACTTCAACATGAACCGTTTCCTGGGAACGTGGTACGAGGCGGAGCGCTACTTCACGGTGAGCGAGCTGGGCAGCCGCTGCGTCACCACCAAGTACGAGAGCACACCAGAGGGCCGCATACTCGTTTCCAACGAGATTACCAACGCCATGTGAGTACACCAACAGCCATACACCTTCTTTCTATTATACAATCATTAGATCTAATCTGTTCCTTGATTTGATATATAACTAGCAGCTAGTTCACCGAATTAGTAAAATATTCAAAGGAGTCTACGTGAAAATAACTGTGGAAATATCTGTTCTACACAATTATTAAGCAAGATGACTCTATCGGAGTAAGTTAAGACTCTTTATTACTCTATACACAGGACGGGAATGAAGCGAGTGCTAGACGGTCACCTGCAGATGATAGGTCGCGAAGGCGAGGGCCGCATGATTGTAAAATACGCCACGCTGCCCGTGCCCTACGACACCGAGTTCAGCGTGCTTGACACTGACTACGACACCTACGCTGTTATGTGGTCGTGCAGCGGCATCGGCCCGGTTCACATCCGTAAGTAATGACGCAAATTATGCTCACATACATTGTAGCGGCGTTAAGGTAGAGCGCGTTTCGGCGACCACCCACAGCCGTGAGCATAAAGGGTACCATAATTCTGGGAATTACACAGTCTCAAATAACTTTGTTAATTTCCTAAAGGCATGGTAAAAAAGTGGCCGCCTTAGAAATCTCAGTACTGCACATACTGTGTACATACATATGTAAATGTGTAGAACGTAAAGTTAAATTGATGTAAGATAAAAAAAATGTACATTAACTAGTTTTCTTGTACACATATGCAAAGAACGTTTACCTACATTAATTTCTTACAGAAAACGCATGGGTACTAACCCGTGAAAGACTCGCGCCTCAGATGGTCATGCAAAAAGCATATACTGCATTGGAACAATGCAAAGTATCGAGAACATTCTTCGTGAAGACGAACCAAGAGGACTGCTACATCCTGCCCGACCCGGCTGCTTATTCTGAGTACAAGGAGGCAGGGATCGAAGTATCTGGGAAGCACGCAAGCTTGGTTCCCGTATCTGCTGCTACTGAGGCTGAACCTGTTGTCGAGGTATTCAGTATTGTTTTAAAGATATCAGTTAAAGATAGTCTTTTATTTAATTGCTAAAGTAGGTTAATGCAAAAACTGCAAGAAATAGATTTAAAGTAAATAATTTAAATAACTATACGTAAACGCTAAAATGACAATAGAATGTAAAATAATTGAACTACATAATATATGTAATTTTTTTTACGTAAAACTGACGTGACCCAATTTAAAAAATCAGCCATTACTTTATTTTGCAACTTATTCTTTTCTTTAACAGAAAAAAGTGGAAGCGGAAGTTAAGTCTGAAGTCCCAGAGGTTAAATCTGCTGTTCCGGAAGCTATCAAGGAACCCCAACTTGTACCTGAATTAAAAGCAGCCGAATCTATGGCTATGGAAGAGAAGACAGAAATGCCAGAACAAACTACTGAAGTCAAGAAAGAGATGCCTGAAATAAAGGAAGAAGCACCGAAGGAAAAAGATCTTCCAGTTAAACCGATACAGTAACTCTTGTCCTACAATAATTAGTCCGCAAGATGTTTGTACTTAGCTCAAATAGTTCGAAGCTTTCCAAAAAGGCTTGTACCAAATAAACCTTGCCGCGGGTTAGATGTTCAATAGTTATAATAAACCACTATAACTTTTTCTTGTCAGTTCAACTGAAATAAACGAATTTATTGAATATATGTTTCTATTTTCTCCCAGACTTAGACTACGGCGAGGGTAATGTACCCGATAGTCGGGATACATATTATTAACTTGATTTCAATAAATGTTTCTGTTTAATTCTTATAATTGTATAAAGAGCTCAACTGCCGCACTCAGTTGTTAAGTGTAATTTGAGTAGAAGAAACTTGCACTAAGGCTTCACGACTCTGAGTAGGACAGCAAGTAATTGACATAAATTTCATTTCTGTTGTAATTAATAACTAATACAATAAATAATACTGTTATAACACTATTAAATAGTGTGCAAAAAGCAGCAAAAAGGAAAGGGTCTGGTTGTATTGGTCAGGCTGTTACTGTGCACCCACTCCCGGCCGCTATCCCACTACTGCCCGATACGGGGACTTTTGGCTGCTGGGTTTCCCCCCTGGCCCGGTTCGCCCCTCCTTAGTCGACCTGCAACCCCCAGACTCCTCCGGGGGTTCCATATCAATACCAGGCTTAGTGTGGACGTCCAGTCAACATGGGCCACACAGCACCAGGACTCCCGACCTCAAACCATCCTCCCAACCCGACCTCCGAGTAGCCGGATTACAGGAGACGCCACGCTCCCAGTCGACAATCATATCGAATTATCAGAATAAGTAGTACTTAAAGTTGTGCATTCAAAACTGACAAAACACATTAATTTTTTTTTTCATAAAAAAAAGAAAGTCTGTTCATTCCTAAAAGTGAGAGACATTTTAAGGAAAAATTTACAAATATGTACATCGTATTTTTTAAATTTGGAACCTAATAAATTTCAAATAACTTAAGCTTAGGAAGTGGCGCCCTCTAGAAAACTGTAGTAATATTATTGCAGAAACTTAATATGTAACGTTGACGTTGACGTTGTACGTCCTAAAGATGGCGTTTTGGAGTGAAAATGAAAAATAAAATTTAAGTTACTTTGGTAAGTAATATAACGATCGATGTTTAAAATTAAATGATCGCTGTATTTACATTTCCCTCTGAACTGATTTATTAAGTTACGGACAGCTACCGGTTTGTGATTCTGGCATAGATCTGAAAATACTTGCCTTTCAATTATTGCCCAAATTATGTCTAACGTATCTAATCTATGCAAACATTTTTATATGAAAATAGTACTATTTTGGAAAGACAAAAAGAAATTAAAGATTATTTACAATAAAAAAGTTAGTTATAATATTTAAAAGCAGATTCATCGTATATCATAAGATGACATTGCTTTTGTTAAGTTACGTTAAATTCTTCCCGAAAAGACATCAACGACATAAAATGTGTTACTTAAATAAAAAAAAAACTTTATATAGGCAATCGAGAAGCGAGTCTTTTTAATGCCAAATTGGCAGAAGGATAATGTTCTTCGCAGGTATGTAAGTGTGTATGTATATCTCTAAATACAATTGTCCATTTAATTGTGACCTCTTGTAACTTAACCCGCTGAATCGATTTTGACGAGTCAGATTTCATTCTATTTGGATTCTATCGGATTGATTTTTTAATCTACATAATTAGGTTTAATACCGTAAATAAAACAAAGAATACGTTAAAAAATATGTTCATCAAATGTAAACCGCCATATTATATGTAATCATATCGAGGTTTACTTATAAAAAAAACGAGCGATGGAATGCTTCCGTGCGTCTCATGCATGGCCGCCCAGTCGAGTACCAACTGCAAAGTCTCGCAGACGCATCTATTGAATTAATATAGTCCGCTTTAGTGTTTTTTTTTTTTTTGTTGATAACGGTGCTAAGTTTGTAGCCTGTAAGTTCAAATAAAGGTAAGTTTTTTAATTTTTTTAATTGATTTAATTAATATCTGGTAAGTTAGATAAAAACACGTTTTATGTTTATTTAGAAAAATTAATTAACAAATATCAACAGGCAACTATAAATAATTAATTAGTTAATTAAAAAATAAACAATTTAAAGGCAACTATAAAATTGGTGGTGAATTTTAAGTTAAGTTCAGTTTTAAAACATAATTTAGCTTTTACATTTTTTAATCCAAATATTGCTGGGAATTTAAAGTTATTTAAATTTTTTTTTTTTAAATATGCACATATTACAACATTGTAGGATGAAAATATAATGTAAATATTTACAATCAAAATCTGACGTTCAATGTCCACAACCAATGCCAAGACCTTGATAGTTGATACTTTATTACCAGTTTAGTGCGACACAGTGGAGTTGACATCGTAGATTTCATCCACAATATATTGAAGAAAAAAATTATCTAATTTATATATATATATATGTGCGATATATAAGAGAATAAAAATAATAATCCTTATAATCATTACTAACGTAATGTATTTGGTATTGCTTGAAATAATCTTAATGTTTTCCTTCCTAACAGAGTTACGATAACAAAAAAAAAGGTTAAAAACTTTGCTCCAAATTAACAAGAATTTACAGCTCTAGTGCCTGACAAATTGCTAGTTAATGTGTTTTAAATGATGTATTTTATTCTTTTGTTAATGGGTTAAATTCAGATCACGTGATCCAAATCACGTGGAGGCCGTAAAAGTACATACCATCGAGAGGCATACAAGTTAGAAGCATAGAGTTTTATCCTGTCCTATATCATGCAATAAACTCATGACGTGCGACACATAGAGTAAGAGACTTAAATATTTAGTAATAGCGCGTATAGGTTTACTCGTCGACCGGCACCTCCTCGTCTTGGGATCGCCGTGTTATCGACTCGTCGCCGCCTCTACGTCACCGACGGAGCGATGAAGTTATAAATTGGTTATTGATACGTTATGTCATTACCGCTTCTTCGTCTTTCTTCCACTATCCATCAACTCTTTTGTTTAATTGCCTCATTCTCTATTGTTTGATTCTATGTATAGTCCAACAGGAATAATAAGCTGGTGAGAGAGGCGCTGCTGTCGCTGTTAGTTCTGCTTGAAAGTAAATAACCTAAATAGGCATAGAAAATGGCATAATATAAAAAAAATATTATTGCTATATTACCAAAAAGGATTTTGTGACACTTTTTTGATGTTCACAATAGCGTTAGTGATCTGTCACAATTTAGTTTAACCTTTGCCCACCGGGTCACATGTCCTTGTCGGACTATATGTGTATTTTATGTTATATCTCGAATTAATGCATCATTTTATCATAATATGGTCCTTTTTGCAAGAAACTGGTAAAAGACGATAACGTATCTGCGGTTCTTCTGGTGATGTGGATGTCCATGGGCGTCGGTGAACTCTACTTATTAAGATTCCCTCTTCTCATTTCCCCTCTACTTACTACTCGCCGGTTAAGGAGAGATACCCCCTTTTTGTACGTCCTCTCATTTATCAATTTAATCATCGATAGTTTATTGGAGAAGTCTATAGACAGGGATAGCTTTGCTATTTTTAGCGAAATCAGCTCTTGCTCCGTTGCCACATTATACAAAAAAAATAACACCAAAACCTTAGAACAAACGAATAAAGTGTACACAAAATTTACTTCATTATTAAAGTGATATACTAACTTTAAATATAGGTAGATGAGCCTTCAGTATAAAAGGCGTACTATACACCATGATAACACAAGATCATTAATTGAACTGACAATATCTCACAGGATATAATTCACAATAACATTTTATCCGGTAATCAATTTGGAAGTGTTTTGTAGCGAATTTCCTCAACAAAAAAAAATATATTGTAAGAAAATTTAGGTCAAATGCATCGCTAAAACATTCACATCGTTCGCTTGATTGTTTTCAAAAGAATACTGTTAGCTGATTTCTAAGAACAAGGTCGCTTTGCTCGGACTATTATACTCCATTCATAGTAATTTTACATATGTACATTTGCCACAAGATATATGATATAGCCGCTCATGCAATTATATATACAATTATTAAATTGGAGTGTCTGTACGTTATATAAAAATGATTCGTGAACATGATGTACTCGTGTTTATAGCTTATAACAAAAATAAAATATTTAAAACTTTTGTCTGTCAGTCAGTCCCCGAGCGGTTGCTCCAGAATAATCTCCGAAACGACTGGAGCAATTTTGATAGCATATTTCCTGAAAGATAACTTATGACAATTAACGAAGTCGCGGGCAACCTCTGGTATTAAAATTTATCTAACGTTTGTCAAAGAAGTAATTATGGAATGAATCATCTGACTGACTTCAACTTATATGGGTATTTTTTTTTTCAATAATTGCTAGCTATTGTCTGAGACTGCCGGCATGAAATATAAATTGAGTTCTTTTTTCGTAAAATTTCATTAACATTATTAGTTTCATTACAAAATTAGTTGTATTATTGGCACACAAAACTAATTATCCAAAATTAACTTATACCTCGCCGAGTGATTTATTTAACTTTGTTCAGGTCAAGTGGTAATTCAAGTTTGGCAGGTCGTTGATACCTTTTTGTTTGAAAACAATGGGATTCCTTTTTTTCAATCGCTTTCACCAATTGATACTCTAATTTTATTCAACGGTTTGTATTGTTTAATAGAAATAAACAGATGCTTGACATACATTTAACAAATTGATTTTAAATGTTTACTCAATTGTTGACAACAAAACCTAATAAGGAATGTTACCATGGATCCTAACCTCAAAATAACTTATTTTATTACATTTTACTATTTTTACTTTTATTTTATTTTTATATATTTTGGAACGATTGGAACGAAGTTCCTTATCGCGCGTTGTGAAAGGGGGCTAGACGGAAAAAATTCTTACGAAAAGTTGTCACGACACTTTTTGCTATAGTAAGTATGTTAACGACGAATGAGCGCTACTTCACCATGGCAACGACGTGACAATATATAACGAAAATTCATAGAAATAAAATGTACTTCTTGTGAAGACTTAAGTTTTTTATTCATAGAATAAACATTGGTTCCTTCACTAATTAATCGAAAGGAACTTCGTTCCATCCGGGTGTCCCTTGACACCTCTCAAGTTTTTTTTTATTCATTGTTCCCTTTTTAGCTCCGTGATTTCTTTACTATTATATTTACTATAAATAAATAAAAAAATTAAACAACACCTTTTAACGTGGGGAAATGCCGTACGCATACTTATCTTTATAGGGGTAAAGATAAGGTATGTCGGGCTTGCACCGATTAAAACCCCATGGTGGTCGCCCACATCGCTAACGAGAGGTCACGGAATCTCCAATAGGAACACAACCGCGGCCATACAACACCTATAAAAATTATAAAAAAATTAAAATAGTATATTGATGCTACAATTAATAAAATTATTTGTACAATAGAAAACCAATATAATTTTTTTACAACTTTTTTATATTTAGTTAAAAAAGACAATATGACACAAATGAACGTACAAAAATATTCCATAATTATTTTACGCGTCTCTTCCTTACTTCATACATAAGTTATAGCTTAGTCCCTTGAGGTGAAAAAACTCACAACTTTTAAATAAGTGTAGTACAGATAACTTTAAATCTGTTTGTAGAGAATCAAACTTACGTACATAAGAACATGATAATTACATTATAAGAACGCGTTAATTGAATTTGCACAGTTATTTCAATTTACTCTTGCAAAATACATTATGACGTAATTTCAGGAAAACTTTTTGTTGAATCAAATTGAGCTGTCAGTTTTTCTTCAAAAAAAATCCCACGTAGTTATAACACTAGTTAAATAGAAAATTATCTTACTAATATTATAAATGCGATTATTTGTATGGATGGCTGTTTGTTTGAAGGTATCTCCGAAACGGCTGAACGGATCTTGCTCAAATTTGGCACAGATGTAGAACATAGTCTGGAAGAACACACACACTTATTATGTTTTTTAATTCCTCGCGGACGGACTCGCGGTCGATAGCTAGTATACTATAATTTTGTCCTAAATTAACACACAAACCAGTTAAACGCGTTTTAAAAATTTAATCGCCTCCTCTGCCCTTGACACGTAGTAAAACCTTTCATTATTTTTTTTTATTTGGATGCAAATAACTACATACGGTTATGTACTTTCAACGGCTAATAACTTGTGTTTAATTATTTAAGTTACCAGTTATTTTAAGGTGAATATACACTACAGCATTTTCTCAAGCATTTCTATGTAATGTAACGTTTTAACGAATGATATGATACAGGTAAAAGCATAGTTTCCAAAGCATGTCTGATTCGTGATAGGGTGATACACAACAACATATCATAGAGCGGCTCGTTGTTTTGTTACAAGTAAATGCTCTAGTCTATACCTACCTTAAGATTTTAATAATATTCTATGAGCGAAGGAGATCAAATCAAAACCAAATTAGTACCTACTATGGAATTTGATAGAGGAACTCTAGTTATTTTATTTAGTTTAGACAACAAGTGGACTTGAATAAAAGGATGATATTCATTGAATCATTTTGGTTATTTTAAGTCTGATATTAAAGCTTTTTAGATATCAACAATTCATTTTAATTTTGTCTATTTGTCGTGTACTTTAACAGTAAGATAAATATTACTTATCAAAGCAAATAAATTTTGCGGAACTCCTAAAAATCTATTTACACTAATCCATTCAAAATTATCGCAGTATTGAAGTTATTGACATAGTTATGTTAATAGCAGAATAAATAAAAGCTAATTTTCTTAGAATATTTTATTGTATTGTCTTCGTTTTTTATTTTAATATACTTAAGTGATGAGTGATAATTTCCAGTGACGAATCAAACACTTTCCATTGTCTGGGAACTCGTAGATTAAATAATGTTAATTCTCAAATATATAATTTAAGCTACAATTAAATAGATTGTATAATTGCAAGGTCAACATATGTTTTTAAGTTATAAGTGTATGTTACTATGATTACATAATAAAATACATAGCACAGATAATGCACAGCAAAAACTACTCGTGAAATAAATGTGTATATCAAATAATCATACCTACAGTAAATTTTTTACATCAATGTTATTGCGTAAGATATGTGTTATAGAAATAGACCTGTAACATTCTTATTTTGCAATCTTATAGGATTAAAATTTTCAAGTTTACTTTTTCTCTATTTTTCTAATAAGTCAGTAGTTAAACAGTTAAATTACTTTTTAGTCTGTCATCTCTACTCTGTCATGCACTACTAAGTAATCCATAATATTTACCTCAACTAAAATTTATAAAATTTCTAGCTTTTTCTTTTCCCGCGACTCCGTCTACGCGGAGTAAAAAACTTAATTAGTAGCCTATGTGTTCTACGAAACTATGTTCTACACATATGCCAAATTTCAGCAAGATCCGATGAGCCGTTCTTTAGATACCTTCAGACAAACATCCATCCGTCTAAACATTGGCATTTATAATATTTACATTATAAATATATAATATTAAGATTTATTACGATATAAAGATGTGATATATATACATATCTATGTTCTCTTAAATCTTTTGATGTAGTGATAAAATCTTAACATTTGAATAAATTAAAGGCCAAAAAATTTGAAGGTTTCTTTAATTAAAATGTTTCGATTACCTCTGAAATTGAGGCCACATAAGTTTTTTTTTTAATTTCAAAGATTTACAATTAATTTAACAAATACAGCCAAAACTTTATTTGGGTGGGTTAGTTCTTACATATATCAGTATGAATATAACCACAAAAACTGAATCTATCTAAACAATTAATAAAATTGTTATGATATGAAAATGCTTGTAACGAAAAACCATTTTTTTTAATTTTGTCTTTCTTTCTGACGGCCTAACTGTCTGTTGGCCTGCCGGTCTGCCATCCTGTCTATCTGTCTACAAGTCAACGTTTGTTCCTTATCCGAAACGGTTAAATTGATTTTAACTTCACTTTTACTGGAACGTACCTTATGTGTGCGGACGAAGTCGCGGGCAACCGTTAATTACCGATAAATTACAAAAATATCTAGAATCTTGCTAGGCTTAATTTTATAACCCTTGGCACGAGTATCTTGCATGTACCTCAATCAAATTCTGTATTATACATACCACTATCGGGCTTCTTTTCAATAACGTAGCCAGATTTCACATACAACTTTTATCTTACAATTTATTAATCATGTTAAATAATTTAAAAAATGTAGACTCATGTATCCTAACTTTAGGAATTATAATGTAAGTATTATTATTTTTTTGTCTTGTTGGTCTATTATACTCTATAATATGTACATAGTTTCCCTTTTAAAAACAGATGTATGTTAGAGATGCAATATAACCGGTTTTATTAAGAGTATGGTAAACGAAAGTTGATAACATTTATTGCTGGTACTATGTATTTGTGTATATTCACACCGCCCATCAACTGCGCTATCTAACGAAATAAGCACTTGAAAGCGGTGGAGTAGAAATTGATAAGCATCAATATCACTCATAATAATATTGATCCTTTTGGCAATATGGCATTAAAATAAAATGTATTAATACTCTGAGAATGGACAAAGAGATATTTGGAAAAAACATAAAATCCATAACAATCTTACTGTGGGTTTCTGAGACCAATATCCCCGTTTAAAAAATATTGTAATATCTGGTTTCTGAAACCAACTGTAAGATTTCTTAGGACCAGATAATTGTCCATACTGAAAGACTAAGTAGATTTTTTTCATATTTATGAACGACACAAGATAAGGTAGCACTAATTTTTGACCTATCAGACTATATGAGATAGTTTGCATATATGTACATATTTGATAGCATTTCAGTTCCATAGAATTCATAGAAGTTGTTGAAGTTAGATAACTTTACCTTTTCAGATGTCTGTACTGAGGGCAATCGCCGTGTTCCTATGCGGGTTCCTGTCTCTCAGGATATGCAGGGCGCAGATTGTCTTCCCTGGTACATGTCCTGATGTTGAAGCGATGAAAAACTTTGACCCTGCGCGAGTGAGTATTTTTTTATTTTGGTTGTGCTCTGAACAACTTTGTGACGTTTTAGTTCTACAGCTTAAAATACATTAGTTTACTTTTATTATATTTTTATAATACAAGCTCAAGCAAAAAAACACCAGTTTTTGACTATGCTTACTTTTTAATTTAGTCTATGTAATGAGGGCCTAATTTTAGTCCTCTTTCCCTTCCCACCCATTTTCTTATAAGGAAAGGATGGGAAGGAGAGGTGAATTTCATGGAGGAGGAGATGCATAGGAAGGTTAAATATTCTCTTTTTATGCGTCTCCTCCTTCGTCGATTGAGGGTAGGCAACGCATCTGCAATTGCGAATGTCTATGGGCAGCGGTCACTTCGACATTTCGGCGAATTCATGTGGCCGCTTGCTCGTTGGCCAGCTTGTTATATAAAAAAAATAGTGGCTAATGACCACAATATTTTTTTTTATTTCAGTATTTGGGTAGGTGGTACGAGGCAGAAAAATATTTTGCGTTCTTCGAGCTCGGTGGACGATGCATCACAGCTGACTACGGACAGAAAGATGATTTGATTACTGTCACGAATAAACAAATCAATAACATGTAAGCATTTCACATCTATGTAACATTTTTTTTAATTTAATTCACTTATGGAAATTTCTTATTCAAAGAAAAATATAAGGTACTTGTGATAAATCATTCTCGGCTACTAATTCTATAGAAGATATCCCACCGTTGCTAAGCTAATCAGTTTGTTAAGACATACCTATATTTACCAATCTGATCTATTAAGATAAAGTTAATTTAGAATCAATTAAGAACAAGAAATGAGAACTTGCACACTAATAATATAAAAATTGATACAATAACAGCCTGTTATTTATTCATAATTATAAAAAAATACATCATATCCTTACAGAACTGGATCTGTCAATGAAATAAATGGATACGCGACTATAGAAAGCGGGGAAGCAGAGGAAGCGAAGCTCTCTGTGTACTTCCCAAAGCTGCCGATCAACATCGCGGCGCCCTACTGGGTTGTGGACACCGACTACGATAGCTATTCCGTCGTGTGGAGCTGCTTCGAATTCGGAACACTATTTAACACACGTTAGTAATTATAACCGTGAATTTCTCAAATAGCGCCTGCCGTTTTTTAATAGTTTCTATATTCAGCCCGTCTTTGTATTAATAAATTATGAGGAACAATGAGTTATAATGTTAAGGTGTGTGACGCAATTCCGTGTTAAAATACCACAGAATTGCGTCACACACCTTAACATTCAAATAGGGAGAAGTCACTCTATGCGCCGTTATCAAGAGATGGAAAAATATTAAGAGGTATCGATATGACACAAAAATACTACCAACCTAACCTATTTATTGCTTTTAAGAACAACTACTACGCCAATTTTAGTAGCGACTTTCTTCGTATGCACATCTAATATTGTTAATATTTACATTTCAGGAAATGCCTGGATATTAACGAGGCAACGAAATCCGCCAAAATCAGTACTAAAGGCGGCGTATAAAGTTACTAAAGACAACAACATCGATCAGTCTTATTTCACGAAAACCGATCAGACAAACTGTACGGTTATTGAAGAGGAAGATTGAACTTTAGCAAGTAAATTATCTATATTTCCATTTCTATGGCATTAGTACCTGACCGAAGTTTCTTGGCTTCAAAAGGTACTAGCATTTATTTTGGCTTCAACGAATGTTTCCGTTGATTTCAACTTTTATAAAAAAAATGGTCTCTCATAAAACCATGGCGTCATCGCTTTCATTTTTGTTAAAAGAACAGAGGGAACAATATATTTTAATAAAATGGAATTTCACGCTAAAAAAAAACCATCGAAATGCACTTAAGTTCATGGTTGTTGCTTTATCTTGTTTTAAACAAAAATATAGATTATTTTAAAAGCATTATTTATCATTGTGGGATTAAACTAAAATTATGTACATATATCGGCTTTTCAAATCTTACTAAATTTATAAATGTGAATGTTTAGGAGTATGCGAATTTATGAATGGATGTATGTTTGTTACAAGGTATCTCTTAAACAGATGCATGGATCTCGATGAAATTTGGTATAGATTTAGAACACAGTCTGGAAGAACACATAAACTATCTTTTATATCTATTTATTTATTAACCAGTAGAAAGTAGTTTTTACCAATACATTTCGTCATTAACGAAATAAGTAACACATTATATAAATCTCCCACTTTAAATAAATAATACAAAATAAGCCACAAATTCATTTTATTATTAATTTCTACGACATATATTTTAATTTATCGCTCATTATTCAGGCCATTCACAAGGTTATCTAAATAATTTATATTTTTTGAACATACTGTATTTTGACCGATATTTTTACATATCATTTCTTTCTTACAACAATTTATTGATATAACATTCATTTCTTGGCAAAAGAAATTTTAATATGAGAAATTTCATTACTTTTAGCTCATGTAACAAAAATTTATACATCTAAGCGGGGCTACTGTCGTCGGAATGCCAACTCTTTCTGTGTTCTTTGGTCGCCTCGTCGTACGTTGGCGGCGGCGGGGGGTGGCCTTTGGTTTTCGCCGGGGGCTTTGCTGCATGCTCCTCTTCTGCTTCCTCGGGTATGGAGTCTCGACGTCGTGGGTCGTATTCGGCGAGCATCGGCTGTGATATGTCATTGCGTTGTGTGAGCTTCGGAGCACTGTTGGCCAACTGAAATGTTAGTCATTACTGAATTTTTTCTTTAGTCAAATGAAACGGAAAAGTTTATAAGGTGTCGAAAAGGAATTTAGTACTAAAAGCAAAAGTAAAAAAATCTTGTGGATAATAATGGAAATAAGAACTGACTAGTCAGTTTACAAATTAGAATTAGAGGAGAGTAAAAATGTATACTCGGTGTTATAATAAACATATTTAAGTACATAGACAAGTACATAAAACTATACAACTGTGTGCGTAAACGTAACAAGAGATTTATTGAAATCTTACACAATTAACCTACAGATTGTAAACGTTAAGGATATGACTTCTTATACTATAAAGCCTGTGACGTCATTATAGTATCTACAATTATTGATATACACATTTAGATAAGAACCAATTTTTAATAAACGTAATAAATTTCAATTAATACGTCGCTGATAGAGTCGGCAAATAGAAATTAAGACTAGAGCCATAAGCAAGGTTCCGTCGTATTTGCCATGGCTTTTGTTCGGCAAATACGACATTTGTTTCCTTACATTTGCCAGATACATCTGTTTGAAGTGGTATTTTTTACAGTGTAATTAAGTATCATATGCCACGTTATTTTGACATGACAATAATGACTTACTACGTTAAAATACTGTAGTTTTGCGACCGTGTATATTACGGACATAAATGACCTGTTTCTTAAATTTTGATCGAACTGAATTTATGAACGTAATATATTTTCAAACTCTTGTTAGTTTTCATTAAATTTTTTAACAATCTTATCAATCAGGCGTTACTGTAGATTATATGATATGACGCCAAATGTTAAAACTTCTGCTTCCAAATTGAAAAATCTTATATGACAAATTTCATCGAAATCCGTTGTGCAGATACCTTCTAACAAACATCCATCCATCTAAGCTTACGCATTTATAATATTGGTAATTATTTTCTCTAACTGGCTGTGTTTAGTTCTGAGGCTATGAGGTATAGGCTGACCTAAGGATTATAAGCTGAGTCAAGAGCCCCCTATCCTATATGTACGGTTTAAGTGACAGTTAAAATTTTGCCCGCAAAAGTACGATTTAACTGAATAATAGTTTGACTATAACTATGGAGTTTAAACTGGAGGTGTATAGCGAGCTTTAAAAACAATCTAAATTTAAACTAAACAAGTAAGAAAACCGCAGCAATATATTTGAATTCATTGTTAATAATAAAAGCGAGGTTTTGTCGCTGTTAATGGAAATGAAGCCTAAGATGTCAATGTAAATAATTTTCTCTATTTTCAACTAACCTTATATGGATTATGGGTAACTCTGATCTGATTCGATAACACCGGATTGGAAATATGGCTCTTTCCGTGTTGGTGCGTAATCTCGAGCGCCGAGCGCAGCAGGTCGACTTTCGAAGCGGAGCCCTGCGGAGTTTTTGGCAAGATCTCGATGTTGCTGCAACGACGCTGACTGCTGCTGCCACTGCGGCTTCGGTAAAGATCGTTGATATCACCTTGAGACAGCTGGAGAAATAACCATAAAGTCAAATTCATTGTATACAAGGAATGAAGTAGTGTGATCATATCTAAGTTGAATTTACGATAGAAAAAAACTAGTCAGTGTAAAGCTTCATACAAAATATACATAAATAACTTACTCTAGCGCGCGAACTTCTCGGCAATGAGCGTAGAGATCCCAAGGGATTGAAGCGAGTGATCATGTGCAACCTCTCAAGGGACACCATCGTTTCGGCATCTTTCCTCAATGGTTCACCGTTCAGTTTATCTCCTTCACCGCTATCTACATTACAATTTAATAAAAATGCTATTATTACATCACATTTATTTTAGGAAATAAAGTAACTAGACAAGAAACAGTCAAACTGATGATCTGCAACATTTAACTGGAGACCTGAATAATGGAGTCTAAAATATTATAGAACTGAGGATATTAAAAAAAACTTACCCGTATCTTGCTCACAAACTTCTCTCATACCAGTCATAGTGATTTTTCTCAGCCAGAAATAATGCAGAGCGCCATACAAGACGCCACCTAAGAACGCTATCAAGCCCATGTAACGGAACGCTTCCCTTGTCCCAAGCGACGCTATTAGGAGACCACCACCGAAACTTCCACTGCCTCTGCCTATCAACAAAATAATAATAAAGTATTGGGTAAGAAGTCATAATTCGAATTATTTCGAAACATAAGTACATGCTACATGTTTTAAGTAAACAGATAAAGAATATTTTTTAATCTTACTAATATTCTAAATGCAGAAGTTTAGATGGATGGATGTTTGTTAGAAGGTATCTACGTAATGGCTCCACGGATCTTAATGAAATTTGACACAGATGTAGAGTATAGTCTAAACGAACACATATGCTACTTATTAGTTTTTTTTTTAATTCCGCGAGGACGGAGTCGCGAGCGACAGCTAGTTCAAAATAAAGTGAAAAATACTCGATAAAAAAGTGTGCATTCTGAACACTGAAAGTACACATTCTTTATAGTCAGTTACAAATGTGCAGTTTTTATGATAATGTAATATGTTAAAAAAAAAAATTGGGTTTTAAATTATATTATTACATTCTTTTGCGTCTTACCTAAACTGAAATGTGCCATTCCCAACACGCCAATGAGCGTAGCTAACAGATTTTTAGGTGCCAGCATAGCGCAGTACGTCGCAGCCGCAACCCACATCAAATGCACTGACAAGGACTCCATTGCCTCGAACGGGAAACACCACCAGGAATTCCTGTTAAAAATTAGTACTTTTAATATTCAATATCCATCAATAATTTTCTTTTTATTAAGTGACCAAGCACTGCTAATCAAAATGAAAAACATCAAATGTAAATAAAAATATTCTCCTCTCATTTTATATTGAGAATGTAAAAAGAAGTTAACCTCAATAAATAACATTTTTAGCCTTTACTCAGAAAAGTTCGATCGCGTCTCACGTAATGTTTTATTACTATCCTTTGCAACAACTTCATCATAAATACTTCGTATGAACCAATCTTAATGTAACCTGTCGCTCATGTTTAAATGTGATGTCCGCCCACTGCGTATCATTATGCTCATAAACTTGACAATGCCTTATCGCCACGAGACATTACCTCGCCAATACAAATCACACGGTAAAGGACAAAATCATTTAATGTACGTAACCTCTCTAGATTTATTACACGGAGCATCATTTAAGTGATGCTTTCCACTTACTAAAAGAAGAATACAAGAAAGAATGCAGTTAATTAAAAAGTGCATGTGAAATTAACAATAGTTTTATATGAAGTAATTTTCTGTACTATTTAAGAAATACTTTTACTTGCTTGTGACGAACTCAAATTTGACAAATATGACTGGCAAAATAGATTATAAAATATTTAAATATCAACTGCATAATTAGATGCATTCGTTGAATAACAAGAACACGAACAATAAACATAAACAGAACAAGATCATGTTCCAATCGCAGTAACTGCAAAGAACATTGTGTTTCATATCTGATAAGAGGGAGATTGTTATGTCATTAAATGTTATACGATCTTGTAGGCAGCAGTATTACAACACATGCTTATTTATAACTTTATAATGTAAATTTCCCTATTACCAGTCAAAAAAAAGCCGATTACATACTTCTCTTTAAGAGAGACACTCGCTAGTACTTGATAAATTTTCAAACCCAAGAAGCCATAAAACTGTATAAAATACAAATCGAATGTACAACACAAATCGAGTTATACCTTAAAATTCAAAATAGGACAAGCCGTAGAGAATAAAGACGGTTATAAAAATATTTACATACAACATTACCTTCCTCTTATACAATCAAAATTAGTACGCATACCTATACAATATATACAAGGTATGCAAAATAAATGCAAGATGTAGAACTTACAAAGTGTAGTTAAAAACTTACTCGATAAATGAATAGCCAACGAGCCTGGCGGCGTGGGAAAAGAACGCAACGATGATAACGTTGACGTGTCCAATGCGGGCGGTGATGGCGTCCGCGCCGTACAGGAACGGGATGCTGCTCAGAGTGCCCACGGTCACGGTTATTCCTGGACATTAGACGCTCATCAAATAAGTCACAGACAAAGTAATAAACGTCTCATTTTACTTCTTAATGTCTGATCTATTACATGTATGAGTTCCAACTATTAAATATTATTTCGAACTGCCATCCTCAGGCCACTGATGGAAGACCCTTAGTGTATATTTCACATACTAAATCTATATTAAGAGAGGCTACGTAACGACTGTGAGTATGTAAGTGAGCCTAGAATGTTTGTTTTTAAATACTTACCAAGTAAGAAATTCGGTGCGCCCAATTCTTTCAGATATAAAAATAAGTAAGATTCAATGAACCCCCAAAAGTTTCCTAACGCGAACAGGAAAAATATGAACAAAATAATATGAGGCATTTTGATAATGTTAACTAAATCGTGTAATAAATTATCAGCAGGTAGCTTTGCACCGAGAGGCATAACAGCGACGGTTCCTGCTGATATCAGAAGCAGAACGTCGTAAGTGTAAAAAGCAGCTGAGTAGTCTGTGTAACCTGCAACAGACCGATGTAAACATTCAGTGTGTTGTATTGACATTAAAGATAACGATTATAAGATTCGACTACACACCGACTTGTTTGCTCCTCATATCTATAAGCATGCCCGTGATAGGAGAAAATATTGCCATTCCGATGCTAGAAAATAAACGTTCTCTGCCAAAGTCGCCACCGTATTTTTGAATCATCGTCAAAGCGATCGGATCCATTATTGTGACGCCGGCAGATAGCATGATTGTACCCATGAACCTCAGGAGAAAATAAATATAAAACGTTTTGTCGTCGCTCTCTTTATAATCTGGTGGACAAATTTCTGGACCACCTTTCCTGTAACCGAAATCAACATATTTTTAGGCATGATTGATAATTTAATAAACACAATATTATGATATCCAGTTTAAATACCTAAAATTGCATTTTTGCACCATGCAATCAGCTGAAAGTGTTTCAAGTCGTTGTTGCGATAGTTTGGTCATATTGTGCAGCATGACAAGACCCCCGCATCTAAGATCCTCTTTATCCAGCGCAGTTATATTTACCCCTTGCGCTATTAATAGCTTCTCGCCGAATCTAGATCGGAAATCCGTTACTGTGTCATTATCATCCTAAAACGAATGCAACGCAGTACAGAATTATAATCTTACATCATCTTCTTTAACGATATGTTCGAATACGAACCCGCTCCATTTCAATTCCGAGTTGCTCTTTAGGTTCCCCCAAGTCATCGTGAACTTCAATCAAAAAGAAAGCAGCGTCATTGTAATCTTCGTCGTCGCCTGTTATATTCAAAAAACTAAAAGCAAATTTTTATCGTTAAAACGTGAGAACTACGTCAAAAAAGTTTAAAAATGTATGACGGACGGATTTTAACATTCACCTAGTGTTAGACAAATTCGGTGGTTTGATTTTGTGACTTATATGGAAATCCAAATCATCTTCATCATCTGAGGGATCGATAGTGGGGCTTTCAGTGGGTCTCGACAGCATGCAGTGGTCCACACATCTGTCCAGCACGAAATCCACCTGTTCGTCTTCATCCGGACATTCCCTGCTTGGGCACGGACTCCACCAAATCTTCAGAAAAGTTTGAAAAAGCTTACTCTTATAGTCAGTGTTGAAACAATCTTGTTGTAGTTTACAAATAAGGATGCAAATTATCAACGATATTTATGCACCTAGGATTGCGGTACGCCGTCGCCTCATTTAATCTGCATAAATTTCTTGATTCTCTTAAGTAAGTCAGAGAGTAGAGTTATGACACTAGTTAATCTGCCCTGACGCCGGATGAAAACAATTTGCTCAAATTCTTAGAGGACGACTTAATTCAGAACTACGTTGCGAGGGCCAATTCTTTAATCGAGATTTTGAAACAACTGTACCTATAATTTATGTACCTCAACGCTCCGTTTGATGGGATGTCGCATGACGTACGCCGACGGCATGATCCCCGGCGTCTCCTGGTGCGGTATCAACAATAATGAATGATGGAAAGCCGCGTTCAGTATCAACGCTGTGATCACCACCGGTTTGTATTCCCCGAAACGATCCACTAGGAATCCTAAAAACAATTAGATTAGTAGATAAACACTCAGATAGCGTACTCTTCTATGTCAGATATCTTACCTGTAATGGGTGGACTAAGAAACGTTGTAAATGGCAACGCTAAATACACAAATGATATTTCTGGAACAGTTAGTCCTATGCTTTGCATGTGTATAGTCAAATAGGGTAGGAGCGATGCGGTCGCTCCGTACATCACAAATAAAGTCACTTTTAACATTATTAAGTTGGGATTGATCCGCAACCCCAGAATGAACCGTCGGATGCATCCTATCGAATCGTCGCTCTCGTCGTCCATGTTTTGATCGTCCTCGCTGTATTTTTTGGAATCGTCGTCGGATTTCGCCATGTCCGCGAGACTCACATGTTAATTGGCGACGAGTTGGTCCGCGGAGCTTATCTAATCGACTGGCGCTGGCGCACGGATCGTCAACGCAGCGCTGGAGGTGTGACGATTATTTACACGGGGATTAGGAGCGGCGGCATCGGGAGAGCCGAGGAGGGTCCCGAGCTCCGAGCTCCCGACCGACTGCGCTCGACCAGCTCTTGGCGGACGCGACGGGCCAATTTACAAATAATAGCAAATTACCATCGTTTAAGAAGTGTCACGGCGATTGGTGGGGATGTTGGCTAAATCGGCTGGCGATTTGAAGACCTTGTGGATAATAGCTGGGGACGGGGCGCTCTCTGTTATAGGCTTTTAGTACTATCTTTGGAGCCGCCGATTGCGAATTAGAGCGGCACTTGATCACAGCTTGTCTTGTGAGTACTTTTGATTTTTTAAATTTTTTATCGTAGTAATAAATGCCAAATATCTACGATAGTTAAAAAGCACACACCTAAAAAACGACTGTCACATTTTTATACGCAATAGGTGCATTTTCCATTCCTATTCAATAAATCAATAGGAAAGTAAATAGCAATACATTTATGTGAATCGATAATGCAATACTTAGTTCTTATCATATGTGTCAAAAAACTGAAATGCTTCAATATTGGGCTGCATTTTTTGTATAAAAATTTTCTTAAGTTGATTTTGATTTCTAAACAAAATATTTACAGGGTTTCTTTAATGATATGTACAAATCGACTTGTAAAGTATTACTCGTATAATTATTTTAATAAGATCTGAACCCCTCGCTTGTATCAATAGGTTTTAATATAAATGGAGTGCCTGTATGTATTACCGAAAAAAAATGTATTTCATACACTAGATGTAATTGTATTGCTGATAACGAAAAACCAATTTTTAATTTTGTCTGTCAGTTCGCAAGGCCATGTTTGTTCCGGGTAATCTTCGGAACGGCTGGACTGATTTTGACGGGACATTGATAGGAAGGTGGCAGCTGATACACAGGGGAATATTATAGGCTGTTTTTCTTTTTAAATCTGCGTTGACGAACTCGCGGGCGACTGCTATTTGAAAATAAAATGTTTAATCTACATCCAAACACCAGACAGCAAATAGATCCGATAGAAATGACTTATGAGTCTGGTAGTCTTATTATATTCTACATTTGCCTTTTGTAATTCCTTTGTGTAAATTTACAAAAAAAAATCTAAAATTGTATGCTTTGGCTTAAAAACTGTTACTTAACCAGATATACAAAATAACTGCCATCTATGAACAAAAAGTTGCAACAAGTCAAAGTTTTTTTGCTCTTGATTTAATGCGACATCTATTGCAAAATCTTTCGTAAAGTTTAAAAGTAATTTCATAGCCATAGACAACATTTAAGTAGCGTACTGTAAGATTGTATTTTAAAATTTTCTATTAAATAACTGAATTTTCTTAACAGTTTCAGTTCAAGAAAGTTCGAAAAAATCGCTAGAGATCTGGCAGACACCCTTTTAAAAGATAGAAGGAAACTAAAGCACGCCCATGGGAATGTATTTAAATACGAGTAATGACATATCCATACGAACTTTCTTTTTTATTTGGTCTATAACTCATTTATTAAAATAATTTTATAATCATCATCATCTCCCTTACCTTTTCCAACTCAAGTGGGGTCGGCACACAAGGTTTTATAAACCTTAAAACAATTTTATGTATTTTAAAAAATATGACACTCTTGGACAAACCACTTTAAATCTGTTCGTATTTTTAACAAAGAGATTAGTGAAATACGACCGTAATACGGAATTAAAACAGTTAATACTAAAATAATAAATTAAATTGTCAATTTTTATTTTGTGAAATTAAATTTTCAGTACTACTGACATCTAGTGACCATAGAGTTAGACTAATCAAAAGTAGGTCTGCGCTGTCTATAATCTACGGCAATATGTCAACCATAATGCATTGCGCATAAATGGCCGCCATGTTGCTGCCGTCTGAAAGATGTTCACATCTGTGTGTGTTTACTAATGGTTTTTAAGAACATTGAAAGTTAAATTACTGTGTTTGTGAAATTGTGAGTGTACAAGGGTTTCATAATAAATATGCTTTTGTGATTGAAACGTCTATCAAATGTCTCAGAGGCCAATAAACAGTGAAATTTTCTTTAGGTAGTCATTCGAGTCGGACGGCATAATGGCTGACAATCTGATTCAAAAGTCACATAAAACTAGTGAAAAAAACAAGTATAACAACGTTGTCCATCGTACGACAAGCGAATCTCTTCGTCTGAACGAGTCAGAGAAAGGAGTGAGTCATCCGACAAGTCTTCAATCCGGCCATAACCCGAGGAAAATATCTTCCTTTCAGATCACCAGTGTGACCGTTGGCTCTCGTGTGAGCACTGATGCGGGAGAAGACTCCGCAGATGATCTAGATGAATCTCACACCGATGACATCTCAAGGGTGACCGACATCGAGAATGAAACGCCAAGTTATTCTGAAGATACGTTCTCGAAAGACGATGTGTTTTACAACGCGTCCAGTGCTTCCCTAGGTTGTGCGCCTGTCATACCGACTAGCTCGCAGTACGGTCTCGCTATTGTGGGCCAGGATAACAACACTAATCAAATCGGAGGTGCAGTGCCAAATAGTAATAACACGGAAGTGAATGACATGCACGTAAGTGTTACTAACGCCGGAGCAGGGAGTATTATCAATCTAATTGGTAATGCGAAACCACAAGAAGGGATGAAAGAAATACAGGAACATGTTAGAAATGAACGGTTCAAAGTTGTGAAAATAGAAAGCACGGAGCCATTTAGAAGAGGAAGATGGATGTGTATGGATTATTTGGATCATACAAGTACACAACAAAATGCACCAATCACATTAAACAACAACTTAGATGTAAATGATACTAACTCATTGCAAGCTCCGGACAGTGGGGTTGTTATTAATGATAGTCACCATGATGAAATGTGCAACGATCTGACAAGCAAAGGGCCTAAAGATCACCAAGTAAGTGGACCAGCAATACAGCAGATTGATCAAAGTGTGCAGAAACAGTTTCCTATTGCTTCTCCTGGCCAATCACTTACTCAGCCCATCAACATGCAACAGCAAATGCCTGTCAACCAATCTGTGTCTGTCCAGTCCCCACCTTTGGAAATGCCTCAACAAATGCCTACACAGAACATGACTAACCAACAAGTTGCGCAACAGCACCCTCAAAGTATGGCACATATAACAATGCAAGGTGCCCAACAAAGTCATCAACCTGCCTCGCAGCAACAAGTGCAACAAATACCTCAAAGCTTTCCTCAGCATCAATTGCAACAAGTTATTGCTCAGTCACAGGGTATACCTATTCAACAAATACCTATGCACCAACAAATGCCACAACAGATGCAGCAGATACCGAACCAGCAAATGCAACAAATCAATCAACATATTCCCCAGGCCCAGATAACTAATATGCAACAAATACCCCAGATGCAAGGTATACCTAATCAGGGCCAGATGGCCCAAGTCACAGGCCAGCAGCCCCAGATGCAACAAATACAAATGCAGCCAATGCAAGGGCAACCAAATCCTCAACAATTACATCAGATGCAGCAAGCTCAGATGCCTAACATTGGAGCGGGTCATCATCTGCAAGGACAGCAGTCGATTGGTCCTCAACAGACCCAGTTGCAACACTTGCCTAGTCAGGCCCAAATTCAAGCTCTTCAAAATCAACAAATACCTAACCATATTCAACAAATGCAATTGCCCACACAGTTAAGTGCTCCGAATCAACAAATTCAACAGATGCAACCACAGATTCATCAACTCCCCACACAACCACAGCAGTCAGTGGTCAGCGGAATGCATCCCCAAATGCAACCACAAGCTATGACAGGTGTTCAGCCTCAGTATAATCAAGGAGTAAATCAGCAATCAAATGCACAGAATATGATAACGGCTAGTATGGCATCATCACAACAGCCGATGGTTCAAGCGCAACATACTGTCCCTCAATATCACACGCAACCGTCTCAAATGAGCCAGCAGGGACAGACTATGCCTCAGGAGGTGCTCTCAAGTATTGTTACATCACAACAAGGTGCCACCCTTCCGACAAACCTTCAGTCGATGGCTACCCAGCCACAAGGCTCCACTTTGCCTGCGAATCTCCAAAGTCTGGCCGGCCAGCAACAGCCATCCGCGGTGCACGCAATGGCACCCCAACAAGGTTCAGTACCCCAAGGAAACTTACAGATGATGGCGGCGCCACCACAGAATATCCAGATGACACTGGACGGGAATCAGCCGAGCATGCAGATACCCGCCTCAGATCCTATATTCATGCAGCCTGGCAACGTCGGCCAGCAGATGCCCGTGGGCCAGCACATGGGGCAGCAACAGAACATGCTGCAGCAGCAGGTGGGTGGGGGGCAGGCGCAGATGCAGTACGTGCCGGGCCAGGCTGTGCCGCAAGTGTCGATGGCGCACCAGAACATTCCGATGTCGATGCAGCAGCCGATGCCTGTGGGCATGGGCGGCGGCGTACACGCGGGCGTGGTGCAATCGCAGACCAGCATGGGGCTGGGCTACGGGGGTGTGGTGCCCGTCATGTCGCAGAGTAGCGTGGCGCCGGTGGAAGCCACCGTGTCGGGGACTAACTCGCCAGTGGTCTCGATGCCGGTCAGCTCGACCGGGTACGTGGCCAACAGTGCACAGGCCGGTCTCGACAGCCAGGGCTTCGGTAGCCCTGTGAGTGCGGTGTCTCATGCGGTCAGTAACGCGGTGATGAGCAATGTGAATGTGAATGCGTGTGAAAGTGGTGCTCCCGAGCCAGCGGCAGAGGGCCTGCAGCCCGCCGACTCTGGTGACGGCAAGGAGGAGACGCAGCCCGCCCCACCACCGGAAGATGAAAGGTCAGTTTTTCTCATTATTTTTTTATTTTTATGTGATATTTTGTGGATCAGTTTAATTATACTAGCTAAACATAATGTACATTTAATACATAACTATAGCGGAAGTATGTTTTCAAGCTGTGAGTTTAATCTATTTAATTTATTAGGAGCACCTACATATAAATGTCGGTTGAATCCTTATAGAGATGTGTTGGCCAGTTTGCTTAGCGACAGCATCAGGCAATGGACGGTGAATCTGTCCGCGAAAATAGCGCATCTGTAGACAATGGAGGTTGTTTTCGTCTCGTTAGGGCGCGCCTCGCACCAACGCAGCGGCTGGTATTCGGATTCCCTTTGATGCTGTTTATTTGCGCTTCGTCCCAGCGTTCGGAACCGTACGATAATTATCGTACACATACGATAATTTTGTGCCTACATACGATGTACGATAGCATATTATTATCGTACGCAGATTGTACGATAATTTCTATCATGATGCAAAATTTGAGAATTTATATTATTTCACTCATGCGTTGATAGTCTAAACCGCAGTAGCATGATTTTATTTTGTCCAATAAAATCTTGAGAAAATACCGGGAAATACAAGTTCTTTATTCCTATTGGTCCTTACGATCCGCTCTACTAAGTTTCACCACTGCCAATACTGTAACTTTATCCAGCGCCTGCTGTACACGCTTTCTTATTGGTTAGTATAGCATCTACCAATGCGAACAAGAGAATATAAGTTCGATATTTCGATATTTCGATTATGTTCACACTTCATATGTATCGTATATTTTGTGTAGAAATTTTTTTATTTCACCACCCATTCATATCCATTTCTTCTTTATAAATACAAAATTTTGACGTGTTTCATACCCAACTTGCATGAGAACAGTGAAATTTTGTCTAAGTGAATTTTAAGTTTGGCGCGTTTATTGAACTTAAAATGGAAAGGGAATCAGTTCAGGTCTGTACCACGTGTAAAACATTTGGGTTTCAGTGTTCTGTTGATTTGACAGCGGTGGTTTAAAAAAGATAAACTATAAAGTACTTGCATGCATATCAATATTACAATTTATATGATTAATTTACCTATAATAGACATTATCCTAAAAAATACGATAATTTCGATCCATGTACGATAATTTTTACGCCCCTGGTACGATAGTCAGTCCACTTCAGGTTGCTAACGCTGCTTCGTCCTGCGACGTAAATAGGCGTTTGACACAAGCAGTGCCCGGTGACTCACGCGCATCGCACTCCGAAACTCTCCGAAAGAGTTCGAATCGGCCGCGATCTCTTTGCTTGCTTTTTGTACTCAGAATAGATGTTCATAGACTTCAACTAGACTATTTTATTATCTGGTCGCAGTTGGCCCAATGTAGCTTACATGTGCAAGGGTTGGTAACAACATTTTCTTATATTAAACTTTAAATGTGACAATTCTGAACTTAATACCGAAAATTTTGAAGTTTAATATGTAAAATGTAGTTAGTACAGTGATTTTTCTATTTTTCGACGCGACATCACCATTCAACTTCAATTGGAATTGTGAAAAAACACTGATTTATTCTTAAACAAAACACCATTTATATTTTGACTAGCTTTTGCCTGCGACTCCGTCCGCGCGAAATTAAAATAAAACTTAATAAGTAGCCTATGTGCTCTTCCAGACTATGTTCTACATCTATACCAAATGTTATCAAGATCCGCTCAGCCGTTCCGGAGATACCTTTAAACAAACAACCATCCGTCCATCCATCCATCCATCTAAACTTTCGCAATTATAATATAAGTAAGATAATTAAGATTACATATTTTATTTCACTTTTCCTTCGTATGCAAAAGGGCAGGACGTTATTACTCTTCCATATATCTGTTGTAATTTTAATTGTTATATTTGACATGAATAAACCTTTGTAAGCAATGAGCAATGCATACTTGCAGATTTCGTTCATTAGCCATTATATTATAATCACGTATAGGCCGTCAGTAATCGAGTCACGATGTCCTAACGCGAAGGGCCCACGGCGCCAGCCAGCGCCGGCGTCGGTGGTAATCGAGTCGAGAACGGAAGGTCGCGAAACTTGAGCCCTCCATTCCCAACTGATCGCAGTATGCATCACACTGCACAACCGATATATGCACTTAGTAATGCCCGTGGTTTATAGTTTATCAACTAATCGTGTATACCTATTATCACAATACGCAGCGTCACTAGCAAAAGAATGCAGTGTTATTAAACGTGAGTAACTATACTTTTTAGTTATCAAAGAGTAGTGCAAATTGTCTTTTTAAGTAGATGGCAAAGATTACCGAATTTAAGATTCGGTATTGTAGGTATGTATAGGTAATGTCTAATTATTTGCTTCTTTTGTGGTTGTCGTTAATTATTAGTTCTGTTACATAGCATACTATACATACAGTTAGACAAACATATTTTCACGTTTAAGTAGCGATTAAAGAATCTACTTTCAGATACTCAGGCAAATGTACAAGTATAAAAAGAGGAGCTTTTTTATTCGACTGAATTTTGTAATACGATAGGCTTCAGATAGATTGAACTGAAAAAAAGGCTGAATTATATTAACCTTCATGGGTATGCAAATTAAATCCTTGCCTAAGTAGCTGTAGTTTATGACTGGTATTTAAGATTTTCTCATTGTCATCATTTTACCCTCCGTACCTTGATGTTGAGCTACAGAATTCTTGAGTAATAGTTTTCAATGATCTATTGTTTCCTGATGGTTTAACATTTATACTATAACTAATTGTGACATAATGAATGCTATCAATAACGGATCGATTTAATTACAATATACTTTATAATTCATTTCGTTTAATTTGTTATTGGTAAGGTTTTTTGGCGAAAGTTCCAAGAATTGTCTTCGGCTCAACATTAACAAACAATGCATCCTATTAGCGTACTTGTGAAAGTGTGCACAATACCCTTTACTTTTATTATAATTTTGCGTTAATTATCAATAATTAAAATTTAACCCTATTTTTTACTGGGTTCTGTTTTGTTTTTACAAAAAAAAATAAGTTGTGTATGTTATTATTTATAAAGTTTATAAAAAAATCGCTTCCCTGCATCGATAATATTTTTTTATCTTAAAATAGTTATCTGCTTTGATATTAAGAAACTTTTTATAAAAGACATACAAAATCTTCCATCTCAATAGCTTTCTAAGTTCGCTATCTTCTTTACCTCGCAACCTATGCGCAGTAATATTTTAAAGGAAATTTACTCCGATTGAAAGTCCTCCAACTACTCTCTCTTATATTCAGTTAAGGAAATATTTCAAATGTTTGCGAAAAAGTACTAACAATTATTAAATGTAATAAACAACACTACTTAACGTTGCATGTAAATTACATTAATTTCAATAAAGAATACATTGTTCCGTTGCACCTCTAGCAATTTGTTCCAATTCAAAGCGTCTAATTATCTAATTAGTCAATATTAATTAATCGATGCATCGTGTTCTAATTAAAGCACCTCATGTGTCCAACATAACATTAGTATGAAAGCTAACTATTAGCGCATTTTGTGAATTTGTACATATTCATCAACGCACTCGATAGAAACTGTGTCCGTGATGGTATGTAGCTAATGCAATATTTGTTTGGAATTTTTTTTATACTTAAATTGGTAGTTTAAAAAATAGTTGTCACCGACACCGAGAAAAAAAGTATAAGCCTATATGGTCTTCCAGATTATGTTCTACATCTACGCTAAATTTCAGCGAGATCTATTCAGCCGTTCTGAAGATACGTATTAACTTTCATCCAACCTTTCGCATTTATATTAGTAAGTTTCTTACTTCACAATACAAATGTTGAACATGGTTATATAATAAATATGTTTTATATTAAACTACTTCGTAAAAACGGATGTACAGATTTTAGAGATTGATCGGTCCGAAATGGTGTAGACTAATATTTTGTAATTTTTTCTTATGTATTTTTTAAGGTGTTGAATGTTAACGAATTGTATATAATTAAATGTCAACAAATTATAATAATTTAATTTTATCTAAATAGTCCAGATTCAAATGTGGAGAATTATCGCGTTGAAAGTTTTGTTATTAGACTAGTTCGCGTGCATAATCTTGTACGACTAGGTTGTAATATCATCGACTGGATTTAAGTGTTTAATTACTTTATCTTACTTCTTACTAATATTATAAATGCGAATGCTTAGATGGATGGATGTTTGTTTGTTTGAAGGTATCTCCGGAACGGCTCAACGAATATTGATGAAATTTGGCACAGATGTAGAACATAGTCTAGAAGGACACAACTACTTATTACGTTTTTTTAATGCCATGCGGACAGACGCTTTCGATAGCTAGTTTATGAATAAACATAAAAGTATTATTTCAAATATTATCATAATAAAGTTCTGCTGTTTCACTGTGTAATAGATTCGTTATATTAAGTGATTTGAGTTATACCCGAGTTTTTCCAAATTTTGTATTAGTTTATTACATGAATTGCATGAAAGTTGATATTATTATGAAGGAAGGTAGCCTTATATTAACAAAAATAATATGAAAGTGAACGTTATGATATTGAATATGCAGCAAGTTTGTTGTCAAACAAATGAGTACGGTCTGACGGTGCGTGACACACGGTGGTGGGCAAGGACGACGTAGACTTAAAAAAGTATACAGTTACCAAAAATACAGTGTTTATTAGGACAATAATTTATGTATAACTTATGTCGGTGATGATACAATTATGTTGTAAATATGACGAACAATATTCAGGGTTATCCTAGTAAAATTTTCGAAAATGTAATTATTGTTAAAATGGGTCTTGAGAAAATTAAATTGAAATTACCGTATCTATTATTCTGCTGTTATCTATTGATATTGATAGGGTAAAAAAATATATATTTACCTTGTTCATATTACGTGGAATAAATTACATGTGACATATCCCATATAATTTTATGGACACCAATATTTGACTGCAAGTATTTTTGTCCTTGCATTGAGGAACTTGTTTCATAGATCGTGTTATGATCAACATTGTAACCGTACTATTGACACTAACTTTGCGACGCAATAGTAGACGGAGATTTTTTTGATTGAAGGATTTTTTTATAATTATTATCGTATAATACAAGGACATCGAATGTTTTAATATAAATGCGGAACTATAAATGCGTAGTTGTTTAAAAATATTCAAACAACGTAATTAATTTAAAATGTAAACGTGATTGCATACATTCTGTCAGAATTCATTGTTAAGTTTGATTTAAATGTTTAAGTTTACTACATATTTCTATAGGGCGGTAGGCATTTATTTCTATTCGTTCGATGCCTTATCCATCAGTAATTAAATTGGTCATAAAAACTGCCATGCTTATTGCCTTACATCATTTTGTTAATGATCCTCGTGTCGATTACGAACGAGTAATAAAAATGTTTTAGACTGACTCATAGGTGAGCATTGAACTCACCTGTGATTCTTGAGTTCTGACAAAATTTGGAAGTAACTTTGTAATTTATTATATAATAAAATGTAAACTAGTTTAATTATTTAAATTATTACAAGTATAACTTCTATTAAATTTTCTATTTTATTAAATATACGCAGAGCAAGAGTTCGTTAAAAGGTCGAGAACCATGCTTCATCATTTTGCCTAAACTTTTGTTGCAATTAAAAGATTAATTAGTTAAAAAGAACAAACAGCAAGTCTTTGTTATTATGGAATATTCTGGAAAGAGAGTATAAACGAGAATTTTCGGAGTATTTTGTTTAATAACGCCACGGTTCGCGAATTCGTGCTAATAATGATCTCGTTAATAGGCCGATGAGCCGAGGATCTCGGCGCGCATACCGAGCGTGCTTCCACGCCACTAATTAGATTGCGACCTTCGCTTCCAACTGACTGTACCTCGTACATACGCACCTTACATACATTTATATATGCTTTGACATTTGGCGCAAACAATCGCTTTTAAAATTGAATTCAGTGTAAACAAACTGTTTACAAATGAAGTGTGTGGTCGAGTGACGTCGTGTCTCGTCTCCGCAAGTCTTTTAATATTCAAATTAAACGCGTCAACCTTTTATAGCCAAGCAAAAATCTAACGAACAAAAGTAAACATGGAATATGTATCCAATAAATCGATATCACGGTTCGTTAACTGATAATGCTAACAAATTATCAACCACTATCCTTATTACGAATCATTTGGTATGGAACAATCTCATTGTTTTCTAGCTAATGATTTCAGTTTGGAAAAAGATGCCTTTCTATTTTACACATTTGCATTTACTTAATTTACTTGATCTAGTAATCTTTACATCTAATACATATATAGGTATACATATTAATTAAATTGCAGTGTCTTTCAGTATGTAATATCTAAAAAATAAGTCATATTTCGTACACAATGCGTTGCAATTTTTTTCAAGTTTTGTCTGTCTGTTTACCTATTCTCAAGGCTGCATTTGTTCCGTTTAATATCCAGAACGGCTGGGTCGATTTTGACTGGACTTTGACGAGGAGCTAACTTATCTATGCAGTCATATTGTAGATGCTGTTTCTTACGCATTAGGGGAGCATTTTAAAACACACCCGAATTCAGGCTTTATAACTTAATCTTGCTAATATTATAAATGCGAATGTTTAGATTGATGGATGGATGGATAGATGATTTTTTAAAGGTATCTCTAGAATGGCTCAACGGATCGTGATGAAATTTGGCACCGTTTGTAGAACATAGTCTGGAGGAACACATAGGCTACTTGTAAAGTTTTTTTTAATACTAGTATTATTATACTAGCTGTCGCCTGCGACTGTAATACATTTGTCAGACTATAATATAGGTATATTTGTAATTTTTGTAGAGTTCAAATGTTACAGAAGATAGTATTCGCAACCGACCGGAACATTCTATTAAAACAATGTCTATAATTAACTCTCTCGACAGTTTATATGAGGATAAACACTTTGGTACGCGTTATCTGTTATACCGAGAATAAGCCTTGCGATTCATTAATTAAATAACTGTATGTAATTAGAGTACAAAGGGGACTATTGGTTGCAGGGCGCTGCATCGCGCGTTGACCTCTGTACTCGCCGTGCGTCTAATAATACACACCCCGTTATCATTCTTTGTCCTGTTGTTAGTACTTAGTAATAGGGTGCTATTTATACAATTATCTGTATAATATGAACTACCATAATGTTATGACTATAATTAGTCTTTTAACAAAGCTTTCCTTTCAAGTAAGAATAACAAGGATGCCGAAGTACTTACAATTCTAACTATTAAACCGAACGATATAGGCGTATAAAATTAACTTAAGATCAATGTAATATTATATCATTGAATTAAGGCAACGATTATTTCATTTTTTTTAGAAATGCGGGTAAAATGGTCTTCAGCTTGTAATTTTCAAATACTCAAATTTTTGCTTAAATATTATTATGTTTATTGGGCTACGCTATTAACGATTCTCGTTTGTCAATATTTGAACTACTGACAAATATTCTGTTTGAGAATTTGGCAAACAGTTGTTGAAATTGAATGAATATTAAAACTTTCATCTCATGGTGTATATTTGCACAAAAACATTGCGTCACAAACTTTGTTTTACTACTTGCTATTCGTTGAATTTGAACTAAATGACCTTTTAAAACATTATAACTTTGGTATATTTTGATTTTAGACATTCTTAATAAGGCAACTATGTAGTTGAATAGGAAATTGGCACATTTGCTCGTGCATTCGGACTCTAGACGAAAGCTGCTCATCTTCATTTAGTCTCTATTTAATGCTTAATCTTTTTTGAAAAATGCAATCAAACAAACCGAGTTACAAGAATTTTAAATAAATCAATTTATACAACTCATGCCCGTAACTCAGGACGTATGGAGAGATTACGGATTCCTATTTGGCGCGCTCCTTGCACACATTTAGATTTACGTTGTAATATATGTACTATACAAAGAAATAGGAAGCGTAGGAGTGGCGATAAGTTAAAGGGAGCGTGATTACAGTAAAGTTGTTATCGGCGCAAGAGTTCCAACTAAACTAGGCGATCGTTGGTATGGCTCTTGATAAAGCACCAAGTTTGTTGACCCACAACATTGTGAGAGGATTTTTGCTAACGAGCGTTAAACTTATTTGCATTTCTTAATGAATGTTTTCACAGGACTTAGTTGAGTAATAATTATAGTTAACCACAGCGTATCGATGATTTGAAAATAAATAAAATCTTTATTATTTTTTGTTTATGAATGGTTTTTATTCTTATACTTATATGTTTTTATACTCATAATATAATTATCTAGTTAATATTAAATATATGTGCGAATATTATGTTTTTTTTACTTTCATATATTCGAAGGGCAACGTTTAAAGGAGAAAGCAAAAAATAATTAAACGAACGATCCGGAAGCGAGTCAACGTACTTTTTATGAATGCGGAATTCTTAATTTGCACGAAAATACATAATAACGCGATTCGATACGACTGCAAACTGCAAACGGCCGGCGAGAATATCACCGATTTTAATCTGTACATTGAGCTAAGTGTTTAAGTATTCGGTCGATCGTGCTGGCTGCCTTGCACGGATTTAGTTCAACTAGATCCGACTAGTTATGCACAGTACGCTGGGAAATATTTGTGTGTGATTTATAACTCTGGATAATTCTATACAAATGTCAGCATTAGAAGGTATCAACTTTTTATTTAAAGCATCAAGGCTTACAAGAAGATTTAAATGAGAACTTTAAAAATGCACACGTTGTTTTCCAGAGCGATGACATGAAATACCTTGCGGGGCTAATCGCACGCGCTGCATGCGATAGGTAAATCGAACGTCGGCTGTGACACGTTTCTAACAACCGAGAGTAAAGTGAGTGACGTCGAAGCCGTAGAAATTGCGTTGTTGTGTATTAGTGACGCACGCCAACCGTCGGCTGTAACATCCGATTACGAGCGGCCGGCGACGCATAGAATATGGCACGGATTCATCGCCGGCGCTTACCACACTGGCGTCCTGCCACACGCCACATTTGAATATTGCATGTAAATTGACAATTTCTTAAATTATATCATTGGTTTTTACTAACAAAGGCAGACACAATTATAAGAGGAAATACACTCTGGTGTGAACACACAACACGCAGAATGCGAAGAAAATTAGTACTTCTGTTAAAATACTCATAGTTTTATATCAATAATGCAACAAAAACTATAGAAAATAAATAGTTTAACGCAATTTCAAACGTTTATTTTGCAACACCGTTGTTACATTGTATCTGTATATGATTGATCCTAGTGATTAAATATTTGCATTGTGAAGTCCTGCTATGAAACTCTATTAACCCATTTGCCTCTTGCGCCGTCCCGGTTCTGTCGCGATCTAGTTCAAAGCGATACTACCAGATTCTGATATTGTGTCACAAACAATAGACGCGAGAAACGTAGTTCTATTAAAATTTTCAGCAGCTACAAGTCAAATTAATTAACTTTTTGATGAGCTGAATAGATAAAATTTTTAAGCTTCTCTAATATCTGTTATACAATTAGTTTTTGTCGTGGATAGACAAGAAAGCTTATTTTTGTCGTACTCTTAAAAAACAAACTGCATTCGATTATTTTGAGGTCATTAAACTTCAATTAAATTACATAAACAACTTTCAGACCTCTCCATGTGAATAAAAAAGGAACTGTTTACTTATATACTCTTGAATTGGCTGACTTGAAAAGTTAGTTTTGAAAAGGCCAACTGCATCGCATTTCATAACGCTAAGTGAGTTTTAAGGAATTGCATCCCCGAAGATATTTTACAAAGTTTTCGATTATCTCCCATTCTAACCAAAAACTTAGTTAATAAGTAAGGTTGCACTGGATGAGAACAATTGTGTTTATGTATATACATTTTTAATATAGGTGAGTTCTTCGTCTAGCAATATACAGCCAAAAAAAACTAGAATCGCAAATTTAAGTAAATAAAATATATCAAGTTAACCGCAATAAAATTAAGTTTCATGAAATTAATTAGCAATAATCAGATGCGATCGGTTGTAAATATCAAAAGTTCTTATAAGAAAGGACATCGTAATTTAAAAATAAATTTACTTTACCTGTTGACCCAGTGCGGCTTCTTTTTGCTTTCGCAGCCGTTCTTCAAGTTCATTGCTCTCGCTCCTCCCCACCACGGATCTCCCCGTTCACATCAGATCAGAACGTAAAAACTGACATGATATTAACTTGGTAAATAGAAAGTGCTCAGTTCAGCTATTGACGTCTATTTTTATTAGACGATCAAATTACCATCAACTGTTCCACGGCGTCGCAAAAAGTCTGTCGTAAGTGGAATCGGCAGACTATGAACGTGCTGACAGTTTTCAAGTATAAAATGTATAATAATTCATTCAGACTGATTGAGTGGTTCAGTTAGCTGGTCAAATACTCGTAGTATAAGAAAGTGTTCATGTTATCAAACAATAAAACAATCTCGTTTCATAAAGCAAGATAATAATGTGTTGCTGCACATTTAATATTTCCTTTCTAAAATGGGTCATCGAATTTTTGGCACAATCACTCTTTGTAATAATTATAAATTTAAGAAACTGTTGTCTATTATTTTCACTAAGCAAGCTACATCTATGATATCTAATATAGTCCTAAGTTGTGCGACGTAAATAGAAATGTACCTAAGAGAAAAAAATGACTTACATTATGACTAAGTGGCTATAGCTGAATCGTTCGCAGTGGCCACTGAGTCAACCTCATGGCGCACCTTATTATCTGCTCTGTTAGCGCTCGATCGGAGCAGATTTGCAATCAATGAAGATTTACATAAAACGAGACACCATCGGATGTCTCGTTGGCCGCGTGCATGCGAAATGCATCGCATTTGCATCCGACACGGTTATATTGCCTTTTTTGGTTGTTAATACAACGGGAGCCTCGTTGCACACTGCCGACCCACATTGTCATTGTGTAGCAAGATTTATAGCTTATTGTTTTACGTAAGGACTCGTCAAGTCTTGAACTCCATTGTAACGACAAAAAAAAACAGTGTAAACGTTATGCGAACTTTAAATTGCTTATAGAATTTCACCAATCTTTGATGATCACCCCAATTGTATAAACTACCTTATAAAACATCAAAAGTGACCAATTTAATCGAACTGTAAAAACTAATTTAACTTTACAGTAAGAACATTACAATGCATGACTTAAATCATTAAGGAAAGTTCATTATATCAAACAATTAGACGCAATTTCCTAAAAAATGGCATTTTAGCACTGAGTACTATTTTTATAAATAACATCGATTAGATTAAGGCAGCCTAGCGTTTGCAAGGTCACGGTATCGCACCAGTCCGTACCACGCGAATTTCTTTACTCTTCCCTCGGTGAATATGGCTTGACGATTCTGAGAAACTCGATTGTAGGAATCAGATTGAGTTTCAATTGGATTTGACTCCGGTGTCGCTTGCTGGCTGCCATTACCAAGCAACGGCGTGCAATACTTTTCTTTGAACAGTTTTATTAACATTCTTAGGAAATCTAGAATAAGTCAATCACAAATTTTTTCTTTCGTTATATTCGTTGTTTCTTGAATTGAATTACTAATTTGTAAAAACATTTTACACTTAATTTCTAATTAAATTACAATAAATTTATATTCATCAGTCGTAGTAGATAATGCTATTTAATTATAATCACATTCCACGTTAACAAGTCCGATAGCTCTCGTCTTAATGAGGAACACGCCTACAGCTGCACCTTAAGAAATGGACGTCGTAATTTTCACTCGCGTTAGCACTAGCACAAGATATCGGCGATCGTACTAAAAATATCGATGCGAGGAATTTTCATCGTGCAAGTATGCGGTGCGATCATACGAGACAAGCTTTGACTTTGATGCACATGTATTAAAGTTTACAATAGGCAAAAATATTGGTTATCGTCATAATACAGTTTATGTCATTTCATTTTGAAGTACCTACTGATTTATTTATTTTTAGGCGATATTATCCATTTCCATCCATCCATCCATCCATCCATTTTAACATTAGTAAGATACATAGTAGAAATTTTATGTCTTAAACTTTTTGAATTGTGAGGTTCCACGAGAATCTAAATAAATATTGAAACAGTGGCATTACTAATGCAATAATGCATGGCATTGAAGTAGTGTCGCGTTGCCAGACTCATTGGATAACAATACATGTACAAAGCTAACAGTATCATTGCGAGCCACAAGCCCGAAATTATAATATGAAATAAAAACTTATCAGGTTTCTATTTTGGTATTTTAATTATGAAATACAATAACTTGTTAAGTTCTTTCTACAAATAATAGGTAATGGCGCTAACGTATTGTGTAATTTTTACGTAACTTTACTTCTTCTTCCAATTAATCGCTAGATTTGTAGATATTGAAATGATAAACCCAAGTGCACCTTTTGATGTCCCACCGAAGATAATGTTTTCAATATTAGATTAGATATAAGCATTGTGCACATTTCATGACTTTTTTTTATTAATTTTAACAATTTCTGTGGACACTACTACTAAAATTAACAAAAACTGTGTCATTTTTTATCGCTTAAAAATCTTTTCCTGTCTATCTTTACACATGAGGTACATTTGAAAAGTTTTCCTCTTTTGATTTTCCTTCCTAAATTACAAACAACACATTGCATACATTAGCAGTAAGCTCATGGTGAAATACTTTAACTTTATAAGGTGTCCACATTTACATGAGGTTATTTAGGTATTTTTTGCCTTATCTTAACTTAAATAAATCTATTAACCCACTATGTGTTTGTTGAGAAGAAACAACACATGTATCTTCTGCAGTCATAAAATAGCTGCACCGTTGCTCTACATTTTTAACTACTCGCATAATGAGCAATTAATTAAACAAAAAAGAAACATCCACTTTAAACGGCCGACATACTCTCTAAAATATTAACCTCTATACGTACTATTTCACTTTTCTAACGCTCTGTACAGTTATTTATAGACGGTAAAAAATGTTCACGGAATAGATTCACTCTCGCTCTTTTGTTCGCTGATGGCACGAAAATCACCTATAATTTCCTGTTTGAATCCACGCAGCGTCTGACACGGCCCCTTTTAACACACATTTATCATGAATTAAACTTTTTTTTGTTTCTATTGCAGACACCACATTAGAGCGTGTCCGTTTCTCGTGTCTTTGATTTTTTATACTATGTTGATACATTAAAGATTTCCAATTAATTAGAAAGTTAAAACTTCCATTAACAACACGATGTCAAGTTACGTTCAAAATTATCCTCGTAAATCTTCAAATATATTTTGAAATAAATAAATTTAATTATACTTATACTCTACTATGCCTTGTCATTAGTAGCACTAGTCAATGTTTTTGCAACACGTCTTGTATGTCAAATTGCTCCAAAAAAAGTAATATTATCCTCAGTGCATTTCTCCAAGGAGAGTAAACGTTAATTTTTGTTATGGTAACAAACCAGATAGTTTCAAAATCATTAGGCTACCGATCAATCTTCATAAAATGTTTTGAATTAGTATAATGATTTATGTTTTTATTAAACGACTGTGTTAATCGTATCAGTGCGGCAGTATACGTTCCACAATTACAGTGCGGGAATTGTGCACTGTGCCGGTCATCGGCCCAAAGCTGAATCTACGACTTTCTAATGTCATTAAAGTTTGTTATCCGGCGCAAGCGTTAAAGGATGACACGTGTACCGTGATGCATTCGATGCCTTCAATTATAACAATTGATAAAATATAGCTTTGGCTCAGTGGTTTAAGTGTTCGCTCAGTAAACAGTAATAAGTTCCCTTGCATAAAAAAGGTCAGTTTCAAATTTCGCGCCTTCGACTTGGTCTGCAATTGCAACATTGTAAAGCACACTTATCCAATAGATCGATTCCACAAACTGGTTCCTTGGAGTTTTTCCCATCGTAGAGATTGCTTTATCGCCTTCATATCAATTTTACGTTGATCTTTTACTGTTATTGATTCATTGAATCGTTTTACCGGGCATGTGCAATTGCGTTCTTGTGAATCTAGAGGCGTAAGGGCAGACGGGCTTTCACCGTCTTGTCTCGCCGACAAACTTTATTTGTAGAAAATCGATGATTAGGTCTTTCCGTTAAGGTAGCATATTCTTTGTACGTTCATTACGTCCCAACTTTCTGCGACTGTCGCATAGAAATGTTATAGATATTGATTTATATCAAACAAAACACGTTGCTGACGAATTTTCTACTCTTTATCACTATGACTAACCTAATTAGCGTCAATCCTACATTCTTTTTCGTGTTTACGTTCAAATTAGGATTTTATTTGTACAACAACTTTGTAATTACAGTTTTCTGAAACAATAAAAATACACAGTCAGTTTCGTTGTTCAGTTTTGAAAAAAAATATAGCTGAAACATAAAAGCAAGTATTATAATTTTATGGCATGATTTATTCATTGAATTAAAACTCTTAATTTGAAATAGAGGACACGAAAATACTGTCTTTACATGCAGCCATCTTCGAAGGAAGATATACTGGACGAGAAAATTGTTTTGTTTGTTGCAGTTAAAGCATTTTCGTTTCCACTTCCTGATTGCACATAATATGTATCATTAAATGAGTCAACCGATGACGTTTGTACAAAACAAACTTTTTAAGTATCTTTACGAACCGAGAGAATTGCTTATTGGAGTTCCATTTACGTTTAAATTGCAAGAGTTTCGATTCGTAACAGCGTTTGTAACTTGTAGGCAATTTTTTTTGGTACCTAATGGACTTTCTTATCACAAAATGCCATAACATCTCTTTATCATTACATTAGTTGGTGGCGATTACGGGGGCAACCACTTATCGCATTATGACAAAGTATAAACATGCATTAGCTGTGGGTTGCTATGTAAGTGTAACAATGCGTTGTCAAAACCGTATCTCGTATGCGAAACTGATAAACATTTTTGCAATATTTTGCTCCCTTGTTATTAAAGCCAACTTTCACGTGTATACCGTGCTACTAATTATTTAATAAAACTTACCTTATTATTTTTTTAATTAGTCTGTTTTTATAAATACATCAGTGGTAAGTTTATTGCAGGAAGTCGGCAACGGGCCCACATACAGGGTGTATTATTTATACCATTTCCCTATGCGGGGTCGTATTCTGTACCGTAATAACGAAAGGCATTTACGACGACACTAAAACTTTAAGTACGTTTCCTCTGAAGATACCAATTGTAGAATGGTCTTAGAAACAGCAACCATAAATGTCTAAGAGCCTATCGGGTTCGCGTGAAATTATAGACAACACATAAGGAATTGTCTGTTGTTTCCGATAAAATACACTTGGGTGGATAAGACTGTACTTATGTACCTTAAATATTATGTACCTACGAGTTGCCAATTTTATAAGAAATGTTATTCTTTTACATAAGCAGCATAGTGTTTAAATATTAATATGCCTTATGGGTTTAACCTTATTCTAGTTGATCCCTGATTACAATATACCTAATAAGAACAACACTAATTTGACTTTCTGATGGAATATGAGGTTTGAAAATGATCTAACCAGATGCTCATAGATCATTCCAAGATGGCAATGAACCTACTATAAAGCTAGTATGACACAACAAAACTAACAAATGTTTAGACGCATAAGCATTCGAAAACTACGCAGTTCTGATAGGGATTATAATAGTAGTCATTTGTAGCTGCGCTTACGCAGTGCCTGACCTCAACGTCAACGAGATAAGGACTATTTTAAGCGGCCTGATAATTACGTACACGTCGAACGTACTAAAGATACGGCATTGGAGGCGCCGGAAGAGCACGGACCGGACCTGTCAAAACTACTCGGCCTCTTGATAAACAAGCTGCTGTTAACGAATACTGTTGCGTTTCGAATTTTGTTTATTTAATTGAAAAAAAAATAATTAATAGTTGATTTTTTAGTGAAGTAAGATTGATTACAGTATAAAATAATCATATAAAGAGTATTTTGTTTTTCGATGATGCGTTTTAGTGTGTCGACACAAGCAAGTTGATATATAAGTAAATAAGAAAAACGGCAGCAATACATGAAAAGATACGTTTAATTTCATTTGGTCGGGAAGTGATTTACTATAGTAACCAGAATACACAATTGAAATTAGATTAAAGTAGTTAGTAGAAAGATCGTAGACACACCCATCACATAGTGACGACCTGCGCAGCGGTGTATCAGAACGAATAAATGAAACCTAGAAAGGCTGCTCAACAATAACACAATACAATCGTGCGAGATGTTTTTAAAGATCGTATGTAACGAAGCAACCAATAATACTCAAACATAAATACAACATAATACGTTAATAAACATTTATTTGATTGTATCATAGACATCTACGGCGGCGTTGAAACCGTTTGATATCGATGAAAATAAATAGTCGTAATTCATCTTCGTTGCAGCGCTTTGAAGATTGATAATGAACGAAATATGATTGATTGTGGGCAACTATCTTAAAAATCATTAAAGCTATTTGTTATACTTGCTTTTACTATATTGCCTATTAGTTTTTGAAGTCGGGACTTTCTCTTTTCGGTTTTCGACTCCGCCTCCAGCCACTTTTCTAAATAACCCTTGCATAATAACTAGTGTTATTACAAAACGCGTCGATGCAAAGCGAGTTGTAATTGAAGCCATTGTATCAGACGGTTTCGTTTTAAACTGCGGGGACTGTGGGGCGAACGAGAGGGAAACTATTTATGTAAACAATCGGACACATAAAAATGTGCTATTCTCGATTTTCCGACGAAGCGTGACGTACAACTTGTCTATTGCTAGATATAATACTATGGCCTCGTTACCCAGTGATTTATTCGTACGGTATGACCTGGGTTCACGATCCACCTGAAATAAATTAATTTCTGTTATACATAGCAAAGGTGTTATTTCAGGCCCGTCGTACACAAGGCAATGTTAATCTTCGTAAGCTGCCAATTTTAATCACTAAGCGACATACGCAATGCTATGTCATAGGAGTTCGTACACAGCACGCGTCGCCGATATTTCTATCTGTTATCCCCAAAGGCAGTCGCTCGCAACTGGTTTGTCAAGATTGTCGTGAGAAGACTAGCTGCAATTTTCAAGATGGCGGAATCTATGCAGTTGACATGTTGTCGCTATGCCTGGACTGACCAAATAGACGATTCGTCCGTGTCTCAACGTTGTGTGTACGAAGCGCGCGCAACGCGATTCTTGCGACGTAATCGTGCAATGTTAGTTTCGACTATTTACGTTACTTTGTTTCCGAAAGCCCAAACTCAGACATAAACTTGTTTTCGTGCAAATTAATTTTTGTCGTACGATTTATCAAACATTCTAGAAATGTTACATCAAACGTAAAATGTCAAGTTCAAGGTCCTGAACAAAGCGGCGGGTGACATTCTCATTATACAAAACCCTTGTACAATTAATCATGCCTTACACGAATTCCAAAGATATGGAAAAACTGTATAAAAAGCGTGTGATTCAAATCTCGATTAAACGTTTGTGTTCATTATACACATAAATTCTTTACGTATAATATATTGTATTTAGTAAATCCTTGTCGTACCTGTATGTAGCGATATATTCTTCGTTGCTTTTAAATTGAATGCGTTCCAATATTTCACTTTGCATGGAATATAAGTATAAAAGTACCTACTCGTAATTTATGTTCTATAAGACCACATTAAAATATCTTGTATAGTTCGATATTACTTCGCTAAGGACCACCCAGGAATTTCTTGTAGGGTTGTCAATTTTCAGAACACATATGTGAGAATTCTCTTCTAAATACACATGCTTATATCCGCTTTATAGGCTACTTTCCTAAAATATTCTTCGACCTTGTAGAGGTCGCCACTGTCTGTTCACAATCAGCAGACGATAAAACAGCCTTCCAATGAATTGAGCCGATTAAAAGCACCAATTGGCATACTGCCAGTCCGCATCCGTATAAACATTGCAAATTTAAAAAATGTCATTACGTAATCCGGTCGAGATGGCGTCTTGAACTCGGGAACGAACCTAGCGCACTTCACGTGCAAGTAGAACGAGAGGCATGTTAGAAATTTTCTTATACTTATTAAATTGAAAAGCATAGCCGCCTTTTAATTTTTGCCACCATACAGTTTGCATTTTGAAATCACTGTAAAGTCACGAAGTTTCCTTTTCTACATTATTCAACTGCTCTATAACTGTTCATATTTTATTACTTGTTTTCCTAATGTATATTTTCATTATAATCTCAACGAAATTGCTATGAAACAAGGTTTTATTCAGCTTTGACCGTTCCAAAATATTACCTTCCATAGTACACCACTTCAAAAGGTTTTGATAAAGACCGGCTTTTCACATTAAAGAAGAAAATCGTTGCCAACAAAATTTTCTTTTCAATTGAACAATTTGGAAATATTCGAGTTTTTACAAATATTATTGGAAATTTCTAAATATTTAACATAATATATTATACTTTTAATATTATAAGAGGAAAGATTTGATCCTTTGTGAGTTTGTTTGCATTGAAAAGACTCCGAAACTACTGAACCGACTTGAAAAATTCTTTCAATGTTAGGAAGCTACACTATCCTAATAATAATATTTACTTATTAATAGATGTTTTTTACATTCGGCGCAGACGAAGTCGAGGACAACTGCTAGTCTATAATACATTTTCGTGGTGTGTATACATCGAGATTTATATCGTGATTACCGTTTAATGAACCTGCCTTTTGATACAATTTCTGTCACCGTGTGTATATTACACACAAAAAGAAAAAAAAAACACTTCATACCATACCATAGTAATTCTACTACTGTTTCTATGAATTTTGAAAGTTAATGAGTTAGCAACATCCGAATGTCGTCTTTATTTTTATTGTTATAAGAGTATCTTTCTATAAATCATATCATTTTTCAAAAATATGCAGTTATCTTATACAAAACGGATGAATTAATTATTAGCTGCAATGCTTACATTAGTAAGTCGACATAGTGAGCCATCCACGCTCGCCTCGCTTATTCATTACTTTCATACATAGGAACATACTGAATCATAGTACATCGACCCGCCCCTAAGCTAACAAAGAAGTTCTGGAACATTCGTTTCCATTTCTGGAATCAGATACAATTCGCCCACAACGCCTACGGGAATATTATTGTATATCACATCTCGGTCGCGACTCATCCATGACGGAGCTAACAACGTTACGTAGAAATGAAATTTCTATCGAAAACTATCTTTATTGCGCGCCATCTGTTCGTATTTGTCTTTAAGATATCGTTGTGGGTTTACAGTACTCGATAAATAAAGCTCTATCAGTTTTTCAAGTGCAATAATAAATTCTCGTTTTCAAAGCGATTAAGATTACATTTTGTTGTGTATTTTGTACCAAATTCATTATGCTGCGAATGAATTTTCAATAAAGAATAAATGGATTAAATCTACGGAAATATAGTCTACAAATAACGTTCAAAGTTGATTAACAATATAATTTGCGCTTTTATTGTTACAAGAACGTTTACGGTGACACTTTATTTTCTGAATTTATATCGCGCATATGAGATATGCCAAATTTAAAATTATCTGCATTATTATTGTTATTCTTGCTTATTCCATGCTGTCATATTTTTTGATGGTATATTAGTCCTGTAAGTAACCGGCTCTATTCACAAATTATCACTACAGAATATCCAGCCTCAAAACGCGTAACGAGCACTTCATACGCTCATAAAAAACATACATTGGATGGAATGGAAGAAGACTGAGTTATGCTTTGATCGGTTATGTGTTGGTGAAATCATATGTTCTGTTCATTAAATGTAAAGGATGTTTCATTGTACTTATTTTATGTCTTAGGTTTTAATTTAATATTGATAACATTCCACGCCCCAAGAGAATTCCACGTAACAGTTGCAGTAAGTCTTTTATGAGGAAATTGTACGTGCTGGCTGACTGACTGACAGTTTTCCATCGAATATAGCAAAACTTATTTCCGTAGTTCATCCGTTGTCGGCAATATTTTTTCCTGAAATAATAGATATATTTTTACCATTTCTGTATTATTTTAAAAGAAAAAAAATGTTCTTTTAATTATAGCCGTTTCAAATTATATGGATATTAATTTCATATTTACTGTGGTGTTTTCTCGATTTTGTAATGGAATATAGTTATGTTATTTTTAAAGACCGGGAGCAAATAATTCAAGTTCTTTGATCGTCTTTTTATTTATCCAGCTTTGGAATTGCGTCGTTTGCATTTTTATATTCTGGTTTCACATTCCGTTGTATGTTTCTTGAATATTATCTTAATACATTTGTTGAACAAGTTATCTAAACGTGGAAAGGAGGCTCTTCGTATAAGAATACTCGTTAGAATTCTCGACAAGTTTTGCGAGCTGCCTTCACAACTATCTTTGAATAGGGTTGCTGAAGCGTGAATTTAAGGCGACCTTCCCCATTTGTTATAGAAAATTATCTTTAATTAATTTCATTTATCGCATAAGACTTCCGTTAAACAGTCGGCTTAAAGCGAGGCTTCCTAATATTGTTACTGGTAGGAAATATCATATTGTATCCCGATCTTTTAAACTGTCGTGGTGTTGTTTCGAGTTTAACTTTATCGTGAATTGTCTGCCTTTTTTATGTTAATCTTATTATTGTTATAAATTTTGTTAATATATGAATTTTTAATTTTATGGATGTTTGTTTCTTAGAATGTATCTCCAGAAGGGTTAAACAAATCTTGATAAAATTTGACATAGATATAGAACATAGGCTACTTAGTTAGTTTTTTTTTTAATTCAGCGCGGATGCAGTCGCGGGCAAAACTTTACTCTATGAATGTGAACTTTATTCTATGAGTGTGATTATGGAAAAAAAAAAAAATGGGTAAAAAAAAACTCGTTATTGAAGTAAAGTTCTAGCAACCCTAGTTTATGTATCGTTTCATTTCGTGTCACAATAATTAATACGTAGATCGTTATTGGCGTGGACAGGTGGCCTCCTGTTCTGTACGTTGACTTTTCGACCTTGGCGGCCACCCGTCTCAATGGCACGCTATGTGTTATGGTATCGGTGCTATTTTTTTTTTCACAGCCAAGGCTAATGACTCTACGCCAGTTAAAGTTAACGCTGATGCTTCATTAAATGTTACTCTACAGCTTTTTTGCTCGACTCTCGAATTCCACAAATACTGGTCTCGTTTTCGTCATCACGCGAATTTTCTATCTCTCAGTTTGTTAGCAGAATTCTTTTCATTTGATTCACATTATTTATAATTCATTGAAGAGCACAATTTTGCTCGCGTCAAGAAATATTGTTGTGATATTGAAGATAGCCGAGGAAGAGAGTCAATTGCATATACATAATAAGTTGATATACTAAAGGAACTTATCGAATTTTTTAATTAAATGTTATAGATATATTTTTTTAATTAACGAATGAGGCTTGTTATTGGTTTCACGCAGCTTTTACGCTTGTCAGTTTCCTGTTAAAAGAATGACCGGCGACGGCCGACAACCGCAACGCTTCCAAGCCAACGCAGTCGTACTTATATTTTTCACACTTGTACGGAAAACAACTTTATATATCATACCATGTCCCCTTACTACTTTTAACAAAACCCTCGATGTATATAATACAGGTTTCTTATTTTAATTAGTGATGTGAATAACATTGGTTACCGATATTTATTTGCCAATTGATACTTTTCCACTTCACATGATGCATTACACGATTCAACTTTGAGCCATATTTATTTTATGAGTTTTTGATTCGTACCTTATATTGCATAGATTAAGTTTGTAAGCTTTTTTATTATCTATATTATTATGCTGGATTTTATAATATAATTTTTTTTGCGCCGATCTCACAGAAGTGGGATAAGGCCAGGGAAATGATGATGTTATCTTTATAGCCTCTCATGCACCAAACATAGTTATTGTAGCATAAACATAACCTGTAGCTTAGGCTAGTGATGTGTAGTAACTTTAAAAATGAACGATGCAAATTGCTTTCAAATCAAACCACACCAACAAAATTGAAAATAACCAGAATAATAGATATAAAAATTGTTCCCAAAGCACGATGAATTGACTGACAAAGAACTAAAACGTGATAGACCCGCTGGCCCAATTGGCGGGTCGCGACATGACGTCACCGTTAGGGTTGCCACTTGCCACCTTTTATTTTTATGTCAATATTAAATGTTTTATTACTGTCAATATTACCTGATATAAAAAATTAAAACAAAAGTACGCATTTATTTAATAGAAATTCGCATGTATTTATAATGCGTGATGTTAACCAAAGTAATCATAATACCAGCTAGAATTGAATTAGCGATACAATTTAATTAAATTACAACAATTTAATATACTTGCTGAATAATAAATAAATAAATATTAATTTCGTAAATATAATAATATATCGAACAGTTAAATCTACATTTGCCTAAAATATAAAAAGTAAAATTTAAAATTGGTGTGGGAACCCTATACCGCCGTCTGCGTCTCGTCTGCGGTTCCCCGGAACCGCCCGCGCTGCCTTCCTGTAGCAGTCATTATCACTGGTATAATGAACTCGTATCAACACTCAACAATCCCCATTTATTTAACCATCACTCCCCACTAGGATAGTTTCTCCAAACGTTTACGGCTGTAGAGGATTAAATTATGTTTTCTGAGAAATGTGTTTGAAGACACATTATTATTGTATTTTATGCTAAACCGAATTGATTGTATACTAAAATATTAAATTGATTTTAAATTAAAATACACTTATGTACTGGATGGACAGTCACAATTTTTAGTCGCAATTTTCGCTAATTAAGTATAGGTGCATACATAATTTTGTACTCGAATAATTATAAAGTATCTTTCAACAGACGTGATCTAAATAAAAAGTGCGCGTGGTCCTTAAACGGCTACGAAGAAATTGAAGCCGCTCGTTCTCATTTACTTTTTACGCGATGACGTCAACCGTGACTGTAATACGTCCACTATTGTCTCTGACAAGCAGGCCGACGCACCACCGATCTAACTGTGAGTTTGATGAATGGGTTTCACTATCCAAGTACATTGAACTTTGCTCTGGTTTCGTTGCGGCGGCGTGGGTGTTAAAACTAATTAAACGTGCTATATATATGTGCATACCCTCATACTTCTTTACAAACTGCCAGGTACAGATGAATATGCGGCTTTACTTTTTAAATTAACATCTTGTTATATCAGACTAAAGATAAAACGATGACTTAATTTACACCTAAATTGTAATGAAGCTACGTATCATACAGTTTAGTAATCCTTATAGATAGGAGGCCTTGGGAATTATCATCGCTTAATATTGTGACATTCTAAGTAAGGTCACTAGACAACATTAACCGGGGTAAGGATGCACCTTTTTTATTTTTTTAACGTTGGTAAATGCCTTACGCATACTTATCTTTATAGGGGTAAAGATAAGTTATGTCGGGCTTGCACCAACTAAAACCCCACGGTGGTCGCCCATAGCACTAACGAGGAGTCACGGGATTTCCAAATAAGGGTAGGGATGCACCAAGATTAAAAAGAAATTCAGCTGATGATATCTTATGTCGTAGTAAAGAGAGAATAATGCAATAGTTCATCTAAAAAAAATCTTGGTCAATATTTTTAACCTTCGAGTAAGTAAGTTCGTGTGCCAATTTTGCTCACCAGCTAGTTTCTAATGTTTGAGGCCGCGTTTAGTATTCCGTTAATGTTCATTGGCCAGGAAGTGGTGTACCGTTTACCTCACATTACGTTAGCTTATTGTATTTACGGCGTATTGTTCAGCAAGTGACGGTTTGCATTAAAATCCGACGAAGCCTTCTATGTTTGCGCGCTATGAGCTTTCCTTTCTAATATCGTGTATTGTAGAAAAAAAATATATCCATATAAAAAGTCAGTCCAAAGTTTAACCTGAGAAATCATAATATTTTTTTTAATCTTACTTCTTACTAATATTATAAATGCGAATGTTTGGATGGATGGGTGGATGGATGTTTGTTTGAGGTTGTATCATAAATGTAAACCTGAATCGTACTTACTCCCTTTACTTTCTAAAAAGAGATCTGTACCGATTATCAGTCTCAAAATTGCACCACCATCACATCCGTTGCACGAATTGGCCGGTTCGCCCGGTGAAATACCACGACCACACAGAAGACAGGCGTGAAGTGGAAGTAATTCCGCGTTTCGTCGTCCGAGTGTGGTGCCGGAGGCCTAATTTTAGTTCTCTTTCCCTTCCCACCCTTTTCTTATAAGGAAAGGATGGGATGGGGAAGGGGATTTGATGGAGGAGGAGATGCATAGGATGGTTAAATATTCTCTTTTTGTGCGTCTCCTCCTTCGTCGATTGGAGGTAGACAACGCATCTGCAATTGCGAATGTCTATGGCAGCGGTCGCTTCGCCATTTCGGCGAATTCATGTGGCTGCTTGCTCGTTTGCCACCTTGTAATATAAATAAAAAAATAAAAAAGTGTGCAAATAGATAACAACTGTGTTTAGTTAAACAGTTCTTGTCATTTTTGGCCAACAAAATAAAACCGTTCGTAGTAAGAACTAAAATCAATGTAATAGATGTCGCACTGCAGATACCAAGAGGTATTATATCCAACGTCTATCGGAGAAAGTGGCTTGAACTATTTATTGGTCAGGCCATTTTTTTCTTTCACGCTAGGAAATGACTAGCGATCGTTTTGCTGTTAATGGAATTCAAACTTTTTTTTTTGATTGTTTTATAACTAGAGGCGATAAGCATTACTTTTAGTGCTTCTGTAAGTAGGTGAATTAAAACGGAGTATTAACGTTGTTAATTCCTAACAGCTTTGTATTCTCATGAATCTGTGATTTTTGCTTACTTGAATACTTTGGATTTTTTTTTAACGTCTGGTAGTTGAAGTAATGTATTCAAATAAATTACTCCGCTTCACGCCTCACATTACACGTTTAGCAGAACTTTGCGCGTCATTACGAATGAGTTGTAGCTACAATATTAATTTAGAGCCGTAGCGAGATTTGATCTCGGCGAATGCCGGCGGCGATGGGCGCTGTTGTCTTCAATTAACCCACTTCTTGTTCGGTCATTGTATTAAGTCTGCGCCGTGTCTGCTTTCTTCCCTCCGACGTAATGAGTATAAGTATAGCGAGGTTTGTACTGGGGCTCCGATAGCCAGTTATGCGAGCGCGGACCACACCTGTGTGAGTATTATTGTCATTGTTATATCAACAGACATCCTTTCCTTCATCGCGCTGTTGAATCATTATAAAAAACTATAGTATAAATATGCCACCAATAACGGTTAACTTTTTTTATAAATATTATTTCCAGACGTTAAGGAGATCGTCCATCGTATATTAGATGAATTCGATTCTCATTTTTATATCCTTTTTGTTCCACCTCTTTGTGTGTACCCAATTGTTATTTTTCTATATTTTCCAAGTACATATGTATCTTAAAGCTCATGTTACTTACTAACAAAATTATTTGTTCATTTGTTATCCAATTTAAAGACTCGTTGACACCTATATGAATGCCGTCTGTCATTTTTAAGTCTCAATACTATTACATAAATAATGCTGTGGATGAACGATAATAGTTATGTAATTAAGTTGCGCAGCACGTGCAAGAACCTCCAACTATGAGGCAAGGAGAAATGTCAATCTGATAACATTGTATCGTCTCTTTTGTGGCTAGGTATCACATGTAGGTTCCACAATTATTGATTTACTTCTGAAGAAAATAATTTGCTAAACTGCGTCGTAAAAATGTGGTTCTTTAGTCTTTGTATGGTAAACACTATACGAAATGTTATAATCACAAATATTAAAAAAAAAATTAGGTATTATGTCAGGTTTTGATTGGTTATTTTCTTTATTCACTTACAAGTTTATTACCTTTTCTTCATGAATTATGTCAAAATATTAAATCGGTAGCATACAATGGTGCCTATACAAGCTATAATCTACAATAACTTTAGAAGTTTGCCTACCTTTTGTTATACTACACACAAAGGAGGTAAGTAATGTTGATAAATTTCATTTCTTTATACATTTAACTCGAACTAAAGTTTCATAAATATTTGATCAGACGTCTAACTTGGTACAAAATCTTGAACGCATAAAATAGCATAACAAAAGGTCTTTAAAGGCCTTCTTCATAAACTTGTATGTACTACGTAAGATGTCTAAAGTTAAATATTCCGTAATGAAAATTTCTGTATGTAAATTGAGTCAACTAACTGCCATGTTTGATGTCATTTGCTTCTGTTATGTTTATTTGACTGCTCCAAATTCGATGATTACGATTATCATAGTTTTGTTTAAGCTCTAATAATTATCGATGTGGTAAATATTTCATACTCTGATGATTATACCGGTTACCTGAAACGTGTAAAAATATACGTAGTTTTTGCGCATGGCTATTTTTTGCGACTTGTCCCGTACCTCTTGACAGATCACTCAGACGACTGACCCAATTGGCACGTAAACATTTTTAAATATGTATATTTCTCCTTGGAGTCCTGACATACAGTGTATAGATTTTTTAATGTTTTGGCTGTGTAATATAGAATTTTTTTATGAAAAAGAAAACCAAATTTTTTTCATCCTGGCTACTAGATGAATCTTGAAAATGTCCAAGGATAATGAAAAAAATATTAAAATCGCACTTTGGGATATTTCTTTTTTATATTACAAGATGGCAAACATGCAAGCACACCTGACACCGCTGACATAGACATCTGCAATTGCAGATGCGTTGCCTACCTTTAATCGACGGAGGAGGGGATGCACAGAAAGAGAATATTTCCCCCCGTCCTTCGTCAAATTCACTGCTCCTTCCCATCGTTTCCTTGTAAGAAAAGGGTGGGAAGGGAAAGAGGACTAAAATTAGGTCTAAAATTATTTATATTTAGAAATATAATTATATTCTCTCCAAAAATGAGAAAAAATCTTAAGTTTTTATTCCATTCACATATTATTTTATTAAAATGTTAGACAGAATATTACACAATGGATTTTGTTTCCTATTTAAAATTAATAATAGAAATATTTTTGTTTTATTATTCAGAAATTATTTTAATATACTGTGTAGTTCAGGAAACTGATAAAATCAAGGCTATCTATTATACTGCCTAAAAGACATTTTTTTAATTAACTTAACACAGTTTTATTCTCTAAAATATTAAAATAATGCGAAATAATATTTATCTTTAATAATAAATCACACGATAAAATAAATTTATTAAATTTAATTTAAGTGCTTAATAATGAAAATAAATAAATCTAGAAAAGTAGAAGTTTATTGATTTATTCTTTAAATAATCCATGCGACAAATGAGATTAGCTCTTGTTTTTCCGCACATTAGGGAAGAAACTACGTTTGGCTTCAATTCCACCTGTCGTTAAGCCCAGATAAAATTTAAGGGATTTACAATATAAATAACATATCATTACCGTATATAAATAAACTTAATACCAGGGACCAGGAAATTATTAAAAAAAAACATAATTACATTACATTCATTTTATTTCATAATTATAGTCCTCCTTTGATTAAAAAATTGTAATTGTAATTTACATATTTTAACATGAACTCTGGGTTCAATTTCGAATAATTAAAACCGTCTCATACATTCCAGTCTTTAAATATCAATTACTCAACGTGCGCCAACGTTTAAATCATCTATTTATACTCTGTGTTGACTTGTAACGAACAAATTGATACTTAGAAACCTTGTGCAAATCTTCTTTATGTCTAAACTTGTTTTGTTGTTTTAAACACCTTCATATTTTTGTTCTGTTTATTCACAACTAGCTGTCCTCTGTCACTGCGTTCGGGCGGAATTAAAAAAAAACGTTATTTTATTTAATGCAATGATTTATTTAATGACAGATATTAAGACATTATTTAGTCTTCTTCTTCTTCCAGTGCCTCTTCAGTCTTGAAGGTTGGCCGCTAACTTGGAAAATTTAGTCTTATGTATGGGTAAATGTTTAATGTATATTTATGATGTTTTAGATCTACTATGCATAACGATCCTTCTTCCCAAATGCGGTTTACTTGAAAGTTTTCTTCCAATGCTGCTGTCGTAAACCGCCAGATGTGGTTGGCGGAGTGCCACCACTGCTTATTGACTTTAAGAGATAGGTCGACTACTGGATATTCATACTGAATTTTGTGCAAGGTCCTTCTAGCAAGGCTGATCCAACATACGTTTATATTGTGCGATTTACGTTTCGTAAACCTTTCCTAAAAAATTAAATATAACCCCAAATTACTGTCTGTCGTTACCTTTAAACAAACATCGATCCATTCATCTAAATACTCGCATCTATCTATATATATAAAAGAAAGTCGTGTTAGTTACACTATTTATAACTCAAGAACGGCTGAATCGATTTGACTGAAAATTGGTGGGCAGGTAGCTTAGAACCAGGAAACGGACATTTTTACCCCGTTTTCTATTTTTTATTATTCCGCGCGGACGGAGTCGCGGGTAAAAGCTAGTTTATAATATTAGTAACTATAGACGTATAGGATCACCGTAACTATTATACTATAAGATAAACATCATAACTCATTAGTCAGCCCGTAAATTTTGAACTGGTAAACATAATCTCTAATAAGACTCGAGGACATGCAGTAAATTTTGCCTTGACAGAAGTATTAGTTATTGACCGGCTACCGCTAAACCAGCTTCAGCAAGTCACTGTTGCTCTACATCTTGTTCTGAAGTCTTAACATGACTTGTGTCATCTAGTATCTTTTATACGATAAGCTTCGATGTTAAGCAATAGGACTGTCAAAAAATGATTAGTAGGTGTACAAGAAGTGAATTTGTGTGAGTGGAGCAATTGAAAGCAGGAAGTACCTATATCGTATTATGTTACCATCACAAGATCGTTAACATTGCGTCCCGCTGATAAGTAATGACTGTCGCTTTCGATAATAGATCTCAATGCAACGATTAAGAAGCCACAAGACAAAGCACATTCTTGTCGTCATTGATAATGTAATTAATCTTTGATTTCTCACATTTCATATAGAGATATAGCTTTGAGAAAGTTTTCAGCGTTTGTATTACATGTATTCATTATATAAATGGTGACAAGCATATTATTTGGACGTTTATTTTATGAAACTAAGGCCCTTAATCCACAAGGCGATGTAAATTTTCTGTTACCATTGCTGATATTACTTGCCAAGCGACTTACGCAATAGAATCGCTCGCAACCTGTCTGCCACGATCGTCGTGAGAGAAGTCGCTGCGATTTTCAAGATGGCGGAGCAAGTCGCTATGCCTGTGCAGACTGAATAGACTACTCGCGTCGATAACTCATCAACGCGATACTCGCGACTCGAGGATACAATATTAGTTTCGAAGATTTACGTTGCCCTGTGTACGAATGGCCTTAGGCTTTAAAACGATATACGTCTTGATAAATATGCTGTTTGGCCATGGCCTTAAACTTTTTCTCATGTCTATATTTTAATATTAATGTAAGATTTAATTATGTTATCAATACACGCGTTTTATAAAAATATAATGACATTTTTTTTTCCTCTAAAAACATGGAATGAATAAGTGGTAATAAGTGTTTGCACTAAAGTCAATCTTACGAAATGTCGTAATAAATTGTGTGTCTATTTAGTGACACATATTTGTTGTACACTTTTAGTCAGTCAAGAGGTGTCAAGTTGAATAGTTGTGTGAGTTTGTGTTTTTTGTCGTTTTTATTTCTAATTGAGATTGCATTTTCTGTTTCATAATACCTATATAAGCGTAATATTTAACTTAATTTGCAAATTTTTTTACCAATTTTAGAATTAAACTATTTTGAGCATCGCATAAATGCATGCCAGTGCATAAAATATACATTCTTCTTCGTCGCTGCAGTCTTTTCAGACTGGTCGTGGTCATCATGTATCGGTGACCCGCTGTACTAAGCGCCGCCACTCCTCCCTACTCTCTGCCTTTTTTGTGCATTCGTGCAGGGGGACAGCTACAGCCGCTCTAATCTGGTCGGCCCATCTCATGGGCGACCTTCCCCGTGGTCTGGTGCCCTCTAATTTCCCCTGCACCACCAAGCGCTCGATAGACTCGTCATTACGTCTGCAGACGTGACCGAAAAAAGTGAGTATCCGAGTCCGAACAATGGATGACAGACGCTGCTTGATGCCAAGTTCCTCGAGGATTGACTTATTAGTCCGGAATGCGGTCCAAGGTATCCTCAGCATTCTTCTCCAGCACCACATCTCGAGCGCGTCTATCTTCTGTTTCTCACTCTCTCGTAGGGTCCACGTTTCGGATGCATAAAGGAATATGGAGAACACTAGCGATCGTACAAGCCGGGTTTTAGTCGCTTTGGTAATGTCGCGGTTCTTCCATATTCTTTGTAACTTGTCCATTGCTGACCTAGTGATCGCCATTCGTCGCTTAATTTCATCGATACAACCGCCGTTGTTCGAGATCAACGCGCCTAGGTAAATATATGATTGGACAACTGAACAGTTCGCGACCTGTGTGACTTCTGGTGCGTTATTATTCATTCGGTCAACAATCATAATTTTTGTCTTGCTGCGGTTGATCTTTAAGCCAAACTCGAGACTGACTTTCTCCATTTTCTTGAGAAGTTGTTCCATATAGCTAGCACTAGATGCAAAAAGGGTCGTATCGTCCGCATAGCGCAGGTTTGATAGCTTGTGGCCTCCAATTGTGATTCCGTCGGTCCAAGTCTCAAGAGTGCGTCTCATTATCATCTCTGTGTATACATTAAAAAGTAGCGGAGATATAATGCATCCTTGACGAACGCCTGCACCAAGGTTAAATTGACTCGATAATTTATCGTCTATTCTTACCGACGCGGTACCGTCCTCATACAGACGCCTAAGCAGATGAACAAGGTGTTTAGGAGCGCCCATTTCTAGAAGGGTTGTCCAGAGCTTAGGCCATTTCACAGAGTCAAAGGCCTTTGAGAAGTCTACAAAGCAGATATAAGTTGCTTTATTAAACTCGCGTGATTTCTCAATAATTTGACGTACTATAAGTATTTGCTCCCGTGTGCCCTTACCCTTTACAAAGCCGGCTTGTTCAGGAGCAACTTCTTTTGATAAAAACGCTTTTAATCGCTCGTTTAGTACGTGCAGTAAAATTTTGCTGGCATGTGAGATAAGTGCAATGAGCCGATAATTACTACATAATTTTGTTGAACCCTTTTTGTGTAGCGGGACGAAGATAGAGTGCGTCCATTCTTGTGGCCAATGTCCCGTTTTCCAGATCCTGTTACAAAGGGCATGAAAGATTTCCACTCCGTACTCGCCAGAGGCTTTCACAATCTCGATAGGCACAGAGTCTGACCCCGTAGCCTTCCCTTTTTTTAGATGTTTTATTGCAGCTCTGATTTCGTCTTTAAGAATGTCCGGCTCCATTTCTTCCTCTGTGGGTTCCGTTGGTTCAAAGCACCGTGACTGTGGATCTTCAAACAGTGACTGACAGTAACTTCTCCAGGTATCCGAGATCTTCTCTATCTCAGTGACTGTTTGGCCTTGACTATTTTCTATAGCCCATGTCTTTGCGGAAAGCGATTTGGTTATAAGCCGGATTTTATGATGAAGATCCTTTGTCTCATGTTTATCTGCATGGGCTTCTATTTCTTCACATATGTTCTGCAGTTGATTATTATAGTCTCGTCTACACGCTGCTTGTATTTGAGCGGATTTTTTATTTATGGTTTTTATATCGACTCCCATAGTCTTCATCTTTCTTCTTTCTTCGACCAGTGCTAAAGTATCATCGCTCATCCAGTGCTGTTTTTTGTGTATGACGGGTGTTGTTGTCTGTTCTACAGCGATACTGAAAAGATTTTTTGCGCGCTCCCATAATTTATCCGGACTTTCTGTTCTGGAGTCCGTCGTCAACCACTTTTGCCAGTTCTGTTCTATAGTTGCTGTGAATTTTGGAACGTTTTTTACTTCGAGTCTTTTGGGTTTATATAGTTTTCTAGACGCCTTCAGCTTTAATTGGATTTTTGCGATCAATAGCTGATGATCTGATCCACAATCAGCCCCTGGTAATGTATGCACATTCCTTATGGATGTTCTCCATCGTGACCGAATCATTATGTAATCAATCTGATTTCGGTAGTTGCCATCAGGTGATGTCCACGTATAAAGTCTTCGAGGGTGGTTTTGAAAGAAAGTGTTTGATATCACCAGGTTGTTTTCTGTGGCAAATTGTATGAGACGTTCTCCCCTCTCATTGCGTTGTCCCAGACCATGCTTTCCTACACAAGGGCTCAATATATGAGATTCGGAACCTATTTTTGAGTTAAAGTCACCCGTGATTAGGAGAAGTTCTCTTTTTGGCATCCCAGAGATTATTCTTTCCAGATCAGAGTAGAACTTTTCAACATCCTCGCATGTAGCAGCGCTAGTAGGGGCATAAACTTGTACGATATTTATATTAACTGGCGACGACTTCAGCTTGATGCTTATTATTCTGTCGCTTACAGGTTCATATCCGAGTACACATTTGGAGATACTTTTTAGAATCACGAAACCAACTCCGTTTCTGCTATTGTCGTCATTTCCGGAGAAGTATACTGTGTTGGTTTCGGTGTGAAAGTGACCATTTCCCTTCCAATGCGTTTCACTAATACCACAAATTTTTATATTACACCGTGATAGCTCATTTTCTAAAATTTTGAGTTTTCCTGGTTGAAGTAAGCCGCGAATATTCCAGGTTCCTATTTTTTGGGTCGTTCGTAACTTGATAGATGTTCCAGTAGTAGCGTTTCCATGAGGTGCCTGGTTACCTACACCCGCATGGCCGGTAGCACATTTCACACCATCTGTCCCGGACACAGTATGGCGCCGCCTACGCGGGTCGCATGGGCAATACTGTTTCTTTGATTCGGAGTACATGATGACTTTCTTGGGAAAATAGTTGCAGTGGTTTCCCCTTGCCTTCTGCACCAGCACTTTTTGGAGTCATTTACACCCCAAGGCTTGCTGTAGCCTCCTCCAGCCGGTTTCCCAGCTGGGTTCGTGGTTATCCCGCCACTGCTCGGTCGCCAGAGCCTCGTCCGTTGTCTAGCAGAGGGTACCGCGAAGGCTAGAATAGTCTTCGCCGTCATTAGACGCGAGCAGGTGAGGTTGACATTTGGGTCGGTTAAGATGTAGATACCGTTCCCCCCTTACCCCCCTAAAAAATACATATGCAACGAAAATTCAGTAAGAGAAAAAATTATGTGTTGAATCAGCTCTTTATTATTTATTGACAATTATTGGTTTGTTATCTCACGTATTTAAGAGTTACTCTCACTCGGTACTGAAAGACAAAATTCGTTAAGAAAGTCAACAATATCTCCTTTAATAACCGTAACTCAACTTAATAATTTTTTATTTCATTTGAAGTAAAAAATCTTTACACTATTATAAGTGTTCAACTCTTAGGCCACACACAAGCATACTCAATTGGTATAAATGATCATCGCGTTGTGTGGAGTAAACCCGCATTCCCACGGGCGTTTTTTTACGCCCCGTTAAAACTCAGTTTTAGCGGCTCTCAATAGTTGAACGTTTTAAAATCACTCTTGTTCCCTTCGTCCTGTGCTCAAAGTACAATACTGCGTGATAAAAAACCGTCGCGTTTTAAAAGCGTTGCCATAATATGAATACATACATGGAAAAAAGCGCCCGTGTGAATGGAAGCTAAATGTTAAACAACGCGCTGTCTGTCCGTGAAAGAGGTTTTCTCTGTAGTGAAATACCTATCCGTACAATAAACATGTTTGCCTGTTTACACTCGCATAGGGTATCGGCGAAACCAGTTTTTAGCACGTCTAGCCAGTCTACGATTTTACACATAGACTCGCAAAAATCCTAACTAAATAACACATTAAACCAGTAATATTTGTCTGTCGTCTAACTGCGGATTTTCACTGTTGAAACATTCGTATAAAAACATGATCATCCTCAGTTTATCTTTAAAAAGAGGTATCTAATAATAATATGCTTTAATAAAGTAAGCTTTTAACAAAAAAAAATGTTGGAAACTTTATCTGCAAAACATCGCTACTTTTCTGCGAAAATAGGATACTTATTTTATATTAAGAAAAAATAAACGAGATGAGGATCTTAATGTCTATATCTTCTCACGATTGGCATGACCAGAAAATTCGGTGACTTAATTATTTATTAATTAATAATAAAACTAAAGGACGAATTGGCTAAGCAACTCGCCTATTGGCTATCAAATGACATCCCTAGAATGTTTATGATTGTGTTATCTTAGTTTCATTACATAATAAAATAGAAAAATAGAGTTTACATTTGTAAGTAGTGTTACTCCGTTTCCCAAAAACTAAAATAACTTATCAGAAGTGCTTAAACTACGCTAAATGACTTGTTAATATATAAAGGATTTGATCATTTATGCATTTCAATAATTCACTGAAAAACAGTGAAAAACGATGCCGAAACCTTTTGACCGAACTTGCGTGACAATGTGCTGTTCCGATCGCTAGTTGCGAAAGCTTTTCCTGCATTTAAAATTCGTATTGGCCGATTTGGTAATACCGGCTGAACTGGCTAGTAAATTGGTAAAACGTTTCTTTTTAATTTTTTTTTTTCCTATATTTGTAATGAACGATGTAACTCCACAGTAGTGTGTTATCGTGTTGTGGACGATTTCGAACTCGCCGTCAGGAAATACGATATGAATTGAAAAAAAAAAATTATAAATTGATCGAAGACTGTGGTAAATCTAATTATCAATATCAATGTCGTAATTCCTAATCTGGATCGCTAGTAGCGATTAATATGCACGTTTTGAGACTATCACGAACAATACAATTATTTATCAGTATTCTGCTTAAGACGCTTGGCGCTTATCACATAGGAGACCTATTGGACTCTGGGGATAAGAGTTTATCGTTATGTATCTCTGTTCATCCTACTTTGGAACTTATTGTTCTCTTGCTTTAGCTGAGCTATTGATTGCGCACAAATTTCATATTGTAATAGTTTCGCAACTAAATTTGCTCCTTGAGATTTATAAATGATTCTAGATCTTGTAAAAAACGGTTAATCCTTAACAGTTAATGTAATGTAATAATCTTGTAGTGACAGTCGCAGTGCAGAACGAGTCTCAGTGATCTGCGCAGATTTGCTCTTATCATGTGAATAATGTCGATTTAAAAATAAAGTGTAAACTGATATTCGTTAAGCATTTTCTATTTTGTTGTCGATTGAAAAATTTCAATTGTTTTTTTGTTTGTTAAATATAATCACCAATACAAATCTTTTTTTTTTCGAGGGGGAAATCTTCAAAAGATACCCTGCCTTCCCCCAGAAGGTGATTATGTGAGACTTGACTCACCAAAAGCCCCTCGGTGGCCATCCTCAAGTGCAACTGGTAAGAGCCCCGGGATCTCCAAAGGAACGCAACGGGACACCAATACAAATATAAGTTACAAATGATTAGTTGTTTGAGTATGAAATATGTGTTTTTACGTCAACACTTAAACGCTAGTTACGCAGAAATAGTTAAGGCGATTGCAAACGGTAATATTTTAGTATTGTTGTAAATGGTATTAGCCAGTGAATAATCGCCTTAAATTAAACCATGATGTTTAGTAATGATGTAGATTTTAGCTTTCGTTTAGTATCTTTACGAAATTTTACACAGAAATAATTAACGCCCGATCTATTCTTCAGTTTTAATAAACAATTAAAAGCGCCTAACTATTTTTTTTTAGTTGAACTTGACCTTTAGTTAAATTATCTTTGACAAAACAGAGATAACGATATGGTTTAAACGGAGATTTCGGTCTCAGAAACCCACGGTAAGACAACTATTTATGGTTATTGGAACAAAAGTAACATTTGTCGTCGTAATTCTTGTTGTCAAATTATTGTAACAAACTATAATAAGTATCTAGGTTCTTTTATTGACTATTTTTCTTTTTTATTTTTCTATTTTTTTTTTATTTTCTACAAGCACTCCTTGAACTGTTTATGCGATGAAAATTTCATACACTTGCAATAAAAAGGATATTTTTATATATTATAAGATGGCGAACGAGCAAGTAGCTACCTGAATTCTTCGAAAGGGCATAATGAACACTGTTCATAGATATCCGCAGTTGCTGATTCGTTGCCTACCTTAAATTGACAGAGACTACTCCGCCATCAAATCATTTTCCCCTTCGCATCCTTTCCTTATAAGAAAAGAGTTGGAAGTGAAAGAGGAGTAAAATTAGTCCTCCGGAATGCATACTCATCAGATGAAACGCGGAATTACTTCCACTTCACGGCTGTCTTCTGTGTGATCGAGGTATTGCACTGGACGAGCCAGCCTATACGTACATCTGATTTATTGCTGGTGTCTAACCATGATAAAAAACTGCAGTGGTTTTTTTAATAACCTTATCATTTTTGAACTCGAGTAGTTAGATTACCTTATGTTTATATATTGTTGATATACTACGCAGTAGGGCTTCAAGGATTTCTCTTTATTTATTCAAGATTGAAAACATAACTGACAAGAACAAAACCCGTATATGTACACATTTGTGTTTACGTGAACACTTGTAAAATAACGCGAAGATATACTTGTGAGTATGTGTAAATGTGATTTGTTTGTTTCATCGGTCCGGATTTCATGCGAAATGCGATCCTTGAGAAATGTTTAGCCGGCTAAAAGCTTATTGATCAGTCGCGCCTAGACTTGCTTGGTTATTTGTTAGACTGGCTGGAAATGAGGGCTTTCGGACCGCCCTAGGCGCGTCAGTAGGCGTCGGCCACATTACTAGTTCAGACAGTGTATTTCACTGTAGTGTAATTATTTTCAAGTGTCGTTGTTCCAAGCTATGACATCAGTCGAACACGATTCATTCATATTTTATGCTGATGAGACATACTAGTGCCATTCATAACGATTATTAATTTACGTTTCTCATTCCGCTTTTTGTTTCGAATTTATGTTGTTTTTTTAACAATAAATTGAATCATCTGCAGTCATCAATGCATCGGTCTTTGAGCTAATTTTCCTAATCGATTTTTCCTTCTTAAATTTTGCGAACACCAAAGTGCCTTAGTAACTAATAATACAAACTGTGTATATGTTGGTTTTGCAGAATGATTTACTATGTATACATTTTTGTCCCCGTTTAAGTTTCATAAAAATTGTACAAAGAAATTATAATTGATCTCACGAATACTTGTAATCTTTGCGGAGTCGGTTCGTTGAAAGTAATTTATAATTAAACGATCGTCTTACACGCGACCCGCTTCGCCACCCGCAAGTCAGACACTTCTTACTATAGACAATACCCAGTTATTTTATCTAGTGGTCATAATTCGAAGGTTTATTTTACATAATAAGTAACTACACTACATTATTTTAACTGACATATTTATCTTTGTACCACCTTTAAACTATGGAGGTTCAATTGAAGCTTATATTGAGAAATACATATTTATTTGTATGATGGCAACGTATTGCAACCTATTGTTTTTGCTAAACACACGCACGCACTACAAATACTTGCAACAGCCTACCATATCGTATACTCGACGCCGCTTTCTGGCACATTTCTTTATGGTCACACAAACGAGAATGTACAAAGATCACTTATTCCACGAGACCGGACTTTGTATTTTTAGATCTTTAAATACCAATAATGACCACCGCACACCTTTCTTGCAACTAACATTAAATCGCTAAAAGACCCAGCTTATTACTGTAAAGTTTAAAATCGCCTGCAGCCTACATTGCATGTCTATACGGATAATGCTAAATAATTGCAAAACTGTGCAAGCGATTTTCGTTGATATTCGATTAAACGCAAATTGGCTTTCACTGTGCGAGAAACAACGTCGATATCTACGTGAGAAACTGATTCTAGAATGTAAGTTTTAGAACTGTCTGAGTACTGATAAATGAAGGAAACGGGCGCATACTTCGCGGTTACTTGCAAATTGAGCTCAAACATTTATCATAAACGTAAATAGGTTTATTGGTGAGTGAATCGTCCGCCATCTGCGACGCAATATTGTTTAAATTGTACCAATGATAACCGACTGACCAGCTTTACCTTTGTTTACAGGTACAATGCCAGCCTACACCGCACACAGTGAGTCAAACGCCGCTAAAATGACGCCCGCTGACGATTTATTTATAAACGAAATACTCAATGATTTTTTCCTTTCCCTACACTTTAACGTTAGTCACCTTTTAACTTTTTTTTCTTCAGCGAGCGTTATTTCTATCTTACATTACACCAAAGTAATTATTTTCTAAGACATAAGTATGTCAGTCCCCGCAGACGTATGGAAATGAGTAGATTAAACTTAACAGATACTGTATTGGTGACGCAGTTGTGGAATTTGTTTATTACAATTACTCGGTACGGCGTCACCATACCGGGCTGTCACCGGAACGCAAATGAGTACGGAAAAGTACGCAAGAACAACCTTTAAATAATATAAATCGAAATATAATAGTTGAAATCAACTAGTAGGAGTTTTACAGCTTATAGATAAATCTCAGTAACTAAACGTAAGTAACGATATTAATAGCTAATAATTTTATTAACAAATATACGCTAGCCTAACAAGTATTAATTAAATGGCTAGATCAAAAAAATATTTAGACGTAGCGAGCGATATTTTAGAGTATATTTTAATACCATTCATTTTTTAAATACAAAAGAAACAAAATTGCATCGCCAAATGTATAAAAGTCTCTGTAGAATTTTTTTTATTACGAATTTAATTTTAAGTGGATTATTAGTACATATTATTATTATTCAAATTGTTTTATTTTAAACGATTCATATCAAATTTATTGTTAACTAGTTGTTGCCCATGACTTCTGCAATTCTATAAAAATCTAGTAATAAATATAGCGTATGACACCCACGGGTAGTACAACTTCCATGCAGTGATTTTTTTTTTCAAATCTGTTCAGTAGTTCCGGAGCCTATTCAATGCAAACAAGCAGTTCTTTCCTATTTATAATAATAGTAAAGATGGCATAAAGATTGGAATAAGAGCAAGACATATTATTTTCAGCTCATTTATCAATCGCAAAATAATATTTTGAACAATTATTCGTACATAACTTATCTTCCCAAACTTAAGTTGCATAATATTAATCATTTTAGCGCAACTATTGCCAAAGCTCACTTTATTAATACTTTTTTTAAAGAATTTATTTGAAGTTGTATTTATCGCCCACCAAAAGTTTTTACTAAAAAAAATGAATGGTATTACGATACAGTTTGAGATAGAACATATCGATTTCTCGCCTGTGACCTGCGAAGTGGGAGCAGACCGTCCTCAGGGTTTGAAGTTTTACATGGTATGTTGGCAAGGCTAATCATCTGATCATAATTACCACTTCACCATGTAACGTAATACATTCGTCTTACATACATAATTCTTATGTTTTAATTTTTTTTCTAGTCAACTCGTTTTATTTTTTTCATTCTTTACATAGCAAGAAATATACTTTAGCCATCTAGCGGCGAGTAGCAACACTAAACAGATTTGATACTCGTTTCTTCTATACCTAAGAGATGGCGCTGGTCGTCTAAAATACAGAAGTTTTAATTTACTTAATACTACATTTATACGAATGTATTTTTAACTAAAAACAAAAAACATCATTTGTTTATATTTTCTTTTGGGAAAAATTTTAGTCTTGGTTGAATATACCACTTTCTGATTTTTTAATAGAATATTTTTTATTTAAAACTAGCTTTTACCCGCGACTCCGTCCGCGCGGAATAAAAAATAGATAACGGGGTAAAAATTATCCTATGTCCTTTTCCTGGTTCTAAGCTACCTGCCTACCAATTTTCAGTCAAATCGATTCAGCTGTTCTTGAGTTATAAATGGTGTAACTAACACAACTTTCTTTTATATATATAGATTACTATCATTTTGTAATATATTATGTCGTGGTGTAAAAGAACATCGATGTATTTAAAAAAAAAGAAAAATAATTCCAATACGAAGTTTTAACAATATAAAACAATTTTTGTTGCTAATTGTAACTTTAAGCAATACATACAGAATTTTACTCTATCCGACATGAGCCCGGATAGCTCAGTCGGTAGAGCATTGGACTTTTAATCCAAGGGTCCAGGGTTCAAGTCCCTGTTCGGGCGGGCTATTTTTTGTATTTTCCTTCAAAGATTAAATTTCAAAACTTACGTGTAAATATTTTCCGTTTTATTTTTCAGTTACCAAATTAATTTGATGTGATAAAATTGTTTTTTCTTTTGTTTCTGTATTAACACACAACTTTTTTAATTACAGAATTGCATTACAAATTATAAAATTGATTCGAAGAAATGGTATTTATTTTACATATAAGATCTTATGCTTACTTAGTTATGTTTAAAATCCTAATATAGCTACTAAAGCTTGGTATAAAACAACAGCGCCATCTAGATCGATTCTTTGTTTCTAATATAATATTTGCTGGGTAACGTAGTGTCCCTAACTATTACTAGATGGCGTAACTGTAGAATATATTTTAATTAATAATTTTCTCAAAAGATGGCAGCACGTATTCTAAGTAAAATTAAAATTTCACGCTGTACAATGGCAAGTTAGTCATTTCTATTCTTTAAATTGGGGTGTCACAGGCTTCCCCTATCCTAAAACAGTGGTAGACGCCAGCAACAACAACATCCGTTGTATGAATTGGCCGGCTCGCCCAGTGAAATACCGCGATCACACAGAAGACATGCCTGAAGTGGAAGTAATTCCGCGTACAGTCTGATGAGTGTGATGCTGGTGTCCTAATTTTAGTCCTCCTTCATTTTAGGAAGGGGGGGGGGTGGATTTGATGGAGGAGGAGATGCATAGAAAGGTTAAATATTCTCTTTTTGTGCATCTCCTCCTTCGTCGATTGGGGGTAGGCAACGCATCTACAATTGTCTACGGGCAGCGGTCGCTTTGCCATTTTGGCGAATTCAGGTGGCCGCTTGCTCGTTTGCCACCTTGTAATATAAAAAAAATAATCTTCTGTAAGTTCTAATAACTGTGCATTTTGGATTTAACATACTACGAGCAATGTATCAAACATTCTTCTCCTTCTTTCTCCTTTCAAATCTTCTACTATCAGTAATTTTTCTAAAATACTTTTACCGAAAGCTTTCTCAATAAACTTGATTAATTTCTTTAAATTAAAATTGACAACATAATAAATTGGATATTACGTTGATTCGAGCGATTTCGCAGCAAGCGAACTGCAATGCGGCAGCCGAGCTTAATCGACATAACGTTTAGGAATTGGTTACTAGGCGCCTAGCAACTTATCGTATATTCTATGATTTATACAACAAACTAGCTGTTGCCCACAACTCCGTTAGCGGCGAATTAAAAAAAAATTAATTAGATAGTAGCCTATGTGTTCTAACAGACTATGTTGACTATGCCAAATTTCACCGAGATCCGTTGAACCGTTTTGAAGATATACTCTATCAAACATCCATCCATCTAAACATTCTCATTTGTAATATTAGTAAGATGTGCAGTTATCCAATTATCTTATTATTATGTATCAAAAACATTTAGTAATAAAAATTTCTATTCGAAAATAATTTATATAAATCTAATATGAAATAAATTATAAACATAATAAATATATAGTGAATTGTACTGGAACAAGAAAGATGTTAATAGCTGTCTAAGAACATGTTCTTACAACAATTAATTGTAATGATCGCATTTTTAGTACGTAACGTGTCTTAATGTAATAATTTATATCTATTAAGCAATGTGTTAGTTTTTTACCATGTTAAAGCGTGTGCACATGCGCTATCCTAGTTTTGTATGCAATTTTTGATGAATGGACATTTCTCAATAAGTGATGACACGAAGAAAACAATAGTACAATTGCTTAATAAAAACTTAAATAAACTTGGTCATATGAGAATTATTCCTGATTAAATTAATCACAATTAATAGTTAAAATACATCTCGAAGTTACACCGGCACATGTTTTTGCCATTGTCATTGCCGCGGTGTGCTATTTGGCCGCAAGTCAAGGTGCCGTGTGCGTCTTAGCTTAGCCCCTTGGCTCCGTTATGTCAGTGGTACACGAGGGGAGAATGAAGGCAGCCTGAGACAGAACGATACTGTTTTGACAGTAAATATGTCTCCAAACAATAGCTCTGCAATGTCTACTGCTCTGCCTCACTGTTCTGTAATCGTGTGTAACTAGCATAACACCGGCATTAACACATCAAAAGTATATCATTCTGTCCACAGTAAATAAGGCTCAGGACTGTTTCTCCGCTCCAAATAACAATTATCTCTGTGTTCATACGTAACAGTTATATAAGAAGTGCATTGTGCAAGTTGCGTTGCAGTTTGATTAGTCTTGATACTTTAGCACAACAAATTTATTACAACAAAAGATTTTTATTTTACGCAATACGCTTTGTTCTAGAAAAAAGCCGACTAATGTTTGATATGAAAGTGTCTTTAGATATTATAAATATAACAAGAGAAGACAGACTGATGTAAGAAGTAGAGAATTTACTAACGAACATTTCATTTGTGAACTCGATAAATAGATATGATGGAAAGTTTTGTTCAGTCTGCAATAATGCTGGTGGATTTGCTACTGGATTATTTATTACGCACGATAGATTAGTTTATCTTTGTAATAAAACGTCAATAATCAATGTTCATAATAAACAAATTTTATTTTCAATTTAGTAATAAGCGATAATGATCTGTAATTTAAATTTGATAATATTAAAAAATGTTTTGGAAATTTATAATTACAACTTAGTTAACAGAAGTATAAAAATGACAAGAGAGCATTATATGATATTACGATGAAATATTTAAATTCGGTTCAAGTTTTTAGGAAGAAATAAATTTAGCATCAGTTCCAAGATTTATAGTTGAAACTAAACTGGGTATCGTAGATTTAATTCCGAATGGAATTCAACAAACATTCAACAGGAAATAATTAACTAAATCATGTCAATCACAACCGTCGTTAACCCTTACTCGAAAGTAATTAATTCAGTGGCCATTGTTGATGTGAATAAACATGTTGGCAATTTATTGCGCTATAAAACTGCTAGAATGGTGCACACGCCGTCTGCAGTCCGATATTTTTAAACACTGCTAACCTATTTTTAGATGATTGATTTTTATTGGCACATCGCACGCGAAGCGTATCTAAATGGACGAGGTGGTTGCAATACTTGTTTACGAAAACAAAATCCGTATTCAGAGACAAATGTGTTGCATGAATCTAATAGACAAATGAGCTTCAAAATAAGAAAGGAGTCGGTACGGTTTTTCTATTTGATATTTCAATTTAGAAAGATTTAACAAGAAATACTAACTGCAAATAGATGCAGAAATATAATGGTAAATTAGTAGGACTGTGTCTCCCTCGATACCTTTGTCTTTTCTTTAAATTTAAAATTAATATAGATTTCATTAATTTGTCATCACTCTTAGCCACTAACAACAGAGTCAAACTGTCATCTGCGCTTATAAATATAAAGCTAAAATTGTATTCTTAGTAACGGAAGTTGAAGAGTAATGTTTTATTTATAACCAGTTAATCTTTTCACGGGTCGTTTTTGATTAATGAAATTGAGGTCAGAATTGATATATTTCATACGTTTCCCGAAGACGTCGACGACAGATATAGACGGGCTTTGCCACTAAAGCAACCATATCTTCGTAGACGGTGAAGACTTCTTTCAAGGCTCGTTTGAAATAGTCGGCGTGCTTCCGTTCTGAGAACATCCGTAACGAGTTCCAACAAAACTTGACGTTTCTGATACTTTCGAGGATACGATATTGGTTGTGTGATTTATTTTGTACTAGCTTTTCCTGTTGATGTTCTTTTCATCAAATCTATCAGAAACTGACCATTATTGGTGATGTTCTGTTTATTTTCACTAACAGGAATAAAATGTATAGTTGCATTGTTTACGTTTTCAACTTCTTATTCCGACACTGCTAAAATAACAGTTTTCCCATTTTACACAAAAACTAAATTTCCAGTTTACTAAAGTGAATATAGAAATAGTACATTGAATTTGTGTAAAGTTAAATTCATATTGTGAAAACTAAAAAAAGGTGTTTATAGTCGCCATTTCGCTGTTAAATTAATATCTATTACACCGCTTAAAATAAAATTGAATCTATTTGTGAAGTTGTTTATTTGTATCAATTAAAATACCTGCGATGTGTTAACGCAGAGCAATGATCTAGTAATTAACTAACCGAAGTGGCTCGGTCAGGTATTTTCCCGGTCAAATTAATTTGATCAATTAATTGAGGCAATCAAATGAAAGTAGCTTGAATAAACTAAGAACTAGTAGCTATGTAAAAATGTATATCGTCTTTCACTATAACAAATAAATTCTGTTTTTTGATGTTACCGCTATGGACCGACGAAATGATTTATTACCGATATGCTGTGTCCATCAAGGGCTTTCCTTTTCTTTTTACGGTGGGATTTCACTACAGTAAAACCTATACAATATGTATTGGTTGTGTAGGTGGCAATGGAACCCTACAGTTAGAGGAACAAACAATATGAATCGGAAACCTCACTGATGTGGACTTGATAATAATTTATGTTTTTGTTCCACAATAAAAGGAGCAAATGCACAAGCATTCTAACACCCACAAGTCTAGATCACCTTGTATGCCCTTTATGAAGGTCGGACGCTCTTTTATTGCTTGATTGCGACTGGTTTAAAAAATATAACACTCAATTTCTATATTAAGCCTCTCATAGTGAGTTCTCTGTACGTGTTTACATAACTAATGCTAGTAATCAAATAGTTGCAGCTACCTGTCGCCAGGCTGCCACTGCCACGCGCCCACAATAACTGCAATCTAAATTGCAAAATGTACTTCCACTTAGCATAGACGGCGCGCGCCGTTTCGCGTCACATATAAATTGATGTTATTATTATGATTGATAGGACTCGGAAAAATCCGCTATCATATTACGGCAATAGTGATGTGCAGTAACATGATATCGATAAGAATTTGTAAAAAGATTATCTATCACAAATCTGTCGAGCTCGATTTTTGCAAAGCTGGTGTGGGTTCTTATACGAACAAACTAGTAAATTTAATGCAATGATATTTGCATATTTGTTAGTCACTGCTGTTGTGAAAGCTTTGATACAACATAATATCATGTGGTCATAGCAACTATTTTTCGGTTTGATGGTCTGTCACAATCCCGTCAAACAAATAGTGCTTATTAATTTTATAAGTGTCAGTCATAAAATAAACTACTGGAATACGATCTTTCAAGCGTGCAAACAAATCTATTATTTATTCCCGTCTTAATACCTTACAAATGTCACCCACATAATAATCATTTTGTAGCCCTTTGTGCAATATGGCTAATAAACGTCTAGTGAACGTAATATCGGGTCACCGTCGTCGGTAATTACGATCGTAAACCGTTACAAAACGCTCATTCGTACAACAAATGCTGCGAACAATGCATATTGCGTAAAGCGTGTCCTTCCACCGAACTCGCTTGGCCTTATGCAGCCCGTATTCACACTATCGGTGCACTAGCCTTTGACTACGAAACGAACTAGACAAAGAGTGGCCGATTTACTAAATGCATTCTGGCACAGATCGAGGGGCTGTCGTTGTGAAGAAAATCACACATTTACATTTACACGCACAAATACACAATGTGAAGTATCTCGACCTGTGGACCTAACATGAAAATTTGCGAGAAAATATTAGTATCGACATCGACAAAATTTATATGAAATTTGTGCAGTGCCCTTATTGGGTCGGTGTCGATACGAAGTAAGTATTCTCAAATTTTCGTTAGAGGCCCACAGGTTCCATCTTTTAAAAATCAAATGTACCCATACTATCGACCTTAATACGACTAGTAGCGATTTATTACATTTTTGAATCGGTCCGGTAGTTTTGCAGATGTCTGCAATGACTAAACACACAGACTCCTTACAGTCTTTAAGTGGAGCCAGGTGTTCGGCTAATATTACGTTCTCTCGAGCATGTCCTTAAAGAGCACTAGATTATTAGTAATTGTGGTAGTAGAAAACATATAAGTTACTAATAATAACCGTATAATCTGTGGTATTTGTCTCTATATGTCCATATGTATTTCAACTCATAATAATGTATTCAGCTAACATCTGTTTAGCGTGATACTTGACGTACTGAATGTTTATATTTTACTATACTGTGCAAATGTTAGCATGCTATAAATTAACATAAGGTGAACATGTTTGCATTAATAAAACCTACTTTCATTGGCCAATATTTGTGTTGTCAAGATTTGACGAATATTAGACTGTTATATATATGATCTTAGTTATAGATAACTAGATGCGTGTTATCTCTTGCACTTGCGAGACCGTAACCTGAAAAAACATCCGCAACAGATGAGTCATTAAAACTATTTGGGTTCGATGTCGAAAACGGGACGGGATTAGTGGGTCAAAGTTATTACATAAAGTCGATTGAAAGTCCGGTTTAAAACTAGCCTTTCAATAACCCTTTTGTTGAGGCAATTGCAAAGAAATTACTGTCGAAATAAAATTTAATTCCATTTCCCATCGGAGAGTGCTCGCACGGTTGCGAGATTTACATTATGTAAAATGTAGGTCGTTACTTATCATCACGTATACAAAGAAACGTGTTAAATTCGCTCTTGACTCGTATGTTTTATGCGCGCAAAGGTTATCCACCTGATTTATTATTCTTCTAATGTTGTTACCTGGCTTAGGATAACAAGCAAAGACAAGTGTAACCAAATGACTTAAATTTGGTTTGGATTACTTTTATCTGAAAGTTATGAGCTCAATTTTCAGCTCACTCATGTATGGTTATCATGGATAATTTTTCGAGTTTTGTTATTTTTGGTAGATGTTGCGAGATGTCTACAGTTTTGAGATCTAAACAGCTTCTAAACAGCCAATTGCAATTGCTGATTGTGTTTATTCTGGTAGCTACATTATTCGACATGAATTCATGCTTAATCTTAGCCACTGACGAAAAGGGTATTTTACGGAGTGTATTTTGTGGAAATGCTATAACTACCTTTAATTTTATCTTGATGGACATTAGGGTGTTTCAATAAAAAAACTTTTTTTTTTTTTTTGTTAATGGTGTCGAAAAGTTGAAAGTACACATAAAAACAAAAATTTTAGCGCCTAGTAAAGCCCTTAATATTAATATTAAGGTTTGCCTCTATTCATTCGTAATTTTTCTATTTAAATAACACGGGAAAACTTTTTTTTTATTTTAAAATTTTAATTACTTTGGATTGGCTTGTTTGCGCTACATCTCAAAGCAAGGGTCTATAGGAAATTTCACGCTCTACAAAAAACGTCTGATGGTCAAAGTTCCTCAGATCAACCGTTTCAAAGATATCTGCGATCAAAAATAACACTAATCAAAAATTTCAAATATTTTCCAATAAAACTGCAAAAAAATATCATACCCTATATTTATCTTATTTTTTTCTGTAAAATCACTTGAATTTTGTTTGCCTGAGATGGTAATTTTTTTTTTGCTCATTTACTCAATACGTAACTCACAAAAAGCACAAATACATAAATATAAAGGTTAAAAATATCAAATAAATGATTTTTGGGTTTATTTTATAGCAAATTTATTTTATGTGTCATAAACTTCATAAATTTTTGTAAGAAGAAAATGTAAAGTTCCTCATTACATTAACTAACCAAGCACTCATCATTGCATTTTATTCAAAATAATAAAAAATTTATGTAAATATTTTAAATCAATTGAATCAACTATAAAATTTGATCAATTTTTCCATTCAAAAAATTCGACAGAGCTTTATTTAGCTCTGTCGAGAAAAGTAGTATAATCGTTTGATCTGAGTAGTGTAGCTAATAAGCTCTGTGTTGGTAAGACTGGCCGTTCGGTACCAACTTCAGTTTGTTGCTCTGCTTTTAACGCTTTATTATATCTTCTCGTCATTGTCTTTCTTCATTGATACTGATTGTTTTTTAAATCCGTTATATTATTAATTTAATTTGCGTAAATATATTAGATATAAATTTTGTGATCATAATGGTAAAAACAGTGTACTTGATTGGTGATGTGTTAAGTGAATTAGTTGGAAAAAAATTACCTTCTTTGAAAGAGGTTATGTCACTTTTATTTTATTATCTTGAAACGAAAAATTTTTCAGTGAAAGAAAGTATATCAATTACTGTCGACAAAGTTTTCGAAATTTGGTGTGTGGCACAAATCCCGACAAGAGAGAAAAGATCTGCTTTTTTAAAACTAACCTCAAATCACAATCGATGGAGGAATTTACAAAAAAATCGTAAGAAGAAAAAGTCAAAATCTCAAAAAAAAAATGAAGCCGTTTTTCGGGACGAATTAAATAAACTATTTGACATAGCTCATGCCAATGTTTTAAATATTCTGGATAAAGAAAAAAAATTATTTTATTTGGGACAAAAATCTTCCAGTCGACGTGGTTTTATTTTATATAATTCTCTACCAATTTCAGAAGATGTCGAAGACATGGATGTTGATGTAAACAATGATAATAATAATAACAGTAATAGTGATAACAATAATGGAGAGAACATTGATATCAATTATAATAATAATATTGATAGTGGTACATTTGAGATCGGAGAGTTCGGTAGTGACAATGTTGACTATCCTTGTGCAGTTGAGACTGATGACGTTGCTAATCATGAAATATCAAGTCATACATCTAAGTTATCTCAGAAATCATTGGAAAGTAATACTTCTCGTATAATCTCTGATTATGAAGATGAAATTCCAAAACAACAAGTTCCTAAAATTGATATAATGACACCAGAACTTGCTGCGGCTTTGGATAGATCTAACGTGAGTAGTCGGGCGGCAACTTACATTATTGCCGCTTTATTAACTAGCCTAAATATTGATTGTGCAAGCGTAAACTTCAGTCATCTGACTATTCACCGAGCACGGGAAAAATTCCGGAAAGAAGCGACGTTAAATCTGAAAACTAATTTGGAAACTGATAATTATGTACTACATTTTGATGGAAAACTGTTATCAGATATTACAGGTACGGAACAAGTTGACCGGCTTCCTATTATTTTATCATCATCAGGAAAATTTCAACTGTTAGGAGTTCCTAAACTAGAATCTGGGACTGGACAAAACCAAGCTTCAGCTATTATAACAACAGTAAAACAATGGAATATTAATACTGATAACATCAAAGCATTGTGTTCTGATACTACAGCGTCAAATACGGGTAAATAACTTATTAATGACAAAAATATAAAGCGGTTAATTATAGTAATGTTTAAATGCTAAATTCTTATTTTATTTTTACAGGAATCAGAAATGGTGCGTGTGTATTAGTAGAAAAAGCTCTGAATCGAAAACTGTTATACTTGCCATGTCGACACCATGTTTTTGAAATTGTTCTTCGAAGTGCATTTGAAATATACTGGCCTGCTTCGTCTGGCCCAAACGTTCCAATTTATCAGAGATTTAAAAAAACGTGGGATGAAATTGATCAATCAAATTTTACGGCTGGTATTTGTGACATAGAAGTTTTGGAAGTTATAACACCAATCAAAGATAAAATTCTGAAATTCGTTAATAATCAAATAGAAGTAAATTTTTTTAATCTAGCGCTGAAGAATTATCAACTGATGTTAAAGTGAAACATAAAAATGCTTCAAATTCATTGTAATCATCGATTTTACACTGATTAATTAACTTCCCGTTGATTAAAAATATTGGAAATCAATTTCACATGACTATTACACTCTTAATCATCATTAATGATTATAATTGCATTTGTAAAATATTTTGAAACTTTCACTTCACATGAGATGATAATAATTAATTTTCTTTACTTTGAGGTTGCAATATAATAAATTTCATTTTGACTTTGAACTTTTTTTGTAGATGGATCATTGTCGAGACGATTACCGTGAACTTCTGCAATTATCATTGATATTTTTGGGTGCTACTACTACAAATATTACATTTAAGCGTCCCGGAGCCGTCCATCATGCAAGGTGGATGGCAAAAGCAATATATTGTTTAAAAATGTTTTTATTTAGAAATGAATTTCATCTTACTAAATCAGAAATAGTTGGATTACGAGAACTTAGTTTATTTATCATAATATTCTATTTGAAAGCTTGGTTTACTGCGCCGTGTGCTATAACAGCACCTAATAATGATTTAACTTTAATTAAAGAATTAATTTCATATAAAAAATTTAATAATACTGTTTCACGGACATGCTCAGAAAAATTAGCCGATCACTTGTGGTATTTAAACAGCGAGTTGTCTGTTTTATCTCTCTTTGACAAAACTGTATCAGTTGAAATAAAAAGAAGAATAGTTCAGGCTTTCAAAAACTGTAAAACCAATGAAACTACAACAAATCGCTTTATAATAGATAAGAAAAATTTAGAGTCATTATTAAATAAAGATCTTAGTCAATTTGTGTCTAAGAAATCGGTAAATCTGTTTGAATCGTTTAATTTGTCGTATGATTTCACTGATGAGGATGTAGCTTTGTGGCCTCAGAATCCAAATTTCATAGAAAACTTGGAGTATTTTGAAAAACTTAAAGTTGTAAATGATGTAGCAGAACGCGGTGTGGCATTGATAGAGCAGTATAATCGATGCTTAACAAAAAATGAAGAACAGCTTCAGTATTTATTACAAGTAGTGACAGAACATAGAAAACGATATCCTAATTGCAATAAAAATAATTTTATAAAACTGTAATATTTTAAAGTTGAAAAAATTTTATTACTTGTTGTTGAATATTGTTTTTTGTTATAAAAAATTGATTGTTCAATAAAATTTATTAGTATTCGGTGGAAAATTAAATAAATTTGTCATAAAATAAACCCAAAAATCATTTATTTGATATTTTTAACCTTTATATTTATATGTATTTGTGCTTTTTGTGAGTTACGTATTGAGTAAATAAGCAAAAAAAAAAATTAACCGTCTCAAGCAAACAAAATTCAAGTGATTTTACAGAAAAAAATAAGATAAATATAGGGTATGATATTTTTTTGCAGTTTTATTGGAAAATATTTGAAATTTTTGATTAGTGTTATTTTTGATCGCAGATATCTTTGAAACGGTTGATCTGAGGAACTTTGACCATCAGACGTTTTTTGTAGAGCGTGAAATTTCCTATAGACCCTTGCTTTGAGATGTAGCGCAAACAAGCCAATCCAAAGTAATTAAAATTTTAAAATAAAAAAAAAGTTTTCCCGTGTTATTTAAATAGAAAAATTACGAATGAATAGAGGCAAACCTTAATATTAATATTAAGGGCTTTACTAGGCGCTAAAATTTTTGTTTTTATGTGTACTTTCAACTTTTCGACACCATTAACAAAAAAAAAAAAGTTTTTTTATTGAAACACCCTAATGGACATATTAGATACAGTTGTAACTAAGCATTAACAGAAAAATTTCGCTTTAGTGTTTTTTTTTTTTGAGTGGTTAATTTTGATTGATGTTGTTCTGGCATCTATCACCCAATAAAAATCAGGAAGAGTTTTAAAGCTTTCCTAAATAGGCTTCTGCGTACACCATTCTTTACCGTTAAATTGTAACAGACTTTTAAAGAAGTTTGTTTAATTTCAAGTGAATTTCAACTAAGTTTTGTTACTATAAAACTAAACGAAATAAAAACAAAGCATATTTGGCTCTTTGGAATCAGGTAGCTTCGCTCTCGTAAGATCCTGCCAATGACCTCGCTTAAATTACAAACCATTTGTTATTGAGCCGGCTGTCATTATAAAGTCGGCATTATCTCATCGTTCACTCGGGGGATGACGTCAGCCGACCGACGAGAGGTGCGTTTTTGCACTTCTTTTTGCTCCTTATCGAGGGACCTGTTAGCCTGATAACGTTTTGAATAATATTTAATTATGTTTTTGTTTTTTCTACTTTATGACGTAAATTCAAATTACACAAAGAGCAGTGGTGTACAAATTATCGCAAGATTTTTGGCACGAAATGTGCATTCTATTTGCTTTCAGTCGAGTTCATTAATTTAGTGATTCATGCGCATCGCTGTTGCTTTTCACTTTAATTAAGGAAAATAATTATTCACAGTAAATTTTCTCTTAACTCAATCTCTTTTACAAATAAGAAGTTTTAGTAAATAGCTTGACGACAGCTTAACATTGTAGGGACGACGTGGGGTGCTTTGTCAAGCGTGGCGCGATAATTTTCGCTTAACAGTTATAGTTGAACGTTAAAAGGTTTAACTGTTGAGCCGCGAACACTTTGCAACTGCCCGCTAAATCTGCCACCTGCTAAACTGCTTATTTATATGCAATTCCGCATTGCTTACGGTGTGGTCCACACTTTATACGTGCTTATAATCTCTCTACGACTCTATAAAATGGTAGTTTATCCTTTTTAAAATTCATAAAATATGTTTTGATAATTCAAACTTTTCAAGATAAAGTCATGTTGTTTGTCTCGGATTGTTTTACAAGTAAATAAACTAGATATTTGTAATAATATAATGCTTCTCTAAATAGATCTCTATTGATTCTTATTAAGGACATGATCAATAACGTAAGTTTTAGATCAATCGGTATAATAGTTTTTAGGATTAGTAAGATGCTGTCCATAAAACATTCTCTGAGATGATATAACATAAACATTGCACACTTACGAGGGGAGGTCCAAAAGTTCGCGGAATGGAGGGGATGGAGTGGGGATAGGGTAGCTCGCTTAGTGTCATACTAATTGGGCACTCATAATTAGTATATATATAACATTTCAACCCTATAGTGCCATTCGTTTACGAGTACTCGCCTGCTGAACAAGTCAATCCGGAAGCAAACTGCAACTATGGAGAAAATTGAACATCGCGCTGTGATAAAATTCCTTACCAAGCAAGGAAAAAACGTTCAAACCATTTTAAATGAAATGGAAGCCGTTTATGGAGATCAGTGCCCTGGTAAAACAATGGTTTATAAGTGGCATGGTCTTTTTAAACATGGTCGAGATTCAATTGAAGACGACTCTTGCTCTGGGCGGCCAGCTGACGCCACCACATCAGACATCGTCGAAAAAGTCGAAAAACTTGTACTCGAAGACACACGTTTGAAGAAGAAACAATTATCTGCATTTGTTGGAGTATCAGATACAACTATTTTGCGTATCCTGCACGACCACCTGGGCATGACAAAAGTCAGTGCAAGATGGGTGCCGAGAATGCTCACGCCGCTTCAAAAACAGCAGCGCGTCGACGCGTCTAAGCACTTTTTGGAGTTGTGTGGAGACGAGCCCGTGCAGATTTTGGAGCGGATTGTTACTGGAGATGAAACATGGGTTCATCACTTTGAACCTGAGTCCAAACAGGAGTCCATGCAATGGCACAAAAAGGGTACACCACCTCCCAAAAAATTCAAGGTGTCAGAATCGGCGGGAAAGTTGATGGCCACTGTTTTTTGGGATTGTAAGGGAATATTACTCATTGATTATAAAGAAAAAGGTACCACTATAACCGGAGAATACTACGCACTCATATTAGAAAAGTTAAAGGAGTCAATTAAAGAAAAACGTCGAGGAAAATTGGCCAAGGGTGTGTTGCTTTTGCAAGACAACGCGCCGGTTCACAAGAGCCGAGTTGCCATGGCTGCTCTGCACACACATGGGTTCGAACCACTTGTTCACCCACCCTACAGTCCAGACCTGGCTCCTAGCGATTTTTATTTATTTCCAAATTTAAAAAAAGAGCTAAGGGGAAGGAAATTTTCCGACGATAATGAAGTGAAGGAGGCAATTTCGGCCCATTTTGAGGCCAAAGACAAAAAATATTTTTTCGATGGTTTAGAAAAATTAATTCATAGATCGAATAAATGTATTAGACTTAAGGGTGATTATATTGAAAAGGAAAAATAAATTTATTGTTATATTTCATTGACAACCCCTTCATTCCGCGAACTTTTGGACCTCCCCTCGTACATTTGCCTAAAAGAATAAAATAAAATCTGAGTCCGTGGGAACAGGTCCATTACAATGGATAAAAGACCACCACTACAAGTGTAATGTGACCGTCATGCTTGCAGCCTGTCACAAGCTCACTGATCATATTACCCTACATCCTTTTGTTAGCCGCCTTTTTTTAATTGTTCTAGCGAAGCAACATTATAACAACGTGTTTCCACTACCGAAATACTCGTACAAAATTGTCATCAGTCATTTTCCTTGCAGAAAGTGGATACCAATATTTTTGTGTGCATTATTCGTGAATGGGAAGTCCCTGTTGTAAAGAATTATAAATAAAATTTTCCTCTTTAAATCATCATTGACAAACTTTAGTGTATTATAAATTGAATTATAACTCATGGGTTCACGCAAAATGATTCACAATCCGGACGTTTGATAGTTGTGGGAACGCAATCGAGATATGCTGCTGACGGAAATTATCCATAACCTTATCTCTAGTTCAGACGGGAACATTCTAGATCAAATATTGCTGCAGGAGGAAGTGCTATATAACCTGAATACTTTCATAGTGTCAGTGAACGGTGGATATAAATTAAAAAGATTTAACTGGTTAAACCTCTGAACTCAAAAAACTTTATTGAAACTAAAAAAAAAATGCTATGGAATTAATTTTTATAGTACGTCTACAAAAATTAATTAGGAAATGCAAAGAAATTTCCGAGTGACTAAGCTAAGACTAAGGAAATGACTAAGGAATTTTCTGCACGCAAACTGTACGCCGGTTCTTGTTCGTTGTTCCCTAATTTGGATATCAAAGGTAACTTATTACTGTAACTTACTAATCTTTTAATATGCACAAGTATTTGATCCTGATAAATGTTATATATGTGTTTATGTATTAGGTATACGTTAAACATTATTTAAAATTAAACGTGTCTTCGTTAGTAATTTTTGTACAGCAAAGCAACCCTGCGTAGATTGCGTGCACGGGTAGGTCAATGACCCGTAACCGAAGACACGTGACCGCAATGTGTCGATCATCCCCTCTCGTCCGGATCTGGCAAGGTTCGACGGACGACCTTTGTGTACAGCTTAATGACCTTGGGGTTACGTTACATGGGGTTGAGATTTTTTTATAAGAATCACCGACTTGAATAATCAATCACTAGACAGCACTTGCCAGTTTCGTTCCAAATAACTGGAAAGATCAATCTAATGGTTTACACTGCGATGAATTCAAATAATCTCCGACATTAGAACTAGACGCCCAACTTGAGATGTTTCAAACGTCGTAAATATAATGCTTTAAATACTGGGTCTATCTCTACTCATCCATAAACATGTAGATTATAGGATTATTTCATCATCTGTATTTAACTCGATATCGGCGGTGATTAATCAAACAATTCAAAATGCACATGGAGCAAGGCACGGCTACATCGTTAGCGTATTTTGGTGCACTGTGGGTGGCGGCTCGATTTCGCATCGAATCAATTACTCGGTTTATTGTCCGCTGGAGAACCTTTTATCCTTGTCAAATATTAAAATTTATTACGCCTGTCGTTGATTCTAATTAACGCTAGCTATTGTTTTTGCAGTCCTGTGTTTTTGTTATGATGAGCTATTGTTTTGTTGTTGTTCCCTACTTTTTCTTTTATTTAACTTTATTTTGTTAATATAGTTTTTACTTTATCTCACATTAAATAAATTTTATTTTAGTAGTAATTTTATTTCATAAACGTTCTACTATAAATTCATTAATTATTTGTGTTATAACCTTAAAAAATGATTGACTCCGGATAACGATTGAAATTGTTTGGCCTTTGATACAATTGCCTTTCCTTAATTCGTTCTGTTTAAAAAGTAGTTATGTGAAATGTTAAGTATCAAGGTGCCATATAACTTACAATAATTGCTATTGTGTTTGCAATCCAGGAAATGTAAGGTTTTAAATATTACCTTAATTTTACGATTCCCGTTTCCTTTTACCCTTTAAACGATTTAATTGTTTATAAAACTTTGTTTAAGGAAAGCGAATACGTTTAGCAGAATTTTGAAATGTTGTTTTCAGTTATATACGTGTCTCGCGCCTGAAATAGATTTTAACACGCACCGCGGTACTGAATCAAGGCAACCTTCAGGTAAACACGTTGAAATTAATGTGTGCAGAACTGGTTGTGTACGTAAAATTACCTTAAATATTGACTTTATCTTCTAATGTTAACAATAACTTGTTTATGATTTTGTTCTTTTGTCTTAATTTCTATATGGAAATGTTCCATATTTGAGTTTTTGTGTGTCGGTCGGAACAAAATGTTAAACAATCTTCAAATTCAACCATGAAAATAACAAAACTGTTATGAGAATTGGCGTTAACGTATATAGCGCTTAAAACCAAGGGCCAATATAATATGGTCCTCCAAACTTCTTGTTCATTTCCCTCCCGGCGTTAATTCAGTAATATTTTTGCAGGGGTGGGAAGGTCAATGTTTATAGGTTTATCTGCCAGGCAAGAACCCAGGTCAAGGTGAACCAGGCGCCACTACGGAATTGAACGAAAATAAACAATCATGAAAACGTTACTCATTTGTTTGTACCTGTTTCATGTACAGATGTTTTCAAGCTTTAGAGGTAACTAAGATTAATGTTGCGCATTTATATCACGTTATCAGGATGTAAAAAAACACATAGTAAATAATCCCTTTACTAAATAGGAAAAGAAGTATTCTCCAGAGAAAATAATGAATATACCACAATTATCGTAACTGAAATGGCAATAACGCAACAAGTTTACTACATTTAAGTGTCAACAAGTTATCAAAAAAACTTCTCAAATTGTTATCTAATTTTCCATAACTTGTAGTTTATCGTTACCCAATTTATGTTTCATTAGCTAATGAAACTTGTTATAACCTGACATGAAGCAATCGCCAGCCAAATTCTTCCTAACGAATTAGCATACATCGTTCCAATAAAAATATGTAGATGTATTTTGGTAAATATAACCATTCGTGCGAAATCGGGGCACGTCTCTAGTGTTTGATGTAATCCAGCTCTGTGGCATCGCGGAAGTATTAGCTCAGATAATTTATTGACGCGGCTGCCCCCGCGGCGCTATTTTATTTTTAAATTAAGCTTTTATTTTAGGCGACAGCTCAAATTCGAACATCGTCTTCTTTTCATGTCAGTTTTTTTTTTTTGTGGAATATAAATTTCATTCTATTTTGTTATTTGTCCTACGTTATGTTTATATGAATTTAAATTTTAAAATTATTATCAAATATTAAGATTGCCACAAAGTAGATTTATTTTAGGACTTAGGAAAGCGGAAAAAACAGATTAGTGTTATATGATAAGACTGGTATTAAAATTAATATTTACTTTTATCAGTTCGTTCTCTATTACAAACGCCTAGAAGGCCATGTAAATGCTATACAAAGTATGACTCTTCTTATCAATAACAGGTCAATAAGCTTCATTAAACATTGTTGTTTACTCCATAAATTATTATTAAATGGATGTCTGTATGCTTCATTATTTGCTTTGTTTTTTTCTAGATAAATATTGACTCGCATTCACTAGAACTTTTGAGAAGATATTGCTCGTTTTCGAAGAAGAGATAAATTTTTGCTCGGGTATATCCTAATTTGATGCTTTTTTCCCTATTTTATATCTCTTCACAGAATAAAGATGTGATTTCCAAATAGTTTATGTGGTTATTGAGTTATTCTTTGAGGAGTATTGAGGATGTCTTATATTATTGCGATCGGTATAATACACCAGTTTGCCGAGTGGTCAATCAAACAATTTTCTACATCTCTTGATTTTTTTTCCATCCAAAGGACGTCATTGTCTGATTAATATAAGTCTTGTTTTGTAATTAACACGGAACAAAGAATTTGTATCGGAAAATATGAGGCCAAGTAACTTGAAATAATTTCGTTTTGTTGTTTTGTAACAAAGATATACCGATTACAGTTTAAATGTCATATCCTTCAAGGAGTAAGGACCGAAACGAACGTGATTCCGGATCAAAAGGCGATTGTTCCGTACCATTTATCACCGGTCCACGGTCTACGGGCCAAACAAATGGTTTAAATGTTACCGACAAAGTAAAGTGTGATCTAAGTTGTAACGCATTAAGATAAATATTACATCGGCGTAACATTATCGCCATTATCGGTCTCCGCACGCGCCTCTAACGACCGTTTGTATGATTTACAACGTACTACTTTGAAGGGTACCTTTGTTGGCTTAACGGGGGCTGTTACATGATATAACATGATTACACAATCGGCCCGTTTGACGTTTGCTGAAGGTTATCTCGCACTGCACGTTTTTGCTGCACTGTTAAGATGATTGTACACTCGATTCCTCGTAATTATGATAATGATTATTGGCGTTTGTACCATTGTTATTAAAACAATACATATTGTTGTTCATTTATGCAGTAAAATGTGATACAAGAGGATTTTCAGGTTTTGACTACAAAGCTTTTTATATGTATCTACACTGCTTTACAAAAATATTAATAACTTTATCCTTTGACGAAAGTTTCCTTTTTATTTACAGCATGACGTCAGCTTAAGTTGACCAGTCTCAATGTACAAGTGTGTACTTGTAGGCTGTAGAACGTACTGTGGTATTTCACGTTCTCGATCTTTCCGATCGTATCGAAGGCGTACAATTTGCCACTTGAGATGTTGAAAGGTTCAACAGCTCTATTGATTTCGATGTGTTGTTGTTGAACACGTTTCGAGTATTCGATATGCATTTGTCTTTACTTTGTAACACATTTGCTTATTAATAAAATATTTTACTACTGTTTGTGAAGCGCATGTTACTATTTAGGATACTTCAAGGGATATACTTGTAGCTTGACTGCCAAGAGGGTAATTTTTTGACTTTATACGAGCTTACAGGCCTACAGGAGTTATCTGTCAGTAGTCAGTCAGACTTTTTGATTTTCAACAAATGTAGTGCTTATTTGTATTGCAATCTGTGATATTACTAATTCCAATTGAGAGTTACAATCAAGTAAACGATTGTCTGTCCTTAACTGAAATAATAGTAACATTTACGAATGTCCGAGACGCCATTATCGACGCGGCCGCTGGCGTACCGGTAGTTACCGTTAATGTGCAATTGAAAATGCAGCAACAGCATACATTGCAAATAGATACTGATGCAATAAAATAAACCGTGTCAGTAATAAGCATAAATGCTTCAGGTTTATGCTATCGGAATCCAAGAGTGACTTTGACTTTAACGACGGAACGATCAGCTTCACGATATTGTAGAGTTTTTATGTTTGCGAGTTTTATAGATTCACAAGTTAGTAACGTGTTTTTTTAATAATGGTTTTATTTTGTAAATATGAAATTCTTAAGTAATATATCGACGGCAGAAAGCGGAAATGTCGTATCTCAAAATATCTAGTTTTACACCAGAGCCAAAAAGCTATTTCAAAAAAATCACAACTCCTAAATTAATTAAGATAGGAAGTTGAACTTTGGAACGTATTTCTATCAATCTAAGCGTTATTTGATACCGTTAATTGGTATGTCCTAAAGTTACTAATCCATTGATTATTTTTTTACTAGTTACAGCAATTGATGTTAACTTATTTGGGCCAATTTTCGAGATACGACATTTCCGCTTTCTGCCGTCGATATTTCATAATAAAAAAAAATACATGATATCTTTTACTTTAAAAGAAGCATAATTCGATGGCTCCTACGAATAAGGGATAATGTGCAAATTGACAACTTTTCAGGAGAAGTTCTCAGAGTTTCTTCTACCATATAGGAAAATAGGCCACATAGGCCTATAGTTTAGTTATAAATCAGTAATTTGTTACTTTGGCCCATAAACATTGAAATATATTTAGAAGAAAGTAAATCCATTCATAAGAGATGAAAGAAAGGGAATGATTCTTAATGAATTGATTTTTGGAACGGAGATGGTTTTATATGTCAAGTGATGAGGATGTCCATGGGCGTCGATAATCGACCTAATGTTCCCGCCGCTCGTTTGCCCTCTCCTCGTACTAAAAAAATATTTTTTTTTTTACAAATATTTAACCTCACTGAGATTTTTATTTATAGATTGCATCGTTGTCGTATCAGTTTATAACAGATATAAAATGTTAGATCTACCATAAGGAAGATACTACATTAGCATAAAATGCCTTCGGTACCTACCTGATTGCATATCAATATCTTATCGCTTTATGTTTACATGTCCATATTAAAATCATCTGATCACATCATGTAGCAATATGTTCCTACTATTTGTTGCTAATTCGCTACAAATAACATAAATAACCAGTTGTATTGATATCTTGCCAAGTGTATTCATATTCTGAATTCCGTGACCAGACCGGTATTTTAAGATGTTAAATATTGAATTATTAAAGATGATGATTATTTTGGAAGACAGCCTAGAATTTGTGTCTGCGAATGTAATTAAATTTTGCGCACAAGAAGATTTATTTATGTTTTTTAAAAATTACGTTTACTATCAACGCAAATACATGTAAAATGAGTAATCTATCCAGATAAAATAGTTTAATACTATTATGAAATATATACTTTGAGTAAATTTCGTAGAACTTTTTCTTTCGTCGTCAACGTCAACGGACTTTTGTTTACTTTACGGTGATATCGCGTGTTAACCAGAACTCTACTGGAATGACTCAGTTTAATAAGAACGTCTCTATAAAGATGAAATGTTATATTTTAGACGCAATTAAATAAGGAATATATACAAGTTTTATATTGCATATCGTGACGTGGGCTACTTTTATTATTTAACAAATAAAACGCGTCGACGGTTCATATATTAATAATTATTTTGTAATTATAAATCGTATGATCGACTTTCCTAACCTTGGGACCGGCTGCGGTTTGTGACCTTGCCGACTCTGGAGCAAAATTAAAGTTTAGTTATAATTGCATGATGCAATAGTCAGGTGAGGTTAATCAAACATCATAATAATGAGAATGGGGTATAATAAACCTTCTGATCACTCAAAATCATTTGAGAATGACACTAAAATTTATTAGAATAGTTACAAAATTGTACGCTTTTGGAAGGAGGTACTTCACAATAGGATTATAACCGAAACAGTTTTGATCATATCCTTTATCAGGCTTTAACAACGAGAGAGACAAAACAAAGAGGTTTTAAGTGAAAGGAACGAATTAAAAACTTATAAAATCATGATGTAGTCAGATTAAAACATCGTTAAATGTTTATTTTCCATTTACAATGATAACCCGTTTTTTTTATTTGTCATCAAGTAAAAATTGTTTACTTATTCCTTTATATGAAAAACATTTATATGTTAACTTTATTTAATCGAAATTTTATTTCTGACTTTGATACCAAGATGGCAATAAAACGATCGTTTTATACATAAAGGGAATGTAAACATGACAATTTCAGATATAAAGTACTGTCCAAAGAAATTTAATTTATTTCTGTACTTTATGGCCATAAAATATTTGTACACAACCAAAGGAATGACGTAATCGCTTTATAAAGTACACAACTTACATTAGAGGAAAACGATCCTATTGAAGATATTGATTATAACATCATTATTCTTTAAACCAATGAGTCCCAAAATGGTCTAACCATTGGTTTCTAAGACAATAAACACTGTATAAAAATATTGTTAACTCTGTTTCGTCAAAGAGACCTAACCTCGGAGGTGTACGATACCTGGAATTCGATTCGAATCGATTTTAAAAGTAAAATTTTGAAAGGTGTCTACGAGAATAGTTTGGGAATCTCTGCTTACAACTATGATGTGAAAATAGCAGAATTTACGTAACTTGCCGCTTATTAATCCGATAACAAACTACCGGTGAATCAAAATGGCGCTTTAGTTATTACATGTCACGGAAACAATCAGCGAGTCTGCCAATAAGTCTGTTGACGCGTAACGAATTATAATTACGTTGATGTCATCCACTTTGGACCTCCTTCGTACGTAACCGCCACCGTCGACAACACATTGTACACATTGTACGATGCGTTGTCGACGGATGACGTCATTCTAGTTATTACCACCTCTTTAGTACCAGTTAGGTCATGAAAGGTCTCTAAGATGAGACGATTTGCGTCATTGATCCATAGATCAGTATAAACAAAGATAGGTGATAATTAATTATAACAAGAAGCAATCATGAACATTTTGTAAATGCGAATGTCGTTCTTATTTTCTAGTACAACTTCAGTGATAGAACTGTTTAAATAGATATTACAATAAATCGTAAATTTTACATGTTTTAATTGAATAGTTTAAAGAAAATGAGTTCAAATTTTCCGGTAATATTTTTTAACTAGGTACAATATGGTATTGTCCTTTGTTGCAATTATTTTTTTTTACGGTACTACACACTTCCGCATAAACTCAACCTCAAATTTGGCCTCACCACACTCTATATTCACGCCTTGTTTTAAAATTAATTGTTATTAAAATTAATTTGTCGCATACAAAATTATATTTAGAAATTATAACCTTCAGCGTTATAACAACATTGAAGTTGACCTGTTCTGTTTAACGACTTCCGTTGTTTTCACGAAGAATAGTGTTTTTAGTAAATGTTGTTTATAAACTCAACATTTCACATACACATAGAATTTTGTATGTGTTCTTTAATTTATTCTTGTATTTTAATTGGTAACTCACAATTAATTGAAGTTACAAAGTAAATGTATCTTCAGCTAAAATTATTGTTTACAATTAACATCTTTCATACTACAATTACCAAGTTATTTTAAAGAAAGATTCACGGTCAATGTGTAGAAAGATTGAGAGCAACTGGTATAGACTGGTCGTTAACCGACGCATTTCATTCACATGCTGGCTACGTTCCGCGCGGAGTATTCTCGTTCATTGACGTTATTCACTATAATTGCCAGATTTCCCCCACTTAAGATTGAATGACTGGATGCACACCAGTTTCCATGTACCTCTTTATTCTCCTAGACTTTTTGATTGACGTTTGAATGCTCATTATTGTCTTAACACTGAACTGCTCGAGAGACTAGAATTCAAGTCACCGTTCTTTGTACTGTTCATTATCCATGTGAAACGATTCCCAGCTCTTGATGGGATTGAAAGACAAAGATCTTGGTGCTACAATAATAGCACGTAACGTAACTTAATATGACATTTTTGTTAGGTTTTTGCATGATAGGTCTAATACTAAACAGATACGTAAAATATGCTTGCTTGCGTTTACCTCAATACAAATGACACCTCCATTGCCTTGCCACTAACTAAACATCACCGCTTATGTATCTCTTCACCCCGCTGAGAATGTTCTGCTTAGCTCGGCTGTTTACAACACAACTTTTTTAACAATGCAAGGCGGGATATTATATATTGAGTTCATTGTTTGATGTAGAACACTGAAGCATTGATGACTTCACTAAATATAGTCACAATAACTAAAGTAGTACGATAGCGTATCAATCCTAGTTCCATTTTAACGAACTAACTGCTCCAAAAACATCATTAGAGAAATGTGTTTTCATAGTTTAAATTTAAAGTTGTAGTTGACGTAGTTTGATGGTGTTTGGTGCGCTTGTGTACTTTGGAGCAGCTAGGTCAAGGTGACTGATTGTATCCGAGGCTACTAGGGCTGTGGTGACGTGGTGGTGTGTCTTCAGCATCAGCGGGCTGGCGCTGGCGCTCGGCGGCAGCGGGTCGGGCAGTCCTGCGTCGGCAACAGAGGCACGCGACAACACCGCCGCCTCGTCCCGCGCGCCCTCTCCGCCACCTTCTGACAGGCAACAGCACTCCAGGTAGAAAGCGCCACGCTAGGAACGTTTTGGCTTATGTGTCCATGGTTGTTTTTGTTCTGTAACGATACACGCTAGTTCTTGTACAACTTTTAAAAAAAAGTATATTGTCAGATAGTACTTTCAATTTTAAACTTTATACGACTTTATATAATTTTGTATGCGACAATTTAACTATATTCAAAAACTAGCGTGTTGTTTGTTTGGTGTTGGTGTTTCTTTGTTTTTTTTTCTAGTGGTTTTGGTTTTTCTTTAATATGTCAATAGGTCAACAGCCTTATGGAATATTTGGTGCATGCATAATTTATATCAGTTCATTGTTCTATATTTTTGGTGTAGGAATGTGATTGCCTTTTTTGTTTTTGCAAATTAGATTGTAGTGTTTATTCGTATTATAGTTAAAATAGGTATTCCTCGTGAAATTTGTGTACTTTTGTGTACTTTAAGGATAGATTACTCGCTTTAAATGGCAAACTACGAATGTAAGCGTTTGAAAATAATTAGTAAGACAAGACTAGAATTAAGTGTAATTAACGCCGTGGGTCCGTCCAATGTCAATGTCGCATGTCGTTGTGGAAAGGCGGACAAATGCCAAGAGCCTTAGATACTTTGAATAAATTGTAATTACTGCACTCAGCTACTATATATATGAGAGGTAATTTGTTTCACTTACGTAGTGTTCTTAAGTAGTGAATTGATGCTCGAATAAATGAGAGTCAGTCGCGGTATAAAATAGAAATCAATGAATGCGACTCTGAAAGAAATACTAAAAAAAAATTCCTGACCAGTGTCCGGTTGTTACATGAACTTCAACAGTGTTTAATATTAGGGCCATAGATTATTTTGCTACCAATAAAACTAATATAGATAGCGTAAAAACACACTATTTTTATTTTGTCCTCCTGGGTTAACCTTCCTGTGACCAGGAAATGTAATATACATAATGAAAGGCGTCGTTCAATAAGCTAGGGACTAGGATGGCGTAACTATGGTACGCGTGCCATAACAACACAATATTTTTACAGAATGTATTATCCAGTACGAAAAAATGTGAAGTAGGTATTAAAAGACGAGCGAACATGAGTTATCCCTACGCTGTGCAGTGTTCCCACTAATTATAAAGTCGAAATTATCTGATTGCACTTTTAAAATGTCATTAAACATTTCTTTACAAAAATGGCACCTTGAATGGTACCCAAGCTAGGACTTAGCATACGCTCATCAAGTTAAGCAGCGTTTTTTTTCAGCGAGTCAATTATGTCATCAGTATGCCTCTCCACACTTGTCCTAATCTCTCGTCACTCTGTCGCCATGATTTAGTTCAATGATGTCTAATTTTAGCTTGATTCGTACTTGCACTATTAAAGATCAGATATAACAAGTCAATACAAATTAAACTACTATTTTATTCTAGACTATCTTCAATCGAAACAGACATTTTACTTTTGCATTAAATGAACCCAAGGTTTATTTTCAATGAAATAAAAATTATTTCTTCTCGTTTCGAGACTTTGGCCGATAGGACATGTTTATGTAGGTCATTTTATTAAGGCGTTCCGTAGACATGGTCAGAAAATAAACGTTTATTTATCCAGTAGTGTGTATCCTTGTCACGAACTAACACAACATGATGAATTTAAATGAGACAGGTTTATCTGCTGTCGCTTGTTATTCTCTACTGCATAATATAGAAATGTCTACTATTAGATAACACCTAAAATTAAATTTTATGTAGCGGTATCAGATTACGTGCCTTTTTTAAACCTTGTGACTTATATTATATAGGTATTATGATGGAATTAATCTTTACTAACGTTTATTTTTAAAAATAAGAAGTAAATCTTACTTTTTACTTATATTAAATGCTAATTTTTGGATGTATGGATCAATGAATGTTTTTAAAAGGATTATTTGTATCTAGATTTTTAATAAATTTAAAATTTAATCACAGCGATCAGTTAAAGATTAATTATTATAGCCTTGAGTGCTAAAGTTTAATGATTTTATAAATGTAATGAACATTGCTCAAAATTTTAACTTTATGCAATAAACAAGTTAACCTCGGTTAAAAATAAACCTCTACTATGTAGTTTAAAGAAATAATAATGTTACTTGTTTAATTCACATCCCTTGTAAACAGTGCAGGCACTGAATTTACAGGCACTACTAGGCACTTTTAAAAGTTGTAATTTTAATAACAGTCTTATGTTTCATAGTAAAGTGAGCTTCAAAAGAAATGTTACATTTTTTTATGTGAAAATATACTTTTTACGTCAATATTTTTGGATTGAAAACATGAACTTACTGAAAGAAATTAGTGTTGCGAGATTTTTAAGAGTTTACTGCGTTATAACTTATAAATAGAATTTGCCGGCTATCAATAAAGTATGATGTTTCAAGTTTTTTTTACCTCGGGATTTTCGGCTGCGTCCGGTAGATGTCACTGCAAGGGTATGCGTGGTAAGGTGCGGCAATGCACTGACGCTTTAAACTTTTTTATGGCGTTGCATGTAATGAATTTTTAATAGCTGACAACGTATGTTTATAAATGTCTAACAGATAATACATAATGATGTGTCAGGCGACGTTTAAGTTACTTCTACAGTATTATTGCTAACAGTCCAACAGTCATACGTTAGACCTTTTTAATTGAACGATATAAATGTATTTAACTAAAAATAAATACATGAACCGCCTAAATAATTGGCATACAAAAAAATCATGCATATAGATTCATCGTCATTTATACAAATATCGGTTTAAGTTGGCTGAAGTGATGGTGGCAGGTTAACGCAAGTGAACTGGTGTCTGTTCGCGACGCATGTGCGGACCCAACCCCAGCCTGCACGCTCCACTTGTTACCCCATACTCTGTGCGGAAGTTGAGACAAATAATGCATGAATATGTCTATACGATGCCATTCAGTACACTATACCGACGAAGGGGGCCTATAGACAATGTCACACTGAATGGCAACAGCGACGCGACTATGTAATATATAGGTATGACACTCGAATCAACTATGTGCATATAAACATTGAACGACTGTTTACTGTTTTTGTACTTATATTACTTTTATGTAATCACTATATTCGGTATATTTTTATGTTGTTTGTATCTTGATTTTTCAAGATTTCAAAGATTCCGACCAAATGGCTAGGAAAATGATACAACATATGTATATGTTATACAAAAAATTGTAATAGCAATGATGTAATGATGTTCCGTTCCTCCTCTACTTGTACTTAAATATAATATGCTAAATGCAAATGTATGTAATTGAACAAGCCTTGGGTACATAAAAATCTATGTAACATTTCATACATTTGAAAAGTAATTGGCATTTGCGTTGTAATTTCTTTGGCTCGTTACTTTTAAATGAACCGTTATTTTTGCTTAGTAACGAAAGGCGGAGGAGTTCGATGGCCGGCGAAAGCCGCAATGTGCCGACCTCATAGATTCACTATTCGCGATTTATCATGTTACACTGAGCCTGTCAATCAATTGTGTTTAGAAAACTAGGATGACAAAGTTTCTTGTTTTTTGCGGATAGTCCGCATTGTTCAATTGTCACATAAACTGTAAATGTGGAGCCGAAAAGTTTCGATCAAATGTTGACAAAATATATACATTTTTTCCTATTGAAAATAGGCATCAAACTGTAACCATTGCGAGTACACCAGTGTGTTTGTACTTTTTCAAAATTTAAAACTATGCATACGATTAATTTTAAAAGTGAGCTCTGCTAGGTTCAGACAGTTGTCCCATGGTCCTATTGTTGATTAAAGTTTAATTTTGTGGTCACCGTGTAGCTGTCATAAAAGTTAGAGCAGTAACAGAAATGCTGAACAGTGCGGATTGTTAAACCACTTGTACGGCAAACGTAATTGTTCCGTTCCTTAAAAGAAAACCCGTAAGCGGTGTATTGCGATATTTCAGTAGTCACGTCGGATTCTGATCACGACTCCGGCATAAAGTGTAGAGACAAGGAGAAAGGAAAACAGTGCTAATCACATGGTATTTGGATCTAGTATTAAAGCTCCTGCAAGGCTTCTATTTTTTCCTCTACTCTATAAAATATATGAACGTCAAGTTTTCCTCCCACTTAGCAACAATTAAAGTTTTTCAAATGACATTGAAACCTGTCTGAAGAGCTCGTAATATGATCCTCGAGATTCTTCCATGCACCCAACCGTGCAAGGACTCATTCTTATTTACGAGATAATTGTCACAAAGAACATAAGCACTCTACGAGCGCAATAAGGTTCAGATCACCTTGAACCGGACCTGATGTTCTGGAGAAATCTTGGCAACGTATGCGGTTACCTTTCATTGTTCCACAGCGTCATTGTAGAGTTTCCATATAATTTAATGCCGTTATAAATTGCGTATTCAATATCAAAATTACCTTAAGTGCTGTTGATTATTAGACCTTGTACTGTTCTCATAGAGGCATTATCTAGCTTATTATTTAAATTAGATTATTGTATTTAAAAAATAAGAATAATACGAACATAAACAATGATCAAGTTGTAAATTAATTTAGAAGTTTCTAGATGATGTGTTCAGTATTAAAGATTAACGACATAGGATGACTAGAAGCAAGAATTGTATGGAAACAAAATAAAGTCATAGAATAACCGTCGAGTAACTTCGGAAAATTGCAATGAGCAATACTTAAAAAAGGTGTTAATGAGTATTCACGTGACATATTTCTTATTAGTTTTAAATCTATACAAATATAATAAAGCGTAACACACACTTCTTTATAACACAGGGTCATAGCAATTACGGCATATTTTTTAACAATTCTATTAGAATGTGAAGCTCTATACTTCCGACACGCTAAACACGACACGCTTAATCTTAGAGGGTGAGCAAAATTTATCTGTTATGCGAGAAAGGGACAAAAATTGCAAGCCAATAACAACAAAGATGGCAAGAATTTTGACATTTGCATTAGAAAGTTTTACCCAATGTAAATAATAAAACAAAGTTTTTCTGTGAAACAAAAATGAATGGAATTTGATGTAGCACGGGAACAGCTAGTACTTGAATAAAATTAAACAGCTTTTACTTATCTCTGGTGACATACAAACCCTGTTACATTTTAAGAGTGCCGTTTTCACTTATTTATTGTCATTACTCGGTTTAATTTCGATCATTTTTTTCAATTCTTTCATTAGAGTTTTACTTTTTAAATAATAACTTTTACGGTCAGATGCTTGTTATTTACGGTTCAATGAATACATTTTAGATTAATTGAAGAAGGTGTAAGTACAACAAATACTTTGGGAAAATGTTATTATTTTATCAAAATGGATTTCTTCTTTTTTGGTTTATAAACAAAATTATATTCGTTTATTTTATACTTAATAATTTAAAATAATTTAAAAACTAAGTCAGGCAGGCGGCCGTAAAAAATGACCCAATACATTAAAGTTTAAACTTTGCGCGCCGACCACACTTGTGTGGGATATGGCCAGGGAGTTGATGATGATGAAAAAACTAGTCATTTAAATGAGTCATAAAAACTGTGAAAGTATAAAGTTTTTGTGTGGCCACAAAATGGGACCAAACGACATTATACTGTTTTCATTTACTTTTACAAATTAGTTGATTTATTTTTATTATATTACATTATATGATTTAGATAATTTGAAATTCTATTTTTTTAGCCAATACTAACTTTTTAAAATAATGCGAATAAACATGTGGTGTGTCGCAGACGAGTGTGATAGTAGGCCATTCGGTATGTCGTAATTTGACGCTTGCACTCCTGAGACAAGTTCTAAAGAGGAACGAGATATTTTACGTAAGTTGCGGTCATTAGATAAAGTGCTAACGTTTTAATTTGATAGATAATTAGAGCTGTGGACATTTCGACCTCGTTTGTAATTTATAGGACACTAGTATAGTTTATTTGATTAATCCAAATTAACCTTAAATATTTGATGAAAGCAGATTTATTTTTCGACTTCTCAGTCGATATTCAAACTAAAGATCGATGTAAAATTGCCACAAATACTAAATAGAATATTGTACGTTTGAAATCAACTCGTACGTGGACATTTGATGAATTAAAACCGACAGTATTAAATGCGCTTTTGTTGCTTAGGTAATTAACTCCTAAGTGACATTGACCCCTGCCACAAATAGACTTGTACACACCTCTAATGAGACATTGTGTCTTCCCACGACGTTGACACCGAGCCCTCGTCAGCGTCATGCGAAGGTTATTACAATTTGTCATATGGGACCATGATTCTGCATAAATATGTAGGTACACATAACAAGTAATTCACACACGTCAAACCACAGAAACCAAATGAGACAATACAAATTCTTATGTGATCATATTTTTTCAAATAACAAAAAGTTTTTGTAACGTAAAAAGTGGTTAATTAATTACTTAAGCGCGATTATTAATTACTTCTGAAATTCGTGTATTGTAAAGTACCAAAGTTTATCACACATTCACGAATTATATACAGAGATACTTTTTACCCTTAGGCATTAGAACAGATTTGTGTAATTTTTTTCTTTGTTTTTAAGATTGTACTTTCAATGCCATTTCGTTCTCTCAGATCTTCGATACAGGGAAATAATATAGTTACTCGTGACTACGCGATGAAGATGCATCTTACAACTCATTCAAGTCACGTTTACAATGAATTCTGTTAGGCCATTGGCTGAATTATCGCGTACAAACTTCGACGCGTACCGTTACTTCTATCAGGAGTTTTGTATTGAATCCGCGGACCTCACTTTCTGTAACGGTCCGAGCTTCCATGGTAAAGTTACACAGTTAAAGGCTACAATCACGGAGGAAGCATGTCTGATTGCTTGCTATCTTAGAAGCAGATCTAAAAACTCATTACGGCCACTTGACATACGTCCCTTTTCGAATTAATTCTGTAATAAAAATTACGATAGTCATTGGAGTTATACGCTATTATTATTCATTTGGACTTGAAGTTAAATTTATATTAGTCTTAAAAAGTGAACGAAGTAAATTACTATGTAAAATCACATAAAGTGTACCTAATGGCTTATTTGATCTCTGTGTCGTATTACGTCTTTCCTTGCAACCCACGTCTCATTGTGTAGGTATACTCGGTCACGCTTGACACTAAGGTGATCTTCTATTCTAATTTTAGCAAATTGAATTTAACACACGAATGTCACAACTAGCAAGTTTTGAAAATAACAAGTCACCGGGTCTTATACTTAGTGTTAGAAATCGTTTTATGTTACATTTGTTTTATTTGGTCCACCCTTATTTTTAGCGTTTTAATAAAATCAACGAGAAACGATTTTTGTATTAAATAATGTGAATTTTACTATGGGTAATTTAGAATGTTACATTTAAAGATACAATTCGATGTACGTAACCAGAAGTAATGTGAAATATATTAAACATAATGCTCAATGAGTATCGAGAATAGACTGAGAAGTGATTATATTACGTGGTCTGGCGCATGGGAAGCAACGTGTCTTGATGTCATCTTGTGTTACCACCGGTATGCGTTGCCCTCTGTTGCATAAGTCAGAGTAATATATCTAACTTGTTATATCGAGCGATAAATTAATACAGAACAATACAAAGTCTTTGAAAACAATGTTGTAATATTTGTTCAAGATTAGATTTTCTACTGGCCTGATAACATAATAGGATGTGTTTGTACCTAATGTCGAAAGGAGTTTCTCTTGTAAAATTTCAACGAAGAGCTTTATTCGATAACTATTGTAAACAAATTATTTATACATACATTATTCTGTTTGCATTTAAGTCGTTGTTCGCGAAAACAATGGTTTGGCTGATGAATGATAAATACTTCAACCTATCGATGTAATTGGCGATAAGCTTACGAATTGATGTTTATAGTTGGTATCTTAGTATATATTCTATAATTTTTTTTGTGTATTTTATTACAGTCAAATAGGAATATTTAGGCAAATTATCTGTAACCTAAGATCATGTAAAATATGTACAATAAACGTGGGTTTCTGAGACTAAAATCGCAAGTTTGTCAAAGATTTTCGTCTCAGAAATCAACGGTAATTCTGGCTGCTCTATAATATATATTTATTTTAATTTTGTTATAGTGGTCTCTATATTGCACAATGTAACAGAAGAAAATCTACAGCCGCAAAGAAAGCTTGCTTTTGCATTGCTACTTGCAAAAATAATGACTTTCGTGCGATGCTTTATTTGTTTAAATTTATTTGTTTCAAAGGCCTATTATTACATACTGGGATGTTAAGCGCAGTGAGTTTTGTATTACAAAACTTTGGGTCCATTCACGTGGTTATGGTGGTGGTATCACTTACCATCAGGTCAGTAACCAATTGGAGTGGAATAAAAAAATCAACATACTATACTCGGTAACACAAAATGTTTTTACTTGGAAAGATTAGTTCATTGCTCGATTATGATTTTAAATGTTAAAATTTTGCATTTTAGCATGTGTAAATACACTTTATATTTCAATAGAATTGTGAAATGTAATTTCAGTCCTAATTAATATGTTTTCGCTGTAATTTTCTGTTTAAAAATTAATATATATTTTTTTCTTTTTCAGGTAAGGCAATGTCTTCTAAGCAGATGACATCTTTCGTACGGATGAGGTATGATGTCCTAGAGTAATCCATCAAAATATCTCCATCGTTCTTCTTGACAGACGCGAAAGGTCGCAGCGGGCGACGTAACAAATTCGAGCCACGGTGGAACAATTGTTATCACGGACGACGCCGACACCGGTTCTCATCCGTACACGTTTGTTTGACTGCGCTTTAAATACATGAACCTGCCCTCGGTGCGTCGGACAAACAGCCGGTCGTCCACCCCGGCGATGGTTACTTAATGCTCATCGAATTAGTCACGGGCCACACCAAATATTTGACTTGCGATCGTCATATTTGTCCGTATGTTTTAGTTGTAAACGTCAACTTGATAACTTTATCAAATATTTGCTTTACATAAAATTAGTCACCGTACCCACGCAAAAATGTTGCATCATTTTATCGAATTTAATAAGTTTTATGAAGTCATGTCTCATATTCTGATATCTTGGTACATGTTTTTGGTAATAACACGTTCAGTACATCATTCTTGGGCCGTACATGCTGGTACATCTTAATGATGTCGACAGTGTGGAGGGAAGTAGGTCTATGGAATATCAATAAGGCGATCGAATTGACTTTCAGATCTGAAATAGCATGTTTACGCGGAGCGCGGGCGCCGTGCCAACGGTCAACTCGCATCTTACTGTGTTGCTTTGGCAAATCATTTTTACCACTTTGTCTGACTATTCTAAACACCGGTTATTTCCGTCTATTTAATATTTTTATCAAATTACTGAATCGATTTTTGCGCCATAATAAATCTAAGGAAAAGATGGACCGTTAGGCGTACCTAAAGACTACATTTTTACAAGTCTTTTATCGATTTTTGTTTTCTCAAAACTTGTAGAAATTATTTGAATTTCAATTAATCAATTTTAATTGAGTTTAACGGGTGCAATCTTACTTATGGTTCTTAACAGTTATTTCTAACAACATGGTTATATCTATTATATATTCCATTAGCGCGTAATTAGCGAGTGTTAACATTTAAACATAGTAATAAAAACGAAGATAAGTAACTTTAATAACACTTCAATTGTAAATATATTATACTAGCTTTTACCCGCGACTCCGTCCGCGCGGAATAAAAAAAAAATTGAAAACGGGGTAAAACTTATCCTATGTCCTTTTCCTGGTTCTAAGCTAACTGCCCACCAATTTGCAGTCAAATCGATTCAGCCGTTCTTGAGTTATAAATGGTGTAACTAACACGACTTTCTTTTATATATATAGATGACACTCGTCAATAACAAGAGAGTTGTGACTTGTGGTCGTACATTAATGGTCATTTTCATGAGTATGCTAATGACGCTAGAGTATAATTGACTATTGTAATGTTATCGGCCGCATGCGGCACATCTGACCGCCGTAACATAGATCTTCAGATGTGATAACGTAATAATGCGCTGTTGTGAATCAGTTGTTGTTTCTTTGATCGTGCCCCGAATGCCCCTTACTCTGTTGCTATTCAATTAGTTACGCGGCGCGTGCCTCGAATGTGTAAAGGAATTACTATTTGCTGTATGATAGATTTCTCCTGTCGATTTCTGATAATAATCAGTCAGTTAAGTTCAAATATCAATTCAAATTTTTGCACAATTCTTTTAATTCGTTTTTCATGTGTTTTTCACTATCGTCATTTGTTACAAAACTATATATGAAATTAAAACTGATTGCGCTTGCAACTTTCCATAAGATATCTGTTTCCTATGTAATTTATTAATAAGGGTTAAATAAATAACCAATCATATGTTTTGCAGTTAGTAGAATATAATACGTTGTTTGGCCATAGATAACCTGGGTAATTGGTAAAGAGGTCACACGTCTCATTCGATAAGCCGTCTCTAGCGTGGCAGCCATCTTTGTGAAACCAGTTTATCTTTATTTTTTATCTACGTATGTTTACATAGCACAGCTGTATTCCGTACGCCAAGATAACATATGTTTGGCAACACACGAACTGATTAAAATTCATCAATTTAAATTATAAAAAAACACACCAAAACACGCTTATCGTTTTATACCTACTTACAATATTAAACAAACTTTTGGCATAATTTAAGCATAAGTAATAATAATCATTTCGATAAAGAATGTTACGAATCGAATGTTTTTTTACATTCAGCCAGTTATGACGGAGATAAATATAATTCCACCATTATCATTTCCGCATCTTCAAATCAGGAAGCAGGGCTCATAATGACAAACTAAGGTAACTTTACGCACGGATACTTTTTAATATAAAAATTATATTTAACCTAGCAACTGGAGATATCTTTGCCATTTAATGTAAAAAAAAATTTGCATCAATGGGAACGCCGGACCCAAAAGAACAACAAACCTATCGTGGAATGTAACACATAAAACACGTCATACTTCATCTCCATAAAATCTGCGGTATATCAATACGTGTTCACAATTTTAGTCCACAAGTGAATTTTTGCATGTTTTTTCCAAATCATTATCAACAAAATCAGAAAACGCTAGCAAATAATTGGTACATTATTTTGACAATAGAGACTGATGATTTTTAAATCTGAACAACAGATTAATATGCCAGGTACCTTCCCCGATTATATCTCAAACCTTTTACGGCAATCGGGCTACAACCGGTTTACAAGCGAGTGAACAACAAAGGCGAATAAGACGCGCCTTGAATCTAAATTACACTTGTATAATAGTTTTTTTTAGAATGTCTTTTTCAAATGTTTAAAGCTTGTTTTCAATAATACAAAACAAGGTCAACATTTATTTGTACATATACATATTTATTTTTTGTGGCTTACGTTTGTAATGATAACATTTTTTGCCATTTGTGCGTAAATATTGGAGCTAATTAAGATATCTGAGTTGTGATTACGCAACCTGCGATGCTCATACAATTAACAAGAACACTGATAATAATATTCCGATTGAATTAAAGTAATTTAAAGTAAGCAATATTGGAGTTTTAAATCAAAAACTTATATAAAAAAAAAAAGTTTTAAATCATAGTTACCATAGCTATCACTTTATGTGAACCTTGACGATGGAACTCAGATAAATGAATATCAAAACATAAGTGGGACATAGTTTGTACCTGTACCCTAGTGAAGAAAACAATGTTATCATGGGTATTCTTTACAAATCTGAAGGTAAGCGCATCTGTAAGCTGCTCTCTAATCGCAGATGGTTGTGTAGGTAGCCTTGTAAACGTTACCGTAGATAGTCTTTTACCGTTTCCACATCCAAAAGATTGGAAAGAAAGAAAGAAAGAAAAGAAAAAAAGAGATCTATGAGTAATTTCTTCAGCACCCATAATAACAATTCCGTAATTATGGAGCATACTAAATTAGTTTGGTAAGTAATTTAACTTTCCAAACTGAACCGCAGCATACTTAGAACTCTAATAAGATTTCTTCATACATTCCATACGCCTTATTAAGCCCGGCTCCGGCTTAGAGGTCAGTCAGGGCGTATACAATCTGAAGAAAGCCGATCACGCAGCTATCAGCGTTATTAACGCTCAACTAGCTGCCCTCAGGTCCCAGGTCAATTCACACGTGTCACTTTGACGTCAACCAATAATGATCCTAAGATAACTTTCTAATTGTACCTTTTACGTCTGACAGATGTAATTCTTATGCTACCATATTTCATTAGTCGTTACAATGCCATCAAATCATTGAAAAAATCTATGTATCATCTATGTATTTATTCCATCCTCTAGCAAACAATAACATCCTAAAATACCGATAAACTAATAAATAAACCGAATGTATCGCAAGTAAATAAAACCTAAATTCATACACAATCCATTATTACCGCATTAATGATATTAAATAGAACGTGCTGGTAACATATTTAGTACAAGGACTGTAAGATGCACAGTGGCCCCAAAAGTGTTGTTTGCACGGCCAATAGGGTTAAACTCGCTAACAGTTTTGTTTGTTACAACGCGCATTCTTCTTGCGTAATGCTGTTACTACGTTTTACCATGTTATGATATCCTGTACCATTTTGGCAGTGTTTCCATTATGCCAATTGGCTTATTAATTTTTTGTCTCATATAATGTTGCTTACGATAACTTGGGGTCACAGGTTCAGATCTTAAAGCAAAACAATTTTAACTATAAATTAATTGGTCGTTATGGTTTACCCTTTCGGAGAATTTAAGGTTTGTGTAATTCTTTTCAATTTCTTTACGTCTTTGCAGTCTCCCTTACCTACTTCCTAGCTTTTATCCCGAATAGTGGTGAGTTAAGCTTCTCTATTAGTCTCGTCTATCTGTGTTTTCGAGATCTTCGTTGCTGTATGTGTTAATTTCTTGACAAAGTAAATTTTTAACACCAGAATATCTTTTATTAAATACATTTTATCTTAAAACATCAAAGTAGTATGTGACTGTTACTTAGAAATTAAACAATATTCGTCAATAAAGTAACTCATCTCTTTAAGACGATTTGCTGGATTATAGCGCTGTTTACATATGCGATTGTGAAATAAATTCAAAGCTGTTTTTATAAGCTATAAAAACATCCAGATGTGGCGATTTACATAAGCACTCTAAAAACGACAACCGTAGGTTGATGTCATTCTCTTGTACCAGTTTACATTAATATTTGTGTTGATTTTGTCCCAGATTTTGATCGTTTAAATGTAAAAATAATACGATTTTGTTCTGCATCGATCAGATACAGACTGAGGTTATATTTGTATTTGCAAAGATTTTTTCATTAAAATTAGATATTGTTGAAAAAATTCAACTGAAATAAAAATGTTTCAGAAACAATTTCTATTTATCTTAACTCCTAAAACTCCTTCGCCCACGGACTAAATTTCTATTTATTATTACTTTGTTTTAGCATTATTATGATATATTTTTTTCATAAATGTAAACTTATCGGTTTGGCTCAGTGACTGTTTCGTTTGCCCAGCCTACGACCTCCGGTGATGTCACTGAATGTGACGTCACAGGTCAAACCGATGTCACTGGTTTATTTTTGTCTTTGAATCATTTTGCTGCAATGTCGACGATCCATTATTAAATTCTCAAAAGAGTACATAGACAGGCATGAAACATCGGTATCGAAGTCTTTTAAGGTTTTTTATTTATTTTTCTTATTTAAAAGTACTGTTTATTGACAGTATTATTGAATTTAACATAAAAACTTATGTCAAAATCAGCTAGTAAAAGTTAATTTTAAAATGTTCAAAAATTTTATTGTATCGTATCATTTTAAATATCAAGTCGAGCATTAATTTACTTCATACGGCCGTCCAATCACAAGTCTGTAAAATCCTGTCCAATTACGTCACAAGCAGCTTATTTTCAAAATGGCGACTGGTACAGTCACGCCACCGGCTGATGTCATCTTCGCCGTCATCGTTTGTATTTTACGAACAAGCATCGTCGAATCTCGAATACAGTTTCCTTATTTGCATGTTTATTGGCTAGTATTTTAGGTTTCTGCTGTCCGCTTTGGATATTTTTATTCGTACTTTCTCTCATTAATTTCCGCAGGTTGTCAGTGGAGCGTTTCTAAGTTGGTGGCTTATGACACAGCTGATTAGCATTCGGTGCCGGACTGTCTAGTCTGTTTTAAGTTCGAAGCGATAGCGATATCAAACAATTTCACTGAAATGTAAATTAACGTATTATTGTTGCCAGCTATCTTTTAAGGAGGACAGTCACACAGATTTGGTGAGTTAATGATAATCTTGATCTTACCTAAACGTGTCAAAGCACTAAAAACAACAACAATTACGTAACATCGTTACGCCGATAAATTTTACACGATAAACAAGACCCAATTTTTCTAGGTGTGCTAAAAGATGGCGCTACTTGCTACTATTGTTGCTACTCATACTTTAGGTTTTTACAAATTCTTTAGGTTTCTACAATTTTATAAATTGCTGTTTAGAGAAAAAAAAGTATGTCGTTGCTTAGTGCTGCAAAATATTTGCATTAGAAAATGCTACATTTTACAACTATGGCGACAACATTAACGTTTTTGCAACAAGTTTAATCTATTTATGTCTATTTTACATTGTATAATTTAAATCTATAGTACTCTACAAGCTCAGATTCAGCTACGATTTAAAAAAAGAACTGGTTGTAAGCCAAATTATATCCATTTATAATTCAATGTTGATTACATTCTACGTTCCTTTATCGACGAGGTTTTTATTTTTAAGTGTTATAATTTATTATCTTGTCTACTTATCTATCCGGTATCGGTATCGTACACCATTTTGTTTTATAGAAAATATTTAAAACCATAATGTTACTTCTCAGTTTTAAATCTTTAGAACATGTAGTATGTAGTAACTTGAATGTATTGCTTATTTAAATTGTAATTAGCGTTAGTATATATTATATATACTGCTGTTATTGCTAAATATATATTATGTAAATAATATAATAATTAAAAATAACAGCCTTACGAAAACTATGCAAATTAAAACATTAGGTGCCTAGAAGCTACAAAAAGTTGTTTTTCTCTCACACAGCCACTGTCACGCTTCGCTACGTGTATTAGCGCTATCCCGCTCGCACGCTGCTATAAATAATGTGTCTGTCTCTGTTCGACGACAGCGGCGACAAGCCGTCTGGAGTATCTCAGAAGCAACTGCGTAACAAAAGAAACTCAAAGTTGTAAGGAACTAGGTTCTTTTTTGTTAATATAATATTGTTCGTAGTACTCCCCTAACTGTCGGGCCTTGTTCACCCGTTACCTGGAAGACCTTGAAATAGACTACTGAGGTAAAATAAATCTTTTACCTTTTTAATTTATTTACTGTAATTTATAATCTGTCAAACTGGTATTCAGTCAAGGGTATTTAGACTTTATAACTCTTTATACCTGTTTTCTGTTTCATGGATTAATTGTTTTATGAACGTTACGTACGACTATAAGGCATACTAAAAATAAAATATGTATACTTCTTCGAAACATTTTTTTAATATCTGTAATTAAGTAAAAATTTATGAAGAATGATTTTTAATTTTTCCTTATTCTAGCATAAGTCGTTCTGTTTAATATTACAATCAGAGAATAGTCAAATTTCTGTTTGTAGTAATAACAGAGTTTTGAATTTTTTGAAATATGCAATGAGATCGAAGAAATTGGAATTTTTCTTTATTTTACTGTTTCATTTATCAAATTGATTAATATGCAAACATTACAAGAAATTGTCAATGTCACTGTCACATTGTTTGAAGCCAAAAGAAACATAAATTTATTTCAGTCGCTGCCACCTGGCAGAGTCTCAAGGAACAGTTTAATGTAGTTACCGTTATGCCTTTTTGGAATCTCATGAACACTACTTACGTTAAAACAATTGTTCACACGGTATAGTGTTTTCCAATGTTTAAGACGGCTCGCAATTTCTCACAAGACGCAGTTCGGAACACAATTTTAGATATCGGCTGGATGTGGGATCTTTTCTTCACCCTCAAGTGGCACCGCACCGTGGTGCGCTCACAGCTAACCACAAGCGACCATAAAGTTTGAATCTGGTAATGTAATGAAACGTTGTCGGTGCAGTGAGACGTGCCAGGAAAGCCATTAGCATCTCATTTGAGACAGCGCAGCACCAACACAACACACGACGTCGGAAAGACGAACTCGATGGACGCAAAATTTGCCTGTATGCCATTACTGATTCGCCACGTAACGTAAACCACGACCGAAATAACAATGATGATGAAACTACATCTGGGCATAGATATTATTCTCGTTCGCTTCTCGTCTAGTTGTAGTTTTTTTAAGTACTTGTTGGGAAAGCTAATTTGTGCTAAGAAGGAAACAAATGAAGCAAATCAAACTTATGTACAATATTTCCGCTTTCAAATCTATGAAGCCAGTCGGTTTCCTTCAATTTTAATTGAAAATCGTGTAAAACCAACATAACTGAAGTACCTACATAGATCTTATCATTAATATCCCCAAAACACCATTTCCCCATATAAATTACACAACTATTGACATTTAACCTTAGTCTACCCTTCACGATGGGACACTTAATCAATTCTTTGTAATTAATGTTATATGATATAATAAATGGGTAACAAATCCGTTTAGTTTGTACATTAATATTACATCATCATTTGCATTTATTTAATGCGCCGCCTAGACTCAATACGATAACCTCGTAATAATAAAACTGTATGGAATATTCTAGAGTGCACGACTCGGTCGAAACGTCCATGTGTGTACGCTTGCATCATAAAAGGTTGATATTTTAATTGTGCCTCCGCGCCAATTGATACTAAATACGTCTCTGACAACAACCGCGCCGTCTAATAAATCATAAAACCGCAATTACTCATCTCTACGCCGGCCACAATGGCTCCACGCAAGGAATATGACCGACAAAGTAACCACGGATTTATTGTGATTAGAAAACGATGTTGTTACAGCACACGATGAAGTGTCATGGTGTTAAATAAGTTATGACTCAATAAATCATATTTTAAATTTAGCTCTTACAAGCGTGAAGTTAAAAAATGTTAGCTAGTATTAAAAATTATTTAGTTTTAAAATATCTAGCTAACATAGTCACGTTGTGGCTCTCCAAAACGATATGAAACGAAACTTAAAACCGAACTTTTATGTAGAAGGCTAAAAAACCAGATTCCAGAAGCCTAATAAGTTAGATGTCTTTTTAATACCTAGTGATCTGTTATCTATAATTAGTCTGTTTATTTTTTTTTTTGAGCTAAATATTTTGTGTCATGTTTTTTTTTTTTAAGAGAAATAAAGAAATACATTGTCGCTTTACCGATGACCAGATTATTTTCGGTTTGGACGGAACACCGCGTGGTTTCCGATGGCAACAATGCGGTGGTCTTTGTTGTTGTTAGTTTTTATGTATTACCCAAAAATAACATGCGACTCACACGAATGCGACACGCACTGTCGTGTCCGGCTTCTGTTGTTACTATTGTAACAAAATTTAACATGTTTAAGTTGTTATTAATACAATTAAAGCAATTTTTTAATGTCTATTTAGCAAATACGTAGCATGAAATATCTTAGGTAGTTTTCTTTATGTTACCAAATGATATTATAAATATTTTAACTAAAAAATTTCTTTTGTAATTCTCAGGCTGCAAAATTTACTTCTCTTGCATTTTGCTTGTTAACTGTTGTAATTTAAATACCATTAAATTCATCACGTTAAATTATTTTTACACTATTAAATATTTCCTTAGTAAAATCGACAACACTTCGACAAATTTTGATTAATGTTCTCAACTTCAACAGGTAAATTGACATACCGCTAAAAGCAACTTGTATCTTTCTGGGAAAATATTTACTCTGACCAGGTCAGGATCAGGTACTTATTAGTCGTCGACCATTTCTCTTTTCTACAATTTTAGCGTTATTTTCGTGTAGTTAAAGTAATATTCTGTTGCATAATTTTTTTCCGGTACTATGTCTCAACTTTTTTTCCATATTTTTTATTCTTTTGGAAACTGTCGCATTTTTACGAAGCAAACGGCCCACACGTTATGAGATTTATTTATGTAGTCACCACACAACATCCTTTGATTCGAGTTACGTTAATTTGATTACATAAAAAATATTTTATGTAACATTGTAAATACTGAAATTTCGACGCCTAAAGTTATAAGATTAATTTACAATTATTAAGAAAGTAAAGACAGACTTGTAGTATATTTCAGATTTTATCTTACCGAAAACGATGCTCTCATAAGATATTAAGTTTGCAATGTAAGCACTTGTTCATATGTTAAAACCAGAGCTGGGCATTAACTCGTTAATCCGTTAATCGTTAATTAACGAAGTTAACATTTTGCTTAACGGATTAACTTTTAAGTTAACTTCAAAAAGTGTTAACGCTTTTGTTAACTTCCGTTAAACTCAACTTCCGTTAATAAAAGTCCGTTAATCGTTAAATTAGAAACTTTGAGACGTGCTGTCATTTTGTTTAAATTACGTGCCACGCCACGCTCGTAACTTCAGCTATGTTGGGCGACTGTCGGCGACTCGAATGGTAAAACGAACGAGTTGATAATAGATATATGTGAAGTTCGCGTGCAAGTGTGTTGCATCAGAGCGTCCGGGAAAGACGTGACCAACAGGACAAGATCAAAAGAAGGTTCGAAGTAGTATATTTCATTACGAGTATATAAAAGCATGAGTATGTAATAGCCCACATTCCGAACGCTCTTCGTCCCTGCAATACGCCACTTTTTGAGCAACTGTATTAAAACACTTTTTTACTCGTGCTTTTTCTTTTGCTTTTCTAAACTTGTTTTTCCCAACTGTCAAAATAATGTCTGTTAAAAAGAATAACCAACCACGAAGTTTTTACAAAAAAAATCATTGAAGTTTTTATGATTCATGCAAATATTTCTAAAAAGAAGCTTCTAATTTGTTACAATATCAGATATTATTTTGTTAAATGATTTGATTCAATGAATTAGGTTAGTTTTCATTTTATTTCATCTCATTATATTTCATTTTCATTTCATATCAATTAAAATAATCTAAAGGCCGTCTACTACCATCTCCGGACGGCAAAGCCGGCCTTGCTTTTCCTTACCGAGACGCAGATATCCTCTCCGGCGGACACCTCGTATCTGTCCTGCCCCGGATACAAATTAGAACAGTCCTTTTTGCCCCGGGCTGGGGTTTGCGTGTACGTCAGAGAGGATATCTGTTCTCGTCGCCTCAGCCTTCTTGAAGGTAGGGACCTATCTCTTTTATGGCTGCGCGTAGATGGCGACGACCATCCGCGGGTCTATGCGTGCCTTTATAGGTCCCATAGCGGTAATGCCGAAACAGACCGACTCATGGAGCAAGTCCAAACGGCTACAGATTCCGTTCTGGCACAGATCCCCTCCGCTGAAATCGTGGTACTAGGCGACTTCAACGCCCACCATGCCGATTGGCTTGGCTCTCGTACCACCGATCATGCGGGGAGATCTGTCCACGACTTTGCCTTGTCTTATGACCTAACACAGCTGGTCACCTCGCCCACGCGAATCCCAGATGTCGAAGATCATACACCTTCCCTGTTGGACCTTCTGCTGACTTCACATCCGGACAGCTATAAGGTTTCCGTCGAAGCCCCTTTGGGCTCGTCAGACCACTGCCTGATCCGGACCACAGTGCCCATCTCGCGTCGCCCACGGTTTAAACCGAATGGCCTTCGCCGAGTGTGGCACTATAGGTCAGCAGACTGGGATGAGATGCGGTCCTTTTTTGCATCCTACCCATGGGAGAGAGTTTGCTTCAGGCTGGATGATCCCGACGCTGTTGCCGATTCTGTCGCTGATGTGGTGCTTCAGGGGATGGATCTTTTTATTCCATCTTCAGTTGTGCCCATCGGAGGCAGTTCTCGACCCTGGTTTGGTAAATCCTGCAAATTAGCCTCGCGCTACAAGCAGGATTGTTATCGAGCCTGGGCTGAGGCGTCAGCAGCTAGGGATGTAAATACCAGCCAGTTAAAAAAGAAGTATAACTCTGCCTCCAGGTCCTTCAAAAGAGTGATTGCCAAGGCAAAGTCCGAACACGTGGCCAGCATTGGTGAGAGGCTAGTGCACCTTCCTTCGGGAACTCGTGCGTTCTGGTCTCTTGCCAAGGCTGTCCAGGGGAATTTCTGTAAGCCGTCCTTACCATCTTTGCGCAGGGAGGATGACTCGTTGGCCCATACCGCAAAAGAGAAAGCCGATCTTCTGGGCTCTCTTTTTGCGGCCAACTCGACTCTGGATGACAAAGGTAACTCGCCGCCGAAAATCCCACGCGGTGAGACCTCTATGTCCGAAATCCAGTTTATCCAGAGATCAGTGCGAAAATCGCTGCAATCTCTGGATATCCATAAGTCGAGTGGGCCTGACGGGATACCCCCCATCGTGCTTAGGACTTGCGCTCCTGAGTTGGCACCGGTTTTAACGCGCCTGTTCCGGTTCTCCTACTCCTTAGGCGTTGTCCCGAAATCATGGAAGACTGCCATAATCCACCCGATCCCGAAAAAAGGCGATAGCTCAGACCCGTCCAACTACAGGCCGATCGCCGTTACCACCTTGTTCTCGAAAGTCATGGAAACGACCATCAATTGCCAACTCATGAGGTACCTTGAGGAGCATCAGCTGATTAGCGACCGTCAGTACGGTTTCCGACAGCGTCGATCAGCTGGTGATCTTCTTGTGTACCTCACGCATCGATGGTCGGAGGCGATCGAGGGCAAGGGGGAGGCCCTGGCGGTTAGTTTGGACGTGGCCAAGGCCTTTGATCGGGTATGGCACAGAGCACTTCTCTCGAAGCTGCCTTCCTACGGGCTGCCCGAGAAACTACGCGCCTGGATTGTCAGCTTTTTGGAGGGTCGAAGCATCAAGGTCGTTGTCGACGGTGCATGCTCGGACCCCAAACCAATTAATGCTGGTGTCCCACAGGGCTGTGTACTGTCGCCCACCCTGTTTCTTCTGCATATCAATGACATGCTGCAAATTAGCAACATCCATTGTTATGCAGACGATAGCACGGGTGATGCATTGTACACGGCCCGCGCTAACGTTTCTCGGGCTACTGCCGATGAGAACCGGACCAAACTTGTGTCTGAACTGGAGACCCTACTGGGTGAAGTTTCGGATTGGGGTCGACGAAATCTCGTTGATTTCAATCCCAAAAAGACACAAGTATGCGCCATTACCGCTAAAAAACAACCCTTTGTCGTGGATCTTCGTTTCGAGGGCACTCCCCTGGTTGCCTCAGCCAGTATCAGTATTCTCGGCGTTGACATATCGAACGACGTTCAGTTTCGCGGTCATTTGGAAGACAAGGCCAAGCTGGCCTCCAAAAAACTGGGTGTGCTCGGTAGAGCGAAGCAGTATTTCCTACCGGGCCATCGCCTTCAGCTCTATAAGGCGCAAGTTCGGCCCCACATGGAATACTGCTCGCATCTCTGGGCGGGAGCACCCCAGTACCAGCTTCTTCCATTTGACCGCATACAACGGAGAGCGGTTCGAATCGTCAACGACCGAGTTCTTACTGATCGGCTCGACACTCTGGCGTTGCGGAGGGACGTTAGTTCCCTCTGCATCTTCTACCGTATTTACCACGGGGAGTGCTCAGAAGAGTTGTTTGGAACAATTCCTGCCGCCGAGTTCCGTCATCGGACGACCCGACAGACCGCCAAGTTCCATCCACACCACCTCGATGGCTGGCAATCCACAACCGTGCGGTTTTCGCGTAGCTTTCTACCGCGTACCGCCGCGTTGTGGAATGGTCTGTCCTCGGCGGTATTTCCAAACCGCTACGACTTAGGGTCCTTCAAGAAGCGAGCGTATCATCTTCTCAAAGGCCGGCAATGCATCTGCGATTCCTCTGGTATTGCAGATGTCCATGGGCGTCGATGAACACCTTGGTGTTCCCGCTGCTCGTTTGCCCCCTTCTCTTATAAAAAAAAAAAAAAAAAAAATCTACTGAAGACTTGGTTGTTTGGGCATAGTTCACTTTGCCGACCCAGAATGGGTGAAGAAAACAAAAGAAATCTCTGTTCGTATTCTTTTACAGTTGGTGCCATTTTCCAAACATTTTAGTTAGTTGAGTTTATTGTGTTTTTATTATTCTATTAAATTGCTTCATTTTTTCGCAACTGTATCAAAAATAGTTGTTCAGTACACGTGTGAAACTGTCATTACAACTTGTTCCAACTGTCAACCCTCACCTTCGGCTGCGCCTCGGCTCGGGTAGACATTTGTTGGAACTCTTTGCAATATCAGTCTTTCCGCACTCGTAATGAAATATACTACTCGTATAATGCATTCATATTTGTCTCTAATACTTATGTGTACATTATATAAATGTATAGTCAAATTACTATTTTAGACAAGTGTCGCCACATAAGTGTGAAATTAGTATGTATAATTTTGGTATGGTTAACTGTTAACGATTAACTTTAACTTGCGTTAAATTTTCGAGAATTTAACGCTTTAACGATTAACGAAGTTAATTTTTTTATTAACGAATTAACGATTAACGAAGTTAACTTTTCGATTAACTGTGCCCACCTGTGGTTAAAACGTATACTAAACATCATCTTTGTAGCAGTTACAAAAACTCGTTCATTTTGCATTAAGCGTACCAGCGACCAAAAAAATACCATGACCTCACAATTTGGCCAAAGTGTAGTACTGCGAGAACCAGTTATAAACCAATCGCCCGCCGACATATCGAGCTCGATAATTTAATCGCCTGATAATACAGTTACCGGTACAACTATTTTGACCTAAATATCAACATTGCTTTTTATTGGCAATTCGTCTCTTAAAAAAGTAATCTAGTCTGGTATTGAATGATTTATAAACTTTATTTCTACTATAAAAAGCGGGCTTAGCTTATATTCAATAATGTTTACTCAACCATTAAGATGTCGCATTCCTGCTACCAAGTCACAACAAGCAGCTGTGAAACCTTAAGAGTTTACATCAGTACATCTTAAATCCAAGATGATCGCCGTACAAGCACATTAGTGTTATTTTATGTGTAAATATGAGATGTATGAGAATGACGATGCGTGAGTTGAAGGGCTTCATTGCAATTGCAAATTGTTTAAATGCGAAACAAAAGAAGTAGATAATATTCCGTGAAGTGGATGAAGTCTTTTCTTAAAACATTTCATCTGAGGTTTTACTCTGAAAGAAAAACAATACATAAATCACATTTTATTAAGTCTATCTGCGTGTAGGTATTTCACTTATTTAATTTGCAATATACGTATCTGTACTACTGCTAAATAGACTCATTTCATATTTAAAAATTGCTGTCAAGTCATTACTGTTTTACAATAAAATAACATGCAAAAATCTAAGACACAGCAAATTCCATCGTAAATTCTAGTATTAAATATACGAGCAATAATTTAAAACCTACTTTCGTTTAGTAACACAACAAAATGCCTCCTCCATTTTGAAATTTATACACATTCAGCTACCAGAAACTTCGACAACTGACGATTCCACAATAGGTATGTATTTGCAATTACATTACGAAGCTTTTTTTGCACCAGTTTCAATAATGTAGCTGATTCTGATCTGAACTGGTTTAGAGACTATATGGGTTGTTACGTTATAACGAACAATGTTTTGTAGCAATATTTGGACCCCCAAGATATTTCACAAACTTACTAAAGTACAACTAAAACAGTAGATATATGTATATAGTACTAAATATGGTATAGTTAAATACGTATGTAAATGCTTTTTTTGTAAAATGTAAACATCACATATAATAAGCTAAAAACGTTTTAAGACGTAATTAATGCTAATTGTCCTCCACGGCCGCCGTCATGGACAAATTTAGAAACTTTGTTTTTATCGCCACGTGACTATGCAAATATCAACAGTCGGCATGGTATTCCAGTTGATACCCTTAGTGTGTTTGTGTAAGTTTTACAACAAACACTGTCAAAGTCGACACTGATTGAACGCTTAGCATAATAAAAAATATATTAAGTGTTTTAGAGTTATGTACAACTTAAAAAAAACTATGTTGTTATGTTATGAAACGTTGGTAGGGTGTTTCCGGGGACGTCTGCGAGAGCTTCGTAACCATAAGAATAGGACAATCGACATCAGGAGAAAGTATTATTCATAATGTAATTTTATTAAAAACATGATTTTCTATTATCAGCGTGTTTAATTGACACGACTGGTTACGGTTAAATAAATGTACAATATTAGAGAAACTTCACCCAAGAATGTAACAAAGAACATTCGCAAACCTTCGCCCGTGGCATTGAACTTCAAAATTCAATGCAAAACAATACGAGTCTATAGCGGGCCGATTTGAAACCGCTTTAATATTCTCGCCACTCAACGATAGCCGATAAAGCATCTCGCGGCTTTCGCTCAGCGGTGCGCCGCATAACAACAATGAGCAGCAAACCCGACCAGGTCGATGATGTCAGACTACCTTTTGCGACGCCCCCGGCTGAGACGCGAACAAACGCCTTGCGCTTAATTTTTTTTCGCAAAACTCGATAATAATTACTCTCCAACAGTGCATAATAACCTAACTGCGCATCAATTTAATTAGCTCGTAATCGTCATACCCACGCCGTTCTTTAAAACGATATCACAGAACGAAATGACAACTGAATGACAGACAACTGAATATATGTAATATTCAGTTTTATGACTTAAAAATGTAAACCATGTCTACTTGTGCGTATTTGAGTGTAGCATGGGATCAAGAGTGGCTTTAAAAATGACAGCTCAAAGCCCTGTTAAACTGTTTTTGTAAAAATGATTTCATAGTATCTTATCAGATTACGAAAATACATATTTATGTCAAGATGGTGTTAGCTTAGCCGCATTAAAGGTTTGTAAAGACGAGGCATGTCTAAGCCCTAATGGACAAAGTATATTTTTGTTAAATTTCCAGTTAGGTTCTAACATAGACTCTGCAAGTAACTACCTTTCTACAAGTATAATTTAAAATAATTATTCATCATAAACATTGCTTTAAGAAAGACATCCATCACGAAAATGAATGAAATAACTCAAACGTCTCGCTGTTTTAAATATTTTTTGTTCGTTTCGCCGAAACCAAAATTATCTTCAAATACGCTTGAACGCTTAACTGGCCATTCTCTTGCTCATCCTTTAAAGTATTTCTACTGTTGGCTACAATACAAAATATATTTTTAGTTATTACATTGCCAAGATCTGAGTATTTATGGAAATCTGAGTGGAAACTTTTTTTAATGCGTGACTTCTTTTGAACTAAAATAGTAAAATTCAAAAATGTTTTTTCATTCTGGACATGCTTAATGTTTAACATTTCTGGATGCGATAATATTTAACTTCCTTAATTTTTTCTTTATACATTAATAAGAAAATTTTGTACTCCCGATAAACCTCCCTAAACATTCGCCGTGGACATTTCTTGGCAAGCCAATGCAGGAAACACGTGGCACCTTCCTTGGCGGTCATTTTATTGACCACTTCCTCTTTTATTGGACACATTTCAATCTGCATGCAACTATTTTATACATCCGTTTCTAGGACTACTTTTTATTAATAAGTACTGTTATAATGCAATGACGTCTTTATAATGACTTCAGTATAACGTGAGCAATTATGATTTTTTTATTTGATTTAAAGACAACGATTAATAGCTATTAAAGAGGCACAGCTTAAGAAATGCCCACGGTTTAAATTGTCTATGACTATGTTCCGTTCAAATATATGTGTTGGTAACAACTATCGAACATTAAATGTGTGCCAATAATTAGTACTTTATAATTATACAGCGCGCAGCGGAAATGATTGAACTTTGTACTCGTTATCACGTCAACTTGATGTTTATTTCAAAAGCATTACATAAATCGTTAACGCAGCTCTCGTATTGTAATTCAAATTTTGCTCCATAACAGAATATCCGCAGCTTCAAATTGAATAGTAATTACAGTTTAGGGATAAATTATACTTAGTTGAAAATTGCCGGTTGTAGAGCGAGACGTCGCGGACGGCGGGTGTGATGGCCTCTCACGGGCCGATTGCGGACACGTTAATTTGTATATTCTGTTGCAGCAAAATGTTGAACGTTTGCTGCTTACCTTCACACTCTACTCGTACCCTTGGCAACTCTCGTTATAAACTTAGATATCACGTGTTGTTGCAAGCACTAGTTTAGAACGAGCTACAAATCTTTAATTGAAGTTTTATTTTTGTTGCGTTCTGTTTTTGTTTCTTTTAGTTCTTTTAATTACATAATCACATATTTTTTCTTTTTCGGTATTGCCATTATTCATCTACTTTTAAATTTATGAGATTAATTTGCAAAGTTGTTCATGACCGTAATCAGCATTTTTATATTTTGACGTTTCAATTGATGGTTCTCACATCGACCGAACATTTTAAGGTAACCAGTGGAGGAAAGAAATACCCTAATTAAGATTTTAAATTAAGTTCAAGGAATAACTGTTTATTTCTTTTAAAGTTAATTAATGCGAACATTGATTCTTTATAAAAAATTGCCTTTATAATAAAATATAGAAAGACGATGTTGCCAGTCGAATTACACCTTGATATACGACGTGGTTATGATTAGTGAAAGACAATTATATGCAACGACATTGATTAGTATTTACGCAATTAGCTCCCTTCCTGACTGCTAACAAAAAATAAATCCGCAGCGCTGACGTCGTTTCATAGTCCAATTTCGGGATACGGGCCTATAGAGTTTGACACATGTCGCACTAATGAATATTCTTGGAAAACACTTGTCCACCGCCAAGTGTTATTAACCTTTAGTGTCTTTAATTTTAGCGGGCGACGATCGTTTAACACCACCTACTCAGCTGATCAAAGGCTCGCTTAGACACTGACTTTGAAAGTGACGCGTGTACTAATTGGTCAGATTACAGAGGCCCGTGCCCTTTTATTTGTTGTACTGTCGCGCTCAGCTTAGCGTAACTGATATGTCTACGGTTAACCACGAAACCTGTCAAAGGCACAACTTTCATATCTACTACTGAGGCATTTACTTCTATTTTAGCCTGCTAGAATACAAATATATCTACTCTGTCGCCATGTCAACTATTTCGACCACACCGAGGTTGTCGTAAATCGATTGAATGCCACCCTTGACCCTTTGTCTATGTCGAATTACGGAAGCGTAGAGTATTTTAGCGTTTGGTTATCCGATACTCGATTTTACTTTACATTTAATATTAAATAAAACTTTTTCGTCTCAAATTTAGCAGAAGAGTACTTGGTCGACCAGTGTTATTGACATTGTAGCAGGTAGTATTACTATTCCATAATATGACTGGTATTGTAACAGAAATGTGAGATCAGAAATACTTCGAATTGTACTTGTTGATTCGATAATTGATTTCAGCATGCCAAATCTGGTGGGTTTTCTAAGAATTGTACAGAAGAAATTATCCCGCTGGCACGTATCATGTTATTGTTATTAGTTATGCGCAATTATAGTGCAGATGCGTTATTGAAAGCTTCTTAATTAACTGAAACGAATCATATTTATGGCCTGTCCACAGAGATAATAAATTTTATTATGATAAATTAGAAAAGCTTACCAACCTTACTTGCTTCACTTCTAATGCAGCCTCGAGAATTAATGGCGACTAGCAAACAAGGTATTACAACGTGCGTTTGACTTCCTACTTGCATCTTAGTTTTAATGTTAAGCCTCTGTACCGCTTTATTAAAACCTCTGTAGATTTACACAGTACTTGATATTTCAAGTTTGGCAAGTTTACCTCGTCACAACAATAGAAGAAAGCGCGGAACGTTTATTGAATAATCGTATCATTATGATTTTTTTATTTTTACTTCATATGAAAATGAAGGAAACGCCGATGGGAACAGCAATCAAACCTTTGATATATTATAGTTTGTTATATACAGAGAGTATATGTTATTTTGTTATTTACAAAAAGTGAATATTTCCCCTTATTATGCGTTCCCTCCTCCGTCAAATCTACTTTTCCTTACCTTCCTTTACTTACAAGAAAAGGGCGGGAAGAGAAAGAGGACTAAAATTGGGCCTCCGCCGCGCATATTTGCCATTGTCATGCCAACATGCATTTGAATAATTCCAAATATACACACATTCGCAAAATAAGACGTTGTTCAGAAATAGAGCCGCATCATGTCACGAAGTAACTAATGATCACAATGGTGACCACTACAAGGCGGTAAAGCCGTGATTTATTGTTAGCGGCTGTGAAAAGGGTACGCGTACTTGTAACAGATATGTTATTGTTCGATACTGTACAGCACTAATACGGTGTTAACCTATTTGGCATTGAAGCAAAATCTGTTATTTTATCGTAGTAATAATAAATAATTATTTCCAATAAATTCTTGGTTTACTCATGACATCTCTCACGTTCTATTCTTCTTGTCTCATCTGTCTTATAGTTGGCTTCTTATGTAGAATTCGTTGTGGTATTTTACAATAACTAAGCATACCCCTAAAATTATGTATTGTCCTATAAATTCATTTTTTTTTTCGCCTTTGTTCACTATCACTAGGTAATCTACAATCTACATATACTAGTCATACGTTTGAATTGTAACTTATCCAAAATAATTTTCCGGTTGCCCCATTTCGTAGAATGTGCTGGGATATTGAGGTGCAGTACTAAGAAGCGATGCGAGTCGTACTCACTTTAATTACGGACGCAAGATAAACATTGGCGTGAGAGAATCGCCCACAGAAAGCGCTCCGACTGTCGCGGGCATCCCACCAGACAATACGCTTGACTCAACGTGCGTAATCACCCGTACTAATTTGTCCCATTTCAAAAACTCTTATTGGTTTATTTCATAATTTTCCTCCACTGCAGTTTGATCGTCTTTGATGCTTATTCATCTCATCTTTATCTTTTACTTACAAGAAATTATTATGAAGTCAGTATTAATGACATTGCTTGGCTACATACTTTGTCTTGTCTTAAAAAAAGATTCCAAAACTATTGTTTTTGTGATCATCGTCAGTTATATTTAATGCTAGAAACGTTTTAAAACATTTTTGTCTGCTTAAATTTAAAGACACCTTTGACATTTTTTTACTCGACTCGAATTTTCCAATATGTTTTTAATTAAAAAAGTTTTGCGCACTATTTGGGGTTTCGTTTATTCGTTCTTTCTAAAGCACGTGACTCGAGCATAATTAAACGGTCTACCAAATAATTGTTGTTGAAAACACTCGTATAAATAGTTTTATATCAAAAAGGATAAAATTTGTTAAAGGAGCGCTAGAGTAAAATCTGCAATCCTTAATAAAATAATGTCTTTAGAGAGACAAAAGGATACGAGAATACGACGAATTCCTTCACATAATACGTAAAAGTAGAAGTAAGAAGTAACCACATTCGAAATATCCAGGTTTATTTACGCACCAGCTAATTAACGTTTATCCAAACTGCTAGCTATCAAACCTGGAGTCTTGAAATAGTTTGATTAACAGACTACAATCGCCGCCGGGCGTTAGTTATTTCTCTGTCAATCAATACTGGCATATTACAAAATCATGTCGAATCGTTAATGTTCTTGCAGTACAGCTGCCAACGAAATATTTTGCAAGTAATTACTTTTGACCATAATAACACTTTAGAGCTATATATATAGCAAATATGTATACTTCTAAATAGTAATGGCTACCTAAGATGTGTAATTAGACACCAGCTATCAAGCCCGGTCAATGCGATGTCAAACCAACACTGGTGGCATTCCTTTTCTATATCCCAGACGTAACTCTAGAACATTCCTTGGCTGCTATTAAAGACAATATAATTAATATCTAATACCGTTAAAGACCGGCACTGAACTCGTCCTTATCAGTTCATAGAGTTCTTATCGATTTGCAGTAAAACGTTAATAAACCAACAGATTGTTGACAAAGAATGGCGACGTGTTAATGGAATTCTAAGTCGTTTTTTGCATCATAAAATTAGATAAAAATAAATATACCAAAAAATTGGATTCATTTTGTACAAACAATATTCGACATAACGACGATGTTTTATAATACTTAGATACACCATATATTCTCACATGCACAGCCTATAGCGGGCTTAAGCGACCTGGAATTGCGTAAGCGCGGTAGTCGCTACCGGCGGAGATACTGTTTTGTGTGCGCCTTGCTGTATCAATATCGATTGTTCAATTTTATTTACTTCAATAATTTTTGTAGATATTTTTCTTTTCAGATATTATTTTAAATACTTTATTGAGCATTCTAAATATGAAGAACGATGAAGATAAAACAGTCATATGAATTTGTTTATCTTTTCTCTAAAAGTGTTGCGGACAATATTCTATCAAAAGTGAAAACTTAAATTGAACTTCTTAACCGGAAGAGAAACAAGATTTAGTTTCATCTATTTTCGAAACAAAACACATAAATAAAATAGTTTTTAGAAACGTATTTCTTTGATGCTAGATAATGCAATAAAGCGAACGTATCCTCAGTTGGAAGGCGGACGGCCGCGGAAACTGGGTCGGGTTGCGTCAACGCGATGCTCGCAACGCCATCACACCATGGAACTGGTTACGCCTGGTTACTCCTCGTAGCGTGGTTTTCTGCAAATGCTATGTCAACGTGTCGTACTCGCGCGTACTGTTAAACGTTACCGTCTGAAACAACTAATCAAAAATTTATTGAAAGTAATAAAACTATACAGATCAAAGTTGAATGTTAAAACGCCGTTAATGACAGATTACGATAATTAGAATGAATTTAGAAAATTAGGCCAAGTTCTATGTGACTTAACTTCTATGAGGCGGGAAACAACCAAGATGTGTGCGTTGTAAATAAATAATTTGCAAAAACATGTAAATGTGTACACAGAAGACGATGTTCTACAAACATTAGAACTGCACGATTCTCGTACGTAAAGCACTCTCGTGTGTTAATGGCGGACTGCCTTTCAACATTGAGAGTGAGCATAACAAAAAAGGAGCTGTCTTTTCAGAAAGCCTCGTAGCATCTTACAGTTGATGTTTTGAACAAGACTTCCTTTGTACATTACACACTAGTATGTAGACTTATTTCTAGAACTGAAGGAAAGAAAGCAAGGAAAACATTTAACTAAAAAATTATATACAAGTTATATACAATAAGTGAAGTATACATTGGTAAATTTACATTTATACATTTACAATAATGGATAAAGAAAATAGAAAGCCGCTATACTAATGTACGAGTAGATCCATATTTGTGGGTATCTCAATTTTTGTTACATCATGATTTTTATCAATTATAAAAAATGCAATTTATTTTGATAAAAAAAAACTTTGCAGTTATGCATTATCTGTTTCTATGATAAAATGACTGGTCATAATGAAACAGTATCTCTGGATTCTATTAATTGCGCCGGCGAACATGTCGCTCCGTTTGTTTCAAGCCGTTCCTAGAAATGTAACAGGACTACGTATAGGAAGACTGCAGTTTTCTACGAAGCTAATCTTTGTTTTGCTGTTTTCTAATTAAATTTTTCTTTTGCGTTATTCATTTTTAATTGTAGCATTTATATTTATAGTATTAATTAAAGTTTATTGGGAATATAAAATTTAAGTACAGGATTGAATTTCTTGCTATTTGATAAATATGCTTAAGGTTCTAGATATTAGTAATAATTAATGTATACCAGAAGAAATCGATTAAATTTAACAGTGTAATTGATATACACACGGTTGGTAACAAAAAATAAGGACACGTTTCTTGTTTCTCAAGTTAAGATCAAATTGCTCACATACGCTTCTAGAAAGTTTTTGACCACCGTTAACAACAAATTTCCGATTGATTGGGTTAAAAAAAACCGTAACGCGAGATGTATTAAAACTTGCTCAATACAGTAGCAAGGTTGGGATCAACGCACTAGCAAGATGAAACGCGATATGTCGTCGATGTTCGAGCTCTGCTCCGCCTCAGCACTCTCACAGTTCATATGTATAGCACAATCTACTAGCTATGGCGATGGCAAAAAACATTTTGCGTCAATTCGCCTTCACTCGATAGACGATGGTGTATTTTTAGCCGACTTCAAAAAGAAGGAGGTTATCAATTCGTCTGTATTTTTTTTTTTTTTTATGTGTGTTACCGCGATACTCCGCCCCTGGTGGTCCGATTTTGATGAAAAATATTTTAATCGAAAGGAAGTGCTTGCAGGTGGGTCCCATTTTTTTGTTTTTTTTTTTAAATAACTAGAAGACTAGTAGATTTTGAATATAGCTTCAAAATTTGTTGCGAAGATTAGGGACATTTTTGCTTTCAGCGCTTACGTAGGCTAAACTATAGGACCTACATAAAAATGATGTATGGCGAATTGTAGCTCTTTAAATGTGCTAAATAAAAGTCAGCGATAGCATATATCTATCTTTTATAGTTTTCTCACAATAACCATTTTTTTCTTCAGAAACATCAATTAAATTCATGCCCTATTTCCGACGCTATTATTCGAGTTCAGTATTAACCCTTATGTAAATAAACATGTTCATTATCAAGAGAATTTAATGTAGATTATATTTGCAATTGAAACTATATCATTCTGTCTAATAGTTTAGGAGATATCGTAAGAATAAAATTACGCGGAAACGAAAAATGCTACATGAAAAGCACAATTTTGCTTTCTGGACTTACGTAGGTCAAACTACATGACTTACATAAAAATGATGTCTGGAGTAATTATAGATCCTTAAATTTGCTAAATAAAAGTCTTCGGTGGCATATATCTATCATCTATGGATGTCTCACAAAAACCATGTTATTGTGAACAAACTTCGATTAAAATGGACACGAAAAACAGCGCCGTAAGCTTACGGCACTATTATATTATATTCGATATGAATCCTTATCCAAATAAATATGTTTTATGGCAAGAGTATTAAATGCAGATTACATTAGCCTTTAAACTATGTAATTCTGATCAATAGTTTGGGAGATATTAAATAATTAAAAACTACGCGCATTCGAAAAATGCTAGTGCGGCGCGCGGCTGGACCAAATTAAAGGTACGCTACGATGTATTAGTTCGGTAATTTTCAATTTGTATACCGATTTTGATAATTATTTCATTGTTTAAAGGATAAGTGGTTATCTGCTGCATTCTAAATTAGTTTTTGAATTGAAATACACACATATCAAATAGGAAAGTCCTTTTCTTTATTTGTCTTATTTATGTCTTTATACGTATTAACGAAATTTGTAATTGAACTTCAAATTCACTAAAAATTGTGAAATAAAACAAAAATTTTAAGAAAAAAAAATAGCCGACTTCAAAAAAAAACAATCTCAAACAAAATGCACTGAAAAGTAACCTAAAAAAACCAATTTCAAACAAAATACACTCAAAAGTAACATAAAAAAACAATTTCAAACAAAATGCACTCAAAAGTAACCTAAAAAAAACCAATTCAAACAAAATGCATTCAAAAGTAACATAAAAAAACAATTTCAAACAAAATTCACTAAAAAGAAACAAAATAATGTCATGAAAACTCTCTAAACTCTAGTAGTTGCTCTCGTTGCGCTCTCTAATAGTAGGGGCTCAGTTTTCCGCAACTCCACGACAAGCGCGTATTTTGCGTGTCTCTAAACTCTAAAGAAAGTTCTCTTCTTTCTTGTAACATGTCTATATTGTATAATTATTGTTATTTTGGAGTCGGTTTCGGCCTAAGTAGGGACATAAACGTATGTCTAATACATCTCAAATATAAAATGTCATCTATTTACTTCGGCCGACACCGACTGCGAAATAACAATAATTATACAATATAGACATGTTACAAGAAAGAAGAGAACTTTCTTTAGAGTTTAGAGACACGCAAAATACGCGCTTGTCGTGGAGTTGCGGAAAACTGAGCCCCTACTATTAGAGAGCGCAACGAGAGCAACTACTAGAGTTTAGAGAGTTTTCATGACATTATTTTGTTTCTTTTTAGTGAATTTTGTTTGAAATTGTTTTTTTATGTTACTTTTGAATGCATTTTGTTTGAATTGGTTTTTTTTAGGTTACTTTTGAGTGCATTTTGTTTGAAATTGTTTTTTTATGTTACTTTTGAGTGTATTTTGTTTGAAATTGGTTTTTTTAGGTTACTTTTCAGTGCATTTTGTTTGAGATTGTTTTTTTCACAAGCACTCGACCAAATGCTCTGTCATTCCAACGCGAGGACGTTGACCGTGGTTCTACTATTTGGGGATTAGTTTCCATGTGGACAGCCGTTACTTCCTGTTTCGCCTTTGAGATTTTTCTATTTATAAGAATTAATTGCAAAGAAATACTTTAAAATAATAAAATAAATTTTTCAAAATGAAAATTATTTTGTGACAAGTTTGGGCGGATTTCTTATCAGATTTTATTTTAATTCCAAATTAATTTTCTTTTATTTTCTTGGTAGGATTTGTTTCTATTCGAATCCTTTTTTCAAATAACTTAAAATTCGCACTCGGTCATACACGAGGTATTATATGCTCTGTATAGTGTCGAAGGTGGTAATTTGAAGTTACACCGTGCATAGCATGTACTGTGGCATAGGTGTTTTGGTGAGCGGGCACGAGCGAGCACGCGGCGCGAGCGCGTCCAGTCGGAGTGCCGCCGCGCCGTCAGACGCACGCGTGATTCGCACGCGCCATCAATAACGCTCGCCCAAATCGATCACTGAACTCTCGTTTTGCCAACAATCCCACTTGCGATACGATGTCTGTTTGCATGTATCTGTTCTGTCCGTGGTTCTTTCTCGTGGTGTACCTCGCATTTCTGATGTTGGACGTGTGAGGCGCGCAGGCGCGTAAGTCCCGCGATCGATAGTCGCGGCAGCCGGCGTCCGTCGTCCGTCGTCCGGCGGCGGGCGGCGGCAGGCTCGTGCCGGCTGGCATGCGGAGCGCGCGGTGAGCGGCCGCCTCGCCCGCATCCGCGGCCGCGCGCCCCAGCGCCCCAGCGCACAGCGCAGCGCAGCGCCATGAGCGCGGCCAGGCCGCACGACGCCGCGCCTGAGCTGGCGCTGCCGCTGCCGCTACCCTTGCCCCTGCCGCGCCTGCAGCCCGACCTCAGCGACGCTACGCTCTTCGCGGTGTATTGCTTCATCAAAAACTTTATCGGGTGAGTGACGTGCTCGATAACCATGTGATATCATTGCAGAGAACGCGGGAAACATCTCAGCTGCGTTTTTCCATTGACTTTTTGGCCTACGATCTTTGATTTCCATATTTTTTTTAACTTAGTCAAATGTTTTTTTAATAAAAATTTAGAAAGCAGTTAAAAAACAACGCGGTAATTTTAAACAGCAACAAGGTCAAATTGGAATAACCAATTAAACAGCTCCTGACCCACCTCTCTAGCAACATAAAGAAATTAACGTGTCAAGATATAATAAATGTAAGATATGATAAATGAATGTGTTGCATGTTAATAAAGAGGTGTTTTGTATTCTAGCCGATTAAGAAATTACAGGTACAACTCATTTGGTACCATTTTACATAAGCAAACCTCATTCTTTCATTCTAGTCAATGTCAAAATTGTTTATCAATGCTTTAAATTTTCAGACCTAGTGACAATGTGCCCATTTGAAGTGTAAAATAGTTACACAACGTTGATCTTCACACGTGCTTAATAAAGTTAACTGTCGTTTTATGCACTGTACTTGCAGCAGAGTTCCGTTCTCTTTGGTGGCTGTAACCTTGATACCAACATTTGCCCATGTGCTAATCTTCATTAATAATTTTGAGGCTATTGATAACTGAAGGCCATTTATTTTTGGAGCAATTAAGTCAGTTGCAATTTGTTAATACAAAATCATTTTTATCTGTATGAAATTATCTTGTCACTCGGAGCAAATATTTCTCTAAGTTTTAATTTAGTCAACCAAAAATTTCTTTTTTTTTTGTGGTTAGACAATTATTTAATATTGTGTCAATTAACATGAAGTATGTACTATAAAAAATAATATTTGTTGTGATATGTCGTAGAATGAAAAAGGTTCGCGCGTCACTAAATCTAGATAGAGCTGTACAGTTTGCAATGACCGAGTTGGCAGGGGTCGGTGTTACTAGATATCTGTCTTAATGCATGCGCCCGCAATTAACGACACATAATTTCATTTTGTAGATTAACTGGCACCATTATATTTTCAGCAGAGAAATGTGGCACGTGCTTACAAACGGATAGGATATTACCGCGAATTTCAATTGTCGCAACACATGTATAAGAACGTTATTGTTGTCTTTGTTATTCAAAGAGAATGGGGGAAGATGGCAATATTCGTTACACAGGTGTTACCACAGTGGATACCCACCGTTACATTTTGTCTAATAGAGATCGACGTTTGTTTCACTATCATTTGTTAGCAATACTTTATCACGATTTCTTCGTCGGTTACGTGAGTACTGAGTACAACAGCACTCACGATGTTCGATATCGCAATCTAAATTAAAACTTGGAAAATTTTAAGTAGTCTAAATAACAAACATTGTTCAATTTCGAACACCTACTGATCGTGATAAACGAACGATTATTACGTATCATAGTTTCGACATGTGTTACAATGCAATTTATATAAAGTTTTATTTAAACTTGTACAATAAAAAAAACCGTGTTTTTTAAAAAAACTTTAGTGCCTTAATTACTTTTAATGTTCTTATCTGTTTCTACATTTACGAATAGACAAAATAGGAAATAAGCCTAAACAACATTTTGTCGTCGAAGAATCTGCGATGGGTTTTTGATGCATAATATCGCTTTGTTTTAAATTGACCATCATCACTTTCACTAGAAGAAAAAGGAAAGTCACGGTGGCGCCCGTTCCCTTGCGGTCAGATAGCTTGGGCTATTGGCCGGCACTAATTCCTCTTGTTTATTTCATTTCACGCTAATGGCTGCCCACTAATATCCGTCGATTTCACTCCGTAACTTGTAATTTTACACGGCGCACATTGTTCTTTTATGTTTACTTCGACTCGTAAAGGACGACGTTTTTATTGTGGTTATGTAACGCGTAATGCAATCGCTGCGTGCGTTTATATCATCTTTCCCAACAATCTGTTGATAACATCGATGGCACGTTTTCTGATTTTATCCTCATATCAATCTCAACCGGAGATATATTCAGCGGATAGTACTTGTCATTGTTTTGTAATATTAGGTATCAGTTTCATCCATAGCACGTCTACCAAGCAGAAAACATTATATTTTGATAACACTTGTTTACAGTTACAGCCCCCTTATTGCTTTCTTATGGAATCTTTCTCCTTGGTTTCGAAATACTTTCATGGTTCGAGTAAATAAAATATTTAAATGCCTCTAATTATTTCTTGCAATGCCGGCTTATATACATGTCTTGGTACTATTACTTTAGTCCTTGTTTGTGACAGTCCGCCCACTTACAGCTGTACTGCAACTAACTAGTTGCTGTCGAGGTTCCCCTCTTGGGAATCCTTGTTCTAGTTACTCTTTATAAAGGTTTCGGTTGAATGTCTCAAGTGCACGACCAGCTTTCCATTCAGTGAGTTGCAAAAAGTAAACACTGAGGCAAGTCGCCATTAAACACTAGAAAAAAGATCTTTCAGTTTTGCTAGTATAGTTTCTTGTATTCTATATTCTTGAAAAACTACTATTAATTTCTACACGTATTATAGAATAACTCTTGGTCCTATTATATCTCATTAATTCAAGAAATAATACAACAATAAGAAAAACATAATGAGAACGTTTTTTGTATATAAATGTTATTATTGTTTGTAAACGTATTACCATTGTAACTTCATTGTGGTTCAAGGTTGTTTCGACTATTTCATTTACAATATCTTACATCGTTCCGGTTTTACTTTATTGTCTTTTCTTATATACATTATTACACGTACTATATACTTGAACATAATATATAGTCGGGGCTTGTAAGCTATTTAAATACGATGTGTTCGCGCGTCGCTGCGTCCGACGTCTGATTGTGCATGTTACTTACCGTTGTGTAACGCGTCAGTACATATTTTGTGCGCATACGCACTCTTATGTCATATCGCGTCCGTAACATCTAAATCTGTGATTTGGACTCATTACCTATAATAATTCGCTTCGTTACCCTTTACTTACACGAATTACATGTCCGGTTATTACAAGTTTGAGAAGTGTAACTTTTTTTATCATTATCCTGATTTGCTGAAATAACAAATTCAAAGACATCCGTGATTGCAAATGCGTTGCCAATCTTTAAACGACGGAAGAGAGGACGCACAGAAAGTGAATACTTCCCCTTAATGTGCGTCCGCTCCTGAGACAAATACCCATCCCATTCGCATATTTATTTTATAAGAAAAGGGTTGGTAGGGAAAGAGGATTTTAATTAGGCCTCCGGCACCTAACTGATGATTGTTTAAAAACATTTTACAAAATAAGTAAATCATTTGAATTATGATTTATTATAAAAATGCTAACAATGACGTACCAATTTTAAGTAGATGGAATCGGTACCAGGATTTAGAAAAGCAAAGAGTTACATGATTAATAAATGTCATACAAATATTATTCTTTTTATGGTTTCCTCGATGAGTTCATTAGTGAACAGGTCCAAACAAACCAAGTCTCATAAAGCAGGTAGTCGTGGTTTTTGTAGTATTTCAAGAGGCGTCTGCAGTCGACCGGTGTGCGTTGTGTTTTTTCTACGATTTTCTCGAAACCGATCTTATCACGCTCGCCATTGCATTATTTCTCTGTTTATTGCGGTTAATGCTGTGTAGAAAGTTGAAAAGGATAAGGGGGGATAAAAATTGCGTCGCTGTGTTTTACGCAAAGTCTATAGCATACGCACTGTGTTTATATGCATAAGTGAAGCCTTGTTGCGTGTCTCTCGCAGCTGTGCACTGCTGCCTTATACTTTATGTTGCTGCATTTTAAGACGTATTTTTTTGCCTATTTTATATTGGTTTTTATTAAGAATTTCTCTATAGTGTTTTACTTAACTTGTTAGAAGTATAAATTTTTTTTTCTCTATCTTTCCGTTGTTGTCAATCGTTCTGTAAGACATTATTCCTAAGATATTGTTTCTAAAGCAAGCTAATATTGAAGATGCTCATATGCTCTTCGTTTAGACACAACGCCTGTTAAGGCTCTGTTAACACACGATGTACATTGACTAGTAAAATTTGAACTACTTTATTAAGTAGGCTATGCTCCGGCAGAGATACCGTTATAAGGCCCGTGGACTATCGTATATCTAACACATTTTTGTTCCAGACTTTAGTTTATATACAAATCAGTTCTGTGAGATCTGAATTATGTGTATAGTTTAAAGGGCAATTAAACAAATTGTGTACCATGATGACATAGTCAAGCTAGTAGTAGTGATAAGCAAAAAAACAACAAATACAACAAAATGTTTAACAAACATAACAAGTTTCGATAACTGGCGGCCGACAGCTCGCCTATTAGCAAGGGATCACATCTCGCATATTGATTGACGCTTTACCACAACGTGCTGCCATGGCGCCACCCTACGAAGCCGCCCCATTCACGCAAGGACGTTGGCTCTGGAATAGGGGACGCGCGCACGCTCAGTGTTTATGCGACCCCCGTGGGCGGACGACGTTTCGCATTTTTACAGCGATTGAAAACCGTGAAAGTGATAGTGAAACACCAAATCGCATTAATTTACATCCTAGGCTTGTAAACCTGGAGGACAGACTCAAATACCATTTGTAAGTAGCACTTTTTATCGAGTGAATTGACCCCATAGTACGTGAATCTAGGTCAAGCTTCCGCTTCCTCAACCCAACGCTTTTTATTTATTCATAATATAGGGTCTTGCTCAGGATACTACATTACTTTTATTATCATGTAAATTATACACAATATACATAGTTTTCGTATTTTAAGACAAATTAAAATGAAAACTCTAAAATACTTGTTGTCGTACTTTTAGTTGTATGTTAAAATTTAATGGTAAAATCCACATTAAAAACCTCAATACGCCGCAGCACCTATTATATGTAAAAGAAGCGAAGTCCCTTTTCTTCCAGTATAAGTTCTTAAAATGTATGAAGGTGAAGGAACGCATGCAAAAGTGTGATCTAGTTTACTAGCTCTGTTAGCTTCATAATTTTTTTTATTGGGGATTTAAAGTGTATCATTGTCAATCGTTTTCCTCTTCGTTTCTGTAAAATACATAACAATTGGATTCATATTCAGACAAGGAAATTATTAGCTATTTGCACTTGGCATAAGTCGGAAGCATTCGTCTCGGTGGCTGTCGATTACGCTCCGATAATCCCGATTTAATCTGCCGCCTGTTTCATTCCAGTTCGGAGAAAGTCAATGGCTGGTTACCTTGTAGTACATTCGGAACCTGAATTGTTCGTTTTAATTTATGGAAATCACATTGTGTCATTGTTATACAATCGCCAATTTGTTGAAGCGCATTATAATGTTTGTATTTCTTCGTACGTCTAGGCACGCTCAACGTAACATCGTTTTCTATGCAGTATGCAGATCTAAGATTGCGAAATTCGGTCACAAGTTAAAATCGTTCCCAATTTTGATACAATACGAAATGAGACTTCCGTCACAACTGTTGGTTAATGCCTTAATATAAAATTTATAAAAAGATTTATAGAATATTTAATTAAAGCAAGTCCTCGCAAAATAATTAAAATTAAATCTGGTTGCGTCTAAGTGAAAAAATGATACTGTGGCGAAGTAGCTAATTTATGTTTTAATAAGTTCAAAAATCTCTTAAGTTATTCTTCCTGCCATCTATTTTAGTTTATTATCGGCCGGCCGTGCACACTTCCTGTGTCGCTGGCGTCAGGTGCGACTATTTCTACCTCGCCATGAACCCTCTTGTTTCACAATACACGTTCAAAGTCGAATATTTTAAAACTAAAACTACAAAGCTTGTTTTCGTTTATATTTAACGTAAGACTCTTCCAAACTTAATTTAGTCTGATCATTTAATACCAGACGAGACGCACAACTTCCTCGCTGACCTATAACCTAAACCTAATATCATATCCGTACTTCTCGTATTTGTGTCCTTGAAGAGAGAGTTCGGAAGCGTCCCATTTAGTTGTGAACTCTCACCACACACTTAAACAATACTCGCGTGACCTTATTCCGTGCGGAGCACACTGTGATGCGCTGCAATCGACCTACATTTCGTTTCGATGTTAATTAACCAATTGTTTCGCCCGTCTTTTTGAAATTCGTATAAGCAGTTGCTCAAGATTAATTTTGATAATAATTTGCCAATCACGATTCAGTATTTTTTTGCTACACGATCGAAAGCGCCACGCGGGAGTGGCATTCTCACCTAAATATATCAGCAAAATGTATTTAGTCTCACGTACAGTACCTTGCACGCTCATCGCGCGCTTATAAAAAGAGGCGAGGTCAAAGCGTCGGTAGCGAACGGACAGTGTTGAGCCCGCTGGCGCGTCGTGAAGACGCCCGTATCGATATCGATAGTTCACCAATTATCACGTGCAACGGCGACGTCAGAAATCGATGCAACGCACGACTGATGGCTTTTGGCAAGGCGGTAGTTGACTGAGGGCAAATCACTCGTATAAGGTGTGCGGTAGAGATACGCCGTGTCCGTATGGTGCAAAAGCTGATGGCAGAGTTAAAGGTGCTCATAGGGAAACGAGCACCGCTGGGGGGCGCGCCGCCCGCGCCGACAGCACCGCCCCCCGCGCAGCCGCAATACACTCGGCGGGATCTCAAAGCAAACCTCCATAGGCACATGAGTATAGTTCTCGACAGGTCAGTGATTAGGAAAGGTTTTGTTTGTAAACATTGCCTTTTAAGCAATTAAAGTGTTATCCGTGCTTAAAAGTAATAAAATATATTTTTTCAAGTGTTTGTGTTGCGTTGTAAATGTTATTTTCATAGTATATACCTATTCGCAAATAACAGAGCATGTGAAATTTGAAATAACTATCTTAAAGAAATCTTGCTTTTATTTTTGTATCAGTGTTGAAATAAATGCTTTTTTGAATAAATATTGAATTTGAATATAAAATTCTAAAACATGAAACAAATATTTTTTTTGTAATTTCGACATTCAAATTCAAGGCTATCGCACTAACGTCCTGGTAGTGAAAAGATGTATCAATTTGCACTGAGCAGTCCTAAATAGATTGCTATATTTAGCACAATCCTCAATAACAACTCCAGAATGATTTAATTTGGAATTCGAAGCTAAAGTTGCGTTATGAATGTTATGAAGTACCAAGATTTATTTATAGTAGCGCAGAAATTCCTTTTAGCGTATATAAATAATGATTTACATATATATTATGCTAAATCTCAACATTCTTCCCCAATCCCCCTTTGTGAAGGTAAATTTTATTTACACCTACGAGTACTCCAAGTTTTAAATACTTCTAGTGATAAGTACAAATCCTCAGGATACCTTGTAGTTATGTGGACTTAGCTAGAAGCTCTAGATTATGGCAACGCTATCGTCTAATAATACAAGTGTTAAATATCACGGTCAGTTTGGCGGAAGTACTTTAGGGCGTGTCAGAGGGTGACGGAGTTGACGCGCGGCCAGCTTATCACGTTATTTGCGGTGACAGACGACGGTCTGCCATCAACTTGGCATATGATATGTCGTCGTCTTCTTTGAATGTTGCTACGGTCTCTATATCAAACATTCTGATATTCAAGAGTGATCTAAATCATTTTAAATGTTAACTGTTTACAAATATGAGTATGAAATCTTTTCAAGTCGAAT